>NW_027508734.1:39740833-40975000 GCF_051911475.1 Siphateles boraxobius | reverse complement strand
AATATTTCACTACATTCCTGTAACAAAAATCAAATAAATGCAACCTAAAAACATTAAATAAATCTTACCGAACCTAACTTTTTTAAACAGTAGAGTAGAAGTCGTGACACACTTTAGTTTAGGGTCCAATTCTCACTATGAACTAGTTGCTTATTAGCATGCATATTACTAGAATTGACACTTTATAAGCAGATATTAATGATTTACTCTGCATGACCATATTCTACATCCCTAAATCCTGCCCTACACCTAAACTTACTACTTTACAAATATATATATTATATACCTTATATTAATATGCAGTAATTAGGAGTTTATTGAGGCAAATGTCATAGATAATAGTTAGCTAATAGTGAGAACGGACCCTAATCTAAAGAGTGACCAAAATCGTTTAAGCCGCTTTTCAAAAGTTGGGCCAAACCGTTCTAATTGCTTTACTGTTCCATTCAGTGCTGATCCTGCCCAGCAGGTACAGATATGATTTAATTTTCCAATGTGGAGCTGATAACAGAGCTCTCTGGGATGTACTACAAATGCGTCAATCATTGTCTTGGCAACGCAAGATTTTGCAGATGGAATAAGATGTAAATAGCAACTGCATTATGGAGGATTATCAGATTTTTCTGTTAATTTTATTATTAACGTTTGTTTATTCGCTCAAATAGCGCTCTGCCAGCTACAGAGAAACTGGTAGCCAGGCAACAGACAAGTGACCAATCCTGAGTGGCGACGTCATTACACGCATGTTACCAGCTCGGTTCAGCACGGCTGCTCAGAGAATTACGGGCCGCGAACGGCCGAACCAAGCTCAAGTGGAAATATAACAAACCGTTCCTTACTGTTACAAGAACCTCCTCACAGAAAGTTACAAACTGCACTCGCATTTGAAATTGGTGTCTGTGAAAGATTTTCTTTCCCTTTCTCCATGAAAACATTGTTATTCACAAAATATTACACTCTCTCTGAAAGAAGAGACCAGCACAGTTGAAAACTACCCCAGAAAGAGTGGATGTCATGAATTTTTTCTCACTCTACACACACTCTTGTGCATCTAAATGATACCGAATGTGCTGCTCGATCTCTAACACTAATTCTCATTCTTATCTTTTGTGCTCATCCCATGACCACCCACTTCAAGCTCTTTCATTCACTTACTCATTCTCTCTCCCCTCCTCTCTTGTGTTTATCTTAAGATTGATGACTCTTTCAGACTGCTATAAAGCTGTTTAAAGATGCATGAGCAGATCGGACCAGTGCGCTCTCTCTCGGTTTCTGAGTTCTTCTTATGGTGGAAAGTACAGTTAAATGCATGCCTAAACTGACTTCGCTCAGAGTAATTCACTTACAATGGGTCAGAGGTCATTACACAAGAGCTGGGGAGAATGGAGGTATTGAGGAGACCATTATTTGCTGATATTCTAGGACACTATGGCACACAGCAGTGCTATTAGCCACAGATTTACCACAGTAATTGTGATGCAGAAAGCAAAAGGCCGTGTCAATAACATGGCAGTTGATTGGCTCATGGTGAACTCCTCACCCTTGCACCGTTGCTTTTACTGCAAGGTGTCTGAAAAAGTTAAATAATCTCACCAGTCTGAATGGCCTTGAAAAAGTAAAGTTGCTCCATTTACAAATAATGGCAAATCATGTGTCAGGCTTAGGTTTACAGATATTCAGTGTCCACAGCAAGTATTCAGAGATTTATGGAACACTGAAAAATGTTTGAGCTTCATTACATTAGAAACAAAATATCAAATTAAATGCAATGACATACATATTTAAGTGTAGTTTAAGAGGTCAAATACATTTGGAGGCCTCTGTAGGAGAAAATTCCTTTAAAGAGGCAATACAATGTACAAAGTAATTAATAATACATTAAGTAAAATAATGTACATTCTTTTTCACATAATCTGTAAGAAGCGCTCTGTTTAGGTCCGGTCTCACTGAAGCCCCTTCTTTGAAAAAAGCCCAATGAGCTCCGATTGATCGGATGGACCAGTGTGTTGTGAATGGTCAATTACTTCAAGCGCGTTTTGGAAATGTCACGTCCATTACCATAACCGGGTATTTTAACACACGACTAACACAGTCCAACCAGGCCTCGCCTGGTTATTAAGAAAATATCACATAAAATATGCAGGCAATGGTGTGGCAACAATATGCACCAACAGGGTGTTTGCTGTACATATTAAATCTAAAGCTATCATCATTGTCTCGGTTGTTTCAGCTTCTCCTTTAATCTCTCTCTCGCTCTCTCTCTCTGTCTCTCTGTCTGATTGGGTGTGCTGTGAAAGATCTACTCAGAGCATCTTATCTTATAGCAGAGATGGTATGACGATAAAAATATGAGTGAAATATGCTAAAAGATAGAGAGTGGAAGTGAATTGGTTTCAAAAGGATTAGTGAGAGGGGGTCGAAACGTGAGATAGACAGAAAAGCAAAGAGGCTCACCTTCTTTCTCTGCCCGAAACACAAAGGTTCTTACAGAGGTGACCACCTCAAACTTATTTTCACCCTGAGCTCGAACTTTTTTAACTGCTGAAATAGGAATCAGGCCCTTCGAGTACATCTCCTGCAAAGAATGAGGGAGACAGAAAAATTATTCATAGCACAAAGTGTGTATGGACAGACAAACCACCAGTCAAAAAATTGGACACACTTGAGTGAATGTTTGTCTCTCGCAATCTTAAAAACGTATGTAAAGGATTATCAAACAAATGAAAACAAACCATACAAAAATAAACAAAAACAAAACCCTGAAACAAACCAAAAATGAAAGAAAATGAAACAAAAAAAAACATGTTTGGATGCACTGGATCAAATAGTGAAGGAAAGCCCTTCTGCTTAAAGAAAATTACATAAATCCTCTCATGAATTTGGTTGGTGCATATACACAGTATTCCCATACTTCAATTTTTGTTATTTTATAATTGACGATTTCACTAATATTCTAAAATGCAATACAAATGAATAATAATAATAATGAATGAGAACCATCATGTATCAACACTTTTGGCTGGTAGTGTACGAACATTGCAACATGACTTGCATACATTGTTTCCAACAGAAAGCTCAATCCAGCCATAATGCATCTGCTTTCTGTAAAATAAAATAAAAGAAAAAAGAAAAGATGGTTTGAGTCAAGCATACACTCACACACTCAAGCAGGCCTGATTCCTAATACCAGTCCCCAGCTAACAGGCTTGGCACTTCAGTATTTATAGTCTGATGTTTTGTGGGCAAAAGATGAGGGAAACAGAGCTAGTTGTTTAGAGAAAGGAGTGTTTGGTCTCTCTGTGTGCTTCAAACCAACATAAGCCTCCAAAGCAGCAATAGAGCTCTGTGAGACCTCCTTTAGTCTACAGAACTCATACACAGCACTCCAGTCGCTCTAAAACAGCAGACTGTGATGGATAGAAAAGGGCAAATGCTGTGGAGAACTGAAAATGAAGTGAGAGAATGAGAGGGAGACAAGAGCTGTTTCAAAACCCAGTGAGCTGCCTACGCAGGTAACATTTTATGCAACATAGGTGACAAGTCTGTTCTAAAAGGTAGACATCTTCATTGAGCAACCTTGTTTTAGCCGAATACTAATGTAGCATTGCATATATCTTTATGTGAAGGTGGAAATAACAGTATGCACTGTGATGAGCTCAGTGAAAATTTGAAATTCAAGGTACACTCACTACCGTTCAGATATCTGGGTTTGGTTAAAAAAACTAAAAAAAAATGTTTTTGAAAGAAGTCTCTTTATGCTCACCAAGGCTGCATTTATTGGATGAAAAATATAGTAACAGTTATATTGTGAAATTATTTCAAATAACTGTTTTCTATTTTAATATATTTTAAAATGCAATTTATTCCTGTGTTGGCAAAGCTGAATTTTCAGCATCATTACTCCAGTCTTCAGTGACTTCATACTAATAAGCTGATTTGCTGCACAAGAAGCATTTATTATTATTATTATTATTATCAATGTTGAAAACAGTTATCCAGCTCAATATTTATGTGGAAATTGTGATACATTTCAGAATTCTTTGATGAATAGAAAGTGTAAAAGAACAGCATTTATTTAAAATTGTTTTTTTTTAAACGTCTTTACTGTCTTTTGATCAAATTAATGCATGCTCGCTGAATAAAAGTATTAATTTCTTTAAATAATCGTAATGACCCAAAACCTTTAAACGGTACTATATACAATATAAAATAATACCATAAATATATTATTCATTAAATACTGAGAAGTATGAAAAATAATGATAAAACATTTTTTTTTTTTACCAGAATTTGAGTGCACTATGAACATTTATGATTAATTGTAATGTTCTTCGCCCTTACTGAAATTAGTCTAGTCGAGTTGCTGCCTCCAGTATGTCGGTCATTCCAAAACATTTGCGTATGAAGGTTCCATTTCAGTTAGAATGCTTCAGAAGACAGCTGCCTATGAAGACTGTAGGAATTAGTGTAGTTCACTGTGTTTAGGAACAGAGCTCCACAGACAGAGAAAAAAGGCAAGAGAAGAGAATGAGACCGGGGGAAAAAATGAAACATTCATTTGTCCATTTCAGTTGGCTGTTAATTATTATGATGACCTTGCACTATTTCTAGATCTCGTCCATCCAGAAATAGAAGAGAAGATTTAGTGAGGGACCCCCTCCTCGGCTAGCGCAAATGGAAGAGGTAATGCCAAAGAAAGACAAGAGAACAAATGAGGGAGAGAAAGCGAAAAAACAGAGAGGATGAGATATAGAGAGGGATATGATAGCTTGGGGATTGCTTGATGGAGAGAATGAGTGAAGAACCAATGGATCAAGGAAGAGAAGCTCACAAAGCAGAGAGAGCGTGAGATTGTGAGAAAGAGAGAGAAAGTAGGGGTCAGAGAGAGCGCCAACTTCTCAAATTAAGGCAGCATGTTAACAACGATGGGCGCAGCTAACCCTAATTATGGTAGGGGGCAGCCATCACCCCTCTCCGGGATCTCGCTCCTCACTCGCTCTTTCTTTCCAATTTTGCATCCTTCCCTCCACAGCCATGTTATGGCCGTGAACTCCCTGGCATTTTAATGAGACTTCCTCTGTCTAAAATCTGGACAGCAGCGGAAGAGAGTAAAGGGGGATAAAAGTGAAGAGGTGTGCATGTTTATAGGAAGCTAAGTGGCAATAATGAGGCGCTCTCTAAGCTGGCATTAATTATTCATTATAATTACAATTTTCAGGGTCGGAATGATGAAGGGGGCTTAAAGAGTACATGTGCAAACGCAAGCGCATCCATTAAGAGTTTAGAGACGGTTTAAGTAGGTGTGTGCTTATACAAACACACATATAACAAAGACGTACGGTGCACAAAAAGTTTATAGCGGCAGGATGTACTCGTATGGTTTGTGCACATCTGTGATGGCATGTCGTGCTCACAGCAGGTTGTTCTATACACACATGATGATCAAGAACATATACATCTGAATATGCAATAGAGTTGAAGAGGCTGACTGATGAAGTCTGCATTTGATCAGAGACCCAGAGAGACCTAATGCCATTAGCTTTTGTTTTCACTAGTGCTGGGTTGGTACTGCAGTGGAGCCATGGGGACACCACCTGGCAGAGGGGCGCTAATGCAAGTGAGTAAAGTGTCGAAGCTGACTTAAATATATTGTGTGGAGCAATAATCAACAAAATGCATTTGCATATTTTTTTTACATTGTCCAACACCAGCCAAAAGCACACAGCTGAATGTAGTATTCTAAAAGATCTGCTGTCATACACTATCTGTCAAAAATGTGGAATTAAGTTTTTTTCATGTGTCTAAAAGAAGTTGTGCCTGAAAGAAGTATCTTATGCGCACCAAGGCTGTATTTATTTGATTAAAAATACAATAAAAAGAGTAATATTGTAAAATATTATTACTATTCAAAAGAACCATTTTCTACTGTAATATATTATAAAATAGAATTTATTCCTGTTTTGGCAAAGCTGAATTTTTTGCATCATTACTCCAGTCTTTGGTGTCACATGATCCTTCATAGATCATTATAATATGATTTGATGCTCGAATATTATAAATTATTACTGGTCAAGTTTTTGCTGCTTTTTTTGTGGAATTCATATTTCAGGATTCTTTGATGAATAGAAAGTTGAAAACAAAAGCATTTATTTGAAACTGAAAACTGTAAATATAAATGTATTTACTTTTGACCCCATTTAATATGTCCATGCTGAATAACAAAGTATCCATTTCTCTTTTAGAAACATGTTTTACTTAAAACATGTTTTATAATAAAAAATATTAAGCAGCAAAAACGTTTTTTTAACATATTAAGGAGCAAATCAGCATATTGGAATCATGTGACACTGAAGTAATGGCTGCTGCACAGGAATATATTAGATTTTACAATATATTAAAACAAAAATTGCAATAGCATTTTTCAACATTGCTCTTTTTACTGTGTATTTGATGCAGTCTTGGTGAGCATACGAAACTTCTTTCAAAAATGTAAAATAAAAATTATATATATATCTATATATCTATATATAATCTTTAAAAAAAAACTTATTCCAAACTTTTGACCAGTAGTGTAGTTGCAGGTCAGCAGGAAGTTGGAGGAAGCTCACATCTGCCCTAAAATGGATGACTACAACCATCAAAAACAAAGGGCGGGTGGTGAGAAAGCTTTCCACTGGCACTCCCAGAGGACTTTTGAGCTTTTCTGGATTTTCTACACAGTTGTACTCAACCCAGACATCTCCACACACCCTGCCTACTGACAGGTGACACTCTAAACCTCTTTCACTCACACATAAATGCTAAAACACTGAGAGTGTTACTTGGATCCCCTGACGTCGCGGACCTGGTCGCAAGGTTGATGAAACATCAGGTAAGTTTGGGGGGAGACCATGCTGCTTCGTCCCCAAGGGTCCTACAGGAAACCAGTGGGAGTGTGGTGCTTGCCTCTCTCCCACGGTTTAAGGAGGTCTCTGATTGATGACATCATTATGTGATGTCAAGAAGTGAGCAGTGATTGAGATTAGCCATTTCAATCAGAGAAGAGAGACTAAGGAGAGAATATGTCCACTGAGGACAATCAGTTGGAGGGCAATTTCTTTCAAACTTTCTTTAGTTTTCTTGATTAGTGATGCTTTTTCAGAAAAATTGTCACTTTTCCTCAATTATTAATACATAGAAGGAAGCAAGTAAGCAACCATAATTGATCAGTGGCGTACGGTCCATATAAGCCGCGAATGCTCTGCATACCCAAGCCATTCATGGACTCACTGATTAGTATTAACACTATAAATTACTATAAATTAATACCTTTGTTTAAGGTGTACCATAAAGCTTATATAATAAAATATTAGTAATACGCATGTAACTCTTAGTCATTTATTTATTTGCCAAACAAATTTTCTTCAAATTTGCCACTCAGTTCCGGGTAAGCTGATTCACAGCAGCTTTGCTATGTACGCTCTGTTGTTATAGATCGTCATCATTGTCCCATGTTCTCATTGGTTTGCTTGCATATTGGGGTTTTAATGCGCCGGGTAAACTGTCCGCGGATGGCCCGTCCAAGAGGAAAAATGTGCTGCTGCTGTCAGATCTCGGCCAAAGAAAATTATATTGTGTTTGATACAAGACTAAATGTACTAAATCAAGTGGGAAAAAAAGTCAAACTATTTTCATAATATTTTATTTTCTCCATAGGGACGTTTTTTTAATCAAAACGTATAAACTGTTAAAACAGACCTAAGCAGACCTGTAACTATCCGAGGCTGTTAATCATAGTCTATGCGTTTGTTAAAGTCACCAATTTGCATTAGCTATTTCAACTTGTTTTTTTCAAATAATAATCATATTTTTATTATACTTATTTATTCTACTGATATTTCACCTATATTTTATTTATAATAGGCCACGAAGATTTATTATATTAAACTTATTTTTAGTTCTTAATAATTAACTAAACACTTCTGGCATACATTTAAATTGATGCCTGACATGGTGTATTTGTCGTCTCTGATATTCAGTGTTGTGCAAGTTACTCCCAAACTGTAATACATTATATATTACTTGTTACTGTTATTTAAAAGTAATTCATTACCTTACAATATTACTGTCTCAGAATTGTAATGCGTTACATTACTCCTGTATTACTTTTGAGTTACTTTCACCAAAATAACTATACAGGAGTAAAACGTAACATTCTAAAATGACTAGGGCTGTAAGGATATGCGATATGAAACCCAAATCGCGACACTCAGATACACGAACCTGCAGAATCGCGACACACCCCTTCCAACTCCCAGCGTTATCCATACCGTCCAGATCCAATGCTACCACATCTTTAAATTACTATTAGCATTATCTGAAGTTAACTTAACATTGTAAAATACGTAGACCTACACCACAAAACTAGTTGAGGATAAATTATTTAAAATTTGGGAATTCTAGCGTTATGGACATGACATTTGCAGTCAAAACTTGAAATATAAATTCTCAGAAAATGCATTAATACCAAAATATTGAAACGTCTGTTTATCCATAGGCTCCTCCATGAAAGGAGTCCAGACATTAGAAAAATATCAGTCTACACATGCGTTTTATATTTAATATTAGGGAAATAGACAGTCATGCGAGACGAAAAAAATCTTTAACTTTTAGGAGGCAACGATTTTTATTTATTTTATTTTTTTGTAATTCTGTGAATTACACTGCGCAAATCGGATGAAGAAGGGTTGGCTCTCCACAGAACATAAAATATTCATTTTATTTTATTTTTCGTGTTCGCATTTAAGAGGAAAAAACAATGTTACAGACGTGACAGTTCTCCGTTATGGACGCGACCGCTCTGAAGCGGCACTAAAAGACTACTTTAAAACTTTCACAGATACCTTACACACACAAAGCCTTTCTTTAAAGTGAATTTCGTTTTGTATTAATTGTATATTAATTTTAATCAATGTTTCGTCAACCAATTGCCTGGATTTAAGCGCGTGAACTGGAGCGCGTCTCATAAATGAACCGAAACTCAGCATATAAGGTAGCCTATTCACGGACTTGAAAAATATATCTATATTGAAATGTCTACTTGTAAACAGAACAATTCAAAACGAAAGAAAACAGACTGCTCTCTGCTTATGAAATGAAATGTGCATTTCTCTCTGGTGCATTCACTACTGCGAAGATCGCGAGGCAGCATCGTCAACTTCATCTTGACTTTATTAATAAACAATTAAAATGTCTCCTTGCTATATTTGACATATTCATAATCATTGCTTTTGCCGATTCTTTGTGACAGGTTTTCGGTGCTTTATCGGCAGCGCCGCCGCACTTACATGAACGCGTCACCACCGCATCAAAAACATGATTGTGTGATGAAAACATGAAAAAATACCACATAAACATAGCCTAACTGTTTAGAAAGAAAACACAGAACGAATAGCCTAATGCGCATACGTCCATCTCGCGAATGTATAGTGTCATCTTCACCATTAGCCGCTTTTCCACTGGCCAGCGCGAGCACAGAGGCCGAAATCATGCCTCACGGCACTCCTGTAAAAAATAAATCGCTATACAAATATATCAGACGCTGCCATTTAGTCTTTATTTAGAGACTTGGACACTAGACGCGGCTATTGACTGACCACGAACAGGTAATTTAGCTTACTTGCATTTTTCATTCGTTAATGTCTCGCGGTCTTGCTGTTTTTTGTTGTTGTTTGTTTAACAATTAAAACTAAAAGTCTGTTGTAACGCAAGCCTTACTGAACATGTACCGAGTAAAATATTACTGAAAATTGATAAGTAATGCCTTACACTACTGCGTTACAGCAAAACGTAATATGTTACTGTAATGCATTACTTTTGTAACGCGTTACTCCCAACACTGCTGATATTAGATGCCTGGCGATGCACCGTAACGTTTAAATTTCTGCGACATTTGTGCCACTCAGTGTTGCCAGATGTACGATAATTATCGTATTCGTACGATAATTTCAGAATAATGTGACATTTCAAATGATGGTCGTTGAAATCATAGGGCTTCTCATTCTCATTCTCATTGATCTAGCTGTGGATTCTACGTCTACCGTCATGATAGTGAGGAGAACTTGAACGTGGTCAAGTCAAGTCACCTTCACTTATATAGTGCTTTTAACAATATAGATTGTTTCAAAGCAGCTTTACAGTGATAATAGGAAATTAAAGTAACAGAGATTGTTTTGGCCTTACAGCAGCTCTAGAATTAAGTTAGACTAATATTAGCGTAGACGCCATCCTTCCTATGATGTAACATCAGGATTTATGGGAAGTGTTCCCGGTTCCGACTGATCTAATCTATGCAGCCTAACACTGAATTATAGAAGTCTATAATGTGTTATGTGTATGCTAGGTCAAATAGATGTGTTTTTAGTCTAGATTTGAACTGACTGAGTTTGTCTGCTTCCCGGACAATGTTAGGAAGACTGTTCCAAAGTTTTGGTGCTAAATAGGAAAAGGATCTACTGCCAGCAGTCTAATTTGATATTCTAGGTATTATCAACTGGCCGGAATTTTGAGATCGCAATAGACGTGACGAACTATAATGTGTTAAGAGCTCACTCAAGTACTAAAACATTTAAAGCTTAGTAAGTAATCAGCAATATTTTAAAATTTATACGATGTTTAATAGGGAGCCAATGCATTGTTGACAGAACCGGGCTAATATGGTCATACTTCCTGGTTCTGGTAAGAACTCTAGCTGCTGTTTTTTGGACCAGCTGTAGTTTGTTTATTAAGCATGCAGGGCAACCACCCATAAAATAATTACAATAATCTAGCCTTGATGTCATGAACGCATGAACTAACTGTTCCGCATTTGTCATTGAGAGCATATGACACAATTTAGATACATTTTTAAGATGGAAAAATTCAGACGCGTGACTTTCAAATGAAAGATTGGTATCAAAGAGCACACCCAGGTTCCTAACCGACAACAAAGACTTGACAGAGCAGCCATCAAGTGTTAGACAGTATTCTAGGTTAGTATGTAGTATTAAGTATTTAGTAGGAAATTACTAGTCATCCAGTTTTTTATATCAGCTATGCATTTCGTTAATTTTGTGAATTGGTAAGTTTCGTCAGGGCATGAAGAAATATAGAGCTGAGTATCATCAGTATAACAGTGAAAACTAATGCCATGCTTCCTAATGATATCTCCTAAGGGTAGCATGTACAGAGTGAACAGCAACGGTCCTAGTACTGAGCCTTGTGGTACGCCATACTGAATTTTTGATCGATAAGACATCTCTTCATTTACTGCTACAAACTGATAACATTCAGATAAGTATGATTTAACCCATGCTAATGCAATTCCACTAATGCCAACATAATTTTCGAGTCTATTTAAAAGAATGTTGTGGTCAATAGTGTCAAAAGATCGAGTAACACTAATAGAGAGATACAACCATGATCGGATGATAAGAGCAAATCATTTTTGACTCTAATGAAAGCTGTCTCAGTACTATGGTACGGTCTAAATCCTGACTGAAAATCTTTGCAGATACCATTTCTTTCTAAAAAGGAACATAGTTGTGAGGATACTGCCTTTTCTAATATCTTTGACAGAAAAGGTAGATTCGAGATCGGCCTGTAATTGACTAATTCTGTAGTAGTGCTGCACGATTAATCATATCACAATCACGATGTCAAGCCTATGCGATTATATGATGCAAAATGCTGCGATTTTATATGAAATAAACAAATTAGGGCTGTTAACGTAATTAACGCTGCATCTGTCATTTTGTTTCATCCTTTGGCTAGTGTTCCATAATCCCGCTCTTATTCGTGTGAATGCTTTAAACCATTCATGCGCGACAAGGTTTTTATTTAATACCGTGGCTAGACTAACAAATAAACAGACGTCGTCTGAACAAAATACCTCGTTACAGTTTAGTAGTAATGATTTCATGAACTTCTTCACCGAGAAAATTGAAAGCATCAGAATCAAAATCGTAAACGTTCGATCTCTGCTCGCGCCTTATAATTCAGCCGCAATTATCACCCCGCAAGAACAATTACAATGCTTTACAACCATAGAAAAAAAAGAGTTAAATAAACGTATCACTTCATCTAAAACAACAACATGTTTATTAGATCCTATACCAACTGAACTACTGAAAGAAGTGTTACCTATAGTGGAAGAGCCTCTTCTCAATATTATTAACTCATCTTTATCTTTAGGTCATGTTCCAAGAACGTTCAAGCTGGCAGTTATAAAACCTCTTATTAAGAAACCACAATTAGATCCAAATAACCTAGCAAATTACAGACCCATTTCGAATCTTCCATTTATGTCAAAAATATTAGAAAAAGTTGTGTCTGCTCAACTCTGCTCTTTCTTGCAAGAAAAGTCTGGATTCAGGCCACATCATAGCACTGAAACTGCGCTTGTTAGAATCACAAATGATTTACTTTTAGCTTCGGACCAAGGCTGTATCTCAGTACTAGTTTTACTTGATCTTAGTGCTGCGTTCGATACTATAGATCACACAATACTCTTAGATCGACTACAAAATTACACTGGTGTTCAAGGACAAGCATTAAGCTGGTTCAGGTCATACTTATCTGACCGCTACCATTTCATCTACTTAAATGGAGAAAAATCGATTATAACTCGGCAAACTATGGAGTGCCGCAGGGATCTGTGTTAGGCCCTTTATTATTCTCAATATATATGCTGCCACTTGGTAATATTCTAAGGAAACATGGAATTAGTTTCCATTGTTATGCTGATGACACTCAAATATATATTTCATCAAGGCCAGATGAATACGCTAAATTATCCAAATTGACAGATTGTGTTAATGATATAAAAGATTGGATGACGCGTAATTTTCTTTTATTAAATCCAGACAAGACAGAGGTAATACTTATCGGTTCTAAAAACCGTCCACAAAACCCTTCACAGCACGACTTTAACATAGTAGGATGCCCTGTTACTTTATCCGCTACAGTAAAAGACCTGGGTGTTATACTAGACCGCAACCTGTCTTTTGAAAAGCATATTCCATATGTTACAAAAACAGCCTTTTTCCACCTTAGAAACATTGCTAAGCTACGTAATATGCTATCAGTCTCTGATGCAGAAAAGTTAGTTCATGCATTCATGACCTCGAGACTAGATTACTGTAATGCTTTATTAGCTGGTTGTCCTGCATCTTCAATAAACAAGCTACAGTTAGTCCAAAATGCAGCCGCTAGAGTTCTTACTAGATCAAGAAAATATGATCATATAACACCGATTTTATCATCCCTTCATTGGTTACCTATAAAGTTCCGTATTAAATACAAGATATTGCTTTTGACTTATAAAGCTCTAAATGGTTTAGCTCCAGTCTATTTAACGGATCTTCTATCGCATTAGAATCCATCGCGCTCTTTAAGATCACTAGATTCGAGGCTTCTGGTCATTCCTAGGATATCCAGATCCACCAAAGGAGGCAGAGCATTTTCACATTTAGCTCCGAAGCTCTGGAATAGCCTTCCTGATATTGTTCGTAGCTCAGACTCTCTCTCCCAGTTTAAAACTAGACTGAAGACGCATCTATTTAGCCAGGCATTCATATAAATTTTTATCTTACAGTTACTGTAAATTCGGCCTCTAGTTCATAAACGCCAGAGGAGAACTGGCCCTCGACTGAGCCTGGGTTCTCCCAAGGTTTTTTTTTCTCCATTGGGTCATTTGATGGGGTGTTAGGACACCTTTAGGTCACTGGATGGAGTTTTTCGGTTCCTTGCCACTGTTGCCTTTGGCTTGCTCAGTTGGGGATATTCAAATTAATTAACCAATCATACCATTGATTAGCTCTACCAAACTTGGATGTTTTTTTTTTCCAGTAATAAACAAACATTGTTAAGTTGTTTTGATTGATACTGTGAAGCAGCTTTGATACAATCTGTATTGTGAAAAGCGCTATATAAATATATTTAACTTGACTTGACTTGACTTGACAAGTCAAAAGAGAGCGCACTGCCTGTGAATGTCCTGACTGTGACTCACAGAAAGACGCGCACCAGTATCATGCACATGCACAGACCGCGCGCCAGAATACAGTTCTCTTCCGTGCTTGAAAAACAATAACACACAATAATGCCAAAATGTCGTTTGTCGAGTATCTTCATAACATAAGAGCAGTCTTATGATGGATGTAAAAAGTTGTGAGAGAATGAGGCGCGTGTGAGATCCAGCAGTGATGTCAGCAGTGGCTGCTCTTAAAGGGCCAGCTCCAATAAAGCTTTATGTCGGTAAAGTTAATAAAAGAACAAAGGGAACACAGAAAATTACTCACTGCTCTTGACTAAAGAACTTGTGTTTAATAAGGATTAGTCAATATATAATTTATAATCTACGTAGCGCAGACTGTTTGATAACTTTATTCAAGTTCTGTATATGTCCTACCTGTTAGACAGGAAGGGCACAGGTAAATATGACATTTATTATGGATTTATGTGAGGATAGATTTAAGTTCAATTAAATTAAAAGCGGTTATATTTTTTGAAGCCTAATAAATGTTTAAAAAAATTGATAGCTTTCAATTTTAATGACGGGATCACTGTAATGTTGGATGACTATAATTAATGTTTAAAATGGGGGAGAGGGGGTCATTTTTATCCAGATATCAATGGCTTATTGATCATTACAGGTGTTATCAATCATTTAGTTGTTGTTGCTAGTTTGAGTTGAGAAATACACATTTCAGAATTATCACTAATCTGTGTGTGTATTTTGCTTTAGAACCAAGCAAGTTGACTCATGAAACCATTTGTTTATTATATCGCAATCGCATATCGCAATCGCAATATTGACCTCAATAATCACAATATGACATTTTCCCCAAATCATGCAGCCCTATTCTGTAGGATCAAGTTGTGTTTTTTTAACATGCGGTTTAATCATAGCCAGCTTAAAAGTTTTTGGTACGTATCCTAATGACAGAGATGAATTAAGGATATTAAGAAGAGCATCTCACGTCTTCTCGCCCAATCAGTGTGGAGAATGACTCTCTCATGAGCACACGTTAATGTTCTTTTTGTAAATTGTATACAACATTGTATATCATTATGTCATCTCTGTATGTTTTGCAAGAAGAAGAAGAAAAAAGTTAACATACCTACCACTGCGCTTTAGGTCAGTTTTTTTAAGTAATAAAGTAATTTCCAGGTCATGTCAAAAAGTTGGTGGTCTATAAATTGTACGTTTGACTTGGGTACGATAATTTTTCTTCCAAATACGATCATTTTGAGCTTCTGGTACGATACTTGGACATTTCCAATCTGGCAACACTGTTGCCACCTAGCGAAATGACAAAAATACAGCACATTTTGCAAACCCGTGACTCAACTCGACAGTTTTTACGGGTGCTTGTGAATGCATCGACTACTTTAATTAAATGGTCAAATATAGGAAACTTTTAGCCATGTTGCCATGTGTTACGAGACGAGATTAGACAGTGTTAGCTTCTTAGTTGCTTAGAGCGAACAAGCTTATTATAAACCCATACAACGCACAACCAGGTGCATTTTTGACATTACGCATCACCCAGCATACCTGGTTTAAAAAAGTCACAGTGCGCCACTGACTGTATATATATATATATATATATATACACACACATACCTGTATATATAGAAATTTATATTTCAAATAAATTGTGTTCTTGTGAATTTATCAAGTTTAAAAAAAAAAGTAATTTATCACAGTTTCCACAAAAATATTTTACAGATAGTTTCACAGAAACTATTTTATAATTAGATTTAGACGTTAATGTAAAAACTGCCTGTCAAGTGCAATTTACATGTGTGCATACAATTTGTGGGATGTGCTGGACCAACAAATCGGATCCATGTTCAGCTCCACCTCGCAACCTAAAGGACTTGAAGGATCTGCTGCTAAGGTCATAATGCCAGATATTACAGACACCTTCAGGAGTCCATGCCTTTGTAGGTCGACATTGTATCGGCAGCACGTGGAGGACCAACAGCATATTTGTCAGGTGGTCATAATGTTTTGGCTCATCGGAGTATATCCTATAAAATGTGTGTGTGGCTGATGATCCTCTTTAGATTAGGCTTAAGACAAGAGCATGGTACACCAAAAGCACCCTCCTCCATTTCTATTAAAGTGTCCTCTACCCCCACTGTTTCACACTGATGATATCACCTTGTTGATGCATTCAGTGCCTTTTCTGTACTACTGTGATAATACTACGTATGTCCGCAAAAACAGTCGACCGCAATGGAGAATCATTTTAGTTGTATCCCACTGCAAGTGGAAATTAAGAGAGATTTGCAGCAGTTTGGACATTCTGAGATCCTTTAAACTGATTGTACATGCTGAGCTTAAAACTGACACCAGTCTTCTAGACTTGTCACAGCGCTCCCCACTCAAACTGAAACAAGAACATGACAAGGCAGAGCCCTGGTGTGTGTGTGAGAATTAGCGAACATTGGTGTCACCTTATCGCTGTTGTAGTAAGTGAGATTTCCTCCTTCAAGCTTCACCCATCTTCTCTGAAAGACGCGATTCCTACAAGTACAAAATGAAGTGTCAGGTTGACAAAAGTCAAAACTAATGTGATGGGTGTTTCACAACATAAATCATGATACAATATTAAACTGACTATCATTGAGGGTTTATAAGGCCCAAATTAATAATTGTGTCCAGTTTAACCACTGAACTGGCATTGTGGTGCGTCGTCTATTAGTCGTACGAAGAGGAAGAGAAAAATCCTAAACAGGAAGGTTGTTTTTAACAGTGGGTTTAACGTGTTAAAACTAATACCAAAATAAAGTGTGAAATATGCTCTAGCTTTAGGCCTGTCTTTGGTAAAGCGTTGTACACTTGTCTTCAAAAATATTTTGCTGTTCAAAAGTTTGTGGAATTAGACAGATTTTTTTATGCTTTTGAAAGAATTCTTTAGCTGTATTTATTTAATCAAAAATACAGTAAAAAGAGCATAATTTTCAGCATCATTACTCCAGTCTTTAGTCACATGATCCTTCAGAAATCATTCTAATAGGATGATTCGGTGCCAAAAAAACTTCTTATTGACAGTTATTTTACAATTTCTAATGTAAAAGTTATACCTGTACATACTTTTGATTTTGAATTTAAAGCATCTGTGCAGAATAAAATCACTAATTTATATAAATGATTTTATGATTTAATTTATTTAATTGAGGTGGTCTTGGTCTTGTAACATTCAAATGGAAAAGAGTTCAACTGAAATAGGAACTGCTGCTAAATGAGATCATGTATATATTAATGTAATATTTTCATTAATTTTAGAAAGCCAACCGAATGAGGCCACTTTGGAATTACAGACCACAATAATTAAGAGCCAACTGACTCAACATGTGATGTCAAGTTGATCAAGATTCAACATAATTTGATTCTTTGAATTTGAACAAATGAAGCAGCAGGTCATGTGGTCAGAGGGAACACATTACTGCTCTTAGCAATCAGTGCTGTTAAATGTGAAACGTGTGTTTTGTTATGTTTTGTAAATGTGTGTATTGTTATTTACTCTACAGTGGATTTAAAACAGCTTCAGAACATTGCAGAACATTGGGCACTTCAGTCAGCTCACAGCGGTGTAGAGTACAGCTTCCCGCTGTTGTACAGCTTTAGAGTACTTGAAATGCATGAGTCTTTTATGGTCATATGGTCTCTATGCACTGTATGGCAAAAAGCTGTGTGAAGTGCATCTTTTGTGTTCCACAGAAGAAATAACACCATATGGAGTTAGAACGACACTTGTGTGTGATTATTCCTTAACATTGATACTTGGATATGTGTTTTAGTACTCGACGGACAGCATTCTCAAGAATAATCCCAAAAGAAAAGTTTAAACAAAGAGTGCAACGCATCAAACAGAGGCCTGTATGGTCCTTACCCTTGAGGCGAGAGTTTATCCAGCCAGCCTGCTTTGGCGGCAGAGTTACGGGTCCCATAGAAGCAGGCGTAGGGAGAAATGGAAACTTCTATTTGAGGGGGTAGGTCATCCAGTGTCATACTGTAAATATCATTCACAACTGTTTGTGGCTGGGCCACAACTGATGGTCCAGTGCTCAAGAGAAGAGCCGGAGGTGTAGGGTGATTAGAAGAGCTTTCATTAGCCAATCGCTGACTTAGTGTGGACGCTTGGACAATGGAGTAACCATCATCATTATCAACATGTTGCTTGGAAAGGTCTTGCTTGTTATTGTGTGCTTTTCCTTTGGTTCGTGTAAGCTTGTTTCTAAAAATAAATAAAAAAGAACCAAAATACATTTGATAAGTTTAAGACTTAAACATTTGTAAGTATAAGAATAAGGCTAAATAATAACAAGTAGCTTCATTTCATTTGCATTAATAAAGACTTTTCATTCATTGCTTTTGTTTTAGATGATCATATTTAGTTCTAGTTTACCCCCCCAAAAATGTAAATTCTTTCATCAACACCCTTATGTTGTTCCAAACCTGTACTATATGACTGACTGACTTTTTTAACATAAAAAGAAGATATTTTGAGAAATGTTTATTTTGACAAGTGTTTTTTTTCCATACAATAGAAGTCAATGGTAACCAAAACTTTCTGGGACAACATGAAGGGGAGTGAATTTTCATTATTGGGTGAACTATCCCTTTAAGAATAGACTGTTTTGATGAGGATATGCAAGGAATAATTGATAATTAATGATTTACTGAAAATGTATTTACACCCAAAGGGCTAATGCCAGTTGGCCATTAGACCTGCTACAAACCGAAGACAACGGAACAATGCCAGAAACCAAATGCAAAAAATAGGGCATTTACCACAGTAGGCAGGGCATTTGGAAAATCTACAAACTGTGTGTTAAAATCACAGAAACCAGCAAGAATCTGAGGACTTCACATAAAAGTTTATTATTTTAGAATTAGGTTGTTAAAGTCCAAGCTAATGGACACTGAAGTTCACCGCACTGTTTACCTCAACGTCTGCTCTTCCAGGTTCTCTTTTAGTCCTTGATTGGACATTACATCTTTGCCCAAATCCTGAAAAACAAATGCAAGCAATTTGAAACTCTGTAATACACTTCTAGACATTTCTATGAACTATAAGTAAAAGCAAGCCTATTTTCAAAACTATGTTTTAAAATACCATTCTACCCTTGTTATGCATGTCTTAGGGCATGTCCAGACCAAAATACAGTAGACCAAAATAGAGACTTAAATTGTTATGATGTGTTTTCTCCATTGTTTGTTTAGCTTTCACAGGGAAACATTTTGAAGCATACCAAAATGTAACATACATAAAATGTATAAGTAAGAGTGGGAAAATGCACCCGTTTCGTAGAGCAGTGACATTTTAAGATGAAGAGGTGCTTTTTGGTTTTCATCTGCAATAAGTAATGTGCTCTCAAATAAAATTAGACAATGCTACTTTTAACCAAACATTTCCCATTATGAATGATACAGTTTGGTTGCTTGGTCCTTTAGGTCGGATTCCTTTATCATCACAACCAAACCAATCAAGAGTTTGTTTTCAATCAGGCCGAGACCACACCGTTCAGTCGACATCAGACTGATTATTTTGGTGTGAATCCGAGAGTGACTGCCATAAATCAAATATGCCTAAACAAACAACTAGGGTAAAAAAAAAACAAGTCAGGTTTTGAAAATAAATTCTCGAAAATAGCCAGGTTTGAAAATAGCCATACTGAAACTGTAACTGATAAGGAAGATGTGTTAAGAATAGTAATATGCTCTACATGTGAGCTCACTAGATCATGAGATTTTACCACTGATATGTCATTCATTTTATCACAAAAAAAATCCAGGACAGGTATTTTTTGTATTCACTTACCAGTTCATTTTCTGCTGAATTGTACAGAAAAAGCTCTCCATATGGGGCAATGGGAGACAATGTCCTTTGAACAACTGTAATTAACACAACAGGAAAAAGTCATTATGACAAAACAGTTTGTGGTTTTGGTGGTATGAGTCTGTGAGGAGAGCAAAAGAGAAAGAGTGAGACAAAAAAAAAAACAAGAACGAGGCATGAGAAAGAAAGGACAAGCATAAAATGAGATCCCACACATTGTCCTTTAGTGCAGCCAGCTTAGAAAATGTACCAAAGAGGGAGCAGCTTGGGTGACTGGTTGTCAAGGTGACAAATGACCACCATATCTCTGCGGAGACAGTAAGGGGCAGCATGAATTCCAGACTGTTCCCACCGGACGGACACACACATAGATATATAGCTAATAGACAGCGGCCCCAGCAAGATAAGACCCTACTGTTGGGTGTTTGATCTAGACGCCGCTAGGCTATCTATGATAGAACTGTACTGTATTGTATCACATCTTAACCCAGTAGCTGAGGTGTCATTTCAGATCAGTGTCATCGTTTATCATTATCAAGGGTTGACCTTCTAACTACAGATGATATGCTCGCTCTCTTTTCCTCCCTCTCTGCCCTGTTTTATCGGTCTTCTACAAGAACCTGTTTCAGGAAAATTGTGTAAATTGCCCACAGAACATTTTGTAAATGAACGTGGGATAGCACAGTCCTTTTTTGCCCCCTCCTATGCTGTTATCCTTAATTTGAAGGTGCCAAAATATTCTAAAACCATTGATTAAACCTTGGTTTCTAGTTCTTCTCTGCTGCAAACTAATTCCCTTGTTCACAGTCTACACTTTTTAGTTTGAGTACTTTAAACTTTTCCTCTAAAACTTCACCTACCTTTCCATTACATTTTAGTCTCCAGAGAGTAAGAACAGAATTAAGTTGTAGATGTTTTAGATATGCAGGCATTATTATACTACTTTTACACCCAAGTCTGGTTTCTGACTTCAGTGTAACTTCCAATTCTTGACTACACAAATACACAGTCTCCTGCAAAAAATTTCCAAACTATTCCTTTAGGACACTAAAAGTACATTTCCTGCTGCAATTACAAACACTGTGACATGTTCAGAATGAGGACCCAATGGAACATTTCAAAGCCAAAAGTGGTTTCATAGGCACACACAAAAGCAAGTTTCTGTAGGTTTGGCAAACTAGGCTACTCCATATACATGAATACGGAGATAAGAGCAAATTCCATTGAGACTGCAGTACTGGCTTTTGTCTCTTTCCCAGTGCTTATTTGGAATCCCATTTATTTTAATAGGGTAAAAAAATGGCTCAATGACTCAATCATGAATCAGAACAAAAGATATAAACCACTAAAAATGGAATAAAGTGAAGCATGGTGTACCTTCTTGACTGCTTGTTGGGCAGATGGGTCCCTCAGTCCTTGTGAGATGGTCAGTGTTGTTGTGTGCTGCCTCATTCCTGCACAAACATTTGTGAGGATAAACATGTGAATGTTTTTTGAATATATGACTGAATGGATGAAAAAAAAAAAAAATTTTACTGTCCCATTCTGTGACACCCATGAGGACACCACCGTATTCCCATGCGGATACGGATCCTTAGGGAGTAGTAGTAAAGTGTTTCTTCAACTATGGGTGCTTTTGGTCTTGTAAACTCAAAACACTTTAATTTGTCTACCAGCAATGTGCAGCAGTTTATATACCTGTGATAAATGAGTTCTGTCATTTCTGTTAGTTATTTCTGGAAATCATGAACCAATAGCATGGGTAAAAATGCTGATGATGTAAATTATCTTTTGTTTTTTTACATTTTTGGAATGAAATGTCCAACTGTTGGTTTGCTATTTTCTTATCTTATTTACCCAAAACACAAGTTTAAAAAAAAAATGTGTATAAACATAATTTCTTGATTGATTGTGTACCAACAGTATTATATAGAAGTTCCCCACCCCAAAATGTGTAAGACATTCAGTTTCATTGTAAGTAAGCTCCTAAATAACATATGCTGGCATTCACAAAGTCGGTGTTTCACAGAGTACCACTAATTTTGCCAAACAAGTGTAGGTTCTGCAGCAACCGAGACAGCAAAATTGATTGATTTTTTGTCAGAATAGTTTTAGAGGGCCGAAATCATTGACTAAAGCAGGCATGTTTAACTTGCGCTTTTCTGACGCCATGTTTTGCCTGTGTAATTGTCTATTTTCCAAAACCAATTTTCCAGATGTAATAACAGAAATGTTAATTTCGGTTTTGGTGGTTCAGCTAATCGAAAACCTTTGGTAAAAAGTTTGGTAAAAATTATTTCAAATTCGAGTCTCTGCTCATGGTTCTTTGATGACCCCAACCTCGTTCTTTCCCACTTTGTTTCCTGTCCGCTCTCCATCTATACTATCTAAATAAAGATAAAAACATCAAAAACATATATTATATAATTCATATTAATTTGAATATTTACTCACCAGTCATAAGGAGGTTTGAAGGGATGTTCAGGGATCTCTGGTACAGGCCTGTGTCGCAGCTTAAAGGAGCGAGTGGACCTCAGCTCAGAGGGTTCCTCAATGAAGGGGCACTCCTCATATATTTCATTTTCAACCATTTCTCCCTGAAACCATACAGAAGCTCCTTCTGAAGGAAAGTCATCATTCTCATCTGGAATAGGGTCTTCTGAAAAGTTCTCCAGTGATTCACTGCTGCCATGCTCAGAAGCTGAGCTGGAGCTGGAGGAAACAACATGACATGTTACACTAGGAAGTGTTTGAAAACCAATGGCCATTCGCTCTGAGTCAGCAATAGTCCTTGCAGGAACAGTTTGGCTAGTCATTTGAATGTTACTGCCCTGGGATTGCTGACAAGATGTTCCTCTCTGCCTATCCTTGGGAAACACTTGTCTAGGCCTTGGGATCGGCTTTCTCCTCACTGGTACTTTTGCATAACTATTATTTCCGTCTGCTTCCACCATCAGGGTCTCCAGGCTGCTTAAAATCCTCCGTCGGTGTCCTGTGGGAATATGGTCCACCTCTAGAAGCTTCACCTCAGTTAGGCTCATGAGGTCCTTAAGGCAACGGTAGCCAGCTTGGGCAAAGCTGGAGGCATATTGGGGCAGGTGCAGACTGGTCAGCCACACAGTAATCTCCTGGTCAGGCTCCATAGTAGATGAGACACAGGGGTCTTCAGTGGTAATGAAATCTAGAGTATGGCATTGGTTGACAAGGTTACTCTGAGACAAGTTGAAAAGATGTGGGGACACACCCTAGGAAAAATAAAATTGTGTTTTAAATTGACGATATGGCAAAAAAATCAATTTTTTTTCAGGCAGGATCACGATCCATTATCTTACTGTATCAATTCTTTTTCAAAAGACTGACAGACCATTTAGGTAAAAGTAGGGGTGGGGGATACGACCAAAATCTTATTTCACTTTCTTTTATTTCATTATTTTATCTTTGTTATTAAAATGAAATATACAAATATACAAATTGCAAGCAGAGATAAATACTAAATAACAAAGTTACAAAGTCTACAGTATTCAGGTACAGAAATTAAAGGCAGGGTAGGTAATTTGGTCTTTATATACCAATATATATCTAAAATGTAAGTACTCTGAAAAGGAGTTCATAAAAATAGAGTGTCTGTAGTCCTCTCAGGGCTGCAATAAACACAGCTCATTCCATTCGGACCGAGTGCAATGATTGACTGGGCGACTGTCACTCCCCCTCGCTGCTATGGCTACCAGCCCTGCTGCAACAGGAGCTGCCCACATGCGCGCACTCGGTTGACTCGCTCATTTCGGAAGAGGAGAGGCGCATACCGATCGCAAACCACAAAGTCTCACAATTATGGCAGAGAAAGAGCAGTCAAAATTCAAAGTACCGCCTGTACCTGCATCTACAGTGAACGCAGGCAAACAAGGCAAAAACTCTCTCCTCTTCCGAAATAAGCGAGTCAACCGCTCATGTGGGCAGCTTCTGTTGCAGCAGGGCTGGTAGCCATAGCAGCGAGGGAGAGTGCTCGTTGCGTGGAAACGTCATCCGTTATTTTCTTTAAGATAAGATACTGAAGTTTTACGGAAATGGGTCATACCCGTCCTGAGCAGTTAAAGTAAAACCCCACTTATTCAAGGGTGCGCATTTATTACATGGAAAGAGAAAACGTATAATAGGTGTCTAAAATGCACACATTTCCGATTAATCATGAATGATGAATGAAATGTAACTTAATGTCGTTAAACTGAACTGATGAAATAACTACAACATTAATTACACTGAAATAAGAGCGCGTGGTTTATCCATCAATCAGATGCGCATTAAAGTTGCATTCATAATCGTTACTATAGCACAAGTAGACAGCCGGCGCGTTTTCTTTCAGAACCACAAGGAAAATGTTCAGTCGGATAAAGAGAACAAAGAGTAGGCTAGCTATTCCATGAGGAAACGTTAGTTAAGGTTTAGTTGGGAAAGTTCATGGTATTTTTAGTCCCACAATGGAAGGATGTTTAATGTACCAGGAACACTTTAAGGTTGTGTTCCTACAAAATAGTTAGCATGATGAACTAACTATACTTTTAAAGCCTTTTTAAATCTTGGTTTACATTTTTACAAATGCTAATTTATAGGCTTTGGAAATATTTTTTATAATAATAGATTCATTAAAAAATAACATGAACTAACGTTAACAATAGACAAAATGTCGTTAATTCTTTTTTTTTTGTTCCCACTCTGACCCCCGAAGGCAGCTGTATAATTCGCACCCTGACTAAGACCCATTGGGGGAAGCATTTAAATAATCCTATGAATGCATATAAAAAAATAAGAATCGAATTATTCAAATCGCATCGAATTTTAATGTGAATCGCATTGAATCGAATCTTTCTGAATTTGCAAAAATCGTTCTTGAATCGAAAACCTATGAATCGTGAATCGAATCGATTCGCTGCCTACCCAAAGATTCACAGCCCTACCTACCCTGCCTTTAATAATTAAGCCTAAATTTAAAATAACACTATTTGTTCACTGTAGAAATGAATAGGCCTGTAGCGGCGCGTCAATGATGTCGACACTTCAACGTCAAAATTAAGTCAACGTCATATTTTTGCCTCGACACTTTATTTTTTTTATTTTTTCACCGTTCCCGACGTTACAGCTCGCCACACACACGTGAGAGACATTGCAGAATGGAGGACGAAACAGCAACCTCTTCACAGAATTCCCAACAAAGCCATGCAAAAAGCCCCAACAAAAGAAAAAGTCCTAAAAAAACAGCTCGCACTAAATCATCGAAGGTATGGGAATACTTCAAATTTTGTCCCAAATGTAAAGGTGTCGTTATTTACGCTCTTTGCCAAATGGAGTCGGCCTACCACACCAGCACATACATCCCAAGTCTGGGAAGTTCCGGGAGTCTCCCCCGCATATTGATAGCGGCTCCCTGATGCCCGCAAATTAGTTCAAATCTCCCGGAATCTAGAGCTCGCCAGCTCCAAACCGTGTAGCGCACGCACGGCAGAGAGACAGAGAGCGAGAGACCTTGCGTGTGTGTGCAAATGTGCGTGTGTGCCTCATGAAGCGCAAGAAAGGACATGCCCCCCGTCAACAAAACCGAAAAACAAAAATCAATCCTGATGTTTTTTATGAGCACTGAAAACATTAAAATGAGCACCACATACAAGTGTGATAGGGCTCATTTGAGTACCAAACATTTTACAGTGTAGATATAGTACTCTGTAAGAACCAGATCAAAATTGTTGTGCATTGAATGAGCACCCCTGCAATTTCCATGTTACAAAAGATAATCGTTATATTAATCGTCCAATTAGTCATTAGATAAGTCGACTAATCAATAAAATAATCGCCCGACTAATCGTTTTATTAATAATCGTTTACCCCAGCCCTAGAAATTAAATATAGTTTAATCTTTGTTAAAGCTGTATTTTGTTGTTTTATTAATATTAATGACAGATACAACAGTAGGAATACTAGGTGTGTGCTGTCACTTCAGACCGACTGCACGAACCGAAAAAACTGACAAACATCAGTTTCTTTCTCAACTGTTCACTTATGACATAACCGAGAGAATACTTGCTGAGACGGGCATTTAGACATCATTTTGAGTGTATGTGTCCATTCAAGGGCAAGGAAACACGAAAGAGGAGTCGCGTTCGAGCGCTATCTGATCTCTCTCTCTCTCTGTGCGTGCTTCGGGTGCGTGCGGCTGTGCGCACAGATAACGTGCGAGTCCCGATTTTCGTAGCTTCTTCTACGTTTAAAATTGTTTGAATGTATAAATTGGCAAGACATAACATGTCGAAATTATAAACTTTCAATCTATGATGGTTAAATATTAGCAGTTAATCCACGAATCACATGCGTGCCGAACCGTGGGGCCTGGTCTGTACCTGGTTCCACCCCAATATAGTTATACAAACCTAAACTGTTATACATAGAAAGAAGACACTAATGAAAAGTTATTAGCGTATGCAGTGTGGTTGATGTCCAGTGTTGCTAGCGGAGCAGAAATACATAATCTTGTTAGGCTTGGTCCCTTCAAAAGATTTTCTCCTCAGCGTAAAGTTTAAGAGGCCCATCGATCATTGTTTTCCATGTTCCTAGAGTTAGTTTCTGGAGTAAATATATAGGCTATAATCTGCGTGTTTACACAGCCTTTTTAAAAATGGTGGGTGCTGGCATTTCGCTTGTGTTCGTCAACGTCACAGATTTCGTGTATCACAAGCTCTGTCGTGTTTTCTTTTTGCCAGCAGACTCTCTGCGTTGTTCTGTTGACTCTTCAGCGTTATTTTTATTTATTTTTTACAAATTGTACATATATCTTAGCATTGTATAGCAATATTGGCTATTGGAAAAGGGGGAGGAGCCATTCAATATGTCCCGCCTTAGCTTCCCGTTTCAGTGGAAATTTCGTCAACGCATCATACAAAGCCACGCGTTCCAAGGCACTTCAGTAGGCCTTTAAAAGACAAGTCAAGTCACCTTCATTTATATAGTGCTTTTAACAATATAGACTGTTTCAAAGCAGCTTTACAGTGATGACAGGAAATTAAAGTAACAGAGATTGTTTTGGCTTTACAGCAGCTCTACAATTAAGTTATTGTCCAGCTTAAGTTAGTTTTGTTTGATTCACTTCCGTCCCAGGGATCATTAGTTATTAACTTAGGGGCCGCTAACATGACACCGTTCTAACAAAAAATTATTTCTTACTTTAAAGGGACAATGTGTAGTTTTTTAGGTATTATATTGTCTAAAATCAATATTTTTAATTCATAAATATGTCCTGATGGTGTACAAATACCTCTGCCAATTATCTGACTTATCCTCGTAAACGGAGAATTTATTATCTTTATATACATGTGACGGGTAGGTCCACGGAGGCTTCCATGTAGTTCCGCCATCTTGAAAAACTATAATAGCAGAGAGGGTCAAAAAGTACTAGGCCAAAGCGTTTCTACAATGCATTTTCGTTCAGAGCCAGCGTAGCATAACTGAAAGCAGCAGAAACGGAGGAGCAGAGCAGAGCAGTGAAAGCCGCTTGTCACTGCCCCGCGAAGTCAATCAGTAATTCATACTGTAACATTCGTTTTTTCGTTGTGTCAAGTTGCAGTTTGTTTGAAATAACAAACCTGTTCACCCGAAGGAAAACTCGACGAAGTGCTATTAGAAGACATCCTGTCATAGCTTTTTGGTACATAACAGCTACCGTAGATGCAACATGCATTTGAAAAAGGAAGGCACTGGAGAGCACAATTAGTTTGAATGCAAAATACAATTTCGCCGGTAGATGGGAGAAATTCCTACACAATGTCCCTTTAAAGCAAGCAAAATAACCATTAGATCTATCCGTGATACTACAATACTATTTTTCTAAGGATCAGTGCTTCTGCTGTGATGAAACCGTTCTGAAAAAGATTCAGATGATGTATTGCTTTTTTGGAGAGCCGTCAAAAATAATCAATTCTACTTTTCCAAAAGTGCGTTACTGTTTTGACTTGGGAAAATGTTTGCAATGATTCATAAATTATACAATACAACCTTTTAGGAGAAACATCGAAAATACTCAAGGTCTTGATGTTTACATTCAAGTGAAGCAACAAGCCAAATTAATCTTGCAAGAAAGGTCTCTATACATGTATAACCACTATCTATATCTCATTCCCGTCCCATCCAGTCTTTTTTTTTTTTTTTTGAAAACTGAGAACTTTTCAAAAAAAGATTCTTTATAAAGTTTTATTCTTCAGAGAAAATTGAAACATGGCCATATGTCATCTTTGTTAACAAGAATCAACACGAAGGGCCAATTCGATGCAATAAACATTTTAATGAGGTGTTCAAGCACAAAGTGCTGAAAACCTATTGTAATTGCTATTTGAAAAAAAACAATTCCCCTAAAACGCATCATGCAGCCCAACCCGTAAGGCCTACAGACTTGAAACTCGGCCAGATGGTAGGCCACACTTTTGGGGAGAACCTATCAGAGTATGACCCCGATTGGCCCATAGGTGGCGCTACAGCAACCAAAAGTACTAAATTGTCCATAACTCATAGACCGTTGGTCCTAGCCCCAAGCTATTTTACACCACTGTAACCCTTGGCTCAAGACGGACAATATGTATATCTCTGATTTTGATTTTCGATTTTCGACCTACTTTTGCGAACTAGTCCCTGGTTTTTTCGCCCGATCGGAACCAAACCAGTCTAGGCCTATTCTCTGGACTCTCTAGATCAATAATTATCAGAAAAAAAGTTTAAATTTTGCAATTGGGTGGCTGTAACAGGGTCATTTAGAAAAAGGGGCGTGGCAAAATAAACTCAAAAGCCTATAAATCATGAATAAAAACTTCACAAAAATTTATGAGCATATGTGTCAGAACATGGTGAAGAAGCATGCAAAGTTTCATGGAGATCGGACCATAGGTGCTGTAAATGGTGTTTTCCATTTACTATCATGTAATGTTCATATCATAATGTTCAAAACCAGTGCAGTACAATTCTCTGGACTATTGACAATTCTGTCACATTGACAAATGTGAATCCTGAATGAGACATATTTCAGATCTCTGTATCTACAACAGAATGTGTGTGTAGTCCTATGTTTCTGAATAAATTCTGAATAATCTGATTAATAGTTTGCAAAGACATGTATGAAATACCATTCAAATATATTTTCATAATGATTTTGTGTGTGTGTGTGTGTGTGTGTGTGTGTGTGTGTGTGTGTGTGTGTGTGTGTGTGTGTGTGTGTGTGTGTGTGTGTGTGTGTGTGTGTGTGTGTGTGTGTGTGTGTGTGTGTAAGCTTGCATAAAGGAGTTAAAATGGAAAAACTGGTTTGCTTTACTGCAGAATACTGGTGAAAATCAAGCCTGTCAAAATGAAAGTGGCCAGCAGAGGGCTTGCTACTCAACATTTAAATGGCTGGTTAGTACCATTGACTTAAGAAGTTTGCAGTGCGCTTTCAGAGTTCATCTAAAACCCTCCATCTTCCCCAGCTCCACCTGTATTGGTTATTGATAAATTATATGTATGCAGCAGCAGTATGCCCTACATGCTCATAGCAGAGTATGCTTATCAGTGTATGTACTGGCATTAACAAGTTCCTGTACTTGCTCTGCAGCAGCTTTAATCTACAACAAAAGCAATAATCAACAGAAGCAGCAATACAGCAGCAGCGTAGCAGATCTATTCCACCAAGACCAAATACATTAACACTTTCATATCCATTACCATGCTAGAAATCTTCAGAGAGTTGTCATGATAGAAATAGGGTATATCAGCATCTTGATAAGCAAACAGCATACTTTTCAGAATGTACTTTGGTTTAGTATTTTTAATTTTAATATATTAACAGTTACCAGTTGATAAACAATATGTCAACCTCAAATCTTATTGGTTACACAATCAGCTTTTGTAACTAACTACCTTAACTACCTTGTAACTATGTTAGAGAAGTCGCTCTCAAATTGTTCTTTACTTGCTACAGCAGACAGAAGTATATCCAATAGTGTGTCTGTATAATAAGATAACCAGACGTCCAATATTTCCATTTCTGCCATGGTATATATAGTTGTGTATAAACACAGTATAAATGTATGAAGACAATGCATGATAAACGACTAGATGTCCACTGAGTTCTGTTCATTTAGCAAATATCAAATTAACTCACTCTCGAAATTCGGTTTTCACTTCTGTAAATTCCAGGTAGTCCCTTTGGTGATTTAAAGTGCCTGTAATTTTCTTTCATAACTAAATTCTGCACAAGATAACTGTGAATGTACACATTTTGACAGTGTGAGCTATGTTTTGGTTTTTAGTTGATTTCCCTGAAAATGAATTAGCAAAAAAATACTTTTCTTTTTTTAGCTGCTAGATATACCAATTACATATTACACCATCTTGTTCTTTCTAGAGAAGTATTACATTGTTGTATAATACTACATTAAGTATAGTATTGGAGACATGTTGACAAAAGATTGTAATGAACCTGAAGATTAGTTTCTCCACAAGCACTCAAACTGATGCAAGTGTCAAGAGTTGCCTTAAATTCAGAATTTAAAAAAGTGTCAAGAAACACCCACAATAGCATTATATTTACCATTTAACATTGAAATGAAAAAATTAATGATATTATGCATAATGAAAATAAAAACCTATTCCAGAATGATGAAGATATTTTGCATTGAAACATTATTTCCATGACAACTCCCGTGAAATTAAATTCCCTGTGAAACTCTAAACAGCATTTCTTCAATACTAAAATTCAATGAATGTTTTCACAAGCATCAGAAACAATTCTTTCAGCCACCTCAGAGATGTCTAAACAGATTGAGTAACGTTAAACAGCAATGTGAATATTAGTTCCACAGCATTTAAAGAGCTCTTTCAGTACGTTCTTTCAGTACTCAGCTTCTCCTTTTCTCCACATCACTTCTTTTTTAAATAACCACTAAAAGTATTTTAAACAAGTCTTTCTTCTTCTTTTTTTTTAACAAAGTTTTCATATCTTGAAAAAAATGACTTTTATAAATGAATTATTTATTTTTGTCAATGCTGAAATATAACTGAACCTCAGAGTACAGTCTATTCTTTAAAAATGTATTGCATTGTTGACCCGGATAAAAAAAAACAGTATAATATATTATATTGTATCATTTAAAGGTAAGGTCGTTCATAAAATGCTGTTCAGCATTCAACTGTAAGGCAGTCAAGTTTTAAAAATATAAATACATTTAAATATATAAATAAATGTGTATATATATATATATATATATATATATATATATATATATATATATATATATATAGTCATGTGAAAAAGATAGGACACCCCATATTTTGTTCTTTTGTAAGAAATATGGACATATCAATATTTGATCTTCTTTCAAACAATATCTATAGATAAAGGTGATGTAATTGAACCAAAAACAATGACATTTTAACCATGATATCATTTATTCAACAAAAACATTTTTACAAAGATGCCAATTCCTACTGAGCAAAAAGTTAGGACACCCTATGCCCTAATAGCTGGTATTGCCCCCTTTGACTGAAATAACCTCATTAAGACGTTTACTATAACTGTCTACAAGTTTCTGACATCGACTGGGAGAAAGTTTTCAGAATCTTTTTAGCTGTGTTATGTTTGAGGGGTTTCTTGCATGCACAGCCCGTTTCAAATCACCCCACAGCATCTCGATAGGATTAAGATCCGGGCTTTCACTTGGCCATTCCAGAACTCTTATAGTCCACATTCGCTTCAGCTTCAATTTTTGAAGCACACATGTCTTCTGCTACTGGGCCCAAACAATTCAACTTTGGAACATAGCACATTGTTCCAGAAGTCCTGGTCTTTGTCTAGGGGTTCTCCGGCAAACTTATGTCTTGCCCTGACGTTTTCCGACAGCAAGGGTTTCCTCCTTGCACACCTCACATGCAAATCAAACTTGTGGAGTTTCTTTCTTATGGTAAACGCATGTACTTTGACATCAACTATGGCAAGAGTTGCCTGTAGGTCCCGAGATTACATTTTAGGATTGTTGGAGACTTCTTTGAGCATCTTGCGGTCTGCTCTTGGGCTGAACTTGCTAGGACGGCCTGACTTGGGCATGTTGGCAGTTGTTTTAAATGTTTTCCACTTATAAATTATTTTCCGTACAGTGGAATGGCTGATTTAGACAACTATGCAAATTTATTAAAAAGGAAAAACTGAAATAAGTACATTGCATAAGTATTCAAACCCTTAACTCAGTAGTTAGTTAAAGCCCCTCTACAGCCTCAAGTCTTTTTTGGGTATGATGTGACAAGTTTCGTACATCTGAGAATATACAGAGAATATTGTTTCGCACAGTCTGAGAGAGCCTTTAGGTGCCTTTTTTTTTGAAGATTCCATGTGGGTTTCCATCCGTCTTCACTGGCTACGTTTACATGCAACCAAATAATCCGTTAGTAAATGTCGGACTGAAAAGCCTTCCTGTAAACACCTTAATTAGGGTGACCACCATCAAACAAACCAAACATTTAATGAATTAAATCAATGAATTAAAACAACCACAGCAGGCAACAAGTTGATAAATTCCGTTCTCCAGCACCAGAGAGCACTTTGGCTGAAATAGAAAAGCTGCTTTTACATAGACTGCAAAAAACTCTTTCTGTATCCTCTTCTTTCGGCCTCACCCAGGTATATGTCCTAGCCCAGTCTTTACTAAAAGAGCATTTTTTCTTTTTTGTTGTCATTATGCCGCCTTGTAAAATTTAAATTCACAGAATTATCCATTTGTTTTCTGACAGGGGACACATGGAACGAATCACCACTCCACATTTTGATTGACAGCCGTCACAACCTACTAGTGACCGTGTTTAATCCTTTCTTTTCAGCCATTGGATAGGGTTTAAAAACCGACTGTTGTATTTGTACTTCTGACGAAGCGCTGTTAAATACAGGTGAAATACTATGCCACAAAAATAATAAATAAAATGATTTCTTAAAAAGCAAAAGAACTCATGCACGTTTTTTTTAATATGATAATTAATAACCAACAGACTGATGAAAACGCGGGACATTTTCTCAATATGCGATGTGCGGGACACAAAGCGGGACGGGTGGTCACCCTAACCTTAATCGATCCGATTGAGCTCGATCCGAATGAAATTTCGATCAGATTGAAAAGGGTAGTTTATTCCTTTTCTAATCCAATCGAGAGAACGTGTAAACACTTGATCGGAATGAAAACCGAAACTGAAAGGACTGCGCATGTGCAATGACGTTGAAATAGCGCAATGACGTATGATGCGCTGAACGAGCTGTTTTTCCTGTTGAATAAAGTGTCACATGAGTGTCCCGTCATTCTAAAACTCTCTTTTCACTCTGCGTCTATGAAGTGGAGCAGGACAATGTCCCACCAGTCCTTGTTTCGGATTCTCATCCACAGACGACTGGTTTTGGGCGGCGGAGGGGCATTTTTACAGCATGATAAATATAAGCGGCACGGCACAACGGTTCATATGTTTGTCTCTAAATTATGACCAGAAATGGATAAATATTAAGTCTGCTGTTTAAAGCAAATAAAGAACCAATGTAGGAGAGTGGTTATTATGTGCAGCAGGAAACTCTGTATATTCATTCAGTGTGCGCATGCAAAAAAATCTATTCCGATTTGAAGCTTGTGACATATAAACGCGCACATTAACCCGATCACATTAGGGTTGTGCCGATAGACGATAGTATCGTGTATCGACGATAGTCTGAGATTTCGCCAATGGCAGATGCCTTTGACGATATCAATACGATAATTGGCTCGTTTTACCATGAACGTATTAAATTATTATTAGTATTATTATCATTATAAAGCTAATATTGTTATTAAATTAATATTAGGAACTACAATTAATTTGCCTTGCCTAAATTCATAACGACATCACCACATAGCCTAACACTTGCGACAACACCGAAACACGCGTATGAGGACTCTAAGAAAATGTTTTTAAAACAGAATAAAAAACTAGGCCCACATCCCACATCAAAATTGAATTGCAAGGTGATCCATTCACAAATTGTCAAGAGTGCTTGTTTTAACAGACGCACGCATATCTTATCCAAGATGAAAACGGCATCGTTGTTCGTCAGTATTTTGTTTCCATAGCACATTAACAAAAAGTTTAATGACACCAATAACACTAAAAACAATACAATTAAATATTTATAATAATAATAATAATAATAATAATATCACTAAAATTATATAGGCCAGTCTTTAGTTCACGAACACAGCACAACTCTGCCATCTGTGAAAATCAAAAGCAGCTTTAAACACTTGTTTAACAAGAAATATTCTTCAAATTTTTTCACTGTCATCATATAGGTCCACAAGAGAAATATTAAGCCAGTAAATTAAGATAGTCGCTATACCGTTATATCCAACGCCGTCTCTGAGAGAGCGCGTGAGTGCGTTTACATGCATGTTCTAACCCGATTATTCTGAATAAACTGACAATGCATGTGGTCATGTAAACGCATTAACCTGTTTTCCTTTATCGGATTCAAGTCATACGTTTAAGTATAAACCGATCGACTCAGCTAGATTTCTGCCCCTTACTCTGATTTCCCCAGCATTTAAAACGCATTAACTCACGTTCTTTGAGCTTATTGAAGTGTGCATATGTGAAGTGCATCCAGACAGAGAGAGCACTGGTGGGAGGACATATATCGCAAACTCTGACTCTTTCTTGACCTTAGAAATTATTAAAACGTGTTTTTATCTCGAGCAGAAGTACAGTCCAAATGCTGCATCTGTAACAGCATGAGAGGATCATGTGTGTCCGTAAATTTCCCGCTGACATGTTGAAATACTCGAGTCAGATACAAAAATGATTAGGATCTTTTTTTACCTCACTGTACCGGGAAATAACCTGATCTAGCCTAGTAATAAACACTCCACCTTTGCTAGCAAAATAGAAAAATATTCTCGTATAAAATTAAGTAATAAAACAAGCAAATTAATGAGTAAATAATCAAGTTAATAATCAAATAAGTAAGCCCCGCCCCCTCACGATAGTATCTTGTATCGCCGATCTCACAGGCTGACGATAGGACGATATGAAAATGGAGCCCACTAGATCACATGTTTAGCGTTCATGTGAACACTACGTTCAGATTCATCAAACGGAATGAATTCACTCCGATTGAAACAAAAGTTGTGCATGTAAAAGTAGCCACTGAGGAGAGGCTTGAGTCTGGCCACTCTGCCAGAAAGCCTAGATCAGTAGTGTGTTGGAGTGATATTTATCCTTCTATAAATTTTTCCCATCTCCTTATATGATCATGTACTCAGCTTCTGGGTCACCACTCTAACCAAGGAGATTGCTCAGTTTGGCCAGGAGGCCAGCTCTAGGAAGAGTCCTGGTTGTTCCAAACTTCTTCCATTATGGATTATTTAGGCTACATGCTTCTGTGAACCTTCAATACAGCAGAATTTTTTGTAGACTTTTCCCTAGATCTTGTGTCTGAGCTCTACAGGCAGTTCTTTGACCTCATGGCTTGGTTTTTGCTCTGATATGCATTTTCAGCTGTTAAATCTTTTATTGAAAAGTGTGTGCCTTTCCAAATCATGTCCATTCATTTGAATTTTCCACAGGTTACCTCCACTTGACGTGTAACATCTACAAATAAGATTGAAATGCTCATGAGCTAAATTTCAAGTGGGTATGAATACTTATGCAATGTAATTATTTCAGTTTTTTTTTTTAATACATTTTAGGGCTGCAAATAACGATTATTTTGATAATCGATTAATCGGACGATTAATTTTTCGATTAATCGATTAATCGGATAGAAATTAAATTAGATTTTTTTTTTTATTAGAACTAAATAAAACCGTAAATCAGGGTATTTATGTGTAAAAGTGTACTTTAAAAAGTGCAAAAGCCACACATTGAGTTTTACTAATATCAATATTTGCATTGTTTTTAATGATAATTGCTGATGGCAAGTTGACAAACATGATTATTGATAAAAAAATGATATCCAACATATTATGTTTTAACACAATTTTTGTTAAAACAAATTTACACAGACATGTTGTTCAGATGTGAATATCTGAACTAAAAACAAACTAAAAACATCTAAAATATATAATTCATTTAATTTTTATTTAAAATTAATTATATATAAGGAATATAAGGATAAAGAATATAATATATATTATATATATAATATATAAAAGAATATAATATAAGGATAAATTGATTAAATAAATATAGAAAGACTGAAAACAATTGTGTGAATGTAGAGCCGCAGTAGATCGCGTTTGAAAAACAATTAAAACTTAGTAGACAAATGCTATAAAAAGAGAACGGAATGGAGGTAACGTTACCCAGCAAGCTAACAGGCTTGAGTAAAGGACAGGAGAAATTATGCATTAGTGCACAAGCATTCGCTGAAAACCACTGAGTACAGTGACTAAAAAACAATATTTTACTGCTGCTGTTATTAACTGCCTTTATATTTAGTGCTTCGCTTTGTAAAGACCGTTTTAATTTAACCTATTGCTATTTTAATCCATCACTTACGTTGCGAGCGAACTGATTGCACAACCTGATGCTCGAGACAAAATACAGACATCCCGGAAGTCCCGGGAGTCTCCCGCATATTGATTGCGGCTCCCTGATGCCCGCGAATTAGTTCAAACTCCCGAAATCTAGAGCGCGCAAGCAAGAGCGCGCATGCGAGACAGAAGAGACTGCTCCAAACCGTGTAGCGCGCGCGCTCGGCAGAGCGCCTGAGGGAGAGAGACCTTGCGTGTGTGTGCGTACCAGTAAACGCTCCCCGTGACGTAAGCAGACCAACTAATCGATAATGACATTCGTTGACAACGATTTTCATAATCGATTATAATGGATTTTATCGATTAGTTGTTGCAGCCCTAATACATTTTGCAAAATCACAAACCTGTTTTTTGTTTTGTCATTATGGTGTACGGAGCTTAGATTATTGTGAAAAAAGTAATTTAATTTAGTTTATTACATGGCTTGGTTGAATTCTAATGTTGAATGCGGTCTGTTATTTCTTGATAAAAGACCGCTGCTAAGTATAACACACCGTTGCCATGAAAAACAGAGCGTTGCCATGGACACAGTTCTTCTTCACTCTGGAGCAATACAATCGTTTTTAAATCAATAAACTATCAAATTATTGATTTATTTGGTAGATAGCCATGTAATAAGCAGGTATATAATAACAAAAAAAAATTAGACAACATAATATCATACAATTATTATTTCAAAGAGTATTGTTTTATTTTGCAAACTATCCAAAAATACACACAATACTCGTATATCTCAAACAGACTGTCAAAGTGCTAAATTGTAACAAACGTAACATCAAGGCAAGGCAGATTTACTTATATAGCAGATTTCATATACAATGGTAATTTAAAGTGCTTTACAGGAAAAAGGGCTTGCAGCATTTACTGTGAACGGAGCCACTCTGAGACACAAATCATGACTTGCTTGCGTGAACAGTGTGCTTTATTCTGAAATCCACCGCAACCTATTTTATTAGATCACAGCCTTTGCCGTGTGATAGGCGCACTAAGCTATATCACAATTATGTTTTATGTTTGATCGACAGATGCTTTGCAAAAGCAATGGTACAAAACACATTGTTAGTGATCTTTTAGGTTCATTTTAAAACACTTGTGGGACAGATTAAACTAATCATAATAAAATCAGAAATAGTCATTTGATATAGAGTGCAATATAGCAGACCAATTTGTCAATTTAAAAAGGCTATTATTCACCTGTATGTGATTGAAGTCTTCGACGCAGACAGTGTTTTAATCTTTGGTTTGCATAAATTACATACAAAAGTGTAGCCATTACTAGTAGATTCATATGCAATATCAACCCACTCCTGTACGTCTTTTACACAAAAATCAGACGATCTCTTCTCAATAAACTGTAAATCCACAAGATGCGTGAAAAAAACAGATTGCGGTAATAGTTTGTACTCTAATAAGACGGCGCTGCACTGCTTCAATGCATTGCAGGTTTGTCAAAACGAAAAACGGAATGTAGCTTTAAACGAAATGTACAAAACAAAATTGTAATTAGCTACTCCCCAATACTGCCATTTGCAACATAAGCAACCAATATACTGTTAAAACTGTACCATGTATGCATTCCAGCTAATATTAACTGTTCATTATATATTTAATAAAGTAGGAGTGATCCCTGCGTGCATTTTGAAGCCACAACCTTACACTCCAGTCAAAGATAGACTTCTCATGAGATATCTGAGGAGTGCGTGGAAGCCCACAGTTTCTGAAGTGCAGAGGGAACATGATTTAAAGGTTTCTGTTTCATAGGGGTGGGAATTGGCAAAAATGTGACGATTCGATAGTATTGCGATATTTGGGCCACGATTCAATATTATTGCGATTCTCAATATATTGCGATACAGCAAGTATTCCGATTCGATTCTGCGATATTGCGATTCACGTCCCCCATATTATTCAAAGGTATTACAAAAAATTAGGAAAATAAGACCGCTCACCTCACTTTAAATGTCACATTTAATTCTGTAAACATTATCTTCTACACATTAACTGAAGTGCAAAAACTGAAAAACTTGTTCTTGAACATTCGGGACACATTGCAACACTGGTTTCATCACTTGCCCACCGCGGCACCGCAACAAAAACAAAAAAAAAGTTTAAAAATGTTTAACGCAATTACGCAGTATCCGTTAAATCCTGCCTGTATTACACACACACACACACACACACACACACGACCCACAGAAAAGACGCGCGTCAGTATCAAGTTCTCTTTCGGGCTTGAACAAACCATAACACACACAAATTATGCCAAAATGTCAGTTTTGTCGAGTGTTCTCATAAGAGCAATCTTGAATTATTTAAATAAACGTAGAGATTTGTGAGAAAATAGGACACGTGTCAGATCGCGTCTCTGTCCCACATTGCACTGCATTAACGAATGTACAGCTTATGTACGCTCAACGCCTGTCGCTTACTCGTTTTCATTCACTCCTTCAAGTGAACAGTATTAGTGGACTAACGTTAACTTAGGGAATAGGCCTAACTTAGTGAATGAGGGTTTAGAGGGCGATTTCAACCCATGTTCTCAAGCAGTGAAAAATAGAGGACAATGACAACGCGCTGACAGACAAGACCGAGCAGGTAATATTTAATATGAAACAAACAAAACTCACTGAGCTCCCAGCACATAACTTAAAATTATTTAAATACAATAGAGTAACATAAAGCAGACATAATAGAGTAACATAAACCTGAGAATAATCATAAAACCGAAATTTACCCACACTTTCGATTTGAAAGATGCGGAGCGTCGTGTGCAACCGTAATACTGAAGCCATTTTCATTTGAATTTGCTGTCGAATGTACGACAACAAAGCACCGCAACAAGCGCCACCTTGTGATGTAATACGCAAATGTAAATGATCAGAGTAAACTCTGAGAAAACCGGAAAGTAAAACAGATAATTTGATAATTAAATATCGCAATACTTTGCGCTACTGTATCGATATAATTGCGTGCGCAAAATAAATGTAAATGTAAACATGCATTTACTCATCTCACTAGCACAACATACAGATTTGTTATTCATCATCAAAATGAATAAGAACACTGTCATGAAAATGTTGAATCATACATAATTTTTGTGTTTAATCTCACTTTATAAACCAATGTCATTGTTGAACGTTGACAGTGACAGCTCGTCAGGGAAGGGAGGTACAGCCTAGCCAAACTTTTGAGGTGAAAATGGGAGAAGGACGATTTTATTTACATTTACATTTATTCATTTAGCTGACGCCAAAGCGACTTACAATTGCTATATTTCAGAGGTTGCACGCCTCTGGAGCAACTAGGGGTTAAGTGTCTTGCTCAGGGACATATTGGTGTCTCACAGTGGATTCGAACCCAGGTCTCTCACACCATAGGCATGTGTCTTATCCACTGCACCATCACCAACCCTATTAATGTTCAAATGTTGAAAAAAGTAACATGGTAGAGGAGGCCAGCCTCCATTGGCATATCAACCAATCATTGAAGAGACGTAAATTACTGCACACCGCAACTGCTACCGCTGATGTGCCAACTATATAGAGATATTGAACATTTGATCGCAGACACATTTACTTAACTACCATTCGAACAACAGCTACCGATTAAAAATGAAGGAAGACCCTAAGCCTAGAGGCAAAGCTAAGATATAGGCTACATCAATCAGCTTCACTAAATGGACAAACATGCTCTTTTAACACTGACATTTAAAGGAGAGATGGAGTTTGTGTGAATTGTGTGTATTTAGCCTTATAGGGCCTTTAAATTTGCCAAAAATAGAACTTTTGTTATGTTGTAATTAAAAAACAAACAACTAGTAACACAATGAGTTACTTTTTTAGGGAGTAACACAATATTGTAATGCATTACTTTTAAAAGTAACCTTCTTCAACACTGAAGATAAGCATATGTAGGTACAGTACCTGTCAAAGTCTGGAAACAATTTTGTTTTATGTTTTTGAAAAAAGTCTCTAATTCTCAACGAGGCTGCTTTTATTTAATCAAAACTACAGTAAAAAACGTCATTTGTAACATCATAAATGTCTCCTCAATCACATTTGATCAATTTAATACATCCTTGATGAATGAAAGTAATAATTTCTCTTTTTTTTTTATCTTCCCAAACGTTTGTACAGTATCATTGTTTCCACATAAATGTTAAGCACATAATGTTTTCAACAGTTTGAATTGATTTTAAAACAATAGTTGTCAAAGAAAAGGCAACATTTTTTCAGGAATTCTGTTGTTCATTTTAATTTTCCAGGATTTAGATTTTGTGTATGATTTAAAACAAATGTATTATCAAAACAGGTGGTAATTAAACAAATGTATACAACTTTTACCATTTTATTAATCTTTTAAAATATAATCAACTGAAATTGAATCTATTAATTTCTCTCTCTTTTTTGGCTTTTGCAAAGCTCAGCACAAAAGTCAACTCACGCATCTGTTGTGGTAAACGGAAGCTCAAGCAAGTTGGCTTGCATGTGAGAACCAATGAGGTTAATTCTTGTGTTACACAGCACTTTTGAGCTTCCGCAAGAACCAAGGAGGTTAATTCTCGTGTGACACAGCACGTTTGAGCTTCCGCAAGGTTCGGTTGAGCTTCTGTTTATGTTCGCTGATGAATGTTTATATGTGAATAAATACCAAATTAAATATTCATCATATAAAGCGATTGTATCTAAAATTATGTGATATACCTTAAAAGAATATTAAAATAAATTGTAGTATTAGTATTATTGCTATAACTTTGAGAAGTACATTATATTGTACAATAGTGATTTAGTCTGTCTGTATGTCTGTCATAATTTATTCAAATTAAACCAAACCTATATTTTGTCAGGTTGTAGGAAAGACCTTTGCATTTCTGTGTGTATCTGACAGTTTTATCAAATGAAATGGTGAAATGCTTGTGACGTGATTCTCAGAGCAACTCTGGAGATGAAGTTCATGCGAAGTGTCCTCATACAGTGAGCAATAGATTCTGAAAACACCAGCGTGGCTCTACATAAGGAAGATTACACAAAATGAAAAACACTAATTTAAGGAGCAAGCAAAAGCATTTCAGTTACCTTTTAAAGGAGTTTGCCACTGCAAAATGGGCTTTCAATAAAACTTAGATGCTTTTACAATAAAAAGACAAAAATGTTTGAAATCGGTGCTACCTGACTAGAGAAAACAGAGACAAAAGGCCTGTTGTATTCCATTTTACCAAATAGGTAGAAAAACTTCAACACCCATAATGCACTGAGCATGTTACCATCAAAGGCCACTCCCACCAGTCTGCTACGGATACGGTTACCAAAGTCAAATACTGCCTTGCTTTAGTAGAGATACTTCTTAGCAAACTTTTTGTCATAATGGTGTTGACTTTTATTGTTCCCGGGTGCAAGAATTCAAAGAATAAACCTCTAGCGGAAGTGAGTTACTTTCGGTTTCCAGTGAAGGATCCAGCGCGTTGTAGGCAGTGGCTAAAGGCTGCAAAGAATCGTAAGAGAAAGCGCGACGGAAAATCTGAAAAACCTCCATGTAGTCAACATTGCAAACTGGATTTTAGGCCAAAGCCGCCAAACTGAGGGGAAAAACTGTCATTCTGTCAGTTCTGCCCATCTCCCAGAACCAAACACGTACAGGTAAGAAAGCTGTTAGTTTACGATACACTAAAACAGATGGTTCTTTAAAGGTTCTTTACAAGTAGCAACAGTTCTATTTAGAACCGTAGCGTCCTAAAGAACGCTTTATATGCTGAAATGGCTCTTTGTGTTGGAGTTTAGGGTACTTTACTCCCACCTTTTTGTTTTTCAAATCTGTAACTGTCAAAGCCTCCTCATTACTGATTTTCTGGAGCTCATCTATACAACTATACACAGACTGTCAACAGGTAAATGACTTCTTTCTTAAAATGTCAATAAATTATAACTTTAAAAATTGTAACCGGTTTCCTACCAATCATGTCTTTTTCTCTTTTTAGTTTGACTGAACATGTAAGCGTGAGCAGCTCTGTTCAATTAAGGATAGCCTACTCATCATCTCTTCTCCACAAAGTAAGTAACAGAGATATGGAATCCATATTGTTTCGTTTTTTTTTATTATTACTTTATGCCTAAACATACCCAGTCACATAAAAAAAAACATTAAAGCTATCCCATGACTTTATATCACTTTTCATTTTTAACATGGTAACGGGCTCATTCTGTCCATTTGGGATCATTTTGGCCTTCATGAACATAATAGTTTTTACATAATCAACTGAAAGAGACACAATGTAACTCTAAACTCGATTGTATATTTCAGATGCTGTCATGTATCATAACCTTATCATCTGCAGAGAGAAACTGCCACTCAGAATACACACATAATGAAGGACGTAAAGACATCATATACCGGAATTAGAAGATATTTCACTTGAACTTGACCTTCATCACATCTATATCGTGTTCAATGTTATTTATTAATTATATACTAAGACCAGGCAGATATAGGACTAAAAAAACAATATTAATACATAAAAATAATATTAATAATAATAGTAGTATTAATAATACGAAGATACTAATTTCAATGAAAAAATATTGTTGAAAAGGTTATTTATACCACATTATATAGGTTATTTATGCCCACTTGAAGACCCTAGAGATGTCCCCTACTCAGCTCAATCCAGACGGTTATCATGGGGGGACCGCACTGTGGTTGCAGCCGTTGTGTGAGCTGATGCGTGTTAACACTAGACAGAAGGAGATTTACATCACCATATGGAAAAATGGGAAAAATATAGTAAATGGATGGGGAAGCATAGGTTACTGTAAAGCTTCGTCTTAGTTGGTGCTTATCGTGGCGAAAGCCGAGTACAAATCAGCATGAAGTTTTAACATCTACTCTCGTGTAAAGGAAGTCATATAGCACTTTCAAAGCATGGTTCTTTATGGAACCTTATAAAAAGGGTTCTATTTAGCACCGAAAAGGGTTCTGTTACAAGCCGAAGAACCGTAATTTGGTACTGTTTAGAACCATTTTTCTTAAGAGTGTATTTACCATACCGCTGTTTAAAGAGTAAACATTGAGCGATACAATTTTCAGTCATAAACCTATAACCCTCTGTTGATCAAACTGTCCGAATGATACAAAAATGCGGAAGCATAGTTCCCTTTCGAGAGGTCTCTCCTATTGCGTAAGTAGCTTACGCTATGGGAAAACTCCTTTTCTCGAGAATATTGAAGTCTTTATGTAAAACGCATTGCAGCTGCACAGCTGACAGCAATGAACGAAGGCAGCTCGGTCATTGGCTGTGCTGCGGCAACTTGCTCGAACCAATGACGGGGCGACTCTGAATGCGCGACCAATGAGCGCGCTTCGCGCCCGCGCGCGTCAGAGCCCGCCAAGATGGGCGTGGCCAAGAGCTATATATTGGGCGCCCCGTCATGAGAGTTCTTTAGATTTAATCTCCTTCAGCGAACACCTTCTTCGCTGGATCCTCCGGATTATTGAAGCTTCGCCGTCGAAAAGCATACCAGCGGGATTTGCTACGAGGACGTCGGCACCTTCAGCCGCCTTCTAACGCGATCCTACTGAGCCATCCGGCGTACTGCTCACGCAAGTATTTACATCTGTTCGCTCTGCGACACTTGTAAAAGAGCAATTTTTCCAAGGCGTTGTTTCAAATGCCTTCCTGCGCGTCGTGCAGAGACCTTCTCCCGGACGGGGATCGTCACATCATCTGCGCTCGCTGCCTGGGCCGGGACCACGCAGAAGCTGCTTTGACCAAGGGCGGATGCCCCGAATGTGACGACCTGGGTCTCTCCGCACTGCGGGCTCGCCTCGCCGCTTTCGCCGTGAGCGAGCCCATCGCTGCCATCCCTCTGTTCGAGCCGCGCACTAAGAAAAAGCGCCGCTCACAGAGGCTTCCTGAACCTGAGCTCAGTGACGTCACGCCGAGCCAGTCTCCGCGTGCTTCACCGCCGCTCTTGCCTTCCCCACCGCCGGTTCAGTTCACCCAGCCGGACCCACACCCCTCTAGCAGAGCGGTGGGCCTTGTGACTTTCGGCGCGTCCGAGGACGATGGGGGAATGGATGACAGCTTGTCAATCGACGCTGCATCGGACGACTGGCCGGGCTCCACTCTCGACCCCGCCCCGTCGACGCTAGCTAGCGCGAGCGGGGGCTCCACCATGGATAGCGAGATTATCCGCGTTCTCTCTAAGGCCGTGGAAGACCTCGGGCTCGATTGGTCTTCTCCCGAAGAACCAACCCGGAGCCGACTGGATGAGTGGTTTCTGCAGGGGCGCCAGCAGGCCCCTCGGCAAAGGCCTTCTCCCTTCTTCCCGGAAGTTCACGACGAACTCACCAAGTCGTGGAAAGCCCCCCACTCTGCGCGCCTAAAGCCTTCTTTTTCTTCCTCGCTCTCCTCTGTGGACGGCGCGAAGGAAAGAGGCTACGAGGGAACACCGCCCCTCGAGGAGGCCGTGGCCAATCATCTCTGCCCGCCCTCCACCACCGGATGGAAAGCCAAAGCTTCCCACCCCTCGAAGCCCTGCCGCACTACTTCAGCTCTCGCCGGTCGCGCCTACGCCGCCGCCGGCCAAGCTGCATCAGCGCTTCACTCTATGGCGGTACTTCAAGTGTTCCAAGCCAAGCTTCTCCGCTCTATGGACGAGTCTGGCCCCGAACCCGAAGCCTTTAAGGACCTACGCAGCGCGACTGACATAGCCCTGCGAGCCACGAAGGCCACCGCCCAGTCTATCGGCAGTGCCATGGCTAATTTGACTGTTCTCGAGCGCCATCTGTGGTTGACTCTGACTGAGATGAAGGACGCGGATAAGGCGCCATTTCTCGACGCGCCTATCTCCACCAGCGGGCTGTTTGGACCGGCGGTTAAGGGTTTCGCCGAACGCTTCACTGAGGCCCAGAATGCTTCACAAGCTATGCGGCATTTCCTGCCCAAGCGCTCCAGCTCATCGCAGAGCAGACAGAGGCCGCCGCAGCCGCAGCGGGCTAGAACAGCCCCCACCGCCTCTCAGCCCGCGCCTCAGGCTGACGCTCGACGCCGCTCGCGCTCTCACAACCGCAAGCCGCCTTCTGAGCGACGGGGTCCTCGGCCCAAGATTGTGCTGAACCCCGAGCCTCGAAAGCCGTCCTAGCCACAAGAATGAAAAGAGAGAGTGCGTGTCTCGCAAAAGCCGGACCACTCTCTCTGCAAAAGCTCAAGCATTACCCAGTCCCCTTACAGGCGGCTGGATATGTTCATACAGCAGTCAATGGGCCAGTCACAGAGCTCGCTCACCTGCAAACAAACGCCGTTTTTACGGCGACGCACAGAAAACACAAAAAGAGTCTTTTTCTGCCTGTGTCACTAAGGGTTCACATGTCCACAAAGTGTGCATTCCCAGATACTGTCAAAACAGTGCCAAATTCATTCCCAGCTCAAGCTGCGCACCCCATGAATGTAGATCACGTGCCTACGGTCATGTACGCACCACTACACACAAGCACTGTTCACACAGTTATAAATTCATCCCCAGTAAAAGCGGGAAACATTATAAAAGTGACACGTGTGCCTACCACTGTTTATGCACCCCCACTTATAAACACTGTCCTTACAGTGTCAAACACAACCCCAGCCCAGGCTGCGAGTTTTACAGACACAGCGCGCGCTGCTGTAATCACACACGCGCCCATTCACTCAGCTGCTCAGCGCGCGCCCGCGCCTCTGAGAGCTATGAGCTCAGGCGATTCGCTGGCCGGGTCCCTGCGTCACAGCGGCCCGCCCCTAGCCTGTATTCAGCCCATATCTGTACACGCAACGGCATGGGAAAATATTCCAGATATGCCGAAATGGGTATTGAATATAGTAAAGCACGGATACTCGATCCAGTTCGCTCGCAGACCACCACGTTTTACGACTGTGGTCGAGACGAAAGTGAGAAAAGAGTGCTCACATGTTCTACGCACCGAGGTGCGCAAACTAATAGAAAAGGGCGCTGTGGAAACTGTTCCCCCCTCTCTGAGCGAGGCAGGTTTTTACAGCCGCTATTTTCTCGTCCCGAAAAAGGATGGCGGTCTCCGCCCCATCCTAGATCTCAGACACCTGAACAAAGCACTAATGATTCGCTCGTTCAGAATGTTAACAACCAAGCATATCCTCGCGCAAGTACGCCCAGGAGATTGGTTTCTCTCAGTGGATCTGAAAGATGCTTACTTTCACATTCCAATAGCGCCTCATCACAGGCCGTTTCTGAGATTCGCTTTCGAGGGACAGTCGTACCAGTACACAGTACTTCCGTTCGGCCTGTCCCTGGCTCCCCGTACATTCACGAAATGTATGGATGCAGCACTTTCCCCCCTAAGGCGAAGGGGAGTGCGAATACTGAATTATCTCGACGATTGGCTGATTCTAGCACAATCAGAGAGTCAGTTAATAACACACAGATCTTGGATTATCAGCCATTTAGAATGCCTGGGTCTAAGAATCAATTTTGCAAAAAGCATACTATCTCCCAGCCAGAGGATTTCTTTCCTGGGAATAGTTCTAGACTCGATGCAAATGACAGCGCGTCTCTCATCAGAGCGCGCGCTCACCATCCGGCGCCTTGCAACATCATTCAGGGCGGGCGCGCTCGCCCCCGTCAAGCGGTTTCAGAAGATGCTCGGTCTCATGGCCTCAGCATCGGCCGTACTCCAGCTAGGATTGTTGCATATGCGCCCTCTCCAACGCTGGCTCAAGAGCCGCGTCCCTACTCACGCGTGGCGTTCGGGCCACCTTTTAATCAGAGCGAACCACGGCTGTATAAAAGCCCTGACGCACTGGAAAGCCGCCGACTGGTACCAGTCAGGCGTGAGTCTGGGTGTGAACACAAGGAGAAAGATGATAACGACAGATGACTCCAAAATAGGTTGGGGGGCCCTTTACGAGGGCAGGCCTGTCTCCGGCTTTTGGTCAAACCCGGAGAAGCGCCTACACATAAACTGTCTGGAAATGAAAGCGGTCGCTTTGGCTCTCAGAGCCCTGCTCCCACAGCTGAGAAACGAACACGTCTTGGTCCGAACGGACAACATGACGGTAGTATCGTACATAAATCGCCAGGGTGGACTCAGGTCGAGCTCCATGCATTCAATGGCCAGGAGACTCATTTTATGGTCCCAGCACAACTTGCGCTCGCTGAGAGCAGCGCATGTGCCAGGTGCCCTGAACCAGGGGGCGGACATGCTATCCAGAGACAAAATTCTCCCAGGAGAATGGGCTCTCAACCCGCTGACGATTCAGTGGTTATGGAAAACCTTTGGCAAAGCGGAGATCGACCTCTTCGCCTCCAAGGAGAACGCGCACTGCCCTCTTTTCTTCACGAAAAGCATGGATGCGCTCGCCCAGAGCTGGCCGAGCCGTCCCTTATATGCCTTTCCCCCGATCGCGATGCTACCGCAGGTCATCAGTCGGGTCAGAGAGGAGAAAAACGCAGTGCTGCTGATAGCCCCACTCTGGAAGAACCAAACATGGTTTCCAGATCTGATGCAAATGCAATCTGCACCACGGCCGATTCCACTGAGGCCAGACCTCCTCAGTCAGGCCAACGGGATGATATTTCATCCCCGCCCCGATCTGTGGGCCCTTCATGCATGGCCCCTCAACGGGTTCCCAGGAACCTCACGAGCGGAGCACTAAAAACCATCGCTGAGGCGCGGGCGCCCTCCACGAGACGCTTATATGCCCAGAAATGGAAAGTGTTCAGTGACTGGTGTAATGCCAAGGGCCTGAACCCTGAAACATGCGAGATTACGAACGTACTCGCTTTTCTACAAGGGCTTCTGGAGGCGGGCCGCGCCCCCTCCACGCTCAAAGTATATGTGGCGGCCATCACAGCATCACACGACCCTGTAATGGAACGTCCATTGGGAAGAAACGACCTAATTATTCGTTTCCTAAGGGGCGCTAGGAGGATGAACCCTTCACGCCCCCCCTCAGTGCCGATCTGGGACCTAGCTACTGTCCTAGACGCTCTTAAAGGGCCTCCGTTCGAACCACTCCGAACCGTGCACCTTAAACAGCTCTCGCTCAAGACTGCGCTCTTGCTGGCACTCGCCTCGGTCAAGAGAGTGGGCGACCTGCACGCGCTTTCGACAAGCGCTGCCTGCCTAGAATTCGGACCTAACGACTGCAGGGTCGTCCTTAGACCGAAACATGGGTATATTCCTAAAGTGCTCACCACTCCCTTCAGAGCACAGGTTATCTCCCTAACTGCGCTATCGTCCCCAGCAGACGAACACGACGCTAATCTACTCTGCCCCGTTAGGGCTCTCAGAGTGTATTTGGAGCGTTCTGCCCTATTCAGACAGACAGAACAACTGTTTGTATGCTTTGGCGGCCGTACGAAAGGTTCCGCCGTTTCAAAGCAGAGAATCTCTCACTGGATAGTTGAGGCTATAGCGCTGGCTTATGAAGCTAAGGGACTTCAATGCCCCTGGGGAGTCAAAGCACACTCCACCAGGAGTGTGGCTTCTTCCTGGGCATGGTCGAGCGGGATACCGATCGAGGATATTTGTGCGGCGGCAGGCTGGGCCTCACCGTCCACATTTATCAGGTTCTACAACCTACAGGTCCCGACACTGCATTCCAATGTACTATCAGCATGATGCTAGTTGAACTACGAGTTCGTATCTAGATTATGTATGTGCTTGTGTCACACTGAGCGCCTTCTAGCCGCTCTGTATTCTTTCCCACATATAAAGCTCGCCTCTGCCGGCTAGTTGGATGATAACTTTGCTTTTTTAGCTCAGGCACCTGCCTCTGGCTATCATAAGGCGAAGTTCAGCACGCACGGCGTTTTGCATGGTGTTCCCATAGCGTAAGCTACTTACGCAATAGGAGAGACCTCTCGAAAGGGAACGACTCGGTTACTAACGTAACATCGGTTCCCTGAGAGGAGGGAACGAGTATTGCGTAAGCTGCCGTGCTTGTGCTTGGTTAGTTCGCTTCAGTCGTTTTAACCTAAAGAACTCTCATGACGGGGCGCCCAATATATAGCTCTTGGCCACGCCCATCTTGGCGGGCTCTGACGCGCGCGGGCGCGAAGCGCGCTCATTGGTCGCGCATTCAGAGTCGCCCCGTCATTGGTTCGAGCAAGTTGCCGCAGCACAGCCAATGACCGAGCTGCCTTCGTTCATTGCTGTCAGCTGTGCAGCTGCAATGCGTTTTACATAAAGACTTCAATATTCTCGAGAAAAGGAGTTTTCCCATAGCGTAAGCTACTTACGCAATACTCGTTCCCTCCTCTCAGGGAACCGAGGTTACGTTAGTAACCGAGTCGTTTTCACAAAAGACCAGGAGCTGTCAAAATACCATCAGATGACGCATTTTGCGGACTTTGACTGACAAATAAATGTGAATTGCTGATTCCAGGTAGCACGGAGAATTAGTAAACCTCGTTCATTTACATATACTACCAACACTGTAATAATAGTAAGCGGTTTGAAAATCGGCAAAGTTACACTTTAATGCAAAACAGAAAACTCCATTCATAAATATTCATGTACGCATCACCAAGTTGTTGTTTTGCCCTTATTTGCATATAAAAGGCCGCAAAATAAAGCAATCCAAAAAGTAATAAGATTAGAAATAAGAGCTGCAATACAGTAATTAATTGGATTAGGTTACTAAATATATTTTACAAAATACAACCAATCTGCACCAGACAATTTATTTAAAGTAATTCTACCAGCCAGGCGGCAAGGTATTGTTCACTAAAGGGTAATTCCAGCGTTATGGATGTGACATTTGAACTCATAATGACAGGTGAAATGTCTCAGAAAAAAAAAACTTCTTACAATATTTAAATTGGAAATGCATATTCTCAGAGCACCCAATCTGGGGAATTGATAGGCAAAATATGTTTTTTTTAAATATATTTAAGCACCCCCAAAAAAGGAAAATATGCATGCGTTATGGATGTGACGGAAAATGACAGAGTTTTTGATATACTGTTCGATTTCCTTTAAAGTCTGTGAACTTTTAAATCCAATGTATAAATATTGCTATCCACATGATGAAGGGGTCTTAGCTGAACATAAAAATATCAATGTTTAAAATATATATATTTTTATGAAGTATATTATGAGGAAAAACCAACGTTACGGATGTGACAAAAACCCTGTTATGGATGTGACGCGTCTGAAATACATAGAATCTGTTTGGAAAATCAACAATCAAACCATCATGGCACTTTTGTTGACGCATAATGACTGTGTTTTCACATTAAGAAGACTGTCTGAAATGATTCTGAAGACCCCCCCCCACAATTATGAATTTTTTTTATAGCTTGAATCTTACTGTACATCTTAATTCAATATGTAAAAGTATTGACGTATTGGTTTTTAGTATCATCTTACCATTTTTTCCATCTGTCGTTGTGGTAGGTGTTTAGCTTTAAGATAACGCTATCTTCGAGCTATCAAAACCTGAGCCTGAATGACAGGAAGCGCGAGCGAATTAGAGGAGGCCTGTTTCGCGCCTAAACCAATCAGGTTCCTCGCACAATTGCAGGACGCCTCTCGACTTGGACGTAATACTATAAACACATAGACGGAACATTAAAGCAGAGACTATTAGGGAAGACAGTCAAAATTAAAATACATTAAAAATTAATGTTTGTCATATAGGAGTTCAAATGGTTTCCTCCTCAGTCAGGTCAACCGATGGACATTATTGTCCGTAGATGAGTCACTAGCAATCATGTAACGCCTACCTTTTTTTGTGTCTAAATGATCGCACGGTCTTCGGCCAGTTTATGGATTTTAATGCACAGCCGCGAGTCAAAATCATCACATTTTATTTCGTATAAAAATGATTTGACAAAATAATTAACACGCAATATTATTAGCCTATTATTATTATTATTTTGTCAGCGTGATCGTACCGAGCCTCTAAAGGGACGTGGTGGTGGAAAAAGCACATACAGATTACACAATCAGAGAGTTGCCCATTTCTTTTCGTTTTGATCTTTGCAATCTTTCTATAGATAGGCTATATTTCTGAGAGGCATACGTCGAGTTTCTGTTCAGTTATGAGACGCGCTCAAGTTTACATGTTGCAAGTGATCGCACCTCCATGCTATATTTGCTTATTTATTAAATCCAGGCAATTGGTTGATGAAACTTTGATTTAAAATTAAGATACAATTTATACAAAACGAAATTCACTTTAAATAAAGTCTTTCTACAAAACAAAACTTGAAATGAAGTGGCCAAAATCATTTCTGTCTTGAAACAGATCAGAATAGTCATATGCATGATTTAATATGAAGCGTCCGTAACGGTCACGTCCGTAACGCATTATTATGGTTGTTCAGAGCAAAGTAGTGAGATGAATTTTCTATCCTAATAAGCATGAACTTAATTTAGCTTTGTAAATAAAGTTTCAAGTTATTTGCATTTTATAATTGTCATATTAAATAAACTAAACCTTTAAAACGTTATGGACGTGACAGTGCACTGAAGCGTCAAGACCTCTTTATTAGAGCCCTTATAAATTCAACAGGCAGTGCTGTTATGACCAAATTAGTATATTTATTTCTCAGGCATGCCTCCATCTTTCTGCAAAATGCTTACTGTTAAAATAAAGTTTAAAAAGGGGGGTCTTTGATACCTTTTTTTGAAAGCATGAAATATGGCTGGTTGAAAATGTAATTTAAGCATTGTTGCTCACCTCATATCTGGTGGATAAACAAGGCAATTTTCTTAAAATTTTTGTTAAAGCACATTAATACAGTATATTACAGACCTAAATGGACAACTTAAAAATGGTTTTGTTCTTTTGGTTAAAACTTTATTTTTTCATGGTAAAGATGACCTTTGCATGGAATTGCCCTAAACATAAAAACCTGCTTTTGTTCAAATTGGTTTAAGCAAATCAGTTTTTTCAGGATTGAACTGGGTAACTGGCTAAATATCACTTCTTTGGCACAAACTAATGCTTTCACAACTTCTAAACCTGCATTGACATGCATCAGAGTTTTACAAGTTCAGACATGGGCACATATATTTCTTGAATTACACCGTAGCATAGCATCCTGCCAATGCAGCAATTATTTTGTTTCCACCCTGAAATGAGTTGCAGATCCATCCTGTTACAGTTGCAGACAGCAGAGACAATTTTATATGCAAGTGATACAATCTAACACCGTTATTGCAAGAAAAGGCTTCTAAACTTGTTTTTAAAATGAAGGAGAAAATGCCAGCAAGTAACCTGATCCTCGAAAACAATGGAGGAAAAAAAACTATCCAAGTTAAAAGAACATTAAAATCAGGCTACATTAAATACAGTTTAATTCGCAGTGAGGAAAATATGGTTTGTGTTCTGTGCAGTGAATTAATGTCTGATGAGAGCTTGAATCTAGGGCTGGGTGATAAAACGGTATCGGGATTTATCGACGGTACGCCATTGTCAGTAACGATATAAAAAAATTTCGATATAGTTTTTACTGAACCAAATTATGGGTCATCCAGCTCTTAACCTCCTCCTGACATGCCAACAGTGAGGTAGAACCACAATTCTCTCCTGCTATCAAAGGGAGATGAATTTGTGTATCGTCAGCGTACAAATGGTAAGACATCTTTTTTTTTTAAATCAAACCCAGGGGCAACTTGTACCAAGGAAAATAAAATTGGACCAATAACAGAACCCTGAGGAACCCCACAAGTAACAGGCATCGTTGTTGAAACAAAGTTACCATGCTTCACTGAGAATGCTCTATCAGTAAGATAAGACTTGAACCAATTTAAAACTGTCCCACGTATTCCAACCAATTGGGATAACCGCTTTATAAGAATAAGATGGTCTATTGTATCAAAACCCGCACTCAAGTCCAATAAAATCAGAGCTGCAGCATTACCTGCATCTTGGATTAAAGGTCATTAACAACTCTCAAGAGTGCAGATTCTGTACTATAACCTGCCCTAAAACCAGACTGAAATTTATCTAAGATCTCATATTTAATTAAAAATGACATCAGCTGTGCATAAACCACCTTCTCTAAAACTTTGATAGGCATGGAGGTTTTGAGATGGGCCAGTAATTCTTTAATTCAAATGGGTCTAAGTTATGCTTTTTAAGAAGTGGCTGAATGGCCGCTTGCTTGTGGGCCATTGATTGTAACAATCCCATTATGAAGACTGCTGTTAATAATAGAGGCAATACTTGGCCCGACACCATCCACCAATTCCTTGAGAAGGCGTAAAGGAACCACATTACAATCATCAGATGTAGGCTTCAAACTAATTGACGTCCTTAACTTGCACCACTGACACCTGCTCAAAGAAGTCAAAACTCCTGACACTCTGTCAACAACACAGTCTCACCCGGCAATATAGGAAGACTAGATCTAATCTTCTCCACTTTTTCCATAAAAAATGTCTGAAACATTTCACGTTTCCAACGAAGGAGTCAAAGCAGAACAGCCAATTGGTTTTAGAAGTCTATTAATTTTTGTAAAAAGAGCTGTAGGGGCATTACATTTCTGTGTAATGACACTGGAGAAATAATTTTGCTTCGCAGTTCTCACAGCCTGATCGTCTGAAAAACACTGCCTAATAATGTGAAGAGAAACCTGTAGCTTATCCTTTCTCCATTATCGTTCAGCCTTTCTGCTTTCCTGCCTCAAAGAACGAGTATAATTATTAAGCCACGGTATTGAATTAGCCTAAACTTTGGTTTCCTAACTTTATATGGGGCCACTACATCCAAAATATTTAAGCAAACAGAATTAAACAATATCGACAGCTCATTTGGGCCCACAGAAAGAGGACACTCAATCACATTTACAAATGAAAGAGGAGTTATAGGCTATACCTCAGAAAATTCTACAGCCTTTGATGACGTAATCAGATGAGAACAAATCACATCTGTCTGAGGCAAAATTGGTTTGCATGGCATAGGCTACGGGTCGGGCATTAAAAATAACAGGCATTTGATCAGACAAAACATAATTACAGACATCAATATTAGAAATCGGAAGGCCCAGAAACAAGACCAAATCCAAAATATGGCCTTGTTCATGGGTAGGACTTGAAACAGACTGCATGAAATTAAAAGAGACCACCAATTGTAAAAACTCAGAAACTAAAGGCTCATTCGGACAGCAGCACACATGAATATTAAAATCCCCAATAATTTAAATATTGTCACAACTTGACACAATATGAGATAAAAACTCTGAAAACTGCTAAATAAAATCCTTGTTGTACCTCGGTGGTCTATATACCAGAACACACATAACACCTTCCCAAGCATTACACATCATAACTTGGGCCTCAAAGCTCTGATAATTCGCCGTTGACGACAATATATGTTACTACACAGCGCTAGGAGATCCAGTAAAGAAAGCATTTGAATTCGCCACTTAAGTAATAACATCGCTGCGAGATCTACTGAGAAGCATTCAAATTTCTCCGTTATTAACCATAGATCTCTATTAGATCAAAAAGCGCTGACGTGGAAATCAGGATAAACGTTGTGCCATGAATGAACTAGTAGTTATAGGCTTTAAAGGGGTGATAGAATGATTTTATAGGGTATTTCACACTATTCCTTAAGGTCTCCAAATAGGGTATGTAACATTGGTTGGGGTGAAAATGCCCCGGTGGCTCTTTTATATGCCCTAATGCAACCCTGAGAAATAGCCCCAGAATGAAACGAGTGGTTTTCTCCCTTTTATGATATGCTCATGAATATATAGATGAGCTGCACGCTGTCCAGTGTATCTAAACTACTGTCGAATAAATATTTAAATTAAACCAAACTGTCCCACTTACTGTACCATCTAGATATCTATAGCAAATAGATAACGGATAGCATTGTAAATAACTGTTAGCGACAAATTCATAACGTTAGATTACTTACAGCTTGCGGTCAACAGGGTCGGAACAGCCCTTCTTTTCAGAAGTAGCCACATAAAAAAGCCTTCTTGAAACTGTCCAAGGTTTTCGAAACAGTCTGGGGTGAAATGGTTTGAGCATATTGATCATTTCATGTTGAAGCTCACAGGGATATTGTTGTATAAAAACATCAACCATGCCCGTTAAATGTTTGGTTCCTTGGGAAGACAATGTAAAGTGCCAACATTCCCTGTACATCCGGGAACACTGCAGTAACGACAGTGACTCATTTTGAAGATCCTTTAAAAACGATCCTTACGTATTTGTAATTCCAGAAGCAGTAAACTTAGCACGCCGGCTGAACGGTGTCTGACTGCACAAACCACCATTGATATAACTGGGCCCAGAAAGTGGGCTGTGTACTCTATCAAAACATTTAAAAAACAACATTCAATCACAACTCAAATGTTATGAAAACTAGCCTAAATGATGGAAATAAACTTTTTTTCTAAATAAATATTTGGGTCTTCTAAAAAAAACTCTCTGCTTTGATTTATGCATCCACAAAATTAGCAATTTCTTCAGGAATGTAATGTTATTTTGCAAATTGTTGGGTACTACATAGTAATATAAAAAATAATACATTTCCTTCAAAGTTTGATTTTACAGGCAGTCTACTTTTGTATGACAAACAATTCTAGCGGTGTTTGGTTACCACTTGATTGTTGTACCATTTAAAAATGGGTGCTGCAAACAAAACCAACAGAGACAACAAAAGGTATGTTTCTTGAAAGCTCAAAACCAAGAACACAAAATCGTTGGAACATTTTAACTCCATTCAACCAGTACAAACAGGTTCAATAACTTGCTCATATGAGTAGAGAATATTAATCTGAATGCACTGGAACACCCAAAATGCGAGAAAAAAAACAAAAACAACAACAAAAAACGGCGGTAGCTAAACTGTCAGCTGGACTTTTCCTAAACCTAGTGTGAAATGGTGAAATGTCCCTCTTTCACCTGCAAAAATGTTGCAATACTAGGCTTTATAACAAGCACAAGCATGTAGGCCCATGCCTGACTCAAAACTAAAGTGATTACAGTGAGAAGAATGTACACAAAGAATTTGCTTAAAGGAACAGTTCACCCAAAAATCTGTTATTAATAATGTAGTTGTCAGATCGCTGTTCTTCATAAACTGCGCGACTGTCTGGGGAGCCATAGTTGCTGGTGTGTGCACATTACACGACGGATCAGCAACAGGGGGTCACACATTACACAACATTTCAATAGGAAGAATCGCCGACAACTCTGTCTGGTCAACTGACTACGTTTCACAACCAAACATACGCGAGAAACAATACAAGAAAATAAAGTAAGTTCACACTTGAGACTCATGCGAGACTGGATTTCTTCCAGTTAAAATAATTGCCCGCAAAATGCTTGCAATCCAAGTTGTCTTGTTAAAATTCAGCACATCACTGGCATTACTCACCCTCATGTCATTCCACAAACTTTTGTGGACACACAAAAAAAGGATGTTAGGCAGAATGACAGTCTATGAAAGTAAATGGGGACTGTCATTCTGCCAAACATCTCCTTTTCTGTTCCTCAGAAGAAACTCATACAGGTTTTGGAACATCATGAGGGTGACTTAATGATGACAGAAGTTTCATTTTTGGTGAACTTTAAGAATGTGGGAACATTTTTGCCTTGCTCTGCTGTCCCCAATTCACATGAGTCATTACAATGAGTCATGCATACCAGGAATTTCTCTCTCATAAAAATCCAACACTAAAGAGCAAAGTCCAGCTATTAGAAAGACATAATGTCCCATGTTTTACAGCATAAATAAATATAACCATCTTGAAATAACGTTACCATCACAACTTGATCAAATCTTCAGCATGACACATAAGAATCAGCATACAGCGGTCCATAATTTATGTAAAAACACATGTAGCAATACCTTCAGGTTTAACAACATGCAAAAATCTCTTTCCGATAACAAGACAAATGTTATCAGTAATATATAAACTACTTATTTTGCATGGAAACTACGTGAGAACTTTGCACTTAACGTTAGTTGGTGTGTATGTGGGTGTTTCTTCAACTAAGGCACTTTTATAGTTTTACTGGCCGAAGTGAATGAGCGCAGCATCAACAGGTTGAGGGAGTGTGTTTACACAACGAGTGAATGAGCAAAACACACTACAAAGCAAACGATTGCAACCTAGTTTATAAAGGCTAATAAGTTCACCAAACCAATCGGATATGTGACCATTTAAATGCAATAACAGATTTTCATAACGCCATGAACGAAAGTGACGAATGTTCAAAATGTTGTTAGGGGAAATTAAGCAGGTCTTTTCTCGAAACATACCTCAAAAAGGGACCAGCCTCCTTGTTGTCAAACTGGCGCTGTAACTTTCTGACGAGAAGTTGTCATCATCTGCTTAGTTTGGACACTTTGTCTTCATGCCGGAGTTTGTTTCTACCCATCAGGCGGCCGTTCCGGATTTCGAGTCTAGGCGCGCGGGTCTCCACGCCTACCTGAGCCAGGCCACGCGGACGCGCCTCGTGCCCAACCAACCGCGCCTAAATACTGCTGCAACAAACATGCGGGACACATGCCCAGATCATCAGATCATCATTCTACAACAATTCAAATAAAATGACATTATAATAGTGTTGGTGATTAAATCAGTTTGAAAGTGTCTCTTTCTCGGTCACCGTCTCTCAGTCTTCTGCATGTTGCAGCTTGATGCGCCTCCAGCGAGGCATTCTGCATTCCGGTTAACCCAACCACAGTCCCACAATACCACAGCACCGCTGTTTGGTTAAATTACATTTATAAATCTAGTAGATTGCCATGAAATATCTTGATGTTTTTTGCATTTAGTGTATGTGGGTGTTTCTTCAACTATGGACACTTTTTTTGTCTACTAATGGGTGGAGAAACTTTTTCCGGTGTTAACAGCATGATGTGGTTGTTATGACAGTGGTGTAAATGACAGTTGCATTTTAAACAAATTATAGGCATGATTGGGAATTATGCACAAAATATTTTGTTCAAAAGTGTTAAATTTAATGTTCTGGGTTTTTTTTTTTCATCACACTGACACTGTTGAATTTTTTGTTTTTGTTTTAAAGTGCACATACTTTTGAAGGAAAAAAGACAATTAAAAGGCAAGCGTTGTTGGTTAATTGTGATGGAAATAAGTTGAGACAACTGAGGGAACGTTATAATTTTTGGGAAATGCCTAAAACGTTGCCACATAGCCTAATAAATAAAATAGATTGTGCTTATTTTGTCTTGTGTAGTTTAACATAGGTTTTAAAATACATAAAAGGAGATTGTTAAATAGAAAAAAACGGCATTTAAAAAAAGTTTTAGTGTGACTTTCAAAATATAGTAAGAAAAATACTTACTTCTTGTTTTTGTTTTAATAAACACCCACTCGGATATAAAAGTGCCTGAATTTGAAGAAACAGTAATGCGCATCCATGACAGCGATACAATATAAAAGATAGCATGTACAAATATGAGCCTGACAAATAATAGTTGTCGTGACAGGTTTGTCAACACCTATATTTATGCGCAATTCAATCATTTGACCACATGATGGCACTGGAATTCTGGATTTTCAATGTCCCTGTATTTGTGGCATAACAAGGAAATTGTAATGTTTATTTTACTATATTTTTCAAATAAAATATAAAATGCCATTATATAGTATATTTTTTTTCATACACTGTCCATACAATGCAGGTCGTACTGGTCATGTCATGTGGACCTGAAGAAAACAGATTCTAATAAAGGATGATGTCCATGATACAGACATATAACATTCTCCACTTGCCACTTAATGCTTCTGTCCTAGAATGTAAAGACAGACAATTTAGAACTTGTCTTAAGAGACCCTTTATCATTTTGTGTGCAATATTCTTAATTGTCCACAGGTGTGTGGTTGTCTAGTTTCATCCGACCACATGGTTCTAAACCCCAACATGTTTTAATTTCCCTAAGATTAAATAATGTCAAAATGCCAGAAAGGTTAACTACACTGTAACCTTCATGTGTGTTATCATTTATTAATTTGATCATTGCATTTAGTCATCTAAAATATCTGCAGGCTTTTTTTCTCATGAAACATGTTATCTGGCAGTATTATGTGGTGCCATTTAATTTGCTGCAGTGGCTTTCATTAAAAAATCTATGATGTTCATGTACATTACAGGCCTGCTGTAAGCTGTGTGAGGTCTAATTGAATATTATAACATCAGGAGGGTGCATGCTACAAGCATATTTGCAAGTTATTTTAAATTGTAATAATATTTCACAGCATTACAGTTACACTACAGAGTGTTTGCTTATATCTGTGCCTCATTTGGGTCACAAGACTACAGGGGCCATTCACAGATGTACACATTACTCTCTTTTTTTTTTTTTTTTTTGAAAGAGTCGTCCATCTCTAAGGGCCGCTTTTGTGTCCAGTCATGCCTTCTGTTTGCAATGACGACCTTGTTTTACAGGCTTGGGGTGGTAAATCCTGGGTTTACCAGTGAGAGACGGAGAGGAAAACTCGAATAATCTGCTTCTTCTAATAATCAAATTCATAGTTTATGCTCCAAGGCTTTCAGCGAACACATTGAAAATATGGCAGAACCAGCCAGTCAGCTAACACTCTCACAAGAGAACAATCTGTTAAACCTCTTGCACGGAGCCGCTGAGGAACTGAGAGGAGTTTTACAACCAGCGAAAGCAACCAGCGAAAGCAAGAGAAGAAACAGGCCATAGAGATTCAGCTGGACTTCACACAAGGCTTTTCCAGGTCCTCAGGAGTCAGGACGTTTTGTGAGGTTCACACCCAAAGAGTGTGTGTGCTGAAAGAGAGGTTCTTTGCGGTACAGCAAGCACTCACACAGGGCATATGTGCTCTAATTTGGCACACACTCCCAGACACAGAGTCTCAGAAAACAGCTGATCGGGGTAAGTGCATGAGAGGCTTGGGAACTTTGGAGTGTGTGTGTGTGTGTGTGTCTGTGTCTGTGTCTGTGTGTGTGTCTGTGTGTGTCGTTGTCCGAAAGCTTTTATTGGCATGATTGATGGAGTACTACATTGCTGAAGCATTCATAGTGAATGTAATAATACAGATTTTATAAAATAAGGTAAAAATAAATTATTTAAAGTTATAGGCTAATACAAGGCTGTTCCCTCAATAATTATGGTTTTGTTTAAAAAAAAATTGCAAGGGCTCTCAGAATATGACAAGCTCAAATGTAATTGGGTCACTTGAAAATCTACACTACATTTTTTATTTATTTTTGTGAAAAACTTAATTAGGCTACTTTTATTCTGCAAGGAAACATTTCTATTTCAAATAAATTATGTTGTTGTTTTTTGTATCCTGAAATCTAAAGTATCCTAAAAATATATATCACTGTTTCCATAAAAATATTAAGCAGCACAACTGTTTTCAACATTGATAATAAGAAAAGTTTCTTGATCAGCAAATCAGCATATTAGAATAATTTCTGAAGGAACATGTGACACTGAAGACTCTGCCATTACAGGAATAAATTACATTTTAAAATATATTAAATTAGAAAACAGTTCATTGTTATATTTCACAATATTACTGTTTTTACTTGATCATAAGAGTTTTCTTTCAAAAACAATAAAAGACCCCAAACATTTCAGCTGTGGTTAATTTTAGTATAATTTGTATGGATAATTTTCCATAAAGGACAACTTTTGGGATGATAGATACACCTCCTCCTTAATCCTTTGGACATGGCCCTCTTTCCACTCTTTTAGAATATCTCTATTACTTTTGCACCATTTTACTTTCTGATATAGGCCTTATATTTAATCTGTACACTTGTTTTGTCTATTTGATGCAGGGTAAAGGAATAAAATTGTGCAATAATCTTTCATATGCACACAAACATGACAATACTGAGTGTATTTTTTAGATGCTTTCTATGGATCCCACTTTTACGAAGACCATGTGACTGATGTCATTCTTAATGTCCTGGAAGATGTCCACGTCATTGTAAAGCAGTTCATTGTAATGAGCAAGAGACTTGACACTGTATTGCTTTTCTTACTGAAATCAGTGAAGAGAGAGGTGATCTTACCAGTACTGGACCTCTGGATACTGCAGACCACATAAAACCAGAATCATGTGACATCAGTATTCCACTGGACCAGCATCCTGAAGATCACTGGCTTGCAAATGTGCAGTCAACAAGGCTTTCAGATCCAGTAAAGCACTGTTATGTGTGTACGGATGACAGAAACATAAGTGAAGAGAGCTCACGTGAGGAAATAAGAATACACTCAACATCTAAAACTATGGTCACTGACTGCAAAAACTTTCTGAACATATGGTAATGTGGAAGAAGAAAAAGTGCAAGAGGGGAAAGAGAAAAGCAGAGGAGAAGGCAGTGAAAGATTGAACCGTTGGTAACTGTTGGGCAAGTCTATATTAGCATTATGGGGCAGGTGTTCACAGTTAAAAGTTGGGGTTAAAATAAATCTGTGGGCGGGATTGTTTAAATGAGTAACATTGTAAATTGGGGTGGTGATGGCGCAGTGGATAAGACACATGCCTTTGGTGTGAGAGACCCGGGTTCGAATCCACTGTGAGACACCAATGTGTCCCTGAGCAAGACACTTAACCCCTAGTTGCTCCAGAGGCGTGCGACCTCTGACATATATAGCAATTGTAAGTCGCTTTGGATAAAAGCGTCAGCTAAATGAATAAATGTAAATGTACTTCATAAAGCCCAAAAAACTCATTGTAGTCCAACGAGCCGTCATTTGTGGTTATTGGAAAGATAATTCTGTTAAATAAAATGTCTCCCTTTGGAGTGACTTTGAGCTAAAGTTGAAAAAGTAGAAAAGGATAGTAAGACCCCTTTTAAATGCTATATTGCAGTCATCTTGGACTTAAACTGACACCTAGCGTGGTTTAGCCTAGGCTATATAGCATAATTGCAAAAGCAATAGCTTTCATTGTAAAAATACGCTGGTCATTCAAGCATGATTAATTTATTTTGTGAGCAAAAGTGTCTAATAGTATGGGAGTTACTGAGATAAAGCAAGTACAATGGTCATGTGATCTCAGCATGAGGCCACCTGCTCTATATGAAACAAATCAGCTTTTATTAGGCCACTGATATGACTGGACGATCACATGTGTGTGAACATAACTTCAAAAATACTACTAATTTCCTTATGCGTACATTTATTAATGAGGAAATAATACTGGATCCAGCATTAAAAAGTGTATTTTGGTAACATGCAGGCTTGCAGACAGAGCCAGATCTTCAGAAATCTCCCAGAGTCTGCCCCATCAGAAGTTGTGAACATCTTGTCTTGTGAGGTGGTTGATGGTCTGAGTTCTCTCATGGTGTGAGGATCAGAGGAGCCAGCCAGCACTGTCCTCCGCATACAGAACAACAGACATTTCAGATGTCGTTTTCCCACTGCACACCATAGCAGTGCCGTAAGCCGTTCCAGCCAGGCGAGTTACCGTGGGAACTACAGAGAGATCACCGTGAAAGTGGTGGATCCAGAGCAAAGAGTCAGCTACATCACACCTACATCTACTGAAGGCTTCTATGGAGGACAAAGGGTCTGTAATAAAGCCCATGCAGTCTTCTGTTTTATTTGACTTACTTCAGTCATTTATTAACAGAGGTCATTATACAACCATTATATTTTCATAGATTTTTGCTCTGCAGCAAGGTTGATCGTATTTGTAGGTGTACAATTATCGCTTATATGATATTTGTGTAAGTATGATGGAACTGTCTTTTCCACAGGGTTGGTTTGCAGTGGTGCGTGTGTACTCTCTGGGTGTGTTTGCGGTTCTGTCCCGTTTGAGGACGGAGAGTTTTACAGTCCCTATAGGACAGGATTGTCTCACAAGCTCAGTGCGGACTCCAGAATATGACTCGACTACTTGCCTGGATCCTTCACCGCACCAGTTGTCGCTCAAGTGACGGTACATTCAGAATTTCTTTTCAGTCAGGCTGAATCACAAAATAACAGATCTATCATGTAAGATGATTAAAAAAAGAATTAGTAAGAATAAAATGCTCTCAAAGATCGCTGGTTATGAAAATTGTATCCTACTGCAATGAAGCTGCTTGTGAAGCCCTTGCCTTTAGAAACACTTTATAATAACTTTAATTAATAAATCATTAACAAACATTATAATGCTTAACAGATCATTAGTTAATATGTATGTACATGGCTAGAAATATGAGAGAATGTGCTTGTTAATGTTTACTTATTAAACACTACATGTTGATTGATTAACAGGTCATCATTTAATGTAAATTAAAATGCTTACAAATGTCATTCAATTTCAGTTCATATTACCGAATACACTTTTTTATTTTTTTTACAGTACAAATGCAAAAATGCGTATGGTAGCTATGAGTTATCTGGATGTTCAACAGAAAACTGAACAAATATAAGAATGACCAGTCACACTTTAAATTAGGTGTCTTTAACTATGTACTTACGTCAAAAATAATAATAATAGTAATTGTTAGGTACAAAATGTACTTTTTATGTTCATGTTCTATTGCAAAAAAAAAAAACACTTTCTTCTATTGAGGTGTAAAACGGGTAAGGTTCTGGACACGATTGGTGGTATGGGTAGGTTTAAGGGGTCAGTTTGGTTACCTTAAGGGAACACGGTTCAAACTGTTTATATTATATTGTTTTGATAAATGAACATTTGATAACTTTTTTTGTTTGGTTTTCTCCTGTTGATGTATGATTCAATGAATATCATGTTTAAGGAAATATAAGTGTTGATGTTTTGCACCCAAATTACAATTATGTGGTGTTTTATGTCTTTTTGGAAGCATTTAGCTAAACTTTACCCTTTACACAAACGTTTACAGCTAAAAGTCCCATGCCCACAAAGGTACTATGTGATTAATAGTAAACATGTACAAATGATGAGTAGTTTCAACTTTAGATTGGGTACTGCAAAAATATGAACACATAATTTATAAATGGTTTGTAAAGATGTGCAATTAGGGTGAATTCAGGTCATTTGGAACACTTTGCCATTGAGATGACTGGGAAAAAGTGTCTTAATATGTACTAAACGATTAGTAAACGTTTAGAAACATCTACACTGAAAAGTTTCAAATAGATTGAGTAGTCATTTGTGTATTTATTAATTATTTTAAATAATTAATAAATGCTTTGTATATATATATATATATATATATACACATTATCTAATTTTCTAGGTATGAATGTATATTAAAGTTGTTAGTTCACCCAAAATTTTAAATTCTGTCATTAATAACTCACCCTCTCATTCCAAACCCTTAAGACGTTCGTTCATCTTCAGAACACAAATGAAGATCTTTTTGATGAAATCCGAGAGCTTTCTGACCGCCTTTCCACTGTCTCCGACATTTGCGTACAGATGTCATGTTTCGTGGCAGTCGCACGGAACTTTCTAATTCGTCATGAAGTGACTCTCCACTTATTAACCATGATAAAAAATAAATGTATGATGAATATTTCCACAGAAAACAAATGATCGCCAATATGCCTGAATAAAAAGCTCAGTAGGTTTTCTGGGGCTAATCAACCTAAAAAAAATGTAATAGTTATAAAACAAAGATTTTGCTCATAATTATTCATAACCACAAAATTTACTGAAAGAGGATCTGAAGAATAATGTTTAGTGGAAAATATTGGTAATAGTTTCACCTAAGTTTGTGTATAGAAGAAGTATAGAAGACACCTGTGTATAGAGGCATTTCTTTGTCTCCTTAGTTACAGCTAGTGGATGCCTTTGTTTTTTATCCTCTCTTAAATCCAAAAATGATTCCTACCACTCTGCTAACCCCCTTACTTTACAAAAGCCATCCATCAACCCTGAAACTCAGATGACCTTTGACACTTATCCTGCCATGTCCTCCTATCTCTGAGAAGAGAAGAGCTGGATAAAGTCAGTATAAAGAACCTACAGAACAGCTTGGTCTGTTTTGAGCTACCAGAGAACTACGAAAGGTAGGCCTACTGAGTGACCAAAATCAATCTGTGCGAATGTAAAAAAGAAAACAAACTAAAAAAGGTCACACTTTAGTGTCCAATTCTCACTATTTACTAACTATTAACTATGACTTTTGACGCAATAAACTCCTAATTACTGCTTATCAATAGTTAGTAAGGTCGTTTCTAAGTTTGTAACGCTTTGTCTAGAATTTAAACCCAGACTAAATGACACAAGAATTATTTTAGGCAGGGAACCACCAGCTTTGATCTGTGCAGGTCAAAATACTCAGTAAGGAAAGCAATTGATGCAAAAGTAAGTATAATAACTTTTATTTTACAATTACTAGTATAATTAGGTATGGTGTAGGACTAAGGGATGTAGAATATGGTCATGCAGAATAAGGCATTAATATGTGCTTTATAAGTACTAATAAATAGTCAATACGTAGAAATTTGCAATCTAATAAGCAACTAGTGAGAATTGGAGCCTAAACTAAAGTGTTACCACAAAAACAAAAAAAAAACTCTTGCCCTCTCACCTTTAAAACCTTGCTCTGCCCTCAGGTTAATAGTCCTTCGCATTCAGTCCTCTGTAAAATCGTCCAACCGGACTTCCATAGTTGAAAGACTGGAAGAAGCTGTAAAGATCTTCTCAGTCACAGTTGTGCTTCATCACGAGCGTCTGGACCCCAGCGTGGTTGTGGCCACTCTGCCCAGCAGAGATGTTAGCGCCGCGCTGTGTGAACTCCAGGCACTGGGTTACTGTGGCCCTCCAGAGCCCTCGTCTGAACTCTCCATGAGGGAGCTGCTGCTGCTGCTCCGGTTCAGCGGGAATATTACCTGCAATGGCATTTTAAACTAATCTTGTGCTTTTAAAAATAGTTTAGCTTCAATCAGTCTTATATTATTTAAGACTGTAACCAATGCACATGCCATACTTTCTAAATTAGTTTGATGTTTATTTCTAAATAACTGGAAAACAACAAAAGTGCCTAAAAGGCTGATTAATCAGTCCATTTTCATAATCAGAAGCATCATGCCCATTTAAAAAAATATTTGTTTTAATAACAGTTCAAAAATCAAACTTTGTGAATTTAATAACTGTAATTTTGTGAAATATTATTACAGTTAAAATTATAATATATATTATAAAAATGTAATCTATTCCTGTGGAAAAGCTGATTTTCATCAGTTTTTTCTCCAGTCTTCAATCACATGATCCTTCAGAAATCATTCTAATATGCTGCTCAAAAACATTTCTTATTAATTATCAATTTTGAAAACAGTTGTGCTGGATAATATTTGTGAAATCCATAATACTTTTTTTTCAGCATTATTAAATGAATTGAAAGCTAAAAAGAACAACATTTGTTCAAAATATAAATCTTTTGTAATATTAAATGTCCTTGCTGTCACATTTGATCATTTTAATGCATCTTTGCTGAATATAAGTATTCGTTTTACTTATTTTATCTCGCCCAAGGAGAGCTATTATCATGGCTCTGTGATGAGCTCACTGAAGATGATGCAGCGCTTCTCTTTGTGTCCCTCCATCTCCGACGCTCTGCTGTCCAGATCGCTCGACACCGTGCACCGCACAGCCTCTCAGAACAGGTCTTTCACATTCTGACGGCGTGGAGGCGGGGCCTTCCTTCCTCATCTCCGAAATGCCCCATGGTGGCCCACTGCTTGACCCCCGCAGGGAGGCCTGATCTTACCAGAGAGCTGGAAGCTGCAGATTACAAAATGGAGAGAAAAGCGAGAGAAACATGAAAACCAGGCCACCAGGAGAGACCCATGACAGTGAATATGCCTTTATTACATTACAAATGTTGGGGCTGCTGTATTGTAGTTGTGAGTTGACAGTAAGAAATTATATATTTGGCTTTTTATATACTATACAATGCATCCGTGTTCATGATACAAAAGGCTGCATTTATTTGATCGGAAACCAGTGAAATATTATCACAATTTAAAATAACTCTTTTCAATTTTATTCTATTTTAAAATATAGGTTATTCCTTGGCAAAGCAGCCACTTCAGTCTTGATCACATGATCCTTCAGAAATCATACTGATATGCTGATTTGCTGATCAAGAAACATTTCTGATTATTATCAGTGTTGAAAACAGTTGATTAATATTTTTGTGGAAACATTTTTGGTAACACTTTATTTTACAGTGTCCTTGTTACATATGTTACATGTAATTACCATAGTAATAACAGTGAATTATGCCTAATTACATGCAATTAACCCTCAACCAAATCCTAATCCTACCCTAACCCTATAGTAAGTACATGTGGGTAATTCATATTACACTGTACTTAAATATTTAATTACACTGTAACAATGACACCTTAAAATAGTAAGTTGTAATAGTAAGTGTAACCACATTTTTTTATTATTAATAGAAAATTGGAATCTTCAGTAATGTCTTTTACTGTCACTTTTGATCAATTGAATGCATTCTTGGTGAATAAAAGTATTATCTTTTTAAGTATTTGAATTTCTTTTAAAAAAAGTCTTGCTGACCTCACCTTACTGAACTTTTGAGCGTTAGTGTATGAAGAAAATAAAAATGCAATATGACTCATTTCTTATAATAAATGTTCATGAATACATTAATAGTCAATAGTGCTATAATACAGTAACTGACTGTTTTTTTTTTATTCTATGCAGCATGAGGTTCTTGGTCTTAACATTTGAAGACATGATTGGAGACATGAACTGCCGAACCACAGCAATACTCCTCGCTGCAGACTGTAGCGCGGTGACGTCACGTATTCACGTCACGTATGTGTTACCATACCACACACGTTACGCGGTGACAGCGCATGTGCGTTACGCGGTTACGTCACGAGTCTTTTATGATTAAAATGTTTATTTTTGTGCTTTATAAATCATGTATTCAAATAAAGTAGTTAAACCAACTACATACAGTACATTGTCAATCTTTGTATCCCATATTATGCATGCCAACTCAAAAAAAAAACTCATAACAGTGATAACCTTTATTTCAAAACAAAGATGGTAATTGTGTAAAAGAAATATGCACACATACAGATAATCACATGCATATCTGTACATCAACACACACACACACACACTACTCTGCTTGAAATTCCCCTCCTTCATAGAAAAAATAAATCAACCGAGCAATAGCAATAGCAATAGCAATTATGCTTCTGCGTCAACTCCACTGCGTAGCTACGCCGTCACTCCTACGGCGTCGTGGCCGTTTTAGGTTTCTGCTTTAGGTTGAGTTTCATCGCGGTGTATCTGACCAATCACAGCCCTTGTGGTCTGCATCGCCTCGACGCGTAGTTACAATTTTTTGGAGGTGCACGTCGAGCTACAGCGGAGGGGTTCGCGGCGACGCAGAGGGGCCTGCGGGGGTACGCCGTCGATTCGACGCAGAAGCATAAAACAGGCTTAAGTTATCGAGTACGGCACCCGGAACTCTTGCTTATATTGTCCGGAAAATGCACTCCAGTTCACAACACCTAATTTAGATAAAATACAGAACAAACAATATTGAATCATTTTGAAGAAAGGCATTAACATAGTACAGAGTCATACAAGGAATTTCTTTTTTTAAAATTATAAACGTATTACAGGAAGATGTTAGACAAAGATATGTTTGAGTGTTATTGGCTTTGTCTGTAAAGTACCTAAGAGACTTACTTTGTTTATGAACAACATAAACTAGTTCAAAGAAAAGTTTGTTAAGACAAACTTGAGGTTGGCTTGAGAAAGCCTAGCCTGAAAGTTTGACATAGTTTTAAAAGTAGTTTTCAAGCTGAAAGTTTTGAAGGCAATACAGCCTATCAGACACAAATAGACAGATAGAGATAGATGGATAGACAGACAGATAGATAGGAAGAGCAGACAGATAGATGGATAGATTGCACAGACAGCATAGTGACAACACTGTAAAACTCCCTTGGTTTGTAGACCTAGGTCTCAAACACCTTTTTAAGAGTAAAGAAAATGTCTTGAATAAATTGAAGGGAACTCAATACATTAATATGCTCTCTAAATTATGAAAAAAAAATCTAAGGAGAATCACAATTAGTTTTATTTTAGAAAAATATAATGTTCAACTCCATTACTTTTTAATTTATTTTACCAGACATTTATTTAACATAAATTACAGTACATACACTACATTCAGGAATGTAACTTTTATAGTATGATCTGATACTGAGGAACAACATTTCTTTTGTAATGCATGCAAAAATCAACTACATGACTTCATTAATGTAAGTCTTTCTGCTCTATTTGAAGACATCTTTCAAGCCTTAATCTGTTTAAAGGCGAATTAAGACTTTTACATATCATTTTAAGACTCGCTGAAACCCTGTCATTTTTAATACAAACTTATATCACAAAACATGTCATAACTTTTTGTTTTTAAATGTAAAACATTGATGCTCTATGGCATCTCTTACAATTTAAAGCCGTTAACACAAAAGCACAATTGTTAAAACAGCATAAATAATGCTTATTGACTTGCTGCCATCGAATATATCGGCAGAAGTGATTGAAACGAACTGCGCGTGCGCACATGCGTGTATTGTATGACGATACGTCATACTTTGCGCATGCGTAGTAACACATACCCATACACGTACATACGTGACATAAATACGTGACGTCACCGCGCTACAGTCTGCAGCGAGGGGTATACATCGCAGCAGTCTGAGGACAGCAGCATCAGAACGGAAGTTAGGTGGAGCTCATGACCACGTATCCCGTTCCAACCACTAACCTTAGCCTTCACTATAACCAGAGCCCGTCTACGGAGAGGCTGTCCACTCCCTATTAAGTCCTATTGTACCGAATTTTGGGTGTAGTTCCACCATAGTTCCACTGGGGGTGATCGCCCATGAGTGCAAAATGAATGGGAGTCTATGGAGCTAGACGGCTAAATTTGTCTCTTTCACCCGATTGCCGTTGAGAAATCTCAGATTTGATTGTAGGTTTTGCAAGTTCAACATGGGTTATAGGTCGAAAGTTGAATGAACGAGTTATGTCCTTTCGATTTCTTACAGGTTGAGTTGTTGTTGCCCATAACACGCTAGCATTCTGCTAATGAACGCTGATTGGGCAGTGAAGGACTGATTACGACCAGAGATACCACTTGATGGCATTGTGGCATCCGAAGCGGGACCAGAATGTGTGTGTGTGTATTTTCGGCGTGTTCTTTTAAAACATCAAAACAAAAACTCTTCTAGCACGTGTATTTACCCGTGTCAGCTGTGTTGTCGATGCCTCGAGAGAAAAGAAAGTGCAGAGCGCGAAAGCACCAAAGTGACTGAAGGATTGCCGTAAAGCAGTATCTCTGGTCGTACGATGTGTATGATGTCATTGACATTTTAAAGACTTTTTAAAGCAAATAAGTGACTCTAAAAAAATCTAACACCCAGCAATGAGTAATTTCTTTGCATCTCCTTTCGAATACAACATTCAAATTACTAGACAAAAAACTATATCCTGAGAAAAGTGGATTTTGAGGGGTATAGCTCCATTGACCTCCATTCATTCTGCACTCGTCCTGTGAGCGCCCTCATATGGAACCAGAGTGGAACTGCAACCAGTTCAGAAGCCGGACGTTTACTGAGAGTGGAAGTTCTCCCCTTATTAGACATTCTCTGCTATAACTATAAACTCAAACTTAACGAATGCCCTAATCCCACCCCACCACTAAATCTACCCTCAGTGTTGTGCCTGAACGCCTTCATTGAACAATAGTTCATGAACTCGTTCATATTTTGGGCGAACGTGAACTGAACGTATTGTATTACTGCCTGATGAATGTTGCTGTGAACTCTTTCATTCTGGTGTCTGTGAACGGCATGCTCTCTCAGTTTAACTGCGTTCATAGGATGCCAGATTTCTACAGTAGCACCTCACTGACTGCAGTACACGAGATCAAGTGGGCGGAGTTGGATCCAGATCTAAGGGGTGGAGATGGGTAGGATTAGGGGTGGGTTTAGGGATCTGGGGTTGGAGATGGGTAGGATTAGGGGTGGGTTTAGGGATCTGGGGTTGGAGATGGGTAGGATTAGGGGTGGGTTTAGGGATCAGGGGCTGGAGATGGGTAGGATTAGGGGTGGGTTTAGGGATCAGGGGCTGGAGATGGGTAGGATTAGGGGTGGGTTTAGGGATCTGGGGTTGGAGAAGGGTAGGATTAGGGGTGGGTTTAGGGATCTGGGGGTGGAGAAGGGTAGGATTAGGGGTGGGTTTAGGGATCTGGGGGTGGAGATGGGTAGGATTAGGGGTGGGTTTAGGGATCTGGGGTTGGAGAAGGGTAGGATTAGGGGTGGGTTTAGGGATCTGGGGGTGGAGATGGGTAGGATTAGGGGTGGGTTTAGGGATCTGGGGTTGGAGAAGGGTAGGATTAGGGGTGGGTTTAGGGATCTGGGGGTGGAGATGGGTAGGATTAGGGGTCGGTTTAGGGATCTGGGGGTGGAGATGGGTAGGATTAGGGGTGGGTTTAGGGATCTGGGGGTGGAGATGGGTAGGTTTAGGTATATGTAAGGTGGGAGATCCAGATCCAACTCCTCCCCCTGGATTTCTTGTTCTGCAGTGAGGACCATCTCGATTTCTATAGAGCCTTACAGGCGAAAACACGGATAAAACACACCGTAAACAGGCCTTAATATGTAGTGGGAAAAACACCCAGCTGTGTCCGAAACCGCTCACTCGTTCACTGATTCACTAATCCCTATATAGTGTATGGCAGTTGAGTGCACTATATCTGCAAGGAGTAAACGAAATGAAGTGTGTGAATTCGGACGCTTACGTTTACACTGTGCGTCGGAGAGCTGGAGCTGTCGCAGAAAAGGCTTCGTCACACGTAGTGATAAAACTCCTTTTATCTTACGTTACTTACTTTATAAAATAACATTAACAACAATAACAATCATAATGACTTTATTTTGTAATTATATATACCTCCGTGCCAGATTTGTAGTTTCATCGATTGAAATTGTAACTCTCACGCTCACAGATGACGTGGTCGCTGAACGCCCTCAGGCAACCGTTATTTCGAATGAATACGCTTCCTACAGACGATTAATGGATATTTTTCAAATCATCCACCAAATTATCATCTCTCCCTTTACAGTTTAACAAGTTAACAACAATGCCACAAATTATCAAAACACCTGGCTGTTAGTAAAACACATTAAAATCTATTAATGCCTAAATAATATATTTTAATAAAAAAAATTATATACAGGTCTATATAATTTACCTTATATATATAATTTCATTTAATTTTAAAATTCATCTATATAATATTGTAATAATGTCAAGTAATGATTAATGAAAAAAATAAAACTAGCATGAAATAAATGTTAAAGCAGGAATAAGAAAGCTGTAATGTAATCTGTGGTTTAAACTTGCACTTTCATGCGCGCTCAGTTCTCTCCGCATTGGATTGTGGGAAATAGTGCTTCAGCAACAAGTGTACATCGAATGTACACTCGAATTCAGAGAGGATTGTGGGTAAAAGTAGTGAATGAATGTAGGGAATGATGTCGTTCACTCAGAATTCGGACACCACTACAAAACGGCCGACGCCTGATATAGTGCACTATATTAGTGGATAGGGAGCGGTTTCAGACACAGCTCAAATCTGGCAACACCAGCAACCAGTGTCGCGCCGCCGCATGCGTCATCAAAACAAAAAGCATCATCGTATGATCATTTAAACGTGTTTTTAAAAGATGAATTACAGATACAGCAATCCAACACATTCAATTTTTCTCTAAAGCTTCCGATTTAAACTTAAATCTTAATAAATGTGAACTGTTAGCTGTTAAAACCTGTCCTTCTCTCTCTCTTTACGGTATTCCAGTTAAGTTACAGGTGACCTATCTGGGTACATCCATATGTAAGGATGATAAAGTCAGATGCAGACTGAACTTTGACCCAGTTGTTGGGAAACCTAAAAGGAAATTCAATTCATGGTTACAGAGAGATTTATATCTGAAAGGACGAACTCTTATTGCTAAAGCTCAGGGTATTTCAAGAATCACTTACCTGCTCTCCTTATATGTGGATAAGGCTGCATGTGCAGATATTGATAGAATGTTATTTGATTTCCTGTGGAAGCATAAAAGACATTACGTTAAAAAGTCTGTGGTTATTAATAATTATGAGTGTGGTGGTCTAAACTTTCTAGATTTTACTTCTTTAAATAATACTTAAGATAAATTGTTTAAAACAGTACTTAACAAACCCTGATTCTTTCTGGAATACTCTTCCTAGTCTTGTTTTTCTCTAAGGTGGGAGGTCTCCCTTTTCTATTGTTATGCAACTACAACATCACCAAATTGCCCCTTAAATTTTCAAATTTTAATAAACAAGCGCTTTTGACCTGGCACCTAATTTATAAACACAATTTTAGTCCTCACCAGTACTTTATTTGGAATAATTGTGATATTATTTATAAAAATAAGCCGCTGTTTTTCCCAAACTGGGTTAAAATAATTTTATTTTGGCTTCTCAATTAATCAATTCTGATTGATACCTGTGCTAAGCCCTACTTTTTATTTTTTGTAAGGAACTTAAATCCTACCTGGACACTCTCAGTACATCCAGCAACTCCAAAGCTCTTAAAACTATCTCACTGTGTCTGTGACATTTGCATGTGCATGTGTCATTTGCATTTATTCTTCTGAATTTATAAACTGTAATTGTACTCTCAATTGTTTTCACCCAATGGCATTGATTTTGTGTGTTCTTAGAAATGCAATAAAACAATGTATAATTTAAAAAATTTTATGACAAGGTCGGTGAGGATGGGAAAAATCTTACATTTCTGTGCAAACTTTCCCCACCGATAAAATAAGTGCTGTCTGTGGTTCTATATGGGCTGTGACAATCATTTTGAAAAAATAATAGCTCGCAGCAACATATGGAAAAAAAGAACTATGAACTATATAAAAATTTGGAAGTATATGAACTGAACTAGTTCATTTTAAAATTTGTGAACTGAACCTAGAACTAGTTCATGTGACCTTTCCCAACACTGTCTCCCCTTAATGACGCTAAGCTCCACCTAATGAAAACTGCTGGCCTCAGAGCCATACTTCACAGCAGTCTGTGCTGTGGTTCTGCAGTTGGATGCCAGAGATGTATAAATGGAAGTGACCAGTAGATGGCGCCGACATGTCGATGAAAAAGCAGCTTTCAAAGAGTCATGCACTGCTCAGTATACATTTTACAAGAAGTTTAGAATTTGTTGACAGAACTGAAAGTTGCCTAAAACTATTAAGTAAAAAGTCTTTGGAGTAGAACAAGGCAAAATATTTGCTTATAGGCTACTGAAAGTTGGCAGGAAGTGTGAAGTGTGTGTGATGATGCTGCATATTATAGCATTATAGATAACAACTTTGAAGTATGATATGAAATCGCAGGTTTACTCATCTAGAGACTGCTGATTCCTTTATTGTTACATGCGACACAGTGACACTGAAGCTTCAAAGCGTGTATCAAATACGCAGCGCAATTTCTCATGAAGTTCCGTGCCGCACGTGATCAAAACCGATGCCTCACTTTCTTTCCAGTCACGTGAATGCTTCTATTTCCTTGTCGGAATGTTCGAATACAGACCACTACCACATTGCCACTACTCAAAGGGTTTATGGAAGTTCAAGTCCATTCACTAACATTATATATAGCCTATAATATTATCATATATTCTACCTTATAAACAGTAGTCTATAAAAACAATAAAATAATTAGAGTACCATTCACTTGCCTCTGATTGTCATATTATTATTATTGTTACATTGAATTGATTGCAGAATTTTAATATGCAAATTATATGATCAGAAAACTGAACATTTGAAGTTGTCATGCTTTTACCTGTGCTTCATGGGTGAAACAACGGAGTTGCACATTCGTGTTTAAGGCTGTTATAAACTTTACCTACCACAAGATGGAACTGTTTTCGACAGTTCCCATGCTTCGAATTTTGCCCGGAACAATCAGAGAAAAACATCGAAGCTTTTGGAGGCTTCGTTTCTCCATTCCTGCTAAATGTGGGTTTCTTAATGCAGTCCAAACTTATCTTGACTCCAACGTATACTTGCCAGACATTGGCAAGCAGTTGGGACAGTTTTACCAAATCTGTTAAATGGAGGTCAGATCAGCATGTTTATGACGCCTCTCTCTGACGGTGATGATTAATTCATCCATGCAGCAGCACACACAGCGAGCCACATCGCAAGCCGCGTGAGTCTGAAGGGCGTTGCGGAACCTGCTTGACGTCACCAGCAGCCTGCCTCTGAGGCACGTGGAACTATGCATGGCTCATTCACCACCAGGTTTCAGTTTAGTTGTGCGAAACATTTTAAAACAATAGTGTTGGGAAGTCCTACTCATTGTACAGTTCATTTCTAAGAAGCGGTTCAGCAATTATTTTATCCCTCGCATGGTCCCCGAAATTCACGCTCTAAAACTCTATTTTTTACAGTCTATGTCTAAAACCTATATGTAGGCACGTATTGCTGTAGGTTTCATTCTGTATTTGTTTTATTAATAATTAAGGGTGTTAATGATCACATGAATGCAATTTAATGTGGTCTAGTTCAGTTTGCTGCATCAACGACTAACCTAAAAATGGTCATAAGACCTACATACTATATTTAATTTATTTCTTGTTTGAATCTAAATATACAGCAGTCTAATAGGAATATGTAGTCCAGCCCACAACACACTCTCGCTCTCATGTATTGCAACAACAACAGGCGCGCTGCAACGTGACAGATGATGAACGTGAGCTGAGCGCCTTTGGCATCGGCCAATCAACGAAAGCTTCGCTGTGAATGGGTGGAGTCAACCAATGGGATTCGTGGCTTGCTGCAAGCACAGCCAATTGAATTCCTCTGTGTTTAGACCGATTGGGAAGCACGTGTACTCGTGTGTGTCTGGAGTCGTGGGGAAACAAATCTCTAGCACACAATTGCAGCGAATGCCAGTGGACTGCAGACGGAAAAACGTCGTTTTCATGTTTCACCGATTTAATAACTCCAGGAATACATTGTAATACTTTTCGACATAGGGATATTTGTCCTCTCGTTCGGCGGAGCAGTAAGACTGAGAAGGTAAGCCCAACATTAACTAGGAGCTTAACGTTAAATGTTGGATGTTTCTTCTTTTTCGATTGAAAAATGTTACCGATTCTGTTCACAACATTAGATTTGTCCAACAGAAGGTACTGATTTGGGTTGAATATTGTGCAAATAGCTATTGAACGTTGCTCAATACGCCAAAATAATGAAACCGGTTAAAATGCAAACATCATACCTTATTATATCATGCCATTTTACTGTGTTTTACAGTCTGTTCAATCTGTCCATGCTTTGCTTTAAGGTTATCCACATTTTTGTTGACATTTTTGTATGCGTGTAAAGTAAAACTGTGACGCATCACGCATCGACCAAAAACGGTCGTCTGTAGCTTGATCAGACTCCCCAAAAAATCTCTGTTAAAAAAAAAAAAGAGAGTTGCCTCACTGAGTAAAATGATATAAAAGTGAGAAAAGTGATGCAAACATCCTGTAGTCGTGTAATCATAACTTGAGGGTGTTTAAAGTATAAATGGATGATTTGTGAAGTTGTTGGTTCATTATGCCACTTTAAATTCCAATGTCATTAAGGTGCAGTAGTTAGTCAACTATATAAAACAGGTGGATTGTGTCTGAAATGTTGAACTGGACAAGGACAAGGTATTTTTCATAAATCTTAGGTCAGGGCAAGTTGTGCCAGTTTTGTATGTCATTCATTTATTGATTACAATATTTTTTTTGGAAAAACCAGCGTATTGGTCAGTTTGCAAATTATTGTCAAATGTTTGTTGTTTCAGGGACTTTTGTATGCTTCATAATTATTTTATTGTTTAAATTTCGTTGAAAAGCAGATACTAGGCTGTGTAATGTTGCTGTTGGGGCATGTTGTCACTAAGTCCAACTTGTGGTCAATAAACTATTTTGATAAGTTAGCACTTTACAATAAGAAAAAATATAGCTGTTCATGTTAGTTTACCAGTGCATTAACTAATGTTTGCAAATTCAACATTTGATTTTAATAATATGTTAGTAAATGTTCAAATAAACATGAACTAAAATTAAAAAATGCTGTGGAATTATTGTTTAATTCTTAGTTCAAGTTAACTAAAGTAGTTAACTAATGAAACCTTATTGTAAAGTGTTACCACTATTTTTCTCCTGAGCAAGAACAGACTTTAAGGTTTATGCCTAAACAGAAACTATAGTTTTTTTAATTAAACCTAGATAATATTCACTTGAGTAGCATGTGTGACAACTAGCCCCACTCTCCAAACCATCATCATATGCAAAGAATGTTGTTGTGGATAAGTAGGTTAAGCGTTTACAATTGAACTCCTCATACTAACAAAGCAGGGAAGTTGGATACTAATGTCTAAAAATGAATAATCTGCTGTGGAGTACAAGTGTTTAATGATGACTGCTTTTTATTACTGTAATTGCCAGAGGAGTTCAGTCTGTTCAGGCTTATAGAACACTGTGTTTATGCCAATTAGATTGTTGTTTCACAGGCGACTGAAAGTCTGTCCTTCTGGTTTTTTGCATGTCTTGTACTGTAATTCTTGTTTGCAAACTCCTAGGGGTTCATGAAGGAACTGCTGGTGAAGTTGTGTTAGGAATGTCAATCCCAAAATAAATTCGATAAATTGTTTACATATTGTTTTACAAAAATACAATATATTCGATAGATACATTTGATCAGAGGGGTTCAGCAGAAAAAAAGCTGTCCTGTTTTAGAGTAATACCAAAGACTAAGGCCCTCAAAATTCATAATAAATCTTGGAGAGAAAAATTAAAAGATCTGGTGACAGTCTCAGCTTCAAGTGGCATTTCATCAGTCACACTAGATTTTAAACATGCAAAATTCTTTAGACCCTTCAACTAATGAGAGTGACAGGATATGATGTAATTAGAGATTCTGGATTGAATAAATAATAAATGGTAATATTACATAAAAAAAATACAGTACTCCACTTTCTCAGGTTGTATTCTTTGTATTGGACGAAGAGGTCAATCTATGGCATTTAGTTCCAGACTTTATTGTTGTTAGTTGAAAGTCAGGTTATGTGAGACTAGATGACAGTTCAGGGAAATATGTGTGATGCATCGCACTGGGGTAACATGATGAGATTCTTTGCATATCAGAGCAAAAGTGGTTTTGTTTTTTCTAAGAGTTTTGGCTCACATTTTAGTCATAATTTAGTCTGTTACTGGATAGATTTTTCTTTCCATTTATCTTTAAATTAAAAACGATGCAGAATTATTTCCTTCTGTTCCAGTTTATTGTGCAATCCTCAAAAGTTATATTGTAATTTGAGTGTATCAGTATAATTTTGAGCACCTCAACATTACCTGCTCGAGTGGTCTGTCAAAGCACCTCACACCCACATGAAACCATATGCTTGTGACCTTGTTCCCAGGCTTTGGATTACTCGGGTCGCACATTTTTCCAGAGCAGCTCACTCTGTAAACTGTGTTTCATTTTTTAATCGTGTTTGCGTTACTGTAAAATGACATCATGGGGGTTCTCTGTGCCAAAGCGCACATATTCAAATAACTTTGAATGTGTAATCTTTATTCAATATATAATCTTTGTTGTTGTTGTTTCATTATAAGTCAAACATAAATAGTTGAATGAAAAGCTGCAAAAATAGTCAAAGTGCAAGTTGACTTATTGAACTTGTATAAAATCGTTATCATGTAATCTTACTCGGGTGATCTTACTCGTTGTTCTGTTAAATCCATAAATAAATAAACCATACAAAAAAAAACATGCCAATAAAATCTGTTCCGGAAAGCACTGTCGAGCAAGTGGCACTCACTACAGAGTCAAATGACGACCAGATCCTCCTCTCTGGAGCTCCAATGGGGTGGGATTAGTCCCAGGTCCTCCTCTCTGGTTCTCTAGAGTTGACAGAGTTGTGGGTATGGTATCTAGCTGAACCTATGAGCTGAACCCATTAGCCCCAGATTACTTTCGCATGTCGCTCCTCCTCGCTGGATCTGTCGAATGGAGCGTGCACGAGTCACTGGGACACGCAGTGCGCGCGCAGACACGCAGTGAATCACGACTGTAATGAAATCAAGATGCTGCAGTGTTTGTTTCGTTCAGTAGAAAGTACGGAAGGAATCGAGGTTGAACTGCTAGTATATCCGTTGGATTGAGATCGTCTGATAAAAATGTAGCCAGTCTCTCCACACTTTAATTTGTGCACGTCTGCATTCACCCCAGCGGAAGTTTGTTCATGCGCAGAACAAAAATTATGACGCATAGTGTTTTGAAGATTGGGCGCATTTACGTTTTTATCTTGTTTAACCGTCGGTTTTTCCCTGTCTGCCTTTCGATTAAGTTGTAGGATCAGGAACATGGATTCCTGTGAGCCAACAGTTTTTTTCTCATTATGTAATACTATATTTTTAAATTAAAAAAAATAGACAAATTCTTGCTTTCCCCCTTAACCCACTGATTTTCCGTTAGGCATTTACTGTATACCAAAGCAAATATTCTTAACTGTGTGTTTTATAAATGCTCTTTATGTAGGACTATTTTCTAACATCTCCAACCTACATTACACATATAATTTAAAGATACATGAGAGAGAATTTGATGATGCTGTGGGTTAAGATCTTGTCTGACATCCAGTTGGTGGTTCATTTTATAGTTTATATGCGTGATGCAGATTTCTGTTTCTTTGCAGAACATGGGCAACAAGTATAAACGGGTGCAGAACAGGTGTCATAAGTGCATATGCAAGTGCAGGAGAACACCCACACAAACAAATGAATTCCAAACAAACAGCCCTGATCTGGCCCAGAAAAAAGAAACACATGGTCTGTCTTAAGAAAAGCAGCATCTGTGTCCATTGGTTGTTCCATGTGGATATGGCATCTTGATATAATTGTTGCGTCCATTGTTCACTGTGTGTGAGTGGCCTTCCTTAACATTAAGACACTTACCTCTTAGTATGTAGAAGTTATTTAATAATAATAAATTACAAAAGGACACATTTCTTTGACAATTAAGATCAGTTTTAAAAACAGATTGTGCGCTTAGTACTTTCAGAAACGTCCGTTTCACTTCCTCCATTCAGCTGCCTCATGATTTGAACATTTGACATTCTTTTAATGACTGGGATTAATTGCAAGGCATTTGCGTTTAAACACCTTTACACTTGTTGTTCTCTTTGTAATGACGTGGGTTAAAAGGTTCATGCTGATCAAAGCTGTTCATCTGCTCTTAATCCATGTCTGGTAAACCATTTAAATTAAGTGAATTATAAATAGTTCAGTAACAGTTTCTTATGCGTCAAAGAATCTCTTAAGAAAAGTATGTCCATAAATTATGATAAAGAATTCTGATATATGATTTCGGGGCTTTTGGTAGTTTAGAGGTCACCCAAATAAAAGCAAATGGGTAGATATATTTTATTGTATAAATAAAATTGTGCATCTTCAAACCGGATACGGAATATATTATTTTGAGCTACATAGTCATACAAAGTATAGCATTTCCTAACATTACTACTTTTAGTGCCACCGGCTACTTTTCGTTGTGTATTTATACTTTACCACAGTTAATGTGCCTTAGAATAACTGATTGGCTTAGAACTAGTTTCTAGCTATATGCTAAATTTTTAGTGTCACTTCCCTTGCTTGCTATTTGCAGTAAATTTAGAATTTGTATGTCTAAACTCAGTCGCTCCAGAAGTGGGATAAGAACATTAGAGGGATGGTGATGGTAACAATCCCAGAGAGGAAGCACGAAAGACTCTGGCAGAACACAGACGACACTCAATATTCAATACACTCTCTCTCATATATATATATTGTTTTGGTCCCCATTCTTGGTAAATGCAAAAGAACTTGGTAGTTGAAGCTGGAGAGTGGATTTGTGGATCTAGAAAGTAGTCTTGGTTACCAAGGAGACCTGAAAAGGTTTCTGTAGTGGCCAACAGGGAATATGAAATATCTGGGCTCTCATGTGCAGCAAAATAGCTGAGAGCTAATTTACCTGGTTGAAAAACAAAAACACCCTTGAGTACAGCACTTCCTGTTAAAAGACCAGGCTGTTCACCAATAATATTATTTATTAGCTATATTAAGGCTACCTAATTGTAGATGACTAACCAGCTCAATATATCTCTTTGTCCAAATGTTTCAGACTGACGCACACTTACCTTTTCTTTTGCTCCTTTTTCCTGGCAGTTTTCTTCTGAGAAGAGATAAAGTGGCACAGAGTGCAAAGAGAAGAGGCTGACCGAATGGACAGAACCCATTTCCCAGCGGCTGTTTTTTGCACTTTCTCACGCATTGTCACACTCCATCTGGCTCTGTGGTAGCAGCCAAGTCTGTTTCGTAACAACCAGTTCTTTCTATTTTTCTGAGATGAGCAACATTTTCTGCCGTTAACAAGCTATTTTTTATTCGAGGTTAAACCGCTTCCAGAGGAGAAAAGGAACAACGGACGGGGTGCAGAGACACCTGGATATACCATGATTCTTGTTTGCGGGACAAATCTGTGAAGAACATTTCCATCAAAATGATTTCCCACTGTAGTTCAAGCAGTCCAACATAGTGAACTTTTTAAAAACTCTGTAATCTATTATCAGGTGAATCTCATCACCTTGGCAATTGCCTATTCGTACAGTATTATTATGAGCGATCATAACTCCGACTCCGCGCCCAGCAATGATTCAGCTAGAGGAGCAAGAGTCGAGAAAAAGGCAGGGCTTGTAAACAGATCCTGCAGCAGGAGTGAGAGCTCTCCCTCATCGAATCCGGTCAATAGCGAGACAGGATCATCTCCGGGAGGGGTATCTGATGCCAAGAGATCCCCATGTGGCAACCGTGGAACAAATTCCGATGATACGGATGGACTATCAAGTGGAAATGACTCTGGGGAGAGGGAAAGTGAAGGAGGGATGGAGACAGGGAGCGGATCCAGAGGGAGACAGTCACACCGAAGTTATCAGAGTTCCTCCAGTCAGAACGGAAAAGACTCGGCCATGTGTCTGGAGACTACGGAGAGCAACAAGAGGTGAGAGAGAGAGAGAAAACTTTACCATTCATTTTCAAAGTCTTTTAAAGCCATACGATAGCTTTGTGTGATGAAATGACTGAAATTTGAGTTATTTATTGACTAATAATCTCTCCTATGCTGCAATTCTCAAATCAAATATGGCATCTAAGGATTGATGATATTAATGTCCATTCTCTGAAATCAAGTCAATACATTTTGGGTTGTTCATCACATAGAGATAGCACTATAGCACACCAATCTCATTTCTTATACATTTTTGTTGTTGTTGTCATTTTCGGAACATGACATCCCCTTGTCTGCAAAAATGTCTAATTTTGAGTTCCCCATAAAAAAAAAACATCAGTAAACTGCTTTGAACAACGTCTAAATTCTAAATGCGACTCTTGTTTTTGATCTCTTCTCCCTCAGCTCAAACTCTCACAGCCCTTCTCCACCCAGCAGCTCTTTGGCTTACAGCCTGCTGAGCGCCAGCTCCGAACAGGACCCGCCGTCCACCAGCGGCTGCAGCAGTGATCAGTCCGCTCGTGTCCAGACACAGAAAGAGCTGATGAGAGCCCTGAATGAGCTGAAGATCCGTCTGCCACCAGAGAGGAAGATGAAGGGACGCTCCAGCACCCTTAATGCCCTCAAATACGCCCTCAGCTGTGTCCGACAAGTCAAAGGTGAGTGGGAATTTCACATGTAGGTTTCTATGTCTTGCAGGAAAGGCAACAGGCTGAAATGAGCCCAATATAGTAACATTGGCTCAACCAATGGCACTAGTTTTGGTTGGGACTCTCTGTCTAAACAATGAAAGATGAGGGACATATTTAGGTTAAGTTTACAAAAAAGAATCACAATATTTTGCAGTTCTGTTTGGTGCCACTAGAAGCAGAGGATTTACACACTTCACCGGTAATAGAATTTGTGCATCCATTGATATATGTATTAATTAAAAGATTTTCATTTTTTGCTTTGAATCTTGCAGCTAACCAGGAGTATTATCACCAGTGGAATGTTGAGGAGTGTCATGGCTGTAGTCTCGACCTCTCCACCTTCACTGTTGAAGAACTGGACAACATCACCTCTGAATACACGCTCAAAAATACAGTACGTTGACTCGCACACAAACCCATTTCTTTCTCCTGTTGTAATACTGTATTTGAATATTGTTGTTTGAAAAATAGTGTTATCTGACAAATGTTTGTGGATGTACGGCTTTTTATTTCTGCCAACAACAATGAAGAAATGATGCGAGTCAAAGAAGTGTCATAGTAATCCAGATAGCAAAAGCATTTGACCCTTTTTTTTTCCTTTTGTGCAGGACACATTTTCCATGGCGGTGTCTTTCCTGTCAGGAAAGGTTGTGTACATCTCACCGCAGGGCTCATCTCTTCTGCGCAGTAAGCCAGAGAAGCTGCACAGGGTTTTGTTTTCAGAGCTGCTCGCCCCCCAAGATGTGAGCACCTTCTACAGCAACACCGCACCCTGCAGGCTGCCATCATGGGCCTCCTGCATCGGCTCCGGTATGTTTGTGTGAGGTGTATTTTGGTTGTGTTAGGGCAGGTTACACTAACATTTGACAACCAGAAAGGGTCACAATGCTTTTGATCTTAAAGGAATAGTTCACCCAAAAATCAACATTCTGTCATCATTTTCTCACCCTCATGACGTTTCAAGCCCAAGACTTTCATTCCGATATATGCCGATATAATTTGTGCCATTGTACTGTAGGTTATCTATTGAAAAAGGACTACTGAGATCAGTTACGGTCACGCTATACAAATGAAGTTTAAGGCAATAAACGGTTCTCTCTTTCCCTTTCTTTTACTGTAGTCTCTCCACCAGCTGACTGCACCCAAGAGAAGTCCATGTTTTGTCGCATCAGTGGAGACGTTTCATCCAGTGGTGATGTAAAGTACTACCCGTTCAGACTGACCCCTTACCTGCTCACGCTCCGGGACTCTGACATGACTTACCCTCAACCCTGCTGTCTGCTCATTGCAGAGAGAGTACACTCAGGATATGAGGGTACATTTTTTTTTGTTTAAACGCATCAGTTTTTCTCCATGTTTTTAAAGAACTCGATGAAAAAATAAACTCGCTTTCTCTCATTCCCTCTTTCAGCCCCTCGGATACCTCCGGATAAGAGGATATTCACTACCAGTCACACCCCCAGCTGTCTCTTTCAGGAGGTGGATGAGCGCGCAGTTGCTCTTTTAGGGTACCTGCCTCAGGACCTGGTGGGAACCCCAGTCCTGCTGTACCTCCATCCAGAGGACAGGCCCATTATGGTGGCCATCCATAAGAAGAGTGAGTCACTTTCCCTTCCTCTCTCTAACTTATGTCTATTTCTTTTCTTTAATGAGAGCGGTAAGGCACAACTTTCACTTTCTCTCTCAGTTCTCCAGTTTGCAGGACAGCCGTTTGAACACTCACCCTTACGGATGTGTGCACGTAACGGAGAGTATCTGACCATAGACACTTCTTGGTCCTCCTTTATTAACCCCTGGAGTAGGAAAGTGGCCTTCATTGTTGGACGCCACAAAGTCAGAACGTAAGCATTCATGGATATGAGTTCACACAAGACCTCAAATTTACAGTTAGAAGAAATCCTTGCTATTTACTTTTTATTGTGACGTTAGTGAATCAAATCAGACTTTTTGTTATAAGAAATCTTTTTATCTAATATTTATGAACGCTACCGTTCAAAAGTTTTGCTCCTGAAAGAAGTCTCTTATATTTACCAAGGCTGCATTCATGTGATCAAAAACAGTCAAAAGAGTCCTTTGAAAATGATTTTAAATTGTAATAATATTTTACAATTTGAATATATTTTAACAATAAATTACAATTTATTCCTTATTGCAAATCTGAATTTTCAGCAGCAATTACTCCAGTCTTCAGTGTCACGTGATCCTTTAGAAATCATTCTAAAATGCTCTAATATTTGTTGCTCAAAAATATTTCTTGATTTTAGTTTTTATTACAGTTGAAAACCGTTGCAATGCTTAATCCTGAGTATCAAGGTATCAAAAAAAATTTAAGATAAAGTTCAGAAGGACATTTGAAATAGAAATCTTTTGTAACAATGTTAAAGTCTATACTTTTGAGCAAGGATGCATTTAAATAAAATACAAAATCTTACTGACCCCAAGCTTTTGAGAAGTAGTGAATATAACAGCTAAATAATCCATAGTCCTTAGGACTATAAAAGATGTTGCAAAACATATATATATATATATATACATCCATCTGTGCACACTTCTAGACATGTGGACAGCCCAAACACACAGACATGCACACGTAATTACTCAGTCCCATACCTCCCACACACCAGTATGTAATATGTGCACAGTCAGTCACACTCATCAGCACATGCTCTGTTATGCAGACACAGACAGATTTTTCATGAGCTCAATATGTCCCATGGACCATTTCTTTTCTCCCAGCATGCAGAGACTCGCAGTGCTTCAAGCTGCTACACACACATATAACATGTACACATGTACAACTGTAGCCTTTTGGAGAAATGATTCAAACTAACAAACATATTGTATTTCTTTACTGTGCGATGTAAATCCACACATTTACCTCTTGATTCTTTCTGTCCAGCTCTCCACTTAATGAGGATGTCTTTACACCACCGAGGGGTCAGGAGGAGCGGACCCTGTCCCCAGACATCCCTCAGCTCAGTGAGCAGATCCACAGGCTCCTGGTGCAGCCCGTCCACAACGGCAGCTCTCAGGGCTACGGCAGCCTGCCCAGCAACGGATCCCACGAGCACCAGCCCAGTGCCACCTCCTCATCAGAAAGCAGTGGGCCGGGTCTGGAGGACCCCTCGCAGTTCCACAAACCAGTAAGTGTTTAGAGACCGAAGCCTTAAAACTGTATGTGGCCTAAAACGAAGACTGCACATGAATTGTAAGCGGTAACAGGCAGTCATATAGCTTTACTTCTTATTGGAACTGTTCATATACATGAAAGGAAGGCCAGAGATTGATAGCAAATGTTTAAATGAAATGAACTGCATTTTTAAACAGATGACCTTCCAGCAAATCTGCAAAGATGTTCACATGGTGAAGACCAGCGGACAACAAGTCTTCATTGAATCCCGCAACCGACCTCCTCCTAAAAAACACACCATCTCAGGTACACAAACACATAAAGTTTATTTTGAAGCCATAGTTTCATTCGTAGTTTAATTTCTTCTCTTTTTTTTTTAAGATTGTTTGTCTAAAGATGTTCTCTGTGTCTGGAAAACAGGTGCTTTGAAAGCAGTTGAAGCGGCACAGCCGTGCGGCAGTCTCTGTCCCAGTGCTGCTCCACCTTCCAAGAGCTGCGCACCCTCCCTGATCGTCCCGAAGGAGCCGCCCTCAACCTTCTCTTATCAGCAAATCAACTGCTTGGATAGCATCATAAGGTTGGTGTTTCAGATCATTAAAAGCACTGACTTAATCACACATTATCATTATGAATAGCAGTCTAATCAATCATATTATTGTATAGAGAGCATCTCTTGTGACATATCTGCATGTAAATAAAGGCATTGTGATAGTAATCCAGTGGCAGGTCCTGGACTCAGCGTTTTGTTTGGTTCATCAGGTATCTGGACAGCTGTAACATCCCGAACACGGTGAAGAGGAAGTGTGGCTCCTCTTCCTGCACTGCCTCCTCGACATCTGATGATGACAAACAGCAGAACGCTCCACGCAATGCTAAAGGTGGGTACTGCAATGAGAAACTAATTCAGAACAGTACTAAGTATATGTGTTTTAGTGGTAGTTACTTGTCTTAGTTGTATGCAGTATATTGTGCAACACCTCTACCATTCAAATTTGACTGTTACAACAGCAAAACTGAAATGCCAGTTTTGAGCAAACTTATTTTATTTAAAGCTTTGCATAAATATTAACAGGTTAAATGGGAACAATACCATGTATATACACACTGAGTGCTTGCCATGTTTTTTTTGTTGAGCTTGTAAGTATTTGGCAAACTAATGAATACTACTATGGTGATGGTTTGACTCATGAATGTTAATTATGTAATGTATCATTTGGTCAGTTGGCCTCATTTATTTTATTAAAAGGAAAACTTTACAAAATAATATTCATGAGCTAGGCTTTCTCCATAGCTTGACAGGATTCACAAATCCACAATAATCCAAACACATTTATTTGCTAATTCGGATTCACTAAAAACTTTACGTACAGTTAATATACTGTACATCAGAGATTATTATGCAAATGGTAGTGTTTGCATTAGTATACCACTAAATTTGCGTGACATTCTGAATTATACACTACTGGTCAAAAGTTTGGTTAGTAAGATATTTTTTTTTAGATTTATAAATTGTTTCTTTGAACTTTCTATTCATTAAAGAATCCCGGATTTTTTTAAATATAATTAAAATATTAATCACCACAACTGTTTTCCACATTGATAATAATAAGAAATGTTTCTTGAGTAGAAAATCAGCATATTAGAATAATTTCTGAAGGATCATGTGACACTGAAGACAGTAATGATGTAATGATGCTGAATGTTCAGCTTTTCCATCATAGGTATAAATTACAAAATAAATTAAAATAAGATTTTTTTAAATTGTAATCACATTTCACAATTTTGAGTATAAGAGACTTCATTCCGAAACAGACCCCAAACTTTTGAACAGTGGTGTATATAGCTTAAGATATGCTGTGTATTAACAGATACTTTAACCTGCAGGTTCATCTGTGTCTCTGGTAAAGGAGAGTGCATTGTTACCCCCACTGGCCATGCACAGTAAAGCGGAAAGTGTTGCGTCTGTCACCTCCCAGTGTAGTTTCAGCAGCACCATCGTCCATGTGGGAGACAAAAAACCTCCCGAGTCAGGTGGGCAAATGTCAAGTCCAGTGATCTTTATTTATTTAGCACTTAATACAATACCGATTGTTTCAAAGCAGCTTTCCAGTGATAAACGGGAAAATAATGATCATTGATGCAAACAGAATTCAATATTGCTTTAAAGCAGGTCTAAAAAGAAAATAGTGTCATTGTTCAGCTGAGGACAGTACAGTGTTGATTCAGTTCAGTTCAATAACTGTGTAAAGATCATCAAATATGAAATGAGTTCAATTTAGCTCAAAGCAGCTCTGCAAGAAAGAGTATGTCAACATCCAGCTCAGTTCAGTTTTCATCCAATATGGTCAGTGCAGTCAAATTAGGGGTGTGCGATATCGAACGATCAGATCTTTTTATCGTGCTACAGTTCATTCTGTCAGTTGCAGTTCTGGTGCCACCGTCCCAACATAAAGTTCAACGCATCCGTATATTCACATGTTTAGCAACACAGTGGTAATGCTGGGTTTACAGTATATACCGGTAGATATGGTTACGCTCACGTGACATTGCAGTCCTCTGACATCACAAAAGTTTGTTATTTTCATGCGTTTTAAAGCCTGTCACACAGCGCTTGAGTAACAAACTAAGTTCTCTTTCACGTTTTATTGTGCTTAAACTATCAAATACAAACAAAGTTTACATAAACAGTAATTTATATCTAAAGTGAAAAACAGTTTGTATGCGTGTCAGTATATTAGATCTGTGCATTCGGTCTTAAAGTGACAGCAGCCTAATATACCTAATAAATAAAGCTGAAAATATTCAAGTGCTCTTTCTAATATACCTAATAAATAAAGCTGAAAATATTCAAGTGCTCTTTCTATTTCATTTGTATCTTACGTTGTATTTGTCCTATTATTTGTAATTTGCATCTCGGTTCTTATTTTTCATAACAAAGTTAAAAATACTTATAGGATTTTGGTCGTATCGCCCACTGCTACTTTGGCCTAAATGGTCTGTCATTCTTTTTTCTGTCGTTACTTTGTAAGGTTACATTTTTTAAAATAGGGAAATTAGTTTGGCTGTACTGCTCATTAACTTTCAAAACAGTCTTAAAAACCAAAATGAACAAAAAAAATCATAAGATTGTGGATCGTGATCCTGTCTGAAAAAAATCGTAATATGATATTTTGCCATATCGCCCACCCACAAGTCAAATCAATAATATTGCTGATTATTAAGTGTCCCTAACTAAGCAAGCCAAAGGTGACAGAATGAAGAAGAAAAAAAAACACGCTCAGTCGGGGGGCAATTGGATTGAAGTTGAAGCTGGCCTTAGGGTCTGTGCAAAGGACTTGTTTGGTTCTGGTGGTCTTTACTAGGGGTCTGTGCCGTTGGCTGTCGAGCCGACGAGGTATTCACAGGGAATCGGTCTCTAGGGCCCGTCTAGTTGTCATGGTGTCCGTTGACATTCAGGGCTGCGTTGTGGTCATCTCTAGGTGCAGGTCTACCATGTGTTCTGGATACGGACCGGATCCGGCTGACTGGGATAGGAATGAGACAAACAGACCAATATTAGCATAGATGCTATTCCTCTTAACAATCCTTTAACAGATTTGCATGATAGAAATGTGATAGTGTGTTATGTGTATGTCAGGTTAAAAGGGTTGGGTCTTTTATCTAGATTTAAGCTTTGCGAGTGTGTCTGCCTCCCAAACAACGCTAGGAAGACTGTTGCAGAGTTTGGATGCTAAATAGTAAAAGGGTCTACCGCCGGCAGTTGATTTTGATATTATAGGTATTACCAACTGTGGGAGCTAAACTATTTTAATGCTTTATAAGTGTTTATAAGTTTATAGTGTTTCTGTAAAAAAAAGCAATCATGGTGTCAAATGTCAAAATACATGGAAAAAAAAATGTTTTCAATTGTTATATCTTATTTTGTCAAACACGTTTATTTTTTTGTTCTTGTGGTTGTTCCTTGAAACAGATTTTCTTTATAGTATTCACACTTCACGTTTTTCTGCTTTTTTCCTCATTACCACAGATATCGTAATGGATGAAGCCCCTCCCACTCCAAATGCTGCCACTCAACCACAAGCCCCTCCCACAGCCACACCCTCTCTGCCCCATAGCCTTGCTCCTGATAGGGATGCAGGAAGAAGAGGAGGTCTAGGAGGAGGAGGAGAAAGGTTGGGTCTCACGAAAGAAGTCCTGTCGGCTCACACACAGCAAGAGGAGCATAACTTCATGTACCGCTTCAGAGACTTGAGTGAACTCAGAGTGTTTGACCCAGACTCATCTTTGCGCCAGCGAGCGACCACACCCTTAGCAAGAGGTGAGGACATGCATTATATAAAACACAAAAGCAACACGCGTTATTACACAGAATTATTCTTCATTTATTACACGGCTCTCTGAAATGCTTGATTCTGATAGGTCAGTCGTGACACTCTGTGGTCAGTTATTCCGTGATAATGACGGCCAATAGCTATGATGTAATAACCTGGTGCCATCTTGTGACTTGATTATCAACTGTATTTACTGTAAAATAAAATCAGGGGACTTTGGTAATATTGTTGATGTGTTCGTCTTGTTGGTAGAACGATTGTTTTGTACACCTTACAAGATAATAAACATTGATTTTAGAAGAAACCATTTTAAAATCTTACTATTTCATGTCCACGTCATTATTTGATAAGTCTTACGAGTGTACATTATCCCTTAAATGCCCGTCGTGATTTTGGTTCGTGTAGGCTCAAAGCTGCTTGCGCTTAATGAGCTAATAAAATATTTCAGCTCAAATCAAAATTTCATGTCATGTTTACTTCTGTGGCAAGTAGCTATGTAATGGTTAGGCTAATGTACACATGTTCATCTAATGTTCAACTGGCTGGATATACATTACCTCTTGACTTATTTTCTTGATTTTTAGGTGTGCGCAGCTCTCGGGATTACCCAGCAGCCAGTAGCACTGGGCGTAGACGTGGTCGAGGAGGCAAAAGACTGAAGCACCAGGAATCTTCAGAGCACACAAGGTCTCGTAGCCCAGCCGGCCAACTAAGAGGCCTCCGTCCTGGCGTTCCAGCTTTGGACAGGCCCTCTAATTCCTCCGTACCCATGGGACCTGTAGCCAGTTCCTCTTCCTGGCCCACATCAGGGTCACAAGCTAGCGTTCACTCTGTCCCATACCCACCCGGCGTCTTTCCTTTATTTCCTGTCTATCCCCCCTTCTCCCATCCCGTCTCAGACCCCAGCATACAGGCGGGGCTACGCTTCCCCCTTCAAAACTCACAGATGCCAATGCAGATGGCAGGGGCTCCTATGGTGCCCCCAATGATGGCATTGGTATTGCCCAACTACATGTTTCCTCAGCCCTTCTACAGCCCAAACCCGGCTTTCCCTTTCCCCGCTGCCAACATGACCTCCCCTGCTCCCTGTCAGATTCCGACTCCGGTTCCACGTGCCCTCTCTCGCTCCAGCACCCCTCATTCCATCAGCCAAAGAGAGGCCGGCGCTGAGAGAGAAGGAGCAGAGTCTCCGCTCTTTCAGTCCAGATGCTCCTCACCCTTAAATCTGCTGCAGCTGGAGGAGTCGCAAAGCAACCGGTTTGAGGTAGCATCAGCTTTGGCGTCAGTGCAACAGACCACATCTCCTATGGTGGGACAGGGAGGTGGAGCAGGAGGACAGAATTCCTCTAATCAGAGAGGTTCAGCGTTGGATTCAAAAGAAAATGAAAATGTAAGCAAATGCAATAATGTGCCTTATAAAGATTTTATAGATAACATGCTTTTTTTTAAGTAGTCAATGCCAACTACTTTTTTTCTTTTTCACTCTTTTTTTTTTAAATTAGATTTTGACATCACAGTGATATAGCAACTAATTTACTAATAGAATATTATTGTCTTTTGCAGGGTGAACAAAATGATTCCAATCAAGACGCCATGTCCACCTCCAGTGATCTGCTGGACCTGCTGTTACAGGAGGACTCTCTCTCAGGCACTGGCTCAGCCGCCTCAGGTTCTGGGTCATCAGGCACAACCTCCTCTGGGTCCGGCTCAGGGTCCAATGGCTGCAGCTCTTCTGGAACTCGAACTAGTGAGTGCTTGATAATATCTTGTATAAATAATGATATAAATGATTAAATAATTTTAGGCATTATGATTTGAGTGTTACTTAGTATGAAGGAACTGAATGTCATTCAGCACAGCAGTTTTTACTTGTTGAGAAGTGTCAGTTGAGTGAAATAACTTCTCTTTTGTGTTGACTTAACAGGAAGCAGTCAGAGCAGCAATACAAGCAAGTACTTTGGTAGTGTGGACTCATCCGAAAACAGCCATTCCCGCAAGCAGACAGCAGAGGGGGATGGAGAGGCACAGTTCATCAGATGTGTCCTACAAGATCCCATCTGGCTCCTTATGGCCAACACGGATGAAAAGACTATGATGACCTACCAGCTGCCCATCCGGTAAACTACTTTGTAGTTTTCTGTACATAACTAGGGTTGGGAATTGAGAGCCGGATTAGTTACATTTAAAATATTTTAAATGGAGTATTTTGTTATCTTTTTATTTACTTTTTTTATTACTATTATATGATTATTAATAAATAAAAAAATACCAAGAGCTGGATCAGTTTCTTTTAAAATATTATAAACGGATATTTTCTTTTCTTTTTTTTAATTTAATTTTTTTTGTTGTTGTTTGACTTTTTGTTTTCTTTTTTGAAAATTGAGAGGGGGAGGGGGGGGGGTGTTTTGTTTTGTTACATACAAGGCACACAGCATGCCTTGCAAATTCTGCATTTATTCTTTCTCAAAAATTACTAAAAATAATCATTAAAGAAACAGAATCATTAACTCTAGTCAAATCATATCCAGAATTCAATTTCCATCCCTATACAGCACAATTACTGATTTGTGATTATATCAAACATACATTTTGATGCACCTCATTATGATGGGAATAGCTTTCCCATGCTACCACCCCATAAACATTACTACACCCCCACTGTAAAAGGCTGATACAACCAGTAAATGACCCAGTAAATGTGTTTTGCAACAGAGACAGAGATTCTGTGTTGAAAGCGGACCGTGCTGCACTGAGAGCCATGCAGAAACAGCAGCCTCGCTTCACTGAAGAGCAGAAGAGCGAACTGAGTCAAGTTCACCCTTGGATCCGCACTGGACGCCTGCCTCGTGCTCTCAACATTTCTGTGAGTTTAAATCTCTCAGACAATAACGGCCACCCAACACACCACTAAACACTGAGTCTTGATTGTTTTATTTATATGCTATGTGTTTCCCAGGCATGTGTGGGCTGCAAGTCCTCTCCTTCGGTCCCCTCTACGACCCCCTTCGATGTGGAGATCCACGACATGGAGTTCTGCAGTGTTTTAGAGTGCAGTGTTGAGAAACACACCCAAGCAGACACGACCATGGAGAAGAGCGAGGCTGAGGGAGAAGAAGAGTCATTCAAAGACCAGGAGGTTGAGAATGATAGGACTATTATGACGTCACAAATCAACGACCAAGAAATGATGATAGAAGAACAAGGAGTAACCTCACAGATCGAGGAGGAAATGGGTGCCTCACTTTCACAAATGACACACTAAAGACACTGAGCCATTGCAATAATGATGACAGTTTTTGTACTCATTAAATTATCCAGTTTTATTTATTTCTATAAAGAAATGCTAATTAGCCAGGAATGCTGGCAGATGGTGAATGTAAAGCAGAATTGCTTTGTTGAAAGACTGTGATATCTCAAACTAAGGATATTTTGGTTATTGCAAAGAGGTTATGATCTGTTAGCAGTTGCGATTTGGCTAAGTAAGGGATACTTGGCTTTAGATCCCTCTGGATCTGACCTCAAGACACCACCTGTTTAATTCCAGTTCTAGTGACCTGCAAAAACCCATTTTGTGGCATGTTTAACAACTATTTGAAATGTTGTCAAATTGGTTAACGGACGTTCAGACAAAGGATGATAACTATAATGATTCTATAACTATGAAGTTTTAATAATCGAATTCTTTCCAGACGATGAACGATAAAAACATTGACTTATTATAAACAATAGGTTATTGTTCATTGATGTGGACCTTAATGTTGTTATCGTTATAGTTCTAATCCTTGGTGTGAATGGGTCTTTAAACTCTGGTGTTACGTTAATTTAGGTCTGTTTTTAGACAGGAGAACAGATTCACTGCCTTTGAGGACGGTCTAACTGTTTCTCACCTTGTGAATTTTTACATTTCCCAAACGTTATGGAAATGTAATTGCAATTTTTTTACAGGTATATACAGAGTAGGATTTTTCGACCAAATTTACAGTTTTTATTTTGATCATTCTGTACATTTTTTTTATACATTATTGATGCAAAATTGTCAATGTTAAAGCTTGGAGGAATTGTGTGAAATGTATTGCGACTTGGTCTGTTACAGTTCATCTTCACCACTACTACAGATTTAGATGTCACTACAGTAATCATGGCAACCGTGAACTTTCAAGAAGTATTTGTAGCTCAAGGCGTCATCTTGTAAAGTCACAGCCAGAAAAAGCTGCCACACGTTGCTGGGTCGAAAGAGCGGAGGCTTTTAATGTTAATATATTTGAACTGTACCATCAAAGAGGAATGAGTTTTAAAGGGATAGTTTTCCACAGAAGAAAGGAAGTCATTAAGGTTTAAAACCACACGAAGGTGATTAACTGATGACAGAATTTTCTTTTTTTGGATAAACTGTCCCAGTAAGGTATGAGTTAAAATTGTGTTGGCAATCAATCGGATGAATTCTGTTTTACCTTTTCCAGTCCGTTTCAGTCATGTGCTGTTTGACTTCCAGTTGTCTTGGAACAGTTTGTAAGTATTTTGTGTATTTCTTTATATATGAAAATGAATAAAAAAGAATATGGTTCTCACTTTTGTGGTCTGCAGAATTCCATCAATTTAAATCGGTAATATACAATGATTGAAAAGCACACTGTATGCTTTGGACAAGGAAGAGGGAATTAAAATAAGCAGTTTTCATACCAAACCACAGGCTTTTAGTAGACAAGAATGTCCACGGAGCAAACAAAAACACAAATGGAGGTTTTTCCAGGCATAAACAAAAGCCAACACACTCACACAAACACTCAAATAAGTGTGATGCACACAAATAAGTTAAATAAGATAAATATTGTAAAGAGCTATACGAGAGTTATTAATGGAATTTTATACGAAAAGGATTTAATAACATGTTTGCTTTTGCCAGTGCCCTGTTTAGAAAGTTTGGCTTGACTTACATTCTTTCCCTGCACCGCAGTGTAACGACAGGCCTACAGAGAATGAGAGAGAACTATAACGGAACATTTCTAGCCTTAATTGTGCTGTTTAGCTACACCATTTGCTCCTGTATCACTTTCGTTCCTGAGCATTTAACAAGCAAGGAAAACCAACATAATTAACCCTAAAAATACAACTTACTGAATGGGCCTATCTCAACAAAATCAGACAAAGAGCAGTGGATGTGGCGACGTATAGTGGTTAGTGTGTTTGTTTGGTTGTTTATAGTATTTCATTCAATTTTAAATGTCTATCTCTATGATTTCACAGTAGTGGCATCTGGGACATATACCTCTTGCCCTTTTACTCACTTTTGCTCTCGTTTTCGCTGCCTTTTGAATCCCTCTTTCAATCCTCCTCCTGTCGTTCTCCACGCCCTTAAACTCACCCCTCTCCTGCGTTCCCTCACTGACTCGTTCTCTGTGCCTCTTTGAGAAGAAGGATGTGGGGTGATGTGTGCGTGTGGCATTTGGGGCTTCTGTTTTTGGGGTTAGGATGGGTGCATGGACAAAGCCAGACCAACTTCACAAGGTAAGTGGGTGAAGGTTTGTGTGTTTATGTACGTGTACATTCTGTGGAAGTTGTTAACATCTAAGCCTAACATAGAGCAGCAGGACTGGATCTGGATATAAAACAGATAAATGCAGTTTGCAGGAAAAATTGATTGCAATATTTCTCTGCAGCCCTCAATTAGACAGGAAACGGGTTCATGCCAATGTCCTGAAAAGTGTTGGTCAGTTTTAATTGTATTTTTAAAATTCAAGATTAGTTCAGTTCAGGATAATGTTGTAGTTTTAAAAATATATATATATATTATTCTTAGATAAATACAGTATAAGGAACATTAGATTCTTCAGAGTATGCTTTTTGTATTCCATTGTCATCTGTTATAAACAATTTTTGCAATTATAAGAAACATGAATTTGCATCAAGATGCAGGCTTATTTATTTTTGTATAAATATTTTATTAGTGAGAGTGTGTAATTGCTTGGTAACCATCACATCAAAATAACTTATTATGTAAGTAATAACTTACTTATATTATGTAAGTATCTATGTATGTATCTTTCCCAGAGAATGCATGAACTGGTAAAATAATTTTTAATTGCACCACCACACAGCTCCTCACACAGCTATCAAATGATCTTATTTATAATACAAGAAAAAAATCTCTTTATTACTATGCACAGCCTGAGCTGTAGCTGAACAACACAATGTTTATGCCACAAAAACAGCCACATTTGTTTCTTAATAATTGTAAAATGCATGCATTATTCTGTAGTCATGCAGCCAATAAAAGCAAGCACTGTTTAATTAAGCGATAGCTTTGTTCAGTGCTTAAAGAGGAGACACACGACAAACGTCTGAATGCTGCCTGGTTAAAATATTTATTTTGACTAATAGACTATTTATGCATGGTTTGCGCATGTCGAGTAAAATTCGGCATTCATGGCAGTCCTGACTCTAAAAATAGTCACTCAGGTTATGGTGTGTGTGTGTGTGTGTGTGTGTGTGCGTGCGTGCGTGTGTGTGTGTTTCTGGTAAACCCTACATTATGGTAATCCCCACAAAGATGGCAATATTCTAAATCCTTGTCCTTGGGGGGACATTTTTTGGTCCCCATGAGGAAAACAGCTTATAAATCATACTAAGTGAGGTTTTTTGAAAATGTAAAAATGCAGACAGTTTTCTGTGATGTGTAGGTTTATGGGTAGGGTTAGTGTAAGGGGATAAAATGAACAGTTTGAACAGTATACAAATCATTATGTCTATGGAAACTCAACATAAAACATGAAAACAAGACGTGTGTGTGTGTTATGTATGTGACCTGAAAGATTTGCTAATAGACTGTCTGAAATGAAAAAATAAAAAAAGATGTCCAAAAAGATATTTGGCCCTATCTGTAACTTCATCTGAGCATGGCTGTTCATTTGGTTGTGGTTCATGTGCATTTCTTTCTAATATGACAGAACCAGGTTGGAACCAGCAGTATTAAGACATTGCAAAAAGAGGCACACACACTACAAAAGGTATGAGGATCCAAAAATAACCCACTGAAGAAGTATCCACTGACATCAAATAATGGAAGTCCAGGAACTGAAAGACACTGAGGGATTAAATACATAAGCAAACAGAGCTAGCAAGATAATTAACGAAATACCTTAACTGAGAACTCAAAACAATCTGTAACCATGGAAACCGGCAGGCAGGGGACGAGGATGACAGAACTAATTATTAAACTATAAGATTAACAATCAGACTCAGACATGAACAGAACAGAAAAACAGGTAGAACACAAACTCAAAACGTGACCGTACACCTCCCAGAAGGCGCCCTGGAGGCTGACAAGGGTGGCTTAGACAGGAGAGGAAGCCTCCAGGGAGGTCCTGGTAGTTCAGGGAGCCTGGGAAGGGCCAGCTTCACTGGGAGCCAGGGAGGGCCAGACCAGGCTGGAATGGCCGTCTGGCCATGTCAGGTAAAGCGGGTGGATCTGGGACAGCCTCCTTTGCCGTGTCTGGGAGAGCAGGCGGCTCTGGGACGGCCTGGATCGGTAGACCAATCGGTACCAATCGATCTACCAATCGGTAGACCCCAAACGGGAGGAGCTTTGGGGGGGGTGCCAACCACACATACAAGATAGCCATGGCCATCATGGTTAGCGTTGCACTCTTTGGGATTAGCTATGGGGCTGGAGCCGGCACTGGAGCGAGCGGACTCAAGGACTGGAGCCGGCACTGGAGCGAGCGGACTCAAGGACTGGAGCCGGCACTGGAGCGAGCGGACTCAAGGACTGGAGCCGGCACTGGAGCGAGCGGACTCAAGGACTGGAGCCGGCACTGGAGCGAGCGGACTCAAGGACTGGAGCCGGCACTGGAGCGAGCGGACTCAAGGACTGGAGCCGGCACTGGAGCGAGCGGACTCAAGGACTGGATCCGGCACTGGAGCGAGCGGACTCAGGGGCTGGAGCCAGCACTGGAGCGAGCGGACTCAGGGGCTGGAGCCAGCACTGGAGCGAGCGGACTCAGGGGCTGGAGCCGGCACTGGAGCGAGCGGACTCAAGGACTGGAGCCGGCACTGGAGCGAGCGGACTCAAGGGCTGGAGCCGGCACTGGAGCGAGCGGACTCAGGGGCTGGAGCCGGCACTGGAGCGAGCGGACTCAGGGGCTGGAGCCGGCACTGGAGCGAGCGGACTCAGGGGCTGGAGCCGGCACTGGAGCGAGTGGACTCAAGGACTGGAGCCGGCACTGGAGCGAGCGGACTCAAGGACTGGAGCCGGCACTGGAGCGAGCGGACTCAAGGACTGGAGCCGGCACTGGAGCGAGTGGACTCTAGGACTGGAGCCGGCACTGGAGCGAGCGGACTCGAGGACTGGAGCCGGCACTGGAGCGAGTGGACTCGAGGACTGGAGCCGGCACTGGAGCGAGCGGACACAAGGACTGGAGCCGGCACTGGAGCGAGCGGACTCAGGGGCTGGAGCCGGCACTGGAGCGAGCGGACTCAGGGGCTGGAGCCAGCACTGGAGCGAGCGGACTCAAGGACTGGAGCCGGCACTGGAGCGAGCGGACACAAGAACTGGAGCCGGCACTGGAGCGAGCGGACTCAGGGGCTGGAGCCGGCACTGGAGCGAGCGGACTCAGGGGCTGGAGCCAGCACTGGAGCGGTCTCAGGGGCTGGTGTGGTCCAGACACACATACATGTTAGAGCCATTATAGACAGTGCAATACTCTCTGGGTTGAGCTATGGAATTCCCCTCACTGGAACGGACTCAGGAACTTCGCTCACTGGAATGGACTCTGGAATTTGTTTCACTGGAACGGACTCAGGAATTTCACTCACTGGAACGGACTCAGGAACTTCGGTTACTTGAACGGACTCAGGAACTTCGCTTACTGGAACGGACTCTGGATTTTGTTTTATGGAACGGACTCAGGAATTTCACTCACTGGAAGCATTGTGACCATTTGCGCAGGCAATTCTGCAATCCTTGGAGCGGGAATTTCTCACTGGAACTGACTCAGGAACATTACTCACTGGAACGGACCCAGGATTTTTTTCTCACCGGACTCGGGAAGATGACTCACTCTAAGCATTGTGACCATTTGTCTTGGCAATGCTGTAATCCTTCGACCTGGAGACACTGTGACCATTTGTATTGGCAGGTCTTGTATTCTGTCACAGTCAGTGGCTGTTATGAAGTGCACGACAAAGGACAAAGGAGATACTCAAAATAAATCTTTAATCCAAGTATCAAAATAATAACCAGGAGAATAACTCAGAGGAAACATAACCACAAACACACTGATATTAAAAATTCAAAACCAGGAACTGACAGACACTGAGGGATTAAATACATGGGCAAACAAAGGAGCAAACAAAATAATTAACGAAACACACCTGAACTGAGGGCTTAAATCAGTCTGTTACCATGGAAACCAACAGGCAGGGGACGAGGATGACAAAACAAATTAAAAGAATACAAGATTGACAATGAGTCTCATGGGTATGTTTACACGACAATGATATGCTTAAAACAGAGAAGTTTTTCCTTTGAGTTTCCCGCATACAGACAACACCACTGTAAAACGATCCCCATTCAGACGAATCCGCGAAAACTACTAAAAACGCTGCATTCTGCTGCCAACACTATAGACCAAACACGTAATATGCATGTGCATGACATCATCGTTTTCAGAGATTCGCATTTTTTGTTGTTTACACTGTGACCATTTTCAAAATCTTGCACTTTGAAAACAGTTTTCAAAAGTTTGTTTTTAGCCACCAAAAACGCAGTTGTCGTGTAAATTAATGGCCAAAATGCATAAAAAGTTTTACGTTTATAGTTAAAAACGGTATCATGTAAACAGCCCATCAGAAATTAACAGTAAAGCAGGTAGAAAACAAACTCAAAATGTGACAACTTTCTATTCATCAAAGTATCCTAAAAAATATATATATCACATTTCCACAAAAATATTAAACTGTTTTTAACATTTAGGTGTTTTGAAAGTTCAGATTTGCACAGGAATTAATTTAAAATCTATTAAAATAGAAAACAATCAGTTTAAACTGTAATAATATTTCACAAAATTAAAAATTTTCCTGTATTTCGGATCAAATAAATGCAGCATTGGCGAGCATAAGAAACTTCTTTCAAAAACATTAAAAACTTCAAACCGACCGCACTTTTTTGAACAGTAAAGTCATTCATTCATTTTGTTTATTATCACTTTAAAGACATTACTGCATTAAACATAAATAATGTATCCCTTCCTATTCCTCCTTCATGCTCTCCAGGCCCATATTCCTGTGTGGTGGCCATTTGGTGACAGACTCAGGTTTTGTGGCTAGTGAGGGTTTCCCCTCTCATTACAAACCAAACTCCAAATGCACCTGGTACATCACAGTAAGTCCATCACCTTCAGTCTCTGTAACAGTATATTCCAGACATTATATTTTGATCACGCCTCCTCTTCCATCAGGTCCCAGAAGGTCATGTTGTGATGGTCCAGTTCAGGATCTTTGATCTAGAGGCGGATCCCACCTGCCGCTATGACTATGTGGATGTCTATAATGGACACTCATACACGGTGCAGAAACTGGGCAGGTTCTGTGGGACGTTCCGACCCGGAGCCCTCATCTCCACCTCCAACACCATGATGTTGGAGATGGCGTCTGATGCCAGCACAGGAGGAAGAGGATTCCTGGCTTATTTCAGTGGGGGGAAACCACATGTTGATGGTGGGATGACTCTAGGTCCAGTTTTATCTTTGATTGTACAATCCGGACCTATCCAGATAGTAAAATATTTAGCATCTGACTTAATATTGGTCACAGTTTCATTTTGCAAATATGTTTTATTCCTAAACCGTTTGGTCCCTAAAAATCCCCAAATGGTGTGTGTGATTCCTATTTGTATCATAATTTGGAACCATTCATAAGTGGAACAGTTAAAGCTGCAGTCCGTAACTTCTTTGGGTAAAAAATTATCCAAAATATTTTTTTTTAGCAAGTACATAACTAGCCAGTGTTCAAAACTATCTGCTTGCCGTTGCTCGGTTCAAAACGGTAAGATTGTAATAATGTTTTTAATTCCAGTGGTACTGGTAGATTTCCGCGGGAAATTCAAACATGTCTTTGCGTCATTACGTCACATCTGTAAACATAAAGAAGTGTTCTCGGCTAGTAGGCTATGTTGCGTGTGAAGATGTTGGTGGTTGAGATTTATAGCCTTTTCTCACAGCACTTGATATTTAAACTTTTTAATTTGATGGCGGATCCAGAAAGGTTCAAACGGCAATCACCAGTGACAACTGGAGATTCACCCGATGTAAAATGCAAAAGACTTCGGAGTGGCTACAGAAAAAAAGAGACTGCAACCCATGTGAAAACAAGGATAAATATCGGAAGGGCTTTTGAAAGGTGGCGTGAAATCCGTGTTTTGAAGGGGTTCAAAGCGAACTCGGAGACGGCTTTTTTTATTCTGAAAGGTGAGACATTTCAATGGTTCAATTATGTAACAGTAACAGCTCACTTGTTCACTTAATTCATACAGTTACGGAGTACTGAACTAAAGGTAGCCCTTGTAAGGGGGTAACAGTTTAGGACCCAAGGACCAGATGTTTGAATTAAGACCCGGAGTCAGAATTATAATAAATTAAAGAAAAGATTTACTGAAGATAGTTTGCAGTTTCATCAGCAGAAGTCAGCTTCAAGACTCACACAGGAGTTTGTAGGCCGCCCCGCTTACAGTTACAAAGATCACAGCAGTTATACCATTTCCAAGGTCTAAACTACGTCATTGCTTACAGGTTGAATGATTCTCATTGAATAAGAAATAGATAAACAAAGTAATTTCCCGCACATTGATTATGCAGCTGACACTCAGACCCTGAAGTTAGGCACGTCGTGACGTTCCAGGTTGCAGATTTTTGCTGTGGGCACCAGCCTGTCCAGAACAACAACTCAGTCAATCTCCAATAATGCCAGTGGTTCCTTAACCTGTAACCAAGAAGACTAACACACACACCGACGCACAGCTTTTCCAAGGTTTTTTTATTTTGTTTATTTTTTTTTTAACAAAGAAATGGTCCCTTAAACTATTTTCAGTTAGGCTTCAATGACCCCTATATGTTTTAACACGTTGAAGACCTTTCTCAAACACAAAACAAGTCCATAATTCATTTCTGAAAGCTGGGCTAAATAAGCATGCACTGTTACTGCATTCAGATATCAAATACAGACATTAAAGAATGCATGAAAAGAACATTTCAGTAATAAACATTAAATGTAGTTGTTAACATTACCAATTTGAGAACAAAGTATAATTTGCACGGTTTGATGTGATCGTTAGATGTAATCAGCACGATTTACTGCAATGCTTTTTCCCCTTAGTTGGTTTGCGTAGTTTACTGCAATTGCAGATTTCGAACAGAGAAAGGGTGACAAAGAGGAAAAACTACCGACTGCAGCTTTAATTTTTTTCTAAATTAAATCAAATATAGTGTCACTTGATCCTTCAAAAATCATTCTAATATGCTGAATTGTTGCTCTAGAAACATTTCACATTATCAATGTTAAAAACAGAAATGATAAACAGAAAGTTCCAAAGAACATTTGGAATTTGGAATAGAAAGCTATTGTAACATTACAAATGTGTTTGCTGTCACTTTTGATCAATTTATGCATCCATGCTGAACAAGTATACTTCTATCAAAAAAAAAACAAAAAAAAAACAATTTAATATATACTAGAATTGAAATAGAATTAGAATTAATTCTGTCATTCTAATTCTCGTTCCACTCCCTATTCCCTACAGAGAATCAGTTTTGTGGTGGCAGACTGACGAAGCCTCAGGGTTCAGTGAAGACACCAAACTGGCCGGAATCTGATTACCCAGCAGGCATCAGCTGCTCTTGGCACATATCTGCGGAGCCCAACATGGTCAGCCTGCAAAGATCATTTCACAGCTCCTTTCCTCTTGCATTTGTCTCATCTACTCTCAATCTGTTGATTTATTAACAACCATTAAGTCATCAGAGAAGGAATCATATTCAGGTTTACTAGAGACGTCTAAGATTTTGAGTATGTGTGTGTATTTGGATACATTTTTTAACTCAAGTGTGTGTTCATGATGACAGCAAACAGTATATGGAAGAGTATGTGAAAGACCTCATTCAGAGAAAGTGCATAAGGTGGGACATGGAAAGGGAGAGTGCAAGAGACGGGCAGGAAAAGTGCATGAAAGGGCCTTTATACCTTTATAAGAAAATTAACTTTTTTTCTTTTTCTTGTGTGTGTGTGTGTGTGTGTGTGCATGTGCGCGTGCGCCCAGGTGATTGAGGTTAAGTTTGAGAAGCTGGACTTGGAATTAGACACATACTGTCGTTATGACTACGTGGCCCTGTTCAACGGGGGAGAGACTGATGACTCTCGTCGTATTGGCAAATTCTGTGGAGACACGGTTCCAGAGTGAGTACAAACTCTATTCATACACTTTGACATTGAGTCCTTCAAACATCATTTTAAGGACAGAGTATTTTGTAATTTATCTACACACGAAAAGGATGTTGTTGTTTTCTGCAAGGCCATTCATCCTAAGGGAAGCTATAGTGGAAGAATGTGCTTCCCAATTAGGACTTTCTCTTTGCACAGACAATCTGTTCCAAGATATAACCTAAAGCCCTTTATTCAAATGCTCATAATGTTGGATATTAAGTATTTTCATTGCACTGTAAATAGTGTTAGATGCTATTTATAGCTCAAAAAGTGGCAAATACTATTTGCACCTCAGAGTTTCTCCTCACCTAAACACTTTCCACTGGTTTCACAGACAAGGTCTAAGCCTAGTCCCAGACTAAAATGCATGTTTGAGCTGATTTAACTGAAAGCAACTCGCACATCTTAAAATATGTCAGTGTCATCGTTTTGTCTCAAGATGCACACCATAATGTTTTTTTTCTAAGGCACGTTTATAAAAGCTACTTAAATGTCCGAATTGAACCAAGGCCTAATCCTGGCTTAATCTAAACTCTGTCTGTAAAACCGGGCCTTTATGCGAACTAAAATAAACACCATGCTGAGCTGATATGCAATAGGAAAAGGGAAAAAATGGAAATGGGAAAAGTTGGATTTGATGCTAAATGTCATTTTTCTTCACGCCATTATCATCCTGGTTTCCATTGTAATTCTGGGCAGAGTTAGTGTATAAATAGCCTTTGTCAATAAGATGGCAATAAAATACAAAATAAGGCTTAATAGTTATAAATATACCCTAGTAAAAAATAAATATACTAAAATGTATTTGAAATACATTTATTTTATGCTAAGTACTACAAATACATTTACATATGTATGTACTTAATATAAATATCCTGCAATAGTACTATTAGGTTCACTTTAAATATATTGCATTGATGCATAGATCATGCTACCCTTACTAATAGTGATGTTAAACACATTTAAGGCTTAATATTAGGAAATGTGCATTGTGCAATAAAGAAAAATTCCAAATAAAGTTTAATTATATTTATATCAGTAAGTCTCAAGCGATATGTCAGTAAATATGTTAATGGATTTGTAGTATACTTAGTATGAAATAAATGTATTTTAAACACATTTTGGTATAGGTTTTTATAGGGTAGTTCTTATAAATATGTTTAAAATGATGTTCACCCAACTGATCCAGTCCTATTAGCAGCCTAACAAAAGCTGCTTTATTTTTCAAGGAGCTGGTTGCTAACATGTTGAGATCACTTCTGTTAATGGACATTTTCAATCATTAAATTAATTTTGGTTGACTGCTAAATAGCACAATACCCAAAAACTGTTGCTTTGCATGATGCTGGATCCAAGCCACTAGGTGGCAGCAAAAATTCAAGACAACTGCCATAACATTACATAACATAACATAACATAAAGGGGCGTGAAAAGCAACATATCTTTAAAATTGTCTGGTTGGTTGCCTCAATAGTCAGCTAATCGATATTAAGGAATCCATGTGTAATTGTGCTTTTTTTCCTCAGATTAATCAGATCCCATTTAGATGCGTAACTTATAGGGAGGGCTCACATAAAACATGTTCTTGTGTTCAAAAGCATATGGACCGAGTGCAGCAGAATGGAGCCAAGATGTCTTGAGATTTTGTTAGGACACGCCATCCTAAAAACACAACACTAATGGTGTAAGATGTTTAAAAAAAAACATGACTTAGGATGCAACGACTGAAGATATAAACAACAAAAACAAAAATGTCTGACTGCACCTTTAAGACTGCAGCTATAATAGAAACAATTTAATCTATAGATTTATGCAGTTATGGCATATTTTTTAAGGCCAGCCCGGAATCATCACCATGGTTCCCTGGCTAACAAAAAGCCAGTATGATTTTTTCCATTGGCTTTTGGATTATTGCAGAAAGTAAGCTCCATGATCAACAAAAGTTTACGATTCTCACAGGTTCTGTTCATTAAGATAATTATAAAAAATAAACACAACTTGTATTTGAAGCCTAAATTCAATCGGCAGAAGTAAAAAGCTAAAGTGGCTATACCACAGTCACACAACTTCAACGTCACCACCACTAAGCTTCAAACAACTCTTTCCATCTTAATTTAAGATCTAAAAGTTGGAACGTTTGAGTTAGAAAAGTTTGCAAATGCACTAGTATCACTACAAGAGTATAGAGTGCCGAAGTTATGACGTCACTTTGTAGGACAACTCGGAAGTTAGCGGCGCATGGGTTCCCTCGATCGAAAAGCTATGCATTTTCCCCATAGACTTTTGGAAAATCGCAAAAAATAAGATCGGTGTTCGACAAAGAGTTGTGACCCTTACACGTTTTGTCTATCAAGATAATCTTTACAAGTAAATCCAAAATGTATACATTTTGAAGCCTATATAAAGTTTAAAAAACCACAAGCTGACACAATAAAGTCTAAAAAAACACAAGCAGGTTATAACTGGTGTGTTTTATGTCATAGATCAAAACGTAAAAATTTTTAGAGGTTTTGTTACCCACAGACCTTATTTCAGGCGATTTAGCAAAAACCCATTCAAAAAACCCATAGACTTTAGGGCGAAGGAACCGGAGGGAACTCACTTCCGCGTTTTGGCCTACAAAGTGACGTCATAACTTCGGCACTCTATTAAAGTGGACAAGTGCGTAGATACATTTACCTGGGGTGCGTTTTCGTAAAGTTTAACTTTACGAAACGATACACAATTGTATTTTAAGTTCACGCTGAAACTATATTAACCTTTTTTGAAATAATCTATTAAACCTGCTGAGAAACAAGGAGCATGAACTAAAATGAGCAGTTCCATGCGCATGCCCGGGGAACTCATGAATATTCATGTAGGCCCCGCCCACTGCCTCTACAGATGCACAACTCACTTTTGTTCCACATTTCACATAGATCAGTGGTGCAAAAGAGAGCGTGTGTGAAACTCGTCACTTGAAAGCGAAAAACAGTGTTTGAGATTCGTCGCAACAGATCCAAGCAGTTATGTACTTGTGTTTGTGCTAGAAAAATATGTAAGACATATGGGAGAAAATATTCTACAAGTGTGCAACTCTCATTGGATGAATTCACATACTGATTTGCGGATGAGCAACATTTTTTTGTGACTTCACATTTTTTGATGCAACGATGTAAATGCGTTTTGCACCATATTCACTGCAGCAAAAACGCGAGCGTACGAGTTTCCTAATTTGTGATTTGTAGAAAAGGATTTGTCCACCTGCAATGAAGAATTTGAGAAGTTGAAACTGTTGTGTTGTGTTTGTGGAAGAGAAAAAAAGTCTACAAGTTTGTAACTCTTAAAACATTTCTCTCTGTGACTTCAAATTTACTGATACACATGTGTGGCTATTCTCTACAACTACATATTTCACTGTCACAGGCGTTCAGTTGTTTTGCACCAAAAATACCTTCATATTTAATGCTCCTACAACCTTTGTAGTCCCATTTAGCAAGCTTTTTTAGGACACGTAAACTTAAAATGTTATGTCATTAATGTCATTAAATAAAACGTGAAAATATCTTGAGCTTGTGTTAACCACAGAACTTACTTCAGTCATTTAACCAAAAACACATTCAACAAAACCCATTGAATTTGGGGCGATGGATCAGGAAGTTCAAAAATGCTAACTTGTTTCCGGGTTTTAAGAATCATTCTTGTAGCACTCTGTAATTGCTATTTGAAATAATTGTAATAATGCTCTTTATATCTGTCAGTGTGGTTGTGACAAATGGAAATGAGTTGCTGGTGCACTTTGTATCGGATCTGAGTGTGACGGCTGCAGGCTTCATGGCTCACTACAGGAGTATTCCCAGAAGCTCCCGCACACCCACTGCTGGCCTGGACACAGTACATGGGCCAAGAGTCGACAAGACACCTACTAAACCCACTACTCAACCACCAAGAGCTAAACCTAAAACTAAGCCTAGTAGGCCGACACCAAAAGCTCCCTCAAGACCACCTAAACCCGTACCACCCAGACCAACTCCTAAGCCAAGATCAAAGCCTGCACCCAAGCCCAAACCAGTCAGACCTATAACAAGATCTGGTTCTAGAGTCTCACCAAAACCTGCAGTAAAAGTGACAGCAAAACCTGCGACGAAGCCTACACCTAAGCCCGCAACTAGACCTCAACCAAAACCAACAAGTACTACGACAAAGCCAAAAGTAAAGCCTGGCGTCAAACCAACTGCAAAGCCAAAGGCCAATCCCATCGCAAAACCTGGGAACAAAACAACAAAAGCAGGTACAAATGCTTATTTGAGTGACAGAGCAAGATTTGGTTTTCCCTGCGTGTGCTAGACTACATGTTTATGTTTATGTTTATGATTTTATCCGTTTCTTTCAAGCCCCAGTGGGCAACCCACTGTGTTCCCAACCATGCAAGAGAATGGGCACTCTCATGACCCGCTTCTGCCCCAGTCATTTTGGTGAGTTGCTTAATTTATATCCCTTTTATCCTGCTATTTCTGTCTACTTCATTCTCCCCTAATTGTCACAGACACGGACCCCTGGGGCTTTTCTGTAGACTCACAGGACAATTTGAGGCTTCTAGGGCAGCCAGCTGTTCCCATCGTAATGATGGAGTAAATCTCAGAGCAGTGCTCACAGCAAATAGCTACTGTAACTGTCAAGATGCAAAAGTAGAATAATAACGGTAACAGTTTACAATAAGGTTCATTAGTTAACCTTAGTTTATGCATTAGCTCATATGAACTATCCATGAGCAATACATTTGCTACTGTATTTGTTCATCTTTGTTAACGTTAGTTAATAAAAATACAGTCATTCATTGTTTGTTCATGTTAGTTCACAGTGCATTAACTAGTGTTAACAAGATTTGAATAATGGATTAGTAAATGTTGAAATTAACATTAACAAACATTAAAAATGCTGTGTGAGTGCACTTCATTATTAGTTCATGCTAACTAATGTAAACTAATGGACCTTATTGTAAAGTGTTACCATAATAACAATAAAAATTTAATTGTTAAAGTAATTAATAATAAAAATATTAATAATGTTCCATTTCTTTAATAATAAATATTTATCATTAATTATTAGTAAGAAATATTTTTGGTTGATTTTTTATTTATTTATTGGAATCAGAATTATGCAATTGGAAAAAGAAGCAACTTCTCTCTTCTCCCACAGTGTTGACTGGTAAAGTGACATCAGTGACCCCAGGATCTCAAGGCAGTGCTGAAGTTGAGGTGTCTGTCATAAAGGTCTATAAGGCAGGTAGACTTCAATTCAGAAAAAGAGGACCCACCAAGTCTGCCACACTGACAGCTACGTGCATGAAGTGTCCAGCACTACGTAAAGGTGAAAAACACACACACACACACACACACACACACACACACGTCTGGTTCACTATTTTTGTGGGGACTCTCCATAGACGTAATGGTTTTTATACTGTACAAACTGTATATTCTGTCCCCTTATACTAGCCCTATCCCTAAACCTACCCATCACACTAAACTTTCAGCTTTTTTACATTTTCAAAAAAACTAATTCTGTATGATTTATAAGCTCGTTTCCTCATGGGGATCTCAATTTAGGTCCCCACACACACAAACAACTACAAGGAGTCTTGCATGACTCATTTTTCCTATTACATGTACGACATTTAAGAATGTGTCACGGGTTCGTATTTTTCAACATTTCACTAACCTTAACGGTTTAATAATCATTGTGAATTTCCTTCATAGGAGTGAACTATGTGCTGATGGGCCAGGTGAATGACGAAGGCCTTGGCGTTCTGACCCCATTCAGCTTTGCCCTTCAGCATAAGACAGTGCATGACAAAGCACTGGCCAACCTCGCAAAGAAAACATGCTGACCTCACAAACACCCTGACTACAATCCCACTCTGGTTTATTTTAATCATAACATCAAAGTCAGGCAGGGAAAAGCCAAATTGAGTTAACTAAATCCTTATATGGATTTAGCATCTTTTTATATAACTGGAGGCGCAATATATGAGTTAGAGTCAATATTCTAATGCCAAGGGAACAGAAGATTCAGAAATCTGTGATATTCTATGCGTCATACCAGAATCTTTCAGTCATATTCAGGGTATAAAGTACAGGGTGAAATTAGCCAGTTTATGGTTATTGTTTTTGTGTTATTAGGTCTGTTAAATGTACTATGCAAACATTTTGATATGACAATGTATTCACTATAAATTATAATGCTCCTTTAATTAAAGATGGTGAAACATATCTGAATTATGTTTTGAATCAAAATTTCGAGTTTTAATAATAAATAACTTTTTTCTTTCTTTGATAAGTGTATTATTTGCAGAATAATATTAAACAATAAATGTTATTCATAACTATACTATATTTCAAAAGTTTGTGGTTAGTCTTTTATTCTCACCATTATTTGATAAAAATACAGAAAAAAACTTTTTTTCTATTTTAACAAAATGTAATTTTATTCTTGTGATGGCAAAGCTGAATTTTCAGCCTCATTACTTCAGTCTTCGGTCACATGATCCTTCTGAAATCATTATAATATGCTGAATTGTTGCTCAAGAAATGTTTCTTATCATTATCAATGCTGAACACAGTCGCATTTTTAAATATTTGTGGAAGCAATGATACTTTTTTTATCAGGATTATTTGATGAATAGAAAGGTCAAAAGAACAGCATTTATTTTAAATGGAAAACTATAAGTGTCTGTCACTTTTGATCAATGTAATGTGTCCTTGCTGAAAAAAATAGGAATTTCTTTTTTTTTTAAACTTAGTGAAAATTTTTTTTTGAAGGGTAGTGTAATTTTTTTTATTACACTACCGTTGACTACTTACAATATCTGTAAAAACAAGCATGTCATGGCATGTATGTTTTGACAACAAGGTGCAAAAAGCCACAGAGGATTTCCTACTTGAACTAAGTGTTCCAGGCCAAGACAAAACAAACAGCTGTATGTCTCCATCAAGTGGACACATCTCGAATGATGTGCTGTGTTTAGTGTCTGCAGTGAGCTGGGAAAGAGCCAAAACAAAGAGCAACGGAAAATGTATTCCTCGGTTCCTTTCGCTTTTACATTCGAGGTATCTGCCCCACACTATTGTCTACCTGACAGTCTGAGGTCACTGATGCATATCCTGGATAAATTCCTGTGTTTTGATGTTTCATTTTGTAAAGCATGTATACACAATCGAAGCACAAAGAGACAGGTAGGGGGGGGGGGGGGTGAAAGGTTATTGTGACATAAGAGTCCCAACTCTCTCTCTCTCTCTCTCTCTCTCTCACACACACACACACGGATATGCAAATACACCTGCAAACATGGAAATGTTGACATTACATCCTGCTCTCAAAGGATTTCTCAGCTTAATGTTGAACTCAAACCACTTCTTTGCAAGTTCAATTATTTAAACATGTACATTATATGAATAAAAGAATGGGGGGGGGGGGAAACATTTACAGAGCTGATTTACCATTTAAATTTATTGATCTCTAGTTTCCATCCCTTGGTACAGTTTGAAGCCCATATATATATTAATATACACTAGTATTCTCAAGTTTTGTGTTCAAGCCTATATTAGCATGATCGACAGAAGTAAACCATGATTAGTCACACTCCAGCAGTGGGCATACAGCAGTTTCCAGTGCATTAAGAATATAATCTATTTTCTCCCCTGAGAACTACATACGGTTCTAGACACAATTCTAGAACTAGAATTTCTAAACAACCTGTTTTAAACACACACTTATTAAATATTCATATTTTGGCGTTTTCTCCAGAGCGAATATATTTGACAAGGTCTAGTCTGTATATTTGATCTGTATAGTATAACTACATATACCTTATTACAGATGTGAGGTGTTCGCACAAGGACAGCAATATGTCAGAAATGGATTGATGTAGACAGTACAATGATGCTATCAAAATTGCTGTAACTTTCCGATTTTAAAAAGTTTTCCAAATTTGTAGACAGCCCTGCTCAATGTTAAAACATGATAAAAATGTACATTGGTTCCCTTTCAAGATCAGAGATTAGTGCAGACACGTTTGTGCAAATCATATAATCTGTCTAGATTTTATTTCTACGCTTGTGCAAAAAAGTGCAATGTAATAAATGCTCTATCTCATCATAGAATACAAATAGTATGAAGTATGAGGCTTTAACAAGTTATTAATGAATAATGGATGACAAAATACATAGAAGACTGAAGAAATGCTAGAATATGTCCTCACACCTATTGCAACTATTCGGCCTGCCTGACTTTGAAATATGAGGCATCATTGACAAGACATCATTTTTGACAGCCACATCATCTGATTAATCAATGACTTCAATTTGTCATTCACAGACACAGAAAGAGGTTCACACGGAAATTCACAAATATCGTTAGACCACACCATACTCTCAGACTAAATAACCTGTATGTTTCACACACTCTCATAAGAGCACCACTTACTCGAAGCGTCTTATTGGTTGAAGGAGAATTCAACCAGTGACAGCTCAGGGCTGTATAACTGAAGTTAGTAACGATAATATCTACCACAAACAATTTTGTGTCTTCAAAACTGGCCTCTAGTAAAAACAGTACTTGCTGATATGTTTTTCAACAATGATATGGCTTAATTTTTCACCTTTCAGTCCTTCCGCCAAGGCCTTCAACCAAATGTCAAGTCATTGAGAAGTGTATACAATCAATAGCAATGCATAGTTATAGTATACAGTATTTCAACTGAAATCTTGTGTTATTACCTATGCTGTCACATCTTAATTAAGGTCTATAACTGATAGTAATGATAATATACAGTAAAAATGCAATGTTCGTTTAAAACTGTGAAAGGTTGTGTCGTTTGTGGTGTAAAGCAACATGAAACCCCACCCCTCTCATTTCCCTTAGCCTCAAACACTTTGGCTGAAGCCATTTGTGTTTGTCTGCATTTCCTGTTTAAAGGGTTTGTTAAAAAGACGGAGGAAATGTAAGTGGGCAGATGAGAGAAAAAGCGAAATAGACAGACAGAGAATTTCAATTGTGAAGACTTACAATATAAGGTGTCCTAGTAAAAGGTCAATAATGCCTAATTTTAAATCCCTCTTGAGACTTATGAGAACATTCTGGAACCCAAACATAGTTTCAACAATACAGTCCCTGGGCAGCAAATGTGTTAGAGTCAGCTGATTACAGAGGACCCGACAACAAAAAAACAGCCTCCCTCGAAAGTCTTTACAATGAAACCTGCTAAAAGTGTCAGTTTTCATCAAATAATGCCTATCGAGAACTTTTTTTTAACTTAAAGGGGTTCACCCAAAAATTAAAATTCTGTCATCATTTACTCCTTTCGGTGTTCTGTGAAACACAGAGATATTTTGAAGAACGTTTTGACTGTTTGAAAATATGTTGGACAACTGGCCAATGACTCTGATAATTGATCAGTGTTTTGATTTACAGGCTTACATTTAAATCTGTTCATCATACAAAGAGAAGAAGACTTGGAATATACTAGTAATCATATGCATACATGTCATGCTAACTTTATGTCCTATTTGCAGTTTGAAAGTTATAAAAATGTTACATTTCATGAGGGTCAGTAAATTATGACACAATTTTCATGTTTGGATGAGCTATCCCTTTTAAAGGGCTAGTTCACCCAAAAATTCTGTCATTAATTACTCACCCTCATCCAAACCCTTCGATGACCTTCGTTCATCTTTGGAACACAAATTAAGATCTTTTTAATGAAATCTGAGAGCTTTCTGTAACTTCATTGACATTTCAAGCCACAGAAAGGAAGTTAAGACATCATTTAAGTAAGAACGTCATCTCTCGCATCAACACAAGACACATGATGCTCTCGTGAACGAGCGATGGAAATTCATATTTTATAAATAAAGTGGTAAATTATGGGGGGGTCTGTGCAACAAAAGCATATGTCTTTACTACCTTTCCGGGGCTTGAACGTGGTAGTTGCGAAGCTGTCAATGGAGGGACAGAAAGCGCTCAGATTGCATTAAAAAGATCTTCATTTGTGTTTGGAATGACATGAAGGTGAGTATTTACCGACAGAATTTTCATTTTGGGTGAACAAACCCTTTAAAATGATTGAAATGACAGCAGTTTTCACAGCAGAAATCAGCATTGTAGTAACATTGTTTTTTTTTTGTTTTTTTTAAAGTCCACACGCTTACAGAGAGCTTTTAAACCTGACCAGAACGTCATGGTGCCTCCTAATGTCCCTTAAGCTTTTTTTGCTCTGGTGCAAAGATCTGATATGCCTGCCAGCCAAACAAGGCTATGATGCTCGCTATGCACCCCTGCAGGAGCACCATGACCCCATAGGTAGACCAAAGTGTTGGGCCAGGGAGTCTAGGTGGCATTACAGATGATAGTACCAACGCTGGGTTGAGAAGCAGGGCCCGCACCTCCACTTTGATCATCTGCAGCTCATCCAAAATCGAGAGGAACGTGCAGCAATGGAACCACTGATGGCTGTGACCCCAGATATCAAAGTTCCCCGGAGACAAACGTTCTGGGATCTTACTGATATTGAAAATGGCAGATACCACCAGCCAAAAGCAGTGGCGGTAGAAGAAGGCAGCCATGGTAGAAAACACATGAGGGGAGTAGGATGAAGCGGAGTTTGCGGAGGGACTCAGGAGACGGTAGAAGACGGGAGCGGAGGAGATGAAAAACGGAAGGAGGAAGACGAGGGTGCGGACAGCATATCGGTACTTCCGCCAGCGCTGTCTTGTGTTGCAGCAGGTGACAACGCATATGATAGCAACCAGACAGGTGGATGGGATGTACAGGCTTTCAAAGAATAGCTGGAAAAGAGTTGGAGAAGATGCAGAGTTCCAAGCCTCTTCATCAGTGTTCAGTCTCTCTCTTTGGGAATTGTTCTGGGGCCCGAATCCAATCTCTGGTATTCCTGCTTGAGGATGGATGTAGTAGTAATATGCCAGCGAGGAACCCACCGTATATGCACTGATAGTTCCGTAGTCTACAAAGAAACAGATTTCACGAATGATGAGCGACATGGAGTTGAGAAGATGAGCCAGACTGCTGGCTAGCAGCAGGTACAACACCCCCAAGAAGTAGTTCCAGAAGGGATAGAAAAAAGGACTGCTAGGTTCTGGCGCTCCTTCCCACGTGAACACTTCCAAAAAATGGAAGGCGAACACAAAGATGGGGAGAAAGTGTGTCCAGAAGTTTCCAGTCTCATTGGTGGGACAAAAAGCGGAGGCTAGGCACTGCCGTAGGCTGTAGTTAGGGAAGCGATAACCAGACAAAATGAAGTTCTCAGTCACTCTCTGTGGAACATCAGTGTGACGTACTAATGGCAATGACCACATGATTGGACTAAAAAATATATTCACTAATTTTCAATAAAAATATCTCCTGAGCTTACATGTAGCCTAACCTATAGCTAGCACTACACTATTGCAGGTAGTCATTAAATAACTAGTATTGCTTACAGAACGCTTAGCTGTCAAACTGTATGATGACATCACAGAGACACAATTGTCATTGTAATGCTTCCTTTAGAAGCATTTATCCAGTTCATGTGCAGATCTTAGCTTGGCTAAGAACAAATCTCAAGGCTCAATATAAATCCAAACAGCATGTATTGAAATGACCGTGGTCCCAGCAGAAATAAATAATCCGATGCTGTTGCAAGTGCAAAGGTCAATGGCTCCAGGGTCCCTTTTTAACCGTTAGTTCAAGTCTTGAATGTTATCAGCGTGGTATAATCATTTAAAAACAACAAAAAGACAACAATAGCTGAGGTGATGGTTCTCGATCAAGTCTTCCAAGTGAACGATCCGGCCGTGACGTTCATGTCACCTGAGTTTCACACGACTTCGGTCACACATGTGAGCAAACAGTGAGCTTGTTTTCAGTGCTGACGGTCTCGTTTGTTTCTCACTGCGGCTGCATCTCTCCTGCATTAAAGCTTTTTTGAAAGTAGGTCATGTGGGACACGGTCGCGCACCGGCCGGTCTCTGAAACCGAGCGTCACCACTCGGTATAATTCATGCTCCGCCGTGCATACTTCACCGGTTAGATTATCGCGTGCTGTCTCATATGAAGATGCACCGCTTGTATATTATTAGATGGTCTCGAAAACAGCCATATCGCACTGTCTCACCGCGGCGCTTTACTTCAGAAGGGGAACAGAGAACATTTCTCGCGATTCAGCTGTCAGTGTGGCGGTTAATTCCTCTATTTTCGCCCATGTTAAGTGCAGTTGTGCTGGTTTAAGAGTTTCTTCGCTCGACATTCGCATTGCGGTGCTGTGTGATTCAGCACGAGCTCTTTTCCAGGAAGGAGATATTTCGTTTCTGCTCGACAGCACTTCTAAATAAACAGTCAGCCGGCGTCCTGTCCCTTTATCGTTAGATTGCCCTTGACTTCTTGCTCAATGCCGGCTGTGAGGTCTGTCTGTTGTTTGCCCGGCCGTTACTTAATCAGGATAAAAGCGTCCGTGCTGCCAGCTCAAGCAAATCCACCGCGGCGCGCAGCTCTTCAACGTGATGTGCTCCGTGGTCATACGAGCTGTACATTCTCTTGAAGTGTACAACGGATCCTCAGTCCACAGCCAGTCTCTCTCTCTCTCTCTCTCTCTCTCTCTCTCTCTCTCTCTCTCTCTCACACACACACGCACGCACGCACACACACACACACACACACACTTATCTTTCTCGCTCATGCGCTAAGCAAAACAGCTCCCGGAGGCTATGACATTTAACTTCTGACAAGACTGATTTCTTGGCAGCTTTTTATTGTAGGCTATAGTTATTATAGGTCTGTTCACATATAGGCCCTAAGTTTAAAAACATATAGCTAGCTAAGCTGTAGGCTATTCTAAAGAATGTGACAAAAAAAATAATTCAAAATTTTCGCTCCAAAGTGAAAAGTCAAAGTTCAGTAAAAAAAAAAAAAAAAAATTGTATATACACACACACACAGGGGTGCCGCTAAGGGGGGGAAAGTTAGGACGATTCTAAGGGCCCACACACTTTTGGGGCCCCCAGAGATCGATTTTATTAATGGAATGGGTGGGGTAGGAGCCCAACCTCATATTCTTTCATAGGGCCCAACATTTCTAGCCGCGCCCCTGCACACACACACACACACACACACAATTAAGTTACAGAAGATGCTGTGCTTAAACGACTTTTTTGTATTTTGTAAATTTTGTATTAATATGATAAATTGTAAATAGTCAGCTCTAATTTCTAATAGGCCAACACTAGGCTACTACAGAAAACATAGGCTAGGCCTATTTCTAGCTGCAGTTTGTGTATTAAAAGTTGTTCAGATCACATGCAACAAAAAAATATTATTTATTAATCATTTAATTTTTATTTCAGACTATTAACCTGTTAGCTGCTCTGCTTAATTATGTACAGCACACATCCAGTATAAAGTAGTGTATAGTGTCCCCCTGTAACCATGACAGGTGGCCCTATGATGTGCAGTGAGTTGTAAGAGTAGTGCCATCATTAGAGAATATTAATTTTTTACAACAACCAGCTGTTAGGCCAGCTGGCGGACTGGACTTTGTAAAGCATGTTGTGATGGAACAGTATTTGTCATTTGACAGAGTAGTCACTTACAATCATAGTCCTCTCATATCAAAAACACAATGACTTTTGGAAAGTTATTATTAGTACCATGATTTATTTATTTATTTTGAAGATCTTTTTTTTTTTAACTTTTCTATATTTAAAGTCTTTCTCGTTCAATTGGGCACCTCTGAAGATAATATTTTATTTGGACATTTTGATTAAACAAATTAACGTTTTCCTGTCATAGTCAGCATGAAATGGAAGTTGCAATAGTCTGTTCTTCCCTATTGTGGCATATATCCCAGTGTTCTCAAACAAGAACAAATGTAGGGCGGGGCTTGATTTTGTTCATTGAGAATTGATTGAATCGTTGTTTGCTATTTCTGTGATCTCATGTGAGTGACATGACTAAAACTTAATGTGCCACCCTCATGCCATGCAGTAAACAAATCATCAGAGAAGAGAGGAGAAGTTTGTTACAAGAGGGGAAGTTATCGTGAATAAATATTATGAGAAAACAAGAATAAAAAAAATGTGCATGCGTACATCATAAATCCTGCAATATTCCAAGATTTTACACATTTTTATTTCATTGTGACTTTAAATGTGAATAGTTTAGCTGGGTTTATCATCTGTGTGGGCATATTCACAAAGTTTTCTATACTGTGCTACATGACATGCAGATTATTGCCATTTTAGGAGCATTATCATAGAAATTATATAATTGTATGCCATTTATTGTGCACTGTAAAAAAGTTGCTGTCTGAAATTTGTAAGTACAATTAACTTGGATGTTTAAGTCATTTCAATCTAAATGACATTAAACTGACTTGAAAAAATTAGTTGAATCTTGTATAACTTGCTTAACTTATTTTGACGAGTTAAAGCAATGTAAAAAAAAATTTGCCATAACTTATTGATAATACCTTTTTACAGTGTGCGTATGTGTATATGCCAGTGTGAACCCACATGTACTGTTTTCGATTGTGTCTGTTTTCTAGTTTTGCAGCTTATCTTTGGCTGGTTTTGCTCGATGATTGACTGGCTGCTGCTGTGTGTTTGGTGACCACCTGCCTGAGGATTAGTCAGTGAAGGCCGCTGTGGGCACTGAAGTATACTGGTTTATAGATGAGATGGAAGATTAATTCATTAGAGCACCTGTGGAGGTAAAAGGGAATAGGGTTTAGCAATGAAGAAGATCAGCTGTGACGCCATTCCTGAAGGGTGAAGTCTATGGTTTTCATCTGATAGCTGAGTATGTGCTTCACATTCAGTACAGTACAGAACAAACCAAAAACTACGATCAAATTCGAAGCCCCCAGCGTTCTCAAACCTTAAACAAGTTGAGACTGGATTTCATCTGCAAGACTCAAGTTGTCAGGAATTTTAAGGCATGTTCACATACAAGTCACAAAACACCTACATTATTATGAGCATTTAAAGGTGCAATAGGTGATCTGGGAAATGCTAACTTTAGCCTGCTAGCATTGAAAGCATACATTCACACCCTCACAGCAAATTGCCTTCCAAAGCCATGCCTCCAACAAAACTCATGAACGCACACAGACCAGAAGCGAGACGACCAGAGACAACGTTATTGGATTACATCGTGTATCATTCACCTGTGAGAAACGTTTACAGTACAGTGAGTAACAGTACTACAATAACAAATGTTAACAACTGTTTTCCTGCCATTCTCACTCTGTCTTCACAGCGTACGTGAACACGCTCATGACATACTGTATGATGCATTTATAAAAATACATTTAGACTGCTTAACATAATGATTGCTATCAGGAGGAGGAGACTTTCAACCAGCATAACAAAAATTGTTTCTGTAGGGAATCACCTATAATGGCACCTTTAAATATTACAGATTTTCCAATTTGCTGTACTATCTGTGATAGTGTGCACAACATTTCACAAACACGGATTGTAAATAAAAATGCCTTCTATAAAAAATACCTCCACAAATTTATGCCATGGTAAGGATTTAATAAATGAAATCCTGCATTGACATCACTAATAACAGATAAATGGCTTAACAGGAAGCGCACTGTTCCCTCAGATCCTGAAGGACATGAATTAATCTGTAAAAAGGATAGTGCCCCCTGTGGCAGTTTTTTAACAGAATTACACCGCTCTGAGTGACTACACACCAACAACATATGATACAGTCAAATTCATTGTTAAATAAATGCAGTGCTAAGGCATAAGATAACAACAGATGTGTGTTTGTGCCACCTGATGCCGCCTGGAGGGTGCTCATCCATGTGACATGCAAGGGAACGCCGGTCTGAATCCTGCAGAGGTACATGACCACACGCAAGTTCTGAATGGTATATTCAACAAGCTTTTGTGAGTGATGCATTGTGGATTTTAGGCCCATTCAAAAAGATCACGCAGCCTTGATCCACAAACAATAAAGTTATTTCTTTCCCAGTTTATCATCAGACAACAACACACTAAAAGTTGCTGAAATGCAAACACACAATGATATCAAACATAAGGACTCAAGCATCAGGTCTGGTTCTGGATCACGGTTCATGTAAAAAATGGGCTCAACAATAAGGTGTTTTTTCCTCCTGCTGGCCCAGTCGGAGAACTATAGTTGACATTTCCATTGGCCTTGCCAACATGTTGCCTGGTACAAATAACATAAATATTTTAAATTTTTTAAAGAAAAGTTATGTAACTCAGGCAAATAATCTATTTATAATTTTCATCCCATTCTAACCGATGCTTCCAAGACCATCACAAGTCCTTCTTGCAATTTCGACAAAACAATCTTTGTCCGCTTGTTAACTTTACCTTGGTGACATTCAGTTAACCAGAGAAAATTGAATGTTAATGTTTGCAAGACAACACGTAAATGATCACACATCAAATGTAATAAAACAGCACTGACCCAATAGGGCAAGTGTCAACTGAAAAGTTCAAAGTTCACATGAGGGAGAATGACGGACATATATCAGAAAGATAATGGTGTAAACAGGAACTTGTCTTACAGAAAACACAATAGACAAAGCAGAGAAATGAGGAAATGAGGGGTCAAAGTGTATTGTAATCAACTGCTTTCACACATGCTGTTCCTGAGCTAATCACTGTTTTTTTCATCAGGTTTTAAACTAGTAGCAATGCGCAACAAGAGGAGTCACCCAAAAACAGCATGTGATGAGGAGAGCTTGGCACTTTATACTCCTCCTTACAGCTGCTATAAATTCAATACAGCGTTCCACTACAGTTCAGGTGTTTCTGATATCCATGAATAGAACAACAGAGATGGGATACCGGACAATAAAACCCCTCTGGACTTACACTCTACTTCTGCTTGAACTGTTTCTTCACTTCCTGTTTACTGAGGACATCCTGTCCATTTTGTTAGCAGCCCGTGTACTTTCTCAGATCTTTCCTGGACACATCCCTTTCACTGGTTATTACAGTTTTTGTCAAATAAAGGCTGACCTCACTGTATCCGTTTTCACTGACCACCACAGAACATTCTACATCACAAACCTGTAGATTGATTATGGTAACACTTTACACTCATTTGACAACAGAAGGTCTCATTTGTTAATATTAGTTAATGCATTAACTAACATGAAATAACAATGGGCAATATATTTTCACAGAACTTATTCATCTTTGTTAATGAAAGTTAAAAATATATTCATGTTAGTTAACAATGCATTAACTAAGGTTAACATTAAAGGGGACCTATTATGCCCATTTTCACAAGATGTAAAATAAGTCTATGATGTCCCCAGAGTGTGTATGTGAAGTTTTAGCTCAAAATACCCAACAGATAATTTTCTAAAGCATGTTTAAATTGTAAATTATTGAGGGTCAGAAAAAAGCACCGTTTTAGTGTGTATCCCTTTAAATGCAAATTAGCTGCTGCTGCCGGTGTCGTGCCAAGTTACTTAAGTTACCCCTGAAAGGAAGTGTATCCCCGGTCGCGGGAGCGCGCTCGGATTCAGCAGAACGTGTGCCATTGGTTTGACCAAGGTAAATGAAACGATAATACGTGAATTGTTTAAGTTATAGTTTTACTATTGTTGTTTTATCAACGAGGTTTAGCAAAGACAGCTTTCACGTGGCCCATCTATCAAAATTAATTATTTTATTCTTCTGAAGGCTAACGAACTTCATTGCACTGAATTGAGAATGTCTAGTTACTGAAAAACAAAGACGACCATACCGTTTCACTCATAAAGCAAACAGCCTTTGGATTTTAAATTGTTCTGAAACCCCCTTTCCATTGTGAATTATTATCAAAATGATTTAAAAATGCATTGCACTTAAATAGTAGGCTGGTCAATGTCATACACAAAAAGTTATTGTACAGATGATGCCTATCATCAAGTGTTTTATTTTGGGAATACTTTACATCATGTCTAATAACAGCAGTAAATATGGACACATTTCTTGTTTCCTGACAAAAGTTGTAGTGGGATACAGATTTTTTCAGACCGTATTTTCGACCTGCCAAACTATGTATCCCCCCTCTAAAATCTACAGATTATGGCCTATCATCAAGTGTTTTATTTTGTGAATACTTTACATCATGTGTGAAAAATGATGAATTATAGATGCATACTCTGTGTTTTTTATTTTGTTTCTAAGATGACCTGATATGTCACTTCTGTGGATCAGAAGGGCCTGCGGCAGATTTGAGTTGGGTAAATCAAACTTAAGAAATGTGAAATGAAATATGTTTAGTGATAAAGTTATTAAGAATTTTCTTGTATTTGTCACGGTGTTGTGTGCGGGTTGAAGGAGAAGGCTGAATCAAAGGCTTCAATTCAAACAGTTTACTTAAATAACTCTCACAGGTACAGATAGGCAGGATGACGGGCAGGAACACTCACAAGAAGCAAAGTATCATTAACAGACAAATAACAAGACCATAATCGAGAACCGACCAAGACTAACTGAACAGGGGCCTGTTCTTCGTACGTCGCTAACTCAGTTAGCTGGATTTGATTGTTGGCGATTTGGCATGATCTTGGATTGTTTGGTTCTTCGACGCTCATCCTGGACTTGCTGTCATAGCAACAGGTGCGCTAGCTTGAACCTGCTCGCGAGCAGGCTTATTTCATGTTAACAGGATTAGATCGCGGCTTTTTAAGCGGAGCTGATACGGGAAGTCTTTTAGCGCAGCGCGATAGTGTACTTTTTGAGAGATATCATTTTTCTCATGACTCGTGAGGATGTCGTTTACATCATTAATTTGTTGGAAACGCATAAATGTTCGACTCGTCGGAGTCGGGCTTTAAAGGGGTCATGGAGTGGCTTTTTAAAAAAAATTAAATTGTTGTCTGAGGTCAACTTATGATGTTCGCTTATGAATAAGTAATAGGCTATTTTCTACCCTAGTTTTGAGCCTAGCTCAAAAACGCTCGGTTTTTATGGGCGTCTCGCATTGAAGACTTGGAAGTAAACGCCCACTGCTGTGAGTGGATAACAGTTTTGCATAATAATGAGTTTCAACTCACTCGTCAGTGCACGTGGGGGGAATTGTTTTGAAAACTTCCAATGTTGTAAAATGGCAACCGGAATGATTCGCCCATACATGTTCGACCCAGAGTCCGATCCCGAATCGCAGGACAATGAACCAACAACACCTCAAATACAACGGATACTTCAGCCTGTGACAGCGTGGTAAGTTATTGTTAATTCTTTATGCTACTTCTAATGTAGGCTATCTTTAATGTTTTTATAGAAATTTTACTCACATAAGTGTGTTGCACCATTCCTGTCGGATCCAATATAGAAGGCACAGCACCGTTTTTCAATCTTAATCGGTCTGCAAATCCTGTCTCGACCTGTGTCTTGTTTACAAAACAGTCCTCGGCGAAATGAAGCGAACAAACGGACAATGTTTTACCCACATCAGCTGGAACCTCATTAAATATAAATTTTAAACATGCATTCCTATTGGAATCCAGAGGAAGCTTATGCAGCGACTGTCTTCTTCCACAACCAGGCACTGCACAATATTTAGTAAACGGCATGTTTACTGCTCGGTAGCTCGATCCGGTTTGTCATCACGAGGTAGGCCTATGTTATTTAGCTATGCCTGTAATGCGCGAATCGGTGGGCGGGGCTAAACCGGCCGTGTTGAAGTAGGCGTTGATCTTCTTCTGCGGGGGTGGTGTTTTATCCTCTTTGACGTCATAGTTCCCCATTTTGAAAAACGAGTCGTTTGCTGAGCCTGGTGTCAATAAAAGCATTTATTGGACTAACAAGGACGTTTACAGTTCTGAAATTTACAGGATATTCTTATAATTTGGTGACCTCTTAGATGTCAAAAGCTCAAGGAAAATTTGATTTCTCAGTTCATCACCCCTTTAATAACAGTGCAGGCAAGTTACTATTGCGATTCTTATCCAGATTAGTATCAAATTTTAAAAAGGCAGTTGACTGACTAAAATCTCTTAGATGGTGTGTGACTATGTTCCATATCACAAATATGGCCAGGATCTGTGCATGACTCAAGAATTTTCAGAGATTTATGCACATTATTTGAACGTGGTAAGGAAAAATATAAATATCAAGCTTAATGTATTACATACACGTATGCTTATCCTAACAGAAATGAATTTTTCCATTAAACAGGTAATTACAGCAGGATCCTGCTTGGAGACAGGTGTTTTATGACCGCATTCCCTGAACCAAACCCCAGACCAGTTACAATGCAGCTCTAGCCAGGACAAGGGCACACAATGAAGTGAACTTTAGCCAACTAAAGTATCTGAAAAGTCTGAGGGTTGCACCTGACAGGGCCTGTGACATGGCATGGGCCATATTACACAATGTTGTGGCAAAAATTCTGTTAAACATCTGTTAAACATCAGTGTAAGAGACACTCAGAGTCAAATTAATAAAAAGAAAAGTATTTATTCTTGCAAGAATAGGTTCAGTCTAGTACACAGAAGTTAAGCTGTGCAAGAGAGTGACACACAACAGGAAGATATGAGACAGCCTTTATACTGTTTTCAAGGTTCCTCCTCACCCGCTGTACCTTTCACCCACTCAGATAAGGTCCTTACTGCTGTTCAGTTTCTACTTAAAGACACAAACTGGTACTGAAATAAACTGACCGTCCCTAAGGTCAGAGGTCCTGTCCCATATGTTCCTGAAAAGTCACGCACAAGCACGTACACACATATAGTTTTATACATTGAATAGGTTCTTTCTCTTATGATACCTGTTTGGGATCAATGACTATTAAAATTTCCACTACAACAACATTGCACCATCAGAAAAAATAGAAAACATTTCATTAATGTTTAATAAAAGACAAGACAAATATGCTTAGTTCTTTGAGTTTTATTTTAATTGTTCTTTGTAAAGAAAAGCCAGTGATCAAGTCATCTTTTGCCTGCAAATAATATATATTGAACTCTGTGTAGCGGCCCCTTGGATTTATTGATCAAGACGCAGAGAGTTTCAAACGGGTTTTGATTTATTATTCCTCTCAACGTGAACCATGCACCATGAACACAGTGAAAACTCATTCCGCTCTCCAAGGACGCTAATCAAATAGTTTCCGCCATCAGCTATCGTGCTCTCTAGCTTGACACTCTCACAGTTCATAGGTCAGTTTTTAGCGTTCTTCCGACGACGCGTGAGCACCACATTGTGAAGAGAAAGTAGTAGGAAGTTTTTGCGTCACAAAAAACAGAAGAAGAAAAAACGGCGCTTTTCAAAATAAAAGCAGAACAGGCAAGGAGACACTGTAGAACTACAATGTCTTATTAAATAATGTCTTATTTAACTCGACAAACTAAGCCATCACTACTTTGAACAGTCTCAATCACTCGTCCAAGTTGCCACTGATTTCTTGGGAGATTGTCATCTTTAATAATGACAATATCATTCATGTTGAGGTTGCGCTGAGGTGAGTGCCATTTCTGTCTTATGGACAAGTTCAACAGATACTCCTTTTTCCAGCGGCTCCAAAACTGTTCGATAAGATACTGAACTCTTCTCCACCTCTTTGTCGCATACAGGTCCTCCTTGACAAATACTCCAGGAGGAGGAAGAGCAACTTTAGATTTCATCATTATGAGGTGATTCGGTGTTATAGGCTCCTGTGCCTGAGGATCATTGATTCCATCCACTGTTAACGGGCGGCTGTTAACAATAGCCATGGCCTCATATAGCAGTGTTCTGAGGGAGGGTGTCATCAAGTCGACCTGGGCACTGTGCAAAGGTGGCATTCAGCACGTTTCTAACAGTTCTTATCTGGCGTTCCCAGACACCGCCTGCGTGACTGTCAGAGGGAGCATTGAAAACAAATTCGCACTGCTTCTCAGTCAGGAAGATTTCCAGTCGCTTAGTGTCACATTGTTTAAGTGGTTCCTTGAGCTCATTCCTAGCGCCAACAAAATTAGAGCCTTGGTCACAGCGTAGTTGTTGAACAGCTCCTCTCAGGCTGATGAAGCATCTCAGTGAGTTGATGAATGAGTCTGTTGACAAATCTTCGAGCATTTCAATACGAACAGCTCTAGAGTACAGACATGTGAAAATTAAGCCGTATCTTTTGTATTCTTTGCGGGCTTTCTTTACAATGAAAGGGCCGAAACAGTCCATGCCGCTGCATGTGAAAGGTGCTGAGGCTTCGACACGTTCTTTGGGAAGTTCGGCCATTTGCTGTGTCTCTGTCGGCCGTCGCAGTTTCCTGCAAAACACACAAGCGTGTATCAGCGTAGCGACCAACTTGCTCCCACCAATTACCCAGAATCCGTTGGCCCGAAGTTCCATTAAAGTCTGGCTTCGCCATCTTATCGTGGAAATGGGACACAATCAGCTTGGTGATGTGGCTGTTATTTGATAAGATGACTGGGTGCTTGACTTTGTGACAGAGCGATGACTGGTTCAATCTCCCACCAACACGGAGGAGTCCTTCAGACCAGATAGGGTCGAGACGGAAAAGAGAGTTTGATTTTGTAATGTCTTTTTTGCCCTGAAGCATCTTAATCTCCTGGGGGAAGGCTTGCTGCTGTAAGATCTTAATCACTTCATCTGCAGCCTTCTCACGCTCCTTAACAGTCACATTCTCACTGTGTTGTATCTGTTTAGACTCCAGCCTCTTGATTCTTGCCACCACCTTAAGAATTGTTGTCCAGGAGGAAACTGACTCAAACGCCTGAGGATGTCATTGTAATTTTTGACTTCAGTTGCAAGCACCTGAATTGTCTTGACTTCAGGATCACCAACGAGTAATTCTGATGGAGCGCTGGGTGTTAGAAGTAATTTACGCTGCCAGAGAAACTTCGGTCCACGCAGCCAGTTTGTTGAATGAATCTCTGAAGCACGAAGACCTCGGGTAGCATGATCTGCCGGGTTTTCTGCGGTGTCCACATAGTGCCACTGACTGGGATCACTGTTATCCCTTATCAGCTGAACACGGTTCGCAACATATATGTGGAACCTACGGGCATCATTGTTAATGTACCCAAGCACAACTTGTGAATCTGTCCAGAAAACCTCTTCATCAATCTTTATGTCAAGTTCACCTTTTAACATGACACTGACCTTTGTAGTAACCACAGCTGCCGCGAGTTCTAGCCTCGGGATGCTTGTGACCTTTGAGGGTGCAACTCTTGCTTTCGCCAACACGAGACTGCAATGGACTTCATCCTTGTCATTTTTATACCTGAGGTAAGAACATGCACCGTATCCCACGCAGCTGGCATCCGAAAAATGGTGCAGCTCTACTCTGACAATGTTATGGAAGTCATATGGGTGGTAATAAACATAAAATCGCAACGTAAAAAACATAAAAGTTCTTCTCTACAAATGTCGATGCCAATGGATAGGTAGCTTTGTGTTGCCGTGCCAGATGTTTCAAGCCAAAATTGGCGCATCCTGGGGACGAGGCAGCTCCGAAGAGATGAACGCCATCCTGTATTCCTGTGGTTCCTTCTCCAAATCCCCACCTTTCCACCAGAGGAATTTTAGATAATTCCGGGATTCAGGAGTAACCGAGAACTGATAAAACATTCTTTCGAAATCATAGATAATCGCTACGGCCTCCTTCCTGAAGCGGCAAATAACTCCTACCAGAGGATTGATAAGATCAGGCCCAGTTAAAAGAGTGTCGTTTAGAGAAACCCCATGGAATTTGGCTGAACAGTCAAATACAACTCTCAGCTTGTCTGGTTTTCTGGGGTGATAGATGCCGTGATGCGGAAGGTACCACTCAGTCTCTCCAGCAGATGTTGTAGGGGCAGGCTCTGCATCACCCCTGTTAATTGTTTCTTCCATGAATGTTTTGTATTGATCATAATATTGTTTATTGGTCTTTAATTTCTTCTTAAGGCACTGCAGTCGAACTGTGGCTAGCCTCTTGTTGTTTGATAGGTTGGGTGGACTGTTGCCCTTGAAAGGGAGGGGCATCTCATAATGTCCGTCTTTCTTCTGCGTGATGTTGTCACTGAGGAACTGTATAAAATGAACATCGTTATGGGACACATATTTATCTTCATAAGTTCTCTCTGTGAAGTCTGATTCTAGGGCTTTTAGAACATCTGTCGCCGTGGGAATTGGCAGTTCTTTTACTGTGAGCCGATGCACCAAGCTCTGACTTCCTTGTCTGTCTAGGTGAGGGTTTGATGAGCCTATGATACTCCATCCTAGTTTTGATCTCTGTGCAAACGGTTGATTTTTCTGCCCAATGATAACCTCAAGAGGAGCCAGTGCTGATGGACAGTCATATCCAATCAGGAGCCCTACATCACAATCTTGAAGGAGTGGTAGCTTATCTGCCAAATGTCTGAGATGAGGCCACTGTAATGCTGTTTCCTTTGTTGGGATGTAAGACTTGTCCACCGGAATAAAGTCACGGCTGTACGCCTGCTGTACTTGGATGTGGTTCTTAGAGTGCAGTCCTCGAACTTGTAGACCATGGACGTTCTTGCTAGATTTGAGTGTGTCAATAGCCGTCATAGTACTCAATTTCAGTTTGACTGGTTGGACATCAACATTCAGCTTGTCAAGTACATATTCTAAGACAAACGTTGAGTCACTCTGTGTGTCCAGTATTGCGTACGTAAGTACTTCTCTGTGTGGCTCTTGTATTGAAGACATAAGGACTGGGACGATACTTGAGGTAGCGGAAGCACGTTGTGTTGATGCATGGGATACGACCTTGTGTGTTTCCAAGCTTGCATGGTTTTCTGTGGAAGTGGAGCTATTCGTTGTTGCTTCTACAGGTCTTTGTTTCCCGTCTTCGTGCAAGCAGGTTTGGGTGACGACGGCTGCATATGTTGCATGTGTGTCGCCTCTTACAATCTTTGGTCATGTGACCCTTCCTCAGGCACCCAAAGCAGAGCCGATTTTCACAGATGAATGCTCTTTTGTCTTCACCACTCTTCGCTGCGAAGGTGGGACACTTGGTGATGTTATGAACTTCACTTTTACAGACGGAGCAAGGTGATTTTGGTTTACTGCCGTTTGTTTCTTGTTTCTCCTGAGCGAAACTCTTTGTTTGTGTATTTGTGTTGAAAGCTTTGGCTCTCTTTGGTGATCTTTCATCTGTTGCTTTGAAATTCATCAACAATGGAGGAGCAATAGGGTTACAAGCTATCCGTGCCTCTTTGCTCAGGAACTTTGTAAAGCATGCAAGATCTGGATAGCTGCCGGATGAGTCAAGTTCCTCTACAACAATTCGACTCCACTTGCGCACAATCCATTCTGGTAGTTTTTTGAGCAACTTGTGGTTTTCCTCACAATCGTTAAGGATAGCTTGTCCTTTGACATGTGGGATCGCCTCAGTGCAGCCTTGAAGGAAGTCAGCGAACGCTTGTAGTGCTAGTTGGTCGTTTGTGTTGATTTTTGGCCATCTCATGAGCTTATCTCGGAAAGCCTTTTGTATGATGAACGGGTTCCCATATCTGTCTTGTAAGACTTTCCATGCTCCATAGTATGTGCTCTCTGAATCTCGATAAAAGAAACCTTCTACAGCTTTGCGCGCCTCTCCAGCAAGATAATTTTTGAGATAAAACATCTTCTCACTTGGTGGGAGGGGTTTTCTGTCAATAAGAGCTATGAATGACATCTTCCAATCTGTAAACTGTAAAGGGTCACCACTGAATGTGGTTGGTTCAGGGACTGGCAAGCGGTTCATGCTTAATGAGCTGGCGATTGCTTGGGCTAGACTGACAGACTCCTGGGTCATTGTCACTTCAGGAGCAGCTTGGTGAGGTTGGAAGGATGCAGCATCAGGATTTAATAGAGGTTCAGTTTCCGTTCTGTAGCAAGCAGAGTTAGTTTTGTCAATCTACTCATCATGGTTCATGACCTTCAAAATCGCCATATGCTCTCACACGAGCTGCTGCTATGGCAACGTCTTTTGCTGCTTGTAACTGCTGCAATTTGGCTCTCTCTTGTTCCAACTGTTGTTGCATTTCTCCTAACATTTTTGCCTCTTTAAGCTTCCATTCATTCTCTAACTTGTGAAGATGTGCTTGCTGTGTTTGGATTTCTTTCATGGCTTTTGATTGTTCCAGCTTAGCCGCAAGCTCTGCTTGTGCATCTACTCTACTGCTGTGGGTACTGGCTAAGCAGGAGTGGTTGCTCAATCTCTCCGGTGACTCCGCTGAGCTTACCGTTTCAGTTTTAGTGTGGCCAAAGACAGACCCATATTCATCTTTTTTAAAGTTTCTCTTACCCTTTCCTTCTCAAGTTGGTCATTATAATCTTGATTAATGGTCTCTAGACGGTTACTTATGAGGTCACAAATGTCTTTTGTTAGCGTAACACAGGCATCCATTTTCTTTACAATTTCTGGTGTGGTGTTACCGTTGCGTAGGATAGGCTCATACTGCTGGCCTACGTCATCATGCTTTGCTTGAATGTCTTTCTGTAATTCATTAAGGTCTTCTGATGAACAGAGGGTCTTTAATTTTTTCCTAGTCTCCCTAGTATCAGCTTCCAAGAGTCATAGGTCTTGTTAAATGCTTTCTCACGTTTTCTGGTGTCTTGGTCATGCATCTCTTGACCTTTCTCTGTTAGCTTTCTTTCACGTGAGCTGGACCTGACAGGTGTGTCTTTACGCACCATCTTGTTTGTTTGTGCTGCTGCTTTAAGTCGAGTCTAGCCTTTGACTGTCCTATGACTGAATTTACAATTGTAAGCTGTAGTTATCTTTTACCACAGAGTAATGTTTATACCAAGCACTAACAGATTATGGACATCCAAAAGGATTTTGGCATAAAACAGTAACAACAAAACTCACCCTTTTCATAAATAGACATGACACAAGCACATTGGTCTTGAAAGAGTCACAATTTTTAGAAGCCTGAGGAACTGAGAATTAGCTCGCAAGTCATTTTGACCTTATAATACCACGTTACTATTTAAGTCACTTCAGTTATGCTGTAAGCTTGCGTGTGTAGAAATTGTCAATTTTTAACCTTTTTGCTCTTTGGCATCCAGTGTCTCTTTTTGCATCTCTAGTTGTACCTTAAGCATGCTGTCCCTTTCAAGTCTTGCCTGGGTGCAGGAGTTGGATGGAAGCGATGTAAACTGGCTGGTATCAGGTTGGTAGTTGGACCTCGGATGTGATGGCGTCAGCTTCTCACCAGGGATGACAGGGCTGGTGCAGCGATGAGTTTTCACTGTAGCGGCCCCTTGGATTTATTGATCAAGACGCAGAGAGTTTCAAACGGGTGTTGATTTATTATTCCTCTCAACGTGCACCATGAACACCGTGAAAACTCATTCCGCTCTCCAAGGACGCTAATCAAATATTTTCCGCCATCAGCTATCGTGCTCTCTAGCTTGACACTCTCACAGTTCGTAGGTCAGTTTTTAGCGTTCTTCCGACGACGTGTGAGCACCACATTGTGAAGAGAAAGTAGTAGGAAGTTTTTGCGTCACAAAAAACAGAAGAAGAAAAAACGGCACTTTTCAAAATAAAAGCAGAACAGGCAAGGAGACACTGTAGAACTACAATGTCTTATTAAAATATAAATATAATACTATAATAATATGTAGGAGAACATTAATGCAATTAATCAGACATTTACACTCTGTATGAAATAATATATTAGCACTTACTCTGAAGTTCCTATGAAGCAACTCTATCTCTAGTGCCAGTTTTTTTTTCTTTAAGTTGTCAAGTATTTTCAAAATACTCTGTTTTCTAGGGGTAGGGGTAAATCTGTCAACACATGGCTTATGCATCAACAATTAAAAGGAAAAGTACAACACTGCCCACCTCTGCATCACTGCTTTGTGCAGACTCTTCTGTAGATGTGGACTCGTGCAACTCATATTGCATTCAGAAATAATAGGTAGGGCCTACTCAAGTGTAAATTAAGTAAAGTTATTTATCCACTTAAAGATACCTGAGAGGGTTTCTTCACTGTCCTGTGCATTGGGGGGGAAATGGGCATTACAAAGTGTTGTACTTTCTTCCCTTTTGATGTAACGTTAGAAAAAGTCTTACTAGTAATTCACTTTTACTTGTTCCTATGTTTTAGTAGTGGGTGGTGACTCTGACATTACAATGAACAAAGTTATTCATTATTTAGAAATTATTAAAATATAAATATATATACTGTAATAAGTGATAAAAACATCTAACTACAAACTTAATTTGTCTGCTACTTTTTGCCAACCCTCTCTCCTGGCTTTTGCACACATTAAGGTGTTCCCTGGCGTTTTAATTAAGTTTTCAAATTCAGCATATCCTTCAAGCAATAACTCTTGCTCTTCTGTGGAGAAAAAAACTGAGCGCGCTCTTTGGCCACGGTGAGCAGCCAATAGCAGCGTTGCTGATCAATGTTTCTACTAGCGATACATATCCCCTTTTAACCCAGCGCATGAACGCGCAATTATCTCAGATAACTCAATCCAGCTATACTAATCGTAACCGGCAGGAGTGTTCGAAGAACCTAATTAGCCGGATCATGATAAGCACGATGATATTATCTTGGATGTCTCGTTTGATCTCGGATGTTTTAAGCAACGTACGAAGAACGGGCCCCTGGTGTGTGGAAGTGTTTGATGTTAATTTTGCAGGAGCTTTAGTGTTTAGTGTTGAGGAGAAACTGAAACCGTTTCATAGTCTGGTGGTGTTAGCACGGATGCTCTGGTACCTCCTGCCAGAGGGTAGAACTGTGAAGTGGGTGTGTGGAGTCCTTCCTGATGCTGACGACCCTCCAAATACACTGAGCATTGTAGATGTCATAGATTGGTGGGAGTGCAGTTCCTATGATCTTACTAGTTGTCTTCACTATTCACTGCATGATGTAAAGTATTCACAAAATAAAACACTTGATGATAGGCCATTATCTGTAGATTTTAGAGGGGGGATACATATTTTGGCAGGTCGAAAATACAGTCTGAAAAAATCTGTATCCCACTACAACTTTTGTCAGGAAACAAGAAATGGCCATATTCACTGCTGTTATTAGACATGAAGTAAAGTATTCCCAAAATAAAACAGTTGATGATAGGCATCATCTGTACAATAACTTTTTGTGTATGACATTGACATTCAGTGCAATGAAGATCGATCGTTAGCCTTCAGAAGAATAGAATAATTAATTTTGATAGATGGGCCACGTGATAGCTGTCTTTGCTAAACCTCGTTGATAAAACAACAATAGTAAAACGATAACTTAAACAATTCACGTATTATCGTTTCATTTACCTTGGTCAAACCAATGGCACACGTTCTGCTGAATGCGAGCGCGCCCCCGCGACCGGGGATACACTTCCTTTCAGGGGTAAGTACCTTGGCACGACACCTGTCCAGAGGGCGGAACCTCACGAGCTCGCAGGACGTGTGTCAGGACAATCTCTCATCTCACGGAATGATAACATAAACTCTCAGTAGCCATGTTCATTTCGACCCGCAGTCGGACAATAATGCCCACAGAGCCAGATAAAATATGCTGTATGGAGACTGAACAGGTATAGTCTAGTTTAATTACGTTTTAACTTGTTTTTCCATCTTTCTCAGTACAAGCCTGTTGTGGCGGACCGCGTCCGAATGTTGTAAAAATATACTAATGAGCTCAGTGAAGTTTATTGTACATTACACAAAAGATGAAGCGTCAATTTCACTCTCGAAAATCACTGTAAGAGCTGAATAAACACTGTATTAGAAGTCCGCATTAAAGTATTATCCATAAACTCTCTCTCTCCCTTTCATTATTATCAACATACACAGCGAAGTACAAAAAACACTCGTTACAACTAACAGTAAACAAATATTATACACACCTTTTCAGGGGTTGCTTAACAAACTGGTAAACTTTATATTCGTAAAACAACTCCTATGAACTGTAATAAAGTGCGCGCTCTCGCTTTCATTGCTGCCATGATCAATAATGTATGGCCTATCGCTCCAGTAAATAAACAGAGCTATGTGGATTAATACATCCAGCTACACGACAACGCTTGAGAGACATTCTCGTCAGTGTTGCAATGGCGGATGTGTACAACTCTCAACTCGCTGTGAACTCGATCAGGGCGGTTCTATGTTAGAACGGTGTCTGTCAACACTCGTGGGCGGGGCCTGTGGCTTTAGTGACGTCACTAAAGCCACATTCTGAAAACAGGTTGTTGGGAGACACTGCTTATGATTTATGGGGATTTAAAAAAAGGAGTGGGTGGATTTTTATCACTGCTGGGTGGTTGTGTACACACACTGCCATCACACATTTATGTCCAAACACCAAAAAGTGTTCACAAAAGTGAATTTTGCATAATAGGTCCCCTTTAAGTCAAGTCAAGTCACCTTCATTTATATAGCGCTTTGTACAATACAGATTGTTTCAAAGCAGCTTTAAAGAAATAACAGGAAAAGAATGTTGTAATAATATTGTTAAATATAAAATTAAATGTCCCCAACTAAGCAAGCCAAAAGCCAATGGCGACAAAGGTGAAAAAGGCGACTGGTTAAGGTTAATTAGCATGTTTTTTTTTTTACATTAAAGAAAAGTAAGATAAATATATAACTACTTTCTGCAATGTCAGAATGTCTAGTACCATGGGTGAACCGTTTTAGGTCAGGCTGACAAAAGGAGCACAATTTTTTTTGAAATTTGAAGTCATATGACCCATCAGTATTGGGTGAACAAATCTTTCTCATGCCTCCTACCAAAGACTAAAGAGTATGTATCTTTTGGTGCATGTTGCCAGTTTAAGGGTTAATAAAGTTCAAATGTATTTTTTTTTCAAATAAATAAATACTTTTATTCAGCAAGGATTCATGAAATTTACCAATAATGACAATAAAGCCATTTATTATGTTACAAAAGATTTTCATATTAATAGTCATCAAAGAATCCTGATTTTTGTTTAATCAGTTTTCTCAAACAGCTCAAATTTTTTTAACATTGATAATAATAAGAAATGTTTCTTGAGCAGCAAATCAGTATTAGAATGATTTCTGAAGGACTATGTGACTGAAAACTGAAGTAATGATGCTGAAAATTCAGCTTAGTCATCACAGGAATAAATAACATTTTAAAATACATTAAAAATATAAAAATGTTATTTTAATTCATAACAATAATTCAATTTACAACCGACAATGTTGTTATCCTGCAGGCTATGTTGGTCATTGAATGGATGTGAACATGCTTTCCATATGCCATCTGTCACTAAATCCGAAATCAATGAAACAAGGAATTTCTGCAATAGAAGACGAGACAGCCTTTTACACTATTGTCAACAAGTGATTTACAGAACAATCATAGTGAAGCATTCAGCTTTTACAGAGCAAATATTGGAAATGAGATGTACTCATAAATTAAAGCATTTTACGCCTCACAGATGGCAATCATCCATCAGAGAGAACATACAAATGCATTTAATGCGGATATCCACCACACTTCTTAAACACTCTTTCTGTAGACATAATGGTTTCTATACTGTAAAAACTGTATATACTATCTCCTTACACTAACCCTACCCATCACACAAAACTTGCAGCATTTTTACATTTTCAGACAAAAACAAACAAACAAAAACACTTAATAAGATTTATAAGCGGTTCCTCATGAGGACAAGGACAAGGATTTCGGATTTTGCCGCCCTATAAGGGTTTTACACCCTTAGGGTTACACTTAATTTTAAGGTGTTATTGCTACAGTGTAATTATATATTTAAGTACTGACTCCGAGTAATATTAAATAACTACATGTACTTACTATAGGGTTAGGGTAGGATTAATATTTGGTTGAGGGTTAGTTGCATGTAATTATGCATAATTTACTGTTACTGTTTACCCAGGAGCCTTGTCTCGATAAGGGGAGCAATGTCCACATTATAGTGCTTCAGTTCCTCAGAAATCAGTGCAATCCTCTTATGAGGTCTGTTACCCTCACTAGTCCTGACATTCCATGTTGACAATTTGAGATTTTTTTTTTTTTTTTACTTCCACCACAGGATTGAATTCCCAGTAAGTCGTGGAAACCTGCACAGGAGATAATAGAGTGGGCAATTGTCAGGCCACCTTTTCTAGGCCCTTCCCCTGAAGGGTGAGCAGTGTGGCCCCTAAATAGGGGTCTGCCGAAAGCATTCAGAAGCCACTCAATCCAAGCTGCTAGCGACCATATATCCCCTGTTCCGCTGCCTTGAAGGGTCTAGCTTCCAGGCCATTCTTCCCTGCTCCAGTCACCAGATACCCCATCACCGCCAGACTTCAACCGAACATAAGATCAGAGTAAAGGTACTGTCCCAGTGACAGCTTTTGTACCTTTTTTTCTGAGAGTGGCATGCTCCCATAGGCTTGGTCTCAATAGAGTAACCTGCAAGACAGCAGGGCACTGGCTGGCCCCAAACAACCTCTGGGGACCACTGCAACTCCGAGATCCAACACCAAAGTTAGCCCGGAGTCGCAAACAAAGCACCCAGTTTCAGTTTGTGGCCACGAGGAGGACTGGTGGGGGTCTTGGCAATGGACAGGCTATATACTGGCAGGGGGAGACTGTTCACCATAAAGGCTATCCAGTAGCAGCACGCTGAAAGAAAGGGGTCAGCAAACAGCAAAAAAGATTAGCGTGCAGCTACTCTCTAAACTGCTGCACTAGTCACATCACATCACCCTGTGATGTCACACACACGTCTTTTATTTCTCTCATAGTGAGGTCGGACCATCCATTGACTTCATTGGGACATTATTTATTATGTTTTTCAGGTTGTAGCTGGTCCCAGAATGAAAGTCCCCAAAAGGAGGAACCTGCTCATTACATTTAATTTTTCATTTATTAAATCTATTAAATGTAATGGAAAGAAATGTATAGTCCTTTAGCATTACTTTAAATGGTGTACTACAGTCTTTGGTTGTTGCTGCATTATTTAAAGGTTACACTAGTGTTATATTTGGTTTTACTTGAACTGAAGCTGAGGTGGTTGTGGCATGTGACAGCAAAACAACTGCATTTCCACATGTAGTCTTAGAGCAGAATAAATGAGGAAGTGTAATTTTAAAAGTGTGTTCTGGAGAAGGAAAGTAAAAAAATCGTGCAACTACAATAATCTTGCTATGCCAAGCCACAAAGTATTTTTTAGGAGGAAATTATATGTACTTTTTTTTTTTAATTCTTATTCTTATCCAGTAAATAACGAATCACTTTTGTTACAGTTGAAAAACCTACACACAGAAAACATTGATGTTTGGGATGCTGCCTGTGACGCAGACCTATTGCTTTGGATTATGCTGTTATGTAAGCTTCTTATGAGTTTTTATAATCTTACAGTATATCTCTCTCACCATCCCTTTCTCTTTCCACATATTTGTGTTGGATTTTGTGGGTCAGTGCATGCTAAATGGTTGTTGTGGTTTCTCTCCCTGAGTGGTACCACCACTGCCGAAATCCCAGCATCCTTTTAAATGGTTACAGCCCCTACCATCTTACCCTCCTAAAACCAATCTATATAATATCAAAATCCAACAAACATCCGGATGAGTCACTCAGCATCAACTCTTTTCATCAAAATGGCATGAAGGGAGAGAGGAAGGAGAAAGAGTGTATGACCAGGTGTTATTTGTATTTATTTATTTATAAAGCACCTTCCAGGCTACACGGTAGCTCCAAAGTGCTGTACATTACAAATTATCTAAATCAAAACAGCTCTACAAAACAAATAACCAAGAACAAAAAACAACAACAAGATAAACAATAAAAAAGTACAACACCCAAAAAGTAAAAGAGTGACTTAAAATGCATGAGAGAACAAGTGAGACTTTAGGCGAAACCTAAAAAACATTTAATGATGGGGAAGATCTAACAAAAAAAGGTTAGGTCGTTCCTTAATCTTGGACCAGCAACAGCGAAACCACGATCACCCTTGGATTTAAGACGTTCTCGGGGATAGTTAACAGGAGCTTATTTGAGGATCTTAGTTAGTTCAAAATGCTGTTGTAAGATTGCTTATGAATGCAAAGAATATATTTGCCTTATAAGGCTTAATGAGCTCCACCAAGTATTCTGGAGGCATACCATATACTGTATGGTATAACTGCTATAAAAACATATGGTAAAATCTTGTAATGAATCCTACATTGTACTGGTAGCCAGCCCAATGAGGAAAACAAAGGAGTGATATGATCGGTCTTCTTTGCATTCATAAACAATCTTACAACAGCATTTTGAACTAACTGGAATGACAAGTTCCAAGGTAAATGGAATTACAGTAATCTAACCACGAGAAGACAAAAGCATGAATTACCTTTTCCAAATCACAAGCTGAGAAAATTGATTTTAATTTGACTAAAGCCCTTAAAAAATAAATTAAAAAAAGCAGTTCCGAACTACAGTTTTTATCGGTTTATCAAACTTCAGCTGGATTCAGGATTCAAAAATGACTCTCAAGTTTTTTACTTGACCCTGTAGGTAGCTACCCCAAGGTCCTAAGTTATCATTTACAGTCTTATTACAAACTGTATGACGAAAGATGATCATTTCTGTTTTCTGTTAATTTAATTGGACAAGATTATCGGCCATCCATGTTTTTACTTCCTCAAGACATTTAAGAAGTGTTGCCCCTGAGTCATCACTATTTGGCCTGGAAGGTACATAAATTTGAGTGTCATTCGCATATAGATGGTAAAGGATACCATATTTTTTTAAAAATCGTTCCCAATGGGAGCATGTACAATGAAAACAAGACTGGACCCAAAATGGATCCTTGAGGGACCCCACAGTCAATAGGTGTTGGAGAGGAAAAATAATTCCCAAGATTAACTGTAAAAGATCTTTGCTCCAAGTAAGAGGCAAACCGTTTAAAAACCTTTCCCTGAATACCAACAAACTAAGTTAGGCGGTTGAGAAGGATGGAATGATCAATGGTATCAAAAGCTGCAGATAGATCTAAAAGAATTAAAGCTGCATGATTACAAGCATTGCCAAATAGCAAGAGGTCATTTACAACCCTTAAAAGTGCTGACTCGGTACTATACCCACACCTAAAGCCAGATTGGAATTTATCTAAGATATTATTATTGGTTAAAAAAGTATTTAGTTGTCCGAATACAACTTTTTCTAATGTCTTGGCTAGGCTGGGTAGATTCAATATTGGTCGATCATTTTTGAAATCATACGGATCCAGATTGTGTTTTTTTTTTTCAAATAGGTTCAACGATAGCTTGCTTAAAACATACTATAACAACCCTGTTCTTGGAGGCTACAATTAATAATGAATAAAATGCTTGGGCTAACAATGTCCACAACATCCTTAAAAATGCACAATGGGATGCCATCACTGGGGCAAGATGAACGCTTTAAGTGAAGAATAATGTCCTTGATATCAAAGAGTGACACTGACTAAAACACAATCCGGTTACATTTATTAAACCTAGGTTTGAAGCCAAAGTAGAAAAACTAGCTCTAATACCATTAACTTTCACAACCCCCCCCCCCCCCCACAACCCCCAAATAAATCACGTATCAGAATCAAGTTACGTTTCGTACTAAGGCAAATATGTCTATTAATGACAGCAAATAGTTCACATGGGGGGTTATTAGCGATCATATTAGAGAAATAAATTGCTATAGTTTTTCACAGTATTTTGATATTTGTGATATTTGTGGAAAAAAAAAACATAGGGGGGATGTTTTGAAACATTTTTATTCATAAAAAATAAATCATGAGAACAAGTTCTTCATTACTGCATTTGCAGGAATTGTAAAATCTTTTTTGTTATTAACTCATTTAGTAGCCTAACGCAATATTTTTACTGTAATAGCTTATCTTTCCCCAAAATATGAACTGTGATCATGCACAACCGATGGCAAACTTTGTTTAAAAAGTGGGTGGGATAGGTGTGTGTGTGTGATCAGTTTACTAATGTGACCTTTAATGGTCCAGTAGTAGAACTTTTGCCGGAACGAACAAAGAGTCTCCGAAACGGATTGAAGCGCGCGTGCATGTGAAGACTGTGCGTGAGCCACGAGATACACTGTAACCGCGCCACTGATCGCAGGCGGCAACTTTGATCACTTGATTTAAAAAAGCAACGTATTTCAGCGCTAGATCGCCTCTTATTTAACAAACGAACGAAATGAATGCTCTGCCAGCTGGAGATGTTTTATTTATTTCTATTGGTACATCATAATTAAGCAGAGGCAGGGATACATTGACCAAGGGGGAAATATCAGCATCCCCCGGCAAATCGCACCCTATATATATATATATATATATATATATATATATATATATAAATATATATATATATATATATATATATAATTTACACACACATTTATATCAATAATAAAAATTACACACACACAAAAAAAATATATATATATACACACACACACACACACATATAATTTCATAAAATTATTATTTTTTTAATTCTAAGCTAGATGGCATGTAAAGAGAATTGAACTATCACTGGATGCCAGCAGCAATTAATACTAAATGTGTATGCATTTTTGTGATATTCCAGATTGTTGCAACCTACACCTGCCGGAGGAAGACAGCTCGCCGTTCATTGAATTTGTTCATTGAATTGCAAAAAATAATTTTAATGAAAATGTTTATTATGAAAGATTAATAAAATATGTTATGACTGAAAGAATTCCATTTTTATTAAGTTAGAATGAATCAAAACAATGGGTAACAAAATGCTTTCCATTTTGTTCTCTTTCTAATGCAATGTTCAGGTTTGACTGTATTATATAGTAAAACTGGCACTTCAAATTACCATTTAAACCAACCAAACAAACACAAAACTTGACAAAAATAGTCTTTAAGAATCTGTTATTATATATTAATATCACCAACCTGAAAAAAATGGGCAAATATGTGCAAAAATCACTAGAATTCACAAACCTTTCTACAGAGAGCTGTAAATCCTAGTGGTAAAAATGTGCTATTGTGTGATAAAAAATGCTCAATGTGTCCACCGGAGGGCACCGATCTAATTTTACAAAATTGCTTTCATGAGGCCTTGACTCTAAAATGAAATACAGCTTTAATTTATATTTTTTGTAATATATATATATATATATATATATATATATATATATATATATATATATATATATACATTTTCTATTATAATCAATGGGAAAAAATGGGTCATAATTATTGCATAAATATTAATTATAAATCATAAAATTATCTCAAAACACCAAAAAAGAAAAGAAAAAATATTATTGAACAAAAATATATTTCATTAATTTTACTCTTTTTTTTTTTATCTTAATCCCGCCCTCCGGGTCATTTTTGACCCGAAAGTCCTGAGTGTGAGCCATAAATCAAGTACCCCAGGGGGTTAAATACATATTGCCATGTAAAACAAAAGCATTATCAATGGGGGATTTCAGAATTGCCCCTGTATTCCCATGCATTTCTGTTTAGGTTACTAATGGGATTTTTACCATGGTTTATCGTCAGTGGCGGAACTAGAGTTTTATACATGGGGTGGCCAGGGGGTGGCCACTGCTACTTTCGGGGGTACACAGTACACACACACAGTGGAAAAGCTTGTGGAAGGAATTGGGTCAATCTGTTTGTGTTAAGTGTTGAACATCCAAAATATTGCAGAAAACAAAGCTGAAGCACCAAGTAGATAAGATACCGCATGTGTCTGTTATGAACTGCTGCATTTATTTACAAAAAAACTCACATTTACAACAACAACAAAAAAAAAATTATTTTATCTTTTATTAGATATAGCAGGCATCAAGCAGACATGTCCTTGAAAAAGTTAAACAATTTTATTGCCCATCAATATAAAATCTTATCCTGGGAAGATTAAATACAACATAATTCTTTTTTTTATAATAATTTATAATAATTCTAGTTCTAATTATTTAATTTATAATTATTTTTTTTGTGTTCATTTTTGGGTGAACAATCCTTTTAATCTGGCTCATCTGGCAAATCATCTCAACTTAAATTCCTGAATTGGGTATGTGATTGACTGCCTGTGTCTGGTAGATGCTCTGACCTGTTGCTGGTTCTGAAGTCTGACCACACTGACTCTGACTAGCCAGTGGTGATGCAAGGGCTGGGGGGTCTGTTTGCACCTGATCTGCCTGTTAGTCCAGTCATTTTAAGCCAAAATGGGGGTCAACCTTGAACAAATTGCAACAAGCAAACTCAACTGATTTTGTATCCTCAATATGTCCTGAATAAGGAAAAAAAAGTCCCAAAGTATCCCATTAGGGAAAGTTTAGAAAAAAACACAAATATAGCCTTTTTCTTACGAGAATAGGGTAAAAAGTTTAACCTTTAGATATCACCATGAAAATTACTGAGTTGATTACTTACATCAAGACAAACAAAAAATGTATTCCAAGTTTTTAAAAATTGTTTGTTAAGATGGACAAACGGTGCATAATCTAATTACGTATGTGGTAATTTGCATAAATACCACAACAGATCTAAACATTGGGTCTAGCCAGGTGAAAATGTCTTGTTGAATCTTGTTGACATATAACAGTAAAATACTTAATGTTAAGGTCTGAATGGAACCCATTTAGGCTACCCATGAGCATTAATACATAGAGGCAGGAAGAAGTACTTTAGAAACCAGCCTTTTTTAATTATTAAGAGATGGGGTTTGGGGCCGGGTCAGTGGGACTGTTTCTGGGGGACGAGTCTAAGGGAAGAACAGGAGACAAGGGTAAGGAGAATGCAGAAGACAAAAGGTAAGTAAAATAAAAAGTGAATCCCCAGAAACAGATTTCGAAACTTTCCCCTAATGGGATTCTTAGGGACTTTGTTTCCTTACTCAGGACATAATGAGGATACAAAATTATTTGAGTTTGCTTCTGTTGCAATTTGTTCAAACTTTTTTTCATAAAATGACTGGACTATGTTTGTGCTTATTTTTAAATAACTGATATCTCTCCCTTTCTTTTCATGTTTAATTGACCCTGTTCAAAAATATGACAAATTTAAAATATGATTCCAATCATAATCACATTCTAATCATCATCATCCAATTACCAACATTTAACTCTTTCTTGCCAATATAAAAAAAAAAGTGGTTTTGGTAATTTTCACAATTTCATGGCACCCCAGAATATTTTGTTGTATGAATATCTGAACATACCAAAAGAAAGAACAAACCCTGTGCTTGTAAAACAAAAACAAAAAAATAATGTTATTCTAGCTTCGTGCATCTTTTTTTTAATCAACACTTGAATGTTGGCAAGTTTCATAAAAAGCAACATGAGCAAAAAGCTGAGAAAATCGCATTTTTATCAAAGACTACATCTAGATAAGATTCATAATGATGATCAAAACACAGTAGATCGAGTCCATCAACAACCTACACCCATAAAGCTTCATAGTCCTATAGTGATCGCATTATGATATCGCTTGTTTCTGCTCTTCTTTGCCTGCGTTTTGATCTCCTATCCTCACATTAGCTAGAACATTTGTATACTGTAACGTAGGCTACACACGGCAAGGTACTGTATATGCGTGTATTAGGCCTAATGTAGGCTATTGGGAGCAAACCACCCTGATGCTAAACCTTAAAAGCTTACTTCAAATATGATGTTTTCTTATTCGGTGAAGTTCGGTATCTTGCAACCATCTCTCGTCCTCTGCTCGTCCGTTTGAAAACTGCGCGCGCCGCGCTGCCGGCGAATTTAATTAAAAAAAAAATCAGCATCAGCAACTGCCAGTATCAAATAAAATTTTGGGGTGGCACCCGGGGTGGCCAATCGCATGTCAGGGGTGTCCAGTGCCACCCCGGACCCCCCTCTGGCTCCGCCACTGTTTATCGTTAAACCGGTAATCATTCCATCCCTATACACCTGAAGTATTCAAAGAGCACCTGTATGTGATCCAGCAGCAATTCTAGCCCATTTTCTTAATTATTTATTTTGTTTGGTATTGATATATTATGACTGGATTGTAATAAATATTTTCCTTTGTAATCCTTTATTAGGAGCATGTTTTTGACCCTAACTTCAATGATGAAAAGAAAATTTACGCTGGTTCTTCAGTTACAATGGGGGCTCTCCTTCTTCTTCTCTTGGCATTCATCCTGAAGCATGGCCTGTCAAAAGCAGCGACCAAAGACCTCCTGGAGCTCCTAAATTTTGTGGTGCCTGGATGTGTGCCAAAGTCAGTTTGGTTTTTAAAGAAACACTTTCTTGAGTACAATGACAAGACAGAGCTTCATTTTTACTGTCCTAGCTGTTCAAACTACCTTGGTGTTGAACCCGGTAATAAGTGTGGAGTGTGCCAGCAGACCTTAAACAAAAAAGGTCTACTTGAGAAGGCATACTATTTCCTTGTCATGCCACTTAAGGTTCAGCTAAGAAATATCCTGGCCCGTGTACAATCAAAGCTATGGAAACATTTCACAAGAGATGGCTGTGTTTCTGATATCAACACTGGAATGGCATACAGACGTGAGACACAGGGAGTACACACTGACAGTATTACGCTAACCTTCAACTGTGATGGTTCCCCTGTGTTTAACTCATCAAAGACTTCAATTTGGCCCATTCTGTGTACTATCAATGAACTTCCATTTGTGGATCGATGTAAAAATGTCATATTGCATACGTTATGGTTCGGCAAAGGAAAACCCCCGGTTCAAAGTTTCTTCACCCCATTCATCCGTGAACTTCAAAAACTAGGGGACACAGGATTCTGTTGGAAAGATGAAACTGGGTCAGAACATCACACCAAAGTAACAGCTAAAATCTGTATTTGTGATGCAGTTGCAAGGGCAATGGTGCAGAACTTTAAACAGTTCAATGGAGAATTTGGATGTGGTTTTTGCTACCACAAAGGGGAGATGGTACAAAAAGGCAGAGGTTTTGCTAGAGTTTATCCTGTACAGATAGTTGGGTGCGACCTGAGACATATGGCTGAAACAGTGCAACTTGCTGAGTTAGTGATGGAAAATGGTAATGACCAATCTCAAAGGGGTGTTAAAGGTCCAAGTCCACTGATCCTGTTGCCATCATTTGACATTATCAAGGGGTTTATTCCAGATTACATGCATTGTTCTTGTCTTGGTGTAGTCCGTCAATTTGTCAATCTTTGGTTTGACCCTCATTATGCTAACAAGAACTTCCACTTGACTCCTCGCCAGTTGAATGACCTAGACAAAGGTTTGTGTAAAATTCAGCCACCAAATGAAATTAGAAGAAATCCTAGGCGCTTAAGTGAGAGAACATATTGGAAAGCTTCTGAGTGGAGGGCATTTGCTCTCCTCTATTCTCCTGTAGTACTTAGGAATGTTTTACCAGGGCTGTACTACAAACACTGGATGCTTCTTGCATGTGCACTTCACATCCTCCTCTCCCAGTTTGCCACACAGGATGAGCTCAATTGTGCAGAGTTATGTCTAGTTCAGTTTGTAGCAAAAGTGCCTGCTCTTTATGGTCTCGAGCATTGTTCATATAACTGCCATTTGTTGACGCATCTTACCCAGAGTGCCAGGGACTGGGGTTTTCTATGGACCAATTCAGCATTTGTTTTTGAAGACATGAATGGCAAACTCTTGCAGCTGTATTCTGGCACACAGTCAGTTTCGTCACAGATTTTTAAGCATTTCTTTTCATATCAGAAGGTTGTAAGGAAAGGAAATGCTGTACTTCATGATTCAAGCAGAGAATTGCAAGATTTTTTCTTTTCCATGACAAGTGGCAACATTGTTACGAAGTCTTCATGTTACATCAGAGAACATTTAGTGACTTTGGGGTGTGGCTCTCACAGACTGTTAACTGCCAGAGAAATTGCTGCACTGCAGAACAGTTCTACGCTCACAGAGTACCAACATGAGAACAGTTCAACTGTATATAAGCGTTGCGTGTATAATGGTATGTTAGTCACCACCAGAGATTACAGCGTCAATTTCAAAAGAAACAATTCTGTAATAGAAACAGCTAATTGCTTTGGTATGGTAGAATCCTTGGTTGTTGTACCAAAACCCTGTAACTGTGAAAGAGGGTCTAACTGCTCTTGTAGAGAACTTCTTATTTTCTATAAACAACTAAAGCGAGAACACAGACAACCAGCTATCAATGATGCAGATATCAATAGAAACATCACAAAATTTCTTGTGAAAGTAAGGATTTCAAATGAAATGTGTGCAATGACATGTGAGGACATAGTAGCTAAGTGTATTGCAATTGAACATGAGGGTCAGTTATATGTGATGAAAATGCCTGTGTTTGAGCAGAGTTAAATTAATGCAGGCTAACACCAGCCTCAAAAATGCAATTTTGTCTCCAAAACGGTCACATCCACACAGTAGGGTTGAGGAAAATAATGGTAGGCCAATGTATGATGATATAAATGTGTATATTATTTATGTGTTTAAGTAACACAAAGGGTCGTTTTAGATGTTGCTTGAGCCCTCTTCAATCAGTTACTATAGTACTTGCGTGGGATACAGTGTTTTTGTATTTCAAAATACTCAGTGTGAGTTGTTTTATATTATTTATTTATTTGCTCAGGACCATAATCATTGGATGGAGCACAAACAAGCAATAAAATAAATACCAAAGAAAAAATGATGGCATATTGTTTTGTAAACAAAAACAAAGGTACCATGCAATATACCATGGTTATATGTGAGGTACTAGGGTATGTACCATAGTAAATCTGAGGTACCATACTATGTATCATAGTAACAGCTACAGTACCATACAATGTACCATGGTACCATGGTAATATCTGAGGTACTGCAGAATCCACCATGGTAATATTTGAGGTACTAGGGTATGTACCATGGTAAATCTGAGGTACCATACTATGTACCATAGTAACAGCTACAGTACCATACAATGTACCATGGTACCATGGTAATATCTGAGGTACTAATGGTATGTACCATGAAGGTACCATGGTACTACTATGGTATACCATGGTATGTACTATAGTTTATCATGGTAAACTTTCTTATGGGAGCTAGTGGAATAACATAAGAAAGGAAGTCCGAAAAGTCCCCAATAAAGTCTTTGTGATATTTAGGTGGCCGATACACATTCACAGGTTTCTTAGGGCCCTTTCACACCTACCTTGTTTGGTCCGGACTTTCGGACTTTTCAGTTTGGTCCGAATCAAAATTGCAGGTGTGAAACCTCCCCCGGACCACGGTCCGGACCAAACAGATTAAATTTGGTCCGAAGAGGTAGTCTCGGTCCGGATCAAACTGAACAAAGGTTTGGTTTGTTTCTAGTGTGAAAGCATTTCTGTATGGGATGATTTTAGTATCAAAATGATTAACACGTGCAAGCACACTTATCAATGAACTTGATACATGTTGCAGAAATGTTTTATCCATGCCTTTCAACTTGTGTGTGCAAAATTCAAAATTGAATGAATGTGAAGCAATTTGTACAAATAGAGACATTTTTGTGAATACAAATGTTTTCCTTTGTATTAGTGTATCATAATTTGCACATGCAACACAGAAGACGTGCATGTGTGGATCAGGTGACGCGCGTGCATTCATTGACTCGATTCATTGAGTCGATCCTATTTGATTCATTTGGATTTTGAGACTTTCATTTCGCGGGTTTCGCCTTGCACGATCCACACACAGCTGTCTGAGAAAAGCTGCTACCACTAAATGGCAGTATTCTGCTAAAACAGACAACGGCAGCATAATCAAGCGTTCTTCCGCATTTAAGGCGAGACACGGTAGGCAAAAACATAGTTTTTTTTTTCACTGGTCAATTTTGAGATTTTAGGATATTTGTCTTCAATAACATGTCTTCTTTCAGACTTGTGGTGAAAAAAAGTCAGAAATACACATTTAGGTCTTTATTTTACTACACTTTGCCTGTTTGCGTCTGTAGATTTCTCATAAACTCATCAAAAGCGATCTGCACTCTGTCATCACACACACCGTTGGAAAGCTTGCTCTCTGCTATACAATACTGCCGGATCCAAATATGGTCATTTCCTTTTTATCAGCAACCAATCGCGAAAGTAAAAGGGGGGATTTTACTCTAAATGCGCGATCTCATTGGCTGATGCTTATTCTTTAAAGCCCGTTTTCTCAAAATGACTTTTCTCTCTCACTCCAAGTCCGAAATCTCCACGTCAGTAGCACCTATATACACCAAACTTTCCAGTCTTGTACCTAGTTATATTATGAAGACATTTACAGAGGGATTTGTAAATATATTATTCTTAGCCTGATTTACATAACATTTTATTCCAAAAAACATGTCGAAAATCATTTTTTAAGGCTATTGGCAGTATATTCTGATTTACAGGATAACAAAAGTAGATATCCATAAATCCCTCTGTAATTTTTTTCCCATCTAATATGTGAACACAATGAAAAAATAATTTTGAACCTGGCTTTATCCAATAGGCCTACTCAGATTTCGTTTTTTAAAATATATGCAGATTTGCGCATATTTAATTAGATAATGTCTAATTTGCATATTTAAACATTAAATTACAGAAAACTTGTAATAAATTTTTTTCTCATCTTAATGTAGGTAATCAACTGGCAAAGTTTCATGGTGATATCTGCTAGTTAAAAAAAATACCCTATTCACCTGTAGTGTCTCGCCTTAAGACGCTTAATGAGAGTGATATTGAAGCACCAAATTTAGTACACAATAATATAGGCCTACCCTATTAATAAAGCATACTTTATAGAGGCAAACATTACGTCAGATTATGAACAACACCCATAGAAAACCATTATAAAACGCTTAACGTGCAATCGCGCGTTGCATGTTCAGCAAGGCGTATTGGCTACTGAGTTTAAATATCACCGTCTTACTGCATTGACGTTAAGCTTTTTCTTTATAATATGCTCTATGGGAGGAAAACTATATAGCCTACAGACAAGAGACTACATGAACGCAATGTACGGCGTTTCAAGTTAATAACACTTCCCGAGCCTGTTAAAAAGAAAAAGCTTAACATGAAATAAAAATTCTGCAGTTGCGTTTAACTTTGCATGTGAATGGGAGAGCAACCGGTCCGAGAGTGCAGTGAAGTAAGTTTTAGGTTTGATATTCGCCTCATTTTATAAAGGGACCATCTGCAAACTCCACTCACAGTCAAAAAAATATAAACGTCCAGTCATTCATTCAAATGAACATATTTCCAAGGTTATATTATAACCTTGGATGTCTAGTGGGCAGACTGACTTAGCCTACTGTTACTGTACTATGTCCAGCCAATATCTCGATTGAACAGTAGCCTACAATTGTTTCATTTACTGTAAATTGTTTTTCTATTCATGTTCCAAAGGTTGCAGTACGTTCCTAGTGACAAGTCAGGTGAAATTTTACATTATTCACTTGTAGTAAGTCACCAAAAACCCGTTTGGTTAATTACAGTAAATTTTTTATAAAATAATAATTGTTTACTAAATAGGCTACATGAAGGGAGTTATTGGGGCAATTTCACCTGTAGTAAGCCAGTCTAGTCACTGAACATACTACAACCATTTTGAACATGAAAAAACCCTTTTGGTGAATTACAGTATTTTTCTGCAGAATACAGGCTACATGAAGGGAAGTATTGTCCAAATTTTACTTGTAAGTCAGTCTTACAGAAACCTTCTACGAGCTTTGGAATTTGAAAATGTCTGTTATTAAATTTAAAAAGTAATTTGAAATAAAACAAATTATACGTTTTAACCACTGATCTATATAGAATGACATTATTAGATCAGTGGTTTTAACGCAGTTAGTGGAATTGGCAGACGTTCCCTTGTGCATCATGAGCTGTGGTTAGCGCGTCAAAGCATTCTCATGTAGAAATATGCAGCTACAGTCCCGCTACGCCAGTTGATTTTCAATTAATATTTCATGTCGATATACAATGGTTGCATATTGTTAAAACTCATCGTGCTATAGTAAGACTATAGCCTATGGCTTAAGGGTCAAGGGAAAACAAATGTACTGCGAAAATCGTCTTTAATATTTAAAAACAGACATTTTCAAATTCCTGCTTGTATACTATGTACACAATGTGTAGTCAGATAAAAATAAGCATATAATATGAACGCAACTGCGAAATTTCACCTTTTTTAACAGGAAGGAAAATTGTATTAACTTGAAACGCCGTGCGTTGCGTTCATGTAGTCTCTTTCCTCCCATAGAGCATATTATAAAGAAAAAGCTTAACGTCAATGCAGTAAGACGGTGATATTTAAACTCAGTAGCCAATACACCTTACTGAACATGCAACGCGCGATTGCACGTTAAGCGTTTTATAATGGTTTTCTATGGGTGTTGTTCATAATCTGACGTAATGTTTGCCTCTATAAAGTATGCTTTATTAATAGGGTAGGCCTATATTATTGTGTACTAAATTTGGTGCTTCAATATCACTCTCATTAAGCGTCTTAAATGCGGAAGAACGCTTGATTATGCTGCCGTTGTCTGTTTTAGCAGAATACTGCCATCTAGTGGTAGCAGCTTTTCTCAGACAGCTGTGTGTGGATCGTGCAAGGCGAAACCCGCGAAATGAAAGTCTCAAAATCCAAATGAATCAAATAGGATCGACTCAATGAATCGAGTCAATGAATGCACGCGCGTCACCTGATCCACACATGCACGTCTTCTGTGTTGCATGTGCAAATTATGATACACTAATACAAAGGAAAACATTTGTATTCACAAAAATGTCTCTATTTGTACAAATTGCTTCACATTCATTCAATTTTGAATTTTGCACACACAAGTTGAAGGCATGGATAAAACATTTCTGCAACATGTATCAAGTTCATTGATAAGTGTGCTTGCACGTGTTAATCATTTTGATACTATAATCATCCCATATTTCTGTATGGTTCGGACTTTCAGACCTTTTACAGGAAGTTCCGGTGGTTCCCGCATAGCCGAAAAAACAGAAGATGGCAGGAAAAATGAGCCGTACGAACATGGGGAGAGGAGGAGACGAGGTTTTTAATTGAAGTATGGTCTGATGACATAATTAGAAGTCAACTGGAAAAAATTCACACAAAAAAAGAGCTCGCATGATTGCTTGCAGTCTTCTCCTCCTTTCCTGCCGGCGACGATAAAATGTTCGCACGACGAGAACGTTCATTTGGCGAATTTGAACTAGCCTTGTGAATAGTTGGTGCTGCATGTAATTATGCCATAAAAATAACAATACAGTTGCAACGATATGCGTCTGTTCATTCATAATGTCAAAGTTACCCGCCGCATTGACAACACGCTGACGTCAGACGCACGTCCATTTACAAACCAATCAATGTCGAGATCCAGCCCACATAGATGATGACGACAGGACGCAAGTATGTCACGTAAAGTTCTTTAGTGCGCTCGCATAATTGCAGTGTGAAACCAAACCAAAACTTTCTGAAAGTACAAAATGTATCAAAATGTGAACTTTGGTTGGGACCTTGGTGCGGACTTTCAGGTGTGAAAACGCCCTTAAAGTCCATCATCAACACTTGAGATTCAAAACTCTGATAGTTCATGGACTTCATTCATGGCGTGACTTATAATAGCTACAATGAGTGTATGTGTGTTACCAAAATGAAATGTTCAGAAAAGTTAAAAACATATAAAAAAAAATGTGAATGTATAAATCTGTTCTTTCCACCTGTCCAGGTCTGCTGTGGGCACCAGGGGGCGGTGTGGTGCAATTACGGTAACCCAATAGAGCCGTTGTTCAGTTTGTGACCCTAAAGCCCAAAGAACATAAACATTACACTGATGGCTTCCCACAGCACTTTCAAATGGATTTCCAAGAAAATACTTGTATAGTAATAATCTGCTTGAGAGACATTCGTTCTATCATTAGATATGTACTGAATCATTACATTATATATTCTTCGTGTCCACATTTATGCAAAAAATTCATAGTAATTGTTCATATGTTCATGTTGCGTGTCACTTTATTTCGATAGTTTCAGACATTCTACTAAGTAACTTTGCTACGTCAACTACCAGTCAGATTATTAGAATTAGTAAGACTGTCTGCTGCTTAATATCTGCACACTGTATATTGATCATCTCACAACAAACGTTCTATTGACTATAAGTGACTCTGCAAGCATGTCAACTTATTCTACTAACACTCTAATGAGAGTCAGTTGACAAGTTACTTATAGTTAGTAGAATCTCTAAAGTGGACCATTGAAATAAAGTGCATACTCATGACGTGGTTGCACATTTATTTGTACTATAGCAAACATGTAAATGTTAAGAGATGCTGTTTGTTTGGAAAAATGTGCTTAACTCCCAACAACAATTTATAAAAATCACTGAAAACCACTGCTTATAACAACGGTTTATTCATTTTAGGCCACATTTAGCTTCATAATATCTTCTCAGAAAACCACAATCCGAGTGCGAAAGCATATTATGATGAGAAAAGTAGTATTTCTGTTTATTTGAACAAACAGAAAGATCCTTTTTAACTTATCAGATAATTTGTACACAAACAGAACAGTGTTAACTGTCCTTTGACAAACTGTCATCTGTGCACAGAAAGTTAATTCCTGATGGCCATTTATTAGTTTATGTTATATATGTTAACATTTTACAGACAATTACCTTTAAACAATATTCTATATAACAATGTAAATCAAACAAATTAATCATAGATATGTAAATAAGCATATGCATGTAGTGTCAGGTCTATTGCCAAACTTCCAGAACAAAGACTTCATATACAGAAAAAAATAAAGGTGATAGAAAAGAAAGATAAGCAAATACTAGGATGAAAACATCATGTCTGATCTAACCTACAACTGTAATCTAATGTTGTCTACATCACCATTGAGATATTACAAGTGTATATATCAACTGTCAACTGGCCGTGTTCAATGATCATGGGAAAAATCTGTGAGAAATGGGTTTACATCACTTGGGGTGTATTTAAGAAACATTTTCCCCCATTAACATCTGAACCTTTGCCTTTCAGTCTTCCTTCATAGCGCAGCCATCATCATGTGGACGCCTCCACTCAACCTCACCTGTGAGAATGACAAGATCGTTTCTAAAATTCACATTAGACCTAATCTTGTACTAAGAGGAACCTTCAGTGTACCTTCAGAGTCCACTCAACCCTCCCTTTACTTCAAAGCTTGACTGGTCATGTCCCGAGATATAACACAATCTGGCCCTCAGTGGACCAACTCCAGCTGACTCGCAGAAAAGGGCAGTACGCCACTAACATAGTAAGCAATGCCCAGAGACAGAAGAGCGATGACCACCAGCAGCAGCAGGACCCTCCAGAAGCCTAAATCCTCCACAAACTCCTGCCAGGTGGAGCGGAAGCTGGACAGCACACCCTCGCTGTTCTGTAGGTTTGGATTGAGCAGCGAATGGCTCTCCATGGCACTAGGAACAAGAGTGTTGAGTCAGTATTGGTAATCAATTGAAACATGTTGAGTAACTAAAAGATGTTCCTAAAAGGTGGCATCTGAGGCGAATCTCACCTCTCGCTCTCAGCCATCTGCATGGCTTCTAGTTTGGAGTGAGCTCCTCTGTTGAAGCCCTTGACCTCTTGCTCTTCCAGGCCTTCCAGCAGCCGAATGGCATCTTTATTTACCCCTCTCCTCTTAGCCAGCACCAGGGGGGTTGATCCGTTGTGGTTACTGTTCAAATGCAAGATCACAATCGAGAGTCAGATGAAAACTTACCATTGTTACCACATTGCTCTGCCAAGTTATTACATCATTACAAGCACTACTACATATATTTCTTTTTTATGAAAGTGGTGACTAACTTGGTTAGTTACCATGGACCATTGTTTTTACAATGGGGCTAAAAGTGCACTAGTCACAATTCACATACTATCTTTCCTAAATAGTATCTAAAGGCACAATAATTAACATGATAATAAAAAGCTAGCTGACTTTTTCATTTTTTGACATGACTACATTTCAAATGGTCAATATTTATTAAAGGGCACCTATTCAGTGCCGGCGGTATGGGGGGGTATTAGGGGGCAATGCCCCCCCAAATGTCTTTTATGCCCCCCCTAATTGAATTATGATATAATTTACAAAATAATATCAGTTTAATTTAATTCACATTTCAGTGAGAAATAATAAAAATATATATCTACAAACTGCTCATTAGCTGAAATTATAATAAAGCCGACCTAAAACCACAGTGTGGCGCTGTGAGAAAACCCACCTGCCGCCCCCCCCAATCACTTGCACGTTAATACATGAATGAAATGACTTTCAGTTGGCGCGAGATTCCTGACTGCATTCAAAACAAAGCAAACAGATGAAAACTGATACACTTTTTTGATAAAGTTAACTACATTATGCTTTTTTAATAGTAGGCTACTGTAAACGCTTAGGTTAGAGCAAAGCAGAATAAAGATGTGTAGCTTTTTTTCTCTCTTCCGCCAGTGAGATAGCAGTTACTACTATCCTGTCAGTGAGAGACTGTGTGCATGTTCGTTAGCTTTGTTTATAATAAAGCTGTGGTCAGAGTCGGTCTTGCAATTTTTTTGTATAGGCCTATTAAACCCTTATTTAATCAAATTTCTTAAGAGTTGCACGTCTTGCAACAATGTGTAATGGTTTGTGTGTTTATTGTATGGGTTGCATCACTTCATGGTAATAGCTAACAGAAAAGGCAGTAGCAATAATAAATATAGGATATCTGATATCCGATAAAAAGTCCCCATACCTAGTGCCCACCCATTGAAAATAAATGCCCCCCTGCTGAGCGCAGTCTGAAGCCGGCTATGCACCTATTATGCCCCTTTTTACAAGATGTAATACTGGTCTCGGGTGTCCCCAGAATGTATTTGTGAAGTTTCAGCACAAAATTCCCCACAGTTAATTTACCATTTGAAAATGTCATTTTTGGGGCCTGTTTTAAAAAGAGCTGCTTTGGTGTGTACCACCTTAAATGTAAATGAGCTGCATATCCCCGCTCAGCCTTTGGATGAGGGCGTAACTTGCAAACCTATGGCAATAAACAGTCGGTAGAAGTAGAATGGCTGAGAGACCCGCTGTTTTGTATGGCATTCAGCCTTACACGTTTGAACCGGAATCAGACCCAGATGATGAAGAGACTCCGGCAGAAGAAACACAAATGAGAATGGACCAGGACGTCTCGGAATGGTTATTTGGTATGTACTTATAGAGTTGTAATCGCGCCCCCTTTGCAATTATGGATGTGCAACACACACACAGACACACACAAACTGTGATAACGTTGGCGCAATTTTTTTAAACTAAAAACACAAATACTGTGATAACGTTTGCTACGTACAAAAGAAATTACATTTACTGTATGTGATGTTTCTGTCTGCACGCCAATATCCCTCGTTCTACAGCTTCGTGTCAATGTGCTGGCCTTTGTATAAACATAGCAATTTTGATGTCTTGTCTTTAAAGAAAACATGCACAGTTTTTAATACAATATCTTTAAAAAATATATTTATAAACGTGTGGTTACACACTATACAAACACTATACTGTACTTTTAATTTAAATGTAATTATTTTATTTGTCAAAATAAAAATAACAAACTTTGCTAAAGTAATTGTTTTGAACAAGTACAAGTACAAGATATTAAACAAAACTTCAATACTGTGAGGCGTTTACAGTGGGGTGGGGTACAGTATGGGGTAAAAAGCCCTTCTCACCAGCTCATACATTTATGATTTTTAAGCATACCAAACTAGTTTTGTGATTTCTCTTCTCACAAATGCACTGCTACATTGTTCAACGTAAAGCTATATTTTCTCTGCAATCATACACTGTGGGAGTAGTGAAAAGCACGTTCCTTAAGAGCTGGGCAGATTACTTACTAATTGTAGTCCATACTGAACAGAAATTATGTGATTTAAACGTAATTATTACGTTACACATTTTAGGTAATATACTCTGGCTGATTTTTGATTACTTTCAGATTTCTTTTGACCTAACTTGTTTATAACATGAATAATATCATCTTGTACCATTTTGATCCAAAATGTACCAAAAACACAAAGAGAAAGAAAAATGAATCCATTTTGTTTTGTTATGGTCATCAACACCATTAATTGGCTTAAAAATTACGTTACGTCAGTGTTTCCCAAACTAGGTTTTAGGAAGTAACTGCAGGGGTTCTTAAATTAATGAAAAGTAAATAATCTTAATTATTGCTAATAAATCTCAAAAATGTTATGAGTAATTAAAAAAAAAACCGAACTAACAAAAAGATGAAATATTTTGTTTACACTGTGTGGTCTCTCAATTTTCCATGTAATTACAGTCGCCTGACTAATGGGAACTTCTGTGTGTGAAATTGCACAAAACTGGAGGACTTTATGAACATATATAAGCAATACGTATTGTTTTTATTTATTAAAAAACGTATTGTGTTTATTATTGTTTTTTTAAAGGAACATTTTAAACATATAAAAAAATAATTAGGGACAATCAATAAATTCTAATTCATTTACTGCCATTTTGCAAATTATGAATTAATCATGTAAAAAAGGAACTGTAGTCTGATTATGAGGATTTTAAAAGATAATATAATCTAATTACAAGTATTTAATTTTTAGATTCTGATTCCAGGTTACATAATCCATTACTAGTCTACCCAGCACTAGCTACAGTATTAGCCCCGTTTTAGTACCCTACATAAAAATAACACAATAGTAGACACAAGCGCTTACCAAAATTCGTCTAGTTACCTAAATGAATAAAACTATTGGCATATCTCACCAAATGTCAATTTTGAGACCATTGGACACCAGGAACTGAATGGTGTCCACATGTCCACACAGGTGCAGTGCAGTGTTGCCCTGATAGTCGGTGGCCAGCAGGTCTGCGCCGAACTTGTGCAGGAAGCGGCAGATGTCCACATTACCTCGTGCCGCTGCCAGATGCAGACCCGTGCGGCCCCTGTGATCACGGATGTTGGGGTCGCAGCCGGTCTCCAGCAGACGCCTAGCGAAACTCAAGTCCCCATCGATACAAGCCTGCAGTAACGGTACACTGGTCTGCGACGAGTCATTGATGAAGACATATGACATGTCCGAGTCGGTCTCCGAAAATTCCAGCGTAACTGAAAAACACAATATTAGAGTGGATCTCATTAAACTATATTTTGCATTGAAAAGATGAAGTCTGTTTTCAGGATTTTAGATTTTTTGCAGTGGAATTAATCACATGACACCACACCTCTGTATTACACTAATGTAGCACTTTATTGGTGTCTTTACTGTGTACTTGTGGACTATGTTATTATGTTCATGTTGTCATGCAAAACTCTTTTGCTGCTGTTGAAGTGGGATACCGGTGGTTATGCACAGGTTTGGTGGTATGATTAAGTTTAAGGGTTTGTTATTGTGTATGGGAAGGGTCAACACTGTAACTATAGATATAACTATAGAAACGAATTACAGCTGTAATTACATGCTGCAGGTATTTTTTTAAGAAATACAAAAACAATGTAAAAACATGTATATGTGAATTGAATCAAATGGTTATTTTAAATATTAGTACATAGTAGTTAAAGACACTTAATATCAAGTGGGTCCCAGTGCTATTACAGTAAAGCAAATTAAAAAACAAACAAAAAAACTCACTTCTCACACATAAATAGGGGAAGTAACCTTGGTAAGATCATGTACCATTTCATTTTTCTAAAGACCTGGGATGAAAATGGTTGAGTAATTAAATAATTTTCAAATTAAGATTAATCAATTAAATGCACCCTTGTATGATATATATTTATCCGTATTTATTTAGGAATATTCTGTGTTTGTAATTAGGGAGATTTAAGTGACCATTTTAAAACATCTGACACATATTAAACGATTAATGGTCTTCAACAGTAGGCTTAAGTTTCTTAAAGCAAAATATAATTTCTTATTTTTCCCGTATGAATACGAGGTGATTATGAAGTGAAATATGACCTAGTCCTAAATGATGTGTGTGTGTGTGTGTGTGAGTGACGATGGTGCAGGTCACACCCATAGACTGTAAAAAAAAAGGGCCACACTCTTAAAGGATTATACTCCACTGCAATAATTCAACATGAAGGCTTTTTAACAGTTGCAACAAGCACCTGATCATGAGCTGCAGAGCTGTCGGAGGAGGATTGTGCATTAGCCAGCGCACTGCTAGATGATGCTGACTAATGTAAAACATCCATCTAATCACAACCGTGAGATGTATTCCTCTAAAGTCACAACAGACAGGCATCTGCTAGTACAAACCAGCTTCAGTGTGTCAAGCGTGATTTTACGTTAGTGAACATGTCACTGTAAACAGTTGTATAATACACACTGTTTCCTAGCATTTATAAGAACACTAACTTACTAGCATAACGTTATGAGTGACGGGGGGAAACAGACTCGACAAAGAGACAGCAGCGAACTTATTCATACAGACTCTTAAGGGTTTATGTGTACCTGTTTTGTGCAGCAGTCTCAAGAGAGAAATGTCTTGCGTTTGCTGAAGTCCCGTCCCTTATGTCTGTCTGTGTTGTTTACGAGTTGCTACAGTACAGCGGCTGAACCAGTTGGGAGTCGGGAAGCTCACAGCGCCCTCTACTGCTGTGGGGCTCTGCAGCCGCGCTTCGAATATCAGCTATATGGGGAGGCTGCAGACCTGTGGTGCTTCTCAATATCCCTCCTCGTCTCCTCGTTCCTCCATCCTCCATCCTATGACCCGGAAACCGATCGAGCTCAGCCATCTTGAAGGACATCTCAATTCTCTATTGCTCCGCGAGGAGGCGAGGATCGATGAGTGAGGAGGCTTCCAGAGTCATGAGCAAGGATACACAGGTGTATCCCAGGCGGAAGTGTTTTATAGACATCGCTAAGACATGTGACCAACTGGGCGGCAACGTCATCAGAACGCAAAGAATTATGGGCATGTTTGGCCCGTTTACATGGGCTGGCATAGCAGGCTAGTGTTCTGGCATGAAAAAATAAATAAAAATAGCGTGAAAAACAGAATATAATCCTACAAAATGCAGCGGGCTAAAGAAAACATTGTCGGACCATACCAGAAAACTGTCGTCCGTTCAAAAGTATGCTAAAGTTTTAAGCACCACACTCGTCGCTCTCTCTCATCTATCTGCATGCAATCGCAATTCATGTCAAGATTGCAATGCTGGGGTGTGTGCGTGTGTGTTTGTGCGCCCGCGAGAGAGAGAGGCGCGGGCGCGATCGAACTGTGTGTGTGTGTGTGTGTGTGTGAGAGAGAGAGAGAGAGAGAGAGAGAGAGAGAGAGAGAGAGAGGCGCGATCGAACAGTGGAAACATAAAACATACTCCCTCATTTTGTTCATAGAGGTTATCATTCAAACTGCAAAGTGTTTACTTATATTTGTGTAACTCACACTCGCAATAAAACACAACATTGTGCTTTTGTCACACTCTAAACTCTTGTCAAGCTGTAACAACTGTCACCCAACCAAACACATTTTTAAAAGCAACATCCAACCCCATTTCAAAACAGTCTGTGGTTACATCTTTTGGACATTAATCATATCGCATTGGTTTTCATTTCTTTTCTTCAGAGCAGTTACATATTCTACATTGATTAAAAAAAATCAGATGTGTTTTTAATGGTAGTATAATTTTATACGAAAATCAATTATTTACCATTCAGATGAGAATAAAGTTAGGGTTCATTAAAATTAAGGAAAACAAATATATTGATCCGTTCTTAAAGGATAATTCAGGTATTTAGCACTTTGAGTCTATTTTCTAGTTTGTTTTGGATGAACTAAGTTCCCTTTCGAACGGTCACTTCGTATTGCGTAGCTATACGCAGTGGGGAAACTCCTTTTCCTCGATTTACTGAAGCCTTTATGTAAAGCGCATTTGCAGCTGCACAGCTAGAACATGAGCGTCTGGCTCGCTCATAGGCTGCGCTGCGGCAACTGCACATCCAATGGCGCGGGCGCCTCTGACGTACGACCAATGAGAACACTCTGCGTCATACACGTCAGAGCCCGCCAAGGGGGCGTGACCTCAGTCTATAATAGCCCCCGAATTCGCCATTATAGCAGATTTTACTCCTTCAGCGACAAACTTCACGTCTCTGACCATTTATTGAGCCTTCGCCGTCGAACAAGCCTTCAGCCTGAGCCAGCTACAGTTCAGCAGACGACACATTTCACCGTGTTTCTCCTGACGCCGTCTCTCCTGTGGCTATCCGGCGATATCCTTTTCATTGCTCATTGTATATTGTTGTATTATTTGTACGAGCGTTGTTCAAATGCCTCGTGTTAAGACCTGCGCCACGTGCGGATGCAAGCTGCACGAGGCGGACGAACACGCTAGCTGCATTCCATGCCTGGGACTTCACCACGCGGAGAATGCACTGTCTGCCGGCGGATGTGCGGCCTGCGAGAGCATGCCTATCTCCGTGCTGCGAACTCGGCTAGCCCTCTCCCGTGACGGCGACGCCGCCTCTCCCGCGCTTCCTTCTCCGGCCCTACTTCAGCCAAGGAAGAAGAAGCGCCGCAGCCAACGGCATCCGGAGAACATGGATGTTAGTGAACGCACGCCGGCCTCGTCCCCGCGTGCCTCACTCTCTCCAACCCGTTCATCTCCGGTCCTGTTCGAGGGAGATCAGCGCCCCCCCCACGTGGCGGGCCTTGTCTCCTTCGGCGGGCCTAGCGAGCACGACGACAGCCTGTCTATCGCTGCGTCTGAGGAAGAATGGCCGGGCTCTTTCGACCCCGTCATGGCTTCCCAGCCGACGCCCAACGCCTCAGCTACCAGGACTAACTCCGACGCGGAAATGCTTCGGATCCTGACGCAGGCCGTAACGGACCTCGAGCTCGAGTGGGCTGCGCCCGCTGAACCCCCTCGAAGTCGGCTGGATGGCTGGTTTCTGCCAGGGCACCAACAGGCCCCTCGTCACAAGCCAGCGCCATTTTTTCCTGAGGTACACGAGGAGCTTACCAAGGCCTGGCGCACTCCTTATTCTACACGAGGCCCCGCAGTTTTCGCGACGCTCTTCTCCGTGGACGGAGCAGCGGAAAAAGGCTATGAGTCGTTGCCGCCCCTCGAAGAGGCGTTGGCCGCTCATCTCTGCCCGAACACAGCTGCTAGCTGGCGAACTAGAGCTGTGCATCCCAACAAGCCGTGCCGTAGCACTTCAGCCCTCGCCGGACGCGCGTATTCCGCCTCCGGTCAGGCTGCATCGGCCCTGCACACGATGGCCGTGCTGCAGGTTTACCAGGCCAAACTCCTCCGGTCTATGGACGAGGCTGGCCCGGACCCTGAGGCTTTTCGGGACCTTCGGAGCGCCACAGACCTGGCCCTGAGAGCTACTAAGGCCACAGCGCAGGCTATCGGGAGGAATATGGCGAGTTTGGTCGTGCTCGAGCGCCACCTCTGGCTTACCCTCACTGACATTAAGGACGCGGAGAGAACAAAGTTCCTCGACGCCCCAGTATCCAGCACCGGCCTCTTCGGCCCGGCAGTGAAGGGGTTCTCAGAAAGATACACCGAGGCACAGAAAGCGTCCCAGGCCCTGCGTCACTTCCTGCCTAAGCGCTCTAGCTCGGCGTCAAGTGCTCACAAGCTAGCCCCGCCGACGCCTCGGCCAACAAAGCCCACGAAGCAGGCCTCTCAGCCCCGCCCTGCGGCTGATGCCCAGCGCCAGCCGAGAGCAACCAAGCGCTTCCCGCTTCCCCGACGCCAAGGCCCCAGACCAAGCGCCGCGCCTCACACAGCGCCGCCAAAGTCGTCCTAGCATGCAGGGGAAAGAGAGAGGGCACGGGTCCCGCACTCGCCGGACCACCCTCGAAGAAGTCAACAAAACTTCCCACAGCCCCTTGTTCAGTTCAGGTGGCTGGGGATTTTATTACTGCAAACAGGCCCGCAACAGTAAGCGCGTTCTTGCAAACAAACGCCGTTTTCACGGCGACCCATATAAAGCACAAAAAGAGTATGTTTCACAAACACAACACCTGGGTTCACGGTCCCCCTTCATCAGGCGGCCCCTCCCCCGTTATAATACTGCCTTCCCTACATGCAAATGCTTGTACAGTCAGTCCAATACTCAATGTGGGCACAAATCACAATATAAGGGTATCAGGTCCCCCTTCACTAGGCGGCCCCTCCCCTGTTGTAACACTGACTTCCCCACACGCGAATGCTTGTACAGTCAGTCCAATACTCAATGTATGCACAAATCACATGATAAGGGTATCCGGTCCCCCTACATTAGGCGACCAGCCCCAGTCAGTGTGTCAAGCCCTAGCCACACGTGTTCTAGCCTGGCAAGCTATCCCCGGTGTGTCGAGTTGGGTCATAAACACTATAAAGCGAGGTTACTCGCTCCAATTCGCTCGCAGACCCCCGAAATTTCAGGCGGTTCTCGAGACTTCGGTGAGAAGCAACGTGGGTCACGTGCTTCGCACCGAAGTACAGAATCTATTAGCAAAAGGGGCGATAGAATTAGTCCCCCCCACGCTAAAACACATGGGTTTTTACAGCCGCTATTTTCTGATTCCGAAAAAAGACGGCGGTCTCAGACCCATTCTAGATTTGAGACATTTGAACAAAGCTCTCATGAGACGGCCGTTCAAAATGTTAACTATCAAACATATCCTCGCGCAAGTGCGCACGGGGGATTGGTTTGTCACAATGGATCTGAAAGACGCTTACTTTCACATTCAGATAAACCCTCGTCACAGGCCATTCTTGAGATTCGCCTTCGAGGGCCAAGCTTATCAATACACCGTTCTGCCGTTCGGTCTATCGTTAGCACCCCGTACATTCACGAAGTGTGTGGATGCAGCGCTTTCTCCTCTGAGACATCAGGGAGTGCGTGTGTTAAATTATCTCGACGACTGGCTGGTGCTGGCACAGTCGAGAACCGAGCTATTAGCTCACAGGGATTTGATTCTCAGCCATCTAAAATGCCTGGGTTTCACAATCAATGTTTCAAAAAGCAAACTAACCCCCAGCCAGAGTGTGATCTTTCTGGGTACAGTTTTAGACTCGAGAGCGATGACAGCGCGACTCACACCAGAGCGCGCGCTCTCAGTGCGAGCGCTTACAGGCACTTTCAGAGCGCGCGAGCACGCGCCACTGAAGAAATTTCAGAAACTGCTTGGTCTCATGGCAGCAGCATCGCCAGTACTCCGCTTGGGATTACTGCGCATGCGCCCGCTGCAGCATTGGCTGAAACGACGTGTGCCAACTCACGCATGGCAGTCAGGCAACTTGCGCGTTATGGTAAATCACGGTTGTTTAAGAACCCTGATTCCCTGGCGAGCGCAGAACTGGTACCACGAGGGGGTGACAATGGGAACAATTTCCAGAAGGAAAATGGTTCTTACAGATGCGTCCAACCTGGGTTGGGGAGCGCTGCACGAGGGCATGCCTGCATCCGGCCTCTGGTCGAGCACGGAGCAGAGCTTACATATCAACTGTCTGGAGATGAAAGCAGTTGGATTGGCCCTGAAAGCATTTCTGTCGAACCTCAGGGGTCACCACGTTTTAGTCCGCACAGACAATATATCAGTGGTGGCCTACATAAATCGCCAGGGGGGCATCAGGTCAGGAAACCTGCATGCGATGGCGAGAGACCTCCTCTTATGGGCACAAACCAACCTGAGCTCTCTGAGAGCAGCGCATATACCGGGCATCCAGAATGTGGGCGCGGATATGCTTTCACGGGGCAACACTCCTCTCGGTGAGTGGTCCCTGAACCCACAGACGGTCAGTCTGATATGGAAGGTGTTTGGCGAGGCCGAAGTCGACCTGTTCGCCTCGAGAATCAACACCCACTGCAAATTGTTCTTCTCGAAGGACAGGGACGCGCTGGCCCATGTCTGGCCCAACCGTCCCCTTTATGCCTTTCCCCCCGTCTCGATGATTCCACAAGTCATCAAACGGGTCAGAGAGAGCGGGTGCCCAGTCCTTCTGGTGGCCCCTCTCTGGAAAACCAGACCGTGGTTCCCGGAACTGGTTCAGTTATCGGACACAATCCCATGGCCTGTCCCACTGAGGAAAGACCTCCTCACACAGGCGAACGGGACATTGTGGCATCCGAGACCCGATTTATGGGCCCTCCATGTGTGGCCCCTCAACGGGTACCCAAAGACCTTCCTGAGAAGGTCTTAAGCACTATATCTGAAGCCAGGGCCCCGTCGACTCGGCGCCTTTACGCTTCGAAATGGTCAGGTTTTTCCAGCTGGTGCTCGAAAAATCAGGCTGACCCAGAGTCATGTGAGATATCTGTAGTTCTCTCATTCTTACAGGAGCTGCTGGATGCGGGTCGCTCCCCGTCCACGCTCAAAGTATATGTGGCAGCCATAGCAGCACATCATGTTCTGGTGGCTGGCCAGTCACTGGGAAGAAACAACCTGGTCGTCAGATTCCTTAAAGGTGCTAGGAGAATGAACCCCTCCAGACCTCCATCTGTGCCATCTTGGGACCTCTCCACGGTCCTGGGGGCTCTGAAAGGTCCACCTTTCGAACCGCTCCAATCGGTTGATCTAAAACCCCTCTCGCTGAAGACCGCTCTCCTTATGGCTTTGGCATCTATCAAGCGAGTGGGAGATCTGCAGGCACTCTCTGTGAGCCCTGCATGTTTGGAGTGGGGTCCAGATGACTCCAGAGTCGTCCTCAAGCCCAGACATGGTTACGTTCCTAAAGTGCTCTCAACACCGTTCAGAGCACAGGTGGTGACGTTATCAGCCCTCCCTCCTTCTGCAGAGGATGGAGAGGTTAATCTTCTCTGCCCTGTCAGAGCGCTGAGAATCTATCTGGAGCGTTCTGCGTCTTTTAGACAATCAGAACAGCTTTTTGTCTGCTTTGGTGGTAGATCCAAGGGGGATCCAGTCACTAAGCAAAGACTGTCTAGATGGATAGTGGATGCTATTTCTATGGCTTATACCGCAGCGGGTCAAGTTTGCCCTATAGGCGTCAAGGCCCATTCAACCAGAGGTATGGCCTCGTCATGGGCTTGGTCATCTGGCATTCCCATTAGTGATATTTGTGATGCGGCCGGCTGGTCCTCGCCTTCCACATTTATGAGTTTTTATAATATGGAAGTGCCTTCCCTGCAGGCGAAGGTGCTTTCGGTATGATTAAGACCCGTTGGTGGCCGGTCTTGTCATAAATTACTGTGCACAATCACATTCACATATATACATGAAACCCGCTGCTGGCCGGTTGTAGTTCATACATAAACCCGCTGTGGCTGGTTATATTTATATATATATAAACCCGCTTTTGGCCGGTTATATGACATATATAAAACCCGCTTTGGCCGGTTATATGACATATATAAATTCCATACATATATAAAACCCGCTTCGGCCGGTTATATTCCATAACAGATATCAACCCGCTTTAGCTGGTTAAGATTTCATATATAAACCCACTTGACTGGGTATATGTTCGTATACTAATAACCCCGACAGAGTCTGGGTTCATTGGTGTAGTATATTGGGTATTTCTACTGATGTATACTACTGAGACCTGACGGTGTCTGGTCTATTTTTACATAAATTATGCGGTTATGGCTTGTTCTGTACGCTCAGGGGTCCTGAGTTGCAGTGACAGCCAGTTACTCAGTGCGGCGTTTTGCATGGCGTCCCCACTGCGTATAGCTACGCAATACGAAGTGACCGTTCGAAAGGGAACTACTCGGTTACTCACGTAACCTCAGTTCCCTGAGTTAGGGAACGAGTATTGCGTAGCCAGCCGCACTATGGTAACATGGCAAGTTGTCGCTTCAGTCGTTAAACCTGCTATAATGGCGAATTCGGGGGCTATTATAGACTGAGGTCACGCCCCCTTGGCGGGCTCTGACGTGTATGACGCAGAGTGTTCTCATTGGTCGTACGTCAGAGGCGCCCGCGCCATTGGATGTGCAGTTGCCGCAGCGCAGCCTATGAGCGAGCCAGACGCTCATGTTCTAGCTGTGCAGCTGCAAATGCGCTTTACATAAAGGCTTCAGTAAATCGAGGAAAAGGAGTTTCCCCACTGCGTATAGCTACGCAATACTCGTTCCCTAACTCAGGGAACTGAGGTTACGTGAGTAACCGAGTAGTTTGAGAGGTGGGTAGAATTTTGACGATGGGTCCTGTCTCGACTTTTTGAATCTTTTAGAATCGCCTCTGACCGCTTCAGAGTGAGTGTCTACGAGCATACACAAACATGTCCTTAAAACAACCCGTAATGTTCGTTTTCAAAACTGTGCAAGAAGGACTATTGCAGTTTATAACACAGCAGGTAGACGGCATCTTGAACACTGCGTTCTTCCCTCCATGCAATCAAGTCTGGCGCCTTCTGTTTGTGCCGCGGATTCCCAAAATGCTTTGCGTTCACCACTGGTAATACGTCACGATGACGTCACATTAGCAATCTCTATTGACTAAACGTGACGCACTTATCAATTCTCCTCCCCCTCTATATGTGTGTGTGTGTGTGTGTGTGTGTGTGTGTGTGTGTGTGTGTGTGTGTGTGTGTGTGTGTGTGTGTGAAGAATTGATGTCAGGTGTGTGTGGATTGCATCAATTTGCTCCTGATCTTCAAAGTACAACGGGACAAGCACTTGTTGGTGGAACAATAATGAAAAAAGTGTCGAGCCACTTTGATTTCTTTTGGCCACCAATGATGGACTGTGCAGAGAAAAGTGCAGAGAAAATTGAAAATTACATTTAAACCACATCCATGTATGTCTCTGTAAGTTATTTTGTAAGTCGTAAAAAAAGATGGGTTTTTAAGTTTAGAGAGAGATTTTCATTTTCTTTAAAGCAAACACACACCTTTATGAGATGCAAGTTAAAAATAATTTGGTAAAGACAGAGTATGATAAAACCCACATTAAGTGCACATACCCTACATTTTAGTCTAGACCAGTAAGCTATTTTAAGAAATGATGTTGAAAATAATCAAAATATTTGAGTGAGTGTGCAGTTCAATTCTTTACTTGAGATTTACAGACATGTATACATATATGCCTATTATAAATGTGTCTTTTGTGTGTTCACACCATAGACTGTAAAAAAACAAGTTCATATATTTCCAATATCTACTGTAATGTTGCCGCAGAAACCATGTTCAGTATGTTTTAATGTAAGGAGTAAACAGTGTCTAACCAGAAGAGGCCATCTCACGCAAGCTAAAGAAAGGCAAAAAAAAAAAAAAAATTAAAAAGAAAATGAATTTTAAAGTGAGAAGAGAAGACTATAGGGCCAGCTAAACCTACACATGGTTAGCTAAGTTTAAGCCAGACAGAACATAAACCTGACCGTCAAGAACTTTTTGTCTCTCGAAATAAATTATAGACCCATCCATTGATATAGAAATGAATTGATATCTAGGCTACCTATACCAAGCTAATCGTTTATAAATAATAGGTTAAATGTTGCATCATTGCTGACAACAATAACTTTAGCAGATTATGTAACATACAAATGACAGAATCTATAATTTTTTTGTCAGATTTTCATTCTAACGATAAAAATCTTGATTATACGGTATTATTACTTTGTCTTCTGGGCAAGATTCATCTTCATAAAGACAGAACCATTCAATGATCCTGATCTAAGAATATTCTCCTCTGATATAAAGTCCCTTTTTTCTTCTTTTAAGAAAATGTAAAAACCTTTAAACCTCAAAGGTTTCTAAAATAAATAATATCATTGAGTCTGTTGTAAAGAACCTTTAATTTTTTATTTTGACAAAATGTAAAATTGTATTGATTTGTGTAGCCTCAATCTCTTTTGATGTCCCCCTTTTTTATTTTTTTTTCTCTTTCTCACTGTTAATGTCTTGTATCCTTTCATTTGCAATTCAAAATAAATAAATGTATTAATTTAAAAAAAAAGAAGATTATTTACTAACATAACTATTCGTGTCGCTGTACAGCCTCCCCCTTCTGGACGCGTCAGGAACAACAGGGGCGCATAACTGTCAGGAGCGTAAAACTGCCAGGGGCGTAAAACTGCCAGGGGCGTATATCTGCCGGCTCCAGGGGTGCTTCTCAATATCCCTCCTCGTCTCCTCGCTCCTCCATCCTATGACCCGGAAACCAATCAAGCACAGCCATCTTGAAGGACATCTCAATTCTCTAATTGCACTGCGAGGAGACGAGGATCGAGGAGTGAGGAGGCTTTCAGAGGAGTTATGAGCGAGGATACACAGGTGTATCCTATGCGGAAGTGTTTTATTGACTAAGGCTATGTTTACACGGAAACGATCTGAAGAGAAAACGCAAAAGTGGCGTTGCATTATCACTTTTTATTCTGCGTTTAGACGAGCATTATCGGGGGGGAAATCCGCGTGCATATGGTGACGCAAAAGTGTGTGAAATTCGATGTGGTATGCACTCCAGGCGGCTAGGTGGCAATGTGAAGCACTGCGACACAACAACACCAATATCTGAGAATATTTTGTACAACTGCTGAAAAGACTCTTGTACGTTTATCAGAGCTGCTACGGCAACTTGAAGGCCCGATGTATGGAAATAATCCGACACATTGGGGTTATTTTCCTGTACTGGTGCATGCCTGTGACGTAAACGCGTACGCGACGAGAGCCACAGTGAGCAGATTTGCGTTTTTACCGTTTAGACGGGAACGCGACGGTGGATCGTTTTTAAGATTTCCACTCTGGGGGGTGGTTTCCCTTTTTTGCGTTTTTAAGCCCCAAAAAGCCGTCGCCGTGTAAACGAAAGGCACATCCGATAAAATATTTTTACGTTTTCACCCGGAATCGTTCTCGTGTAAACAGGGCCTAAACGTGACGCACGTATACATTCTCCTCCCCCTTTACATCGGTCACAATCTTTTTAATTTATAGTTTACCGTTGCATTTTATATAAACCACACATCTCACATATTTCAACAGGGTATCTTGCTTTATTATTATTCATTATGAATTTCTTAAATAAACAAACTTCAACAACATAAGGGCAGATCCTTTGAGCGCTGCTGATGACGCTGTGAAGTGACGCTCGAGTGATTAAGGCCCTGTCCCAAATGGTGCACTTCATGCGGACTTTCGGTCTCGTGGACTTAAATTCCGCGTGCTCGCCGAGTCTACGAGTCCGTAGGCCGTCCCATTTCGCATTTTAGCGCTCTGAAGTGTGCTCAGCAGCGCCCCCTTTGTACCCTTGAAGCGGTCTTCCGCGAAGCCCACATAGATGCAGGCTCCACGCACTTTAAAGGAGAACTCCGGGCAATTTTTAAGTTAATCTTGATCGTTAGACCTTTGTGAGTACTGACTATAGAAAAAAAAACTAACCGGATTGGTGCTTGCTACGCGGAGCTGCGACCGCGAATGCCCAGAGCTCCCACCCAGCTAAAACGGCAGCTATGGGGGCATGGACATAAAGAGCGTTTTTGAACCTCTTAACAGACACAAAATGCAATCAAAATGTCTGTCCAACATGAACAGGGACCCTACATGTGAACAAGATGCGTTTAGCAACTTAGCCATTGTTTCAACTCACCTAAATAGTCTTTTAGACGGCAAGCTGTAGTCTCGCGCTGCAGTCCCGTGCTGTAGCCGGAAAAGGTAAACAATGTCCAGGTGGGAGGAGCGTTGATCATGTGGGAGGAGCGTTGATCATGGATTAACTGTCATCTGTGCTGTTGTCCAGTGACTCCAGTTGGAATTTTCACACCAAAATGGCGGCCGCGCTACTGAAGCGCCACCTAGTGGCTGTTACCAAAAACGCATCAGAGTTTAGCCTCTTGTTCGTCACGCCATTTGGAGCAGCCATTTTGACGGAATAGAAAATGCTATACCGCTGGTGATAATACAGCTCGTCGCGAAATATTTCTATCATGCCCGAGCGATGCTGTGCAATTGGATGCGATCAGATACGTGATCATACAAAAGGAATATCTTTATACCGTATCTCAAAAGAAACAAAACGGAGAAACAAGTGGTTGGCGGCCAGTGGCGCAAAAAGTGGGTATGCGCTATATGCGGCGCATAGGGGCGCCGCATCATGGCGATGCCAAAGCGATGGTTAAAAAAAAATCTATTTTTTTATAAGTTATATACATTTATATAAAAGTTATACAAGTTAAATATAAAAAAAGTTATATAAATTTTAGAGGACTAACAGGCTAGAGTAGGCGCCGGCGCCCTCATAATATTCCATCATAGAATTTATTTTGACATAGAAGGGTATCGCGAGCGGGCGGGGGCGCGCGCGTGAGCGCTGAGTGAGCAGCAGAGGAGTGCGTTATCGTTGAAACTCGAAAAAGATGAATGAAGCAAAAAAGCGGTCGGGGGCTAAAAATAGAAAAAGAAGGAGGTTAAAGGAGATGGCATGTCAAGGGATGCGACACCAGCTAAATAAGTGGATGGTGAAATGCAACAGGTATGTGATGTTTGTGCTTGGAGGAGGCTTGCAAATATTCATGTTAACAGACTAACGTTTGCTAAATCTGGGAATGTAGCAGCCAGAGCTAGCTATTTTAGAATATGCAAAACCGAGGTTGCTGAGCTGAAAACTAAAAAATATAAGGTAGCATGTACAATAAATGACAAGAATCTGGAAAACAACTAATGCAATATCTCTGGTTTACCATGGAATCATGCGTAGATTTGCTATCAAGCTCGGAGGCTTGCAAATAATAATGTTAACAGCAAGTGTTTGCTAACTTAATGCAAAATAATTTTGGTTAAACCTTATGGTACCAATCCCATGCATGACATATCTCAATTTTATTAAAGTAAAATAACAACTGGTAAATAAAGTAAAATATACAACTGGTAGCATGCACAATAAATGACTAGAAGCTGGAAAACAAAACGTATGCAATAAGGCTGGTTTATCATGGAAACAAATAGATTTTGTTTTACCATTCATGTATGTTCATGTTAGCTGTGCTATCAGACATAAGCTATAGTTACATCTGCTGGGTGACATGGAAGCTGTATTTAGGGTCACATCTCTCTCTCTCTCTTTAAAGATCTGTGCTATATAATATGTATGATCAAGTGGCAAACAGCAACGAGGCTTTTGTTGACCACTTGGACAAAATCTGTTTCTGTTTTTTTTGTTGTTGTTGTTCATTGACATAATTTATGTCATCATTGTTGTCATAAGTACATGTTGTCGTAAGTACAGGGATTTGCAAAGAAAAATATATATATATGTGTGGGTGTGTGTGTATGTATGTGTATATGTGTATGTTTGTAACTATTTATTCTGTAACTTTTTATAATTTGTTAACATTGTTAATATATATATATATATATATATATATATATATATATATATATATATATATATATGTATATGTGTGTGTGTATTGGGGGGCGCCAAAATTGTTGCTGCATACCCCCATTAACACTGGGTAGTTGCGCCCCTGTTCCTGTTGGCGGCAATAAACAGGCAAAACGCTGATGGCGGTGTTACTGTTTGGCTTCCAACTCAACACAGCTTTGCACTCTTCATTTTGGATCAGGTAAGTTGTCCCCTCGAAGGCTAATGAATGATTTCTCGTAGTTCGGGATCAAATGTTATAAATCCACTGTTGCCATAGAAATCCGCAATGTGTGTGTGCACACTACAATTCAGCATAACATAACAGGGCTCTCAAGTGTCACGCACTGAGCGTGACAGTCACTCATTTCGGTCTTTTGTCAAGCTCTCCCGCCACACATTGTATTTCTCACGCTGAAAAACTATTTGTAATATATTTAATATGCCGCAGCGACCAAAACTCTGGCCGCGCCGCTCTCACTGTGGAACCGGCAGGAATCAAGCGCGTCTCCTCTGGTGTTGTTCGTCGAGCTACACAATATAGCCAATCAGAAAATAGCATTATTGTATCTGGGTAAGATTTAACACAACAACCAATGAAAAAAATGTACACGGTTCTAATGGTGTATGGGTTGACTACATTTTTCTACGTTTTTTTTTGTACCAGTGAAACCAACATTAGCTAGAAACAGTATTAAAGTAGTAGTAAAGAGTAGAGAAGAGAGCCGTGGAATTGCTCAGTTAGCTTCAGAGTCAGTAACGTTACTGGTAAATGCATTTACCTAACACACTGTAGCCCAATGTCAAAACGTTTTTATGTAATTATCTTATTAGTATAATAATATACTAATAATATATATTACCCACGTCAATGGATCTATTATTAGGGGTGGCCCACCCCTAATAATAGATCCATTGCCACTGAGTAGCTGTCAAAATGGCTGACACGCGGCTAGGGGTCACGTGACTGGGAGATCTCTATACTCTTTGCCCAGAATCAACAAAGAGTATAGAAGACCCTATATATTGGGTCCCTATTGTATTGACCCTTCGCTAAGCCCCGCCCTCCTTAGTTACTGTTGCTATGCTTGTCCAGCTTTCGCGTCTAGCACCGGTGTCAGACATTCTCGATGAGATAATTAGTAATTTTTGGCGAACATGTGAAATATCTGAGAGAGCAAGGCAAAAGGGACTGCAGACAGTATGCATTCGAGGGACATATCCATGACATAATATGCAACCGATTAGAGAATAATTTCATAAAAATTGAAGCTAAAGCCGCCTCCTCATACCTGACCATTCAAATGGGAAACACAAATTGAGGAACAGATATGTTCGTGCACAGCAGGGTAAGTGAAATGTGAAACTAATCTAATAATTATAAATCAAACAGTTTATCCATAAATCTTGTGGAATAACACTAACACCGGGAGAGCCGCGATCGGATTGGGTTAAAGTTACTCAGTCAGGGGTAACGTTAAGTTAACTTAGTAGGCCGTCGATTAACGTTAACAAAATGCTGAAATATATTTTAAAGTATGTAAGTGAGCCTCCGTCTTGTCTTTAAACGTCTCATTTTACATTAAAACATGTGCATTATGAACAAAGAACCGTAATTATTTCCAAATTCCAAGGAATAGGTGTTTTTGTTAATCCTGAGGACATTTAGTTGTGAATGGGGTCACACTGCTTGATCAACGCACATCCTTTCTCACCTTGGCTTTTAGATTTTCGGGAAGGAAAAAAAATTCCACTCCCCCGTCCAAACTTTTAGGATACCGGGTATCAAATTTGCACAATCCATACGCACAACGCTTCGGCATGTTTCCCTCGCTCGAAAGCTTGCCAGACCTCCCACGCCTAGTTACGGTTGCTAAGACACGATTGGCCAGTGGCGGTTTTCGGGCGTGGCTTACCGAAGGGTCAATTCATTGCATGTTTGTTCCCTAAACCCTCCCGGTTTCAGTTCCACTCACCCTTACCATAACCCTCTATTATTATGAAGCAAAACTTAATTTAATACACCAGTTTAAATTAAAAACAGAAAAAATCCCCTCACGGTTTGGAGCTGGCGAGCTCTAGATTCCGGGAGATTCGAACTAATTTGCGGGCATCAGGGAGCCGCTATCAATATGCGGGAGACGCCCGGAACTTCTGGAAGACTTGGGATGTCTGAGGATACGATATTGGTTTTAAAATATGTAGGTTATATCGAGCGATTCAAAAATAGCTTATCATTTTGCGCAGCAATTGGTTCAATTTCGAAAATATTCGTTCCTCCCATTTCATCATCACTACTAAAACATGTTATGGACCACTTCTAGTAACCAGAAAGTTGCTGTTGATGCCTGTAGGAAGCATCACATTTGTGCCCCTAATCAAGGCACATAACTTGATGTTCCTCCAAAAGTATTTTCCTGTGTTATGTCCATGGTACCATTCTGAGGCAACATCACAAGAAAGTCACAATAAACATTCAATATTAAGAAGTTTGAATACTTTTATTTGACAGGTTTTATATGTATACTGTACTCACTGTGAGCATACAGATCAAACATTTACATCACTATATGAAATACTGGAAAATGTCATCTTCTCATATTTACCGTCTGAATGAATTAAAATAAATGTTTACTGCGGTTTCTAAATGATACATCTCTTTTTTTAGTCTCACAGCAGTAAAAATATAATAAAACAAATTGCCTACTTGTGATGGCCAATCTTCACAAATGTACATCATTTTATTTCAGAAGAAAACACATAAATGTGGAAATATTGTTACATATTTCCCTATTGTTAAATGTACAATCAATTTAATGTATGTCTTTCATCAAGAGGATAAAATGAATAAACCATAATCTGACCATTTACAGACACATAATGAAATGTAACACGAATAGAAGAAAATGTATACTCAGGGCTACCAATGAGAGACTGAAAGGCCAAGTGGTCATAGTGGTTATATTTCAACCAATCTCTCTGAGAGAATGGGTAACTCAAAATTAGTCTATTTATCGCATCCAATGCACACAGTAAATTAGACATTTTAAAATTAAAAATGACATTATGAATATAAAACATATTATGAGAATTATTGAGGATGAAAACCTATACCTTAAAAGACCAAGAGATGATCTGCAAAGTATTAATCATCCTCATCATTTATGTTTGAGGAATGTCTGAATGTTTTCATCAATAAAATAATAGAAGACTCATTGAGCACACTAGGTGAACTAGATGAATTTAGATCAGCTGCATGCGATCTTATAAAAGAACAACATATTTTTTTAACTTCAGTGCAATTCATATAGGATATTTATGGGGTTAGACCAATCATTTCAAGTGACAACCATGAGGCACAATCTTATTTGTTCATGTAGATTGCAAAGTGCTGGTTTGTCCGTTATTGCCAAATGGTAAACAAGAAGATCTGGTTAACATTATTGTCAAGAAAGCACCAATATGGACTACTGAAGCCAAAACATTATCCATACAATGCAGTAGAACCGGTTAATGAAAAGACAGTATCGTTTTCATCGTTGCATGGCTTCATCTGAAAAATAAGGGTTGTATTATTCCGTGCCATCCACTGGGAGTCTGGGATGCACTCTCTGAGGTAGCCATGAATATGACAAAAAACTTAAGGAAGAAGCATTAACACAAAAATACAACATTATTTTCAACATAGCACCACTGTTGATAATAAACAGATAAAGAGTACAAATCTCTTTCTCCACTTCTTTTCATTCCAACCCCGATATTCTCCAAATGTACCAAGGGCACACCTCAGCCCTTCATATTACCACTGTCAAGGGCATGAAAGCAAATCAGTCAGTTGACGTTTGTTTCCTTTATCTTCTTCTACTCATCTCATCATCTTCCATTCTTGTAGTTAAAGTCTCCTGCTGTGCATCTTCACAAGCTACAAGATCTTCATGCAGACTTGACAGCGACTGATGCGTGACCGGTACAGATCTCCCTTCAGCGTCTCCTGGGTAGGACCCTGGACGAACTGTTCGCCCTGCTCTACCGTGGTCAACCAGAAACTGTACTTGTTGACAAAGTAGTGGCAGGTTCCGCGGGCACCATTGCACTCGATGAAGGGAGTAGCGCGGAAATCCTCAAGACAAGAACCGGGAGACACCAATGACTGACCGCCGCCTCCTGCACCTGCGGCTGTGTGCTGAAGGACAGACACAAACATTATAAAATGATGTGTAGGTAGTTTGACATTGTAAAAAACAGATACAGCGAAAAACGCAGAAAATTTAACCCGATCCAAATTTTTTTATGATGGACGAAAGTTTCGGAGGCTGTGTGTAAACGTGATTGACACAATTTAAGGTCGTAATTTATTTTTTAAGGTGCAAAAACTTCGGACGAGAATTTCAGACTCCGTGTGCAAGGACCTTTAATGCTCACCAAGGCTGCATTTATTTGATAAAATATAAAGTAAAAACAGTAATATTATAAAATATTAATAATGAAATTTAAAATAACTGAAAAATATATTTGAATATATTGTAAAATGTAATTTATTCCTGTGATCCTTCAGAAATCATTCTAAAATGCTGATTTGATGCTCAAGAAACATAACTTATTATTATAAATATTTAAAACAGTTGTGCTGCTTAATATTTTTCTCGGATTTTTTGATACTCTTTGATGAATTAAAGGTTCAAAAGAGCAGCATTTAATTGAAATAGAAATCTTTTGTAACATTAAATGTTTTTACCCTCACATCAATTTAAAGGCACGGTATGCAAGTTTCGCTTATTAAAAACAATAATAAAGGCGTAGGTTGATGACGCCATGAACGAGTGTGGAATCATGGAAGCGGTCGTTTTCACCTCCACAGCCGAAGGAAAGCAATCCAACGGGGCAGAAATCATGTTCATGGATGAGCTAATGATTAAAATGTTTAGTAACGTTATTGTGGTGTGAAGCAGGGCGGGGCCAATAGCCAGGGACATTTTGCGTTGCTGTTTTTATAATGCTTACATGCCGCACTCGGCCGCTGGCGCTCATTTGGTTTGGTTGTTTATGCATATTTTATGATTAAATTAATGATTAAAGTTAACTTAAAGTCCACCTCCTTCTCTGAACTTAAACTTTGTAACCGATATGTTTGACTACTTAAATTCACATTATTTTATTTCATTGCAATGAAACAGCTGAAAAAGTGCTGAATTACTACTCATACAGGTCACTTTATTTGATGAATTAAAATTGTTGGCTCTTTCTGATTATGTTATGTTAGCCACTTGACAAAATAGTGTTGTTTCTGAGGCATGGTACAAACATGTTGCTCATGGTCAAGAAAATCAAGAAAACAAGAGATTCAAACAAAAAAATAAACCGTGTTGAGCTAGTATGTAACAATGATTAGTTTACTGTCGATAAATGGATCCAAACAGTCGCTCATCTGACTAATAAAAAAACTGAATATATTAAAGCGTCATTGGTGTTTCTATGGAAGTAAACCGGAAATCGAGGGTAATGCGGATATGACGTCATTGGCAGGCCACACAATGACACGGGCCATTACACTGGTTAAAATAGCTGAATTCTCTGGACTTAAACAACATTGTTGGAAACATGTGGGATAATGTAAGATAATGGGATAATGCAACAAAATTTATAAGATTGTTCTAGGGGTTTTGGGAAATTTTAATCCACAAACCTTACATATTGTGCCTTTAAGTATATTTGCTGAAAAGTAGAAAAAGAAAAATTCTTACTGACTACAAAAATTTTAACATTGATAGTATATTTTATACCAATATAAATTTTAAAGAAGCACATTTAATATAGTCATATTTTTGGACAGACGATCACTGTTTATCACAACATTAAGATAAATTCCCTACATTCCAAATTTATGAACATTTCAAAATAAAGTATTCATTTATTTACAGTAAACAGCTTATATGAACACATTATTAACTGTAACATGTATTAACTGTCAACATGCCTTATTTTGTTGCCTGTAAAGTGTTTAAACACTATCTTACACACATATATGTGTACTACACTGTAAGTTCTGTTTATTTGAATCTCCAGTGATGTGTGATTGTGAATATAACTGAATTTTACCATAAGGAAGGAGTAACCAATCCACAGACTTCTCCAGCCCAGAGGGCAGGTCGGTATGCTGAGATCTTGGCTGTGGACAGCGATTGCTTGAGATGGAGCCTCACACACTGAGCAGCGGCTAATGTACTGAGATATCTGCTGATCTGCCACAGGCATCATGGGAATGGGCGCAGAGGTGGACAGCCAATATGATTTGTCATTCCGGCTAGCGTAGTGGCAGATTTCATTGACTGTGCAGTACAGGAAGGGGATGGTGCTGAAATGTGGCAGACATGAGCCGGGCAATCCTGTGAGGAAGAGAAAATTTGAATTAAATTATCTTCCAGAGCCTCAGGCAAATCAACTCATCAGTTAATATTTATGTAAAATTGTTTCTATTACACAGTGCACAATAAACTTATCTACAACAATATAATTCCAAATCCAACTATTTACATTTATATTTATCTGACGCTTTTATCCAAAGCGACTTACAATTGCTATATATGTCAGAGGTCGCACGCCTCTGGAGCAACTAGGGGTTAAGTGTCTTGCTCAGGGACACATTGATGGCTCTCAGTGGATTCGAACCCGGGTCTCTCACACCAAAGGCATGTGTCTTATCCACTGCGCCATCACCACCCCGTTTTACAAAACAGAACATTCAAAATGGTATGAACCTTTTAAACAATTGAAAGCAACCCTAATAATAGCATTAATTATAGCAACCCTAGTGTCTCACCCAGGTCCTGGTTGTGTGCTGTCTCCTGCCCCTCCACATACAGCAAACTGTATCCCTCCCATAGCTTGGTCATGCCTTGAGGACACATGGGCATCTGGCTGGATTGACTGTGTTTCACCAAAGTATAACCAATACCCCTACTGCGCACCGGTGGACCAGGAAGACCTGGCAACCCTGGCTTGCCACCGGGTCCTGTGGAGTGAGTGAATTTGAAAGACAATTACAGAAGGGAGGAGAAGAAATGGGTGAAAGCTGTAGTGGAATCTACTGTTGCCTTACACACTTGAAGATATACTGTTGTTAATGAAATGTATACCTTAAAAATATGCAGTTACTGAAATGTCTACCTGATCTCACCACTAAAACTGCTTTTTTTTCATTCTATAATTGAGTCATATTAAATACCCTGACTTGATGGGAATAAAATAAATTAATTTAGAATAAATTAATTTAGATGTTACCACATAAAGAACATTTTAGGTTACCTGACAAAAAGTATTTTTCAGTGCAGAGTAAACAATCAAAAGAAATACACTGTATCAGTGGTTCTCATCTGGTTTTGCTCCAGAATCCAAATTTTATACTTGCATCAAATGAAGATCTAACAAAGGGCCAAAATCGTCTATTGCACAAAAATGTTTATTGCTAAGAAATATCTAAATATAAAGTACACTACCGTTCAAAAGTTTAGGGTCTGTAAGATTTTTAAAATATTTTTAAAATAAGTCTCTTAAGTTAACCAAGGCTGCATTTATTTTATAAAAAACAAATTACAATTTAAAATATGTTTTATATTTTAATATATTCTAAAATGTAATGTAATCCTGTGATGGCAAAGCTGAATGTTCAGCATCATTTCTCCAGTCTTCAGTGTCACATGATTCTTCAAAAATCCTTCTAATATGCTGATTTGCTGAGAAACATTTACTATTATTATCAATGTTGAAAACCGTTGGGCTGCTTAATATTTTTCTGGAAACCATCATGCATTATCTGCAGGATTTCAAAGGAAAATAATTAATTTTAAATGGAAAACTTTTGTAACATTGTAAATGTCTTGATCAATTTAATGCAATAAAAAGCATAAAAGAATAATCTTCACAAAGTTTGAAAGGACAAAAATCCATTTCTATACAGTTAGTTATATTTTATTATTTTAATTGTGATCTGTATTTGTTATTTTATTTGTCCATGATAAAAATAAAACAGACCTGTGAACCACCATGTGAAAACCACTGTTCCAAAATGTATTTATAAAAGGTAAAAGGACATTCTTTGTACCTTGGTTTCCTGTGGGTCCTTGGGTTCCTGGAGTTCCAGGGTCACCCAAAGTTCCTGGAGATCCAGGTGGACCACCTGGACCGGGTCTACCCACTGGCCCTCTGAGTCCCTTGGGACCTAAATGAATTTCAGAGGAATTGAAATTGAAGTTAAAAGGTTAAATAATTGATCAGACTTTCATTTTCATATTTTTTGCTCTTTTCTTACCTTATGTGAAGACAGGAAAAAAAGCACTCACCTGGGAACCCTGGAGTGCCTGGCAGGCCTGGTATTCCCACCTGACCAAAAAACCCATCAAGACCTGGTGGGCCTGGATCCCCAAATGGTATTCTTTGGATTCTATCAGGTGGGAAAAAAACAGGACCTGGAGCTCCCTTAGGACCAGATTCGCCTGAGAGGACAATCAGCAAATGTTTCAAGAATGCTTATGATTTACATTACTACTGTTGTGCAAAATGATTTTTAAGATATATAAAATGCACTGTAATCTACTGACCAATTAATCCTTTGGGTCCATTCCTGCCATCATTTCCTGGTTCTCCCGGGAACCCTGGTGCTCCACGACCACCACTAAAGCCAGGGTCACCTCTTTGCCCTTGTAAATCCAGAAGAAAAAAAGAGCAGAAAAATGAATGAATTCCCAAAGCCTAGGGAGGGCAACGCACGAGAGGCAGGCCCGGTTCTACGGGGGTGCTAATTACCCTTAAACGAAAGCAAGAGCACCCTCAGTTGATACTGTAATAATATCATATTGGATTCATGCTTGTGAATCCTCTCAAGTAAGAGTTCGATTGTGCAGTGTAGACAGCTTTATTGATTATAACGAAACTTTGTGAGATTGCAATGAACTGAGATGAGTGACAGCCTTTTAGTGATTTTAAATGGAGCACTCTCTGCACGCATTTAGATTACAATATGTTTACAATAACAAAGTTAACATCAGTGAATAGTTGACAACATGTTATGCTGCATTCATTTAAACACTGCCTGCATCATGGCATGATTATAATACATCACCATAAACCTTTAATTAGTACAGCTACCATAGGTATTCGTTTTGCCATTAGTATTCTCCACTTAATCTATGCTTTGGAGAAAAATGGTGAAATCACAAATTACCAACTCTTCATGACATTGATGTTTGTGTACTATTCTGAAATAGCTTTTTTAGAACCTCTTTACTGGCAACACTAACACTGTGTACAGTATATTTCAGTTACATTGCTGCTTGTTTTTACTTGACCAAAAAACTCCTAAGCGTCTTCTTTTAAGATAATTTATGAACTGTAGTCTAAAGTATTCATGAATTGCAATCATTTAAGTTGAAGTATGTCATTTTCCAGTGAATTATCAAACATTGGGATGACAGGTAAGAGGCTAATTTATTACACTTTTTGTCCATTTGTAGTTTGTTAAATTCTTGTGTGCTTCTTTTTTTTCTTCCAGATTTGTTAGTTGTTGTTTATCACCACCATTTATTTACTTTATATTTATGTTAATCTTTATCACTTTCATGTTATACTATAGGAAATTGCAGTTCATATGAAAGATGAGCATTTTGAGTAAAAAGTCTCAACCAGGGCACTAACAGAGCCTGGGTCGGCCCTGTGAATTCCTATAAATAAAATACAACAACAGAGTATGAGGATGGAAAAAAATTAACAATGATGAATGTAGAAACTTCATGTCAAAATAATAACATAAGGAATACCTTTAAAACCAGGGTTGCCAGGTATTCCAGGGGCTCCAAAAGCACCAGGGGATCCACGTGCTCCTGGTATTCCAGGTAGCCCTGGAAATCCAGGATTTCCTCTGTCTCCTTGCACTGTTCCAGGGCCTGGTGGTCCAGGCAGGCCAGGAGGGCCAAAGGGACCTACAAACAGTGTCCGAATTATACCGTGAACTTCGGGGGGGTACATCTATTTCGACTGATGATGTCACTCTTCATTTTATATAAGCTTACACAAGAGAACCACTAATCTATATGCGAAATTCTGCAAAAGCTTCTGCAGCAGTTCAAACACACACAGTTGAGCACGTTTCCATCCGACAAACTTGTCCGTGAGATAATAAACAACTGCTTGGATTAATGCAACCATTCTTGGCTTAGTTTCACCAAGATACGGACAATATTTGCTTGGTACAGACTACAGAGAGCTTCAGGAGCTGCGTTAACTTTTAGCTAGCTCACTAGCTAGACTATGACTTCATTATAAATGAAAGAAACACTATGAACAACCAAATTAAGACAGGTTCTGAAAACCTGTTTAGATGACGATCTGCTCATAACATTTACCACAAAGCCCAAAAACAAGATGATATACATGTTCTTTCACAACAACATGATGATATACATGATGTCCGTGTTCTTATTGTTAGGGATTTTAATGTTCATGTGTGTTGTCCTGATAAGCCAATGGCAAAGGGTTTTCTGAACCTCATTGATTCTTTTAATCTTGTGCTATCTGTGTCTGGACCCACACAAAAACATGGACACACACTTGATTTTGTTTTATCATGTGGTTTTCCCGTTTTTAATCTAGACATATGTGACACAGTGTTTTCTGACCATATGCCTGTATTATTTGAGACTGCTCTTGCCTGTTATACAGTTAAAACTCGTGCTGTTGCACAGAGCTATCACATTATTAACCCCTCCACGGCTGTTCAGTCCTTGGTTGCCTTCAGTCAGAATTCCATCATTCCTAAGTCTGTGTGCAATACAGAGGAGCTTAGCTCATGGTTTCATTCCACCTGCCAAACTGTTTTAGACACTGTGGCTCCATTAAAATCCAGGCAGCCTAAAACTAAATCTGAGCCCTAGCTAAATGACACGACTCGTGCTGCCAGACGTGAGTGCCGTAGAGCTGAGCGCAAGTGGAAGAAGGACAAACTGCATGTGTCTTTTCAAATGTTAAGGGACTGCTGGCATCATTACCAGAAAACTGTGAAAGATGCTAAAAGAAAACATTTCTCAGATATTATCCTGTCAAACTGTCACAAGCCTCGTGTTTTGTTTAACACTATTGATTGAACCTTTATTGCCCCGAGGGGAATTTGTTTTGCATTCAAGGGAGCCACATTAGACATCAGCGCAGATAACAATAAAACCACCCCAATATCCAACAGCATTGTGGACATAGAGAATACAAAAAAAACAAAACAAAACAAACAACAACAACGCAGCAACAATGGAGGTAACATGAAATCATCAGTCCAATAGCAAAAATTTAATCAATAAATAATAAAAATAATAATCAATATTACCTAATAGTTTCTATCTATGTGCCTGTGTCTGATCTGTTCAGTAACTGAATGCTCCTAGGCACAAATGATGTAATGGCCCGTTTTTGTTTTTTGTTTTTGTTCGGGGCATTCGAAATCTACGTCCAGAGGGTAGGGGGGAAAACTCTGAGCAAAGTGGATCGTTGGATCGATGTGATCGATCAAGTGATCGATGGATCATTCAGTATCCTCAGAGCCAAATTGAGGGTGTACTGATCTATAAGATTGGAGAAGCTTTTGACATCGGATCCCGTAATTTTCCTGCCCAATGTAGTCACCTTGACTTGCATATTCCTGTTCTGGATAGAAAGATAGCAGTCTGACCTCAGGTGTGGTCCCTGAAAATATTAAACATGCAGTAGTTCACCCTCTGATTAAACAACCTGTTCTATATCCTGCAGTTCTTGCTAATTTCAGGCCTAAAGTATCTCCAAATTGCCTTTCTTTTCAAAAATCCTGGAGAAGATTGTGTGCAGTCAATTAATGGCCTTTTTGGAAGAACACAATATATTAGAGTTTTTCCAATCCGGTTTTAAAACCCTGCACAGCACCGAATCAGCTCTTTTAAGAGTTTTTAATTATATATTTTTAGCTACTGACTCCGGTGACTCTGTTATTCTTGTGCTTTTAGATCTAACTGCTGGATTTTACACAGTGGATAATGACATTTTGATTTCACGTTTGAAGTAGTGGGTGGGCATCAGGGGCATAGCACTGGAGTGGTTCAGGTTGTACTTGACTGATCGAACTATCTGTGTCAGCCTAGGTGACTCTGTATCCTCCTCTGCTCCTCTCTTGTGTGGGGTCCCACAGGGCTCAGTCCTTGGTCCTCACCTTTTCTCTCTCTATTTGCTCCCACTTGGTTCCAAACTTAAGAAGCACGGCATTTCTTTCCACTGTTATGCAGACGACAGTCAGATTTATGTGCCTCTTAAAAAGACAAATGAATATTCTGTTAGACTGCTACTTAATTGTCTTGATGACATAAAGGCCTGGATGGCTCTGATCTTTTTAAATTTCAATGATAAAAAGACGGAAGTGATGGTTTTTAGAGGTACCACTGAGACCGCCCCTGTAGATCTGGGTTCCTTGGCCAAGTATATTAAACCTAGCATCACAAACCTAGGGGTTAAAGTGGACTCTGAGCTTAAATTTGACAATCAGATTAGACAGTTGTCAAATCAAGCTTCTTCCATTTGAGGCAGGTGGCCAAAAAAAGCCAATTCTGTCAAGACAGCACTTTGAGACTATAATCCATGCCTTTATAACTACTCGGCTGGATTATTGTAATTCATTGTATGTGGGGATTAGTGGGTCCTCCATCACTCGTCTGCAAATGGTACAAAATGCAGCTGCGCGTCTTAACTGGCACACATAAATATGAGTACATTTCCCATATTTTAGCTTCACTACACTGGCTGCCTATTCAATTTAAGATCCATTTTAAAATTCTGTTATTTGTTTTTAAATCCCTGAATGGTCTTGCCCCGCCATACCTCTCTGAGCTTATACACTCTTATAAATCCGTCCGCTCTCTCAGGTCATTTGATCAGCTGCTCCTGAGTGTGCCTAAAACTAAGCAGAAGCTCAGAGGGGACCGTGCCATTGCTGTGTCTGCTCCTTGTTTATTGAATGATCTGCCTCTGCACGTTAAGCAGGCCTATTCTTTATCTATTTTTAAAACCCGACTTAAAAGCCATCTTTTCTCTGTGGCCTTTGACACCTAGAAAGATGTAGATTTTATTTTGTTTTTATTTCTCATTTTGATTGCCTTTATTGTGTGGCTATTATTATTTGTACTCATGCTTGTATGTTTGTCAATTCATTGTTTATTGTTTTGTAATTTTTTGCCTCATGTGATTATTTTTCTGTACAGCACTTTGGTCAACTTTGGTTGTTTAAAAGTGCTTAAATAAAGTTGGATTGGATTGGATTGGATACATGACAGTCAAAACTATTCAGCCACTTACTCTTAATTTTTCACTGACACACCAGGTAAGTACATTTTGACAGCTAGTGAAGTGATATCAAAGTACCATAGCAGAGAACACAGTCTGAACGTACCAGATCAATGATACAGCCCAAAGGGGAGTGAAGGTTTGAAAATCGTATTTCATTAGGTTATTTCCTGAATAATTGGTATGTCATGGTAATACTGCATTTAAATACATAAAATTTTGGATAGGCTAACGTTATATTTTATGACATTTTTTTCAGTACCCCCCCAAATACCCCCTGTAATTCGAACTATACCAACAAATGATCCAGTTCAACTGATTTCACAGTATCACAAACACTATGGGCAACCGCCATTACAAAAGGTGAAGTTAACGGTCAAAGAGAAACAGATCAAAGTGGATACAACTGTTAGCCCTCTAGATCAAATATCTTTTAGTTTTTGATATATACAGCCTAAGAAAGGTTCAGCTTAAACTTAGAGAAGCAACAAAAAGTAATCAGAAAAAAGAGAACAGAGATGTCCTGTACCTTCTCGTCCATCTAATCCTGGAAGTCCAGGGTCTCCAGGAGGACCTGGGATATTAGAAGGACTAGGTGGCCCAGGTGGGCCAGGATTACCAGGGTAGCCTCTAAAACCAGAAGGACCTGAAAGACAAAATTTCACAATCATCAAATACATAAATTAAAATAAAACAGCAAAGTAATGACCCCATGATTGCTCGTTTTCTTTTTAGAACACATCTCAGTGGCCTTGTGGAAATTAATGTAAAGTGTTCATCGTAGGACACACCAACAACAACAACAACTGTGACGAGATCTGTCGTTTCGACAGCTCGGACCATTCATTCAATGTAAAGTGTGATTCCCACTCCAATCTTCAAAGAAATGGCTAAAATGTCTCAAATCTTCTTTCTATTTATATTTTATAATAGATTTTATAATAGTTGTTTGTATTTATGGAATGTCCACATTTTTTTTGTATACTCATAATTTTGCTGGCGGACAATAGAGATTCTTGAGTATTGTTGAGTACGGACTGTCTCTTTCTCTCTCACACACACTATGTTGCCCATTCAAGTATTTTCAGTTTTAGTTTCTTATCTTTTGTAACTGTATTCATACATCTACTGTTAAAATGCAGTGCTCCTATGCATTTGTAGGCATAGGAGGGAGAGGTTATTATGTGAGTATAGGATACCATAAGTCTGAATGGACATCCATGACATGCGGAGTCCCTCAAGGCTCAATTCTTGCGCCACTCCTATTCAACCTGTACATGCTCCCAATGAGCCAAATAATGAGAAAGAACCAAATCGCTTACCACAGCTATGCAGACGATACACAGCTCTACTTAGCCCTAACGCCTAACAACTACAGCCCCATTGACTCCCTGTGCCAATGCATTGATGAAGTACACAGTTGAATGTGCCAAAACTTTCTTCAGTTAAAAAAAGCTAAAATGAAGTCATTGCATTCGTATTTGTCATTATAAAGATGAAGTTCTCAAGGTGAACGCATACCTTCACTCAAACAAATAAAAATCAAGTCAGGAATCTTGGTGTGATTCTAGAGTCAGACCTTTGTTTCAGTAGTCATGTCAAAGCAATAACTAAATCAGCATACTATCACCTGAAGAATATTGCAAGAATTTGTCACAGAGTTTGGTTGTGTTCCCTTGTTTATCAATAGAGGTCCTAGTTCTCACGGTGTCCTTCACTTTTGACTTCAATTCCCAGCATTCTGTCTGTCACTGTCACTCGTCAGTTCATTGCACTCAGCTGTTCCTTGTAATCATTGTTCCCAGCTGTTCTGTGTTAGTCTTGTTAGATATGTGTATATATTCCCTGTCTGTGTTAGTATGTGTACGGAGTCGTTACTTTATGTCCTCACACTTCTGTGTCCTTCCTTTGCCTAAGTCTTGTTTGCGTTTTATGTTTTGGACTGCCTTTGTGGATATTGAACCTTGCATGGACTGGATGACTACGAGTTTGGATTGCCCTTTAAATAAAAGACTGCTGCTTTTGGATCTTCTGTCCCCCGTGTGTTTTCGTGACAGAACGACTCCGTCAACTCAGGTCCAGTGGTATGTTTTTTAATATCTCTTCCCCAGCCACCGAGCGGGAGAGAAGGGAGTTTTTTAAGGGGACCCGGTTGGTCAAGTATTGCGGGTCCCGTGGAGGTCACAGTGGAGGATGTAGTCGGGAGATGATCCCCGTTCCGGTGGTTCCGGTTCCAGCGAGAGACTGTTTACGTCACGTCTGCCCAGCGAGAGACTGTTCACGTCACGTCTGCCCAGCGAGAGACTGTTCACGTCACGTCTGCCCAGCGAGAGACTATTCACGTCACGTCTGCCCAGTCAGAGACTGTTCACGTTCCGTCTGCCTTCATGGACCTGGACTATCTGGAGCGTCTGGCTCGGATCCTGGGCATTCCCGTGTCTGCTGTCCCAGAGCAGGAGCCAGTGTCTCCTGTCCCAGAGCCGGAGCCAGTGTCTGCTGTTCCAGAGCCGGAGGCAGAGCCAGTGCCTGTTCTAGAGCCGGAGGCAGAGCCAATGCCTGTTCCAGAGCCGGAGGCAGAGCCAATGCCTGTTCCAGAGCCGGAGGCAGAGCCAATGCCAGTTCCAGAGCCGGAGGCAGAGCCAATGCCAGTTCCAGAGCCGGAGGCAGAGCCAATGCCTGTTCCAGAGCCGGAGGCAGAGCCAATGCCTGTTCCAGAGCCGGAGGCAGAGTCAGTACCCGTTCCAGAGCCGGAGGCAGAGCCAGTGCCGTCTGCCTTCATGGACCTGGACTATCTGGAGCGTCTGGCTCGGATCCTGGACATGCCTGTGTCTACTGTCCCAGAGCCGGAGCCAGTGTCTCCTGTCCTAGAGCCGGAGCCAGTGTCTGCTGTTCCAGAGCCGGAGGCAGAGCCAGTTCCCGTTCCAGAGCCGGAGGCAGAGCCAATGCCCGTTCCAGAGCCGGAGGCAGAGCCAATGCCTGTTCCAGAGCCAGAGGCAGAGCCAATGCCTGTTCCAGAGCCGGAGGCAGAGCCAATGCCCGTTCCAGAGCCGGAGGCAGAGCCAATGCCCGTTCCAGAGCCGGAGGCAGAGCCAGTACCCGTTCCAGAGCCGGAGGCAGAGCCAGTACCCGTTCCAGAGCCGGAGGCAGAGCCAGTACCCGTTCCAGAGCCGGAGGCAGAGCCAGTGCCATCTGCCTTCATGGACCTGGACTATCTGGAGCGTCTGGCTCGGATCCTGGACATACCCGTGTCTGCTGTTCCAGAGCCGGAGGCAGAGCCAATGCCTGTTCCAGAGCCGGAGGCAGAGCCAATGCCTGTTCCAGAGCTGGAGCCAATGTCTGTTCCGGAGCCAGTGCCTGTTCCAGCACCAGAGCCAGTGTTTGTTTCTGTGTTTGTGTCTGTTCTTGTGACTGTTACAGTTCTTCTGTCTGTTCCTGAGCCGGTGTCTGTTGTTCCTGAGCCGGTGTCTGTTGTTCCTGAGCCGGTGTCTGCTGTACCTGAGCCGGTGTCTGCTGTACCTGAGCCGGTGTCTGCTGTACCTGAGCCGGTGTCTGCTGTACCTGAGCCGGTGTCTGCTGTACCTGAGCCGGTGTCTGCTGTTCCTGAGCCTCTGCCTGCTGTTCCTGAGCCTCTGCCTGCTGTTCCTGAGCCTCTGCCTGCTGTTCCTGAGCTCTACCATGGCCGCCCGAGGGGTCTTCACCGCCCTGGCCGCCCGAGGGGTCTTCACCGCTCTGGCCGCCCGATGGGGGGTCTTCACCGCCCTGGCCGCCCGATGGGTCGTCTGCTTCGCCCTGGCCGCCCGATGGCACGTCTGCTTCGCCCTGGCCGCCCGATGGGTCTACTGTTTCACCCTGGCCGCCCTATGGGTCGTCTGCTTCGCCCTGGCTAAGTCGTTATTTCCCGTTTTTGTTCCCCTGCATGGACCTGGCCCACCATCCCTCCCCCTGATCCTCCACCGTTCCACCTCCCTCCTTAACTCTTGTGTCGTGTTTTAGTGTTGTCGTGGAGCGTCTGGTAGCCGCTCTGTAGAGGGGGGGTTATGTCACAGTGTTTGGTTGTGTTCCCTTGTTTATCACTAGAGGTCCTCGTTCTCACGGTGTCCTACACTTTTGACTTCAATTCCCAGCATTCTGTCTGTCACTGTCACTCATCAGTTCATTGCACTCAGCTGTTCCTCGTAATCATTGTTCCCAGATGCTCTGTGTAAGTCTTGTTAGATATGTGTATATATTCCCTGTCTGTGTTAGTATGTGTATGGAGTCGTTACTTTATGTCCTCACACTTCTGTGTCCTTCCTTTGCCTAAGTCTTGTTTGCTACTCCTGGATTGTCTAGACGGCAGCAGAAAATTGAAGGGTTAGTTAGAGAAAGGAGACAGCTGAGGAAGCAATGGAAAAGAGCGGAACAAAGTCAGAAGGAGGGACTCAATCTCTTACAAAGGGCCATAAAAGATAAGCTTGCAACATTACGCAGAGCTGAGCGCCTACGGAAACGCTACAAAAAGAAGGACCGTGCGAGGGCTAATTTCTATAAAGATCCATTCAAATTCGTAAAGAAGTTATTCACCAGTGAGAAGAATGGCACTTTAAAAGCATCTAGGGTTGAGCTAGAGAGATATTTGGAGGAAACGCATACAGATGCAAAAAGTCATGAGCCTATGTCAATTCCATCAGACATCCCACCTGTCAATCCACCAGAATACCAAATGGAGGTATGTGCACCTAAGTGGAAAGAGATAGAGCAGGTTGTGAGAAAGGCAAGGGCTTCATCATCTCCGGGGCCTAATGGAGTTCCGTACAGAGTGTACAAGAGTGCTTCAGGAGTTGTACAAATTCTGTGGAAATTGATAAAAGTGGCTTGGGAAAAGCAGGTTGTACCTAGAGCATGGGGCCGAGCAGGGGGAGTGTTTATACCCAAAGAAAAAGATGCTACAAGCATCAGTCAGTCTCGCCCTATTTCACTATTAAATGTCGAAGGCAAGATTTTCTTCAACATTATTGCTCAGAGATTGTCAACCTACCTATTAAAGAATGGCTTCATTGACACTTCAGTTCAAAAGCGGGCATTCCAGGATTCTCAGGATGCTTAGAACACATCAGTGTTATCTGGCAAAAAATTCAATCAGCTAAAAAGGAGAGGAAGGAGCTCCAAGTGACATTCCTGGATTTGGCTAATGCATATGGTTCAGTGCCACATGAGCTTCTTTGGGCATCATTTGATTTTTGAAGGGTACCGATGTCGATAACAAATTTAGTGAAAACCTATTTTGGAGATTTGCAATTTAGTTTCTCAACTCCAGAATTCAGCACTACATGGCAATGCTTAGAGGTTGGAATAATGGCAGGATGCACCATTTCTCCACTGGCTTTTACCATGGCAATGGAAGTAATCATTAGGGCATCAAAATGGGTAGTAGGAGGAGAGCGCTTGGCTTCTGGGATGCGACTACCACCAATCAGAGCATACATGGATGACATGACAACCATGACTTACACGTAGCCTGCACTAATCGGTTATTGGGGAAGTTAACAGATAATATTGAATGGGCACGAATGCAATTTAAGCCCTCTAAATCAAGGAGCATCTCAATAATTAAAGGCAAGGTAGTAGATAAAAGATTATTTATTAATGGTGAGGCAATACCAACGGTTTCTCAGAAGCCAGTGAAGAGTCTAGGGAGATGGTATGATGGGGATCTAAAGGACACAGTTCGAGTGGGAGAAGTTAGACGACAAGCAGTGGAAGGGTTGAAGAGCATAAACAGCTGTGCTCTACCGGGCAAACTGAAAATCTGGTGCTTTCAGTTTGGTCAACTGCGAAGGTTGCTGTGGCCACTGACTGTGTACGAGGTTTCTTTGACAACAGTGGATAAGCTGGAAGAGTTAATAAATTCATACATCAGGAAATGGTTGGGAGTTCCACGCTGCCTCAGCAGAGTGGGACTTTATAGTAAAGGAGTATTGCAGCTGCCAGTCTCTGCTTTAACCGAGGAGTTTAAGTGTGCCAAGGTCAGACTGGAAATGACTTTAGCAGAGTCACGAGACAAATGTGTAAGGGAGGCAGCCCCTGTGGTAAAAACTGGTAGAAAGTGGTCAGCAAAGAAATCTGTAGTAGAGGCAAAGGCTGACCTTCAAATTGGGGATATCGTGGGACAGGTACAGCATGGAAGAGGGGGTTTTGGGCTGAGTTTAGCTCCTCCTAAATGGCACAAGGCAGGCCCAGCTCAAAGGAGGAAGCTGGTAGTCAATGAGGTACGAAAGCAGGAGGAGAGAATGAGATATATAAAGGCCATTTCCCAGGCCAAGCAGGGAGAGTGGATGAGATGGGAGAGTGTGGAACAACGCAAAATGGGCTGGCAAGACCTTTGGTCAATGGAAGAGAGTAGGATCAGTTTCCTTATTAGGTCAACATATGATGTTCTCCCATCACCGCAGAACCTAAACCTCTGGGTTGGAGAGGATCCCTCTTGTCCTTTGTGTTCATCATCTGCCACATTAAGGCACATTTTGACAGGATGTAAGGTGACTCCTAGCCAGGGTCGGTTTACTTGGCGCCATGACCAAGTATTGCGATGTTTGGCTTTAGCATTGGAAGGCAAGCGTAGTATGACCAATAAGTTGCCGCCTGTTCTAGCAAAACATTACACGCAGAAGACAATATTCCTCCGCCCAGGCGAGCAACCACCAAGAAAAGGTGCTAACATCAATTCTCGCCCAGGACAACTGGAAGCTGCTAGTTGACTGGAAGATGCTGGCTGATCTTGATCAAAGGCTTATTTTTCCACCTGAGATTGCCACCACTAACCTACGACCAGATATTGTTTTGTGGTCTGGATCAGAACGCATTGTTCAACTGATAGAGTTAACAGTGCCATGGGAGGATGCGGTAGATGAGGCATATGAAAGGAAAAAACTGCGGTATGCTCATCTGGCCACTGAAGCAGAACAGCGAGGATGGAGAGTCCAGGTTTATCCAGTGGAAGTGGGTTGTCGAGGTTTTGTGGCACACTCTACAACCCGGTTCCTCAGAGACGTCGGATTCAGTGGCCAAGAGTTGCGTCGCACAGTAAAGAACTTATCTGAAGCAGCAGAAAGGAGCAGCAACTGGTTATGGTTGAGACGGAAAGATTCTAGCTGTCTGTGTACAGGCCGCCATGCTACGGTTTCGTAGATTTCTTGAAAACTTGAAGAGTCTGTTGGTTTATTTGTATAGGGTGTATAGTATTTACAGTCATTACGTTCCAGTGTATATTGCGTGAATGACGGGTGGTTGGGCAGATATTGTGTTTTGCGGTAGGTGGTATGCCATACGGAACCGTTGCCACTGAAACTGCATATTAACGCACCAGAGCGGCTCGACAGCCTTAATCAAACGGGTTGGCGCGTATGGTTGGGTTGCGGAGAGATTGTGGTTAGGTCTAAGCAGCAACTGTTGGTTTATTTGTATAGGTTGTATAGTATTTACAGTCATTACGTTCCTGTGTATATTGCGTGAATGACGGGTGGTTGGGCAGATATTGTGTTTTGTGGTAGGTGGTATGCCATACGGAACCGTTGCCACTGAAACTGCATATTAACGCACCAGTGGGGCTCGACAGCCTTAGTCAAACAGGTTGGCGCGTATGGGGGGTTGGGGAGAGATTGTGGTTAGGTCTCAGCAGCAAGAGGGAAGTAGAGGTCAGTAAGCTGGGCTGAGTTGAGTGGGGAACGGAGGGGGGTGACTCTGGGATGCCAGAGTCACTGTCGAGCCCTCTTGAGGTGTCGTGGGCTAGTCGACGAAACACTGAGGACGGAAGGTGCCCACGTGAAGACCCTAGAGATGTTCCCTACTCCGCTCAATCCAGAGGGTTGTTATGGGGGGGACCGCACTGTGGTTGCAGCCGTTGTGTGTGCTGACGCGCAATACACTGCAGCTATTAACACCAGACAGAAGGAGATTCACGTCACCAGAAGGAAAGAAGCGTAAATGGATGGAGAAGCATAGGTTACTGTAAAGCTACGTCTTAGTTGGTGATTATCTTGGCGAAAGCCGAGTACACATCAGCATGAAGTTTTAACACCTACTCTCGTGTAATGGAATCATGCGAATCAGAATTAGATGCTTTGTTTCCAGTCAAAACTTAGAGAAACGTGTTCATGCTTTCGTCACCAGTAGGGTGGATTATTGTAATGGACTCCTCACTGGCCTTCCCAAAAAGACCATAAGACAGTTGCAGTTCATACAGAACGCTGCTGCCAGGATTCTGAGCAGAACCAGAAAATATGAACACATCACACCAGTCCTCAAGTCTTTACACTGGCTGCCAGTTACATATAGGATTGATTTTAAAGTATTATTACTGGTATATAAATCACTAAATGGCCTAGGACCTCAATACATTGCAGATATGCTCACTGAATATAAAACCAACAGATCACTCAGATCATTAGGATCACATCAGCTTGAAATACCAAGGGTTCACTCTAAGCATGGCGAGTCCACCTTTAGCTACTATGCCAGCCGCAGCTGGAACCAGCTTCCAGAGGAGATCAGATGTGCTCCTACAGTAGTCACATTCAAATCCAAACTCAAAACACATCTGTTTAACTGTGCATTTACTGAATGAGCACTGTGCCACTGTTCGTCCGACTGTTGGTACTGTATTTTATTTTTTATTCAAAACTGTTTTAATTATTCTGATTTCTTTTGATTATTTTAATTTCTTCTATGTAAAGCACTTTGAATTACCACTGTGTATGAAATGTGCTAAATAAACCTGGCTTGCCTTACTGCCACTGACATAAGTGGCAGGTAGACTATATAGATAGACAGGTAAAATGCTTCTACACAACATATATGCATTAAACAATTTTCATCTATAAAATCAATAGGATAGTGCTTTAAATTTTCTGAAGCTACACTGAAGTCTATACAGGTTATTTCTGACCTGAACATAATGGATGTATTTTTTATTTAAACAATCCATTAGGTACATTCATTTTTACATAATTTTTTAAAATTTTATTTTAGTTCAATTATTCAGACTTTCCTTTTCATTCAAATTAATAATTTTCTTTCCCTTATTTTCCTTTTATACAAGATATTCAGAAATGTTTAGTAGTCCAACCACATGATGAGTCTCACCAGTATCTCCTTTGATTCCTTTCTCTCCAGGGCGACCAGGTCCACCGGGTTGTGATGAGCCTCTCTCTCCCTTCCGGCCATTCACACCAGGAGCTCCAGGCCGACCACCTTCAATCACGCCTGAGGATATATGGTAAATAAGCAGTCACTAGGGTGTTTGTTCAGTTTTACAGCTTAATGTAGAATTTTATAATCAAAGGTTCGTCCGAATAATTTACCTGGAATTCCACGTAGCCCCTTGGATCCTGGAAGACCATTGAGTCCGTCTAAACCAGGTGAGCCTGGAAAACCTAAAGTAACATTTGCGGTAGAGTATTTCAGAAATGGATTCAGGTTGCTTTCTTTTAACTTGAAGAGAGATGAAAAACTACAATTGAAAAAAATACATTTGGTTTTGGCAATATATAACATCAAAATGGTACTAGTTCTTCATTAACCTTTCTCTCCTGGTGAGCCTGGAGTTCCAGGACGGCCTGCATCTCCATCACGCCCCTTCTGTCCTGGATAACCTGGACGCCCCCTAATGCCTGGGAAGCCTGGTGAGCCTATGAATAAATACAACAATAAAAACCAGGTCAGTCTTTTGAAGTAAAAACTGAAATAATTACTCCAGAATTATAAGGGTGGCAGCAAATTTCCACATACCAAATCCTGGTGCTCCTGGCTCTCCAGAAAATCCTTTCTGGCCTTGAAATCCTACGACTCCTGGGTAACCTGAATCACCTGGTTCACCAGGAAATCCTGGACCACCTGAAGGTAAAAGACAAAAATCTATTTATAAAACCAGACTGGAGTATAAAATACCAAATTAAATACAAAAAATATGTAAGAGCTGATAAATAAATATTTTATGTCCATAGCCTGAAAAGTGTCTTTCTCACCTGGGAATCCAGGATTTCCATTGGCACCCTTTGGTCCTGAGGGTCCAGGTGATGCATATGAGTCACCTTTCTCACCTTAAACATATCATTTTTAGGGACATCAGTGATGGCTGCCTTCAGCCTACTATTCAACAACCTGCATTTGCAACATGTAGTGCAGGTCGGAAATAAAGATCTTAAATGATTATTTTAAAAGGCACTGACAGAATTACACAGATCTCACCTTTGCCACCAGATTGTCCTTCAGTTCCCGGGAACCCTTGAACCCCAGGTACACCATCATCACCCTGCAGTGGAAAAAAACACAAACTGTAAGAACACAACTTCCTAGGTTAATCTCACAGTTTGAGAAGAACTCGCCCAGGTCAATTCACCCCGAAAAATAGTAATAAAGAAAAACAAAAATAAATAATTTAAGAAAAATTAAGACAGATTTTTTTGTATTTGCATTGAGTTCAAAGGTTTCCCTTTAATATAAGTGTTGGTGGATCCCTAGTAAAATTTAACATACTTAGACTGGTGCCTGAATACAGAATGCTTACCCTCAGGCCTGTTGTGCCAGGGAAGCCCATAACTCCAGGAGAACCTTTAGAACCAGGGAAGCCTGAGAAGCCAGGGATACCTGGGTTTCCAGGCTGGCCAGGAAAGCCTTTTACTTGGCTTGGAACACCAGGTGATCCAGGCAAGCCTTCACGTCCAGGTCGCCCCGAAAAACCCTTATCACCTGTTGAAAAGAGAAACATGATTCTTTTTACTGAAATTCTAATGATTGTATGACATTGAGTCATCCACTCAAAACATTCATCACAAACTGAAAAGATATCTTTGTTTGTGATGTTAAGATGTTATGAAGAGTCATTTAATTAAGTTGTGGTATAATAAATGACAAGTCCATGAACATGTCAATGCCACTAAATAGCATGAATTGACTATTATAAACTAAGGAAATGAGGCCTAACTAGATGGTCTGTCCACTTTTTGTACCTCTTGGTCCTGGGAAACCAGGCAGTCCACCATCTCCTGGGGCACCCATTTCACCCTTTTCCAGCCGCTCTACCGGAATAAGGGGAGAAGGGGGACCTGGAAGACCAGGATCACCACGATCCCCTTTAACACATAAACATATGCAATTACTACTCAAACAATCTCTGGCTTCTTTCTGAAGAATTGAATTCTTTATTGAGTGCCTTCTATGGTTTCACAGTAACCAGAAAAAAAATTATATTACAAGATGTCCTGCAAATGACATCAATATACCTTTGAGTCCTTTTGATCCAATTTCCCCAAATGAGCCATCCAACCCAGTGAAACCAGGTAAACCTTTAACACCTGGCCCACCTGGGACTCCAGGAGAACCAGGTAATCCTTGGAATCCCGACACCCCAAAAGACCCCTTCAACCCTTGGACACAGACAAAAAATATCTTCATTATGGTAAAGACACACATGACAACGGCACAATAAAATAGTAGAATTAAAATTGGCACATTTTCAATAGAATCAGACAAGGGGCATTTGAAACAATCTCTTGTTGTCTTTTTTAATAATGCACAGCATAACAAATTCCCATAGTGTGTTTTTAGGGACAGTAGAAGCAAGTTAAAAATTACTTAAGAAGTGAATCTCGAGTAGATTCAAACAAACAATAAAACATAAATTTAGAACAAGTTTTTTATGCAATCTTCATACCCTTTATTCCTGGTCTTCCTGGTATGCCTGGACGTGTTCCAATGCCAGGGGGTCCAGGAGGTCCCCTAAATCCCTGTTGCCCTGGGATACCAGGAATTCCTGGTAAACCCTTTATTCCACCAGGCCCTGGAAGCCCCGGATCTCCTCTCACACCCTTCAGCCCAGGGAAACCTGTGGAGGACAAATAAGTTAAAACATAATATTGGAATATATATATAAAAAATTAAGAGACCACTGCAAAATTTTCAGCTTCTCTGGTTTTTCCATTTATAGATATGTGTTTATGTAAAATAAACATTTTTGTTTTATTCTAAAAACTACTGACAACATTTCTCCCAAATTACAAAAAAAAATATTGTCATTTAGAACATTTATTTGTAGAAAACGACAACTGGTCAAAATAACAAAAAAGATGCAGTGTTTGTCAGACCTCGAAGAATGGAAAGAAAATAAGTTCATATTCATTTTTAAACAACACAGTACTATTTTCTTAACTTAGGAAGAGTTCAGAAATCAATATTTGGTGGTATAATCCTGATTTTCAATCACATATTTCATGCGTCTTGGCATGCTCTCCACCAGTCTTTCACATTGATGTTGGGTGACTTTATGCCACTCCTGGCGCAAAAATTCAAGCAGCTCGGCTTTGTTTGATGGCTTGTGACCATCCATCTTCCCCGTTGATCACATTCCAGAGGTTTTCAATGGGGTTCAGGTCTGGAGATTGGGCTGGCCATGACAGGCTCTTGATCTGGTGGTCCTTCATCCACACCTTGATTGACCTGGCTGTGTGGCATGTAGCATTTTCCTGCTGGAAAAAACAATCCTCAGAGTCGGGGAACATTGTCAGAGCAGAAGGAAGCAAGTGTTTTCCAGAACAACCTTGTATGTGGCTTGATACATGCCTCCTTCACAAAGACAAATCTCCCCGATTGCAGGCTTGCTGAAGCACCCCCAGATCATCACCGATCCTCCATAAAATTTCACAGTGGGTGCGAGACACTGTGGCTTGTAGGCCTCTCCAGGTCTCCATCTAACCATTAGATGACCAGGTGTTGGACAAAGCTGAAAATGATCTGATCTGATGATCTGGGGATGCCTCATCAAGGCTGCAATCGGGGAGATTTGTCTTTGTGAAGGACGCATGAGTCAAGCCACAAACAAGGTTGTCCTGGAAAAACACTTGCTTCCTTCTGCTCTGACAATGTTCCCCGACTCTGAGGATTGTTTTTTTCAGCAGGAAAAAGCTACATGCCACACAGCCAGGTCAATCAAGGTATGGATGGAGGACCACCAGGTCAAGACCCGGTCATGGCCAGCCCAATCTCCAGACCTGAACCCAGTTGAAAACCTCTGGAATGTGATCCAAGAGGAAGATGGATGGTCACAAGCCATCAAACAAAGCCGAGCTGCTTACATTTTTGCACCAGGAGTGGCATAAAGTCATCCAACATCAATGTGAAAGACTGGTGGAGAGCATGCCAAGACGCATGAAAGCTGTGAATCAGGGTTAATCCACCAAATATTGATTTCTGAACTCTTCCTAAGTTAAAACAATAGTACTGTGTTGTTTAAAAACGAATATGAACTTATTTTCTTTCCATTCTTCGAGGTCTGACAACACTGCATCTTTTTTGATATTTTGACCAGATGTCGTTTTCTGCAAATAAATGCTCTAAAAGACAATATTTGTATTTGGAATTTGGGAGAAATGCTGTCAGTAGTTTATAGAATAAAACAAAAAAGTTAATTTTACCTAAACACATATCTATAAATAGTAAAACCAGAGAAACTGATAATCTTGCAGTGGTCTCTTAATTTTCTCCAGAGCTGTGTGTGTGTGTATATATATATATATATATGAACTATATTAATGAACTCAGACAGTATAAAGCTAAAACTTTACAGACAGTATACTTAAAACAACATGTAATTAAACATGTAATCTTAACAAGCAAATGCTAATGGATGCAATGTTGTACAATAACGCATTTAGTAAAAGATGCAATAAATGTTAACAAAAAACATTTATTGATACAGTGAAGGAAATAATTATTTGATCCCCTGCTGATTTTGTAAGTTCACCCACTTACAAAGAAATGAAGGGTCTTTAATTTTTATGGTAGGTTTATTTTAATGGATATAGACAGAATATCAACCAAAAAATCCAGAAAAAAACACATTGTATAAAGGCTATAAATTGATTTGTATTTCAGTGAGTGAAATAAATATTTGATCCCCAAGCAAAACATGCCTCAGTCCTTGGTAGAGAAACCTTTGTTGGCAAGCACAGAGATAAGACGGTTCTTGTAGTTGGTCACCAGGTTTGCACAGATCTCAGGAGGGATTTTGGTCCACTCCTCTTTACAGATACTCTTTAAAATCTTAAGGTTTCTGGGCTGTCGCTTGGCAACTCTAAATTTCAGCTCCCTCCACAGATTTTCAATAGGATTAAGGTCTGGAGACAGGCTTGGCCATTCCCTGACCTTAATGTGCTTCTTCTTGAGCCACTCCTTTGTTGCCTGGGTGGCATGTTTTGGGTTATTGACATGCTGGAAGACCCATCCATGACCCATCTTCAGTGTTCTGGCTGAAGGAGGCAGGTTCTCGTCCAAGATTTGACAGTACATGGCCCTGTCTATTGGCCCCTCAATACAATGAATTCGTCCTGTACCCTTAGCAGAGAAACAGCCCAAAAGCATAATGTTTCCACCTCCGTGCTTGACTGTAGGGATAGTGTTATTGGGTCATTGTCAGCATTTCTCTGACCTCAGCCTCAGCCAGCATCTGACCACAGCACTTTCTCCCAAGACTTCTCTGAATCATTAGATGTTCATTGGCAAACTTCTGACGGGCCTGTACATGTGCCTTCTTGAGCAGTGGGACCTTGCGGGCGCTGCAGGATTTCAATCCATTGCGACATTGTGTGTTACCAATGGTTTGCTTGGTGACTGTGGTCCCAACTGCCTTGAGATCATTAACAAGCTCCTCCTGTGTAATTCTGGGCTGATCCCTGACCTTTCTCATGATAATCCGTACCTCATCCGTATCTTACATGGAGCTCCAGACCGAGGGCGATTGATGCTTATTTTGGATTTTGTCAACAAACAGTTGTCTCTGTCACGGTGTGGGCATTGTGTTTTGTTCCTTGTTCTTGTCTGTCATGTGTTTCCCTGAGTTTACATGTTCAGCTGTTCCCCGTTCTGTTGATTAGTCTCCCCATGTGTTTCTGATTAGCCACGCCCCCTTGTTATCTTGTTTAGCTTGTTTGCCTGTGTATTTATACCCTTGTTCTTCAGTTGGTGTTTGTCGGTTGTTGTTTGATGGTGCGTTATTCCCAGTTCCTTGTTCCTGTCCCTGTCCTGAGTTCCATTGGATTACCTGTTAGTTTGATTAAAGTGCTTGCATTTGGATTCACTCTCTGCTTCATTCCTGCCTACATCGTAACAGAACGACCGACCAAAATGAATCCAGCAGCACGGACCTTGTCTGATCTCCCCAGCATGAGCCGGGAATTCGCGGGTCAGATCGCAACCTTGGCCCTGGATAGCCCTGATTTATTTCAGTTCACGTGGGGATTTATTCCTCTTGCTTCTTCCTGCTCCCTCGGAGACGAGGCAATTAAATTGTGTTACCGGCTGGGGGCTAAGAAGGTCAGCCCGAGGGAGCTTCCCAATATCTCTGGTCTGGACTGGAGAGAGGCACTCTCCCGATGTCTGGAGAGCTTCCTCCCACGGTACGCCAGGTCATCATCTGACCTCCACGCCCAGCTGGATTTTCACATCCAGCCAGAGCTTCACATCAGCCACGTCCAGCCAGAGCTTCACGTCAGCCACGCCCAGCCAGAGCTTCACGTCAGCCACGTCCAGCCAGAGCTTCACGTCAGCCACGTCCAGCCAGAGCTTCACGTCAGGCACTTCCAGCCAGAGCTTCACGTCAGCCACGTCCAGCCAGAGCTTCACGTCAGCCACGTCCAGAACAGAGCCTTCACTGCTGGTCCCGTCCAGCCCAGCGCCCTCACCGCTGGTCCCGTCCAGCCCAGCGCCCTCTCGCTCTCGGAGACAGAGGAGGAAGAGGACTTCCCGCGTCCCCCAATGCCTGGAAGTCCTTCCTGTACTTCCTGTCAGCCCAGAGTCCTCGCCGCTGGTCCCTGCCGATCCAGAGACTGTTCAAGTCACGTCTGCCGATCCAGAGACTGTTCAAGTCACGTCTGCCGATCCAGAGACTGTTCAAGTCACGTCTGCCGATCCAGAGACTGTTCAAGTCACGTCTGCCGATCCAGAGACTGTTCAAGTCACGTCTGCCGATCCAGAGACTGTTCAAGTCACGTCTGCCGATCCAGAGACTGTTCAAGTCACGTGTGCCGATCCAGAGACTGTTCAAGTCACGTGTGCCGATCCAGAGACTGTTCAAGTCACGTGTGCCGATCCAGAGACTGTTCAAGTCACGTCTGCCGATCCAGAGACTGTTCAAGTCACGTCTGCCGATCCAGAGACTGTTCAAGTCACGTCTGCCGATCCAGAGACTGTTCAAGTCACGTCTGCCGATCCAGAGACTGTTCACGTCACGTCTGCCGATCCAGAGACTGTTCACGTCACTTCCTCCGAGCCAGTGTCTACGGAAAAGATGGCCGCCTCCGAGCCAGTGTGTGTGATGTCTGTTCCAGAGCCGGTGTGTGTGATGTCTGTTCCCGAGCCGGTGTGTGTGATGTCTGTTCCCGAGCCGGTGTGTGTGATGTCTGTTCCCGAGCCGGTGTGTGTGATGTCTGTTCCCGAGCCGGTGTGTGTGATGTCTGTTCCCGAGCCGGTGTGTGTGTTGTCTGTTCCCGAGCCGGTGTGTGTGTTGTCTGTTCCCGAGCCGGTGTGTGTGTTGTCTGTTCCCGAGCCGGTGTGTGTGATGTCTGTTCCCGAGCCAGTGTGTGTGTTGTCTGCTGTTCCCGAGCCGGTGTCTGCTGTTCCTGAGCCGGTGTCTGCACCGCCATGGCCGCCCGAGGGGTCTTCACCGCCCTGGCCGCCCGAGGGGTCTTCACCGCCCTGGCCGCCCGAGGGGTCTTCACCGCCCTGGCCGCCCGAGGGGTCGCCTGCTCCACCCACGGTCCAGGTCCGCCCTCACTCCATGAACCTGGCCCTCCGTCCCTCCCCCAAGACCGCCTCCACTTCACCACCGCCAGGGGGGGGCTGGCTATGTCACGGTGTGGGCATTGTGTTTTGTTCCTTGTTCTTGTCTGTCATGTGTTTCCCTGTCTTTACATGTTCAGCTGTTCCCCCTTCTGTTGATTAGTCTCCCCATGTGTTTCTGATTAGCCAAGCCCCCTTGTTATCTTGTTTAGCTTGTTTGCCTGTGTATTTATACCCTTGTTCTTCAGTTGGTGTTTGTCGGTCGTTGTTTGATGGTGTGTTATTCCCAGTTCCTTGTTCCTGTCCCTGTCCTGAGTTCAATTGGATTACCTGTTATTTTGATTAAAGTGCTTGCATTTGGATTCACTCTCTGCTTCATTCCTGTCCACATCGTAACTGTCTCCTTCTCACCAAGCTTCTTTCTGATGGTCTTATAGCCCATTCCAGCCTTCTGCAGATCTACAATCTGGTCCCTGATGTCCTTTGACAGCTCTTTAGTCTTGCCCATGATGGTGGAGAGGTTGGCATGGAAGATACGGATTCTGTGGACAGGTTTCTTTTATACACATTACGAGCTGACATTAGGAGTACTTTCTTAAAGTGACAGGACTAATCAGTGTCCCACATGGGCACATAACCAATCTGTGGGAGGCAGAATTCTAGCGGTTTGGTAGGGGATCAAATACTTATTTCACTCAATCAAATCCTAATCAATTTACAACCTTTATATAATGTGTTTTTCTGGTTGATATTATGTCTCTATCCGTTAAAATAAACCTACCATAAAAATTATAGTCCCTTGAACTTACAAAATCAGCAGGGGATCAAATAATTATTTCCACCACTGTATTTGTTGTACTGGTTGAACATATAATATCTTTCACAGTTTTGGAAATGTCAGTTCAAAGTAAAGGCTAATTCTAGACAGTACTAACAGCTGGAACATGAAACATTAATTTCAGGACTAATTAAAGATGCTGTTGTTATATCAGAAGGTGTGTTTGTGGTTAAAGGCACACAAGCACATCAGAGTTATAGCAGCGTGACAAGTTCTGAGGCTAGATTGTTAGATGGTGTTGCTCAAATTCAGTGAACCTGAAGATTAGTACTTAAACACACAAGTTAAAGGCCATCTTTTAAGTGTGAGTGTACTATGTGATGCCAGCTGGTACACTAACACACAAAACGATTTACAAGTGCAGTTTAAACCATTCCATTGATAAAATACCATGGATAAACTTTCTTAATACATGTTCAATCTAAGAAATTAGAAAGTGAATTCTACATTATTGCTATAAACAAACAAATCTCTTAGCTTAACATAGAGGCTTAAAAATCTGTAACCCTAAAGGGATAGATAGTTCACCCAAAAAATCTGTCATATACTCACCCTCTTGCCGTTCCAAACTCATAAGTCATCAAGATTAGTTTGAAAATATCTACATTTTTGTATGAAGACGATTCAATGGAACCTGAGAGATTTCAGGCCCTGTATTGAAAATCTATCAACTTTGAATCGAGAAGTTTAATCAAAGACTTCTGTAGAGACAAGATCACTTCACATGATGAACAGATTTAATTTAGCCTTTTATTCGCATACGAACAATGATCAACACACATACATAAAGCACATAAAATAAATGTGACCCTGGACCACATCACCTGAAAGCTGAATAAATAAACTTTCCATTGATGTATGGTTTGTAAGGATAGGACAATATTTGGTCGAGATACAACTAATTGTAAATCTGGAATCTGAGGGGGGAAAAAAAATGAAATATTGAGAAAATCGCCTTTAAAGTTGTCCATTTATGTTCGCGATTGTGCTGCATTCACTCACAAAAATGAATGTTTTATATATTTACGGTAGGAAATTTACAAAATACCTTCATGGCACAGAAAAAGAAAAATTTATAATTTTGACCCATACAATGTATTGTTGGCTATTGCCACAAATATACCCTTGGTACTTGTGACTGGTTTTGTGATCCAGGGTTACATATGGTAAACGGAAGCTCGACCATACTTTTTTGATGTGCGATAACAAACCTCATTGATCAAATCAATGTTTATATCCGAATAAAAGTTCTAAATTAAATTATATAAAGTGATCATGTCTCTTTAAAGTTTACAATGGAGTGACATGGAGAAATCTCTCAGGATTCGATTAAAAATATCTTCATTTGACTTTCGAAGATGAATAAAATCGTTATGGGTTTGGAACGGAATGAGGAAGAGTGAATAATGATAGAATTTCCTTTTTTGGCTGAAAAAAAAAGTTAATGCACGCTCTCCTGCACTCATTGCCTTAATTGGGAGGACTGGAAACACAAGGAAAGACAAGTGCGTTAAAAGGTAGCAAGGCAAGACTGTGAATTGTGTGTTAGATAAACATCAACACTATATTGCAGGGCATCAGGGAGGACAATATTTCTCACCTTGGCAGCCTAGTGGGGTGACCCAACACCAAAAATAGAAGAGGGTGACACCACAAATGGAAGGACGGGAGGGTGGAAATGATGGTGATGGAAAAAGAGAAAGAGTGGAGGATGACCATAAAGAAAAGAATAATGAAAACAGATATTTTTGAGAAGAAGAACACAGGCTGACGTAGACTGATAAGAAGAAAACGAGCCAACAGTGAAATATTTGACTACAACTGAAATCTCCAGTAGTTCACACAATGCTCACAAGAAAACGTCTCAGTTACGTATGTAACCCTCGTTCCCTGAGTACAGGGAACGAAGACGTGTCGTCGGGGGAGTTACTTGGGATCACTTCGAGAGAATTAAAAACGAGCCAATAGACATTGGCATGCAAGATTTGCATTCCGCGACCCGCCCACCAGTGCGGTTATAAATGGCGGAAGTTAATATTGCGCAATGCTTTTCGCTGAGCAGCCGAACAGTGTCCAGTCCTCCGCCAAGGTACAGCAACATGGCGAAGGGACAACACGTCTCCGTTCCCTGAGGGTTACATACGTAACCGAGACGTTCCCTTTCGTCCTGGGAACTCCGACGTGTCGTCGGGGGAGTTCCCTGACGAATTGGGATCCCTAATAAAACGCCACGGTGCTGGCCCCTTCCAGTGCCCGGCTAAGCTACCCTGCAGCAGTTTCTTGCAATAAGTTGCGGGAGCTAGCACGGGAACCACACTGCTGTTCAGCAAGTTCAGCTGGGAAAGCGTTCGCCCAAGAGAGGGGGAACGCGCGAAAGCCCCAGCCTGACTGAGGAAGGCCAGGAATACACATATATTTACTAGCCCGAAGGAATAGTGAAACATATGGCAGTCCCTGAGGTAGTCCCAATCCAAGGGAAATGGGAGCGTACTCGAAGGGACGATGAACGAGTCCGTCAAGGGGAAGACACGGCTGATCTGCACGTGGCATGATGGGTCACAATAAAGACCACTGGAAGTACCCAGTCTACTATCAACTCCTTAGTAGAGGATGCAGACCTGGCGCCGGGTGGTCCGCCGCGCCCAGCACCGAGGGGTGAAGGAGGATCACTCGTGAGGATCACCTCACGAGGGTCACCGACGTAGGGCGCCATACAGAGCAAAAAACGAAAGTATCCGCTGCGAGGCGGAGTTGCGTAACAAGCCGACACAACCTATTCCCTCGATCCACTGGCCGTAGCTAGAACTCGGAAGGAAACAGGTTCCACACGAAGGCTATAGAACCTAGCGAACGTGTTCGGTGTCGCCCAGCCCGCAGCTCTACAGAAGTCTGTCAGCGAGGCGCCTTGAGCCAAAGCCCAGGAAGCGGCAACATCTCTAGTGGAGTGAGCGCGCAACCTGGGAGGACAAGGCTCACCCAGAGACTCATATGCTCAGGTGATAGCATCCACTAACCAGTGGGCTAACCTCTGCTTGGAGACGGCCTTCCCCTTCTGCTGGCCTCCGTAACAGACAGAGAGCTGATCTGAGGTTCTGAAGCTTTGCGTTCTGTCAATATAAACCCGCAGAGCGCGGAAGGGACAGAGAAAAGCTAGGACTGGGTCTGCCTCCTCCTGGTGCAGCGCTTGCAGGTTCACCACCTGGTCCACGAAGGGAGTGGTAAGAACCTTGGGAACATATCCGAGCCGGGGTCTCGGGATTCGTCGACCGAAAATGCAGATCCCCGACATTCTTGAAAGAGGCCATTGCTAACAGGAGCGCTGTCTTAAAGGACAGGATATTAAGCTCTACTGTCAGCATAGGCTCAAAGGGAGGACTTTGAAGAGCTCTAAGTACCAGAGCTAGGTCCCAAGAGGGTACAGAGTGCAAAACACGAGGTGGATTTTACCTCCTGGCACCTTTAACAGTCTGAGGTCGACTATCGCGCCTAGCTTTTTTTCTTATCAGTGCAAAAGAAACTCAAAATACTCTGTTGATTTTGATCTTACATATTAAGTGTTGTACATTATTAGATCCTGATAAGTGTCTATTTTTTTTGTGGATACTCACAATAAAAACAAAGTGTTGTGCTTTTCGCCAAATAAAGAAAAACAAACATGATGCACGTTCTGCCTTCTCTCTGTCAGTTAACTCCATTCTGAAACGCGTCCGAAAATTTATTTAAAAGTAATTTAAAATGAAAAGTAATTCCGGGAATACTTGTTAGACAGGCACGAGTGTTTTTCCATAATGAAGCTTGAACTCTCTTCTTTTAAATGAATTAATTAATATAAAAAAACAAATATTCTCAGTTTATGTAATCTGTATGAAAAGAGAGAGATGTCAGTCTTTTTCTTTCCAGCTCATTATACCTAATTACGCGTTAATGTGCCACGCCCACGGAGAGCGCGCGGCATTCAAACGCAAATGATCTAAGGCAAGCCATTAAACATGCCATCGCCCACCAGCTGGATTATAAAACACATTGTGTTTAGTAAGTATCTTACTACAGCTGTGTACACAGCGTATCCATACGCTGGGAGGAATAATACTATCTAATAACCCTGGAAAATGTACCAGAAGTGCTGGTAGTTTCATTTCGAGGAGCAACTGATCCAGCTGATGTAGTAAGTAATTTATTCTTAAGTGCGTTGTTCTAATCGCGATATTGAATAGTGTCTGACTGTAAACCGCAAAAAGACTGTTTAAATATGAATTGCGTGTCTGTGTGTAGGCTAAATGATGAATGAACGGCACAGGCGCGCGTGCTTTGTTTACTACAGTTATACAGTGCGTGTCTGTGCCGTTCATTCACTCTCTTACCTACATTAGTAAACGTTATGTTTACATGAAAACATACAAACTATATTGCTATAGCCTACTAAGATGAGTAAAAATAGACTGAAATATGTTGAAATAAAATGTTTGTATAAGCAACAAACTGCAAATTCACATGTATATGCTAATATATCATACACAATATGTTACAGACTAAATATGAATGTTTAGACAAGATGTTGTGATTAGTTTTGGATAGATTATAAAGATTTGACTGTAAAAAAAGACTACTGTCACATTAAATAGGTACGCGTTTGTTCACCAATTTCTGCTCATAGTTAAATATACTATAGTATGATGTTTTTTCAAATATAAAGTAGGTATATTGAACTATCAACTAAGATGTTATTATAGTGTTCGTTCCAATATTCAAACTAATGAATCCTTACCTTTTTTAATACGTATGATAAAATGTATACTTTTTACAAAGAAATACACTTGAAATATTGTTAAAATTGTAATTGTTGTTGTAATTGTAACCTATTTGTAATTGGTTACAATTTCTAATTGTAAAATATGTATATATAGATCATTTCTTTTGTCCCTGCATTCTTTGGGATCCTGTGACACACCTGTGTGAGGCTAATTAATATGCAGCTCATTATGTATGTGGCACATTATCCGGCCTTTGTCTTCTTAGGTGTGAACATGCCTCCACGCATATTGCCTTTCCAAACAAAAGGTGTCTTATACAATTTAAATCAATGTATTGTTTTGTGTAAATGATTAGGCAGGATGATTTTCAGATCATTTTCAAGCTCAGATCAAGCAAAAATTCTAGGCAACACCACTCATTAGTCAAAAGTCTTGTGGACACATATTTAGTATGTGTTTTGTGGCCTTATTTCAGACACTTTAAGTTTTAGTTTTTTCAATAACCACGCATAAACATTATTCTCTAAAAAGTACAAACATGTACATACATGTTGCTCACATTTTACGGTAGCCCCGTTTGTGCTATATAGAGTGAATTTACACCTTTGCCATTAACATGTTTATAAATAACTGAAAAAAGCACAAATGTCAGAGCATGTCAGAGCACCTCAAGGACCCCAAAAACCCCTTAGACCTCAGAGGGTTAAGGAATCTGATGACCAGGTCGTGCTTCCCCAAGGACTTACCTTCCCCTGCATCGTGATGCGCGGCTATTGCGGAGACATACACTTTGAGGGTGGAGGGAGACAGCCTTTGCTCCAACCCATCTTGCAGGAAGGAAAGCACGAGTCTGATCGGGCAAGTTCGGGGGTCCTTCTGACGGGAGGAACACCAATCGACAAACAGGTTCCATTTCAACGCATAGAGGCGCCTCGTAGGGGAAGCTCTAGCGGAAGTGGCGGTGTCCACCACTGCCTGTGGTAGACCACCTAGAACCTCAGCGTCCCGTCCAGGGACCAGACCTGGAGTTTCCAGAGGTCTGGACGCGGGTGCCATAGAGTGCCCCGTCTCTGAGAAAGAAGGTCCTTCCTCAGAGGGATCGGCCAAGGAGAGGCTGTCGCGAGGAGCATGAGTTCCGTGAACCAAGCCCTGGTGGGCCAATACGGCGCCACTAGAAGGACCTGCTCCTCTTCCTCCCTGACCTTGCACAGAGTTTGTGCAAGAAGGCTCACTGGGGGAAACGCATACTTGCGCAAATCCCGGGGCCAGCTGTGAGGCAGGGCGTACGTGCCGAAGGTTCCCTCGGTCAGGGAGTAAAACCACTGGCAATGGGTCGTGTCTGGAGAGACAAACAGATCTACCTGTGCGACTCCAAAGACACTCCAAATCAGCTGGACCGTCTGGGGATGGAGTCGCCATTCTCCTGGCAGGGGAGGCAACCATGAGAGCTCGTCTGTCACACGGTTGAGCCCCCTGGAACGTGAACGGCACGAAGCGACCTCAGATGCTTCTGACTCCATAGGAGGAGGTAGGAGGCGAGTCGCACCCTACGACAGGAGCGTAGATCAACTTGATGGTTGATGTACGCAACGGTCGCAGTGCTGTCCGTACGGACCAGTACGTGCCTGTGTCTGAGAAACCCCTTTGAGGCAAGCTGCAAGCCCGTGTGCTACACTCAACCAATACCAGCCGTTAAAACGACTCTTTGTTTTCAGAGGAAAACGGCCAGCAGTAGGAAGCGATGGACACTCACGCACCGTCACACCAGCACAAGAGGACTTTCTCTTCTTTAAAGAGGACTCGTGAGTTTAACTCTCTCCGGTTACACAGCAGCTCACACAGAGACACACTGGATGGCTCCGAAGCAAAAAGCATTGCGCAATGTTTACTTCCGCCTTTTATACCCACGCTGGTGGGCGGGTCGCGGAATGCAAATCTTGCATGCCAATGTCTATTGGCTCGTTTTTAATTCTCTCGACGGCAATTGGCTCCCTAGCGTGATCCCAATTCGTCAGGGAACTCCCCCGACGACACGTCAGAGTTCCCAGGACGAAAGGGAACAAGTTATCCAAACCATAACTTCCCAGGTTATTAGAGGTGTATAGATTGTATTAGAGATTCCTCAGGATTAAGTCTTAAAAGCTGGGTAGAACTTCCAAAAATTTAAATGTGAAAGGTCCTAGAGACATAATCGCTTATTATGGAGCTCAAGGTACAGTTTACGCTTGGATCTGAGCAGCTCGTGTTGAACAAATACTCACAGATATTATTAGACAAAACACCAATGAGAATGGATTTTCTTACCTGGAGGTCCATTAAATCCTTTAGCTCCAGCTGGCCCTCTGGGACCAGGGATACCCCCGGAAGGGATTTCTCCTGGTGGACCTATGGGACCTACAGGACCAGGTATTCCATTCACACCTCGCTCACCCTTTAGGCCAGGAATACCACTGCGTCCATCATTACCTAAGAAGGAATGCATTAGTACTAATGCTTGATATCCATATGACTGGTGATAATGATGTCGAGAGTAGCTTTGTGAAAACTACCTAAAAACATCTCATCAAACTTACCAGGCCTCCCAGGCAAACCAGGTGTCCCAGGTGGACCCTTGTCTCCTGGCTCTCCTGGCCTCCCTGGAGAACCTGGACCTCCAGGGGTGGCCCCAAGTACCACACCAGGTTCTCCCTTAGATCCTGGCACACCTGGAAAACCATCTCTTCCTGGAGATCCTGGTAAGCCAGCATTTGTTGTTCCTGGTAAACCTGGATCTCCTCTCCGTCCGGGGAAACCTAACCATAAGTTAGAGTTAGACAACTATAATGCACTTATACCTTTAAATGTATGGCTAAGCAAGTTGATTAATTATGATGTGTAAGATGTGTGGTTGAATGGAGCCTCCATTCACATTTAAGGGTGTAATCTTACCCTGAGGTCCTGGTTGACCTCCAGAACCTGGTTCTCCTCTCTCACCTTTAGGCCCATCAAACCCTGGGCGCCCACTTACTCCTGGGGAACCAGGCTGACCCTTTGGGCCTTACATATACATGAACACAGACGTGCAAAAGAACATGTTAGAACAATGTGAAATAACTCTTTATAATTAAAATACTACCTTTTTCAACTTTCATAAACTTTTAGAAATTCAATTACCAGGCAACCCGGGACGTCCAGAGAATCCTGGATCCCCTTGTTCACCAGGAATCCTACAGGGCAGTGGTGTTCCTGTTGACATCCATTTAATTGTCAAAATCATATGAAACTGTCCATGATGCCCCATTCCACACACACGCCGCCTTACATCTAACCCTGAAAAACTGTATAAAGGTATTCTGCTCTAAAAAGCCAGTATTAAAGGTGGGTATTTGTTAGTTTAAAAAATGTCTCTGAATATCTAAGATCATTGAATGTTGGCTGACAAGAAAAGGGACAGGAGGGAATGTATTTTTACTATGCAATTATATTACAATCCAGCATTACAATTTCATGAACTGTACAGACAATGAGATCAAAGACATGTATAACTGACTGAAAAATAGGAGCACACTTTAATATTGTGGAGGGCATTTCAATTTACTTACAGCTTTGGAGAAAATGATTTCAATTGAAAAAACAGAAATTTTCTCGTTAGAACGCTTATATTAATTCTTCTGTAAAAACTACATGTTATTTTAGCTGAGAAGTTATCCAAATCATCATTACCAACATAATACCTGTAGGTGGATTTGTCTCTTTGTGTGTAGGATGTAAAACTGTTTATTGGCTTTACATGGTCATAACAGGAAATCTTGTAAATAACTTTAGACGTTAGTAAGTGACAAGGTTTTATTTAATTTTATTCCTCAAGGCTCATAATAACAGTTAACAGTGTATATTTTAGTGTTCTAATGCATTGCTGCGTAGACTTTTATTGTTTTATATAAGTGGATATACAGTAAAGGAAATATTTTATTGTTTTTTACAAACTGAGGGATAAGTCAAAAATCTTTTAATAGTATTTGATAGTAGGTCATGGGTGTCTTTGATGAAGCTGAACTAGTATCGAGACTAATGTCACTACAGTGAATATGCAAAGCGAATTTGAGTAATACGCCTTTGATGTTGTATCAGGCTCTTCGAAATATAAGAAATTTTTATTTTCATAACTAAAAAAATAAATAACCCCACCCTCCCCACAGTATAGCCAGCAATCCCAGCATATTAGGGCTAATAACATGCACAAAGACTGTTAAAAGACTGGCAAAAGAGGGCTGTTATATGGCAACTACTACTTTTCCAGAATGGCAAACGTTTAACTGAATTAGACACCTCAAGCTATAGGAAAGTCATAATGAAAGTATGGTCAGATTTGGTGGAAACTACAGTTAAGCTGTCTGATACAGTCAGGCCATTGGAAAATTATTTATTTTATACTGGCGGCAGCTCTGGGCTTCGCATCTCACCTCCCTCTTCCAAAGAGGCATCATTAAGCCCCGCCTGCCCACAGCTGTCACCTAGTCAGACAACATGCAAAGGTAAGAGAGATTGCAAGAGAAGCTGTCAATCAATCGATTGATGAATCAGTTCATTCGGGCAGCATCAACAAGAAATCAAATGCACAAGCATGAAAATGATTGTACCTTTAGTAGAGAAATATAAAGCTCATTCAAATATTCCCGCACAATCGGTTAAAGCAGTGCAAATAAAGAAATCAAAAGGGGAACATGTGCATGGCTGTGTCAAAGCCATTCCATTGCTAAGAGAGAGAGATGGAGAGCATGCAAAGAAGTGAAAGGATTTGGGGATTCAGACAGGAATGTTAAGACTTGTGATTTAATTGCGTCTACTCAATTTCTCTCTGAATGGAATGGCTTGCAAAGAGGTAAAAAGTTCTGTTAGGCACAGGCAAAATGTCAAGATTTATTTGCACACCCATTCACACTCACGCACATCCAACGCTTGACAAGATGAATACTTGTCAAGATGAAATGTAGCAACCTCTAAACTGAAGCTCTTTCAACCTAGCTCATCTTATACTGTTCAATTATGCAACTCAGGATACCTATAGGAAAAAAAAACCACTGAATATTTCTCAATTAACTGAAATTAGGAAAGATCATGGCAATCTAACTAAATTAACTGTAAGACTGTTCTCTGTGTTAAAAATGACCTAATGTGCCATTTAAACCACTGTACTGAATAAACTAAGCAATGTAAACCCACAAAACAAGCTAAATATGCCAAATTTATTTAAAAAGTAATAAAAACGAGGAGGTATTATGAAATCTTGTGATGCTTGTGATTCTATTGTATTGGCCAATAAATACTCAATATTAAACAGTATTTCTGCATCATCAATAACTACATAGATTTAATTAGCCAATTTATTTTAAAAAAATGTATTCAATGTTATGCCTGTATTCAATATATAAACTTTTATATTAACTGCTTATATTGACAAAAATACTTTTTTATCTGCCCGTTTACATTCATTTGTGTATATCCAATTCACTATATATGAATATTTAAGCTACATAATGGCTACAAAGTACATACTTTAATAAATTTATCGCATACATTTTATGTGATCTTATTCTTCAATAACATTAATAATAATGGCATAAAAATGTAGAAATAATGTGATGTAAGCTGTATAATTTATTTTCTATATAATAAAATATTTCATGCTGTGTAATTATTGTAAAGTGTTACTGAAGTGTTTTTTCTACTTACCTGGAGAACCTGGAAGTCCAGGTGTTCCAGGAAGACCATCGAATCCAGGATCACCTTGTGACCCTTTGAACCCCGCTACACCAGGATAGCCAATACCAGGATCGCCACTGGAACCAGGACGACCTTTAGAACCTGGGATACCAGGAAAACCTTTATCTCCAGTCACCCCAAAACCAGAGTCCCCCTGTAGAGAAATAACTTAGAAAGTAAGATACGTTTAAAAATATAGATGTCAATGGTTAAAAGTTGTACTAGAAGCAGAATTACAATAAGCAATAATTTTATAAGCAGTTACTGGTGTTGAATAGGGCCACAAATCTTCTTTGACAGTAACAACAGAGTTGATTAAATGAAATGATAGAAAGGAAAAGGAAAATTAGCCTATCTACTCACAGGTGGACCTGGTTGTCCAGGGAAGCCAGGAGATCCATCCCTTCCGGGGTTGCCGCTTTCTCCAAGTGGCCCATAAAGACCCTGTTGACCCAAATCACCTTTTTGTCCTTTACCTCGGGGGAAGAAAGAATTACCTTTCTCTCCTTTACGCCCATTAAAGCCTCTCTCACCCGCACGACCCTAAAAAAAACAAAGCAAGACTCAATTAAAATGTTAAGCAATATTTAGGATGTTTCCTGATAACCCCAATTTTTCTCACAATGATCAATAAGACAATAAAAACCTCAAACCAGTCCCTCCAGTTTTTTGCGATTCCATGATCGATAAATACAACGCAAACTCAAGAAAATTTCACTTTTTTTGCAAATGTTTGGAAATTACCGTCACAACATCAGTCATTTTGATAGATTTGTTTTATAAGTCTCTTACATCAAGACCCTGTGGTCCACGGGGTCCTGAGAAACCTTGGTCACCAATTTCTCCCTTCACACCATTAGCTCCAGGGAAACCTGAGGGCCCTGGAGGCCCTTGACGTCCCTGTGCACCTGTCGTTCCTCCACCCAAACAGTTGCAGTCACCATTTTCTCCTGCAGGGGGACAGGGTCAAGTAGGGAAGAAGTCAATGTGTGCCATTATTATTATTATAGTTCTACAACAAAGTTTCTTACCTTTAAACCCTTTATAGCCTTTTTCTCCAGAAAATCCTCTCGGACCAGGCTGACCCGGAAAACCAACTAGTGCAGCAGAGAGCGTGTTAACTAGAAAAAATGTAATAAGAAGCAACCATCAGCTTATCTCATGGTATACATCTATCCAGTTCTGTTAACATAAAAAAGTGGTAACCTGCAACTACTAACTCAAAGGAAGTGTTTCTACTTGATCTAAACAATAAAAATTACTTACAATAACAATAAAAATATTTGTTGGTATATCTAATTTGTCAAATCTTGATTTAATTTTCTTGAATGAAACCAGTAAAGTTAGATGTTATGACCCGAAGCGTATTTTTTGGTTACTTGAAATTAAAAGGATGATGACCATCATATGCAAAAGCTTACATGATCTTCCTGGTGGTCCGGGGAGACCAGGAACTCCAGAAAGGCCCTGACTTCCGGGACGACCTTCAGGACCATAAGAATCCCGACCTGGGTTTCCCCTCTGTCCTTTGGGTCCACGACTACCAGGGAACCCAGGAATCCCAGGACGACCTGAATATACAACACGGATTAACAATTAAAATAACATTGACATATACAGTAAATTCTGCAAAACTCACTGCCATGACATTAGAGTGTTGTGGATGGTTGCCAGGGTATTGCTAGCATGTGATTGTTAGCATGCTGCTATGAAGTCGATACTGTAGGGTTCTTTTTTAATGAATTGAGACCATACATTGTGATTAGGGTAGTAAAACTGATTCCTGAACAAATGACTCATGAGTCAGCTCTGAAAAAAGCCATTAAAAAGTCTGCGTAAACACCTTGTGCAAGTATTGATTTAAATTTATAATCGAATTTGTCATTATTTTACAGTGTAATTGCATTTATTTTTCCCCAAAATATTTATTGCTCAAAAATTCTAAAAGAATTGTTACATTTCTCTTAATTCCCATCCCTTGTGATGGCACGGGTGTTCAGATAATATGGTGGTTAGATATGACTCAGATCCCTCCTTTACTGTAATTCTATTAAATTGTTTTTGTCTATTTTTTGTCCTAAAGACAAACATGTTAGGTCTGATCACTTAGAAAAGTCATAGCACATTCTCCTCAACAAGCTGCATGATTGCAGTCATAAAGGATTAAAATTAATGTCACTAGTACCTGTGTTAAAAGCAGGCACTCCAGGAGGACCAGGCTGACCAGGAAAGCCTGGAAAACCTGTATCTCCAGTTAGCCCTGGATAACCAGGAAAGCCGGGATCACCTCGAGGACCTAGGTACAAGCAAATTAAAAATCACTGAAGACTGTACATCAGCACATATATGAGTGTGTGTGTGTGTGTGTGTGTGTGTGTGTGTGTGTGTGTGTGCGTGCGTGTGTGTGTGTGTGTGTGTGTGTGTGTGTGTGTGTGTGTGTGTGTGTGTGTGTGTGTGTGTGCATGAGAGATTACAAGATGCAAGTACAGTACCTCACACAAGATATAAAATATTTCCTGATACCTTTAATTCCATCTGCTGGTTCCAAAATTGGTCCAGGTGGGCCTGGTTCTCCTCTGTCACCCTATATATAAAATACAAATATGCTGTTTTGAAACATATTTCTGTTTGTGACATATTTGTTGTATTTTTCTGGTTTTGCGTTCTTACTTTTGGGCCAGTAAAGCCTGATTGGCCTGTAAAACCTGAATCCCCATTGAAGCCCTACAGAAGAAACAGGAGATGGTTGGTATATAGCAATCATATAGGAAAGAAATTAGTTTAGATTGAAGAATTTCATCTTACTTTTCTTCCTGGGAGCCCAGGAGGACCATTCAGACCAGGTGCACCCTGCCATATTGAATAAAACAGAAGACGACATTCAGGTAGAAAACAAACACAGGAATTTACATTTGATGTAAATATAAATGAACACAGTACCCAAACATACAACTATGAGATGTAATGCTAAATGACAAAGAGCCATCTAAAATATTGTACACAATGGTGAATCCAAAAATGTAGCAGTAACAGGACCTACCCTCGAGCCTGGCAAGCCCAGGATTCCCTTTTCGCCAGTCTCACCTCTAAAACCAACTGGACCCTGCAAATGCGCACAAAATGACGGATTTTGTGAGCCAGTTTCAAATAACATATCAAAAATAAATTAGGGTGAAAAGCTGTCTTTGAATACTCACTGTTGGTCCTGGTCTCCCAGGAAGACCTGGATTACCAGCATATCCTTTCTCACCCTGAGGTAAAGAGAGAAAGAGAAAGAAAAGAAAGAAGAACGAGCATTCACAATCTAACTTTGTGTTTAAAAAAAAAAATTGTATATCATATTTATGAACCATGTGACTGGGCTGAGGATTAAGTAGCAGTCTTACTCCTCCTGCAGATATTTAAACTGTTTTTTACGGTATTTTAGTGAGAAAATGCCATAAAACGTTTTAATGAATATGATAAAATATTTACTGTGAATGTAAAAAAGTTAACAAGAGCAGACCGCCTGTTAATGGAATACCAATTATACAAATATTTAAAATGAGGGTTGCATTCTTATTATTCTTACTATTATCAATGTTGTGATGCTTAATATTTTTGGAGGAAACATTTATATATAAAAAAAGAAAATCAGGATTTTTTTTGATGAATAGAAAGTTCAAAAGAAAAACATTTATTTTGAAATACAAATCTGTTGTAACAGTATAAATGTCTTTACCGTCACTTTTGATCAATTTAATTAATTCTTGCAGAATAACGTCATATTAATTTGTTTAAAAAAAATAATAATAATATATTGTTGCCTCAGGCAATAACTTAGCAGGCAGCAGACTTTGCGCACAAAGGTACCTCACAGAAGTGATTTCAAACAGACTTCTGAGGCAGCATAACGGTTAGGGTTGGGTATCGTTTGAATTTTAACGATTCCGATTTTGCCTATCAATTCCGATTCTTATCGATTCCTAATTTCTATTCCAATAAGGCACAACCCCCCCGTAGATATCAGTCACATTTAGTCTTTTCGCAAAACATTTAATTGTAGCTGAATATCATGAACAAAAATCAACAGGCTAAATAACACTTACACAAGGAACGTTTGGCTGTGGTTTAAAAATACCATAAAAAATACAACTAGCCTTACTAATATGAATGTAAAGCATTATTAAAAGCAATAAACATTCAGTAATTAAAAAAGAACAAATACAAAATGAGCGATCGAAACACAAAAAGATACAACTGAACAAAGACACGATTGAAATAAACAGTGTTTTAAGATTTTCAGGTATTCAGGTACAGAAACTGTAATCAAATGTAAAATAACACAGCACTTTATTAAAAAAAATATACATTACAAATATAGTTACAAAAGTTATTTTATATTAGTCTTTTGTTGTTTGATTAGTATTATTATAGAGACGGCAGCTGCTGTCACTTTAAGAGTTGCCCAATAGTTACATCCATAGTTACACAAGCCTGCAGCACAGAAAACAGCGCACAAGTCCTCTCGCGCTCGCAAAGTCATATTGAAATGCTCACAAAGGAATCGATAAGAGAGAATTTTAATTTTATAACAAGTATCCGATTCCTGACCTCAAGTATTCAATTCCAGAATTGGAATTCGATTCCCAACCCTAATAGCGGTTTAATGATCTACAACAAAATAGAGAGATCTTTAATTTGTGAATATTTAAATAATCAATATTAATTTCTAGCTAGAAATAACAGCAAACTTGGAAAATTGGGTCAGACGCCATTTTAATTTTTAGCTCTACTGTCACTAAACATATTGTATAGGATTGTGAGATATCAAAGTCAGTAAAGAAATATCTATGCTGCTTCCAAAAAACACTCAGATGACAGGATCTCAGGAGACAGGAAGTAAAACCAATATTGGATTTGGATGTGCTTTGATGCCTTCCTAACTTGGAATGCATCCTCCGAAGGCAGCATTTTTAAGCTTTCGGACGCAGCCAATGTTTCAGATATCTAATCTAATACTTGAGCCACACTTCAAATGATTTTCGTTGTTCAGGCCATTATCTTCATTAGATAATGATATTCATACATAAGCGTGGCTGAAGTGTCCTCTTTAGGGCCACTGCAAATATGCACACATAATTTAAGAAAGAACCTTTGGAAATATTAGACTTAAAATCATTTGTCGCATGTGACTGAAATCACCACCAGATTTGAAGAATTTACAAACACCACCCTTAAAGTTCACCACAGGGTGAAGCATGGGATTTACACAGTAAGCACGAGGTGGACGTCACCCTCCTGGATAGCAGGCTTGAGGTATAGATTAATTGGACAAATAAACTGTAGAAAAGAAGTTGAGGAGGACGGCGTCGATTGACGTCATCCTAGTTCTATATCCTCGCAGCTGCATTTTCCTCACAAACCTTAGTTCCTTTGTCTCCTTTTGGAAAGCCAACAAGCTCCACCACTCCATTGACCAGTGGGAGGCCTGGGTCACCGGGCTGGCCCACATCTCCCTGGATACGGTAACCAAGGAAGAGAGATTTTTTTTTATATGGGCAAGATGAGGTGTGATGGGGAGGCTGTTGACGGTAGCGGCGGAGCATGTTGAAGAGGTGGGCATGTGGTGAGAAGTTTTTTGGGGTTTTGAAGAAGGACGTTAAGTGGACTGTGACCACTGCCAGAGCAGCGGGGAGATCAGGGTGAGAAGGAGATGAATGGACACAGGAAGAATGAATGAGCTTTGGTAATGAACCACACATTCAACACAATGGATGTGTCTGTATTTCTCCCCATTCAATCATTATGCAACTAAACATCCCCCCTTTGTACTGTCAAGGTCTCTATAATGTGTATTCTTTGTGGAAAACATTTTTATAATTGGTGTTGGTGGTGGGGGGTGGGGGATTACAAATGTCAATCCTGTAATTGTGTAAATGTTTCAGACCAATTTCATTGGAGCAATTTCCCCTAATGTGGTTCAGTGCTCTCCAACGCTCCTCTCTCCCCCACCATCCATCCCTCTTACCCTAGATCTGCCCCTCCCTAGGTTGGCATCACCGCTCCCCTGTGTGTTACCTTCTCTCCTTTGTTGATAGTGCTTATTGCTGGTGCGTTAAACTGAACGGCCGGATTGCCCCTGAGTCCCGGTAGACCAACTTCCCCCTGAGATCCACAACACAGATATTTGACACATTAGAGCCCAGGAATTTATCAGAGAGAGAGAGAGAGAGAGATAGAGAGAGAGAGAGAGAGAGAGAGAGAGAGAGAGAGAGAGAGAGAGAGAGAGAGAGTCAAGGTCAGGTAAAGAAAAAGCAACAAAAAAGGCCTCAAGAAAGTGGTGAAAGCAAAGGGTATTGAAAGAGTGTGAGAACAACAAATTATTCTTTTTCCAGTAAAAATGTCTCAACATCCTTAAAACAATATGTATCCTGAATCCCCCCCCCCCTCCCTCAAAGTTATCTTCTCTGAAAAATCTTAAAAAATCTTACATTTTTATTTTGCTTCCTAAGTAAATTGATCTTGTTTGAAAGACCCCATTTCAATCATTGATGAGCATAGTTTTCTGTTCCCTTTCGAGGGAACTCGCGATGCGTCGATGACGCTTTGGGAAAGCCTTTGCGTGACTGAGTCTGAAGCACTACTGTCAACTAGTCCAATGGAATGAATGAAGCGTCACGGGCGGGTGACGTCATGACCAGGAAGAAATAAAAGCACATCCGGTGCAATGCTCGCGTTAGCTTTTGTGCCTCAGCAAAGCGCTCTGTGTCAAAACTGTCTGTTATATTTATTGTTGTCTGTCTCTCATTATATTATTATGGCGAAACAACTATTCAAAGCCTGTGCTTCTCCTTGCCCCTGTTATATCATGGGTGGAGATACACATGAGCTTTGTGTAGTTTGTTTGGGAGTGGAGCATGCTATGTCAGCCTCCCGCTCCGCATGCTCCGCTCCCGTCTGTCCACATTTGAGGATGATGGACAGGCTCGCGAACCTCGGGGTTCTGGACCCGCGGCTGCCGTGGCAGCTCGGAGAAGGCTCACTTGGGGCTCGCAAATGGATCTTTCGGCGGGGTTGGGGACGGGCTCTGCCTTATCTCCTCCTTTACCCGAAGGATCCATTGCTCTCTTGCCAGTGTCGGAAGCCCGCGCTGCGGCTTCTTCCGCCCGGGAAGAGAGCCCGTTGCTTCAGTGCTCTAGCTCTGAGGAGGTAGAGTTACTGAGCATCGGTTAGAGTGACACACACACAAATAAAGAAAGTTCAATAAGGGGAGAGGATTCGCCATCCCTCTCCCCAGCACATGAGGAGCTTATTGAGGTGATAACTCGTGCTGTAGATAAGTTGAGTATTGACTGGCCAGCAGAAAAGAGAGATTCTCGCCCTAAAAGCAAATTAGACAAGCGTTTTCTCACTTCTAATGTTTCATCTCAATCACGGGCCCTTCCATTCTTTCCTGATCTACATAGTGAGCTATGTAGATCATGGAATAAACCATATTCGTCACGTCTTTTTAGTCCCCATGTTCAAACGTATTCAAATATAAAGGGGCTGAAAGATTTTGGTTATGGGTCGATGCCCCCAGCCGAACAGACGCTCGCAAGCTATCTGTCTCCTGGGTCAGCATCGTCCCTGAAGGATCCCGTGTTGCCGAATAAACCACTAAAGACCACATCTAATTTAGTGGGTAAGGCTTATACCGCAGCAGGTCAAGCTGGAGCCTGTCTGCACATGATGGCAGTGCTCCAAGCCTATCAGGCAGATCTGCTGGGGGATATAGATAGGAGTGAGGGAGTTAGTCCCGATGAAATTCGAGAACTTCGTCAGGCTACAGATCTTTCTCTAAGAGCTACGAAGGAGACCGCCCGTGCTATTGGGCGGTCTATGGCAGCCCTCGTAGCTACTGAGAGACATCTTTGGTTAAATCTGACAGATATGAAAGATAAAGATCGGGCTTTTCTTTTAGATGCCCCTATTTCTCCCTCTGGTCTTTTTGGCGACTCTGTGAATTTGGTTGTTGAAAGATTTCAAGAAAATAAAAAACAATCTGAGGCTTTTAAAAAATTCCTTCCTCGCCGAGTCCATCCCCCTGGGGATGCTGGGCGTGAGCACCCCCAGCCAAGCTCCTCGCACCGTGTGCAACAAAAAATAAGTGTTTCGTCTCGTGCTCCCCCGGATAAATCTTGGGGACCGAGCCAACATTCTCAGCCGAAGTCGGCTTAGTCTAAGCCGGATCTGAGGACCGTACTTATGGCTAGGAAGGCTTCGGCTCAGAAAAGGTCCTGACGCTATGTGCGTCAGACCATCGAGGACAGCCCCAACCGGGGTGGAGCGGTGTACACCTCAGAATACGGTGCCCGCTCCACTTCGGGGTCCTCATGGGACCGGTCTGCCAACCCCGCCACCCTTGGTGCTTCGGGGCGCAGTGGTATCCAGCGAAAGTTCGGCGCAGTGTCGACTCGACATTGCGTCGGACGTGAGCCCTCTGAGGGGGGTTCAAAAACAGTCAGTTCGGTTGTTTCCTGCCAATATGCTTCAGGTCGCCGAAGTGGCTGTTCCTTTAACACCAGAGGCCAGTCTCGAGAGCCTGGTACCCTTAGTAGATTTTCTAACAGAGTGGAAGAATCTGTCGAATATATCTCCTTGGGTCCTGCAGATAATAGAGAAAGGTTACAGAATCCAATTCGGTTCTCCTCCGCCTCGTTACAACGGGGTGTTACTCACGGTGGTACATCCCGAGCAGGCTCTGGAAATGGAGCAAGAAGTTCATTCTCTCTTAGCAAAGGGAGCTATAGAAGAGGTGTACTCCCCCGACAGAGAATCGGGGTTTTACAGCCGATACTTCATTGTTCCTAAAAAGGGTGGGGGGTTGCGTCCAATTTTAGATCTTCGTTTGCTGAATCGTGCGGTCATGAAATTGAAATTCAAGATGCTCATACTCAAACAGATAGTGACTCAAATCAGATCCGAGGACTGGTTTGTCACGATAGATCTGAAGGACGCTTACTTCCATATCTCCATCCTGCCTCAACACAGGAAGTGTCTGAGGTTTTCTTTCAGGGGCAAAGAATACCAATATCGGGTGCTTCCATTCGGTCTACCTCTGTCACCCCGCACGTTCACGAAGTGCGTAGATGCAGCTCTAGCCCCGCTCAGGCTGCAGGGCATACGCATTCTGAACTACATCGAAGACTGGCTGATTCTGGCGGAATCAGAACAGTCAGCGGTTCGGCATCGAGATGTCGTTCTCGCTCATATGAAGAAATTGGGGTTGAGACTCAATGCCAAGAAGAGTGTGCTTTCTCCACTACAGAGAACCACTTTCCTTGGTGTGGTATGGGATTCAGTCACGATGCGGGGCACACTATCGCCCGTTCGTGTAGCTGCTATCATCACAGCCACAAAAGAGTTGAAGCTAGGCCAGTCACGCACTGCAAAACAGTTCGAGAGACTGTTAGGCCTCATGGCAGCGGCGTCCAATGTGATCCCCTTTGGCCTGCTGTACATGAGACCTTTGCAGTGGTGGATCAGGACCAGAGGGCTCTCCCCGAGGGGAAACCCACTTCGTATGATCAAGATCACGCGGCGGTGCATCCGCGCCTTGATTATATGGAGGAAACATTGGTTCCTGTCCCAGGGTCCGGTGTTGGGAGCTCTTTGCCATCGAGTTGCTATCTCTACAGACGCTTCTCTCACCGGCTGGGGAGCGGTAATGGAAGGCCGCTCAGCTCAGGGTCTGTGGGGGAACCATCATCTCTCTTGGCACATAAATTGCCTGGAGATGATCGCCGTCTTCAATGCGTTGAGACATTTCCTCCCAGACCTGAGGGGCCATCATGTGCTCGTCCGTACAGACAACACTTCGGTGGTCTCTTATTTAAATCGATAGGGGGGTCTGCGTTCGCGTCCACTCTGCAAACTGGCGCACCAGATCCTCTTGTGGTCCCTAGGGAAGATACTCTCCCTGAGGGCAGTGTTTATCCCAGGCTACCAGAATATAGGAGCAGACACCCTGTCGAGGCAGGGGCTGAGGCCAGGGGAATGGAGACTCCACCCCGAGGCGGTGGAGCTCATTTGGGAATTTTACGGCCAAGCAGAAGTGGATCTCTTTGCGTCACAGCATACGACGCACTGTCCACTTTGGTTCTCCCTCACGCTACCAGCCCCCTTGGGGTTGGACGCTATGGTACAGACGTGGCCGAGGCTACGTCTGTATGCATTTCCCCCTGTTGCTCTGCTCCCAGGAGTTCTGGAGAGAGTCAGCCAGGACGGAGTAAGTCTATTATTAGTAGTTCCACGCTGGCCGAGTCGTTTTTGGTTTGCGGACCTAATTCATCTTCTAGACGGCCCTCCTTTCGAGATTCCTGTCAGGAGAGACCTTCTGTCTCAGGCAGGGGGCACAATATTTCACCCCCGACCGGAGATTTGGAACCTTTGGGTTTGGCCTCTGAGGGGGCCCAACTTTTAGAGAGTGGTCTCTCGACTGAGGTCGTTGAGACTATTCTTAGCTCCAGAGCTCCAGCCACGAGGAAATAATATACACTTAAGTGGAAAGTTTTCACGTCTTGGTGTCACAAACAGCAGCGAGATCCAGTTAACTGTTCAGTCAACACAGTTCTTGAGTTTCTCCAGTCTCGTTTCACGTCAGGTTTATGTCATTCTACCTTAAAGGTTTACGTGGCGGCCATTGCGGCTTTCCACGCCCCTGTGGGTATTACATCTTTGGGTCGAGACCCCCTGATTATTCGTTTCCTTCGTGGCACCTTGAGGTTGAGGCCTGCAGTTCGAACTAGGGTGCCGGCATGGGATCTGGCCATAGTTTTGGAAGGCCTGTCTGGGGCTCCCTTCGAGCCCCTAGATTTAGTTTCAGAAAAATTTCTGACTTTCAAGACTATCTTTCTGTTAGCCATTTCATCCCTAAAAAGAGTCGGAGACCTTCAGGCTCTTTCTGTGTCTCCCACCTGTTTGGAATTTGCACCGGGTATGGTTAAGGCGTTCTTATACCCTAAGCAGGGTTACATCCCTAAGGTGCCAACCAATATTCCAAGGGCTATTGTACTGCAGGCATTCTGTCCTCCTCCGTTTACATCTTCGGACCAGGAAAAACTGAATCTCTTGTGTCCAGTGCGAGCAATGGACACTTATGTCCACAGGGCTGCCCCGTGGAGGAGATCTGATCAGTTGTTTGTCTGTTTTGGTTCACCTAAGAAAGGTCTTCCTGCTTCTAAACAGACAATCAGTAAGTGGATAGTCGAGGCTATTTCTCTTGCATATGAGTCCTCTGGCCAGCCATGTCCTTTGGTGGTCAGAGCTCACTCTACCCAAAGTAGGGCGGCCTCTAAAGCCCTCTTATCAGGAGTTTCCCTTCAGGAGGTTTGTGATGCGGTGGGTTGGTCCTCGCCGCTAACATTTGTGAGGTTTTATAGCCTGGACCTGGAAGCTGCCCCAGGATCCCAGGTGCTTTTTACTTAATTTGCCGACAGTTTTATCATCTGGCATTTTGTAATTATGGCGTATTGGGTATTATCGTTCCCACATCGCCATTGACGCATTGCGAGTTCCCTCGAAAGGGAACGTCTCAGGTTACGACTGTAACCCTAGTTCCCTGAGAAAGGAACGAGACGATGTGTCTCCCTGCCATACTTCCTGCATCCCTGCGATCGACTTTGCTTCGGCTCTATAAGCTAATGCGAGCATTGCACCGGATGTGCTTTTATATCTTCCTGGTCATGACGTCACCCACCCGTGACGCTTCATTCATTCCATTGGACTAGTTGACAGTAGTGCTTCAGACTCAGTCACGCAATGGCGTTCCCAAAGCGTCATCGACGCATCGTCTCATTCCATTCTCAGGGAACTAGGGTTACAGTCGTAACCTGAGACGTTTTTCTGTATTGGTGTTTTCCAATTAAAACAAGAAGTCTGTGACATTGAAGTGTTTGAAAAAAACTGGCTTCAGATACATCAAAGGAATGAACCACAATTTGCTATTTGCTGGTCAGTAGTCAGTTAAAAAAATCCTTTAAGAATTTAATTATTTAAAGGGATAGTCCATCCAAAAATGAAAATTCGGTCATCATCTACTCACCCTCATGTCATTCCAAACCTGTATGACTGACTTTCTTCTGCAGAACACACATATGATATTTTGAAGAATGTTGGAAACTTAACAGTTTCAGTTCCCTTTGACTAAAAATACAATGGAAGTCAAAGGGAACCAAAACTGGTTTATCAACATTCTTCAAAATATCTTCTTCATACAGCTTTGGAATGACATGAGGGTGAGTAAATGATGACAGAATGTTCATGTTTGGGTGGACTATAGCTTCAAAAAAAATTGAAGTGCAGAATGAGTAATTTTTGGTCATTTTTCCCCTAAAAGAAAAAACCTGTAAATATGCAGTGTATATTCACAGATATGAACCTTATTTTTCCTTTCAATGCTTAGCGTAGATTAGCATATAGAGGGTGCCAAACCTAACACACATAAACTAAAAGTCACAAAACTATAATTTTATTTTTAGTAACTTTATTTGCATTTTTACTGGAAACCCAGTTAAACAAAGAGATTGATAAAGAAAAAGATTTTTACAGAGAATAAACAGGAAAGCAAGATAATGAAGTGATAGAAAATGACAGAAATGAAAAGTGAGAGAAGCAGTACTAAAGGCTCCTTTTATTATAGTTACTGCTACAAATGCATGCATATTATTGATAAACGGCTTTATTCATTTTTTTATTTCATAGATCTATCTGACAATCTCAATTGATTGTATATAGAACTAACTGGTCCTTGTTTTCTCGTTTTCTGTGGGTTAAGTGTCCCAACCAAAGGAAACAAAGGAACACAGAAGATTGGAGCAGGTGATTCCAGCACCAGAACAGATCACTCAAAAACAGCAAATTGAATAGCAGCTCAGAGATTTCAAGTAATATATGACAATACTCTAACATTGACTTTACAAGTTATGAAGAAACTGCTGGTACTGTTCTTTAACCAATGCAATCTGTGAACTGCCATTCAAAAGTAAAGGAAATTACATTCCAAACTTTGTAGTGTTACAATGCTTATTAGTAAGATTCAACTGTGTTTTCCGCATTGAACATACCATAGGGATATATTCCTTTATATTGCAGGAAAAGGCTTTTACTATGTGTAGTGAGTGTTGAGATGAGTAGAAACATACTGAAGTTGGGTTAAACATAAATGAAACAAGATAGGCATGCTGGCAGTACAGAACTATTTGGAAAAGAGGGGAGACAAGAACATCTAGTGGGAGATGATAAGAATGAAAGAGTGATGCAGAGTTATTGTGCAAAGACAAAAGCAGTATAATCTTTTAATGTCCAATCCAAAAGACAGAAAGAACTTCTTATCTAGCTTGTTATTAACCAGTACCCGAGCAGACTAAAATAATATTTGAACTGAATGTTACACTATAAACATTCTCTGAGTGTGCCAGTCTCGTTACAGAGAGTGGTGTCTTATTGCACAGATATGTGGGAAAATGTTTAGTACTTGAATGTATGGATTGTAAGACCCCATGAAATCAAAATGATAGTTTTGGGGCTTTTAGTCCATGTCTGTTAGCTTTCAGGGCATCAACAGTCGTGCTCAAAAGTTTACATACCCCTCGCAGAATCTGTGAAAATCTTAATAATTTTAACAAAAATAAGAGGGATCATACAAAATTTGTTATTTTTTTATTTAATACTGTCCTAAATAATATATTTTACATAAAAGATGTTCATATATATATAGTCCACAAGACAAAAAAATAGCTGAATTAAAAAAATGAAGAAGTTTACATACCCTTGATTCTTAATACTGTGTGTCATTACCTGGATGATCCACGACTGTTTTTTTTTTTTTTTTGGTGATGGTTGTTCTTGAGTCCCTTGTTTGTCCTGAGCAGTTTAACTGCCAAATCTTCTTCAGAAAAATCCTTCAGGTCCTTCAAATTCTTCAGCTTTCCAGCATCTTTTGTATATTTGAACCTTTTCCAGCAGTGACTGTATGATTTTGAGATCCATCTTTTCACACGGAGGACAATTCATACTTTGCAGTCACGTGACTGCCATGGATACCTGGCGGGCAACAAACGCTCACAAAATGGCCAATACTACAATCAATTATATAGTGAGGCTATTTTGTTTCCATAGGACATTAACAAAACGTTTAATGACACTAATAACACTAAAAACAATACAATTACTAAATATGAATAATATCACTAAAATGATATAGGCCTAAAAACCGTCTTTAGTTCACAAACAGCACAACTCTGCCATCTGTGAAAATCAAAAGCAGCTTCAAAAACTTGTTAAAAAAGTTAATGTAGGTCCACAATAGAAATATTAAGCCAGTAAATTAAGATAGTCGTCGATATACCGTTATATCCATCGTCGCCTCTGAGAGAACGCGGCGTTAATGCAGCGACAGATGCTGAAAGCTCAGTCCGTTTCTACTTTCACTTTCGGGGTATGAGCGATTTACATGCACGTTCTTAACGTGATTATGCTGAATAATAGTGCATCCAATCGCACAACAACTATCTGGCATGTCGTTACACCTCAAAACACCAACTTTTGTATATTAAAACTGGCGACGTCCTGGCAAGATCCTTGATTACTTTACTGGGTTTCGTGGCTATAGAACGACGTTCTTGCCCGCCAGCCAGTACTTGTGACGTCACGTGCAAAGTATGAATTGAGGAACTCAAACACAACTATTAAAAAGGTTCAAACATTCACTGATGCTCCAGAAGGAAACATTTATTTTCCATTTAATACTGCCCTTCGGAAGCAACAGACGATACTTACATATTTCCCGGAAGACAAATTATGTACAATTTACCTTGATCTTCAAATTCAAAAAGTTTTCACGTTTTCAATCCACTCAACCTGAATGGCACACACACACCTGGATACAGTATGAATGACCACAGGACTTCACTTCAGCACCTGAATGGACATGCGGTTGAAACATTACACAAGGACAACGATAACACCACTCAGCCACAACAAACTCTGCTCACGTACACAATCTCAGCTGAGCCCTGCCCACAGAGCTCACCTCAGACAGACTGTGACATACTAGAACTGCTCCAAGATTTAGCACCCAAGGATGACTTTTAGGAAAACAGCCAGTGAAACCAGGACAGCATATCACAGCCTTCGATAACACCAGAGCAACAGCCCCTCTCCCCAGACACGTTATCCCTCTCTCCAGCTTCTCAGAGAAAATGGAATAACTGGTGTATGCTGGAACCAAACTATCCCACCCTTTTGCAAGCGCCCAGATATCAACCAAAAAACGTCAGGCCCCGCAACCACCAAAGCCTGCGGGCCCAGCTCGCCCTCCCCCTCCTCCTGTGAGAGCTGGAGGCAGAGCTTTGTGTGGCAGAGCTCTTCGGCCTCTGCCACAACGCCAGGGCCCACACCCTCCACATACAACTGATACCAGCTCTCAGTGATATGTGTTGGGTCCCCGTTATGATAACAGTAACTTTCTCAAATGTTTACAGAACAAGTGGGAACCCAGTGTGCCTGTATCTTTCTCTATTGCTGTTCGATTACATGATAGAAAGTCTAAGGCCTTCAAAAGACGTACAGCAAACCCATCTAATCTGGTGTCAGAACACGCCAAACTAAGATTGCTGTGGGGACAAAAAGTAAGACGGATAAGTTAGCACTTTTAAACATCCGCTCACTTAAAAATACATCACTTCTAGTCAACGACTTAATAACCACATACAACCTGGATTTTATGTAGCTAAATGAAACTTGGCTAGAAGACAGCTGCAGTGCAACAGTCCTCAATGAAACATCCCCTCCTAATTTTACATTTATGAGTGTCTGCAGAGCTGTTAGGAGAGGTGGGGGTTTAGATGCTCTTTTTAAAGATGTCTATCAATGTAAGCAAATATCATTTGGCAATTACCTGTCTTTTGAATATCTGGGTATTGTGTTAAAAGTGCTCCATGAATTTTAATTATCATTGTTTACAGGCCTCCAAAATACTCTCCAGCCTTTGCTGAGGACTTTACAGAACTGTTATCAACAATTTCGTCAGAGTTTGACTGTTTTGCCATTGCTGGAGATTTAAACATTCACATGGATAATGCAGAAACCAATATGGCAAAATAAATAAAAACTGTTTTAAAAACATTTGATCTGACTCAGCATGTACATGGACCCACACACAATCTCGGACACACTCTAGAAAGCATCTTACTTATCAGTAAGGCTCTAAACATTTCATCGATTGTTATTAAGGATGTAGCACTGTCTGATCATTTCTGTATTTTCTTTGATATATTGATCTCTCCTGCCATTGAAGCTAGATCTGTGTCTGTCAAGAAGAGATGTTTAAATGAGAACACTAGTGCACTATTTATGAAGGCTATATCTTTAACACCAAGCATATCTGCTGATTCTGTTGATTTTCTCCTTGATTCTTTTAACTCAAAAGTTAAAAGTGTAATTGATGATATTGCTTCTGTGAAAGTCAGGAAGAAGAGTGGCAGACAAAAAGCACCTTGGAGAAACTCAACAGCAGTGCAAAATATGAAAAGATCATGCAGAAAAGCAGAGCACACATGGCGGAAGACAAAACTTGTAGTCCATTATAACATCTACAAAGACAGCATTCATGCTTTCAATATGGAACTAGGCAAAGCTAGACAGACTTTCTTCTCAAATATTATAAACAGCAACTTAAACAACACACACACTCTTTATGCTACCGTAGAGAGACTGACAAACCCCCCAAGCCACATTCCCAGTGAAATGCTCTCAGACAGCAAGTGCAATGAGTTTGCTTCCTTCTTCTCTGAGAAAATCAATAATATCAGAAAGGTGATCAGCACATCCTTGAGTTGCGCTGGGGTCAGACAGATCAGACCACATCCTCAGAAAGTAGTTACTATGTCTGATTTCGAAGAAATTGATGGCAAAATTTTGGAAGATACCGTACAGGACCTTAAAACATCAACCTGCTCGCTTCACGCAACCTGCTCTCTTGTTTAGAAGCAGATTTCCTAGAAGTGGTAAATGCCTCACTTCTCTCTGGGAGTTTTCCAAACTCCCTGAAAACTGCAATTCTAAAGCCCTTCCTGAAAAAGAGCAATCTGGATAAGATCATATTAAACAACTATAGACCGATCTCAAATCTTCCTTTCATAGGCAAGATCATTGAAAAAGTGGTCTTCAATCAGCTGAACAAATTCTTAAGCTCGAATGGATACTTTGACAATTTTCAATCTGGTTTCCGATCGCATCACAGCACAGAGACAGCGCTCATAAATAAACTATATTCGCTTAAATACTGATAGAGGCAAATTATCAGTACTTGTACTACTCGACCTCAGTGCTGCATTTGACACTGTCGATCACAACATACTTCTTGACAGGCTGGAAAACTGGGGCGGGCTTTCTGGGATAGTCCTAAAATGGTTCAGGTCATACTTAGGAGGGAGGGGTTATTATGTGAGTATAAGTCTGAATGGACATCCATGACATGCAGAGTCCCTCAAGGCTCAATTCTTGCACCCATCCTATTCAACCTGTACATGCTCCCAATGAGCCAAATAACGAGAAAGAACCAAATCGCTCATTATAGCTATGCAGACAACACACAGCTCTACTTAGCCCTATCGCCTAACAACTACAGCCCCATTGACTCCCTGTGCCAATGCATTGATGAAGTAAACAGTTGGATGTGCCAAAACTTTCTTCAGTTAAACAAAAACAAAACTGAAGTCATTGCATTTGCATTTGTCATTGCAAAGATGAAGTTCTCAAGGTGAATGCATACCTTCAGTCTAGGGATCAAACAACTAAAAATCAAGTCAGGAATCTTGGTGTGTCTTTAGAGTCAGACCTTAGTTTCAGTAGTCATGTCAAAGCAATAACTAAATCAGCATACTATCACCTGAATAATATTGCAAGAATTAGATGCTTTGTTTCCAGACTTAGAGAAACTTGTCCATGCTTTCATCACCAGCAGGGTGGATTATTGTAATGGACTCCTCACTGGCCTTCCCAAAAAGACCATAAGACAGTTGCAGCTCATACAGAACGCTGCTGCCAGGATTCTGAGCAGAACCAGAAAATATGAACACATCACACCAGTCCTCAGGTCTTTACACTTGCTGCCAGTTACAGGATTGATTTTAAAGTATTATCACTGGTATAAAAATCACTAAATGACCTAGGACCTCAATACATTGCAGATATGCTCACTGAATATAAACCCAACAGTCACTCAGATCATTAGGATCACATCAGCTTGAAATACCAAGGGTTCACTCTAAGCATGGCCAGTCAGCCTTTAGCTACTATGCCAGCCGCAGCTGGAACCAGCTTCCAGAGGAGATCAGATGTGCTCCTACAGTAGTCACATTCAAATCCAAACTCAAAACACATCTGTTTAGCTGTGCATTTACTGAATGAGCACTGTGCCACTGTTCGTTCGACAGTTTGTACTGTATTTTATTTTTTATTCTAAACTGTTTTAATTATTCTGATTTCTTTTGATTATTTTAATTTCTTCTATGTAAAGCACTTTGAATTACCACTGTGTATGAAATGTGCTATATAAATAAACTTGCCTTGCCTAATTTTCCTCAGTGTGAAAAGATGGATCTCAAAATCATACAGTCACTGCTGGAAAGGGTTCAAGTATTCAAAAGATGCTGGAAAACTGAAGAATTTGCAGGACCTGAAGGATTTTTCTAAAGAAAGGGGTCATTTTTACAAATGCAGCTATTTCTTTTGTGTTGTGGACTATATGTAAACATCTTTTATGTAAAATATCATATTCAGGACAGAACTAAATTAAAAAATAACATGCATTTTGTATGATGACATTTTACCGATTCTGCAAGGACTATGTAAACTTTTGAGCACGACTGTATATGCTAGCGTACTAATTGTTGACGAATTTTCACATTTAGCAAATATAAGCATTTAGATTTACAGTCTTTCTTTTCCAAGAAAGAGAGCAAAGATATTGATTAATTATCTTGCACTACACAGACTTTCTTGTGCAACCAGCCAGCAAGTACAACAATATGGTAAATTGACTGTGAAATAATTAAACCCAAATTACCATTTGAATAACAAGGCCGTGAGCCAAACGATATGATTGGTTTCAACAGGTAATATGTCATCACAAGACAGAAAACTGTGGTCATAAAGAATTTTTTGGGGGGTCTTTAATGTCAGAGACACTCAGAGAAGTGTTTGTTTATGGTGTTGTTAGGCCAATTAACCACCAACAAACACATGCAATCATATCAGCATAAAGGCTTTCATTAAAACATTCAAACAAACACACAGGACTCAGCTAGATAGATCTAAATCTAAAATGCATCTTAAGTGTTTATGGAAAAAATATGTTGACAGTATTTCATGAAATTAGCACAACACCTGAACCTAATGATGCTAATGGGGAAAACTAAAAGCAATTGTGTGTGGAAACCTGCTAAACCCATACCTTTTCTCCTGGCTCCCCTTTGTATCCTTGACCTCGACTTCCCTGTAGAATAAGCAGAGACATTCAGCAAACTTTTATGTACGGTTATTTTAGCCATTCTGGAGTCAGGGGTCACTTTCACTAAATAAAATGTGTTGATACTTACAAATTAAATCAGACAACTATAAAACTATGTAATGATTGCATTGTTTACTTTAAAGGTGCCAGGGTTCTCAAGTTTGATCAAAAGCTTGGAGTGAGATCGCATGCGGTTAGGGGAGGAGCCCTAATGGAGCCCCGCCCCTACCCATCCCCGCCCCCCAATATTACCCATTGTACATAATTAACCAGCACAAATTGAAATTATAACAATTGGTAAATCTGATAAATGACAGAGAAATTCATCACATAAAATTAATATACACTTTAATGTTATATTTCAAAATTACAAATATACAAAAATTACAAAAACATAACAAATTGCTCCAAACAGTTTGGAAAAACAATTCTTTTTGCATTTTGAATGTGTCTAGTCGAAATGGTATAATGATTTATTGTGTGGTGGGACATTGTGAACAAATGGACATATTAGAGTATTAAGGTGTGTGTGTGTTTGTGTGTGTGTGTACACAAAAGTACACACTCCAGCTTATGAAATGTGTTTTGTGTTGTAAGTGTTTGTTGCACATTTTGATGCCTTGATAACAGGGGTAGGGGGCTTAATGGAACTAGAAAGCCTATTAATACAGTATAATATATCATTTAAAATAAAATTAAGAAATACATCTTCATTCCTTCCCATATCCACAAACATTTCCCTTAGTTTCAGATACCGTAAGCTAGCCAAACTGAGCCAAAGCTTCTGGCCTGGTTGCAAAGTTGTTTTGACTGCATCAATAATAATGTATACGATGGGCTATATATTAAATGTTCAAGCCTAAAAATGTTAGACGAGCTTTCTTCCTTATCTTACCTTCTCCATCACGATGTGTGTTCGCGCGATGTTGTTGGTTACCTAGTAACGAACGTACGGTGGCCGGGAATGTTCCGTCAACTTCCCGTGTGTTCGCACATCTATGTTGCCTACTAACGAACGCAATCTGGCCAAGATGCGTGCGGCAGGAAACTTCAATTTGTGTGCCTGCGCCTCGTATACAACGTTATATATAAAGCTTGCAGGACAACTTGGTTGGCATTGCCTTTTCAGCGTGAGAAATACACGGTGTGGCATGTGAGCGTGTAAACTGGTTGAATTGCGTGTCTCACGGCCAATGCGTGAAACTTGAGAACCCTGGGTGCTCTAAGCGATGTTGGATGACGTCACTTCTTGTTGACGTTCGAAGTATTGTCAAAGAAAACGGAGGCTAGCTAGACTCCTCATCCGCGCACTAACCCCCCAAACCCCACCCCCAAATCCTTATTGTCGGTTATTGGCTGGAACAGTTTGTTATGTTTTGTGGTGCGGCTTAGCCCAGTTTGTTTTTGTTGCCGTTTTTGGAACCTGTGGTGTCTACAGAGACCGCGTTTTTTACAGTGTGTTCAGGGGACAGGCAGCTAGCAGATAGTGAGGAGATGTTTGCTTGGCCTAAAAAACGCGTGACATCGCTTGGAGCACCTTTAATTCCAAGGCAAGTGCTCAAAAGTACATAAATGTTTGCACACTGCTCCCTGTCTGAAAGGAGGATAAAGTGTTAAAGATGATAGGATGATGTGACAAAACATGCAATTTCAAAATTGTCCCTTAGACATCTGAACTTACTGCAGGTCCAGGAGGACCAGGTGGACCAGGTAGACCCTGTGGAGGGAGGCAACGGTGAAATTACAGTCTTTATACAGTAGGTAGGCAGATAGTGCATGAATAAAAATATGTGATAGAAAGATAGATAGATGGATGGATGGATGGATGGATAGATAGATGTAATACATACAGGATATCCATCTGGACCTTGGGGCCCCATTGGACCTGTAAATCCCGCTGGACCTGGAGGGCCGTCGGTGAAAAATGGCTAAGGATTTTACAAAAATGTGTATTTAAAAAAAAGGCAACATTTGGTATTTAGTCATAATCAGCTGTATTCAAAGTTTTCTGAAGCCATGTGATATCTTTGTGACAAACAGTCATTAGTCTATTTACAGATAATCTTCACCTCTAGTATGCCATTATCTACTACAACTAGATCAATGATTCAGTTGAACTTGAGATGTGGATTGGTATAAATCATTAATGAATCACTCAAACAGCTTTGTGGACTGGATCCACTGATTCATTGAAAATATTCAATCGCTCATGAATTGGACACAGCTTCTTTTCTCATAAACATGTTATAAAGAGCTACAACGGATGTCAACATTTTCAGTAAACAATTACATTTTAAAATGAATATAATCTCAGCTATAAATCTGCTTATAGTTTCAGAAATAAGGCAGCTCTACTTAGGGTGATGGTGTCATTATTCAGGTCAATTCAGATTGAATGTTGATTCAGGTTAGTTCAATAACGGTCAATGTTGCAAAGTTCATACATTTTAAAACGACTTTAAAAGTTTTTGTTTTCTTATCCAATTTATTGGATGAGGATAGTGTCAGTACAGAGAGATCGATAATATTTTCTGAACATTAATAGTCTCTTTACACATGAGTTAAAAGGGTCTCTTTAATGATGGTTTTATGTTTGTTTGTTTTTTTGTTATTTTGAAGTTTTGAAATATTTCAAAATTAGCACAACTAGTCAATGCATAAACCTGATTCACTCTGCTTATTATAAGTGTTTATATTTTAAACTTGACAGGGTGGTTTTCACAGGAAATTGCGTACATTTATTACTTGCCAGTGCATGTCTCGACATATCCGTAAATAGAAAAAAAAGTGCACGACAGAGCTCCTAATATAACGAGAATTAACATTGGCTTGGTTCTTTAGAGATGATGAGAATATTTGAAATGATGTAAAAGCAACAGAGATGGTGCTTTTATTACTCAACAGGTGAATCAGGTACAACCCCATTTCCAGAAAAGTTGGGACATTTTGTAAAATGCAATAAAACTCACGATCTGTGATTTTCTTAATTCTCTTGAACCCCCTTATAACTGACAAAAGTACAAAGAAAAGTTTTTCACTGTTTTCACTGACCAACATACTTATAAAAATATAAACAAATTTTGATATTGATGGCTGCAACACACCAGAAAAAAGTTGGGACAGAGGCAAAATAAAAGTGAAATGAATATAAAGGTTAGATTATCCAACTCTTTTGAAACAGTCCACAATGAGTAGGTTAATTGGTTATAGGTGAGGGTATCATGCTTGGGTGAAAAAGGAGCTTTTCAGTCTTTGCAAGCAAAGATGGGTCAGTCTGTGTTGGGCAAAGCAGGAGACCTCCGTTGAATGTGAGAAACCATCATGCTATGCTACTCTGTTAAATACAACCACATGTACTCAGAAGTACTTTAGAAAATAATTTTCACTTAACAGTCTGACGCTGCATCAAGAAATGCCACTTAAATCTCTGTTACGCAAGGAGAAAGCTATACATCAGTTCTATGTGGAGATGCCGGCGAGTTCTCTGGCCCGAGCTCATCTCAGACGGTCTAGATAGTCGCGGCCCACAAGGGGGCCTCAGCGAGCTCTTTGACGGGTCACGTCATGTTTTGAAAAGTGTTGAACAGTGAGCATTAAAGCAGCAGTCCGTAACTTTTTTTGTATTAAAAATTTACTAAATTTGTATAATGAGCAAGTACATCATGAATCCATTTTCCAAACCGTGTTTTTGTCTTATCCTTAGTAACTATGGTACACCTATAATAAGTGTTTATATTGGGACTATTTTACACTGGTTCGGGTCGTACCACTGCGGTGTAGCCCAGTGCTTGCGTGACATAAACAGAGAGAAGTTGCTCTGGCTACAATGTTCTCCCGCAAGACGCATTATTCTGTTAAAAAACGCATGTTTATTAATCGCTAGAGCGCCAAACGATCATATTACATTGGCTAATTTTATTCACGATCCCCTGGCTGACCAAAAAATGGGTTTTCAACGAGGTCCCAGACACCAGTCATTTTGTTATAGCCTATATTAATTAATTTTCCCTACACAGTGCGAATACTGATATTTTTGTTATTGCATTTTGAATAGGGCCAATTAATAGGCTACTCCTAGGCTTACGTTTTTAAATTACAAATGGCCCTACTGATGTTTTTGTTATAGTATTTTCAATATTATACGCTATTATTTGTGCATAAATATATGTCTGGTTATAGTAATTAACATACTGTTTGTTTAGAAACAAAACATTTTGTCATCCTTGCTGCAAGCTTACAAGAGCGAAAATATCATTAAATGTGAAGGGGGGCCCTAAAAGTTTCTTGGAAAAAGGGGGTCTCAGACAAAAAAAGGTTGGGAACCACTGGTCTAGAAGACAGTTCAAATGTGTGCCACATGAGTCACTGTTTCACCTTGTTTTGGGGAAATACAGATATCGGGTTCTCAGTCTCAAAGACGAAAGGGACCATCCAGATTTTCATCAGTGACAGGTACAAAAGCAAACATCTGTCCTGGTATGGGGGTGCATCAGTGCAAGCGGCATGGGTGACTTGCATTTGTGTGAAGGTACCACTGACATGGAGGCATATTATATTAGGATTGTACAGAGACATTTAATGACATCAAGATGACATCTTTCCTGGGAAGCAAGACAATGCCAGGCCTCATTCTGCACATGATAAACTGAGTGGTTTCTAGACACAAAACCATAGAAGGGGGGGCCTGCCTGCAGTCCAGATCTGTCTCTTATTGAAAATGTATGACCCAGCATGAAAAGGAGAATCAGGCAATGATGACCACAGACTGTTGAGCGGCTGTCTTGTATCAGACAAGATTGAGCAAATATTCCACTAGCAAAACTGCAACAATTAGTATCCTCAATTCCTAAATGATTCAAAAGTTTAATTAAAAGAAAAGATGATGTGAAACAGTGGTAAACATGTCTCTGTCCAAACTTTTGTGAAGTGTGTTGCAGCCATCAAAATCAAAACGTGTTTATATTTACAAAATAAAATTAAGTTGGTCAGTGAAAACATTAGAAATATTTTCTTAGTACATTTGTCAGTTAAATAAAGGTTCAAGAGAATTAACAAATCACAGATTCTTGATTTTATTGGATTTTACAAAATGTCCCAACTATTCTGGAAATGGGGTTGTATTTTATTGAACAGATAATATGCCATATGCAGCTCTCTTACAAAAGGTCATTGTAAATAAATTATCTAATGTAAAGGGTCATATATTCACAAAGGCTCACACAGAGCTGAAGCACAACCAAAACAATATTCTTCCACAAAATGCATGCAGTTTAATCACACTAGAGGGCCAAAAGTTACATAGTGTACCTTTAAACATGTTGGTGAGTAAATAATGTTTTATATTCACCGGACAACTACAGCTCTTTTTAATACAGCTCTCAAATGTCCGTGATCAATGCCCATATCAGCCCCTCTTTTCATTAAAACAGCAGAAAAAGGTGTTAACCTTACATGCGCTGCACACACCTGAGAAGATTTAAAACCCTCAGGTAATATAAAAGATGCATGAGGTGTTGAAAATGACAGAGGGATTTTCCCAGAGAGGTCTGAATTCCACACCCAGATTTACAGCTAACTCACAACACATATTATTAACAGGGTTGTCAGTACATGCCACATGTGGATGTGTATGTGAGTGTGTACATATAAAATGTCGGCATGTGTGATTTGCTTGGGTTTCATAAAGAATGATTGTAACTTACTGGTTTTGGAATAAATATATAATACGGTTCTCCTTTTTGACCCTTTGGACCACTGTATCCCTATAATCAAGTAAATAAAAATAAAAAACACATGTGAATATGAAAACTATAGATCTATATTTTTATATTATTAAAAATACAGATATATTGTTATAAACAAACAATCAGTAATGACATCATTTTCACAGCTATTAAATAGAATAAAAAGCAAGTATTACACTAATAGGCAACAGAGCATGCAACTTGAGTCAAAAATTGTTTATAGACACTGCCGTTAGCACTTGATAAGATGATTTCTTCATTTAGTAAGTGAAACTGCTACTTTTATTTAAATTGGTATGTATTTGATGCTAAATCCCTAACCCTAAACTTCTTGAAATGCACATAAAGCCCTTAAACTTACAGGAACTCCAGGATTACCAGGAAATCCATCACGGGCTCTGTCACCTGGGTCACCTCTTGTGCCATTACAGCCATCGAGACCGGGGGGTCCCTGGGGCCCCACTTGACCAGGGTGTCCCTGTACAGCATGGTAAAAACAGCTTAGTCAACCATTTTCAGAGAAAGGTGAAATTATGGTAGACAAGAACTGTATACTCACAGGAACACCATCATTTCCAGAAAACCCAGGAACACCCATTGGGCCCTGTCAAAAAATCAATAAAAGACACCAAAGTGGCATTTTGAGACCTGCACTCCCTCAGCACCCGATTGCAGCGTGGGAAAAGATTTGATGGGTGAGTGCGGGTTATGGGAGAATACAATGATTTGCAGGACATTTCAAAATAGAAATATCTAAAGATAAAATATCTAAAAACAAATAAATTGTTATTCATCTATTGCACAAAAGCAACAAAGTTTTAGGTGAGTAAGCTTGCCTTCCCCTGTCTGCTGCAGCTTCTGATTGCTTTTAGAGGGAAAAGCTGCCCGTAACTACTGGTCTAGGATCAGTTTTATCTGTAATAATGACATATTGGCGAAACATTTGGCAAGCGATCCAGTGCGTATTTGTGTTTGCGCTCTGGTGAGCGTCAAAGGATTCTATTTACAACGTGTTTTTGCAGCGTTGAGCAACGTAGCCAATCAAAAACATCTTTTGATTTCTTGAACACAATGGCCAATCAGAGTAAAGTTAGAAAATCTCTATTCTGTACCAACATGTGCACTACACATTGATAATTAATATCCAGTAAGTGTTTTAGCAAAGCAGAAACAGATATCTGTTGTAAATGAAAATTCCACTACATATGCCAAAATAATCTGACCTTATCTCCATTTAGTCCAGAGGGCCCTTTGCGTCCTACATGGCCCTTTTCTCCTTTGGGCCCAACTGGCCCCGGGCTCCCAATGAAACCCTCAGGACCACTGATGCCCACTTGTCCAAGTTCCCCAGGTCGCCCCTAGATGGATACAAAAATGGATGTAACAGTCACAAATACAGATGCCTCCTTAAAATGAATTGCTATGTTGTATTCATCATTTGTAAGTCACTTTGGATAAAAGTGTCTGCTAGATGAATACATTAAAATGTAGCATTATGTTTGAACATAAGGGAATACACAAACAAAAAAAACCCTACAATTACATCAAGTTGTTACTTTAACTATGCACTTTTTATGGCAGAAAAAAGTTATAAATAATCAGTAGTATTTCATTATTGTGTGTTTTAGTAGAGCACATTTTAAAAGTCAAGATATAAAAAAATGACTTGTTTGTAATTACCACTGGTAATACTCACTGCTGACCAAATGGTGGCGACACAATCCAGCATTTTAAGTCAATGCAGCTGGTCTCTCTACATAGAGTACATAATATTTATTGATAGAAGTATTTAGCATTGCTTCTGAAAGGGCAAGTAAGAAATGAGTAAGTCGAAAATTATAGCTTCTTATTAGGCTACGTATACTTTTATACTGGATATGATTGATCATTAAAACTTTTTTTAGATATATTATTTTACAATGCATTCTCTTCACTGTATGTACATGTATAATAAAATAAAATGACACAACCCTGTCTCTGTTTGTTAAATGTCAGTTTTAATTATCAATAATGTTTCATATTTTTAAAATGAAAACTAAAAGAAGCAGGGCTGTGTTTTATATTTCGTGTTGTTATAAATATGCAGTGAAGATTATCAATGTGTGTTGCCTGAACCACATTTGCAGGCAGAGTAGTGTTATTACATATTTCGTTAATTGTTGATGAAAAGAGGCAGAGTTGTGTTTTATACCATATTTCGTTTTATTGTTGCTTAAAATATTCATAAAGAGATGACCGGAGTAGCCAGAGCGCGCTGAGTGACGCGTTCAAGAACGCACTGTTCCATTTGCAGAATAACCGGACTCGCGTCCTCTCGTCCTCGGGAGTTCGTTCTCCTTAGTCGAACTTGGCAAGTCTGAACTAACAAGGACGCAAGTCCGAAGTTTGCGTACTTGGTATTGACAAACGGCCTATGTAAAGCCCACATATTTTGAGTGACTTGGGAAATATAGAGCAATGTTTCTTAACCAGGGAGCTGGGCCCACAGCAAAGTTCTGAGGGTAGTGCAGGATGATGTAAAATTATATAAATTGATTAATTATTAATATATTAAAATAATCAAACTCTAATCTAAATCAAAATGCCAAAAACAACATAAAATAAAGATAATCTTAAATCATATCAATAACCCGCAATATCTGTTTTTAACATTTTTTTAAACGTTTGGAATCACAAAATTAATCTTGGTTAATTATTGAATCTTCCCTTTTGGTTGCATTGAGCTACCACCCAAAACAATCTAGCACGTTAGCAATTGCATAATAATGTGCTAATAACCATTCAGTACACCTTTGCAACCATGCAGTAATACCCCGGTAGCCATCCACAACACCCTAGCACAGGTGTGTCCAATCACACAAACTCATCGCTTCGCCTCAGAAGGCCTTTATTAACCCCGAAGCTGTGTGGAGATCGTTTATGATGGATAGAGGCACTTTTATGAACTTCAAAACAGAAACAGCAATTCACTGCCATTATAAAGCTTGGAAGAGCCAGGACAAGAATGTCTTATACACCTAGGATGACTTAAGGGTGAGTAAATCATGGGCTAATTTTCATTTTTGGGTGAACTATCCCTTTAAGCTGCAGTCGCGCTAAACTTTGAGCACACAAATGTATTCGCATACCTATGAATGAAAGTCAATGGAATGAAAAGTGTTGCGTCACTGTCCCTTTAGAAGTTGCTTGTAATCCCGAAGACCTTTATTAGCTGGTACAGGTGTGTTTAATAGAGTGCTGCAGGGATGACGTATGAGTTAATACTTGGAAATGAGTTAGCATTTTAGCACTCCCATCTTCCTGAAGTCAATGAGGGTTTTAATACGTTTTGGATAGATATTTTCACGTTTTATCCTACATCATAAAATACATCCCTCTTTATGATTTTTTGTTGTTGTTGTAGTGTTTACTTGTCTGGAAAAAGGTGGTTGCTCACAAGTAGCTAAATGGGAATACAAAGGTTGTCGGGGACATTAAATATTATCACACCGAACAGGAAAAGTCATCATCACACTATAGTCTGCTCTCATGCTCTTGCAAACTATTATCACTCGATATTTCATGGAAAATGTTTTGTAAATAAAGATTGATAGAATTGTCAGTCTTGTTTATAGCCTATGGTTAGCTTTTTACAGCTGCCATTTGTATTTAGGCTTCAAAATTCTAAATTCTCCTTTCTTAATTTGTGAAGATCATGATGATGAACAAAAAGTCTAAAAATCATAAACTTTTGTTAGTCACAGAGCTTATTTTCTGCAATAATCCAGAAGCCAATGGAAAAATCCTCTTGGGTTTTGTCGAGGGAACCAGGGTGAACCAGTGTTCCTCTATTCTCTATTAGCTCTGAGGCAAGGAAGAAACCCAGCCCTTAAGGAACAGGAATGGACGTGGATTGATGACTTTGCACTTCAGAAAACATAAAAATCTAATTGTTTCATTTAAAGGGACATTATGTAGTTTTTCAACCTTCATAATATATTTCCAAGACCCTTGAGATGGTACATCGACTTACAATAGGTTGAATGACACGTCTGCCGTAGCCTGACAGTGTCTGTATCGCTTTTACTGGCACTATGTAACTTCGGGTTTCGGGTAGGAACCCTAACACAAAAAGAACTACAAAATTCGACTGCTTTTTACGGCATACCTCACTTCCCCCACTTCCTCAAATTCTGACGTGAGAGCCCAACTAGCGTTTGATACCCGTCTTATGTTGTTGTCATGGCCGAAGCAACAACTATAAGGGAAGGCGGCAAACGTTTTGTCATAGGAGACTAAAAGAAGAAAAAGGGAGAGTGACAAATTAAAAGGATTTTGTCCAAATTAAAAGGATGATCGAGGATCAATATTGGAGAGAGAGCAAGACAGTTTGAAGACGGTGAGAGTGTGCGTGCGCGACACCGGCTCTCTCTCTCTATGCTCGTTCTTTCAGTAACATGTTGTAACCCTGTCACAAGCAAAGCAGTCAGTCATCTACAGTATAAAGTGTTTATAAATTTATAAATAAATCAGGGAGTCAGGGAGCTGACTACCGCGCGAAATGTAAAAGGCTGAATAACATGGCTGGCCATGTTACGGAATCTATCTGGTCCTCCGTTTATCTTCATGAATCAAGTAATGCTAGTAGAGTAGCGAATTATCAATCTGGTAGCTAGTAACGTTAAACAATAACATGCTAGTTTACAATGGTTATAATAAATAATCTTTCAGGTTAACTATCCTAATGACTGCAGGCTGATAGTCATGTTTGTTTATTTATTTTTCTGGTGAAAGTGTCTTGCCTCAGGCTATAAATGCAAATCGATTTTCAAAATTGCAATAATCATGTCTAACATCATAACGGACATTGTTACAAAATAATGCAACGTACATGTAACTTTATTGATGTCATCTGGCATTTTGTATTGTTTACATTACACTCAAAAAAACAAATGAAATTATACACTAGGCCTAGGCTATAGGTTATTTACTTGTAATTTAGCTGCAATCATGTAAAAACGTTATAAGCCATCAGAGACGCTCTGCGTGAGTGGTAGGCTATTTACGACAGTAACGTTAAATACAAGTACTCTACAGCGACTCATGGGGGCGTTGTTTGACAAAAACGGAATTCCTGCATGGTGTGCCTTTAAGGTAAGTGGTGCGACCACTGTCGACCAGCGAGTCGACTGTTCTGATGATGATTTGAACTGCATTCCAACACCAAGGAAACACAGGAAATGCACTGGACAAGTGGGACTTCTTGAAAACCACTATAGCATTCTTCTCTATAACCACAAGCCATTACAAGACCATGATCTGCTCTCATCTGTCTCCTTCACACTCTGCTTCATATTTCAACTCGTAAACAACGATATTAACAACACGAAGATGGAAAAAGAGACTTCCAACCACATTAGTGCGCACTAGACTGCTTTGTTTGTTGCACAAATCTGCCTCCTCACAATGGACACAATAGAACTCATTCTACCTTTTTAAGCCAACCAGTCTTAACTTCCTTGCCTGGCTAGTGAGCAAGCACCTCACTTCCTGTCGGAACGTCCAACAGAATCCATGAGCCAACAGATTCCCCCGGCTCAGTCCTGTTGGCTCTGAGGATTTGGTAGGAACCATTGTTCGTGGGCAGCGAGGCTCAGGCCTGATTTTACCTGTCGCGCCATGTGTTCATCGGGAGCGGTGATGGAAGCAGCATTAGGAAACACATCAGAAAGGGGTAGGGTGCGGACGGAGTGATTCAGCCTTGATAACCAAATTTCTCGGAGTGCACCACCCTGCATGTAGAAGCGAAAGAAGCAGCAGTGCCAGGCAGACACCAAAGAAAACACACACACGCACGCACTGACTCAGCAGTCTTTCTCTTGTTCAAAACTTAACCATGCAGGCATGCTAATGTGATATATGAATGAGTCACAGTGTGTTTAAGTGTGCGTGCAAAATGTATAAACTGCTTGGCATCTAACAATTTAATGATTTTGTGTGAGACCTTCATCATTAAATATCTACTGCTTTGCTTCTCTATTAACTAATTGTGCAGGGTACCGTAAACAAGACTGCGCCCGATTGGATGAGATCGTTTATGTCTGTATAAACATACTGTATACTGTATGTATATAACATGGAACGTCCCCATAACTTCCACTTAAGTTCTTTAAAAGTTTAGTAAATGTTAGGACAAAACATTCATAAAATAATGTGTATGAACGTTCTTATAATGTTAATATACTTTATCGTAATATTGAAAAAAAAACATTGTCAGAATAACATTCTCAGAATGTCCCTGTAATGTTATTTTATTGGCTGAATGTTTTTATAATGCTATCATAAAATGTTCTCGTAATGAAGAGAGAAAATGTTGTGAGAATGGAACATCCTTGCAATGTTATTTTTACTGGAAAAACATTCTTATAAAATTGAGAGAAAACGTTCTTAGAACAACATTCTCAGAATGCCTTTATGATGTTATTAATATTTTCTGAATGTTTTTAGAATGTTGCATAAAACGTTGTGAGAACAATTTTAATGAAACGTCCTTACAGTGTTATTTGTCCTATAAGTCTAAGTAAATTTTTGTACAGTGCTTTTTACAATACACATTGTTTCAAAGCAGCTTTACAGAAAATGATGAGGTTATAATGTTTATAATATATTAAAATCTTTATGCCTTATAGTCACATTAAGCAGATTTACAGCTCACAGAGAACACCTTCAAAGTTATCTGGTCTTTAAAAAAGTTATCAAAACGCGAACACAAAAACATTATTTATATATTGTTCATGGAGAAATATGTTCTTGGATTGTTCTGCCCTGACAGTCTTGTCAGTCTTGGCTCTGTTCAATGTTTGTGAAATCTGTGAAGAAGAAAAAAAGATTTGAAAAAATAAATAAAATAACAGATGTGACAACGGCTATTTAGAGGTCGCATTTTTTTCCATTTACCATTTTGGCTAATCAATTATTAGAATCAGAAATTATTAAATAAAGCTGCACACAAGAAAAACTTGCACATTTTCCATACAAAATAGATCCATGAAAAAGACATTGAAACATAAAAACTCCATAAACTATGTGTACGCAATAACAATGCTGGAGGCAAAGAATAAAAATGATTAAAAAGATAGTTGGAGAGAGAGCGCTATGCATACACTAAACAGTGTTTTGCAATCTACCAGCATATAGGTCATAAAAATTACACTGTTGTAACCTCATATCAGATTATACATCTGACATCAGATGCCATCATTATATCTTATGCACAGATATATATGTATATATAGTCATATTACATGCTGGCGTGGATATCTGTGATGTGTTCAACCTTGTAAGTGTTTTATAAATAAACATTTTTGCAGTGGTACTTACATATGATCCCCAGTAGGGGACAGTCTTATTTCCAAAGATACTGAAGTTTTATGCAAAGAAGGTGCGGTTCATAACCAAGACATTTTCTAACAACTATAACCTGTTAGGTCAAGATATCACCCCAGGGGTCAAAAGTTACAAGAGCCAAAAGTCATGTTGGGGTGAAAATGACCTCTCACCTCCTTTAATCTCATTATGAATGTTTTTTTTTTTGCCTTAGAATAACAGCAGAGACAAGGATACAGAATGCAAACATATAGGAAGTCTAAATATTTTACATCTAAATGTGAAATCATCAGTCTTGTTAACTTAATCTAAGAAAGTACACTTGGTTAGTCTAAACAAGTAAGGATTGTTTACACTTCTGGATCAACACGGCACCTGGCTGTTCATAGTAAGTGCGTTTACATACACTTTAAATGATAGATTTCAGTCAGACTAAAACAATAATTCATCATGAAAATGTTTTCCCAGAAAACAAAAATATGTTCTAAGAAAGTTTTGCTAACGTTCCCATTTAATTATGGAATTACTATGGAAATGTTCTCTGAATCTCTCTCTCTTTTATATATATATATATATATATATATATAGTAAGAAATTAAGAAAATAGTAAGAAAAGCTGCATTATAGCTTCAGCTGCGAGGTTTCTCTGAATAACACAGATATATGCGCATGTATAGCTGGCTAATGAGAGCGCTGTAATCTGGATCTGTATAAAAGGTGTTTATTGTGAGAACTGGTGAGAATGGCACACTTGGCATTGCTCGAGGATTTGGCGAGAAATTCATGTGCTTACGAACGTGTTGTGAATTAGGTGGATAATTTTAGTGAGAAGTTCTCCTGTGTGCACAAGTACGAAATAATCCTCGCAATTATTAGTGATTGAGACCCCCTGTTAGCGGAGTTAGTCCAACTGAAATCATACAAGTCCATACTAGTTTTGTCCACCACGTGTGTTATCTAGACTCCAGTTGGCCTCTGCATTGTGTGCAAGACAAAGGTGACATATGACTATGTGAAAAACCTTTGTAGTTTGATTATAACTGGCTGCACATGTAATTCCACTTACCGACCCAGCAAGCAATAGCCGTCATTTCACCGTCTAGGTTAACAAGACCCGATATATAGTCCGGCAATGAGTAACCCACTTCTAGCCAAAACAACCTTAAATTTGGTTACATGTATGTTTTTGTCAACATAACTTGCGAAATGTATGATATTCCATCATGTAAGCAAAGACAACAAATGATTACAAGGTGTTTGGTTTCATTTCTTTGACATGTTCTATGAGTAGCCTGTGTCTCTATTCTTGGGCAGGGTAAGACGTCCATTAAATTTTCACTGACTGCACAAATTTTGCCTGGTTTTAGCCTAGACGTCAGGGCTCTGTATTGACGGTTGGCCAATAAATGTCTTTTAAATCCAAAATTGTTTGCTGGGGAGGCAGGAAGCAGCTATGTGTTTTTTCCCCCTCAAACATGTCTCTCTCTAGTCAAGATGTTTGGTTAAACCATCTGTAGCCGAAACACGACTCACGTTTGTTTGGATTGTGTTTGAGGCGAACCCCTCTTAAGAAGAGCGATAGGTTACACTGTGATTAAACAGACAACAAAGGGGGATAAAAATGTGATGCTTCTAAAAGTTAGAAAGAGATTGTAAAAGTAATTCATATAAATTGAGTGATTTAAACTGAGTCTTTTGAAGAAAAAAACACTCGTGTTTTGGTGGAGATTTGTGTAAATGACCTTTAAATTGAGGGACAGAAATCTCTCAGGTTTCATTATCTTCCTTTATGTTTCAAAGATAGATTAAACAACATGAGGGTGAGTAAATGAGGACAGAATTTTGGGTGAACTATCCCTTTAAGGAACATAATCTTACCCCTTTTCTAGAAAACTACAAATAGGACGGTCCTAAACATCAGTTCTAAACATCACAATATGAAATCAAAAAGAAAGAAACATCAGCATAAACAGACACACAAACACTTGCAATGCTATTTAACTGTGAGAATTTGTGTATGTTGGATATTTATTGTCTACTGTAACATCTGGGATACGTGACTTGTGATACGACTAATGTAGTGTGCAATGCAAGAAAAATAAATGTCATATTGTGCATTACATTACATACTCACTATTCACCACCACTGTATTCAGACAACGTGTCTTTTTATAAACCTAACCGAGTAAATCATGTTTTAAGAGTGGACAGACTGAGTAAAGATGGCTAAAGTGGTCACATATGCTCTGCACACATGAAAGCCAGTGTTGCTTTTCTTTGGCTGCCCTTAACTCAACCATTATGTCAGCATCCTACAACCTCTGACCTGTCTGGAAGCGGATGTTATTGGTCCAAATGAGACCAGTATGGGCGCCTGTTTTTGTTGGGTGCCTGACCAAAGAAGAACGCTCTAAGATGGCTCATCATGACTGATGTTTGTCTTTAAGGAGGGTTCTGAGACAGCTGGAAACAGATGCTTGAGGAATGGCCTCATGCAGGCAGGTGTATTCCTTTGACGTATATGTGTGAGAACTATGGAGGTAACACTTTTTATGAAGCCTCACTGATTCTTGAGACATGAGACAAAACATGCCCAATTGCAATTAGTTTTAAAACAGCAACATTTCCACTTAATCTGGTGTGATCACTAGAATGTTCTAAACAACAGTGTACAATTTCATTTGATTTTCTTTTTAAAAAAATCTAATTTATGACACTACATTTCCCCTCACTACCACGTGTCCACAGATCACAACTCAATACTTCATACAGAATAATATACACACTATCTTACAACTGCCAAACTTTTGAATGGTAGTCTCTTTTTAAAAATAATGCATTCAATTGATCAAAAGTGACAGAAAAGATTTTGTTACAAAAAAAAAATCTATTTCAAATAAATGCTGTTCTTTGAATGTTCAATTCATCAAAGAATCCTCAAAGAATCCTTTTTTTGTTACCATGGTTTCCATAAAAGCACAACTGTTTTCAACATTGATGATAATAAGAAATGTTTCTTGAGCAGCAAATCAGTATAAGAATGATTTCTGAAGGATCATGTGACACTGAAGACTGGAGTAATGATGCCGAAAATTCCACTTTGACATCACAGGAATAAATTGCATTTTAAAATATATTAAAACAAAACAGTTAATTTAAATGGTAATACCATTTTACAAAAATTACTGTTTTGATCAAATAAATGCAGACTTCTAAAAGGTTTATTTATATAATTTACAGTCCCATTTAACCATTTATATCATGTGCACAGTATATACTGTGTGTGTATGTATGTATGTATGTATGTGTATATATATATGTATGTATATATATATATATATACATATATATATATATATATATATATATATAAATTATACTATATATATATAACTATCTGTAGTGGCTTATAAAACAAAACTAAACTAAACAAAACATTTGATACATGTGGCATGATAGATGTTTACATGCAGCAATGTGTAACACTGGTTAGCTTTTTCTTATGGTTCTTTCACATACCTTGCCGCTAGGTTTGGATAGGGTTTCACCTTGCAGGTATGGTAGTTTTTATGTATTAAATTTCAGATTCTATGCAAAATATAAAGAATAAGTCCTAATGTATGTGTATTTAAGGCAAGTCAAGTTAAGACTGCTATTTCTTTGTCCCTCAATCCCTTCAACTCTGAATGCTATATCTTATGATTTAAGCTAAAGCTTAACATTATTTTGCATGTTTTTCCCCTTAATGATGGTGCAAATAAATGTATGGTTAACTGGTAAACTGTCCTTTTCTCTCTGTGTTTTTATTTTATCCTCCTCTGAAGCAGACATTCCCAGTACGGCTGACTGCACTTTTTAGAGCTCACTCACTTTGCATCGCATCACATTGGCTCCTGTTTATTTTGGGGGCCAGAGCTCTATTGGTAGTGGTGAAGTCAGGCTCAAAGATGGTTTAACCACTCTGGCCATGTCTTTTGTGTCAATGGATTACAGGAATCAAAGCTAATGGCAGCTAAACAACCACATCTATTTTTTTTCTGCCCTGGACAGTGACTGCAGCTCAATTCAAACTTGACACTGTGCCCACTTTGAGTCAGGGTTGGGTGCATTGAGTTGCAAGGGTTCGGACATAGACAGAGCAAGGCCTGGGTCACAAGGTCTCTGTCACGGGTAGACTGATGTTAAACAACGTGTGTTGCCCTGAGTGTATTGCTAAATGATGACTCAAGGTCAGAACAAAGAGAGCTATGAGTCTGTTCTTCCAATAACTACTGTATCTTCCTCCACACTTGACAACGAAATTAGACTAGCAGACTAAAGCAAGTTGAAACATCCTGTTCTTTCTTGTATGGTTATTTTTTTTGCTATTCATTCCGGTGGAAAACCCTGCATCACTTATATGCAAATAAATCATGTTGTATGCACATGTCAATGTTTATGTCAGGATAGGATGTGGCAACTTTTGCCTTTGTTTATCCTCCTGCTTGTTTAATCAGAGTTTTGTGGTTCCAAATTTAAATTTAAATATAATGTCTTATTACTGTCATGTAATAGTACATGGAAAACATGCAGGTGGCAATGACTGGCATGTGTGAGCTCATGCTCATAAAATACATCTCTCATCTTGTAGGTGTGAATGGAACACAAATAACAATAAACCTGACCTCGAGAGCAGTTCTGTCTTGCGTGCCAACATCTAGGCATACTTCAGGGAAGATGGAACGGATACGGTATGAACCACGAGCATTCTCTGTGTGAATGTCAGTCTGTGTCTGTGTGGCAAATGTTTACTCTGAACTCTCAACAGAAAAAGAGAGGGGGGGGGGCAATAATAAAATGGCAAATGCAACTGTATGGTTAATTAAAATGAAAAAAAAAAAAAAACTGTTAAAGTTGCACTACAGTTTTTTTTTTCCGGATTGGTACTTTAGCAAATATGACCATTTTGGAAAATATGACCACTTTTTTACTGTCACCTGCATTACGCAAAACAGCTTCATCTCATGCGAGTTTACTATTCATTTCATTAGGTGAAAAAAATATGTTTAGCACAAAAAAAAAGAAAAGTAAAAAGTGCTTATGTGCTTAAGGTTTGTGATAAACATTAAAGGGATGTTTAAGATTTGAGACATACAAACTCCTCTCATTTTGCTTTTATTCGTCATCTTAACAGACTGTGTTTTATATAGAACGTCATTAACCAGTTTGTTTGATTTCGGTATGTGGGTGTTAGTGTGCTGTGGTTTGACCGGCATCAAATGTGCCTGTGATTCATGGAAAAGTGATATTTGAGAAAGCCATTAAAATAAAACTACTATGTGCAAGTGTGCTAAAGTGATGGTGCCTATTCCAGACCCTCATGGTAATGATACTTTGATGAATTTCTAAAACACTTTATTTGCCCAAACATTCCTGCAATTGGCATCTTACCACACATCTTATGATAACAATTCATGTTCATCACAACATCAAAATACACCTATACATGCACCACAGTTCAAAACTTTGGAGTCAGTATGATTTTTGTTTAAAAGTTCTTAAAAGAAGTATTTTATGCTCACCAAGGTTGGATTTATTATTTGATCAAAATTACAGTAATCTGTGATGGTAATGCTGAATTTTGAGCATCATTACTCCAGTCGTCAGTGTCACATGATCCTTCAGAAATCATTATAATATGCTGATTTGCCGCTCAAGAAATATTCTTATTATCAATGTTTTTTATTATCAACCGCTGAGCTTTTTTACTTTTGTAGAAACTGTGATGTGTTTTTTCAGGATCCTTGATGAATAGAAAGTTCAAACAGCATTTATTTGACACATACATTTTTTCTAACAATGCAAAAGTTGTAGTTATCTTTTCATTGATCAATGCAATGCTTCCTTGCAGAATAAAAGTATTCGATCATTTAAAAAATCTTACTGACCCCAAACTTTTGAATAAAGTGTATTTTCTCAGCATTAATTTCTACTTCTAGCATCCAATGAAATGTCCTTGTTTTTCAAGAAATGTTGAAAGCGGAACCTAACTGAGCTACTCATTTGTGCTTCACAGAACGTTTATCAGTTCGGACCAAAAATAGGTCAGCGCAGCGCGAGCTACTCGACACCGTAACTGCACAGAACTTGAAGATCTATTGAAGAAAGCCATTGAATTTACCTCAGAATTAATAACATTGCTGCAAGATCTAATGGGAAGCATTCAAATTCGGTGAAGAGTTTTCAGTTTTAAACCAGAGATATCAGATCAAGCAGCACTGACGTGGAAACCAGGAGAAACAAGAAGGCTTTCGGTCCAAAATCAGCTACATTCACCACAGATTATATGTATTAATACACTAACTGTAACCATGGTATTGTGGCAGAAATAGTCAAATGCATTCAAGTATTTCACACATAGTTTTTCAGCACTTCAAACTCTAATATTATCATATTTAAATGTTATTTTTAATGTGATGACCAAAGCATTATTTGTTCATCCTTGAAATATTGTCCCCATTTATAAAAATAAAAGTTTCAAGATGTAGAAAAACTCACACTAGTTTAAAAAACAACAACAACAACAACAAAACATTAAATTACCATTGTAATCAGTAGGTGGCTGCAGAGAAGTGCTTATTAGCTTTTCCCACTCCCTAATATATATATTTTTCCACTCATTTTATCTACATCTCAACTCGAGCTCAGTGCTTTATTGTCAGCCCCCTATGCTACCAAATCAGGGGCTGGCACCACTTTCTGTAGAACTAGTGGCTCTGGTGCTGCTGCCCTCAAATGTTAGCCTGGAGCCCTGTTATGTGAAATTCATAATGTAGGCTTTTGAAAGACCTTGCAGTAAACATATCAGTAAAATCAGCAATCAGTCATGGCACACTGACTGGGTGTGTGGGAGCAAAACTCAACAGTGGCTTGGATCAACTCCAAAGTCACACCGTTCTAGAGACACGTTCTTGGCTCACATCTCTGTTATTGGCAATCTTAAGTGGTCTTGAAATCTATATCTACAGGGTATAAATATTTCTATTCCTGCTCTAGATGCTAGCATTGTAAAGACTTGTAGTTTGCCAAATAACTTCTCTTGCACTGTGTAACTTCTTGCCAGCATGTCTCTAAGGTGGGGATAATTAATCTAGATTCTAAATGAACTATTTTCCTTATTTGTTCCTTATATGCTTTTTTTAGCATAGATAGTGCAAATGACAATGCATTCAATTTTGATTTGTTAATTTGCAAACACTAAAATATGATGTGTTCGTTCAGTCAGTGTGATATCTGGTTTAAGCATTAGTTGCTATAGCAATAATGTAGGTGTTAGCACACGATACCAAATTACTTTCTTCAACAACAAATTGGAGTGACAAGCTGTGAGTATGAAAAGAGCAGTAAAACTACTAATAACACAGCGATAAACTGAACTGAAGTCATTCATTTCACATGAGTGATGTGGACGTGTCCAGCGATCCAACTAAGTTGAAAAGTTGAACTAAACTTATTTCTTGTAAAAATGTTATTTCTAACTGCAACACATCCAATATATTATCAGATTGTTTACATGTTGCTACCAGCAGTACAGTTTGTGGCTTTCATCATTATGTGTGAACAAGACATCTGAGTGGCCATTTACAAGACAGTTTTTAACTAAAAACCTAAAAAAAAAGGTATGCATTTTGTTCGCTCATTTACACAAACTTTTGAAAACGTGTTTCAAAGTGCAAGTTTTTGAAAATGATACCGTTATTGTCTCTTTGTAAACTACAAAAACGTGAATTTGAGAAAACTGTGACATCATGCACATGCATATTACGTGTTTAGTCAATAGGCACATAGTGTTTCTTTACGAAGTGACATCGCCAACTACTGGCCTGGCATGCATAATACAGCGTTTTTAGTCATTTTCGTGGATCCGTGTGAACGGGGATTGTTTTGACAATGGTCTGTGTCATCTGTACACGAAAAATGTAAAAGGAAAAACGTTTCAGTTATTAGTACATTGTTGTCGAGTAAACGTACAATGAGACTGACTGTTATCAGTTTGGTTTGGACGAAAAAACTCTTGACTGTGTGACTGGCTCTATGTTTGCTCTTGAACTCTGTTTTCATATCTAGTGTGTACATGAGATTGTAATAATAATCAAATAGAATAATGTTTGCAATTCGTGATTCAAAGAAAAAGAGAAAGATAAAGATATGAATGTCTAAGACACAGGTTCTCAACTCTCCCTGAAGGTACGTTTACAGGACAACGATATAAGTTTTTCCCCTTGAGTTTCTGTGTACAGACGAACCCATTGTCAAAACGATCACCATTCACACGGATCCGCAAAAAAAAAAAAAGATTTGCGTTTTGTATTGTTTACATGGAGATCGTTTGCAAATTCAAATTGCACTTTGAAACCCCTTTTCAAAGTTTTGCGTTTTCGGGCATCCAAAGTTTTACGCTTTTAGTTGAAAACGGTGTCGTATAAACAGTCCCTCAAGGTCCATTTTCCTGCAGAGCTTTGCTCCAACCCTAATCAAACACACCTGAACAAACTAATCAAGGTCTTCAGGATTACTAGAAAGTTATAGGCAGATGAGGGACAGTGGACCTCGAAGGCCAAAGATTAAAACTCCTGGTCTAAGAAAAGTTCTTAGGTTCTGTTCACACAGAATGCGTTTTTTTGTCTCAGGAATGTCTTTTTGTCTCAGGCTGGAAAAGTGCAGGACAGAATCCAAGGGTCTTGACACGCGCTTTTGAGATGTGGTGCAATAACAGAAATACTTGCCAACTTGCTACTGTAAACAAAAGCTCACGACGCTTGCCCCGCCTCCAGGGTCTTTCGATTAGTCCACTGTTTTAGAACTGACATTTATGAGCTGCGCTGCATGTAAAAGTTTAAATTATTTTAACTTGACACGTCATCTTAAAAACACGGCAATCGTGCGAGGTGCTGCAAAAGGCACAAGCGCAACGGACATATATACGTGTTTACATAGAAAAATAATGGAAAATAGCGCATTGGAATGGAAAAACACGTTCTGTGTAATCTAAGAGATACGTTTCTCAGTTAATGTTCATTCACGTGGCTGCCTGACACATCTTTTTGTGTGCGTATGAGTGACATTGCACGTGCAGGTGTTTGCAGCTCTGAAGGTAAATTTGCAGTTGGCAGTGATGTACGATGTATTGAATGGGGTCAAGAGAGTGGTATGAACAGTCTCAACATTATCAAACAGTTTCTCATCACTCACCCTGCTACCCTTTAAGGGCAAACACGGACACGCTCCTCTGCAGTCCCGGCCCGCACACGGCTCCTGTAGATTTGACCCCTGCACACAAACAAAGATAGAGGGACAATATTAAATCCTGTACTACTGTCAGAGCCATACGTCAATAAAATAGCAATGGCTGACAACTAAGTTAAAATGAATCGATATCATTAACATTCTCTTTTCAAAACTGCAGTGGAATTATATAAAAGCCTTTTACTTTTCATTGTGTGTATGAATGTGTGTAACACAGCAATAAGTTGTACAATCCTGTTACACTAGGATTGATCTGTTTGTTTCCCTGCAGGGCAGTGAAGATCACCTGGACAGCAGAAAGTGCTACAGTATGTGATCCCACAGAGGAACAAAAGACAAATCCCTCTCTGGATTTTAGCCTCTGGTACAGAATACCAAAACATCTACATAAAAAAAAAAAGAAAAAAGAAAAAAGGAAGACAGGGACCAGAGGCTATTGTGTTCATACTGGCCAAGACGATTAGTTACCCTATACATTCTAACCACTAAACCGAACCCCTATAGAGCGCACACACAAACACACAAACACACAAAGATACATATGAGCTCTATTGTCCCCTCATCTCATGCTGAGATCACATTCCAAGGTGTGCCTGTCCCACCCTTCCCTATCATTTATCTCTTTTCAGTGCTGTTTTTTTCTCTGAAACCCCCCATCATACACACACAGTTTTTTAAAAAAGACTTAATATTTCAAACTTTTAATGTTTTTGAATGAAGTCTCTTACACTGACCAAAGCTGCATTTATTTGATTAAAAATAATGATTAAAAGATTAATATTGTGAAATATTATTACAAAATAACGTTTTTATTTCAATATATATTTAAAATGTAATTTATTCCTGTGATGGCAATGTTACATTTTCAGCAACCATTACAGAACAGCTTTTATTTGAGATAGAAATAATTTGTTTTAGATTGCTTAAGATCAATTTAATGCATGATTAAAACAAAAATCGTATTCATAGTTTTCAAGCGGGCCTTTTCAGATGATCAGATATCATTGCACACAAAGCATTTATATTTACACATAGTATTACATTAGTATTACTATCCAGTCTACTGGCTTGCCGGTCTGTAGTTATGGCTCGGGATTATGATTTTTGCTCATGTTTTCATCTGCCACAAGAGAAAAGCATTATATGCACACATAAATGTCAGGATCTACGTAACAACATACCCTTTCTTAACCTGTAGGACAAGCTCTGTGAAATCCAATCCCCTTCATTGAGCAGACATGTGAATAATGTGATTAATGAAAGCTGCACATACATATAAGGGTCCTTTAAGCGGCATGCCCGTGCTGGAGTTCAAAGGTCATTGGATAGCATTTCACTTTGATTAAAGGATGAAAAGGTGCAGACAAGAGGGGATAAGGGCCCCATGAGGTTTTGGACAGTGGGTACTTGGCTAAAGGGTCAGGGGTGTTCGGACAGCCATCTAGAAAAAAACCTCAAAGGTCTTAAACTGATAACCAAGACCTTATTTACCAATCACAAAGGATATGTGTGTGTGTACGGTGTCTGTCTGTGTGAGTGTAGCTGATGTTAGGCCCCCTGTGGAACCTGTCTCCACATTTAGAACGTCACATGACTCCACAAAGCCTGCAACTTTTCCAACTTGTGACTGCATTTTTCTGTGACAGAGAGGTTTTGGCTTAGGCAAATAATGGAGGGATATAAAGAGACTGAAAGCAAGGGTAAGACAATTAGTACGGATATAAAAAAAACCCTGGGATACAAGACAGGGAACCAGTAAAAAGTAGGTTAGAAAGCTAGTCCCAGCTGTACAGGCCTCAGCTCCCTTCTAGTGATCTCTTGTTTACCACTAATTGTCCTGACAGAAACAGGTCAGAAACTCTACAGAGGGATTCACATAGAAGTAGAGACTGACAGAGAGAGAAAAATAATATATCACGGAAATCCTGACTATCAAAATCCTGACTGTTGAAAAAGCCAAACACACACACACACAAATCTTATAACCAAAGAATGACATTAACATTTTATAAAATAAAATACAACAATTAGTTTAACATTAACAATTAGTTCATGTTTTACAAATTCCACAGAGACAATCTAAAAATTCTCCTCTAATCTATCTAAATTCTCATCTATTGCTCCTCTAACATCAACTGAGTTTATAAGTATCATTATAAACTCAAAGTCTGGTATACAGACCGTTAAATGACCCAAAAGCAGGCGATCTGTGCAGATTTATGGGTCTTAAGTGCCACATATATGGGAAACAGTTAAGTGCCATATAATTATTCTGTACTAGCTGGCAGATTAAAGGGGACAGCAGGTGGCAACACAGAAAGGACAGAGGATAATCCAACACCCCTCTCTCTGTCCCTACGGAAATCAACCACCTTTGTCACCCTCTTTTCAGGTTGCTTAACCCACCTGCTGGAGAAGTGAAAACATAAGCCATATATGTGCATTAAGGTCCCTTTCCTGTAAGTTAAGCAAACCTTGCTACAAGGAGCAACAAGCCCCTCTCAATAGCACACCTTGACATTCCTCTGCAGTTTGTTCAGTTGAATTGAATCGAGCTATTTGGAGCAGGACAAAGAGTGCAACTTAAGGAGAAATCTTTGAGCACACATTTCCAGACGCGCACACGCGCACACACACACACACTGAAGGCAAAAGGACAGGATCCATTTACACACTATTCAAAATAAACCAATGGTGGTTGCTTTCCTCCCGATTTCATTTAAAGCAACCTTTGAAAGCCTGACACACCGGATGTTTGTTTGTGCTTGTTATTTTGTGTTTGTGCATGCCTCCTTAGCTTTAGCCCACTGTTTCATGCAAAACATCACCCATAAACTCACAGCAAATTATATTAATTGTTTAATTTTCCATGTTTTTTGCCTTGATTTGATTACCACCGTTTTGATTATACATTTGTATTAAAGCATAAATCCAGAAAAATGAAAACACAAAATTCCTGTAAAATATTAAATATAGAGCCCTATTACTGTAAAGGAAAAAAAGAAAAAGAAAAAAAAGTCAAACTTTTATGAATACATTTTATTTTTTAATATAAACATTTTATTAAACCATTAAATTGGAATCTGGAAAAATTTAAACAAAGCAGAATTTGGAATAAAATAAACGCATTTCATAGGGTCCTAACTTTTAATAGTTTCTATAGTTTTCATTTATTTAATATTAAATATTTAATACATATTTTATTAAATAAATATATAATTTAACCATTAAATCAGAGTCCAGAGAAAAAAAAGAACTGAAACTGAACCGAAAAAATAGAATTAGAACAAAAACACACACAAAAAAAACATTAAAAAGCCTTAAAAAACATCTAGACTGCCTCTGGCTTGTGAAATTGGGACTTCTATGGTTGATGTTTGGTCATCCTTGGGTAACAATTTCATGCACAAAGACCTCAAAAGATTAAGATTAAGATTTACCGGCATATGCATACATGTACACTTGAAAAACACACACACACACACACACACCTAGACAGAGGCCACACACAGACTCTCAGAGAGAGGTTAACCTCCCGTTTCCCCTCACGCTTTAGAGATGTTTGCTCACATTCCCTCCATCGCCTGCTGTCATCAATCAATCCACCCATATGACAAAACAGAAAACAAGACTCAAAAACATGGTAGAAAAAGGGAAAGGATGAAAGTGGGACGTTTATCCCCGTGAATGATGAGCTCCTCTGAGAGACGGCACAATACGGACAATAGAAAAAACAAAAAACAGTGGGACATGAAGTTGATGTACAAATGCTTCATCATCTGTCCTCACCTGCCTTTACAAAAATACTATTTGCATTTTGTTCCTGTTACACTTACAAATTCCAATGCATCGAATATTTTTTTTCTCACTATAATAATATTCAAGATAAATCTTCAATATATCCTGTATATAAATTTCATTAAGTCATTTAAGGGTGTGCACAAAAGTGATTTTACCAGGGTTAATGGGTGATTTTAAACACCACAGAAGAGGGTTTATAAAATCAGATAACCAGAAATATGTTTTAGAATGAAAAACATTGAATTCTCTTGATTATTTTTCTTCTACATTTAAATAGAATTTATTCTTCTGATATACAGTATATGAGTAATTTTGAAAGTTTTAAATTCTACTCTTTCAATATCATGTACACTGCTATTCAAATATTTGGGGGTAATATAATATAATATAATACTTTTATTTAGCAAAGATGACCAAAAGTTACATTAAAGACTAAAATTGTTACAAAAAAAATTCAACAAACGCTGTTCTTATGATCTTTCTATTCATCAAAGAATCGTGAAAAATTGAAATCACGGTTTCTACAAAAATATTAAGCAGCATAACAGCTTTAACACTGATAATAATAAGAAATGTTTCTTGAGTACGAAATCAGCATATTAGAATGATTTATGGAGCATCATGTGACACTTGAGTAATGGCTGCTGAAAATATCTTTGTCATCACAGGAATACATTACATGAGAGAAATCATTTTTTTAAAAATCTTGTGGACCCCAAACTTTTGAACAGTAGTGCATATGTAATGAAAAGCGTTAAGATAAATTAATAAAATATAGATTTATTCCTAATAATAAATTAACGTAATAAAGAAGTACAAATTACAAACAACAACAGGTCAGGAATTCACACAAACCACGAATACAGTACAACAAAAGGAGTAATCCAGGTTTATATTTATGTGGTAGCAGATGAGGTGTTTGTGAAAGAGTGTGTAAACTGGAACTTTGTTTGGCATTGTGGACATTTTAAACATACTGTTTGTTTACTAACATCTAATCAACATCTTAAAAAGAACAGATTCACATCAATAAAATATGTAACTGCAAATGTCAACATCACAAATCCAGCTGCAAAATGTTGTCCTAACATCCAACAGGAAATGTCTCGCTTACAAAGTTTTGCAGTTACCCCGGATGAACATCAAGACAGAGTACAGACATCCTGGCATGCAAAAGCTTTTGAGTTCCTTTATTTTATCCTTCACCTTTTATCTTTGCTCCACAGTTTTCAAACAGACCCCCTACAAAACAGGCTGCGCTCCTACACTCTTTTATTAGGGTCTGCTGGTCATATGTGTCCATTCTCACAGCTGTGTTTAAACTCTCAGTACTTCACAGTTTACCTCAGGCCAAACAACCCCATGTTCCTTTACTAACAAACTGCATATGCATTTGGTTTTAATGGTCTCTTAAAACGCCGGGCCCCCCACTGACATACCCTGACCTACACATGTCTGATATCACACACACAATATGCTTCAAACCGCAGAATGACCTGGATGACATCACAGAAAAAACTAAAACCTACTCGTCTATGCTTGTCAAATATTTGATTAAATGTAGGGGAGAACTCACTATATAACTCTTTACTCTCTCTCTCTAGTCTCTCTCTCTCTCTCTCTCTCTCTCTCTCTCTCTCTCTCTCTCTCTCTCTCTCTCTCTCTCTCTCTCTCTCTCTCTCTCTCTCTCTCTCTCTCTCTCTCTCTCTCTCTCTCTCTCTCTCTCTCTCTCTCTCTATATATATATATATATATATATATATATCAATATATATCATTGTATAATTAGACTGGTTTCGGGTTAGAAAATAAATAAATAAATATCCAAATAAATTAATTAGAATATATGACTAATAAACTACAACAATTATTACAAAAAACAAAAAAAATCATAAAATAGCACGTTTGCTGCAGTAGTACTTAAAAAATCACATCTCCATCATTTGAGATGAAGTTATTTTCACATATTGTTCATGTTATTTTCACATATTGTCATACATGTCACGTGCATCAGTTAATTCATTTTATTATTAACTGAGGTTGTAGTAGATATTAATACCCAGACACAGAGGCAGGCACATAACAAAACATGGCTCCAATTATTAGAGAGATTACGGTGTCATCAACCGAGTCGTTTTGGACATTTGAAACTGACAAAGCTGCCCACAGGCACATTACATCATATGCGGAAGTCTGGGCATGCTCACTGAAGGCATGAAGGATTGGGGAGAAGCTCTACACCCTACTCCGGCAAGCCCCAGCACCTGCCTAACTCAGGACACTGCTTCAACAGATCTCAGAGATAGTGTGTGAGGATCTCAGGGGGCTTCTACAAATGTTCAAACACAAATATATGAATCCTCTGATCCAACAGTAATAAATCAACAGTGGGAAAGGTAGCTGAGCATGCACTCCGTCAGTAAAGAATGAATTCTTCCCCGCTGATCCCAGAATAGATCCTTCTCACACCTTCATGCTGCTGCCAGAATGATGACTACATCAACATCAGGCTGAGGTTTCTCCTCACTCACTGCTGACAGTGTAAGTAAGCATGAATGAAGTTGTCTCATCATTCCTGACTGTCCTTTAAAAGCCTCTTTTAGAGCCAGACCAAGACACAACAGAGTCGATGCAACATGTAGTCTATCATTATTGTGATCTATGTCTTTGGGTTGTTTTAAAAAGTTGCTTTAATCAATGCAACTATTTGTTTTTATTTGAAACTCCAGTGCTTCTAGTGAGAGTCAATCCAGAGCACATATCAGAGAGCCAGTGGGAACATTACCCACTTATGTGCAATCACACTGATGAAAGGTGAGGAATAGACCTTGTACCTCTGGGCTGTAATTTCCAAAGCTACAGTAAGTGCTGGGATGCTAATAACGCCGTTTGCATTCAGCAGAGAATTCCACAGAAGAAGTGAGGATTAGAAATGGTTACTAAATTACTAAATAAATCCATGTTGGGCCACGAAATTGTATCACTTACCATGTTAAAATTGCTAAAAGCTTATATTTGATAACCCCATAGCATAGTACAAACTAGTAGTTAATAAAATTATCAGTTTTTGAATAAAATGTACACTACCATTTAAACGTTTAGGGTTGGTAAGATTTTTTAATGCTTTTGGAAGTCTCTTATGCCATTAATGCTGCCTCTAAATAATAAAAAAAAAACTTTTTTCTATTTGAATATATTTACAATTTTATTTATTCTTGTGATGACAAAGTTGAATTTTTTAACAGCAATTACTCAAATGCTTCACAGGATTTTTCAGAAATCATTCTAATATGCTGATTTGGTGCTCAAGAAACAATTCTTATTATTATCAATGGAAACCACTTAACATTTTTATGGAAAACCGTGATTTAATTTTTTTTCAGTATTCCTGTTCAAATGAACAGCGTTATTTTTTTGTAACAAAGTAAGTCTTTACTGTCACTATTAATCCATTTAATGCATCCTTGGTGAATTAAAAGTATTAATTTTTTTAAAATAAATATTACTGACCCTAAAATCATCATTGTAGTGTACATGAATCAAATAATTAATGAATATTCTTATTTAAAATATAATACTCACCGGCTTGGAGATTTATTTTTTCACCAAGCTCATCAAAATGCATTTTGGAATTGTCACAAAAAAACAAACAAAAAAATGCAATACTGCCTCAGAACTGCATTAAAAATATGTATGGTATAAGGCAGCATTATTTCAAATGCGGCCTCCATAGGCAGCCTTGAACTCTCTGTGAGTCACACAGCTCCAATTGGCTCACATTGATTTAGGCAAATCAGGGAGTGATACCAGACATCAGTGGATTTCACTTACAAGCACATTCATATAATGTATGTGCTCTGTGCGTGTCTATGCATGTTTGAATTGGTCATTCTTGCCTTCACCTGTTGGGTGTGGTATAGAGCAAGTTACAAAAATAAATAAATAGGAGAAAGGTCTTTATACGTTCACAAATACAGGAGAAATTCCAGCCTCTGACACTCATACATTTACTTTGCAAGTCTTTGGTATGTCATTTGTTTATACAGCTAATTAATACTACAGCTAATTATACTACAAACTAACCCTAACCTAAAATAAAACTTAGTAATCTTACAATAAGGTCATACAACCTTAACCTTACAATAAGGTTAATATAAAAATACATCAGTTTATTGTTAGTTCATGTTAGCTTAGGTTCATTAAATAATATCAACAGATACAACTTGATTTATAATAATGTGTTTGTAAATGTTCAAACTAACATTAACTAAGATTAATTAATGCTTTAGAAGTATTTTTCATTGTTTGTTCATTAACTAATGTAGTAAACTATTGGTAACAATCGGAACCTTATTATAAACCTTTTTATTTATACATATTCTTTTAACTTTACAAACTCCAAAATTCAGATTTAGCTCATTTCAATATAGTCTTCGAAGTCTAGAAATCCCACACAGAGGAAGGGTGACGGAAGATGCAACTACCTTGACAGGAGGTGCTAAACAAGCAGGTCTAATTTTCATTAACCTTGCTAGGTCTTCAAAAAGAGAAAGATAGAAGAAAAATAAATCTCCCTCCCTTCCCCCGCCCCGTGTCCCTCTGTCTCCTTCAAAACAATGATCCCTTTCACAGATTCCTGCAGTGGGGCCACGATATGGTTAAAATATCTCCCGGTCGGACATGTCCTTTGTTAGGACACCAACTTCTTTTTTCCTTTTTTTTGTCATGGGCAGGGTGAAAAGCTGACAACAGACTTACCTACACACCATTAAGCCAGCCCGCCTTTGAAGGCAGCAAGTAAAAGACGCCCAAGGCCGTGAATAGAGAGGGACGGGGTGCTGAAGAAAGGAGAGAAAGGAGTGAAGGAGAACGGCGAGAGAAAAGAAAAGGATAAGGAAGTAAAATAGAGTCCAACAGAAGACCAAAGCGGTTTCTGACGTTCACCTTCCTCCATTTTTTTCCTTTACAAAAATGTTTAAGTTAAAAAAAAAACATTCATTCAGAAGAACCAAGGCCAAGCAAATATGGCAAATATGACAGCTTAATTAAAAATAAATAAAAAAAGAGGTGAAGAAAAGGGATTATAAATAGCCATAAAAGACTGAATTCCTGCATGTTGTCCAGCCGGGATACATAACTAATCCTACTACACAAGGAGAGTGAGAAAGAGTGGAAATGTAAAAACAAGGAAAAGAGAAAGTTCATAACTCACTGCAGCACACAAAAGACAAGATAAGATTGAGTGTGGCCTGAGGGCGACAAACAAAAGCTTGAAAACCACAGATGAAAGCTATTCTGTGAATCACTTTGTCTGTGTGTGTACGGTCACATATCTGTGCGGCTTGCCTGAGAACAGCATAATTCATATCGTGCTGATATACACCTGACCAGATGTGCCAGTCTGTCAGAAGTCAGAGGTCAGGAATCAAAGCCTCTTGTAAACAGGGTTAAAGGAGAGATGGATGATGGGATTCAGGAAGTGAACCAGGTGGTATATAGCAGGAGTTATGCAGGTACTGTACTCTATGCATCCTGCTTTATATTAAAGATCTTCTCACTGTTGTTTGGAACACCATCTGGAAGGACTACAGGAAAAACATAATTACTGACATTAATGCTCAAATGTGCCACACTGCTATTTACCAAGAGCAATGGCCAGAAGAACAGAACAAAAGCACTCTGTTACTATTGAGGAAAGATGTATGCATGTTACGTCTGTTTCCATTAAGAGAGGCAGAGGAGAAGCCAACATCTGAACAAGTTTCAGTGACCTGTGCTAACCACTTCACCTCAGATAATTCCTTTGAGAAAAACATCAACAGGTGCCTTTATCATGACCCAAGAAACAGCATGCATATTAAAACCCTTTCTAATCTGTTCGAATGGCATTTAAGAGAAAATAATAAATAGGGGTAGTGGGCGAAAAGAGAGCTGTTAGATGGAATGGATACGACCAGACACGTTGGTTGCAGGTTTGCAGCTGGCAGCCACTGATTGTTATCACTTACTCTGATGTCAGGCTGACTGGCACTAAATAGTGCTTGTTGGCTGCCACACATCATGGCTTGTCCTAACACTGGTTGGGGTGGGGGTTTAGCTGTTAGACACCCAACCTCAATTTTATATATATAACACGACCAAGCAGGAGCTGAATGAAGATGCTCAAATTGAGTGAATCATCACCTGCTCCATCCTCCAAATCATGCCACGCACAAATACAGCCACTGCTTTAAACCACAGGCACATGGCTTTAGGCCAGAACTGGGCCTGATGCTATGGACCACTTGCACATCGGATCATACAGCAAGTGACCAGACTACACAGAATCCAAACGTTTACAAATCAAATATAGAAGATATATCTTAGATATAAGATATCTGTATATAAGCTAGAATATATATATATTATTAGTAGTATAATGAAAAATGAAAAATACAGTTATAATTTAAATATACAGGCACACATATGCCATCTCAAAATACCGGAAATATTTGTCACCATATATTAACGTGGAACTTCCTGTAACTAAAGCTGAATTCCTTTTTATTTATTTTTTATTTGACAGGACTTTTTTTCCAATGCAGAGGAAGCATAAATGGACATATGTCCAGCATAAATGTATCAGTGTTAAGGCTGGCATATTTAAATACAGATTTTAGGTTGTATTAATACTGTATTAATTACTTTGAAGTAATCTGACCATGCCTTTCTTACTCTGTGGACAGTCACGTGCTTAAAAATGTTAAGCATTTAGCAAAAGGTACAAATGAAGTACCCTTAAAAGAAAAAAAAAGAGCCAATGAAATGGCAGTACAAAAAGTTGCTACATTGGTTGGGATATTTTACTTTCAAAGGTGTCAGTGTAAGTCACCTTTTCACTCTCTTTCCTGCCCTCTGGTCTTGGCTGCCCCGCCAGGCAGTTAGGATGGAGAGATAAAGCGAAGGAGGTAGTTTGCCTACAGCTGTGCAAAGCTGGGCAACAGCTGCCTAGATTTCTGCCATGGTCGCAAATTACAAAAATTCCTGAAATTATTTTCAAGGGAAAAAGGGAAAGGTTGAAGGTCACTGTTTCTCAGTGGAGGAAAATGTGTGTTGTCATCCCAAGTTGTCAATCAAAACCTCTGTGAATTTTATGTCAATAACCTTTACACCTATTTTTCCTATTCCCACGTTTCACACCTGCACTTGGCCCCTGATGTGCTTACTCTTTATATTAGCCTCCATTATTCCTACTAAATAACGATTCCAAAATAATTTTTATTATTACCATCCCCACCATCCCACCCCTTTTTTGTAAGTGCCCATATTTCACCACATATTTTGCTAATTTTCTTTACTGTTATCTCAAAGAAAAGATGAGCAAAACAGGAACCAATATTTAGCAAATTACATTTACCCCAGCATGCTTTGAAGTGAGTTTAAAGTATAAAACATTGATATGATCTATCTGATAAGGTGCAGGCGATTAAAGTGAGGTGGATAGATAGGTGCCTTGGTAGGTGTTAATAAGAGGTGTTAACTGGGTAAATTTGGCCAGCTGCAGGTATTTGATTCACGAAAAAGAGAAAGTCAAATAGATCGCCATCCTGAAAGGTAAATGAGGGTAGATTGTTTGCATGCCTGTGTGTGTGTGTGTGCGTGAGAGAGAGAGAGAGAGAGAGAGAGAGAGAGAGAGAGAGAGAGAGAGAGAGAGAGAGAGAGAGAGAGAGAGAGAGAGAGACTTTACAATGAAAAATCCCTTGTCTCAGTCGAGGAGATTAAAGGTGTACAATGGTAATATGTCTGATTACAAGAGAAGCACAAAGACAGAAGAGACAAAACATAGGATAGATAGACAAGAAATACATTGATCTGAAATTCCACAATCTCTTCATACACAGAAAGCTTTGTGTAAGACAGACACTAGCTGCGTTTACATGGACACTTATAATCGGATTGACGGCTCAATCGGACTAAAAAACCTTCATGTAAACACCTTAATCGATCCGATTGCGCTCGATCCGATTGAAATTTCGATCGGATTGAAAGGGGTGGTTTACTCCTTTTGTAAGCCCATCGAGAGAACATGTAAACACTTGATCGGATTGAAAACCGAAACTAAAAGGACTGCGCATGTGCAATGACGTTGAAATAGCGTAATGACGTATGACGCGTGGAACAAGCTGTTCTTCCTGTTGAATAAAGTGAATATAAATGAGTGTTCCGTCATTAAAAAATTCTCATTTCACTCAGCGTCTGTGAAGTGGAGCAGGACAACGTCCCACCAGTGCTTGTTTCAGATTATCATCCATGGACGACTGGTTTTGGGCGCGTGGTTTTACTGCGTGATCAATAGCAGCACGGCAAAACGGTTCATGCTCATCATCTCCAAATCATGACCAGAGACGGATAAATATTAAGTCTGCTGTTTAAAAAAAATAAAGAACAATAAAGGAGAATAGTTATGCGCGAACAGCGGCATATTCGTGCAGTGTGCGCATGTCAAAAAATCAATTCCGATTTGAATCTTGTGACATATAAACGCGCACATCAACCCGATTACTTTATTTATAGTTCATGTAAACACCGTGTTCAGATTCATCAATCGGATTGATTTCATTCCGATTGAACCATGTAAACGCAGCTAATGAGGTGAAAACTCCATGAGAATTCCATGCATTTAAGCTAGAAAGCGTGGTCAACCTGGCCTCCTTGGAGGTCAATGTGACATCACTTTGATGTTTCCTTAATATCTAGCGACAGGACAAATGAAAGATTTTGAGTGTCGCTGATGGTGGGCTCCCAAAACTCCTTCCAGTTTTACAGGCCAACAAATTGAAATTAAATGAAAAAAAAAAAAGTAAGACATTTTTGGTTTTAAACTAAAGTGCTTCATAATGATTTTGAACTTCCAAATGAGATTTGATTTCACTTTTTTTAAATGTACACTATGTAACTTTTGGCCCTCTAGCGCTTAAACAAAACTGTATGCATTTCCCTTACGAAAAAGAAGTATAGGCTACTTCAAGTTCATTTTCTGAAGTATACTTAAGTAATGTTCAAGTATATTTTTAGTATACCAATGCCAATATTTACTAGTAGTAAACTTGTAAGTGTACTATTTTAATACCGCTTGGGACTAAATTGGCCCCCTTTTAGTATATAAAAGTATGTTTAAGTGTACTATAAGTGTAACATTAGTAAACTTTAAGTGCACAACTAGTTCATAATTACGTTTCTCATTTGTACTGCAAGTGAAATTATGGGTATACTAGAATTTACTATTTTAACACAAATTTTTAGTTTATGAAAGTACACTTTGAAGTATACTCAGTAAACTACTAGTTTAGTAGTTTTAAACAAGTTTTCTTTAAGTGAACTTAACATTATACTTATAGTTTACTATTTATATATTATTTTTGCACTTGCAGTAGGCCTATACTACTATGTTCAAATGTTATTTTTTATACTTGAAACATACCTTTAACTGTACTTTAATTTTAAAAACATTTTATTAGCTTCATGCATCCTTTTTTATAAACACTTGAATGTTGGTAGGTTTCATAAAGAAAGTCAACATTTCAAACAAAAAAGTTGAAAAACAATTGAATTTTGGTCACTTGGAATATTTTAACAATGTCTTTAATGACTTTTCAGGGCTGGCAAGTTTCAATCCCTGAAGAAGCCTATGGACTAGTATTGAGGAGTGATCCAGCTCTCAGATTTCATCAAAAATGTCTCAATTCGTGTTCCGACGATGAACGAAGGTCTAACGGGTTGAAACAACATGAGGGTGAGTAAATACTGACAGAATTTTCATTTTTGGGTGAACTATCCCTTTAAGTATTTAAGTCACTAGATGACTAAATGTTTAGGTAATACAAAAAGCATTGGGGGTTCAACTTTCTTTCTTCAATGGAACACAAAAGAGGATATTTTGAAAAATATGTTTGTTTTTTTGTCTATAAAATAGAAGTCAATGGTCATCAAAATTCCAACATTCTTCAAAATATATTCTTTTGTGTTCTACAAAAGAAAGTCATACAGGTTTGGAACAACATGAGGGTGAGTAAATAATGGCAGTATTTTGGGGTGACCTGTCCCTTTTAAAGTGAAATAAAATGACATAAACCATGATATAAGGCTGTACCGCCCACCAATAGCAACCTTTCAATATGAGACTAAACACTTCCATCTACAAACACAGACATAGACAGAAACGCACTACCCCCAATTGTCAAGAAAAAGAGATAAACATGGAGTCAGGGACAAAGTAGAGGGAAAGAATGCAGGAGCTTTAAATAAGGGTTCCTTTTTAGCAATGGAGGTTCACTGAGATGCTAAGCTCGTAAAACCAAAGTGATTTGTGATTGGCTTTATTTGGCTCCTCTTTGGGCAGATATTCAATTATTGCCTGTCTTTCTCCTTTGTCAAAAAGGTCACGACACATCAGTGTTCTTTATACGAGCTGTAAATCAAGCAAAATCTTCCTTTCTTCTAGTGTAAACAACAGATAAGATAGATCTGAGAGCAACAAGAATAGAGGGAGAGGGAAGTATAAAGTGTGAGTTCCCGGATGCTGAAGTCCAGTTGGTGGTGTGGACAGTGAAAGGAACGAGGGTGTTGATAGTCCCACAGCAGGAGCTGAGTGGAGCTCATGAGACAAAGTGAGACCTCCCACACCCCTTTCTGTGGGGGCCTTTACAATGATAATTGGAAGCCTTCCGTGGCCACAGAAAAGCATTACAGTTATCCCCGCCACAGCAAGCCCACCCAGGGGTCAGAGATAGAGAACCACTACATAGTACAGCCTGCTGTGATTTTATCCTACATCCTGGACAGATATGAAGGATGCCACTCCTAGAAATTTCTTTATCACCTCCTTTTTTACACACCCACTCCATTTCAACATGTAAAGCAGCCCTTTTGAAGCTGGGCAATTTCAGATCTATTGTTCCATTAGATCTACTGAAGCAGGAAAAGTCTTCACATTCATGCATGTAGACCAGAAGAAAAAGATGGCAGCATCCTAACTTAAATTTAACTTATCGGGGAAGATTCAAGGAAATCTTCTCAAGAAAGAAGTTAAGAAATCTCTTAAGATAAATTCTAAGAAGTCTGAGAGAATGTTCCTATGTGTAATTCCTTAAAAATTATTAAGAAGTTGCTCAAACATTTTCTTAAGAACATGGCAGGCGCTTGAGTTATCTGATCGTATGGCGGTACTTGCCGAAGACTCGCTGACTGGCCGTTGCAAAACCAAACAGATGTTTTGATATTTAGTTATCAAAGTATATGATGCACGGGCTGTAAAGGCACAGCACTATTCTGGATAGGGGAAGGTGTCAGCAGCTCATTTGCATTTAAAGATGCATGCACGAAAACAGCATGTTTTTGCTTTCACTCAAAAATGCGCATTTACAACATGGTACAATAAATAAATGATATGTGGGGTATTTTGAGCAAAACCTCACAGGCACATTCAGGAGAAACACAGTTTCTGATTAGTTTCCGATTCACTGAAAGCAAGACTTACACTTCAGTTTGCGGTATAATGTTGCTCAAATAACTTTAAAGGGGTGGTAAAACACATTTTTTCAAACGCTTGATTGTGTTTGTGGGGTGCACTGTAACATGTGTTCATGCTTGGTTTTTAAAAAAGTGCATTGTGTTTCATATATTTTACCTTTATTCTACACTGCTCTGTCCCTCCTTGTAAAAACGGTCTGATGGTTTCCTGGTTCTATGAAGCCAGTCCCTCAAAACTACACAATGGGCTCAGATTGGTTAGCTGGCCCAGTGTGTTGTGATTCGCTAACCGACTAGTGCACGTTTTCCGGAAACGTCATGCCCCGTACCTTTAGTAGCCTAGTTTGTGCTTTGGTGTATTGTAAACGATGGCGTCAATAAAACCATACCAATTTAAGCCCGAATCAGACCCAGAGAATGTTAGTGAAGATGATCGAGCAGAACCAGTTCAAGAACGGCTGTTAAACGACGTTTCAGAAAGTTTTGTTTTTTGTTGTCTCATTACCTTTTAGATACGCTGTTATTTAATTGTACTAATTATTATAGTATTACAAAAAAATAAGCTTCATAAACAAGAATTTCATGGCGCGGTTACTTTTGTATTTTTAGATCGATTGTAGCCAAATATCTGTCGACAGAACTATTAACCCAACACGAACACTAAACACTGGCTGTGTAGCCGAATCAAACACAGAACCATGTTTAGCATGCCTGTAGATAAACAAGCATGTGGATAAACAATACATAAAAGCTCTAATCAAAGAATAATTTACACTAATTCCAAGTTTGCTGTTGAGATTAAAAAAAAGTTTGTAATGTTAGGTGTTTGTCGGATAACGTTAAGTATGAATGAGCATAGGGCTGTCACGATGCTAGATTTTTCACACCACGGTTATTGTGGCCAAAATAATTCACGATATCGATATATTGCGATATCTACATAATCTATGGGGGGGGGGGACGGTTTTACTTTGTTTATATAATTTTTCTTTTTTACCCAACAAACATAAGGGTACAAACAAAAAAATTAAGTCCAAATACAAAAATAAGATGGTTCTTAATAATCACCATTTATTAAATGTATGAACACAGAAACCCCCTGTTAACAGGTTAATGTCACGTTTCCCATTCCATGACTAATAAAATAATCGCAATGTATTCTCTGTAAAAATGCATAATCCGCAGGGTGATGGACACGGAGATGGGTAAAAAGGTTGGTGGCTACACATTCTGCAGCGTCGCGTGTAGGACAACTCGAGGTATCGCACACCGGACGCGCACTTTCTCGGTTTATGGCCAGCAGTATTCTTATGTTTAAGGAGATTATGAAATTAAGATAATGTCTGTAGGCCTACTATGTTATGATTGTACAATTAAATATAATAGTTGCTGAGTCTGTGAGCTGAACACTTTACCTCAGAGCATCCATTAACTGAATGAATTGAGAATATCACCTGAAAATCCGATAACATCAGCAATTTTTATTCAAGCAGCTGATTTCTGTAAATTAATGTAAAACTAAATGTACATTGCAGCACAGGGTGAAGTCATTTACGATGATTTGCGACAAATATAATGTAAATTTAATATAAAACTATGTAAATGGCGCTCTGTGTCGCGGCAGGATTTTGAACAACAGCCGTTGTTGGGTGCCACGGACAGACGCCGAATGGCACAACCGGTGTGAAAAAGAGAAAATGAAGAGAAAATGTGTTCGAATTTTAAAGACGTGGCCCTGCGCTTCTCGTCCGGTGTGCCGCGCGAAACCCCTTTAAAGTGCAGTTTTCTTTTGAGCCGAAGAACTCCCATTCAGGCGAGCTTACTTTTTTCGGGTGTGGACAGATTGTTTCACTCTCTCGCTCAGACGACGTTCTCCTCAGAGTAGCTGCGCGGCCCGGGCTGCGTCTTCTTTGATAGGTGTCAGCGGGTGCAATACAGCTGAGACGTCAACCAGGTACTCGAGCTGGAGTATTTACGTGTCATGTTATCATAACAGTCCTATTCATTTTAAACATCGTGGTTATCGCCAATACCGGTATATAGCCACTCTAAATTAACACGATGTGGATATTTCATGCTTTGAATATCACGATTATCGTCAACACCGGTATATTGCGACACCCCTAAATGAGCATTTAACAAACTGGTTTGCAGAGCCAAACAGCGTTGTCATTTGTTTACTTCCTTGCTACAATGTAAAATTAACAATACGTACTATTACAGGAAAACACATTGACGAAAAATAAATCATACTTACAGGTTGTGGCCCGTAAACAACAGCTTCTGTTCTTAAAGTTGGAACTGCTCCATCTTTCAGCACAAGCCGTTGTGCAAATCCTGCATTGAACTCGCCAAGATTGTGGAAGCTTTACCTCCGTAAAATGTGCAGCACAGAGAGCGAGATTTGGGTAATAACTAACCATTGATCCCTAACTCCCGCGACCCTAGGAAGGCTGAACAATGTGGACCTGCAATCCGGGCACTGATGAAAATAACAGCGTTTCGACGACATTTCTGCGGCAACAACACTCCTATACCACAATAACTCTTCTCCAATGCAATATAAAATGGCCTCGCCCCCCTTATTTCGTATTCTCGGAGGATGGGTTTATTGGGGTTACTGACGTCAGCAACCCTGGAGGAATGTCGTGTAGTCCCTACCGGCTGTTTGCTGTAGTCCTTAGAAATTTATTTCTTTAAAAGCAAATATCTCTGTTTGCTTTGAACTTTGAGCGCTGCAACTTTGCAGATGTTGTTTATGCTCAAACAGCAACATTACACACTAGCTAAAGTTAGAAAAGTGAAATCGTGTTTTACCATTAAAACCGTCTTCGAATTTTAAGTGAAAACTTAGTGAGCTACAAGCCTGGAGCATTTTGTCAAAGACTTCAGAATCTTTCACTGATTTTGATATGCATAACAAAGTCTTCCTGAACTATATCCAGATATGTCCTCATGTCATTCACAAAAAACTATTTTATACTGATCAGTCCTAGGTGTGTATTAGCATCTTCCTTGCTAATACACACTATCAAAAGACACTTAATCTGAGTGTCGATCTTTTATGACAATTTATGATTATTTCCTGCTTTACTTGGGTAAAATAAATATTTTTAAAAATGGACTGCAAAATAAAATAAGCAATAATTTATGAAAAATCTTGCAAGTAAGAGTTACAATCAAATGTCAAAAAACAAAAAAAAACTAATCTAATGAATGCTAGCAGTGCAAATTGACCAAAATATCCATCAAGATCTATGCATCTCTATCCAAAGCGACAAACATTGTATTCAAAGTATAAATTTGATCAATTAATTCAAACCCTGCGGAACCCAGCATGCTCAATTGTTTAAGCTACAGGAAGGCAATATGAAGCTTTGAGCACAGCTTTAAACCAGCATTCATATGCCTACAGTTTAACCTGCAAAACATTTGCCTACAGTTTAACCTACATACCTATAGTCGCCTACAGTTTAACCTTTACGAGCTCAGCAAGGACGGTGAAGCAGCAGCAGGGTCAAGCTCCAGTGATTATCATCAAATGCAGCATGTGGATCCAGGGTTCCCAGGGGCTGCAGAGGTTAACGTCAGGGCATTAGGTGCAGTTACCCTCTGGGCTTGATGATGCATCCCTAAAATGCTGTAAAGGTCAGGAACGCACAGGTCTGACTAGGGTGAAGAGTGTGAAAGAGCTTATTTTCCCCTGTCTGTTTGAGTGCGTGTACACTGGATTTGGAGAGGCCTGTTAAACCCAGAAGCTTACGGGATTAGCTATAAAAGTGCCAAAGGTTCTTTATGTGAAGAGAAAGCACAGTAACAGTCAACTATTTTACAAATATCAAGGTAACAAATGAACAAACCATAGGTATTGCTTTCAAACCCTCACTTTTGTATACATTTTTTTTTTTTTGTATAAATGAAACATGAATTGAGACAAAGCCTTGTATTTCTTGTATTTCACCTTGAAGCATTTTCGTCACGCTTTCTCTAAGCTATTGATTAATGAAAGCACTAAACCTCAACTGAGCTGGTCTGAACTCGACAGAGTTGTTCTTGAGAATCACTTGTATTACAGTAGCCAAGCACTTGCCATCTTTATCATCAAGAAATCACTTTAATTGACAAATTCTTTCAGGTGCATAAAAATGTGACATATATTTAATTTAACAATGAGTGCGTAAATGCACCCTCATAATACAACTAAAATAGGATTTTGGCAATATTGCGAATCAGCTTTACCTCATGTAAATGCAATACTTCGATCAAACTAATGCGATTAAGCTCATAAAGAGTAAAGAGTTCTGCTTGTGTCATGTAAACATCTTACTGCGATTAAGACCTTACTCTGATTGGCCCAGGGGCACTTTTCAACACCTCAATGACATTTTTCATTAAATACGGCTAAACAACTTGACTATGTTGCTTTCCTTCACCCATTCTGGCTTGTGGTGACACAAAACTAAACAAAACAGTTATGCACTGTCCTTAGGGGGCCATTTTTCTTTGGGTCTTTGCGAGATGCTCTCTCCTGACCTTTTATGGACTATGAGAACAGCACTGGTCACTATGGTAGCCTGTTTTGCACCACAAGGAGTGTGGCTATTAAGGTAATAGTAAAAACAAATACACTGAGGTAGAACAAGTTTTAACAGACAAAAATCCAAAGCCAGACATACTGAAGTTTTCTTACTTCATAAAGGCCTGTGAATTTGAAGCAACAAGTATACACAATTTATGAAGTACATGGCATGGACTGGGAATGAAGGCCTGGTCAGTGGACCGCAAGGAGGGGGTGAGTGAATGGGATAGTATTGGAGCCGGTTCCTCTTAACGAATAAGTGAGAAAGGCTGTTGAAATAAGGTTGCCTACTGTGACACCCTGTTGCTTGCTGGATGCCGGTATAGTAACCCTGACAACAAGCACAGACAGATACCAAATATGGTTAGTGCTTTAGTAAAAATTGCCACAAGTCTCTACAGGCAGATGGCAATACAGCTTTTGAATTAAACAGCTCATAGGTAATAAGTCAAAGATTGTCTCATTAAGGGTTTCAATTGTATTGAAGAAAGGTCAGGATACCGAAGAAATAAAAATAGCAAAAATACAGATGTAATAGGGATTCACAATATTATCGGCACAAAATTTGAATGGGCCGATAAAGGCATAAAATGTAATAATCAGCATCGGCCTGATGTGAAAAACATGTGGATATGCAGTTGATTATGTGTCTGTAATAACTCACGTGTGTGCAAGGTGTGCGAGTGTTAAAATCCATCAGCAGTGCGGTCATGCTTGAAGTGATCTTTTGCATGCATGATGATTAGATTCACTGTTTTGGATTGGCTCTTTGAACTTGAGCACGCAACTACAGAATACAAATATCCTGTTTGATACTCAAGGAACTTCAAAATGTAATTTAAGTGCCTCAAAGCTCTTTCTCCTATAGTTGGGTTACTGGTGGAGCATTGACAATCTTTGCGGTTCTTGCTGGAACTTAAGGGATCCTCATCGGGTTTGAAAGTAACAGCTCCTCTCGTCAAAGCTTCAGCCGTTTGTTCGGCTCTTCGTTACAAGGCTTGTAAACTCGCCAAAGAAATATAAATACAGAGTCTACTCACTATATATTCAAACACATACAAATAAAAACTACATTTATTATACATTAATACGTTTTACAGTGTTTACCACTCGTTTTTTGCATAGTATGTGGTATGAAGGTTTTAGCCGCGATGCTAACTAATCTAATGAACTAACGAACAAATGGAAATCATTGACTTATTGTCTTAGATTGTTTTAGTCATTCAATTCAACGTATTCTGTACAACTGTGTCTTCAAATTGCTGATATAACTAATTAATAGCTGATTCCTGCTGTCGTCATTGGGTTTGTTACGAATAACACAAGTGGTTAAAATAGTTTGGTCTGTTTTTGTTTACTTACTACAGGTGCCCTCGTTTTCTCAAATACCATTTTGAAGCCCTTTACTGGCCAATAAATATTATTTTGTGAATGGATATAATCAGTTTTGTTCTTTTGTATCCCCGAAACAACCAGTACATTTCTAAAATAATCAGAAAATTTCAGAGGCAACATTGAATTACAGTAAGTTACCTACAGTAACACCACATGCAAGTACTTTAAGAACTTTTCTGCGTGAAATTGTATTGTATGACTGTGTACTTGTGTTTTTTGATGAGTTATTCACTGAAAATCTTCCCTCATGCTCTTAAGTGTCATTCATGTTACTCAGAAAAATAATATCACCAATAATGCTATGCATTTGTTCTTATACCTTAATCATTTGCATTTGAATATGAGACATTTTAACTCTGGATTATGACTTCGAGTCGAGTCATTTTAGACAAGAAAGCTATTATATGGCTTCAGAAGACTTACAACAACTCATAACACATGAGTTGTGGACTCATTTTTTTTTTTTTTTTTTTTTTTCATATTTTTAGGATCGTTTCTGGGACATTTTTGGAGCTTAACAGAATATTTATCCATTTTAACATAAATTGTTGAATTGAATTGAACTAGACAAGTGTACATAAGAATGGTTTCATGAATGATTTACACTATTTTTTTCATGCCGTGAAAGTGAACGGTAACTGGGTAACTTAATTGCATTAAGCCCGAAATCTGCTTTTGGGTTCCACAGACAGAAAGTCAAATAGGTTTGGAATGTCATAAGGCTAAGGAAATTACTTTAATTTCACAACTATCACCTTAATAACATTACTAACAGTAATTTTTGTTCTTTGCAGGGACCTCGGTAAGCTGAAATACAAGTTTGAAAAAGAATACAAATCCTCCTGTAGACCTGAAAATCATTGAAGTGCCTCGACCATCCACTAGAAAAGAGGAAAAGCAAACGGAAAACTAAGCTGCTGCACCTTTTCACTTTTCTAACTCGTTAAGTACCTGACATCTCCCTTGTGAATATTTTATTATTGATTGCATTATATGTTACACATTTGTGAATTTCGTAAAATTACACATGCAAAAAAGTCCATTGACCATTGTCAGCAGTGTAGCGACTTAATGTATGAAGCACAGCTTACACTGGAGTCACTTTCAAGCAGCTTTCTGTTGGTCAAATCCAGCGAATTCCATTGACCAACTTGGTCCCGTAGTGAAATTTTGACCACACACGAAATTCCCGATCGTGTCTTCCTGATATGTCCTTATTGAAATGACTGGAATTCACCAGTGAAAATTCACAGAAAAACAGATAATTTTACTGCACCTTAACTTGGTGCACCTTAACTTGGTTAAAATGGAAAATGTTTTCTGCTTGTTGTGACATAAGGAATACTGTTTCCGGGTCGAAGCCTCTACTTCTACTTCCTCTATATTGTTTCTAGTGAGAATACTCAACAACCATTAACACTGTTGATTCAAGTCACACATTTAAGCTTTTCAAAAGCCATAGTGTACATTCCAGTCTCCAGTCTCACAGCATCCCAGACTTCAACATTTTATAATTCAAAATAGCGGAATAACTAACCATCTGAGATTTCGGTATAGAGATAATGGTTAGGATCATAATTTTCAGGAATATTACAGCACAATGAGTGTATATTAAGACCGTTTGTTGTTTGTTTTTGGCATCTGATAGAGCTTTTTGGACTTGGAAACAGTGACGTCAAACTTAACAAGCGGACTTTTTTTTTTACATTAATTTATTACATGGAACATATGTGTTTCCATGCATTTTGTTGAGATGTCTTTTCTTGTATAGCCTATTGTATATACATGGTTGATTATTCATGCTTCTTATGTATTATACTGTTTTTGTGTGTATTCATTGATATTAATCTATTACTAGCTTTTTTTCCCAAGTGCATGGAAGTGTATGTATTAAAATGGATCTAAAATATGTAATAAACAAGTCTTACTTTGTATTTGGTTCAATTGGTTTATTATAATAGAAGTTAATGGTAACCATAGTAACAACATGAAATTAAATTAAAAAATGTAAATTGGGTTCCTGGAGGCACCCAAAGAGGTTCCACACAGTGCCTTATATAAGAGTTCCTCAGGAAACCTGTGTGGTTCCCCAGAGAACCGCCCTTTTTAAAGGGTGCCTAGAGGATCTACAGACGGTTCCGCTGGTGTGACAAAGTGAAGAACCCCAAAAGGTTCCTCCAGGCACCTTTTATTTTTACAGTGTAGTGCCCACTGGGTAAGAAATGTTGTTTATTTAGGGGGGCGTTGTTGTTAGACGAATAAAATGAAAAGTAAAATACACAAATAAAATTAAGTTACTTTTATTTTTGAATAAATAAAGCAGTAACTGATGTAAAAAAAATATTATAATAATAAAAAATTAAATCACAGGTCTGATTTGATTTAATGGTCAGGAGCTATAGTCTACATGATAAATAAAATTCACAAACATGATGCATGTAAACTAAATGATTACTGTCATTTCAAGCTTAACTGTATTTTGAAGCCATGCATTTATGAAAACCTTCCTTTCCCTGTCACTCTCTTCTCACCTCCTCTCCTTCTCTTTCTCAATTGAGAAGAATGTAGAGAAATGCTTGACATGTTTCTGCAAGGGTAAGATTCGCCCACTTTATGCTATAATAATGGTATAGAATTAGTATAGATCTGCAAAGATTTCTGCTGAATTTAGGGGAGGGATTCTTTTTTTATCACAAGGACAAAACATATATTATTGAGGAGACAATACAAAATACAGTTTCATGGTAAATATTTATGAATCATTAATTTTCATTAATCATAAATTTCATTGTCAGGTGTTTTAAAGTTAATCCGCCTGTCTGCTGACATTTTTCAGCAATTTTGGTAAAGCAAGTGAAATATAGAATTTAGTTTAAAAGATACATTTTAATTTTATCATTATCATGCCAGCAGTAATTTGTTAATTGATGATCAAATGACGGCGAAAACCAAAGCTGCTTCCAAAATCATATACTGAGTAGGAACTGCATTTAAATAAGCACCTACTCTGTGACACTTAAAAAGGATGTTCTATTATACATACAGTAGTTTGACTATTTTCAAGAGTAAGGTGTACATTTTCAAAACTCTTAGTGCCAATATCACAACAGATCATCAAAAGTACACTTTTGTCAAATATTTCATCATGTTTTCAATTGTGTTAGTACAACACTTACAGTTTTTTACAGTCACTAGGACACATTTCTCAATACTTAGGTCACTTTTTCAAAACTCTTCACGCAGTGAGCACAACAGAAGTATATGTGGGCTATGTGGATCATTTATCATTGCTTTGGCACAAAATGCATTCAATGACTACATCTTTCAAATTACATTAATTATTTTCTCACTTCGACACAACAACCACCAATACTCTGTGTACTTACAGGCCAATTTGCACATGCTTACATACTGTTTTCAAAACTGTTAAACTTATGTTCAAAACAATAACATAATACAAAACTGAATATGACAGCAATTTGATACATTTCTACAGTAATAGATATAATGAAATATATTTCGAATCTAAAAATGAAATGCTATAAAAAAAATTGGACAATTGGACCAACCACAGCTGATTCCTGTTGTATCTGTATCGGTGAATGGTGTGTACAAATTCCTGTATTTTGTAATTAGTCTATGCAAAAAAAAAAAAAGACATAAATTATACTGCATCATGTCTGATTCATTCCAGTAAAATATATTGCAGTGAATTCTAAACAGTAGAGAGGTGTGCTTGTTTTACAGAAGAAAACATTGTATAATGCTACCTGTTGTTAGTGTTTTTAGGTCATTGTTTTGTGGGTGACATAGTTTGTTTGTTGTCTGTCAACCTTTGAATATGTTGATTTGAGACATGTATGAAGTGATATGGTAGTTTTAGTGCATTTTGAAAGTGAAATGAACTGCTGTGCCGAGCTGAAAGTTGGTTTGGAGAACTGTGTGAAGAGTTTTGAAAAAGTGACCTAAGTATTGAGAAATGTGTCCTAGTGACTGTAAAAAACTGTAAAATCACAAAGTATCCTTTTCACAACGCAAAATAACGGCTTCATCTATATAAATGTTTCATTCACAGTAGCTGCCTTTCATAACTTTTGATTTGCTTCTCTTCTTGTTCAGTTTAATACATTTGTCTATTATTTAAATCAACTGACCTTAATGGTAGTGTGTGTGTGTCTGTGTGTGTGTGTGTGTGTGTGTGTGTGTGTGTGTGTGTGTGTGTGTGTGTGTGTGTGTGTGTGTGTGTGTGTGTGTGTCTCTGTCCTGGTAAACTCTACATTATGGGGACAAAATGTCTCTACAAAGATGGCAATATCCGAAATCCTTGTGGGGACATATATTGTAGATATTGTAGGTATAAATCATACAAAGTGATGTTTGTTGAAATGAAGTGATGAGTATATTTATGGGTAGGGGATAGAATAGGCCTATACAGCTTGTACAGGATAAAAATATTTATGTCTGTGGAAAGTTCCTATAAAACATGAAATACATTGAGGATAGAGTACCTAAAGCAGGATAGAGTACAAAGTAGAGGAAACAGTCAATGACTGTATAACATCAGTTTGATCAGAGATGCATCAGAAGAAGGGAGACAGATGGCATATAGCAAATTACAGTATGTATGCCATGTGATACTGTAAACTGATTACAATGATAGAGACTACAAATGAAGGGTGAGTTACAGTAATGTGGTAAAGGTCAACTACCTCATGGCAGTTTCATAACTTCATCACAGCTTTTGATAACACACTAGATAGATACTATTACAAACAGTATGGATTCAATTATGTAATGTAAATATATTTTCTAATATGGCAACTGTAGCCTGTATTACTGTAATTATTTCAACAACAAGGGTGAATTGAAACATGTATCTTGCATTCTTTGCTGTTGAATTAATTGATTGTTAAAAGTACTCAATTGAAAGAATATCATACTGTTGGGTTTCGGTGATTAAACTAAATGTTCTCATTACATATTACAATAATTATGTGGACTGAAATGTGTATAACTGTAATGAAAACATCTCAGGTTACTATTGTAACCATAGTTCCCTGAGAACAGGGAACGAGACGATGCGTCCATCGACGCCATGGGAACGCCCCCAGCGTGACTGCGTCTGAAGCATCTATGTCAACTAGTCCAATGGAAAGAATGAGCGTCACGGGCGGGTGACGTCATGACCAGGATATGATAAAAGCACATCCGGTGCAAACCGGCATTAGCTTCGAAAATTGCCGAAGCAAGCCGATCACAGGGATGCAGGAAGTATGGCAGGGTGACGCATCGTCTCGTTCCCTGTTCTCAGGGAACTATGGTTACAATAGTAACCTGAGACGTTCCCTTACGAAGGGAACTCAACGATGCGTCCATCGACGCCATGGGAACGAGAATACCCAAAGCGCCAGAATTCCAAGTACCTGAGTGTCAGTCTGTTGTAACTAAGCACTAAGCACCTGAGAACCTGGGGCAGCATCCAGGTCCAAACTGTAAAACCTGACGAATGTGAGCGGTGAGGACCAGCCTGCCGCATCACAAACGTCTTGGAGGGAAACCCCAAATAACAAGGCTTTAGAGGCCGCCATACCCCTCGTTGAGTGAGCTCTGACCACCAAGGGACACGGATGGTCAGAGTACTCGTATGCAAGTGAAATAGCCTCGACTATCCACTTGCTAACCGTCTGTTTAGAAGCAGGAAGACCCTTCTTAGGTGATCCAAAGCAAATAAATAACTGGTCGGACTTCCTCATAGAAGATGTCCGATGAACATAAGTATCCAGTGCTCGCACTGGACACAAGAGGTTCAGCCTTTCCTGGTCCGCAGATGTAAAAGGAGGAGGACAGAAAGCCTGCAGCACGATAGGCCTCGGAATCAAGGTCGGCACCTTAGGGACGTATCCCTGTTTTGGATATAAGAATGCCTTGACCATCCCCGGTGCAAACTCAAGGCAAGTGGGGGAAACCGAAAGGGCCTGAAGGTCTCCAACTCTCTTAAGGGACGAAATAGCTAGCAGAAAGATAGTCTTAAGGGTAAGAAATTTCTCTGAAACCGAATCTAAGGGCTCGAATGGAGCCCTAGACAGGCCTTCTAGTACTAATGCCAAATCCCAAGCTGGCACCCTAGTGCGAGTTGCAGGCCTCAGCCTCAAAGTGCCACGAAGGAAACGTGTAACCAGGGGGTCTCGACCCAACGATGTACCCCCCACCAGGGCGTGGTAGGCCGCAATGGCCGCCACGTAGACTTTGAGCGTGGAAGGACATAGGCCTGACGTAAAGCGCTCCTGCAGGAACTCGAGTACTGTGTTCACAGAACAGTTAACTGGATCCCACTGATGTCGGTGACACCATAAAGAGAAAACTCTCCATTTAAGCGCATATAGTTTCCTAGTAGCTGGGGCTCTGGAGCTTAGAATGGTCTCAGCAGCCTCGGCTGAAAGACCACTCTCTATGAGTTGGGCCCCCTCAGAGGCCAAACCCACAGGTTCCTGGAAATCTCTGGTCGAGGGTGAAATATTGTGCCCCCGGCCTGAGACAGAAGGTCTCTCCTGATCGGGATCGCGAAGGGAGGACCGTCTAGGAGATGGATCAGGTCCGAAAACCAGATCCGACTTGGCCAGTGTGGTGCTACTAGCAGTAGGCTTATTCCATACCGGCGGACTCGCTCCAGAACTCCTGGGAGCAGAGCAACAGGGGGAAAGGCGTACAGACGTAGCCTCGGCCACGTCTGCACCATAGCATCCAGCCCCAGGGGGGCTGGGTGAGTAAGGGAGAACCACAGAGGACAGTGCGTCGTATTTTGAGACGCAAACAGATCCACTTCTGCTTGGCCATAAAACTCCCAGATTTTCTCCACCACCTCGGGGTGGAGTCTCCAGTCCCCTGGCCTCAGCTCCTGCCTCGACAGGATGTCTGCTCCTATATTCTGGACCCCAGGAATATACACTGCCCTCAGAGAGAGTACCTTCCCCAGAGACCACAGGAGGATCTGGTGCGCCAGTTTGCAAAGCGGACGCGAACGCAGGCCCCCCTGACGGTTCAGATAAGAGACCACTGATGTGTTGTCTATTCGTACGAGCACATGATGGCCCCTCAGGTCTGGGAGGAACTGCCTCAACGCATTGAAGACAGCCATCATCTCCAGGCAATTTATGTGCCACGAGAGATGATGACTCTTCCACCGACCCTGAACCGAGCGGCCTTCCATTACCGCTCCCCAGCCGGTGAGGGAAGCATCTGTCGAGATAGTAACTCGATGGCAAAGAGCTCCCAACACCGGACCCTGGGTTAAGAACCAGTGCTTCCTCCATATAACTAAGGCACGAAGGCAACGCCGCGTGACCTTGATCATACGAAGTGGGTTTCCCCTCGGGGAGAACCCTCTGGTCCTGAGCCACCACTGTAAAGGCCTCATGTACAGCAGGCCAAAAGGTATCACGTTGGACGCTGCTGCCAAAAGACCCAACAGTTTCTCGAACTGTTTTACAGTGCGTGACTGGCCTAGCTTCAGCTCTTTTGTGGCTGACAGGATAGCAGCTACACGAACGGGCGATAGGGTGGCCCGCATCGTCACTGAATCCCATACCACACCAAGGAAAGTGGTTCTCTGTACTGGAGAAAGCACACTCTTCTTGGCATTGAGCCTCAACCCCAACATCTGCATATGAGCGAGAACGACACCTCGGTGCCGAACCGCCAACTGCTCTGATTCCGCTAGAATCAGCCAGTCGTCGATGTAGTTCAGAATACGTATGCCCTGAAGCCTGAGAGGGGCTAAAGCTGCATCCACGCATTTCGTGAACGTGCGGGGTGATAAAGCTAGACCGAAAGGAAGAACCCGATATTGGTATTCTTTGCCCCCGAAAGAAAACCTTAGGAACTTCCTGTGCTGAGGGAGGATGGAGATATGGAAGTAGGCGTCCTTCAGATCTATCGTGACAAACCAGTCCTCGGATCTGATTTGAGTCACGATCTGTTTGAGTGTCAGCATCTTGAACTTCAGTTTCTGAACTGACCGATTTAACAGACGAAGATCTAAAATAGGACGCAACCCTCCATCCTTTTTTGGAACAATGAAATAACGGGTGTAAAAACCCGACTCTCGGTCGGGTGAGTACACCTGTTCTATAGCTTCTTTCGCTAACAGGGCCTTTACCTCTTGCTCCATTACCAGAGCCTGCTCGGGATGCACCACTGTGGGCAACACCCCGTTGTAACGGGGAGGACGAGAACCAAACTGGATTCTGTATCCTTTCTCTACAATCTGCAGGACCCAACGAGAAATATTCGGCAGAAGCTTCCACGCTGCCAGAAAATTTACTAAGGGAACCAGCCTCTCGAGGCTGGTCTCTGGTGTTACTGAGACAGCTAATTCTGGAGCCTGAAACATCATGGCAGGAACTACCTGAACTGGGTGCTCTAAAGCCCCCCTCAGAGGGCGCGAAACCGATGCTGTGCCGCAGCATAGCATCAGCGACTCGCTGGAGACCGCTGCGCCCTGAAGCACCAAGGGTGGCAGGGTTGGCAGAACGGTCTCGTGAGGACCCCGAAATGGAACAGGCACCGTATAATGAGGTGTACACCGCTCTACTTCGGTCGGGGCTGTCCTCACAGGCCTGACGCATGAACATCAGGACCTTTTTTTTTTTTTTTAAGCCGAAGTCCTCTTCGCCTGAAGAACGGTCCTCAGATCCGGCTTCGACTTAGAAGACTTCGGTTGAGAGGGTTGCGTCTGTCTCCAGTGTCTATGTGGAGGTGCACGAGACGCAACACTCTCTTTCTGTTGCACATGATATGATGAGCTGGACGGCTGGGGCTGCTCACGCCCAGCAGCCCCAGGGGGCTGGACACGGCGAGGGATAAACTTTTTAAAAGCGTCAGCTTGCTTTTTAGACTCCTGAAATCTCTCGACGACCGCGTGGACTGCGTCGCCGAAGAGACCAGAAGGTTCAAGCGGAGCATCTAATAAAAAAGCTCGATCTTTTTCTTTAATCTCTGACAGATTTAACCATAAATGTCTCTCAGTAGCTACCAAGGCTGCCATAGACCGCCCAATTGCTCTGGCGGTCTCCTTAGTAGCCCTGAGAGAAAGATCGGTAGCCCGACGAAGTTCTCGAATATCGTCATGAGAAATTCCCTCACTACTATCCAGATCCCCCAGCAGGTCAGCTTGATAAGCCTGAAGCACTGCCATTGTGTGCAGACATGCTCCAGCTTGACCTGCTGCCGTATAAGCTTTGCCCACTAAAACCGAGGTGGCTTTAAGCGGTCTAGTGGGCAAAGCCGAGGCTTTCAGGGACGATGCGGGACCAGGCGAAAGATAGCTGGCTAAATTCTGTTCCGCCTGGGGCATCGCCTCATAACCATACTCTTTTAGCCCTCTTATTCTCGAATAAGTGTTAACTTGAGGGCTAAAAAGTCGTGAAGAGTAAGGTTTATTCCACGATTTCGATATTTCATTATGAAGATCGGGAAAAAAGGGAAGCCCTCGTGGTGGAGATAATGTCGTGGAAGATAAAAAGCGCTCATCTAATTTACTTTTAGGACGAGCGCCTTTATTCTCAGATGGCCATTCAATATTTAATTTCTCTACAGCCCGTGACATAACATCCACCAGCTCATCATATGCTGGGGAAATAAATTGTGAATCTCTTTCCCCCATGTGTGTGCTTTCACTCTCCATACTCATAACATCGACCTCCTCGGAGGAAGAGCATTGAAGTAATGGAGGGCTCTCTCCCCGGGCGGAAGAAACCGCAGTGCGTGCTTCCGACACCGGGGGGAGAGCGCTGGATCTTCCGGGTAAGGAAGGAGAAAAGGCCCGCGGACCCGTCTCCAACCCCTCCGAAAGATCCTTTTGCGATCCCCAGGAATGCATTCTCCGCGCCGCCTCGGCAGACGCGGGTCCTGATCCCTGAGGATCGCGAGCCTGCCCACTCTTTTCATCAAAGAGTGACAGGCGAGAGCGGAGCATGCGGAGCGGTAGCATTTCACAGTGTTGACACTCAGCCCCCTCGAAGGCTGAGACCGCATGCTCCACTCCCAAACAAATGACACAAAGCTCGTGTGTGTGTCCACCCGTTAAATAACGCGGGCAGGGAGGAACACACTGCTTGTACACTTGTTTCGCCATAACGTTTCCGAATAAATTGCAACAGACAACAATAAATAGACAGAGACAGTATAACACAGATAAATAAAAATAAATAAATATTTGTACTAAGAGTTTTGAAAATGTACACCTTACTTGTGAAAATAGTACCAAAGTGAATAAGAAACTGTAGTATGAACGAAATCTTTACTAAATTTGTTATGTTGCCATTGTCGTGTATCTAATGGCCCAAAAATAATTGGCCTGCATACTTTTATGAATACGAACATACTATATTTTTCACATACTGTTTTTAGTCTACTATATAGTAGGGAAATAGGCATATGTATAGCAGGCGTCGGCAAACTTAGGTGTCATGAAGTGCCTATTTAAGTTTCCGAGTTACTGTGCCACATTTGACACTTGACCACGTCTCTGCAAAAATTTATATAAATTGTATACGCTATATGCAAGTTTACATCAACGAAAGCAATAGATATGAGCTTCATTTTATGTATCATCAGCTAATTTCAAAATCAAAGACTGCAATAGGAGAGCAGCATCAGCTCAGGAAAGATAATTTAGTCTCACTACTATGAATGAAGATGTGTGTTGAGCTTCAGTTTCAGCATTCAGAAGAGATACTCAGGTACTCATCTGCAGCGGGCCATATCTGTAGCTTCTGGCAGATGACCGTACGCATCGATTTACGGCGAAAGAGTAACCTGTGACCTGACCATAGACTGAACCTGTCGCATGACGAATGCGGAAGCACAGAGGATAGAGCAAAACAAAACACCAGTTACAAATTAGTCTAAATCAAGAATTTTTAAAGAGAAATGTCAGAGGAGCTTGAGTTTGTTGCACAGCCCTGTTTGTTTGAACCGCGAGAGGCGTCAAAGCTTACGCTACTCCTACGTCATACATACAAGTGTTACTCTTTTGGCGTAATTCGACGTGCGTAGGCCGTCTGCTGGAAGCTAGTTATTTTAGTCGATAAAGTTTTAAATATGGATATTTTTCTTACACAAACGCTTCGCAGCAGAAGGCCTATATTAACCCACCAGAGCAGTGTGGATTACTTTTATCATGGATGGATGCACTTTGGTGAACTTCAAAACATAAACGGCCATACACTGCCATTATAAAGCTTGGAAGAGCCAGGACATTTTTTAATATAACTCAGATTGTATTCATCTACACAAAGAATGTCAAATACACCAAGGATGGCTTGAGGGTGAGTAAATCATGGGGTCATTTTCATTTTTGGGAGAACTATCCCTTTAAATTGCAAAAATAATACATAAGTATGATGTTATGTTCACTTAAAGAATGAGTATAAAGCAGTATAAATCTACTAAACTAGTTGTTTACTGAGTAATTCAAAGTGTACTTTCATAAATTAAAAAAATAGTTAACTACTAGTATAAGTTCACTTGTAGTACAGATGCAGCACAAATAAGAAATGTAGTTGTGCACTTAAAGTTTACTACTGTTACATTATAGTACATTTTTTATAAACTAAAAGTGGGCTAATTTAGACCCAAGCAGTATTGAAATAGGACACTTAGAAGTTCACTACTAGTACATGGACATTAGTATACTTAAAAATATTCTAGAACATTACTTAAGTATTCTTCATAAAATTAACTTGAAGTATACTTCTTTTCCAAGTGTGTAGAAAGACAGGGACTGATGTGCTGCTGTGAAAAGTTTTATGCTATGTTTTCAAAACTGAGGGGGCCTTTCTTTGCCCGGTTGACTTTCTGGCATCCGAGGTTAATGACAGTGTGATGAGGCCCAGTCTGAAGTTGAGAGCCCCCCATCACATAACTAATATTCACTTATCAACACATGAACCTGTGCTAACATGCAAACATACATGTGTTAGCATGTGCCCATGTTCCGTCATTTCACAACAGACAGGGAAAAATAAATGTGTGCACTCCTTGCTGTCTTTGGTGTGTGTTCATTGGTTCAGGCTTTGGTTTGACATTTCAAGAAAAGCTGTTTATCTTCATGATTATAAGATTTTCTACAAATGATTGTCACTGGGCATGACCAGAGAGACCCTTTCAGGCATTCCAGGCTAAATAAACACACATTCACACGCAAACATGCAAAATTCTGTTTATTTTCTACTGAAATAGAGTTGCACTGTAATGTTTTGTTTGTTGCACTTGCCAATATATAACCAGAATAGACAGGTTTTTTTTTTTTAAGTATTTGAAACATTTAAAAGTACTACTCTTTAAGCGTAAAACATTTTTAATGAGGACCAAAATTCAGTGTGCACCCTAAATACAAATAGTATCCTTCTTTATGGATAAGCGATTAAAGGCAGTGCTGGCCATTAGGGCTGGGAATTGACACACATTTCATGATTCACTTCGATTCCAATTCATAACCATGCGATTAAATTCGATTTTGATTCAATTAGATTCAATATCGATTCATTGGTGCCTATCACAAGCATGTTTTTTTTGGTTTATTTCTATTTCCTTTATACCTGTTTCCTTTGTTCACATTTTCCTGCCACTAGTTAGTTTGCTTGGTTACTGATTAAGTTACGCACCTGTTTTAGTTTCTGTTTATTAGCCTCCCTTGTGCCTTAAAGCGCTTAGTTTCCTCATTATTCAGTCTCGTTTATGTATTTGCTATTAAAGATAATTCTTGTTGTATTCTCCATCATCATGTGATTAGTTAAAATATCTCTCAACTTATGGTGGAAACAATAAAGGGAACCCCACTTGTTTCATTACTATAATATATAAATTAACATCTATGTACTTATATATATATATATATTAGTGCTGTCAAACGATTAAAATATTTAATCGCGATTAATCGCATTAATGTCATAGTTAACTCGCGATTAATCGCACATTATCTATTCTAAATGTCTCTTGATTTCTTTTTGTTCATTATTTTTTCTCATTTTAATGCTCTTATCAACATGAAAAAAGTGGATTGCTTGCTTTGTGCACATTTTTTTTAATTGAAAATAACATTGGCAATACTGTGTTCAATTTCACACTAACATTCTCACTTGGAGCAAATCATTTCTTTGTAACACAATGTAACACTGTCCATCAATAAAAGGGTGAAAGAAATACTGACGAGGTACTGATATTGACGAGGGGGAGGAGAATTCGCATCAGCTGTGTGTGTGTGCTTGGCCATCATCAAGTGGTACTTCAGACTGGACGTGCTGCGATGATGATAGCTCAGTTCATAACGACAAAACACACAGATCACTTTGGTCTAGTCAATGTCTTGGTCTTGGCAACCATTTGCCAACTTTTTAAAAGTAAACTTTCCATTCAGAATCTTATTGGCCTCCCATTTCGGCGTCTCACGCTCGTCATCCACTCAAAACGTAACGTTAACCTATTTGGCCGGCTCGCAAGCCCAAACAAGTGTGTTTGCGCGTGCCTGTTGTTTTGTTGCCGGTCTAGCTAGATCCACTTGCGCTTTGGTCGACGAAGCAACAAAACCTCCTCGCACGGCGCAAGCCCTTGAAATGAATGGGTTTCATAGCGCAGCGCCGCGCATGCCGCGTCCTGTTGCAAAAGCATGTGAAAAAAAACTACAAAGTTTGCTAGACCAAAAAGACCGTTAATCTCACGATAAAAAAATTAATCGCGTTAAAATTGTTTTGCGTTAACGCCGTTAATAACGCGTTTAACTGACAGCCCTAATATATATATATATATATATATATACATATACGTTGGCTGTCATAATAACATCACATTTATTCAAACATACATTAAATATTGAAGACCAGGATAAGAAAAAATACAATGAATATGCAATATAGTGCATATATTGCCCCTCTCTAGAGTTAATTTTTTTGGAGTTGACTAATGAGTTTTTGGACATTGAGTGGCTTTGACATTGTTTACAAGCTGTTTTATTGACGTCTTTTAGCAGTTGAAACACTGATTGAGCGATTACGTGATACATGATATGGATTTTAGTAAGTTGCACAGTATCTTTCTGATGTTCATTCATCTTTATTTCATGCTGTACCTAGTAGTAAAACAGATGTTTCCCTTCGCCATTAAGATTTTTTTAATTAATTATTGAACAATAACTTTTCTGCTACATTTACAAATTTCACTGCAAACATGCTTTAATTAAAGCTAAAGCAGGCTCGATGGACACAGACATCACAATCCTCAGAGAACTGCAGAGGAAACAGAAAACATGTTTGATGAATGAGGAAATGTGAAGGAGATCAAGGGCCAAACAAAGTAAAGAGGCAAGTCAAACAGTAGCTCAAGGTGTCTGTTGGTGTGAGTTCAGACCACTTTATCTATTTAAGGGAAGCCACAGCAACAGATCTAAGTGGGTGTTTGGGGAGCTCTAAATAGATAATAGGAGGTGAAGCAGTTCAAAAATAGAATCTTTCAGATCTATAAATGTGTGTGTGTGTGTGTGTGTGTGTGTGTGTGTGTGTGTGTGTGTGTGTGTGTGTGTGTGTGTGTGTGTGTGTGTGTGTGTGTGTGTGTGTGTGTGTGTGTGTGTGTGTGTGTGTGTGTGTGTGTGAGCAGAAGTGAGCAACACCTGGCAGGTTTGTTGATGTCATCATTTGTAAAATCTAGGGCTGTAAGCAACCAAAGAAAATCTTGGTCGATTGAAGTCCTGAAATTTCTACTAAAAATCGACTGGGGCGGCGGTTAGAATAAAAAGCGTTAGATTAATTAGCTGCGCAGTACTTGGTAGCCTTGTCCGCCTAAATGAATTCTAAATAAACATAAAATTAGTAGGCTATTTGCAGTATATTAAATCGTTTTTGACCTAACGTTAATTATTTTGCACTGAAATGACACTGTCGGCTCTGACAGCGTTGCATCACGTGCATATCATAGCCTATGATTTCTGAAAATAGTACTATGTCAACTAGTGATATCGGCACAAGAACTGTTGAGGAATATGCTAAATAATTTAGACAATTGTTTTTGTCATATGTTATAATAACTGACAGACACTATCATTTCAGCCGGTCTGTGCATGTCCTCGCACAGAGAGAGGCTGAAGCTCAGCTTTGCGGCTGAGACACAAATAGACTATTAACTTAAAGCTTTTACTCTTAAACACACAAGGCACGTCCACTTTAATAAAACAAGTCGACAATTCCTTCCGTGATATTATTTTTGCGTTTGGATGGGTGTGTCTGGGGATGCTACAGCCGTTGCGGGCGGGTGCGCCTGCAGTTATAAATTTCAATTCAATTCAATTCAAATTTATTTGTATAGCGCTTTTCACAATACACATTGTCTCAAAGCAGCTTTACAGAAAGTGCATATAAACGATTATTAGACATTAAAACATTGAAATATGCCAATTCTGTTATGTTCAAATAGCCTACTCAAAACAGACGGGGCAACCTAACGCAGACAAGTTAGCTAACCGTTTTTAGGTGATATGCCATGTTTTGTAGTCGAGCTGTGATATGCAAACTTTATCTATTTTTGTAAAATGCTGCCAGACTGCAAATGTCTTTGACATGGTAAAGGAGGACTGACTGTAAATTAAACGCACACAATTAAATAAATATTCAGCAAACTACCAGACCAAGGCCTTCTAGTACTTTCTTCAATCTGTCTCCAGTGGGTTGGGCTAATCCAAATAAGAAAAAACAAGGAGGGTGTTCTGAAGACAGACTGTTACCTGTGAAACAGGGGTGCTCTGAAAACACCCCCATTAGCAATTAGTGCTTTCCACCTGATGAAATTAACACGGCAAAAAATCGACCAATCAGAATTTTGGTCGAGCCAGAATGTATCGACCAATAAATCGACTGGGAGATTACAGCCCTTGTAAAAACTGTAAACAATTAAGTATTTATTAATTTACGGTTAGGGTTAGGGATAGAATCTGTACAGTTTAAAATCATGATATCTATGGACATTTTGCGCATGTTTCTGTGAGGGTTATGTTTAGGGGTAGGGGTTGTGTTAAGCGATAGAAAATATCATACACATGATATAAAATCAATGGAAGTCTATGTAATGTTCTCACTAATATAGTGAAACAATCGCACTTTCGTGTGTGTGTGCGTTTTCTCACATTACATGTTAGTTAATTTAACAACACAATAAATTGGGAATTACTTGAAAAAAATCTGTTTGTGTGTTCAGTGTTCTTTACAATAAATCCTGTGCCATCTAATTATGTTTTCACAGGTGTTGAGCAGTTCCCTGGGCTTTCCATTACATTATGATTGAGATCTGTTTAGAGGGTAAATTCCAAACATCTAACAGCTTGTTGTGTCATGAAAAAGTTCTTCTTCCTCACCATTGCCTTTTGGATACACTTCGATGTCAGTATTTACAGTCAATAAGGCTTTAGAGAAAAACAACCTTTCATATATATTAATACCATGGAATGCAGCTTGGGTGTTTAGAGTCTTCCAGACACATCATTCCCTTAGCTGGGAAAATTAGCAAGTCAAGGGACAGAAAGACGAATAAAGATATAGGTGAATAAAGACAACATTTGGACCTCTGTTAACAAGTCTTAGCGTGAGCAATCATCAGGAGCACCTGAAGATCCCCCATCCTCACAAACTCAAACACACTCTGTATATTATCTGCATTCTTGTTCCAGGACTCTGCAGATATCACCAACCACATCTCCAGCCATTTAAAATCCATTCATGTCATTCCACTCTTGCATCGCCTGGCACCTTAGGCAGTGTGCTGCCCAAACCCCCCCAACCCCACCAGCCGGTGAGTTATTGAGATGATTGGGGTCTGTGACTAAGTAGAGTCTTTGCTCAGGGCAACCCCTGAGTTTAGCAGAGCTTATTTCAGCACAGTCTGTAGAGGACAGGGCAACACAAGCACAGACATGGGTCTGATCACAGGGTGATGAGATTTTTTATTACATTAAAAAAAACTTGTTTATCCGTTATCACATTTATAACTTTCAGCGATACTTAATAGATCATTATTAAAGGGCACCTATTATGCAAAATTTACTTTTACATGGCGTTTGAACATAAATGTGTGTTCACAACCACCTTGTAATGCTAAAAATCCACCCAGTGCTTTTTTTTTTAAATCCCCATAAATCATAAGCACTGTCTCAGAACAACCCGTTCTAAGATTCTGGGCATTGTGGGCAATGTGACGTACTTTTGCACAAGCCCCTCCCACGACTGTTGATGGACACTGCAGTTTTAGCATAGACCTGCCCTGAGTGAGCTGAGCGATACACTGTCCAACATTGTTTCGACGCCAGAGCAACTGTAGACAAGAACGTCTTCTAAGTGATTGAGGTGTTTTATTATTGGATGTAAGAATGAAAATAGCAGTCTTCATTTACTAGTACTTCATTTACCATTTATTGGTACTCGAGGATGGATCTGTACCAATTGTTCGTGATCCAGCTTACAGTCTCCGGAGATAAGCCTAACGTTACTGATCACGGCAGGAATAAAAAATAGAGCGCATACTTTATGACAGCTCATCGAGTCATTTTACAGATATAACGTTTACCAGTTTATTAAGCACCCACTGAAAAGGTGTGTATATATTTGTTTACTGTTAGTTGTAATGAGTGTTTTGTGTACTTTGCTGTGTATCTTGATGATAAAGAAAGGGAGAGAGAGTTTATGTATAAGACTTTAATGCACACTTCTTATACAGTGTTTATTCAGCTCTTAAGGTGATCCTCCGGAGTAAAACTTCATCTTTTGTGTGATGTACAATAAACTTCATTGAGCTTATCGGTACATTTTTGGTCATCATTCTGACAGGGTCCGCTACAGCAGGCTTGAATTAATAGTGGATAAAAGCCGATGACAAATACGTTATAACCGTAATTAAACTAAATTACACCTGTTCTATCTCCATACAGCGTATATTCTCTGGCTCTGTGGGGATTATTGTCCGACCCCGAGTCGAAATGAACACCGCTACTGAGAGTTTCTGTTTTGATGTTATCAGATGAGATTGTCCTGACAGAGCACAAGCTTGTGAGGCTCCGCCCTCTGTGCCGGCAGCAGCAGCTCATTTGCATTTAAAGGGATACACACTAAAACGGTGTGTTTTTCTGAGCCCCAAAAAGTGACAATTTAAACATGCTGTAAAAATGTATCTGTTGGGTATTTTGAGCTAAAACTTCACATACACACTCTGGGTACATCAGAGACTTATTTTACATCTTGTTAAAAAGGGGCATAATAGGTGCCCTTTAAAATAATCTTAATACCACACAAGATTTATACAGTATATCTACCTAGTACCTATCCATCTATCCATCCATTTTCTTAGTTTCCAATAGGGGTTTGACGAGACACTTATCTCAAGAGACAAGACACGAGATCGGGTTCACGAAAACGAGAGCGAGATGAGATTTTTGTCTTCAATTCATGACTGGAAAAATAGTCTGCAGGTGCATTTTGAGATGTTTAACTAAAAATCTTGTAATGAATGTCATTTCAGTTCTATGTGTGTGAATGTAGCGGTGGCATATTCTATGCTAATTTCACCCTCGCGCTATGTCTTGGCGATATCGCGAGACAGCTTTTCACTCTACGAGAAATCTCGTCACACCCCTAGTTTTTTTCCCTAGGGTTTATGAATGAGTTTTAGGGAAGGCATAGGCCTGGGTGTAGCATACGCAGGGGGACACACTTTTAATAAAACGTAAATTCGTCTCCCGCACTTTTTCCCGGGCAAGTGGGTTCATAGAGGTTATCATGGGCCAATGTGAATAAATCTAGATCTAAATTCGAACAGACAATATATTCTACGCATGACCTGATATTTCATTCTTATTCAAAATGAGGCAATGTAAGCATTATGGAGTGTTAAATACTCATGTAATATGCTTCATTCATAATGAAAGCCAGAGAGCGCTCTCTAACAGAAAGTCCAAAATGGACTCATAGAGGTAATAACTTATAACGTTGCAGAAAATCAAGAGATATTAAATAAATAAAATCTATCAATTAGACAAATGTCAGAAAAAAAATGGAATTACACATGACATTTCTGTCCCTCTCACTCTGAAATGATGGCCGAGCCCCTGGGCATAGGTCTCCATATGCTCTCATTCGGACCAAAGTATGTGTAGGAAAAATTTGATGGTCAGTGTGAAACAGCACTTGAAAGCTGGAGTAATATCACAGGCCCATGTCAAGGAAAAGATGAGGAAGGGGAAGGGGTCCATGGACCATTGGTGTGATCTCAGTTTGCGGTGCTCTAAAAGCTGTTAGTTCAGCTTGTTTCTGCAAACTCTTTTGGGAGATGTCCATAACCAAACTTTCATCCTCTGGAATATAAGAAAATATTGTGTTTTTTAGCAATCAAATTTATAGACTCATATTTCTCCTGTTGGAAAAAAGAAAAGACAAAGCACAGTGTGCTAGAAAAACACAACCAAACCACGTAGAACGAGAATCTCTCCAGGTAGGTCTTACAGATGGGCATTTCACAGCATGACTTATTTATTCAAAGTGGAGACACAATATTTGTTACATTTTGAGTATGAGATCCTGCTGATTTACAGTACAGAGTAACTTTTATCCGTTTATTAAATGGATTTAATAAACAGGATGTAAATAAAGTCATGTAAAATTATAAATTACTTTTCCAGTGTTTGTCTAACTGTCCATACATATGAGACTGTAAACGTACTGTATACATGACACACGTTAAGGAATACAACCTTTGCTATATGTAAACCACATTTTTTAAAGAAAATGTCTGATGGTAGGATCCAGAAAAAAAACCTACTAAAAAAATGAATCTTACAATTTTTTATAAGATGGATAAAGATGCTACTGAAATGGACATGGTAGAAACCATATTTGTTTGACTCTAGGCTATGAGGGACATAGAAGTACAATGCACTGGACAAAACATCCCTAAAGCCCCTTTCACACAGAGATTTCGGAAAATACAAGGATAAAGTGATCCGGGTTCGTTTGATTTTGGTTCATTCACACTGCCAGTGATTTTCCGGAATCAGAGAGTGCGTTCACACACAACCCGTAAAAATCCTGTAAAGACACGTGACATCGATGTGATATGTAATGTCTCAGCAGCGTCTAAGTTTGCTTATGAGCTGTGATTTCTATCTCGAGAAACCACGCTTGTGCATTTTTTTCTCTGATTCGATCATAAACTAGCGCATTACGTACCGTTTCACTAGCCTGCTTTCACTCCACTTCAGCGTCATCATTACGACACGGCATTGATTACGGCTTTTGTTCACACAGCGCGCGTTCCGGGACTGATCCCGGCAATGTTACTAGGTCCCCAACCCGGCATCGATCCCGGCATCAATCCCGGGTCGTGTCTGCGTTCACACAGAAGGTGTTCTGGCAATTTCCCGGGATCAACGCGCTGTGTGAAAGGGGCTTAAGTAAAGTCCGTAAATATAGGGCCCAATTTATTGTGTTGATTATGAATGAATTTTCTGTATTAATTTCTCACAGGTGTTTTACCCACATTTTGAATTACACATTGCATTGTTTTGTATTTTAGGGTTAGGAAACATCTAAACTTAACGGATAATGTCCTGGCAGAAAATTACCAGCAACTACTTTTCTATTTTTGTAAATTCAATTCAAAGTTTAAAAAATCAAGCTTTTTTGTGCTGTGGGTGAGCTACTGCCCAAAAAAATTACCCCATTGTAAAAACACAAATACATTGAGTGAGCGAACATTTAGGTGAGATTTTTGTAATGGTAATTGATCAGTTTATATGTGAATACAAGCCTATATTAAAATCTGTTCACCATATAAAGCGATCATGTTTCTTCAGAAGACTTGAATTGAACCGCTCACTTCCATATTCACACATTACTGTTTCGAAAATTTGGCAATAACATAAAAAATATATATATTGCAGTTTTCCCCCATGGTATCGAAAATGGTATTGAATATTGATATTTTTCAAGGTATCGTACCGAAGTCACAGACACACTAAGGGCTACAAAAAATATATATATTTGCCCCCCAGAATCCTTGAGTCAAGCCCTACAATATGCCTTTAAAATGTTTACGTCATTTTGAATTTTCCTAAAACCACGTTTTTTCGAACTCCTCCAAGGCCATTGGTCCAATCTTCACCAAAACAGGCACACAGCAAATAGGGACAGTGCTGGCAAAAAGGTATCATAAGAATTTTGATTCAAAGTATTGCAAAGATATGTTTACGAGTTGACCTAAAGCTACTGAATGCAATGTGTGTCAAGTTCCATTAAGATTAGTGGTAAGATTAAGGATTTAAAGTTTTTCGATCTCCTGTGAAGCTGCTCTTCTGTTCGCATTCACTCACTTTGCATGGACCGACCGTCACTCGCAGTAACACGTTTATGCAGGCTACAAATGCACACTTCACAAGATATCACAGCAGGATTCGATTAAATCTGCAAGGTTTATGAAATTAAATGTTTATTAGATATTCAGAGATTTGTTTAAATGATGTAGATGCGCATTTGCTGAATGTTGACGGTAAATGATAACGTATTTTAGCCTGATTGTTTGCCTTTTCTGTTACAAATAATATAAAAGCAACGCTTTTCTCGCCGCCCGCCAAAATATAAGTCTGGAGCTCTGTCAAATTAAAAGTCCTGCTTCCAACAGATCGGCCAATCAGAAAAACGTATCGGCCTATACCAATATTTTAAAAATGCCAGTGGTTGACCACTAATTGAGATTGGACAGAGACAACAGGACATTCTGAGGACACACTAGCCTGGTTAAAACCAGACCCTTCTCAGTCGTAACTGAGTTAGGGTCTGGGGAAGCTTCATTCACAGCTCACTTCCAAAGGGGCGTCACCAACGGACGTCGCTCAAATGCCTCTGGCCGCAATTGGATAGACCTAAAACCAATCAGATCGATCGTCATCTTGTAAAGCCCGCATCAACGTTTGTGATTGGTGCCTCGATTCGGAAAGATTGGAAATGAGCTTGAATGGGCTCTTTGCCAGACTAACTTGCAGAGCAAATTTGCCGGAAGTTCGTCTGGGTTTTCCCAGGCTAAGGACACACCAAGTTTCACAAAATTCTGGCATTACGACAAAAAAAACCCCCCATTATAACACCCCAACTGTATGATCCTAAAAGTTTAAAATTGATGTGCTTCTTTAGTGGACTTCCTAATAGGCTATATCCTCTCATATGACCAGTGTTAGGAGTAACTGTCATAAGGGTGAGGGAGAGAACCCAAACGCACACGATATGCAGCAACACCGGATTTATTGAGGCACAAAACAGTAAACAAAAACCCACGAGGGGGCAAAACAGGACAGAAGGGCAGTACACCTAGACTAAGACAGGAAATAAACTAGGACTAGAAACTGACTGATAATGACAAGATGAAGAAAACAAACAGCTACACAAACTCACAATTCTTAATACGGGATTCAGACAAAGTACTCACAGGACTCTCACAAAGAGTAACACGCATTGGTTGACAATGTACCGACCAGTGTTGTGCAAGTTATTTCCAAACTGTAATACATTATATATTACTTGTTACTGGTATTTAAAAGTAATTCATTACCTTACAATATTACTGTCTCAGAATTGTAATGCGTTACATTACTCCTGTATTACTTTTGAGTTACTTTCACCAAAATAACTATACAGAAGTAGAACTTAACATTCTAAAATGACTAGGGCTGTAACTATATGCGATATGAAACCGAAATCGCGACACTCAGATCCACGAACCTGCAGAATGGCGACACACCCCTTCCAACTCCCAGCGTTATCCATACCGTCCAGATCCAATGCTACCACATCTTTAAATTACTATTAGCCTAGTATTATTTGAAGTTAACTTAACATTATAAAATATGTAGACCTACACCACAAAACTAGTTGAGGATAAATTATTTAAAATTTGGGAATTCCAGCGTTATGGACATGACATTTGGAGACTTGCAGTCAAAACTTATATAAATTCTCAGAAAATGCATTAATACCAAAATATTGAAACGTCTGTTTATCCATAGGCTCCTCCCAGAAAGGAGTCCAGACATTAGAAAAAATATCAGTCTACACATGCGTTTTATATTTAATATTAGGGAAATCGACAGTCATGTGTGACGAAAAAAAATCTTTAACTTTTAGGAGGCAACGATTTTTTTTGTTGTAATTCTGTAAATTACACTGCGCAAATCTAATGAAGAAGGGTTGGCTCTCCACAGAACATAAAATATTCATTTTATTTTATTTTTCGTGTTCGCATTTATTAGGAAAAAACAATGTTAGAGACGTGACAGTTCTCCGTTACGGACGCGACCGCTCTGAAGCGGCACTAAAAGACTGCTTTAAAACTTTCACAGACACCTTACACAGAAGACACGAAGCCTTTCTTTAAAGTGAATTTCGTTTTGTATTAATTGTACGGACCTGAAAAATATATCTATATTGAAATGGCTACTTGTAAACAGAACAATTCAAAACAAAAGAAAACAGACTGCTCTCTGCTTATGAAATGAAATGTGCATTTCTCTCTGGTGCATTCACTAGCCCACTGCGAAGATCGCGAGTCAGCATCGTCAACTTCATCTTGACTTTATTAATAAACAATCAACATGTCTCCTTGCTATATTTGACATATTCATAATCATTGCTTTTGCCGGTTCTTTGTGACAGCTTTTAGGTGCTTTATCGGCAGCGCCGCCGCCCTTACATGAACGCGTCACCACGGCATCAAAAACATGATTGCGTGATGAAAACATGAAAAATACCACATAAACATAGCCTAACTGTTTAGAAAGAAAACACAGAGCGAATAGCCTAATACGCATACGTCCATCTCGCGAATGAAGTCTTCTTCGTGCCATCTTCACCATTAGCCGCTTTTCCTCTGGCCAGCGTGAGCACAGAGGCCGAAATCATACCTGACGGCACTCCTGTAAAAAATAAATCGCTATACAAATATATCAGACGCTGCCATTTAGTCTTTAATTACAGACTTGGACACCACACGCGGCTATTGACTGACCACGAACAGGTAATTTAGCCTACTTGCATCTTTCATTCGTTAATGTCTGGCGGTCTTGCTGTTTTTTTTTTGTTTTGTTTTTTACAATTAAAACTAAAAGTCTGTTGTAACGCAAGCCTTACCGAACATGTACCGAGTAAAATATTACTGAAAATTGATTAGTAATGCCTTACACTACTGCGTTACAGCAACACGTAATATGTTACTGTAATGCATTACTTTTGTAACGCGTTACTCCCAACACTGATACCGACACTGGACAGCAAACACAAGGGTGATTAAATAGGGAGAAACTAATGAGGGGAACAGGTGACACAGACTAGGTAATGACAAGACGAGGATAACAAGGGGGCGGGGTATCTAACAAGACAACACAAGCACATGGCCCAAACAACAGGCCATGCGCTTGTACACAAAACATGGTTCTGCCATGATCCTGCCACAAGACTAGGAAAATCAAGAACATGGCAGAATCATGACAGAACCCCTAACCTTATGGAGCGGCTTCCAGACGTTCCCCAAAGGGACACTAAGCACAAGACAGAATGAGACAGACAAAAAACAACAAAACATAGCGAACATCAACAACGGCATACATGAATAAACTAACAGGGTTCGGGTGAAACATCAAAAACAACATACAAGGCAAAGGGGGTGGAGGAAACACAAAGTCCATAGGGGGTCTGCCAGAGTTCGTGAGGGGAGGTTCCAGGAGGGTCGACAGGCAAGGGATCCTGGGTCCATGGGAGGAGGACTGGGGACGAGGACTCTGGGCTGGCTTGGACGGAGACACACGAGGAGAAGACTTAGAAGTCCGAGGTCTTGCGGAGACAGGGACGAACCGGGAAACAGTCCGGGGCTTAGTAATGACAGGGGTGGCCGAGGAAACACACTGGGATGCTGCATTAGTAGCAGCAACAGTCTCAGACACAGAAGAGACAGGAGAAGACAAAACGGGACTCCTGACGGGGACCAAAGGCAGGCGAAGGCGTAGGACACAAGACAGGGGATGAAACAGACGGTTGAGGAGCAGGAACAGGCGCCAGGATCATAGCATTGGACCCAGAAACTGAGCTCCCTGAAGGAGAATCGGACTCGACACTCTTCATTTCCAACTCAGTAGTGGCGTCGACTGTAGCAGACTCGGGAACAGCACCAACTGTGACAGGCGTGGGTGCTGCGCTCACAGTGACAGGCGTGGGTGCTGCGCTCACATGGACAGGAGAGGGTGCTGCGCTCACAGGGACAGGCTTGGGAGTTGAGGACAAGACAGGACAGACAGGGGGTTCAAGGATCGCGACAGTAGAGGGCTCTGGGACAGCGCTTGCAGTAGAGGGCTCTGGGACAGCGCTTGCAGTAGAGGGCTCTGGGACAGCGCTTGCAGTAGAGGGCTCTGGGACAGCGCTTGCAGTAGTGGCGGGCTCTGGAACAGCGCTTGCAGTAGTTGCGGGCTCTGGAACAGCGCTTGCAGTAGTGGCGGGCTCTGGGGCAGCGGTTGCAGTAGTGCCGGGCTCTGGGACAGCGCTTGCAGTAGTGCCGGGCTCTGGGACAGCGCTTGCAGTAGTGCCGGGCTCTGGAACAGCGCTTGCAGTAGTGCCGGGCTCTGGAACAGCGCTTGCAGTAGTGGCGGGCTCTGGAACAGCGCTTGCAGTAGTGGCGGGCTCTGGAACAGCGCTTGCAGTAGAGGCGGGCTCTGGAACAGCGCTTGCAGTAGTGGTGGGCTCTGGAACAGCGCTTGCAGTAGTGGCGGGCTCTGGAACAGCGCTTGCAGTAGTGGCAGGCTCTGGGACAGGCAGAGACAAAGAACGAGAAGATCCCCTCCTTCTGTTTCTCCTAGGTCGTGGGGCAGAAGTCATAGCTGGACTAGCTTCCGGTTGGAGAAGCTCCGCGGGAACTGTAACTGGTGCTGGAAGGGCGGTCTCAGGCAGCGTTGACTCCATAGAGGATGATTCCGATGGGGAATCCCATGAAATCCGTCTCCCTCGTTAGACCAGCGATGAAGTAACGAGAAGCCAGGACCTCAGGCAGGAATAATCTCCTCACTTCTACGACTTGTGCATACCTCTTCAGGGACAACTCACCCTGGGGACGGAATGGAAGTCTTCCAGCTTTACTATCGGCGATGGCCGACTGCCACCATAGTTCTTGGTCAGTCGTTTGTGGTCTAGCGGGGGAAGACATACAGTCTGCTGGGTTCTTCATTGGTCGGTACATTCTGTCATGAGGGTGAGGGAGAGAACCCAAACGCAGACAATATGCAGCAACACCGGATTTATTGAGGCACAAAACAGTAAACAAAAACCCACAAGGGGGCAAAACAGGACAGAAGGGCAGTACACCTAGACTAAGACAGGAAATAAACTAGGACTAGAAACTGACTGATAATGACAAGATGAAGAAAACAAACAGCTACACAAACTCACAATTCTTAATACGGGATTCAGACAAAGTACTCACAGGACTCACAAAGAGTAACACGCATTGGTGTACAATGTACCGACACTGGACAGCAAACACAAGTGTGATTAAATAGGGAGAAACTAATGAGGGGAACAGGTGACACAGACTAGGTCATGACAAGAAGAGGATAACAAGGGGGCGGGTATCTAACAAGACAACACAGGCACATGGCCCAAACAACAGGCCATGCGCTTGTACACAAAACATGGTTCTGCCATGATCCTGCCACAAGACTAGGAAAATCAAGAACATGATGGATGAATCATGGCAGTAACGCGTTACAAAAGTAATGCATTCCAGTAACGTAATACTTCTTGCTGTAACGCAGTAGTGTAAGTCATTACTAATCAATTTTCAGTAATATTTTACCCGGTAAAGGTTCAGTAACACTTGCGTTACAACACACTTTTAGCCCAAAATGTAATTGTTAAAAAAAAAAAAAACCCAAGATCACGCGACACTAACGAATGAAAATTGCAAGTAAGTTATTACCTGTTTGTGGTCAGTCAATTGCCGTGTGTGGTGTCCAAGATTGTAGATAAAGTAACTAAATGACAAAGACTAAATGTTTAGTAAAGACTAAATGACATTTAGTCATTTAGTAAAGACTAAATGACAGCTTCTGATATATTTGTATAGCGATTTATTTCATGTATCCCCCTTCTTGCTGTTGTACCTTTGTATTGTCTGACATAGTCCAGTGAAGGCGTGTTAAGGGCGGGCTTTACAGGAGTCCCGAGGCATGATTTCGGCCTCTGTGCTCACGCTGGCCAGTGGAAAAGCATTTAATGGGTGAAGATGGCAGAAGAAGACTGTACATTCAAAAGAAGGACGTTTGCGCATTACTTCGAGTTTGGCCTAAGGGTCTTTATTTGTTCTGTGTTTTCTTTCTAAACAGTTAGACTATGTTTAGCCTATATGTTAATTTCTATGGACTAAAATGACTGAGGCTGAGGGTTGGTCCTCCAATTGCACTTCCCAAAGAAAGCATTAGCTATGTTCATCATGCGCACTTTGTGCATGACAGTTTTGTGTTGTGAACCTCTTGAATTCAAAGAGAATAAAATAATGGCAACAATAAGAATAGAACAAATGTGCATCTTGTAATGGCATTAGAGTTTACATACAGTTCTGTTGTGTCTAATATGAATAGACCCAAGCTATTGCCAGATATTGCCAGACAATCACTTTACCTCTACCATACTTTTAACAGACTTGGATCGTTTGTGATTCTGTCTGTCATCCTTTCTTGCATTGTCTTGAGCCTTCACTTTGCCAATGATATGCTATATTCAGGGGTGCACATAACTTTTTCAGTGAGTTACTCGGGTGAGTACCAGGAGATGGTGTTTGGTACTCACCCCATGTATTGTGGTGTTAATAAGTGCATTCTTCCTCACTGTCCTCCTCATCAGTGTAGAAGCTGTCAATCACAGCTGTCAATCATGACGTCACATTCCCGTTTTTATAGCTTATAACTAACTAAAGACCAAACTTTTTTTTTGTTTTTTAAACGAGCATTTAAATTTACATCAGCGTGAAAAAAACTACCTAAAATACAGAAAACATCTTTGGAAAAAATGTATTTGAAGTGTAATTTGATTGTTTAGTTTCCATCGTGTTCTTTGGACTTCGTGGGGAGAATTTTGAACAACTCACTGTAGCTGTGTCAACCGGTATGCGATTTGTCAGTCAAAAATAGTCGATCTCCGAATGCAACTTAAAAGGGAGGAGAGTAAAGACGGAAAGCTCCTAAAGCTTAGTTCCATATAAATTCACGGATAATTTGTTGTTTTGTCATAAGTGAAAAATAATATTGACCTTGTATTTGAAAAAGGATCCTCGTATAAGAAACAATACTAAAATTCAGAGTCTTTCTTTTTAGTAAACTCTGTGTCCACAAACAATGTTCTCAATGATCAAGTCCATGTGTAGAGCCCCTGGTGATACTTCGAGCAAAGTTTCACGTTGTGTCGTGCCTTCTTAGTGTTTTAAAAATAGCGATTTTTGATGCTATCATATACGTGCCCCTAGCTCTCCCATTCAAAAGGCAATTTGACCGAAAACAAAAATACGGTCAAACTTTAAAGTGGCGTTTCCATTCTAATTATGCTTTTAAACGAAAGTTTGCCTCGAGTAGAATAACAAAAAGACCCAAGGTTGCATTTTGGCGACAGTTACCCTTTTAGTACGCCAAGGCGCGTAGTAACACAAGTGGCATTACGCATTCCTGATTTTTGTCGCGCATGCGTACCTGCGTACCAGTTATGTGCACCCCTGGCTATATTGTTAGTGGCCTGGATAGCCCACAGTCATTATGCTACATCATATCGCCTTCTACTGGATGTAAAATGCTCATTTTAGAATGTTAAGTTCTACTTTTGCAGTTATTTTGGTGAAAGTAACTCAAAAGCAATACAGGAGTAATGTAACGCATTACAATTCTGAGACAGTAATATTGTAAGGTAAAGAATTACTTTTAAATAACAGTAACAAGTAATCTATAATGTATTACAGTTTGGAAGTAACTTGCACAACACTGTATATGACTCATATGGCTGTCAGCCAGCCAATCAAATTTCAGCCGCTAAAAACATCAAATCTGAATGGCCTACAGTTACAAAAATGTATATATTTGTGCATCTTGTGAAAATTAATGTGTAACAATTATTATGAAAATCAGCCACAAAGTGACGTTATAATAAGTAACTTTATGTTTTAGCTAATAACTCCATAACCGTGTGTGACAAAATAAAAATTATTATTTCTTCTGAATCCATGCTTTAAAGGGGAACTTGCCAACTCTAGCTATTTCTTCGCTGATTTTCACTTTTGTTGTCACATGTTTTCTCAACGAGCTCCCCCTACAGCTATGGGGCATATATTTCACAACAATGTCGTAAAAAAACTAACTTGCGGCACTCTCCTACCCTTCTACCGCTGCTCATGTGCATTTGTTATTATCGGAGCCGGCCAACTTTATCGTGTGGAGCTGTGTCTACCGAGGTGGGTAATACATCATACACATTTAGGGCGGCGTGTGTGCTTATGTCGAATTGCCGTAAAGCAGTTTGTGTTTCTCGCCCGTTCTCGCTTCTCACGAGACTTCCTATTTCCAACTTACAGGGACGTTAGTCCCCATGTGGCATGGTTGGTTTTCTACCTAGGAACGTTGGGGGGAGCGGGGAAAGTCACCATTCTCACCAGAACAGGTTATTAAACCATCCAAATGATTTCTAAACGGTTTTATTAAAGGTGGGGTATGTTATTTGGAAAACGACCGGCAGATTTTGAAATTACACAATTCAAATGGTCCTACCTTCTTTCCTCCAACGCTGGCCCTGACTCCACCCATTCGAAGACATGGACGCGCAATCATGCACGAGCGAAAACTCAGATGCGCGAGAGATTGTAATGACGATTTACAACTAATCATGGAACCGGCTTTACTGACGAGATGCGCATGCGTCACGATCTTTGAGTATGCGCACGAAGGGGGTCCGCGGGCTGGGGGGAGGGGGTTGTGGTACGACCGTTTGATTGACGAACTTACTGTCCAATGATTCTAGGTGGTCTTGGAAATGATTGGCTGGAATTTTTCGAGTCCTGCCCGTTCCACAGATGATTAAATTGCTTAATTTTCATTTCAGTGCTTCTAACTCAGTGGCTGTAAGTGGGTTAGGAATAGGATTTCAAGTTATTTTGAAAAAATGGACAAAAAAGAGAATCACATACCCCACCTTTAAGTTGAAATAGTTGCCGAATTCCCCTTTAATCCCAAACAATAGTAAATCAATTTATTACGCCAATCTAATTTGTTTAAAAAAACTACTGCACACATCAGTTCTAGACCATGCTGACAAAAAGTTATAAAAAGAATTTTGACCTATTAAACAGGTTTAGATTAACATTATGTCTGGACTCATTATGACTATTATATCTATGTACACTTAAGGCAACACATATATAAATAAATTATAAAAATTAAAAGAGCCTTAAAGGGATACTCCAGGATTTAGCATTAAGATTTGTATCAGTAGAAAACCAGTAGTATTTTCGAATTACCTTGCTTCCCCCCCTCATTTCCCCCTGATATATGAGATTTATGTATTTTTAGTCTGGAAAAAATCCTCCGATGACGCAAAAATCGTCATTTTGCGTCATCGGAGGATTTTTGGGCCAGAGGCTTAAAACTACAGCCAGTACTAGTAGCTAGTTCCGCATGTTTTCACTACGCCCATATGGGGCGGGATCTCACTCACAGAAAGTAAGATATTGTCAGCCATCTTTCTGTAGAAGCTAAGCTAACAGGCTCTTGCTCTGTGTATAAAGTTTGTATAGTGGGCTAATCACGATAGCGGAAGGTAACGTTAGTTTAGAAGTTGAAATGACAGAAGGGGATTTCGAAGATCAGTTGCGCGAATCTGATGCTCGCGGCTACCTGTACGAGCCGCAATACAGCGATGAACAGTTGCGGGAGATGGAGGAACAAGATGAACAAGATGCGGCCGGAGCAGCTGCTGCAGCAGGGGAGCAAGACCTGACTCGAGCCCGACCAGACTCCAGCTGGGGCGGACTGGAGCTGTCAGTGCTCTCGCTGTGCGCCTATGGAAACAGATAGAGAGTCCTATTACTGTCGCGAATTTCAACGATCCCATTTTCTTCTGGACGAGATAAATTGGAAACGCCAGCCAAAGCCCGCAGGGACAAACGGATGGCTTAGTGTATAGTGAGTAACGTTATTTGGTTTGTTTTTCTTTTTTTTACCAAGACGTAATGTACAGATTTTGGACACCCGGCATTATCACAATGTTCTTCCCTCGTAACGTTAGTCAGCTGAGCTATTGTTGTTATATTCACATCTATGATAGTATACTGTGTGCAAATAGTTCGCATTGCTAACGTTGTGCTTACTGTTTTGTAGACAATATCGCCTAACAGCCTATCGTCACTTTATGGAATGGTTCCAGCAAGGCGAGCGACTTGGTAAAGACTATCGTCTCGTTTTGCCCACCTGTGTTGTCCAGGATATCAGACGGAGATATCCAGCTCCTGACTGACAATACTGTGAATGAATATAAGGAAACAGCCGAAGCTCTGGAAGAGCTTTGAGTGTAAAAGTGTTAATATTAATTTTACGTTAATATAAAAGTTATAACTCCCATCGGTTGTGGTTCTTTTTATAAACCTTTAAACCTTTACTGTTACTAGAGTATGTATTAGCCTAGAGAATGTGTGGAGAAATTTTTCAGATACTGCCGCCTGTAACCGGAAGGCGTGGTTTGGGAGTGGCCTGGCCTCGTAAGGGCAGCAAAGCAAGTGCATTCTGGGAGTTGTTGTCTTTCAGCCACATGAGTAAAAAATACATTTTCTGCCTTTTCTCAGTCTAGAATGCTTCAATTTAAAAAATAATTTCACATTTCTACTATATAAATGATCACTATTAAATACACATTCATCTTCCCACAGCTGGAGTATCCCTTTAAGATTAGGGCTGCACGATATATCATTTTAGCATTGATATCGCGATGTGCGCATCCACGATAGTCACATCGCATGATGTGCGATGTAAGTAGCCTTGGGGATCGTAGTTGATCCGTGATTCATGATCAGCACGGGCCAGCAGATCCCCGGCCCATAACGCCTGTGATTCGCGGATTAATTGCAAAGTTTAACCATCATATAGTGAAAGTTTATAATTTAAAGCGTATTTTTGTCCCTTTTGTCTTATTTGACCGGTGAGTGATAGATGACTGACTGCTGCACTTGTTAAACTGAGAGAACAAGCAGAGAGAGAGAGAGCCCCGGTCGCACGCGCACACTCTCACCATTTTCAAACTGTCTTGCTCTCTCTCCCTCCCTCGCGCATATTAATGAATAAAGTTGATTGAACATCTTTGAGAATACACAATGGTAAAAGGTCGGAAGTCCGAATTTTCACGTGAAGCATTCGGATATATTTTTTTCCTGAACTACCACTGGTTGTAAATTGTGCTAGAAAAATCTTCTCTGAAAAGCGTTCCCACACATTCAGATAAACCACACTTTCAATAAACAAACAACCACAAAAAAAATCTATCGAGTGATCAAATGTTTTCTGTGTTGAGACAAATCTTGTGCGATGTCCGAACTGCCGGGATAATCACACAACTGTGCCGTGGTCCGTTAATGACACCTCCAATTTGCGAACTAATGATTAATTTTAACCGATTCACTTTAATGAATGGTTAAAACAACTGATCTGTCCAACACTGAACTCACGACACATACCAAATCGGTAACACTTTACAATAAGGATCCATTTATTAAACTCTAGTTAACTACATTAGTTAACTATAATAGTTACTATGCAGATTTACTCCATTACAAAATCACAGTCATTCAGATGATTCATTATTTCCAACGTCATCTAGTGAAATTGTTTTCATATCGCGATATATATCGCAGAAAAATAAAAAATTAAAATTTCCCAATATCGTGCAGCCCTACTTAAGATAAATAAGATTTTGAGCTGCAAATTATATCTTCACATTCATTTAAAATTGTCCTGTGGCATCCTATGACATATGCTTCACCTAAATTTAAATGTTGAATGAGTCCACACATGATACACCACACATACTGTATTATATTCAAATTATAACTTTCAGTGAAGATTCAAGATGGACTGCTATAAAACCACATCATAAGTTACATTTCAATTGGATTGCTGATCATCCACATGGGCCATTAGTACTACGGCCCGATGATTGCCGCTGGCGGCTAATCGGCTATATAATATTAACTTATTGGATTTGCAGATTTTCTTTATCCATTCTTCTTTCACCTTCATGACAACCCACCTTCTAAAACCAATGCTACCTCAATGATCACTAGACATTGTTGCATGCCAACATAACATGACAGAGCCCTTATCAAACAGGACTATTTGGAGTTACACAGACTCCTCTTTGGGAAGCCATCCAATGTTATATGTATCTAAGTTCAATTTTCAGCTGCTGATGAAACGGTTCCAGGGAAACTGATATTTTTATGTCACTCTCAACAGGCAGGAAGAGTCTGGAAGCTCAGCTGGCTTGGTCTCTTTTGCTGACTAAAGGAGTCTGTACATCAGAGGCTGTAGGGCGACGCTGTGCAGACCACCTGCTATGAGCGCTACCGGAAACCACCACTCAACATAGGTCAGAGTATGAGGCTTTGAAGCCACAGCAGGAAACCATTAAAACTCAGTTTGAGTTAGAAAAGAAGGCAGCGACTGGCCTTCTGCAAGTCCCAAGAGCACAAGGTGTTAAGAGAAGGAGTCTCTTTTCCATCTTCGCCACAGGAAATCAACACTAGGCTACAACGAGTAGTACACCACGCAAGCCTGGTAAGGCTGAAGTCCCATGTGGATTGAAAACTGTGATACAGATGTAATGAATGACTACAGCCAGGATGGGAGCATATCTGAATCAGTTTAATGGATTGTTAGACACAGTTAATCAGCAATGCAAGTATGTTGATACATTTCCCATTAACTAAAGCTAATGCCCTCCCACATCAGTTCAAGCTAGGCTAAAAAAATCAGAACCAAAAGGGGTTGACGTGAGGTGCAGAGATTCCCCAGAAGAAGAGCTAATGTCAAAGCATGCAGCTTCTGAACTTCAAACAATGTTGTAAGCCTTGAACCAAACTCATCTTTGAACCTGTGTCCTTCTGAAATCTGCAGAGTCTCTGACCACAGTTTGGTGTAATCCATACTACAAAGGTGGATGTTAATGAATGAACAGAGACAGATTGTATACAATTCCTCCCAGACTGCCGGAGTCCTGAGGCAAACAGAGTGAGTTGATCATTACAGCATTGCAGGATGTGTACAAGACGCTCATGTTTGGTTGTTGTAAATAAGGGATAAACAAAGACATAAATGCATGTATACGTGTATAATGTACTCCAATCCAGATACATGTCCTCTTTGAATGATAGGACATGGAGGGATCACACAAAATACTTTGAAATATGGAAAGAAAAGTCACAAATGAGACTTCTGTTTTTCCTAGAGCAGGGATTCTGTGGTTAGCCGAAACCCTCACAGCATAAACCAGCATGAATACCATGTTGGTCCCGGTTTATTGGAGCTTGTATAATACTAGTCTAGCTGGTGGACCAGCATAGTTATACTGTTCTCAAGCAGAACTGAGCTGGTGTAGCGTTCATATATTTCAATAATTTAACAACACATTCAAGTTATGTTGGTTAACGGTGCAGGTAAGCAAATAAAATATAATCTTTCTGGTGTAAGTAATGTTTTGATAATTATTAAATGTTCAATTCATTATTATATCAATCTTTGCTTCTTTGATAAGACCACGTCTCAGAGTTTCAAAAAATATTTAAATAATAAAACTTTGCTCAAATTTGCCACAATACCAACTGCAATCAAAGATCTCAGACTTCAATATGAACATTTCTTATCAAATTCTTCCAAACCCAAGTCATCTACAGTATGCTATACACCTTTTTATTTAATAGGTCTATAATCTTAATATATGCACTTAAACATCAACTATATAATTTCTGCTTTATTGGGCATTTTGCATCATAAAAACTAATAAATGTAAAACTACATAAAACCAATGTTGGACTATTAGAATTCCACCAATTGTTGTCCCAACAAGTAGGGGTGGAGCGGATCGCAGTTGATCCGTGATCCATACGGATCAGGTCCAACGGTTCGGCACGCATGTGATTTGCGGATTCACTGCTAAATTTAATCATCATAGAGTGAAAGTTTATAATTTGGACATGTTATGTCTTGCCAATTTACACATTCAAATAATTTTAAACGTAGAAGCGGTGAAAATGGGGACTTGTGTGTTATCTATACGTACACCGCACGCAGACGAAGCGCACTCAGAGAGAGAGAGAGAGAGAGAGAGAGAGAGAGAGAGAGAGGTTTGAAATCGCCGGTGTTTCTGACGTTACAAAAGGGAGTCGCGGGAGAAGCCAGGTTATCCCAGTATATTTTTCTGTTGATATGAAAAAAGGTTAGATTTAGCAATATAGCGGGTGTATGATGTACATTACGATGTTATGATAAACTATATGCCTTTCTCCACTGATGTTCTGAGTTGTTCAAAACGGTTCTGATGATTGTTAGAAGGTAGTTGTCTATGAGATGCGAACGGGAACATGGTTTGTGTAACATTAGCAACACATTATTAGCTGTTTGATAACATAGTCAAGCAAAAAGGCTAATCATATTAATTACCGTTATGTGTCTAACGCTGTAAAGAGCGTATACCATTATGCAGCATCACCTCAGTAAGTTGGCCGAGTGAATCTCTGAGCTGGCGTGAGTGGAGGTGGGGCTAATTCTTATATTCATGGATCCGCATATACTAAATGAAGCAAGGGCGTAGAGTTGCATTCAAGCTATTTTGAGGCATGACGAATTTCTTTTCACAGGAAAATTGTTCAAATATATTTCACTTTAAAAGTAGTGTTAATTTCGTCATCTTTTTTTTTTTTCATTTAGTCAGTCTCAGTTCTGTGTCAAATGTACTTTTTAGTTTTTAGCATATTTAGTCAACCTTTTGTCAACTCTGTTTTTATTTAGTCAATTTTTAGTTGACTAAATATCTGGCCTTTTAAGTCTATTATTAGTCAATGAAACCAGTCACATTTTCATCATACTGCATACGGATTAAATTGATAATCACAATTTTGTGATTGTATTGTCACATTGGGGTGTCTAAGTGCATTTACCCAGTAACATGAAAGAACACAGAACTGTTCTTATTAAAGTCTCCTATGTTAAATCCTCCTAAGGGGGTCACAGTTAATGGAGAGAGTTAATGTGGTCCAGATTACACTAGTTATTTACAGCATTGATACACGCATTGTGTATCACAGATAAGATCAACCCAGAACTTGCTGTGACCTGGTGCTGAACCAGTACAGTAGAGCTTTTCTTTACCAAAGCTACAAACCTTGGCCATTAACAGAAACCACAGACCACATTTGGCTTTAAAACATGGTGAAACATAACGACTTGGCTGGAGGACACTCAATCAACCAATGAGCTAACAACCTTAGTGCACAATAAAAACTTAAACCCCATTATTTCTAAGACAACTTAAATAATTAGTATTTATAGTGCTTTAAATCTGAAGACCACCAGTCCACTCTTCTTCATTCTCTCCACTCCCTCATGTGATTACACAACTACATTGATATAATTAATGAGCAGTATATTACCATTGTCTTTTACAGAAAAAAAGTAAAAAGATAGCCAACAGGATCTGCCCTAAATCTGCCTTGGAGCAGTTAGGCAGGAACATACAGGTGAGACAGATAGGTAAAAAGGTCGTGGAAAGAGTGATGAGGTGCATTCATCTTTCAAGACAGGATAGAGGGTGACAAAGAGGGGGGAAAGAAGAGACTAAGTAAATGATGATGGTCTCGGCAAAGGTATGATATTTTTGGATTAAGGAGAAGGGTAAATGTTTGAGAAGGAGAAAGAAGAAAGCATCAGAGCTGAGGGTAATAATACAGAGGATCAGAGGCGGTGGGTGTGCATACTGGGACGGGGTGTGCAGGTGAGGGGGTTCAGCTAACGGTTGGAGACTAAGCTGAGGCCTGCCCCTGTCACAGATTTGGGAATGCCATCATGGGAATGTCTAGCTCCGGGGCAAAAGCTATCGGGGGGGTTGGGGGGAGGGGGTATGACGTCTAGCATTTTGACGTCTAGGATTTTTTGCACTGAAACTCCAAAAGATTGCAGCCATATTACCACTAAAATTACCTCTAATTTAACTATAAGGTGATACACATACTTTCGATGCTTTACACATGATAGTACTTGACCGTGCTAAGCTAAACTATGCTACAGTAGATTATAATGTAATACTATAGAGTCACGCACACTTAAGCTTTATAGAGGCGTTTGCTGAGGAAAACTTCACCAGGACTGTATGTTCTGGATTAAAAGTCAAATCTGAAATGTGCTGCGACTTACATTCCAAAGCAACTTACATTATGCAATTAACGTCAAACACACAAAACATTTGGATTTGTCCCGAATGAGAGAGAGGTATGTGAGCCCAAGTTTATTTGTAAAGCACATTTCCCACAAGCCGGTAGTTTCAGTTTTGCTTTATACAAATTTGTTTAGGCTTGCCGACTGTAATGAATGACACTATAAATTTATGTTTGTTTTATTCTTATATTTTTCAGTCCTGTTCCGTTCTGAATATTTATTAAAATTATTAATAATTTTGTTGTAGAGTGAGGAGGCCTAAAATCCATGTTTATAGATAATGTTTGAAATATTTCATTTTATTTACTGGTATTTTACGTTATTTCTGAATGTAATAATAAAATGCTAGTCATGCACTGTTGCAACTTTTTTGTGATTTTTGTTTTTCTTGCAACAATGCAATTGACCCTTCGCAGGGATGCAATTGCAATTGACCCTTCGCCTTCCTTCTTATGTTCATTCATGTTTATTTGATGCTATAAATGTACTAGAAGGAATAGATGATCGGTTCACGAGCAGCTTTAACTGAGGCTCTACAGCGATCTGTCACGACACATTAAAGAGCCACAAAACGGTATTTATTGTTTAAATTTCTTTTTAAAAATGACCAAATTTGAAAGGCGAGACTTTGTTTAATATGTTTAGTATCAAAAGTAACCGAAAAGTAACCTGGTCTGTCCTGTCTGTCAGCGTATTGTCAGTCTCCTCTCTGATCCGCGATGTATTTTTCACTGCGTGAGAACATGGTGTGTGCGTGAGAGAGCGGCGTAGCTTGTCGGACATAGCGACAGTAACTAAGGGGGGCGGGTCTTTGCGAAGGGTCAATTTTGACCAGGTGTGAAGTTTAAAATAAATGTCTTAAATCTCCATACAATTAAAGTCAAATGGCATCCAATATTATTTGGGCATCAATGTTCTTCGAAATGTCTTCTTTTGAGTTCCATACAATAAAGTAAGTCATACAGGTTTTGAATGAGAGTTAAATGATGGTAGAAATTGAAAAGCAGAACGTAGAAACTGTAAAAATGTCATCACAAATCTCTTTCTGTTTCTATGGCCACTCAGAGTATATGGAGGAAACTGATATCAAAATAAAAATAAAAAACCATGAAGCAAATTCCTCTGTTGATAAGCAAGGGTGGTTGGTTAATGAGAGAAACAGAGAGACAAAGATAGAAAGAAAGCTCTATTATCATTAGGAGGGGGAAAAGAGAGGCCTTCAGAATAACATCCACAACAATACTTTGATATGAAACATGAATAATTAATGCGAAAAAAATATTTTCTCATTAACACCTGACACCTTATGCTGTTTCCAGTGACCCTACAAGACGGCTCATGCACAAACAAAGCTTAGACAAGGGTACATTTGAGCTGTTGGCATAAAACTACAGAAAACTGTTAATATAATTCACAGGTGGACACATCATAGGTAAAGAATGAGGGAGGAATTAAGGAGATCCTGTGCAATAGATATGTGGAAAGAACAACAGAGGGAAGAAAGGATGATGTAGTCCTGTAGAGAAGGAGGGGAGGCAAAACACAGATGAATAAACAGAGCCATTCCAATAACAGGCTTTCTTGCATCACAACAACAACTTTCAAATACACAGATCTATGAATACTTACTTACTTGCTTACTCACTAATAATTCTTACGGATCACTGCTGGTAAATATTAGTGTGCTCCTTTTTTATGGGTTTTTAGGGTTGACCTGAGGGTGTCAATTCACTGTGAAGATTATATGGATGACAGAGAAGGGTGGGGTACATGAAAGAATTGAAAGAATGAGTGAAAGCAAGCAAACAACAACCAATGAAAGAAAAACAGAGCAAAAAGAGCAAAAATCCATATAAAAGAAAAGAGTAAATACAGCCCAAGGCTATAGTGTCATGTAGATGGTGTAAGACAAGGCATGTACCATGAACTAAAACAACATAAACATAAACCTATCTTTGTTACAATGAAAGGGGGCCCTCTTCAAGAGGGAAAAGACTCTTCTTTACCCCTAAGGGGAAGTTTTATTTTCCTCCATCAATCTTTCATCTATGTATTTATCCATGCTCTCAATGTCAGAACTGCATTTGCCTTTTATTCTACATACAGATTCCACATATGTCTCTCATTCAAGCTTTTTTTTTTTTTAAGAATGCAAAAATCACTGTTACTACTGCTTAAGGGCATTTAACAAATCTGTAATCCCACGTAACATTCTTGCTAAGATTTATGCAGCTTGTTGAGGAGATGTGATTGGACTTTTTTGGATAAAGGGAAAAATAATTTTTAAAATCCACTATATTTCCTTTGTGCCAGTACCAAATAACCACATAGCAATTAGGGCTGTTATTTACACAAATTACACAACTTGATTTGATTTTGATTAAATTCCAATCTCAATTCAATTTTACAAAAGTACATTACTAAAATACTCCAGGTTACAACTAACAACTGATTTATAAGGCAGTTTTACAACTATATAATAATAATATAATAATAATAACCTTTTAATTACATAATTGTGTTTTTTCTGCACTTCAGTTTTTTAAATATAAACATTTAAATGGTGAATGTCATGAAAACTTTTCATTCAAACATTAATTATTTAAAGTAAAAAATATAATAAATTTAGTGCAAACACATTTACATTTATTCATTTAGCAGACATTTTTATCCAAAGCAACTTACAAATGAGAACAATAGAAGCAATTAAACTAACAATAGGACAACAATACGCAAGTGCTATGACCTTTACCAGTTTAATCTAACGCAGTATGTATACTTTTTTATTATTATTATTATTATTTTTATAAAGATAATAGATATATAATAGAAGATAAAGTGTTAGTATTAATGAATCAAGTGTTGCTGAAGTCTTTCTTGAAAATGGTCACGGACTCAGCAGCTCTGGTTGAGTTAGGGAGATCATTTCACCAGCAGGGAACAGTCATGGTAAAGGTCAGAGAAAGAGATTTTGTGCCTCTTTGAGATGGCACCACAAGACGGCGTTCACTTGCAGAGTGCAAGTTTCTGGATGGCACGTAAGTCTGAAGTAATGAGTTTAGGTAAAAGGGAGCAGAGCCAGTGGTTGTTCTGTAGGCAAAAGTCAGTGACTTGAATTTTAATGCTCGGGCGACTGGCAACTGGTGCACTTTTGTGAGGAGAGGAGTGACGTGTGCCCTCTTTGGCTCGATAAAGACCACTCTTGCTGTCTCATTTTGGATCAGTTGCAGAGGTTTGACAGAGCAAGCTGGAAGACCTGCCAGGAGAGCATTACAATAGGCCAGTCTGGATAGAACAAGCGCTTGGACAAGGAGTTGTGTAGCATGCTCTGATAGGAAGGACCTGATCCTCCTAATGTTGTAAGGCAAATTTGCAGGATGGGGCAGTTCTAGCAATGTGCTCTGTAATTTAACCTTATATAACATTTAGCAAAATACTCTCTCTAGAGTCTAGAGTTAATCTTTCTAGCTAACCATCAAGCTATGGTCATTGAATGGACTTTGAGGTAAATGTAACCTTACGGGACATATTGTTGTACTGTATCTTTCAAAACAAACTTCTGATGTTCATTCATGTTTATTTCATGCTATATCTAGTAGTAAAGAGGGAGAGATGGTCAATTCACATTTGCTTTTGGATGAGCAGGAACAACTGAGTTGGCAGTATATACTAAAATACATACAATATTTTTGATATACTCCACTTTTATATACGTGTGCAAGTTCAAATAAATGTCAAAAAACCTTGTATTCTTTTCCACAGTCTTATGTCCTTTCCTTCCTCTTTTTCTTTTAAAATGTGTCAGAAACCCAAGTGAGTGACGGAAAAAATGTTAAGATGCCCTCTCCACACACTCTCACTCTGTTTCCATAGTGTAACCTTTGACCCTTTGCTTGCTTTGAACATGAGTGAGCATTATCATACGTGCAGAGCCGATGGCAAGACAAAGACAAAAATGTCACTGCCATGCATTTAGTCCTGTCACTCTCTTAAATCAGCTGTGGAGGAGGCATCTGTCAACACCTCCGAGACTGTAATCTCTCAAATCTCTGGTATTTATTATTGACACTTTAGGACTGTGCTACTTGCTGCATGATATGAAAAGTTCAATAAGAAGGTATATACAACAGAAAGAGGGAGATCAGTGTACCGAGAAAAAAAGGAGAAGATATGAACAGAAAGAAAGACTACAAATAAAGAAAAAGAAGGTGACGGGCAAAAAGAAGACCATGTAAAACTATGGGAGGGACAGAAATGGAGACGACGAGGGACAGAGACACTCAGCAGGTCTTTACAACCTGTATTAAGTTAAATTATCCATAGCAGCTCAAAGTGTTATATTAGCGTGCTGTGATTTATACTTATGGATTGTAACTGCAGGACATTAGAGCCTGGCTGGAGATGTGACTGAGTGAAGCAATAAAAGCCAGGCCACACACGTGGTCCCACAAACATACACAGATCTACATACTGTATACAGCCTGCTATCCATCCTCATGAAAGATGAAAAATCAGTAAAACTGTTCGCTTTTTGGCACTATGAACGTGCAGATATAAGAGATCTCTCTCATGTGCAACCACAGGCCGTTGTACAATAAAAGCTGGCCATGTATGGAATAAATCTCTCACTGACATTGAGATTAACTTCATTTCTTCTCGACAGATCTGAAGAGGCAAAGAGAGAGACTGTAAGAGACAAGGGAACAGGAAATTAAGCCACCTGGAAAGTAAACTACAAAAGACATCTCGCTCTTAATCATTTAATGTCGCTCTTAAAAATCTTAATGTTTAGTCTCAGGAAAAAGATTTGATCGAAAATGGATGGATGAGTAAACAATGAGATAGTGGAGCAATACATTTAGGACTAGAAGGAGAACACACATGAATGCTTATGGACTTTAATGGGATGGAAACTAGTGAAATGGAATGAAGGAAAGAAAAAATACAATACAATGTGAATACAATATTCTTTATACTGTCTCTTAACCCTGTTCAACCATCTAATATGCAAGTAAATCACTCGCATATGCGACCAAATTTCACGCTAGGCGACTAAAAAAATTATTTAATTAGCAATTGGCTTGTGAATTGTACGAGTTCAGGCGCCTGTGATTGAGTTAGAGGCAAAAAATAAGTTCAGTGCAGATATATTTTCATTGCCTGCTGAGCTTTACGCACCGTCGCTGGGCTGTGAGTGTAGAGAATCGACAAGCTAGATATAAATGCAGGGCTCGACAGGACAGCCCGATGGCCAAGAGTTGACAGAATTGTCACTGTCCCGATAGGGCCAGTGCTGTATGGTCATGAAAGTTTATCATTTGCACGTGTTTTTTAGCAAGAAGACGTGAAAGATAACTCACGCGCATCTGACAGAAAGCCCAGAAAGTCACTAACACTGAATTGAGCTCTTACACGTCTTGTGCTTGAACGGACTATTATGTCTAAATGCCCGTCTTGCCGATTATCCTACTAAACATAGTCTGTGATGTCTTAAGTGAACGTAAACAACAGTTGAGAAAGACAATGCATGTGTTCAATATCAGTAAACTGGATACGTGCATTATGTCTTAAAGTGACAGCAACCTAATAATCAGGCTGCCGTCAACTGATTCACTGCAAAAAAACAAACAAAAAATGCACTCAATGTACTTACTGAACTTTTGTGACTTTAACTTTAAGGATTAGTCTAGATTTTATTTATACAACAAAGACTATGCAGTGTTATTTTACATTTGATTACTTTATTCAAATTATCTACCTAATCTACCTAATCTGTATCTAACTACTGTTAGATCTACATAGAAAAACCTGAAAAGCACAGTTTATGTAATTTGCATCTATTGTGTTTATTCTATTGTGTATATTTGTGCTATTGCTTGTAGTTTGATATTTGTTCTTTTTTTTTTTTAAATCATTCGCTTTGGTACTATTTTTTACAAGTAAGCTGTACATCTCAAAACTTTTAGTACTAATATAACAGCAGATCATCAAAAGTGCACTTTTTTTCAAACATTTTAGCATATTTTCGATTGTATTAGTACATTACACAAAATCACAAAGTATACTTTTCACAACACAAAATAAGTGTTTCATATATATAAATGTTTCATTCACAGTAGCTGCCTTTCATAGAGCTCTTATTATCAAACTTTTGGTTTGCATCTCTTCTCATTCAGTTAAATACATTTGTCTATCATTTAATCCAACTGACCTTAATGGTAAATTAATGAATCATTTACACATATAGATTTTTCTATAGATATTGATTCTATAGAAAGTTTCTATAGAACTTGTTTGCAATTTCCGATATGGATAACCAAATGTAATGAATTCTTCAGGGAGAAAGAGAAATTTGCCATTTGTGAACATATAGAGCAGGATAAAGTACAAGAGAGAAGAAAGAGTCAATGACTGTATAGTAACATCAGAGATGCATCAGTAGAAGGGAGACAGATGGCATAAAACACAGCATTTTACATTACAGTATGCATGCCATATGATACTGTCCAGATTACCATGGTAGCACATTACTGTAACTCACCTCTATAAAGGTCAACTGCAGTACAGATTCAGTCATATGGCACAGGGAAAACATTTACTGTATTGCCAGCAAACTCTTTTCTAGAAAACCTCATGGCAGTTTCATAACTTCATCATACCTTTTGATAACTCACTAGATAGATACTATTACATACAGTATGGCTTCAGTTACATAAGTTAGGTAATGTAAGTGTATTTCTAATGTGGCAACTGTAGCCTGTATTACTGTAATTATTTCAACAACAAGGGTGAATTATTTGCTGATGAATGAACTGATTGTTAAAAGTGCTAAATTGAAAGAAGATCATGTGTTTCGGTGATTAACCAAATGTTCTCATACATATTACCATAATCTTGTGTCTGAAAAAATGATTATGTGGACTGAAATTGAAATAACTAATGAAAGCATGGGATCAGGTTCTGAAAATGACCACCAAACTTGTGAAAATAGTACCAAAGTGAATAAAAAAAACGTGTACTTAGTGCTTACTCTTTATTAGTGTTTGAAATGTATATTTTAGATTATAATATCTAGATTTTGCATAATTTTGGCATTCCATGTGAAAAGTCTGGCAAGTAAAATAAAAAAAATTAAGAATAAATGAATGAATGAATTTTGTGCGTGTACTCCAGGGAGTCTTCACACGTTACAGTAAATATCTATAAAAGTATCTGTTAAATGACAGCTTGCTATGTTGCTATTTATTTCTGAACATACACCTATACATTGAAATGATATTTAAGATCCAACAAACAGAAAAACAAAACTCTTCTCCATTATGCCCTCAATCCTACTGACAACTCATCTATCACAATCCACTTAACCTAATATCCAATAGAGGGCCATAAACATTACCTCCTAGCGTTAAAGCTTTTAAATGGATGGAGGGACATACAGAATTTGTGCCCCACGGAATGTTCAAACAGGGAGAGGCACTAACAAATCACAAAGCAATCACAAAGTGTCTAAGTCTGACCTGAAGGAATGTTCTAGAAAGCGACACCTGCAGCAATGAAAAGCAAACTCTCAACATGTTTTACCAGGCAGCGCGGGAATTGTTTATGGGGGAGGAAGAATGGGGTGTCCTCTGTGATAACATTAGGACAAAAACCACAACACCACAACAGATTCTCAGAGATTTTCATTTGTGAAGTGACAGTAAAGATTAGCCATGTTTTAGTTTTTTTCTCGACATAGACTCAACATTAATCCCCATCCTTTATCCCACACCCAAATAAAGTTATTTTACATAATAAAATGGCATGATATTTTATATAGATTACATTTTCGATTTTACGCATTATGGAATTTTAAAGGAAAATGATGCCTTTGCCTTACACTATGTGCACCTTGTTATTGGAATCCATTGCCTTCGGCATAGTTAAAATACTAAAATACTTGTTTTTGACAAGTGCGATCTGACATTATCTGACTCTCACGGACTTATATAGCCTACTATGTCTACGTGATGTAGTCTAGTAGTAGATTAGACTAGTGCGGGTGCGCATTTAGAGTGCACGCTTTCACTGTGTGATTTCGTCTACATTTAAATAATTTAATATAGTTAATAAATATCACACGAAGAGTGCAGTTTTTCTCCAGATATCAGCATGATAACAAATGTGATGTTAATTTTATACAAGTTTAATAAACAAGAAGTTAAAATTAAGCGACTTAGATTTTAGACACCATATTGCCTGTTTTTGCTCTATTTCGCCTACGAAAATAGTTAAAAACAAAGCACAGACAGCACTGTAATTGCGTCTCTGAGCAACATATAGCGGTGTTTCCTTACTGAATGAATCTGCTTTTTGAACGAATCTGCTTTTTGAACGAATCAGTTGAATCAATGATTCAATGACTCTTCATTCCTGAATGAATCAGCCCTTTGAATGAATCGATTAAATCTCAATGACTCACTCAACAGTGGCTTGCTGCCACCTATTGGTGGTTTTAAATTATTTCACATTTCAAGTATCTTTTCATGTATTAAATCATTTCAAATATCAATATTCCATGTTTTGTTTAAAACATAAAAATATTACTTATGCATTTGTGACTGCAATTAATCATGTCACATCTGAAATGTACTAAACAGTCTGTGTAAATGCTTTTAAATGTCACTTCATGTAGCTTCTCTGTTTTCTCTCCATTCCAAATATGAATTTTGTTTATATTTAATTAATTTGATTGGTTACAGTCCTATTGTGTATTATTATTATTATAATAATTGAATTTGATTACATTTATGAAATTGAACCAAAAGATGATGCATGCATATAAATAATTAGGTTTAAAAATGGATTTGCAAAGATAAAAGTGCCCATAAAAGGAAGAAATCAATTGAAACATATTGGGGAAAAAAAAGTTTGTCACTACTGTGACCTGACCACCACACAGAATATGAAGAATATCAAAAGCTTTAGGCGTTATCTGTCCATGGCAGACCAAAACCTGCCAACGTACCAACACAATAACACACTCAGAAAATATCATCTAATTACCGTTATTAATGAAATCTCAGAAAATATTGATATTTCATTTTTTTGTCAATATCACACATATGGGGGTAGAATTGTTCCATCATTCCAAATAAATAGATTATGATCCACAAATAAATGTAAAGAGATTCACAAAAATATATCAAATTCACAAATAAATAGATTAAGATCCACAAATAAATATAAAGAGTTTCACAAAAAAATATAAAACTCACAAATAAATAAAATCAGCTTTGCGAATAAAAATCTATATTAACAAATGTGTTTTATGCCACAAACACAACTTGGCCTGGCATTTATTTGTGAACCGTTTTTTGTGCATTTGTAAATCCCCTCACGCATTTGTGAATCGGTTCCTGTGCATTTGTAAATCCCCTCACGCATTTGTGAATCGGTTCCTGTGCATTTGTAAATCCCCTCACGCATTTGTGGATTTTGAAACGCTTCTACTGTCGACGTGCAGATAAATCCACAAATAAGTGGACTCCACCCACCCTTTACCTAAGCCAATCAGATCACGGCCACATTGTGCTGACCAATCGTAGCACGTTCTCGCTACAACCAATCACGTTAGGCTTTACACTCGGGCGAGAACTGGGTCTGATTAATTTTGCAGATATTTGCACCCCTGAAAGCAGCTGTAATGGGAGCTTCATTCAAATTAGCTGTTTGTGTGGTTAAAACACACCGTTTCCAAAAGATTGTTGGAGTTTAAGGCTTCTTTATATTTATTATTCTTTATCATTAACTCAGGATTACACGCAAATGATCATCACAGATCCCGAGCATCATAACCCCCTCTCTACCGAAGTCAAGAGGCGCGTCAAAAGCAAAGCCGATTATCTTCCCTGCCGTAGCAGTTTCAAATCATGTAAAACTAACATGTTTGCAATGTTAACACATTTTGCCCATGACGTCTGTTTTCTTACCTGAAGATATATGACGTATAATCTTCTTTATTGACTATGCTGGCTACATGAAAATTCATAATTCGTGATAGTGTCTACTGGACGCGGTGCTGCGCGACACGATGATTCACTGATAGTAAACGGATGCCCGGTCTTCTTCTGAAGTAGCGGCTACTACAAGCAACTATATGGAGGACACTTCATTTGCACATTTGCTCCTCTGTTTGTCCAATGTAGAAAGCCTCGCACGGGGTAGACACGATGTAATAAATTACAAAACGGACGATTTTGTCTTTTAAAGCACAATCGTTGTGACAAAATAGCCAGCTATAGGACATAAATATTATGTAAAATACAAAATATCAGCCCAAATGACCATCATTGAAGATGTAACAGCGTGTCTACTTGGGTTTTGAGTGGATAATGCTGAAAAAATACATATTTGCATTTAAATATTGGATGCTGTAAGTAGTCTAACTTTTACAATACAATTATTAAGTCTGATTCATATCAAATATTATTTGTGTCATCAAGCGTTTTAATGGATAAATTCAAATCGCTGCTGTCTGCTGGGCATTTCACTTTTAAATGCATGTTATAGCCTATATTTAATCATTAGATCCACGGACCTGCTATTTAAAACTTGACTGAAGAAGTGGGAAAAGCTGTTGTGACAGTAATTTCCTCAATATTACACAAACTCGCGTATGTATCACGCGGTTGAATCTAGTTATTCATTAGTCAGCAACGTATTGATGCTTTTCTGTTTTATCATGAATAACGTTATCCTTCCATAATGCGTTGTTCCCATAACGTAAGCCCTGTTTCTCTGGCATTTTCAAAGGCTCATAAAAATGTGTCTTGGCTTGATACGCAGTCTCATGGTCTAACTCTAACGAAATCCAAATTTTAAACATTTTACTGAAGCAATATTATGGGTCTTTCTTAGCCTACACTTCCTATTTGAGCCAATGCAGATGAACGAGCAAAGTTATTTCAGGGCAAGACCACCCCGAGTGTAAAGCCTAACGTGATTGGTTGTAGCGAGAACGTGCTACGATTGGTCAGCTCAATGTGGCCGTTATCTGATTGGCTTAGGTAAAGGGTGGGTGTTGTCCACTTATTTGTGGATTTATCTGCACGTCGACGGTAGAAGTGTTTCAAAATCCACAAATGCGTGAGGGGATTTACAAATGCACAGGAACCCATTCACAAATAAATGCCAACATTTGTAAATATATTTTTTATTTGCAAATCTCATTCTATTTATTTGTGAGTTTTATAATTCTTTGTGAAAGTCTTTACATTTATTTGTGGATCTTAATCTATTTATTTGTGAACTTGATATAGTTTTGTGAATCTCTTTACATTTATTTGTGGAACATAATCTATTTATTTGGAATAATGGAACAATTCTACCCCCATACACACACCCCTAACTATGAGTCTGTTTCAGAAGCGCTATTAGATATAAATGGCTGTTTTGCCAGTAAGATTTTGATTTTTTTCTATAACCAGAAAAAGTGGCTGCAGATGAGAATTTATACAAATAAAAGATATGGTGTGAATGTTCCATACATCAGTATATAAATATATGATCCACTACCCCACTTGGTCTGTGATATAATGTAAAAAGCAATATCAAATACACAAACCCTAGATGTTTACAAAACATATTTCCCAGTGTGTAATTTAAAGAGTGAGACTTAACTTTGAATTGAAAAGGGTGTAATGAAATCGTTAATCTGGTGCTTTCAACTACCAGCCTCTTATTGTCTCTGATTTGCTAGTAAAAAATTGACAATTACCCCTATTCTGATATAATAAATAATTAAATTCATCAACAAAACATTTGCTTAGCCATCACAAATTTTTATAACTGACAGATTACACTTAAAAGCAAATAAACTGTGAATGATATTTTACGGTTTAACAGTTTCATTTTCTAAAGTCTTTTCTATAGACTTGAGATATTTCACCAGTTCACTAATACTTGGCTCCTTGTATTGCCTTGCTCCTCATAATCCAGTTGAAGAATTTGGGCCAATTAACCATTTAAAACCTATGTAGGAGCTTACAATTTCTGGTAAATGTCAGCACACGAATAAAGATTTATTGTTCTTGCCTGTAGAAAAAAGATCACCTAAGACTGTTCACCTAAGACCCTGACCTCTATATTGACCTGTGGCGAACAGGACGGCCGAGGGACGTGAGAGAATGGCGCGAGGCCGGTGGTGCGATTGATAATGAGCAACACCTGTGAGCACACCGGTCTCGCATCTCTCACGGAGGAGCGGAAGCATAAAGGAGGAGCGACGACGTTGATGATCGAGAGAGGAACAGGCCTGTTTTAGTTGTGTTTGGTTTTTGTATTTGTGTTTTATTTTAGCCAGCAGTCGTCCGCGAGGGGCTGCTGGCCGTTATGTTTTAGTTTGGGTAAGCCAGCAGTCGTCCGCGAGGGGCTGCTGGCGGTATTTTAGTTTGTTTGTTTTATTTTAAATAAAGTTTATTTTGATTGTTCGCCGGTTCCCGCCTCCTTCTTCCCTGAACATTGCTACACTGGTGCCGAAACCCGGGAAGAGGGAGGAACGCGCTGTCAGAGAGTCCTCGCCGCTGTGGGGAATCCGCGGTGTCATCGAGCATGGTGCGCGAGTCGCCGCCGCTCGCCGTGGGCCGGAGCCTGCTGCCATCCGCCAGAAGGGGAGGAGCAGGGAGCGGGGGACTCGCGGCCATGGACGCTCGAGGCGGTGCGCTGGAGAGAGTTGCCGGTTGGACGGTCGAGCTCGCTGCCGGCCGCCTGTGTATTGGAGGGGCGGCTGCCATCCGGGAGGGAGAGGAGGAGTCGCCGCCGCTCGCCGTGGGCCGGAGCCTGCTGCCGTCCACCAGAGAAGGGGAGGTGCAGGGAGCGGGGGACTCCTACCGTCTGCCCAAGGCACCCGAGGAGCCGTCGCCGTCCACCGGGCGGCGGAGGAGCGTCGAACCGTCCACCGAGGGCCATCCAGCGTCACCGCCAGGCACCGCGGAGGAGATCGCCCAGCTGGTGGGGGACCAGATGGCAGCGCGTTGTGGGAACCGGACCATTTTTTTTTTTTTTTCCTCTCTCCCCTCTCTCGATCTGTCGCTCCTCATGCTTCCGTCTCCATTTCCCTCGGCTTGTCGGTCCATACCCCCCAGGGATCGCCGCCGCCGGGGGGGGAGTAGGCACAGGCTCGTGGGTACCCCCCGGCCTGTGAGGGGCGATGGGGGTATGTGGCGAACAGGACGGCCGAGGGACGTGAGAGAATGGCGCGAGGCCGGTGGTGCGATTGATAATGAGCAACACCTGTGAGCACACCGGTCTCGCATCTCTCACGGAGGAGCGGAAGCATAAAGGAGGAGCGACGACGTTGATGATCGAGAGAGGAACAGGCCTGATTTTAGTTGTTCTGGTTTTTGTATTTGTGTTTTATTTTAGCCAGCAGTCGTCCGCGAGGGGCTGCTGGCCGTTATGTTTTATTTTGGGTAAGCCAGCAGTCGTCCGCGAGGGGCTGCTGGCGGTATTTTAGTTTGTTTGTTTTATTTTAAATAAAGTTTATTTTGATTGTTCGCCGGTTCCCGCCTCCTTCTTCCCTGAACATTGCTACACTGGTGCCGAAACCCGGGAAGAGAGAGGAACAGGCCTGATTTTAGTTGTGTTTTTGTATTTGTGTTTTATTTTAGCCAGCAGTCGTCCGCGAGGGGCTGCTGGCCGTTATGTTTTAGTTTGGGTAAGCCAGCAGTCGTCCGCGAGGGGCTGCTGGCGGTATTTTAGTTTGTTTGTTTTATTTTAAATAAAGTTTATTTTGATTGTTCGCCGGTTCCCGCCTCCTTCTTCCCTGAACATTGCTACATGACCCCATCAAAGACTCTTAAGAACTTATCTTCACTGCTTCATCATTCCTGATGACCTTTCTGAAGGATGTTGGAGGTCTGACCCTCCACAAGCATACCTCTAAAAAGTCTATAGTTAAAGTGACGTCTACATAAAGAGAAAATTGTGTCACTGTCCAGAAAATAGCTGCTTTTCCACCGTCGGGCCAAACCGTTCTGCATAAAGGGATAGTTATAAATCAAAATGATCCCATAATTTACTCACCCTCAAGCCATCCTAGGTGTATATGGCTTCAGCCAAACACAATCGGAGTTATATTAAAAAATATATTACTTATTCCAAGCTTTACAATGGGAGGGAATAGTAATTAACTTTTTGAAGATCTAAAAATGTGCATCCATCCATCACAGTAATGAATACTGCTCCAGGGGGGTAATAAAAGCCTTCTGAAGAGAAGTGATGCGTTTTCGTGGGAAAAATATCCATATGTATAACTTTATATTAACTATAATCACTGGCTTTCGTCCGCGAGTCTAGTTCCGGTAAATAGAGCAAAACTAAACACCGGTCACGAAAAAGAAGTCTAAAATGACAATTTTTAAAGAGAAATGTCGGAGGACATTGCCCAGCCATTTGTTGGAAACGCGAGAGGTGTCCTCTCTCACCTAAGCTTATGCTACTCCCACATCCTACGTCATGCGTCGGGTCAGAGGTCACTCTCCCGCCGGAACTAGACTTGCGTACAGCCGTTACCAGAAGCCAGAGTTTATAAAGTTATAAATATGGATATTTTTCTTACAAAAACATATCGCTTCGCTTTAGAAGGTCTTTATTAACGTGGCTAATAAAGTAATCATATTAATATAAAGGTGGTGTGACTTGATTATTGTCGAATCGCAGAGCTCATGCAAACACATGCCGTCGTTATGATTAGATCAGATGCTTTTTTAACTACTGTTTTGTCATGCCATCATTTTTGTGGTGTGTTTATTTTTTAAACACCACCGGTGTCCCACAGGGATCACTGCTTCGGCCCTTACTTTTCCCCATCCGCACCAAATCAACAGTGTCATCAAAATGCACAGTTTCTCATTTGAGTACAATTGAGAAATTACAATCAATTGTGCGTCACTCCAGCCAAATGCCTCTGCAAATACAGATTATATTTGCTTACCACTCTAACCCTGTTTACAATTAGTATTAACAAGTACTTCATCTCCATCTCCTGTGACCACATGTGACTGGATTTTGTCTTTGATTTTATATACCACAGGGAGAGCTGCACGATTAATTGTTAAAAGATCGCAATATCGATTCAAACACCCACGCAATATTCTTATTGAGAAAATAAACCGAGCCTCTTAATGAGAAAAAAAAAATCAGCAACTTATTCCAAAATGACAAAGATTTGGCTATGTCCTTTAAACCATTGACAGTACGATTGACAGCAAACATTCAGATTTGTATAGGGGCTGCTGCTGACCCAGAGAAAGCAGTTGTCATAGGTATGAAACGGCTTAACAAACAGTCTTTTCAACCACACAGTATCATTATCCGTGTTACAATAATTCAAATTATCACAGAAGTACTGGAATAAAAGTTTACAGTTCAGATGTAGACACTAATGTCTAGGGTAGCAATAAAAATAGAGTAAATCACCCATTGAAAGTAACTTGACGCTTCAAATAAAGATTGTATCAATTTGTTACACCAGTAGGTGCTGACAAGAGACAAGAGTTATAAAATGTATTTGTCATTGAATCATTCATTCAAGAGATTTGTTCATAAACGCTGATTCATCAAGTAATGCAACAAGTAAAGTCTTTATGAGTCAATGAATCATTCATTCAAACTGATTTTTAAATAAATTAAAAATCATATTTTTAAATAGACTGCAGCAATTAACAATTTGCCAGAATATTTTGTCATACAGTACATGTTATTTTGTTTCATTGTCCATTCAGAATAGTGATCTCTATTTTAAACCCCCCCAAAAAATTGTGATTCTCAATTTATCCAGAAATGTGCAGCTCTAACCGAAAAGAACGTGGAAAGTGGAATTTACTGATTTACAGTTCAAACAAAATTCTACAAGCATTGGCATTCTGGGAAGTGTCCGTCCACTGTGGTCATTAAAACAAAATGCCAATTAAAATAAGGATTATTCAATTATTTTATTAAACATAAATAAGTATTTATAATTATACATTCCTATAGTTGACATTTTAAACAGATCTGAAGTGAGGTGCTAGACATCCACACATCATGGACACAAGGAACATGAGGAAAATTCAGCCCTCCGATAATTATTACTCTGCTAAGCTGTTTATTAGTGCAGGCTATAATCATTTCATGTCTGCTTGGGTCCATCCAGAATGCTGCCATTTTATAGGTCTGTGCATTTCGTATCCTCTGATGTCATGCATATATTCTCTAATCATACAATTGCTCCCAGTTACTGCTCAAATTAAATCCATTTTCCCTATTTTCCATAGGGTCACTGTCTGTTCATGATAAATAAACTCTTATGGACAATCAGAGCAGCCAAATTACAACTTACTGTTCTTTCAAATATCCTCAAGACACCTATTCATAAATCACTATACACTCAACTTATATGAAACAATTAAATATGCACCTCATTACCTCCACATCTCCCCAACAACTAGCACAATTTGATGACTTGACTAATATTTAAAGATTTCAAATTAGCTACTTAAACAAAATGTTTACTGCCACAATTTCTTCAACATGAGAAAAAGATGATAAATGCACCATAAATTATGCACACTAAATGCGCAGCTTAATTATTGCTTAAAAATCACAACAGAAGAAAAACAAAACAGAAGCTTATATCTGATATACTAATTAGAATAGTGAGTGCCAATAGGATACTACAGGGGTAAATGGGCGTGGCAGAGAAACAGGGTACATTGCATATTAATTAGGAGGAGGAGTGTTTTGTCAGTTTGGTGATGAGACAATTCACAAATCAAACAAGACTTTACATGGATTTTTTGTTTTAAATAATGACTTCGCAATGGAATCTAACCATTGTAAGCTTTTGACATCTAACTATTTTAACAAGGCAAACAAATAGTCTACACAAATCTTCACAGGTTGTAATTTGTTAAGTAAGTAATTGTGTCTATTAAAATGCATCAAAATGTGTTTGGAAAACATGATGCCAGATGTATAGGCTATTGCTAAAAACAACTTAGATGTTCAGTTAAATAACAAACAAATGATCAAATCCTTTCTGGTGAACTATAATGGGGAAATGTATATTCATCATGTGAGTGTTGAAGTGTTTTAAATAATGATAGCACACTTACCGCTTTAGCACACGCTGCATACAAAACAACAGGTAACACAAAACTCCTGTGGAGGGAGAGAAACAAATCCATCATGTGTGCTTGCGAGAAATATGTGCTTTATTTAACTCGGCTGACTAAAACTGACAGTTGACTACTTAATATCCAATTGTCTGAATTGGTATACACGTCTAACAACATATAAATATACTTACCAAAGCTTCATTTTGCAAAGCTTTATGGAAAACGCAGGTAATGTATCCTCGGCGTCTTCACAGTAAGCCTCCGTTAATGGCTTCAAACCTATTCATTTGAGAATTCGGTGAGCGGTTCGTCCACTTCGGAGGACAAAAAGTGAGATAAGGAAAAATATAAAGAATTAAACGAGAGATTGGAATATTACTTTGAAAATGCTACAAGTATTTTATACAGGTATTTTCTAGTTTTGCTTCTGTTTGTCCTCTGAGAAAAAGAGTTCACTCACAAGGAACTTCTGCTGTCCTCGCGGCAGAGTAGCTAGATTCACGCACCGCAAGTGCCTGTGCTCTGAGAAGAGGGCGGGGTTTTCGCCCGTCAATCACCCGCACGCCTCACGCTTTCGCCTCTAAACAAACAGCGATAACAACCACAATGTTATCAGTAAAACAACGTACCACTCGTGTAAGCTAAAACATCATTAAAAAATATGTCTCACACAAGACTTGCACATAATAAAACAAAGATTATGAACATTAGATGAACATAAATTAATCAGAGAGCAATTCAAGTGACTCGAGACATGCGTTTAAACATGCATTATACGTTTTCAATAATCCGCATAATAGGCTGTGTAGCAAAATGAAAAACTCATTTTAACTAACTAAAAAATAAAAGTAGGCCAGAAAGGACAAGTAAACCTTATGTAGTCTATTTCCATATATTTTAGTAAATGGGACTGCAGCAAAGTAGAACTATTGACTAAAAAGTGAACTTAAAATTAAAAACTCATTATAGCTGCACCACTTTTTAAATAACTGCATCAAAAAAATAATAGGCTATATATATTATTTTAATATAAATATAATGCGTGTTTGTGTGTGTTTGTGTGTGTGTGTGTGTGTGTGTGTGTGTGTGGCTGTGTGATGCATCCTCCGCCACGACATTGCTACCAAATCTAGACACCCCAATCAAAAAAAAATTTATAAATTTAAAAGAAGAAAAAAACAGCAGGTAAAATAGTTTGTATTAATGGTTTATCTAATAAAGAAAGTCCCTAAGAAATTTAAATGAATCTCTTCATCATTTCATGACTTTACAACCTAAAGTCTGTGGGGATCTATATGTTTGGCGGAGGGATATAAAGTAGTGCGGTGAGCAGGTTAAGGGGGATTCAGTAAAGTGACGGTTACATTATTGCGAGCGCTGCCAGCACAGGACAGCCTTGAGACTTTACAAGAATCCCTCTGTAACTTTTGAAAAAAATTGCTGGTTTTGCAGTTAGCTTAACGGAGGAATATGATAACTTTAATAAATGTCCATAGTTGTAACTGTCAATGTTAAGAGGGCAGAATCTTTGAAAAACAGTATGAACATAAAGTGTGTCGGCGCGGTGTTAGTGTTGTTCCTCACGTTAAGCACAGAGGTGCAGAAGTCGGAGTCTGCGGTAAGTGCACGTTTGCTTGTTACTTCTTTTAGTTATTATATTAAAAAAGTAAAACTTTACCGTCACGATTCTTAGTCACTCCCGCCTCAGCTAAAATTTATTAACAGGCTACTTTATAAAATGGAGCTATGGGTTACTTTATAGGCTATATGAAACAAGTGCGGAGCATGTCAATTGAAATATGCGATATTCATGTTCAATTGTAAAAATACAATCCGCTATTTGTTTGCATTTAGCTACTTTATTGAGTGAAAGTCCAAATATATGCACAATGCCCATCACATTTTAATACACCAAACTGAGTGCGTATATGTATAAACAGAGGATGTCCCTTTAAAATGTTTTACCAATGTTAAACACGCAGCAGCAACTTTATTCAAGATATCAGTAATTCATAAAATTGTAAATTCAGCGACTCAAACAGATTTTAACTTTGTTTATGACTAATGTCAACATTATAGACTATCTCTCTAAGATGCTGTGTTTGCTTATTTATGTATTTATTTATTTATTTTATTATAAGTTGCCTAGTTTTTATTTCAATGCGTATTGCAGATTGGTTAACCTCAGCTGTTATGATCAATATCTTCTCTAAGCAGTAGTTTCTAATCTGCATCAACAATTTGTTGCTCAAATCTTACTGGCAAAAGTGAACGAGTTGCAATCTGATTACTGACACTGTATTTGCTCATTACATGTGTGGCATTATTGACAAATTAAATGCTATTATTTTCTCCTTACAAACCTCATGTGTAAAGATTTCTCACTTATTCTCATCTTTAAAATTTCCATATGAACCCACGACATATTTCTCTCATCTTAGCCTCTACAGCGCAGAGTGATCAATCTGACTATGTTTTGCATGTCTGTATCTTTAAACCTGATTGGATACAATGCCACAAATATGAAGATATTGCATAATTTTGTCCGATTCATTGTCCCAAATCCCAATGTCAGTAGCAGTAGACAGACAGGTGGGGACATGTTTAGGGAGGGACCTGTCCTAGAGGTACAGATACACACTTAACAGGGACAGAAGAGCACATTTGGTGACCTTACTACAAAACCATCATGTTCCTACATTTCCCAATGGGCATTGTTGTTCACCGGTCCTGACAGGGAGTTTGAATGTAGTTTGCACTTCCCTTTCAAATTGATTGGCTGTTGGATCGTTCTGATTCAAGATAAGGAATCTGGAGCTCTTTCATATTACTCCTAAGGTTCCGCCCAATTTCTGTTTCTGTGAAGGGTGGCATCTGTCATTCACCGAGGGAGGAGTTAGCTAGCCATCAGGACAGGCATTTAGACATATAGTGCCCCCCATCCCCCAATAGCAAGATTGCATGACCCTCAGGTCTATTCAATAACTGAATCTAACCACAGCCCATTGTTCACACAACCTCTTAACCCCTCGAGTCCTAAAAAATGCCAGTTCATGCATACCACCCCCAGAACAAAATGTCTCCAATGTTTTCCTGATTTGCATTATCAGAGAGACAGTGTGTGGTACTGATTATTTTGGCCAATTTCAAATGTGAAACATTTGTAATGTTACACAAATAGATATATCCTTAAGGCAAGAGTTCCTTGCTTTAAGCATGTGCTCATTGATGCTTTTTAAAGATACTGATCTTACATTGTTCATTAGAGAGTTAATATGCTCAGGACAGGCCTCAAAGCAATTAGTTCAGAAGCATGATGGATTCAAGGGGCTTCGCTGGAATATGAGCCCCAGTGAAATATTATTGATAAATCCTTGCCTGTCCTGAGCATATTAACTCTCTAATGAGCAATGTCAGATTCACTATCAGTACCTTTAAAAAGCATCAATGAGCACATGCCTAAAGCAAGGAACTCTTGCCTCTAGGATATATCTATTTGTGTAACATTACAAATGTGTCAAATTTGAAACTGGCCAAAATAATCAGTACCACACACACTGTCCCTCTCGTTGCCAAATAACAATCTGAGAATCATTTTCCAAGATAAGATTTCATCATTCATTTCATGTGTCTTTGTAGAATCAGAACTATGCCAAATTCACGAATGGACACGTGGGACATGTCCCCACAACTTTTAGCCTGGTTCGATATTGTCCTCACCACTTTTTTTAAACATCTCACACCAGGGATGTAGGCTCTATAATGCAAATTAAAAATATCAGTTGACCATAGCAGAGTATTCATTTCACTTGTTTGTTTGTTTGTTTGTTTGTTTTGTTTTTAAAAAAAAGAGGCAATCTGGCACTGGAATGAGTTGTTTTTGAAATCATGCCGAGTGCTCGTTGCCGCTGTTATCAGTGGCGGAACGCTCTCTTGTGACTCGTATACAGCCACAGTCTTCACACACAGAAGAGCACTTCAATTTATCGCTAACGCCGTTCCGAAGACTCTCTATTCTTTCCTGTGTAATCACAAAACAAAATGCACACAAACGTGTCCCTGCTCTTGATGTAAAATCACTGATGAACATCTTTCACTTTAAAAAGTCTGAAATTGTTCGCAATTCAATTTGATTCATTCGGACAGTTCACTCGCTGAGTGAATTGTTTGCAGTTGTTTCTCACACCGTAACGGCATACTTTATGAGACAGAAAACAAAAAGAGTGCTAGATGAGGTTGATGTTTTCCTACAGTCCATTGTAGAAAACAAAACTTGCAAATGTCTTCTATCGTTTGTCAACTATGAAGCACAGCTCTTTAATGTGCATGAATGACTCTGTGCTACAGGTAAAGACAATTTGGTTACACTTTATTTTAAGGTGACTTAGTTACATTGTACTTACTCAAATAAGTACCGAGTCATATCAATTAACTACATGTTCTTTACATGTACTTAATATAGAGTTACCTTGAGGGTAAGTTATTACTATACATTTAGTAACGTGTACGTTTTTTTGATTGGGGTCGCTTGTGTCCCAGTACTGTGATGAAAGGCTAGAAACGCCTGTGGTAGATACCGCTCGATCTAACTATGAGTTGTCCAGTTGAGGAGCCATTGCAGTGTGAAAGAACAGATTTTCTCCTATTTTTACAATGCCAAAGCCTTTTAACTCAAAGCAGAATGGAATTCCTGGCCAAAATTCCCACCCCTTCTGTCTTTCAGTACTGGCCACCTAGTGATGTAATCTGGTACCACATGACAAAGTTTATTTTGGTGGTAGTTGAAGACAAAAATGCCCTTTGTCAGTAATTAATATTTCCTTATTTAGTTTATATACACATTGAAATTGTGATCATCTGGGATTTTTTAGGTTTTTGTTTTTCTGCAGATGCCAGAACCTAGTTTAACCAGGTCAGAGGGTTTGCTGGTAACTTGAACTGTAAGTGTCTGCTTTGAACTTTTCATTCTTGAAGGAGTCCATACACTGTGCAGGTCAAGGTGTATGAACATGTATGGGTGTGTGTGGCGTCAGTATGTGTTCTCCATCAGATATGATGTGTGTTTGTGTGTGTGTGTGTGTGTGTGTGTGTGTGTGTGTGTGTGTGTGTGTGTGTGTGTGTGTGTGTGTGTGTGTGTGTGTGTGTGTGTGTGTGTGTGTGTGTGTGTGTGTGTGTGTGAATGAGTGCACTCTATACATGCCGTTATGTGTATATATCTTCTGGTATATACATACAAGGGGTATGCACATACATGTTGGTGTGCCTTTGCACATGTCTGCATGTGTAATAGAATCCATCAAAACCCCTAGAGTCACAATTGATGAAGCACCTCAGCTCTCAAAAAAAGCAGACTTGGAGAAACAAACACACCCATGAATTCAACCCAAACATCAGCAATCTGTTTTCACAGCCATAACATCCATTCAGAGCAGAGATATCCACCCAGAGTACCCGGTTTTTGCTGCAGTCTCATGCCAGGATATGGGGACCGAGGTGGGGGTTGGCAGCTCTTGATAGTTCTTTCTCTCCTGGAGGAAAAGCAAATTCCAGTCTTATCTCACCTGCAGGAGAGAGAGAGAGACGGTCATGAGATGCACACAAGTAGCCATGCAAGAATCTTTTTTCAAAACAGGCCCACAAGCGCTCGCAATGCTCACTGTGACAGCTCACTCTAAAAAAGTAGACAGTCTTTATTGGATTTCTATAGCTTCAAAGGTAAAGAAGCCAGTATCAAGATTGCATTCAAGTGTCTGAATGCATGTAGAGAGGAGATGTCCTGTAAGACTCACCTGGTGTGTGTATTACTTCATGCCCAGGCCCTTTAATAATCTTTAATATCTCCTAATACAGTTCTCAGTTAAATTTCAATATTTTTCAGTTGACTTTGACACAGATGTTTCTCCAAACTTTTTAGGAGAATTAAAATTGACAGAAATGGTTACATAATGGTTGTCTAGTGGTAAACATATAGGAATATAAATATGGATAGCATAGCTCAGATCATTTGAGTTTGAAATACACTTGCTAAATAATTATTTTGCACAGTTAAAGATATTAAGTGTGTTTACATACACTTTGAAAGTTCAGTTTCTCTCATACTAAAACAATAATTTGTTAAAAGTATTAAAATTCTTAAATTCAATTTCAAATAACTTTTTGTGGACTTATTGTGGCCAGCCTAAGGCACACCTGTGCAATAATCATGCTGTCTAATCAGCATCTTGAAATGCCACACCTGTGAGTTGGATGGATTATCTCGGCAAAGGAGAAGTGCTCACTAACACAGATTTATACAGATTTGTGAACAATATTTGAGAGAAATAGGCCTTTTATGAACATAGAAAAAGTCTTATATCTTTGAGTTCAGCTCATGAAAAATTGGGAAAAAACAAAAGTGTTACGTTTATTATTTTTTTCAGTGTATTACCAGTTGAAGGCCTAGTAAGTGGTAGATTAAATGGTATGTGTGTGCTGTTGGGGGATTATATTTACAATGTGCTGTGAAAGAGATGCAAATACCATTTAGAATTAGCCAGACAGGATCCTCCTCTCACACCCAATCTCTGTTTCCCCCACTGCCTCACTCCCACAGTGGTTAAACCCTAAGTAAACTGACAAATAGGGTCTTTTTCGGGTGGTGGTTCATTTACACCACACATACAAACACATGCACACGCATTGTGTTTGGTGAAGACATGCAGGGGTCATCAAACTGTGAAAGAACGGTGAGAGAGGAGATACCTGGACAGTCCGAAGGCAGTAGAGACATTATGTACTGCCGCATATCTGTTCATCTCAGTCTGAGACTGAGTCTGAGGCACAGGCATGTTGTAGTTACGTCAGAGTATGAATGTGAGGGAGAGAACATCTATGGTTGCTCCAGACATCTCCCACATTATCATCCTTCCTGTTTAATAGGCAAGTTCAGCAAGCAACAACAAACTGTGAAGATCTAAGTTCTAAGAGCTGAGGATATAGGTTTTATAGTTTTGAGGTTGTTCATCATTTAATAGTAATATTTCACACAGTACTAGTAATATTTTTGTTTTTTATAAATGTATGCAAACATGCTAGTCATCTCTCTGTCCAGTGGTTGTTGTTCATACCTAAGACATATTGTCCATAACAACATCATTGCTTGCTACATAAAGTGTCCAAACAAGATGAGAGCAGAAGTTCTGAAATGGTTGTGTTGCTATTTGTAATATAATATAATATAATTCAGGGTCGGCTTTAGTGAGAATGTGATATGTCAAGTATAGGGATCGTAGTTGATAGGTTCCGGTTTGGAGCGCATGTGATTCGTGGATTAGTTGCAAAGTTTAACCATCATAGAGTGAAAGTTTATCATTTACATGTGTTTTTAAGTCCTGTCAGTTTAAACATCAGGCGCAAGAATACTGGAACTCGTGCGCTGTTTTTTTTTCTCTTCTTTTGAGCTTGAACGGACACGTGCTCGCAAAATTAAGTCAAAATGCCTGTTTCTGCGAGTATCCTCGTGAACACGATCGGTTATGTGTTGTAAACAATTGAGAAAGAAAACCTATGCGTATCAACATTAATCCATAACATGGATTCGTCTTAAAGTGACAACTAGGGGTGCAACGGATCAAAAAACTCACGGTTCGGATCGTTTCCCGGATCAGAGTCACGGATCGGATCATTTTTCGGATCAGCAAAAAAATAAAAAATAAATTGCCTCATGTCTGCACCTATAAACACACTGATAGCTAGGCCTTTCACGATAACAAATTTTGCTGGACGATAAATTGCCCAAGAAATTATTGCGATAAACGATAATATTGATAATAAACGATAATATTGTCGTTCTGAGACCATTTTCATCTAAAATAATGATAATGGCATAATAATGCAGGTATACCTTTTCAAAGATCAATAAACTTATTTCTATAGACTATTTAACACTGAAAACATTTTAAATATCCGCAATAAATGAACAAAACCAAAAACAATAAAAGCAATGGACTCTCATTCTCTGTTAACAAAAAATGCACTTACCAATGTGTGACTTATGTTCACACTGAGAATCATATGCATCATGTACTGTGTGAGCATGCGTCTCATATGAGTATGTGCGCTAGTGTGTGTGCTCGAGTCTCATGAGTATGTTCGCGGAGAGTTTGTGTGTGTGCTCGCGTCTCATTGAGTTTGTGCGCGAGTTTGTGTGTGTGTGCTCGTCTCATATGAGTATGTGCGTGGAGAGTTTGTGTGTGCGCGAGTTTGTGTGTATGCGCGTCTCTCATGATTATGTGCGTGGAGAGTTTGCGTGTGCGCGCATCTCGTGTGTGTAAAGTCTGCGTGTACGTGAGTGAGCGACTTTAGGTGTGTCTGTGCATTTCATATGTATTTGTTTGAGCTTTCAGCAGTATACATGCATGTTTGACTACTTAGTATAGGTGTATGCAAGTGTTTCATATATATGTGCGTGAATGAAGTTTGATTTAAGCCGTAGATGGCACCTCATATGAGGGAGAGAGAGAGTGCGCGCGAGAGAGAGAGGGTCGAGCGAGGGGTAGTGCTGCGCGAACGCCGTTTGTGATGGCTTTAGCCCGCTCTGATTGTGCAACAAGGGGTTGCTTAAATGCCGCGGTGATAAGCGGTTGTTGAGCAGCCTTCGTTTTCACTCCTGTGAGTGAAACATCGGGGCGATGTCGCTTCAAATGCGTGGCCATGCTGCCACAGTGCCTACACACCGTCACGGGTTTTATCCACTAACCTCTTTCCTTAATCATTATATTTGACAGGGAAGCCAACATGCTCCCATACAGGGGATTTAAATGACGCTCAAGCTCATAGTTCAAGCTCCTCCGTTCGCCATGATCACGCTGTGTGTGGATTGAATATGCGCACAATTTTTTTTTTTCATAAATCAATCCGCGGATCACGCGTGTGCCGAACCGAAGATATTGATCCGAACGGATCACGGATCAATGATGATCCGTTGCACCACTAGTGACAGCAGCCTAATATACCCGCAGCTGTTTGTGTCACCAATGTTAATCAAACAACAAAAGAGAAAGAGAAAATAAACTTTTGCAGCTTTAACAAACATAAATTGTATTCATTAATTATATTTAGTAGGGCTGGGAGAAAAAATCGATTCACCTAGCTATCACGATTTTCTTTATTTTTTTTCCGATTCTAAAATAGATTTTTTTATTCCAGAATCGATATAAATTCAAATTCAATTGCTTTATTTTTGTCCTTGCTTGTTGATGAGGTTGACAGAAGTTAGCCACTTTCATTCCAACAGAGGATGAAATGTGTCGTTATCTATGAGTGTTGAGTGACGTTATATCCCAAGTGGACGCGTGGAAGAGACGTGAGACTGAAAGCACTGAAAAGCCCTCGCGCTACTCATATGCTGAGAGAGAGATAAGACAATAGAGCTGCACGATCCATCTTTAAAAGACTGTGACCTCGACTCAAACACCCACGCGATCTTTCAATTCGTCTGTCTATTAAACTTTGACAAAATTATATCGCAACATTCAAAGCTGTGTTGCACTTGGATCAGGTTATAGATTTCGTTTTTTAAACTGAGGGGGGGGGGGATTCCCCCCTTACATGGGTCACATGGGGGGGATCTAAAGATTATGGGGGGGGGGGGGGTAATTTTGATGCATCGGTCTAATTTAATCATCTTCATTTATTAATTAAATGTGTTTCAGTTCAATTCTTTGCTTTTTTTTTTAAAACGTCATACAAAATACACCATGCTCTCTTTCCTTTCCGCAAGCGCTTGGTCTCATTAAAATGACAATTTGGAAGCGGATAATTTCTTCACAAACAGCTCATTATGACTCAATGTTAGAATGCTGCACCTACACTCGATAGTGAGAATAAGATAAGCGCAACGCAGACCACTGCATTGACAGCGTGAAACATGATCTGTCTACAGCCAGGGCTCAGCGGAAGACAGAGAATGCCGGTCCAGCGCTGATTGACTAATTAAATTCGAAAATAAAAGACAGTTTGACATCCTTTTCGCGCATCTGTGAATTTAGTTTTTTAATCATTTGCTCTGAGATAAAGCAAATATATCTGTGCGGGAATTTCTCGCACTATAAAAGCTAACCTTGCGGGAATGGTTTAAATTATGCGCAATCCCCGCATTCCCGCACCGAAATTCAAGCCCTGCTTGGATAAAAGTTTAATGTTCAAATATGAACACTGATGTCTACGATAGCGATCAAAATCAGCTTTGATAGAAACTTGGTGCTTAAAATAACGCATTTATCTATTACATTGTTTCACCACTGTGGCAACAAGTGACTGTTAAAAAATGTATTTGTTATTGACTCATTTATTCAAGAGAATGTAGTATGGTATGATGCTTCTGAAATAAAAGTCAGAAAGATGTGATGATTTGTTTTTGTAAATATGACTTATTTTATACATCATGTACAGTCTGTATACAGTAAGTGTATGATTTAACTTTTCCCGATGGTCTAGTGTTAAAAAAATTGCAATATCAAATCGCAATACATATCGTATCGGCACCCAAGTATCGTGATAGTATCCAATCGGGAGATAGGTGTATCGTCCCAGCCCTAATATTAAGTTCATACAGTGAAGACTATGCAGTGTTATTTTACATTTGATTACTTAATGTCTGCACCTGAATGCAGTTAGATTTACCTGAAAAACATAAAGTATAGGCTACTCTTTTCATTTGTATCTTTGTTCTATTGTATTTTCTATGCTTGTAATTTTTTATTTTCTATAAAGATGCACGCTCCTACAAAATCACCCCAATCATTTATGATTAATTCTTTACAAATAGAGCTATTCAAATCATCTGGTGGAATTGTTTACATATCACAATGTATATCTCAGAAAAACTAAATATCGCAATGTCAGTTTTTTCCAATATCGTGCTGCCCTATTATAATATTTTCTGTTAAAGTATTTTATGCAATTAATGCTACATCCTTTTTTTTCTTTCCTGATAGGGCTACACAATATTGAAGAAAAGTGCAATAACTCATTAAATAATGCGATATCTGATATGCGATTTGATAATGCTTAAAGTGTGTAAAGTAAACTAATATATATATATATATATATATATACTGATTCTTATTAAAGCTACTGTTATTCAGTCAAGAGCAGTGAGTGATTTTCTCTTTGTCTTTTGTTCATGACCCCAGTCATTGCAAGCCGTTGCGATATGCATTATCGCGATATATACACTTGCGATATTTCGATCATTTCTATATATTGTACAGCCCTACTTCCTGAAGTAGCTATGCTAATGTCTCCCCACATCTTTTGGCTAGCTTCATAGTGTTATATACCGGCAATATACCGGTAAACACAATTAACTGTAACCACATACATAGATATACTGTAATAAAATTACGCATGGAAAACAAACTGTCGACAGTCTTAGTGAGTTTGATTCATGCATTGATAGTTTGTGTGTTGTAATTGTATTATGCAAGTTTAGTATTGCTGTAGTTCATTTTACAGTTTCCCCTGCATTATGTTGATTATTAGGGACAAGAAAATAAATTATTTGTCAAATTCGAATGACGTTTTTCTAACTGTTTACAGCAGAGGTCTTCAATCCTGCTCCTGGAGGGCCGCTGTCCTGCAGAGTTTAGTTGGAACTAAACCATGACGGACAGTGTCCCTCCAGGAGCAGGATTGAAGACCTCTGGTTTACAGTATGAGTGAGTTTAATCGATCGTTAATCTATTTATTCTATATCTATATCTAGAATATTCTATATTCTATATCTATCTATATATTTAATGCACTGAGCACTATCACTATCAACACTCTCCAACAGCATAATATTACTTTTAAATCTTTTAAGCCCAATTCCTAGTCAAATTAGAATATCTTAGTTTTATATATCACTTGTGATATATCACTTGTGATGGTATTTTCTATAGATATGCTCAGACGTGCAGTCTACCAATAACATTAGAGCGACAGCACTAGGAACGCCCACAAGCGGCTTCACAGTACAGAGACCAGCGACATGCAGTGACAAAATCGCTTGCGGTGTGAACGGGCCTTTATATGCGCGTGCTGTCAGAGAGACTGTTCTTGGCACTGTCTGAGAGATTGCATATAAAGCGCGCGAGAGAACTGAACTCAGTGCTTTTCGCTGCCCAATTGGGCTTGAACAGTGAAATACACACACTTTTGAGCCAAAGTGACCATGTATTTGTAAGTAAACACAGTCATTTATGTCTTATGTGAACGTAAACGGCTGAGTGAATGGCCGACCGAGGATGGTCTGCATGTATCCTATGATCAGCTATGTCACCTCTATGCGAGTGTAACGCACATGAAAATATCGATTAGAATCTAAATTTTAATCTTAGGTGTGATTAATCGTGATTAATTACAGAAAAATGTGATTAATTAGTCATTGTTTTTAATCAATTGATAGCAATGTGATGTAATATTGTGATTTAAGGACATTTTTCTTTACTGTTGTACAATACCAATTTTTTTGTACTGTGTTGGGATGCCATTTAAAGGAATAGTTCACCCAAAAATAGGGCTGGGCGATAAATCGATTTTATCGATTAACTCGAATGTGTAGTTTACGCCGATTTTTTTTTAATGAAAATCGGTTTTCTCTTTAACAACCGCCGACGCTCCCATCTGGGCTCCCGTAGTTCCGACCGGCCTCAGCGCTTGCCATGATAGAGATACACAAACAACATGGCAAATGAGCAGGACCGCGGCAGCAGAAGCACACCCGCCGAAAACATTTAGGCTACAAGCTGAATCTGCAGGGCCGCCAACTCTCACGAGTTCACTGTGAGAGACGCAATTCTGTCACTTTTTACACGCTCTCACGCCACACATCCATTTTCTCACGCAGAGAAAAATCGCGAAGCAAAGAGGACACTTGACACCGACAGACAAGACAGAGCAGGTTACTATCGATATGAAACAGATTCTCAGCTCTCAGATTCTGTCAATTTTATTACAAAATTCAAACAATAAACACCGTTTTGACGCTTGTAAATGTGACGTGAAAGAACGCTGGCAGATCTCAGTTCAAGCGGCACGTGAACCGAACATCTGTTAACTTACTCTTTACTACCAACTTACCGAAATGTAATAAAATCGATCGATCAGTGTTTTTCAACCGCGGAAAGATGTCCATAAAACAGCTGGAGAACAACATATGTCACGTAACGTTACATTTACCTCAGGATGGCTTTTAATGACCCATAGCACGCATGTTAGTTAGACGCATTATAAAATATAAAACGCATTATATTTAATTTCAGTTAGTACATTAAACCTTAGTAAACCTTTAATAATACCAGCTGACAGGGCTCTCTGTATGTTTACAGCATTAGGAGATTTTTTTTGGGGGGGAGAACAATTAACACATTAACGTATCTACTGTACCTATTTATCCAAAGGAATTTATATTGAATAAAGATCAGAATCAAATCACAAGAATTGAATTGAAATTGGGAAATTTGTGTTAAGCAATAATAAAAACAGTAGCATACCAGTAAACTTAATAAAATTATGTTTAGTTACCAAATAATTTGACAATCACAATACACTTATTGTGATGCAAGTTTTTTTTGTTTTTTACACATCCCCCCCAATCCCAATCCACCCATTTTATTTTATGTTACATTTTCATTGTTTTCAAAGACAGGGCCTGTCCTCTTGTCTTTTTGGCTTGTTGTTTTTGATTGCACTTTAATGGAGATCAAATCCCAGAAGGGAATATTAAAACAAAATAAAGTTAAAACTTGTTTTGAACAATTTCTTTGTCATCTGCAGATTGATTTTAAGTAGGGAGAGAAAAAAATCGATTTAAATCGTAAATCTGATTTTTTGTGAAAAAATCGGGGATTTTTTTTTAGGCCATATCGCCCAGCCCTACCCAAAAATAAAGATTTGATTCTGTGATCATTTACACTCATTGATACACTCATCACTCATTTCGTTCAAAATTTTGTTCTGTATAATTTTCTTTCTTCTTTCATATTATGCAATTCAGTTTTGGTTACCAACATACTGTACCTCAAAATATTTTTTTGTGTTCTGCAGAAGAAAGTAAGTTATACAGGTTTGGAACAACATGTGTGTGAGAAATTGATGACAGATTTTTCATTTTTGGGTGAACTATCCCTTTATTGTAACAGCTAATGTAAAATAGGAAGGAAACCTTCAGAGGAATATTTGCACAGTTTACGTAAGTGTTTTATTTACTTCCGAGTGTGATGTTATATGCCAGATGTAAACTTGCCCCATCAGAGTGACATCAGCCATGTTTAAGATAGGAAACCTGCTCAAGCCCATACCTGTGTTTTGATCCTTTTGAACATTTGCCAACTCCCAGTGCCCAACATTCAGGCCTCTAACTTGCATTCCTCCTTTAGCAGGATAAAGTCCACAGACTCCACATTTATATCATTCTTTTAGCAAAAATGTGAAGGAATACATGTGACCTGGTGTTTTATGTGCTTGTAGTTTTGGGGTGAATTTGTTTTACAGCAATTTTTACCTTGCTTTGCAAAAGTGCCATGAAGGTGTTAGCAATTGTTTATTCTTTGGAAGTATTTGAGGCATGTCTGCTCCGGATACATGTGAAGTGTGAATAAAAGTGATCTAAAATCAGAAACATTGTTTAAAAAAACAACAACAGACGGGATGTCTGATTCAGTGTTCAAAGACTAGCAGTAAAGAACAAATAGGAAAAATTGAGCAGACAGGAGAGGTGGTACGGTGCATTCCTGATGGATTTGATAGCAGTGTTGCCGTCTACTTGTGTAAAGTACAAATACCTGTTGGTAGAGCTACACGATTCTGGATAAATTAAGATTTTTTTTTTTTTTTTTTTTTTTGGTTAAGTAGAGATCAAGATTCTCCCACAATTCTGAACAAACAGTTGAACAAAATAACATTTAGTTTACTAGAGGTTCTGACAAAATGTTAATTGCTGCCTTATTTTTAAAAATGCTTAATTAATTTGAAAGAATTTTAAAAAAAAAATTGGTTTGAATAAATGATTCAAAGACTCACTCATAAATACTTCACTTCAACTAATCTACTGAATGAATGATTCAGTGACAAATACATATTTTTAACACGTCACAACCTAGTGGCTTAATGATGTAATCGACGCAATTGTTATTTGAAGAGTCGAGTTACTTTCAAAAGGTTATTTACTCTATTTTGATTGCTACCGTAGACATCAGTTTTCATATCTGAACTATAAGCTTTTATACCAGTTGTTCTGTAATAATTTGAATATTTGTAACAGAAATAATGATACTTTGTGGTTGAAAAGACTGTTTGTGAAGTTGTTTTATGCCTATACATGACTACTGCAGATTTGAATGTTGGTATGATTTTGTCAAAGGTTTAATAGACAGGCGAATCGCTGTCATTTAAGAATGAGATTGCGTTGGTGTTTGAATCGAGATTGTGATCTTAATCGTGCAGCTCAACCTGTTGGTAGAATTGCACTGAATGAGGTGATTGCATAAGGGGGAAATGGCCATATTAATCTTAACCAAGTTTAATTACTCGCAAATCTGTTGAAATGAGATATTAATGTTAACAGCTGGGAAGTATTGAATGGACTGTATTCTATACTGAATATGTAGCTACATATCTTAACAGAAATGCTTTAGCCTCAGCTTAAGACCTAGACAATAGGCCACTCAGTGTCTATGTGTGTATGTGTCCTTTTAAAAGCCAACTTGTCAACATTTGACTGACATCTGTAGAGATGTCCATTCATCCATTTATTCATATTTTTTCCTTAAGGGAGGAAAGGAGATGTACATCAGGAACAAATACATTGTGTTTGTGTGTGTGTTTGGATTGAGTGTTGGGTCAAGGAATTGATCTCTGATCTACTGTAGATGTCTTCTCCCTCTTTTATCTGTCATTTTAACCTGTAAAACTTTGTCTGAACTGCAGTAGATGAAGTGATCTCTCATTCTTCAGTGCTATGTCTGAATACTTCTTCCCATATGCTGAAGACAAGAAATATGTTGTCTTCATACACAGATGTGTATATAATATTTTTGAAAGAAGTCTTGTGGTCACCAAGGCTTTATCAAAAGTACAGTAAAAACAGTAATATTGGGAAATATTATTACAATTTACAATAAATGCTTTCTATTTTAATATATTTTAAAATGTAATATTTATTTCTGTGATTGCAAAGCTGAATTTTCAGCATCATTTCTCCAGTCTTCAGTCACATGATCCTTCAGAAATCATTTTAATATGCTGATTTAGTGCTCAAGAAACATTTCTTATTATTATCAATGCTGAAAACAGCATGAAACAAAAATCTTTTGTAACATTATAAACGACTTTACTGTCATTTGGGATCAGTTTTGGGTAAGTTACTCTGAAAAAGTAATTAATTACTAGCTACTAACATTTTTAACAGTGTAATTATATTGCTGTACTAATTAATCTCTCTAAAAAGTATTTCATTTCTAATTACTAATTACTTTCTAAATCCCATATCAACCTTGACCAGTTCAACAATCCAAGGATAGACATGAAACTGCTCTTTTAATTCTTTCAAATAAATCATTTAATATGGCATAAATTATTCTTGAACTGAAGTATTTAAAAGGAGATGGTAAACATACATTTTAACATTTAGACGTTCATTTTTGATGTTAAAGCGATAGTGTTCTCCCAAAAATTAAAATTAGCCCATGATTCACTCACCCTGAAGTAGGGCTGCACGATGTGTCGTTTTAGCATCGATATCGCGATGTGCGCATCCACGATAGTCACATCGCAGGATGTTGCGATGTAGGCCTAAGTCGTACAGTAGTTGATCCGTGATTCATGATCTGTACGGGCCAGCAGCTCCGGATTAATTGCAAAGTTTAACCATCATATAGTGAAAGTTTATCATTTGCATGTGTTTTTAAGTCCTGTCAGTTTAAACATCAAGCGTAAGAAGACTGGAACTTGCGCGTTGTTTTCTGTGAGCCGGGCAGATCAGTGGTCTTTCTCTTATTTCTGAGCTTGAACGAACACGAGAATTCAAAATAAAGTCAGAATGCCCTTCCTCCATTGAACAATTTTTGGCGACCGCCAAAGCGTATTTTTGTCCCGCCAAAGCCTTATTTGACCGGTGAGTGATAGATGACTGACTGCTGCGCAAAACTGAGAGAACGAGCAGAGAGACAGAGCCCCGGTCGCGCGCGCACTCTCACCGTTTTCAAACTGTCTTGCTCTCTCACCCTCCCTCGCGCATATTAATGAATTGAGTTGACTGAATATCTTTGAGAATACACAATGGTAAAAGGTCGGAAGACCGAAGTTTCAGGTGAAGCATTCGGATATATTTTTTTCCTGAACTACCGCTGGTTGTGAATTGTGCTAAAAAAAATATTCTCTGAAAAGCGTTCCACACATTCAGATAAACCACACTTTCAATAAACAAAACAAAAAAAATCTATCCAGTGATGAAATGTTTTCTGTGTTGAGACCAATCTTGTGCGATGTCCTAACTGCCGGGATAATCACACAACGTGTGCCGTGGTCCGTTAATGACACCTCCAATTCGCGAACGAATGATTCATTTGAACCGATTCACTTTAATGAATGGTTAAAACAACTTATCTGTCCAACACTGAACTCACGAGATATAACAAATCGGAAACACTTTACAATAAGGTTCCATTTATTAAACTCTAGTTAACTACATTAGTTAATAGAATCTATGCAGATTTACTCCTTTACAAAATCACCCCAGTCATTCAGATGATTCATTCTTTCCAAAGAAAGCTATTTAAGTCATTGGGTGAAATTGTTTTCATATCGCAATATATATCGCAGAAAAATAAAATATCGCAATGTAATTTTTTCCCAATATCGTGCAGCCCTACCCTGAAGCCATCCTAGGTGTTTATGACATTCTTCTTTCAGACGAATACAATCGGAGTTATATTAAAAAAATGTCCTGGCTCTTCCAAGCCTTATAATGGGAGTCCATGAAAGTTCATCCATCCATTATAAAAGTGCTAGACACGGCTCTGGGGGTTAATAAAGGCTTTCTGAAGTGAAGTGATGTGTTCGTGTAAGAAAAATATCCATATTTAAAATTTGATCAACTAAAATATAGCTTCCGGCAGACGGCCGATGCTAGTCAAAACCTTATACTTTTGAGTAGCTTTTATAAACGTGCCTTGGAAAAACATTACTGGTGGGTGTGTATCTGGAGTGAGACAATCTGCGCGAGACAGACATTGTAATATCTAAGTGTCTAGCCTGCTTTAAAACAAGGTTGTAATTATATAGCTTTTGTCAGATAGGGATGTGTGTGCATGCTTCTTCAATGTCTTTTTGAACAATTGAGCGGGAATAGATCTTGTTTCAACACGAATTAGTCTCACATCTTTAGAGAACCAGAGTCATGTGCTCCTTCCCTAAAGAGCAAACCTATTTACTTTCCATGTCATACACACCCTTGCTTTTCAACTCTTGGGTCTTCCTCAGCTTCAGTCCCATCTGCTTCTGCTATTAGTGGTGAATGGAGGCAGTAGTGGCTCCCCTGTGTTACTCTGTTTCACTGTGTGCATGTAAAGAGCAGCTAATGTTTGCCCTGTTTCCAGTAAACAGTAAATCAGATGAGGCTTTAGTTCTCAAAAACATCTGTTTGGATTAGAGGGGAAAAAAGGAAATTAAATGATTACCTTTTTCGTCCTTTAGATTTATAGATTATAGGATTTCTGATCATGCCTTGTTTTGTTTTTATTTTGTGAATGTGGATATTTGTAAGTTATTGCAGAGTAAGTAACATTTTCTGCAATATTTAATTGTGTTTTCCTTGGCCTATCAATGCTTTTCCAACGATGCTCTGCCATCTGCCATCTATCCTCTTCTTGTCTTCTGACAACACAGGATGTTTTTTTTAGAAGGCTTTGACTTTGGAAGAGAAAAAATAATCTTCAAAACAAAAATATATTAGTAATGAGTTCAATTATCCTCTTAGCCTTGGTGAGCATAAGGGACTTCTTTCAAAAACATTAATAAAAACTTACCGACCCCAAACTTTTGAAGGGTAGTGCATCCCACAATGCCCCCCGAAAATTCCCGAAAGCATCTAGATCTAAGCAATTGCCTCAAACTGCTTTATGACAAAAACTTCAAGAGTGCTTAATTCATTTGAGCCCTGCAGTTTTAGATTCATATGCAAGCTGGGTATGGCGTGCAGGTTTGAACACGCTCTGTGGGGGATAGAATTAGATCTCCAGATTATAGTTCAGGTGAGAACTTGTCTCGCATTTAATGGAGTGCCAGTCCACGTCCAGTACTTCTCTGCTGTGATCCCCACACTGCGAACGTCATTGTTGCTGTGATACTACAAATGAAAGCTGATTCCAAGAGAGGAAAGAGAGGAGCTGTTTATGTAGCAGTCTTGAACTGTCCACCCGTACTGTTAGTATACATCAGCCCTCTTTCTAGCTTCCTCTAGTGGTGAAGGGAGGGACTTTATGAGCCCAGCTGCTGTTGCATAAACCACTTTATACTGATCTGCAAATATTTAGAGAGAATGATGTTTGTACCAAAATCACATTCGGAGCACCTGGACATGTTGACATTGTTGAGTTTTAAACAAGTGCAGATTAGGTGGATAGTTTCTGCAAATATTGTGCCTTCTCAGATATTTTTACCGCTTGCATGATAGGAGAAATATGTAGATTTCACTTTCTCTTGGGAAATTTGTGTGTATTTTGAGAATTTGATAAGAGTTTTATCAGTTGGGTTAGTGATTTGGACACGCAATTCATAGAAAGTCAGAAATTGTTAAAGGGATAGTTCTCCTAAAAATGAAAATGCTGTCAGTATTTACTCACCCTCATGTTGTTCCAACCCCGTAATACCTTCGTTCATCTTCGGAACACGAATTAAGATATTTTTGATCACTCCTCCATAGGCTTCTAAGGGATTGACACTTGAATCCTGAAAAGTTATTAAAGACATTGTTAAAATAGTCCAAGTGACTACAGTGGATCAATCTTAAGTTTATTAAACGACGAGAATCCTTTTTGTGCGCAAAAAACAAACAAAAATAACGACTTTGTTTCAACTATTCATTTCCTTCTCTTTGGGCCTATAGTCAGTTAAACTAGTGATATAGCATAAGCTTCTGTTGTTGTACGTCACATGCATCACATACGACCAGCGTCGGCCAATAGTGAGCCTACGTGTGACGTAGCTCTACGCTATTACACTAAGTTAACTGACTAGAGGCCCACAGAGAAGGAAATGAATAGTTGAAATAAAGTCGTTATTTTTGTTTGTTTTTGCGCACAAAAAGTATTCTCGTCGCTTGATAAACTTAAGATTGAGCCACTGTAGTCACTTGGACTATTTTAACGATGTCTTTAATAACTTTTCGGGGCCCTTAGAAGCCTATGGAGGAGTGATCCAACTCTCAGATTTCATCAAAAATATCTTAATTCATGTTCTGAAGATGAACGAAGGTATTACGGGGTTGGAACAACATGAGGGTGAGTAAATACTGACAGAATTTTCATTTTTGGAGGAACTAACCCTTTAAAGGATAGTTCATCACAAAATGAAAATTTTACATTTACCTCAAGTTGTTCCAAAACTTTATGAGTTTCTTTCTTCTTCTGAACACAAAACAAATTATTATGAAGAACATGGGTTACATATTACAGTTGTTGGTCCCCATTGACTTCCATAGTATATGGGGAGAAAATTCAATGGAAGTCATTGGGGACCATGGAACTGTTTGGTTACCAAATTCTTCTTTTGTGTTCAGATGAAGAAAGAAACTCATAAAGGTTTGGATCAACTTGAGGGTGAGTAAATTATGAAAGAATTTTCATTTTCGGGTGAACACTTTAATGATTTCATTCATGTGTGTTTTAGATGTAAACAATATTTATACTTGTAAATGTGACTAGATGACAAACATCCTTATTTTGAATTCAGTAACCAGACTTGTTTTGGTTGATCCATTCCAGATTAGGTGTTGGAGTAATGACCTTGACTCAAGAGTCTGAGAACCTTCTAAACCCATACTTACAGTCCCAGTCCCACGGTCTTGCTGTGTCAGTGTGTGAGAGATGTCTTTTTCCTCCTTATCAGGAGCGCTTATGCGTACTGTTTTGAATTTAGCCCACAAAAGAAGAGATGCACAATGCAACAGCATCACTGACCTGATTTCACCATTCAGGAACTGTTAAGATATGGTGTTGTTCCGTGATGAGATAACTTGCTTGATGAGATAACTAGACTGACCCACCAGGAGTGTATTTTTATGGCAGATCCTAATACCAAGTGTCTGATATCCAGAACATATTCTTAATTATTTTGACTAATAATTAAACAACAAAATTACAGCAATTAATATTATTATTACTATTATCATTATTAGTTTAAAATGCTAAATGTCAAGCATTTACTTGATTAAGCATTTTAAGCAGCATTTACCAAAAATCTATAATTTAATTCCTTCTAATAAAATGAGTCATTCATTATAATTATTTATGTCTGCATTAACACAGCAATGAAATTACTTGTGAAAACTGTTGTTTCCTATAATGCACTGTGGTGTAATGGCATTGTGAGATGCTATTTATCAGTTATTTATTGGTTCACTACCCTTCAAAAGTTTGGGGTTGTAAGGTTGTATTACAGTTTTTGGAAGAACTCTCTTATGCTCAACATAACGTATATGAAAAATACAGTAAAAACAGTAAAATTTGGAAATTTCTATTTTAAAATCTATTTTAATATATTTTAAAATGTAATTTATTTCTGTGATGCCAAACCTGAATTTTCAGCATCATTACCCCAGTCTTAGTGGCACATGATTCTTCAGAAATCATTATAATATGATGATTTGCTGCTCTAGAAACACTTACTAAGCATGAAAGTTTGACTAACGTTATTTGTAGAAATATACTGGTCAAACCGATTGGTATTGGTAACTTCTGGGTTTTCCTTGCATTCCTGGGAACAGGCTTCATTTTATTGTTCAGGTAAAAGTCAAGCTCTTCATAGAGTAGGAGACTTGTTGAGTTTGATGTCATTTTTGCCATTAAGACTATCTTCTGAGATTATACTTTGATAAACATTTGACCGCCTTGTGCGTTTTTCCCTCACCTGCCGCCCCTACGCAATTCACTCGGCCTCAACTGGTTTATCTGTAGAGGTTGAAGGTCATTCTTCTCATAACTCCACAGGAATAGGAATAAAAAAAATCCAGGGATGAACCAAGGCAAGACATCAAAGAGAGGTGCTTTCTGCTCCATTAGATTTGAAAGAGTTGTACCCTAATACATGTTTTAGAAGAGATTCTTATGGGCCTTGAAGTCATGAAAATCCAGCAGTGACTGTGGAAAAAGAATGCAGTGAAATGTGTTATTCTTACTGTTTATTGCTGAATGGTGCCTGGAGGGAAAAACATAGCGTTTCAGTGTGTTTGTGTTAAAAAGTGTGAGAACAGTGAGCAAGATGGATTTGTCACACTGCAGGACCATTTCAATGAATTGAACGCTAAACGGTGATTCAAAATGTCACAGCACCTAAAATGCACACTTTACCTATTTAGTTTCAACCTAGAATGTTTATGTTTAAAAAACTAGTGTAAGAGAACACGTGTGTGTGTGTGTGTGTGTGTGTGTGTGTGTGTGTGTGTGTGTGTGTGTGTGTGTGTGTGTGTGTGTGTGTGTGTGTGTGTGTCTGTGTGTGTGTGTGTGTGTGGTAAACCCTACATTGTGGGTGGTATCCACAATTTTTTGGTCCCCATGGAACAGCTTATATACTAAGTAATGTTTAAAATGTAAAAATGCATAAAGTTTTCTGTGATGAGTATAAGGTTAGGGTTAGGGAATAACATGTGCAGTTTGTACAGTATAAAAATCATTATGTCCATGTAATGTCCCCATAAAACATGAAAACACAACATACCTCACTATACATCACCTCTTTGTCCTGTCATTAACACCTTTTATAATTTACATACCCATTTGTGCTGTATGAATGTGTTTGTATATGTGTGTGTGAGTGTTTGATTGGGCCATTCAGACACACACATTATTTGTGGTCTGCTGCCGCTTAGCTCTGTCTGCTCCCAGCATTCATTTGCCCTCAGGCCATCTTTCAGTAGGGGTCAGTTAATCCACCGGAGCCCTAGACTGGAATTTGCATTCAGCTTCAATGGATGAATTGTTGCACTGCTTAATATTCTCCACTGGGTGGCCCTGTTCAAACTCTGTTTTCTAGACATACACACATTTGTCAACACCTGCATGGATATCTATTAGCAAAAATAGATTTTCTCAACTTTTCCAGTTACTGTCTAATATTGTTGGCTCATGTATGATACACTAACCATTCAAAAGTCTGGGACGTGTAAGATTATAATAATAGTAATTAATACTTTTATTCAGCAAGGATGCATTAAATTGATCAAAACTTTTGTGAAGTCCAAAGTATATATGTAACATAATATGTGATAATAAATTATATTTAAATAATTTAATTATACACTACTACTTTGTGGTCAGTTAAATTAAAGACATTTATACTTTTATTCAGCAAGGACAGATTAAGTTGATCACTAAGGGCAGCAAAGACTTTTATTTATTTTTTAAAATCTATTTAAAAAAATACTGCTGTTTTTAAACTTTCTATTCATCACAGAATCCTGTAAAAATGTTTGACAGCTTCCACAAAAATATAAAGCAGCATATCTGTTTTATATGAAAATTATAAGAAAAGTTTCTTGAGCAGCAGCAAATCATCATATTCAAGCATATTCATAGCAGCTAATCAACTTATTAGAATGATTTCTGACGGATCATGTGACACTGAAGACTCGAGGAATGACGCTGAAAATTCAGCTTTGCCATCACATTGAAATATATTACATTTTAGAATACCATTAAGATGTAAAACAGTTATTTTAAATTGTAAAAATATTTCACAATATCACTGTATTTTTTATCAAATAAATGAAGCCTTGGTGAGCATAAGATACTCTTAATAATAATGGTATTAGTTTTTAACTAAATTGTGTTTTTATATAACAGTCAGAATTATTCTTATCATCTGAGGTTTTATTTCCTCAGTTGTATAAAGTGTTTTGGACAAATGTCTCACCAATGGATAACAAAATATGACAACACCTCTCTTAATAAAAAAAATTTTTAATTTTTTTTCTGTTTTCTGCTTTCTGTGAGGGGTAGTAGATATACTTATAATTAATTATATAAAACAGTAAAATGAACTGTCCTTCTGCTGATGCATCTATCAATACATTCTTTTGTTGTCATTGTGAAGATGTTCGTGAGTATATGACATTGAATACTTAAAGGGACAGTTCATCCAAAAATTTTAATTCTGTCATCATTTACTCACCTCCAAGTTGTTCCAAAGCTGTATGAATTCCTTTCTTCCACTGACCACAAAATAAGTTATTTTGAAGAATGTCTGTAAAGAAACAGTTGATGGACCCCTTTGACCCCCTTTTTTTCTCCATACTATGGAAGTCAATGGGGTCCATCAACTGTTTGGTTACCCATATTCTTCAAATAACTTCTTTTGTGTTCAGTGGAGAAAGAAATGCATACAGGTTTGGATCAACTTGAGTGTGAGTAAATGATTTTCCTTTTTGGGTGAACTATCCCTTTAAATGTACATGTCTTATAATGTGACATGTTTTATCTAAAATTATTTTAAACTGTATTTTATTTACACTTGTCGTCATACTTTCCTATACACATCCATATACGTAAAGTCTTGATGTTGATAATAAAAGTTCATAGATACTGTAAATGATGTGTCAACTGCCCTCAAGTATGAAGTGCATTGAACATTCAGTGCTCACATCTCCTTTAATTCGCAGGGCTGTTTTCAATAGCAGAATGACTGAGTCAAAAAGGTGTGCTTGTTCCAATCGGTCTCTGTCTGCTTTTTTCTGCAGGTCTTGAGATGCTCTGCCAAAAGATTAATCTTTTAATAAGCCCTTGCTAAATTTCCATTGGGTGTGCTTTTGATTCTGATTTGACTTTGATTTATATTGTGTTTTTTTATCATGATTCAGGGATGCCTTGACCTAAAATATTGAGGTCTCTTTAGTGTATATATATTCAGCTGAGTGCTTTATAGTGTGGCGCTCAGTGTTGTCGATTTCAATATGCATGCATTGTTTAGGAATGTTAAAGGAAACTCTGTTCCTCTACTGACACCTGTCAGCCAGATCAATACATTGTGTGTGAAAGGTTAACCATATATATATAACATTGCGGACCTAAGCAAAATGCCAGGAAACTCACTCGGCTTGTCTGTTTTGACCCTGACAAGGTCTAAAACTGTTTTCATGTGTATTTGCATTTTCTTTGTGGCTTTTGGTAGTGTGGTTCGCTATGCAAAGTTGCTTAGAACCTTTTCATAAATCTCTTCTCTCATATTGAAGAGTCCTCTTCACACAATCTCACAAAAAGAAAGAAAAATAATAAGCAGATAGTTGTACTTCTCAAAGCAGTAATGTCATTTGCAATAATAATCATTTTCAACACAGGCTGTAAAACATTGTTTGTGTCTCAAAACCTAATGAGACGCCTGACTTGAGAAACAGGAGCACACAAGACGTGAAGTCTCAAATTGTACTTTAGTATTGTTCAAAAGTTTAAGGTCGGTAAGATTTTTTTGGTCCCACTTTATATTAAGTGGCTATAGGTTCTATGTACTTACATTGAAATGAATAATTTGATACAATGGACTTAATGTGTACATACATGTTTTTACATTGTACTTATATTTTGAAAATACCTGCGTGTAATTACAGCTGTAATTAATGTATGAAATTACATTTGTAATTACACTGTTGACACTTAAAGCTTAAAGCTACCCATACCACCACAGCTGATCCTAACCTTACCCGTATCACAATAGCAGCAAAAGTGGTTTACAATACAACATGAACACAATAAGTACTTTGTAGTTAGTTTTTGATGTAAGAACATAACATAAAGCTACTTAATATATAGTGGGACCAATTTTTTTATTGATTTAAAAGAAACATCTTTTTTATGCTGCATTTATTTGACCAAAAATGCCATAAAACAGTACTTGTGTTAAATATTTATACAATTTTCTATTAATATTAATATTTATTATATAATATTAATATAATATATTCTTTTTTTTTATTCAGCAGCCATTACTCCAGTCTTCACATGATCCTACAGAAATCATTCTAATACTGATTTGGTGCACAAGAAACATTTATTCTTATTATTATCAATGTTGAAAACGGTTTAATATTTAGTGGAAACTGTGAAACATTATTTTCAAGATTTTTTGATGAATAGACAGTTCAAAAGAGCAGCATTTATTTGAAACAGAAATATTTTGTAACATTATAAATGTCTTTACTCTCACTTTTGATCAGTCAAATTCATCCTTGTTAAATAAATGTATTTCACATTTAAAATCTTAAAATTTAAGGACGATTATTGAATTTCTAATGTTCCTGTTTGGTAATATTGTTTTAAGAGTTAGTGGTTATTTCTAGAGAAAGCAAATATCGTCATCTAGTGTTTGTATGAAAAATACCCATGTGTCTTTTATAGAACAAAAAAAGCAACTACAATGTACAAGCAATTAATAGCTGTGCTTTAATTATCATTTATTCTGATTCATCAACAGTAATTTAACAAGCACTCGTAAAGCTGTAGACGTGTTTTGTATTTATTTTCCAGAGTTTCCATTTTGTAACGAGTCTTTTGCCCTCTTGATCTTTCTCCAACATTAAAGAACTACATACATGAATATTACATTTGATTAATGTTTAAAATCATGTTCACTTTATATCAGTTGCATAGTAAAAGCTATTCTGTATATTGCTGTGTCCACACCACTAGATGGAAGTATGTCACACAAATTCCAGTTAACACTATTGCCTCTTTTCTAACCCTGTCAGTACAATAGAAAATGAAATGTACATTTTACAGATTTACGGCATTCACACATATTCTATTTCCAGTGAAATGGTATTTTCCTGTGAAGGCTGTAGTCACTTGGTATTGTGGTTTACATCTGTTTGATAACATTTGTGGAAGCTTTATTATTTGTATCAGGATTGATGATGTCACTGATCATCTGATGATTATGAGTTGTGAAACTTCATTTAAATAGATTACGAAGATGCTCTTGAACAAAGAATTAATTTATGACACTGAAGTGGATTTTATAACTAATGATCATTTCATGTGCATTCATTAACGGTCAAAAGTTTGGAGTATTTAAGATATTGTTTTATGTTTTTGAAAGAAGTATCTTATGTTCACCGAGTCTGCATTTATTTGATCTAATTATTAATAGTGTTCTTATTATTATTATTGTTGATGTTGAAAACAGTTTTGCTGCTTAATAATTTGTTGAAACCGTGATCAACTGTTTTTCAGGATTCTCTGATGAAAAGAAAGTGGAAGAGAACAGCATTTATTATTTGAAATAGAAATCTTATATTACATTATAACTTTTGATCTATTTAATTAATCCTTGCTGAATAAAAGTATTAATATCTTACCGACCCCAAACTTTTGAATGTTTAGTGTATCAACATTGATAATAATATGACATGTTTCTTAAGCAGCAAATCAGCTTATTCGAATGATTTCTGAAGGATCATGTGACACTGAAGACTGGAGTAATGATGCTGAAAATTCAGCTTTGCATAACAGGAATAAATTACATTTTAAAAATATATTTAAAATAGAAACACAGGTCTTTTAAATTGTAATAATATTTCACAATATTACTGTTTTTACAGTATTTTATATCAAATAAATGTGGCCTTGGTAAGCATAAGAGAATTAATTAGTATAAAAATCTTAATTATTGCTAACTTTTCACTGTTAGTATATGTCTCCAAAATATGTGGTTATTATATTAATAATTGTGTTTTGTGTTTTCAGGCGTGTCATGGCTGTGGGACTGGATCGAAGTGTGACTGCAGTGGGGTGAAAGGAGAGAAGGTGAGTGTTTATCCACAAAAAAACACACAGAACACTGTGCAACATCATCACATTCAGACAAAAAACTGAGTCACGCATATTAGAGAATATAATTTGTCAAAGTTAAAAACACTAAACTGAGTGATAAATGTATATTGTGATGTCTAGTAAGAAAATGACTAACTTTTCATTTGATTTTACTCTAATCATGATGGTTGCCATGTAACGGTCACATCTCACAACTGCATACACAAACTACACCTGGACTAAATAAACTCAATAAAAAAGCTGGAGCCTCTAATAATTTTAACTGCATTTATTGTAGTCAAACTTTTTGCAGTACTAGAGTGATGGACAATAACTGCTGGATAAATTTCCCTCTTCACTTCCTGTTAAATGATTTATTTCCCCCTATTCCATATGCCGTTTACAGTGCCTTCTAACTGAACATGTACAATCCCTTTGGATTAGAATCTCCCTGGTGGAATATCCTGTAAAGTCCACTTAATAGGGCATTTGTGGTCGAATGGAACGCACCTGATGTCCATAGGCTCATATAAATGTTGTTCTAGCCTTTTCAGTAGGCCTAGCTAAATTCTTGAGCTGCACGATTAATTGTTAAAAGGTTGCGATCTCGATTCGAACACCCACACAATCTTATTCCTAAATGACAACAATTCGCCTGTCTATTAAACCTTTGACAAAATCATACCAACATTCAAATCTGCAGTAGTCATGTATAGGCATGAAACAACTTCACAAACAGTCTTTTCAACCGCACTGTATCATTATTTCTGTTACAAATATTCAAATGATTACAGAAGAACTGGGATAAAAGTTTATAGTTCAGATATAAACACTGATGACTATGGTAGCAATCAAAATCACCTTTTAACTCTTTCCCCACCAAACACTGGATTTTCAGATTATCCGTGTTTAAGGTGGTATGAGGTAGGGGGCGCTATTATGCATCTTCTGAAAGAGGACTGAATCTCCATACGAAGACGATGTAGAAACAAGCGATATCATAGGTAATCATATGCAGATGTAAAATAACACGATCACCAGCATTAAACAGCCTATAAATCAAAACTGCCTAATGTTACTGAATGAAATGACGACCCAGGACGAGCTATAGGACTGTGCAAGCATTAGGGGTGTTGATAGACTTGATCTACTCCATCTATGTATTGATCATTGTTCTGAATTTAATCTGGATGTAGTCTTTGACAAAAATGTGAATTTCTCAGCTTTTTGTTCAAAATGTTACTTTTTTTATGAAACTTACCCATATTTAAGTGTTGATAAAAAAAATAATGCAGGAAGATAAAACAGATTTTTTAAAGCAGAGGCTCTGTTCTTTCCTTTGATATATTGCATGTTAAGATATTCATTCAATAAAATATTTTGGGGGGCCATGAAATTTTGTGAAAATGATCAAAAACACTGGCTGGCAACTTACAAAAAAAAAAAAAAAAAAACACCGGAATAAAATTATTACATTGTTATGCCACTAGGTTGCATCGTGTTAAAATATATATATTTGTCATTGAATCATTCATTTAATAGATTTGTTCAAAAACGCATGTTTCTTACATTAATGAAACAAGCAAAGTATTTGAGTGATTCATTGAATCATTCGTTCAAACTGATGTTTTGAAATAATTCTTCCAAATTAATTTAATATTTTTAAAAAGATATTAATCATTTAACATTTATGCAATTAACATTTTATTAGAACCTCTAAATTGCATGTTATGTTTTTAATTGTCTGTTCAGAATCGTGTGAGAATTGTTATCTCTATTTAAAACAAAAAATTGTGATTATCAATTTATCCAGAATCGTGTAGCTCTACTATATTCATTTGTTAAAATGAAGCGAACATGAACTCAACAAAAGCCTGACTCTTTTCATTTTAATCTGTGCCTCCAGAAGTGCTGCACTGGGTAATGTATCACTTTATGCTTAGATGTTAGTGGTTTTAAAGACTTTTACACAACACCGTTTTCAACTAAAAACGGAAAACTTTTTATGCGTTTTGGCCGTTCGCGTTTCCGTTATTGTCTCTGTGTGAACCACACAAACGCAAATTTGTAAAACAGGTACAATTCATCCATATTACGTGTTCAGTCTATTAGGCACGTAGTGTTTCTTTGCAAAGTGACATCGCCAAATACCGGCCTGACATAATAATACAGTGTTTGTTTGTAGTTTCCGCGGATCCATGTGAACAGGGATCGTTTTGACAATATTGTCGTTCTTTACGTGAAAAACGCAAAGGAAAAACGTTTCCGTTATTAGTACTTCGTTGTTGTGTAAACATGCCCTTAGACACTAGTCTGATTGGATCTCTTTAATGTTTTTTTTTTTTCTATGTGCATTATGTTTCATTTTTTTCTAATTGATGTTAACTCCTATGTACATCCTTAATGTCTTTGGTCTCTTTTATGTTGTTCCCTTAAATATTTTGCTAACTTTAATGACAGGGTGATCGAGGGTTTCCAGGTTTATCAGGCCAGCCAGGTGTTCCAGGTTTCCCTGGACCAGAGGGGCCGATTGGACCTCGTGGAGAGAAGGTCAGTGGTCAGGCCATTATGATATCATATAATATATGCATAATAACTGCTGTTCAACCAGAATCTGTTACTAATCAGCTATACTGTTGCTACTATTAAGACTGGACTTTCTTTCTTTCACAGGGTGATGATGGACCTTCAGGGCCAATGGGGACCAAAGGAATAAGAGTGAGAGTTTCTCAGTAACAGCCTCTGGCTCAAAATGGATCCTCAGCTATCAGCAAATACTGACTGTGTTTTTGCAGGGACCTTCTGGATTGCCGGGCTTCCCAGGAACACCGGGAATCCCAGTGAGTGAATCAATGAGGGCTTTCTTAAATATATCACCGTATTGTGGCCGTAAGAAGTAATTAAAAAAATCCAAATTGAAAATAGTTGACATTGAAGTTGATTACCTACAGTATTTACCTATGTGCACCGTGGTGTAGATCAAATCATAAAATTATTTCTCTATTATTCACATAGTTTGCAAAAAAAACTCATTGCTATGGGATAAACCAATTAAAGTTAATGTGGCATGTATTTACATTTGGCAAAAAAGTTTGTCCAACAGCAAAGACCAGTTTGCCATTATTAAACCAGAATACATCAGAGAGTGAGTATGTCTGTTTTGTTAAACATCTGCTTTGTAAACTAATGTTGTAATATTTATATGTTACTGTATATATACTTTTCTGCACTGAATATATAGCAGACAGATAAATATGTTTTCAAATATGCAACTTTTGGTTTGCACATTGTTTGGAGGGAAACATTCGCAGGATGTAGAATAACATGTTAGTAAATAAAAACATTTTTCCGTCCGATTAATTGATTATGAAAACACTCTTTAGTTGCAGCCCTAGACAGACATACAGTAGACATACTGTACACACCATTCAGTGGTCAGCCTGGGGTCAGTATGATTTATTTTTAAATGTTTTTGGAACAGGTGGCCTCAAAAAGGCTTCATTTGTTTGATTAAAGATACATATAAAACCAGTCATATTGTGAAATATAATTACAATTTATAAATGTCAGGGTTGTTGCAGGATGCCGAAGACGAGGACACGGGAACTGAAGTATAGTTGATTTATTTACAACTAAACTTACAGGAACAGACAGAAACAAAGGAAACTCCAGGACTTCAAAAACACACAACCTAACATCGACGACGACCAACAAACACTGAGGGAGAACACAAGGCTTAAATGAACAGGGACTAATATGATAATTAACAGAACACAGGTGACGGGAATAACTAATCAGACAGAGCGGGAAAACTAACAGGACTGTACCAAAATCACAAACACAGGGGAAACCAAGATCACAAAACAAAACTCAAACATACTGAAACGTGACAGTACCTCCCCCCTCCCCGAAGGCGCGTCCTCGCGCCGTATAACATCCAAAGGGGTGGGAGGGTGGGCGCCCTTGAGGCTGACGAGGGCATGGTGGTGTAGGGACGGGAAGCCTCCAGGGCGGAGCTGGTAGCTCGGGGAACCGGGGTGGAACAGGCTGTGGGCGTGGCCAGGGCGGAGCAGGCTGTGGGCGTGGCCAGGGCGGAGCTGTCGGACCCTCGGGTGTCCAGGGCGGAGCTGTCGGACCCTCGGGCGTCCAGGGCGGAGCTGTCGGACCCTCGGGCGTCCAGGGCGGAGCTGTCGGACCCTCGGGCGTCCATGGCGGAGCTGTCGGACCCTCGGGCGTCCAGGGCGGAGCTGTCGGACCCTCGGGTGTCCATGGTGGAGCTGATCCTTCGGGCGGCCATGGCGGTGAGGACCCCTCGGCTGGCCATGGCGTTGAGGACCCTTCGGGTGGGCGCCCCCCCAACTTTTTAATGGAGAAATTGACAGGAAAGGGGGGATCCGGCAGCAACGAGGGTCTTGGGCTGGGCAGGACCAGCGGCAAAGGAAAATCCGGGCCGGACAGGACTGGCGCAGGATCAGTGGGCTCTGGTGCATGATCAGTGGGCTCTGGTGCATCTGGTGCAGGATCAGTGGGCTCTGGTGCAGGATCAGTGGGCTCTGGTGCATCTGGTGCAGGATCAGTGGGCTCTGGTGCAGGATCAGTGGGCTCTGGTGCATCTGGTGCAGGATCAGTGGGCTCTGGTGCATCTGGTGCAGGATCAGTGGGCTCTGGTGCATCTGGTGCAGGATCAGTGGGCTCTGGTGCATCTGGTGCAGGATCAGTGGGCTCTGGTGCATGATCAGTGGGCTCTGGTGCATCTGGTGCAGGATCAGTGGGCTCTGGTGCAGGATCAGTGGGCTCTGGTGCATCTGGTGCAGGATCAGTGGGCTCTGGTGCATCTGGTGCAGGATCAGTAGGCTCTGGTGCAGGATCAGTGGGCTCTGGTTCATCTGGTGCAGGATCAGTAGGCTCTGGTGCAGGATCAACGGGCTCTGGCACAGGATCAACGGGCTCTGGCGCGGAACTGGACGGGGCCAGCACATCATGGGACTCGGAACTGGACGGGGCCAGCACATCATGGGACTCGGAACTGGACGGGGCCAGCACATCATGGGACTCGGAACTGGACGGGGCCAGCACATCATGGGACTCGGAACTGGACGGGGCCAGCACATCATGGGACTCGGAACTGGACGGGGCCAGCACATCATGGGACTCGGAACTGGACGGGGCCAGCACATCATGGGACTCGGAACTGGACGGGGCCAGCACATCATGGGACTCGGAACTGGACGGGGCCAGCACATCATGGGACTCGGAACTGGACGGGGCCAGCACATCATGGGACTCGGAACTGGATGGGGCCAGCACATCATGGGACTCGGAACTGGACTCATGGGCCAGAACTGATGTGCGTGTAGCCCACACACACAGAATCGCCGCAGACATCACAATCAGCGCTGTGTCTTCTCGTGTGGACTCACGTGTGGTGTGCTCCAGAACAAACACTGGCTGAGGTATGGGAACAGTCTCTGGATCAGCAGACGTGGGCGGGCAGGTGATGGGCTCAGGCGCTGGCAGGCAGGCGATGGGCTCAGGCGCTGGCGAGCAGGCGATGGGCTCAGGCGCTGGCGAGCAGGCGATGGGCTCAGACGCTGGCGGGAGATCTTCTACGAGGTAGTTGGATCCACACGCCCATAGCGTGTGATCCACAAACTCATAAAAGGACATATTGAGGTCTTTCACCAGAATTATCTGGGCTAGCGGGTCCTTCAGACCACCCCAGAAACTCTGCTTCAGTTCCTCTTCATCCAACGTCACATCATCATAGAGCTCTAGGTAACGCCCCGCATACTCTTCTAATGAGCGCTCACCTTGAAAGAGGATAGGTGTGTGAAATGGTTTCACCTTTTTGTTCTTCCTCCTTTGGCTCATTTTCGGTTTTTGTAGGGTTGGTCGTTCTGTCAGGGTTGTTGCAGGATGCCGAAGACGAGGACACGGGAACTGAAGTATAGTTGATTTATTTACAAACTAAACTTACAGGAACAGACAGAAACAAAGGAAACTCCAGGACTTCAAAAACACACAACCTTACATCGACGACGACCAACAAACACTGAGGGAGAACACAAGGCTTAAATGAACAGGGACTAATATGATAATTAACAGAACACAGGTGACGGGAATAACTAATCAGACAGAGCGGGAAAACTAACAGGACTGTACCAAAATCACAAACACAGGGGAAACCAAGATCACAAAACAAAACTCAAACATACTGAAACGTGACAATAAATAATTTTGATAACATGATCCTTCAGAAATCAATCTAGTATGCTGATTTGGTGCTCTAGAAACATTTCTTATTATCAATGATGTAAACAGTTTTTTTGGGGGGGGGGGGGGGGGGGGGGGGCATAACTACTTTTTTCAGGATTCTTTGATGAATAGAAAGTTATAAAGAACAGCATTTATTTGATATGGAAATCTGGTAGCACTTTATTTACAGTCCTGTTAACCATGAATGTACTATGTACTTACTATAGTAATTGCACTAACTGGGTAATAACTAGGTACTAACCCTGAACCTACCCCTAAACCTAACCTTAACCCATGTACCTTATATTACCCAGTACTTTCTTAGGTAAGTACATTGTAAGTACATGTAAGTGCACGTAATGTAAAATAAAGTGCAACCAGAAATATTTTGTAGCAATGTAAATATCTTTACTTTGATTAATTGAATGCATCCTTGTTGAATAAAAGTATTAATTAAAAAAAACACTGTCCTCAAACTTTTGAACCGTGTGTGGTAAACGGGCTGTATTTTTTTCGAACTCTGTCTCTGAAATCATGTAAGGCTCTCTTGACATACAGTAAGTGTGTCAATCTGCTGTCGTCTGTCTACTTCTTGCCTCGCATTCTAAATGTTAATAGTTAAAAGATGTATGTGCTGTTTTTGACTGACAGGGTCTCCCAGGACAGGATGGCGCACCTGGACCCAGAGGAATTCCAGGCTGTAACGGAACTAAAGTATTAAATGCTACAAACAACAAGCCTTCATCAGTTTACGGACAGGTTGAATGGATTAAAACTTAAAAACAAATAAATATACCCTTTTTTTTTCTTTACAGGGTGAAAGAGGATTTCCAGGAAGTCCAGGCCTTCCAGGTTTAGATGGTCGAATAGTAAGTATTGCTTTGTCACATTTCAAATTTGCAAGCATACTATCATGCACTCATTCACAGAAGTATTGAACTCATTATTCTCTAAATAATTAATACTTTCTTGTCTCCACAGGGTCCAACAGGTCCTATAGGACAAAAGGCAATTATTTAATTCCATAATGCATATGCACTTTTTCTTCAATGTAGTGGCACACATATTAGGATGTGTGTGAAATTATGTTTATAAGTTATGTGTGAAGTTATGTATGTATATCTTTTCTCCTGTAGGGGGAGCCTGGGGAAGTCATAGATCAAAATAGAATTTCAGAAAATGGGGATGATGGCTTTGATGGCATACCAGGCTCAAGGGTAAGCATTTACAGATTACAGTAAATCACATGTTCCTGTGAGTTCAGGGCAAAACTGTGAAAATAAAGCATAACTTGACCCAAATATGGGAATTCACTCGTAGTGGATTTTACTGTGTACCCTTTCACATGAGAATCATTCATATTTATATATGATTGTCATGAGTTAACTCATGATTAATCACACATTTTTATCTGTTCTAAATGTATCTTTAATTATATTCTAGCTTGTAATACTTTAATCAACATGGGCATGGAAAAATATAGATGCTTTATGCAAATGTATGTTTATTATTAGTGAAACCATACCCAACATATAGCATGAAGACATATAGCATGTTTCAAAAGTCATCGATGTGTTTCAAAGAACTTGTTCATGTCTATTAGACATATGAAAAAAGTAACATGGCCCTCGAAGGTTGTTCATATGTATAATCGTTTATATGTATAATGATTCGGGGGGCCAAGAGGATTTGACATTTCCAATTAATGTATTAAATTATTATTATTATATTAATATTACAATTAATTTGCCCCGCAATAATTTTATAGCTCATCCCCTCATAACCGACGAGCTGCGAGGAAGAAAAAAGATTAGTTAGATTAGCTTAATCCTCATTTAAAATAAACTTGTTTAAGACGAAATACTTCTCTTCTAATTTTTCACTACTTATGGGCCACAAGAGAAATATTAAGAAAATAATATACCGTTATCAGCACGTTGAAGTAGATTCAGCTCTCATCATCTCTGAGAGCATATCCACCCATCGGATGTTTTTACTTTCACTTTCTTTAGTGAATAATTGACTGGGGTTTGTTTGAGCCTTCTCCACCGGCATAACTCTGGAGCAAAGTTTGCACATTGCTTGTGTGATATCCACTAACTCGCCTTCATGGTTTAAAATGTGAATATTTCCAATGTTGTGCGAAAATTTTCTTTATCAACAATTGCTCGCAAAATTATGGACCAAAATGATCATCAAGTGATATTTTAAACTCGACGTGCTGCTGTGATAACTTAATTCACATGGACAATAAATGCAGACAACTTTTGTCTTGTCGAAAGAACTATCAGACATCGTTTTGTATTTGAATTTTCAGAAGACCTTTTTCTTTCTCCATTTCTGTTTGCTGCTGCATCCTTTACTGTCTATGGCTGCATCTCCATTTCTCCAACTACTGGCTAGGCCACGGGTCAAACAGAAAATGTGCGCTGCGTTAATCACGCGTTGATAATATCAGTGCCGTTAAAATGAATTTACGTTAATGCGTTATTAACACGTTAGTTTTGACAGCCCTAAAATAAATTTAAAAATGAATTTCTTATTAATGTGACTTGATATCTCACAGTTGAGACTTGTCACAATCATGACTGTATTTCTTGGAATATAAAGTCACAAATAGATATCTTTCATGCTATACCAATAAATTATAGAGATATATATTTGGATTTCTTGAATTGCCAATAAATAAATGTGAAATTAGTCTAGTTCATCAAGTAGCCCTCTGTTTACCATATATAGGGGAATCCCGGACCCCCAGGTCCTCAAGGTCCTCAAGGTCCTGCTGGTCCCAGAGGGTATGAGGTAAGACACTGATTGCAGTTTCTATATTTGTGCAGCTCTAAGCTTGTGTGATTTAAAATCCACCACACACATTTAAGATGAAGGGCTGTGAACCTATGTTACCCTTTATACTGCTGGCTCATACAGATTTAGTATTTTGCAATGCTATAATTCATTTCATTTGTATAATTCCACTCATTTTCAGGGTCGCCCAGGCCCTCCTGGTCCACCAGGCCCGAAGGTAAGTCTGAAGGATGCAATTAAACAGTTTCAAGATTTACTTATCTCAGATTTGCAGAAGTGTGTCTTGATAATGTGTATATTTTCCTTGAAGGGAAACATGGGATTGAACTTTCAAGGACCCAAAGGAGTGCAGGTACGCCCATTGTAAAACAATATATACATCAGGTTTGTTAACAGTTGGGTTTTTAATGTGCATGTGTTTATGTGTGAAGGGTGAACGTGGATTACAAGGACCTCCAGGACCACCAGGACAGGTTGGCGAAGTAGTAGGCGCTCCTGATACAGTCATACAACAAGGAGAAAAGGTACTATTTATTTATTTATTTATTTATTATTTTTTTATTTATTTTTTACTCACAGCCCAAATAAGAATATCCAATTTAAATTTATTTTTATCATAACAATATAAATGATTTTTTTTTTTTTTTTTGTAGTACAATTTTCTTGAGTTACATTGCTTGATAGCAGGTCCCATCAAATGTTTGTATGTGTTTTGATTAATGTTTTGTTGTTTGTCTTTTAATAGGGTGATGTCGGCCCACCTGGAGAGCCTGGTATCCCAGGCTTCCCTGGCCCCCCTGTATGTATCTTTCTTTTTGTTTCCTTTCATTCTATTCTACACTCATTAAAACTAGAGTCGTTGTACCGGTACTATAGTCACCAGTCAGTACTAAAAAAAGTTGGCAGTACCTGCATTTCTGCAGTACTGGTAGTACTGAGTATCTGGTATATTCAGTACCCGCTGATAGATGCTGCTTTAAAACGCTCTCGTTCATGTTTGTTTGAGTGGTCTCTGAGCATCAAATGTTTCTATTTACAGTGTGTTTTTACAAGAGTTGTGGCCAATCACAATCATATCTGTTGAGCATGTGAATGCAATGGTCAATTAGAGGTGCTAGTCGGTAAGTTAGGCAGAATCCACTCAACACCACTGAAAATGTTCAATGTTTGCCGCTCGCTCGTGAATCCTTTCTTTAAAACCAACAAAGTGTAAACATGATGTAAATAAGAGATTCATTGTACAATTAAGAGCTTTTTTATTATAACAGGAGTTTTCACAGTGAGCTTGTGCTTTAGAGACTGACAGCCTTAGTGATTATAGAGGAAGAGATCTTCTCTTGCTTCCTGTTTATCACCCATTCACAATTTAAATACAAGTTTAGTTTTTCATGCTGCGAAGTACATTGCAAAGTTTTTGGATTGACAACTTTATTTAAATGTGCGATTGAACCGGAAACTGCGATGATGATGTGTAGATATGGTGTAGGATTAAGGAATGTAGAATATGGTCATCCAGAATAAGGCATTAATATGTGCTTTATAAGTACTAATAAACAGCAAATATCCTAATAACATGCATGCTAATAAGCAAATAGTTCATAGGCTACGTTTACACTTGGCATTAACATGTGACCTGTATCCGGATGTTGTCCACATGCACATTGAAAAGACAAGTGTAAACACTGTTACAGCGTGTCCCGGTCCGGAGGTAGTCGAGGACGCATTGTGATTGAATCTCAGTGTAATGTAAACGCAATCCAGCCATCGTGTCTGCATTCACAGCTGGACGTCATATAAATCCCCGCCCACTCTCCCCACGTGGCTGTCAGAAAATAATGGCCAGACGCAGTTTAGACAAGAAATTAAACTTATTTGAACCTTACAATAAACGTCAATCTTTAAAACAGTTTATTTAGACTTACATGATACTATGTGTCATTTATCATTTTAATTGTGCAACATTATCTGAACGAGGCGATCGCCAATCACAGTCAGTCATGAGATCTTAATGAAGAGCTGCACGCTGCTTTGCCAGAGAAATAATCGGAATCGGAATTTTTTTATGTTTTAAATGTTGAATGTTTTTATTGTTTATTGTTCCATTTCTGTCAATATAGTCATTGCACACTATAACCTTAAACCCAGATGATCGATGATGTGACTTGTTTAACATGACCAGCCCAGGTATTTTTGTATTAACAACTCTGAAAGTAGTACTATTCCTTTGTTCAAAAAACTTAATTTGATCTAAGACTGGAGATTGCACAGGAAAGTAAAGTGAGTGAGTGAAAGCAATTGGTACATTGTTTAATTGGTATCATCTTTACTCTTAATCTGGTGTCGTGCCACAGACCTAATTTAAATACGGTTATCCAGATACAGAGGCTATTTAATCTGAACAAATGTAAACGCTCCATGTCCTGATTGGCTAATGATCCGATCTGCTTGATCGGATCACGGTGATCGCATGTTAATGCCAAATGTAAACGCAGCCATAGTGTGAATTGTACCCTAAACTAAAGTGTTACCTGTTTTTTTCAATTTGTAATTAACATTCCTGTCTTTGTCTGGCAGGGTCCGCAAGGGGGCCAGAAAGGTGACAAAGGAGAACCTGGCGACCCTGGAAAGAGGGTGAGTTAATACTGAAACCCCAACTACTCGTTTATGTTTACAGATTACAAAAGACAGCGTTTTATGACATGTATGCGGTGATATGTTTATTTTCATAAGGGAAAACCTGGCAAAGATGGTGAGCAAGGCCTCTCTGGATATCCGGTAAGCTGTCTACAATAAATGTTTAGTACATTTCACCAAACTGATGATATTCTTTAATGCTGTTGTCACATCTCTTTCTCAGGGTGACAAAGGAGATACAGGTCCTCCTGGTCTACCTGGACAAGATGGTGTGAGAGTAAGTACTGAACGTGTCATCAAAACACAACATTAGGCCGTCAAATCCTTAGTAAACACTGTCTAATTATGATCACAGGCACAGAGGTGCAGTATTAATGTAGTTGAGCTGAGCGTTCATGAAAAACCAGCTCACTCACAGATAATTTTGTCATTTCAAATTAATTTAAATTAGAATGTTGTTGTTACTGTAAATAGGCCATGCGTTTCCACTTTTGTCAGGTAGAATTGCATGCCTGTAGTGAGTATGATTTAACATGAACAATGTCGCACTGACAGCATGATCAGCCAAACACAGTGATGTTGAGGAACTGCCTACACGCACGTGCGACCCCAGGATACACTTTATCTGCTTGTGTCACTTTGTTACTCTTTATTTGATCTCATGTTATTTCGTAACATGTTTATTCAACTTTATGAAGGATGAAGTCTATGTCTACATCCAAAACGTGTTAGGGTGCGCTACCTCCCTTGCCTCCTCTGAGAAAATGCCCTGCCTTGAAATCATACATATATGCTTTTGTTAACACATTTAGGGTGAGAAAGGTAATCAAGGCCCTCCTGGACCTCCATCATTCAGGGTATGTTGAATATTTCTCTGTTCTATTCTGTCATCTTTCCATAGGCCTGATGTTTATCATTATTTATTATATATTAACATTAGTTCAATTAAAATAATCCTTTTCACCCCATAGAATGGGCAGTTCTCAGGCATAGGCGGAATAGGACCAAAAGGAGACAGTGGTGAGCCAGGACCTGCTGGACCTAAAGGAGATAGAGGACTTCCAGGTATTTAAACACTCAAGGTCAAACTTAAAGTGATAGTTCACCCAAAAATGAAAACTCTGTCATCATTTACTCACCCTCAAGTTGTTCCAAACCTGTGTGAATTTCTTTCATTTGCTGAACACAAAAGAAGTTATTTTGAAGAATGTCAGTAACCAAACAGTTGGTGGGTGCATATAGTATAGAAAAAAAATACTATGGAGGTCAGTCATGGCACTTTGGCACAGGCATTTCAGAATGATCAAACCAACATTTGAGATGCGGTGCAATGATATTGGTCTGCTGGTTACTCAAGTTGTCTAATCACATCCTCTGTTAAAGTCTTTAGCGCATGTTTTCTAAACGGATAAAACATTTATTCACCTCAACTGAGCACATACGTTTTTTTTATGTGCATTTTTTGAATTTATGTGCACTTTGGGCATTTCCATCCAGCGTTTTTTTATGCGATATCCCAAAATGTGCATTAAGATTAGTGGATGGAAACATAGCTATTGTCATGAAACAGAAGAGAACATTTCAGTGATGCAGTTGTAATGTCATGTATTGTGGCCTGGTCAGACTTTGGAGAAAGTGGCCAGAACTATAATTTATGTACTGTTTATTCATACAAATATGTTTTACAGTGTTATTTGTATCAGAGGTCAATGCATTTTTGTCTTTTGGTAGGTATTCAGGGGCCACCTGGTCCACAAGGTCTTGCAGGTAAGCAGCATTCTTTTGGGGGTGGGGGGTAATTTTTGAATAATATATTTTTTATGCAATTGTATTTCACACATATTTTCATTACAATTATTTCAGTGTATGATTGATTCATGTTGATTTAATTCATGCAGTTAATTAAATTAAAGAAATCTTTAATCATAGGAATTGGAGGTCCAGGTCCTCCTGGCTCGCCAGGTTTACCTGGAGAGAGAGGAGAAAAGGGTGATGAGGGACAGCCTGGAATCTCGCTCCCTGGACCACCTGGGAGACAAGGTCCACAAGGTCTTCAAGGATTCCAAGGGCCTCCTGGTCCCCCAGGAATTTTCAACGGTGATCCAGAATGTAATCGTGGTCCTACTGGTCCACCAGGCCTGCAGGGGGAGCGTGGATTTCCTGGAGAATCAGGACTGCAAGGTTTGCCATGCATTTCATATTAGAAAGCAAAATCTGTATGAACAACACAAATACTTTTTTTTAAGAACATGGTGGCTAATACTCTCTAATGCCAATTATCACAGGTCAAAAAGGAGAGACATGTGTGAATTGTTTCAGTAATGGAAACCCTATCCCAGGACCCCCAGGGTTTCCAGGTCCCCCTGGAAATCAAGGTAAGATTTAAGTCATTTTTAACAAATTTAACTTTCACGTGTCATGCAGATGTTTTCTTTAATGATGTTTTACCTAATAAAGGCACAATATACAGTATATATATATATATATATATATATATATATATATATATATATATACACACAATTTATAGAAATATCCGGACATCTCTAATTACAATAAAACATGGTAGGAAGGTACTGCACAGGTCCAAAAACAAAAGGTAGTTCACAGTATTCTTTGAAGTACCAAGTAAATAACATGGTACATTTCAGTACAAAAGTACTGAAAAGTAAAAGTATCCATGATTTTCAGGACTAGAGCCCAAAACGTTTATTTCACAAAAAATTGCTATTTTTTACATAAAGTACAAATGCTTTTCAAGCTGCAAGGCACACTTGTTTTTGTGTCAGGTGCTCCTGGTTTGCCTGGATCTAAAGGAGAAAGAGGATACCCAGGAAGTCCAGGGCTCATAGGCCCTGCTGTAAGTGCTTCCTTACAGTACCTCACCTTTTTTTTTTTTATGGCAGATGCTTCAGATTTATTCAAAAAATAGAATTACTTTACATTTCACCAGGTCTCCTTGACATTTTAATAAATAACATGTAAGTGATATATTTACCTTTTAGGGAATCCAAGGACCTCAGGGTCCCCCTGGATACCCTGGAGAAAAGGGTGACCCAGGCGATGCCATCTCTGGTCTGGGTGTGAAAGGAGACAAAGGAGACACTGGCTTTCCTGGCCCTCCAGGTCTGCCGGGACTCGAAGGAAGACCTGGTCGTGATGGAGTGCCTGGTCCCCCTGGCCTCAGAGGACCAGCTGTGAGTGTTTGTTCAGTATTCTTCAGAAAGTACAATTTTTGGGTCTTTTATACAGTTAAATAAACTGATATGTTATTTATCATAATAATACACTGACTACTAAATTTATCCACTATCCACAATCTTCGGCCTTGTTTACACCTGGCATTAAGATGCATTTTGGTCGAAGCCGTTTACACCTGGTGTTTAAATCTGTCTCTTTCGTCCACTGTAAGTGTTCTTCCATAAAATTTTCAGGAGACATTCATGGAGTCAACAAAGTGTCATTTTATTAACTGCAACACTTAGTGCAAGTACTGACCAAACATTGTGCTGAAGAAAGAGAGAAAAAAACTAAACAAAAAAACACTGACTAATAAATGGGACATCAGCACATTACTGTTCTGGGTCTTCAGAAAATAAATCCCTTTTAACAAACCAGACCATATCATTTTTAGAATTACAGGGGTCTCTGTAAATTTTATGGGTAGTTATATTAATGGGCTTTTTCAGATCTTTTTGATCTGATGGACGAAAATAGCTCACGCAATTTACAATGCTCGAAACGTCACTGGGGGTTCAATTCTGGGGGTTAAAATGTTTTTTAAATATGGATATTTTTCTTACACAAACACGTCGCTTCACTTCAGAAGGCCTTTATTAACCCCCAGAGCCGTTTCAAGCACTTTTATCATGGATGGATAGGCTCTGATGGACTTCCAAAAACATATACCCATTGACTCCCAGTATAAGGCTTGGAAGAGCCAGAACATTTTTTAATACAACTCTGATTGTATTCGTCTGAAAGAAGAATGTCATATACACCTAGGATGGCTTCAGGGTGAGTAAATCATGGGCTAATTTTCTTTTTTGGGTGAACTATCCCTTTAATACCAGGTGTGAACAGGGATTTAGTCAATCAGAACATTTCCACCCTCTCTCTGACCCTTACGGCCTTTTCACACCACAAGCTTGAGCTTCTCGTCAGCGTAACTTCATCGTCACTGCAGCTGCAGATGCGCCAGAGTATTCACACTGAAAGCGTTCGTACACCGTCACAGCAGCGGCTCCAAGGCTACATATAAGTGAGCGTTTCTTTACAAAGACAACTATAAATTTGTTTTTAGAAGTTTGTCATTTATAATCTTGATGGTCTTGAAAGTTTGAAAGAAACATTCTCATGTAAATGGTAAACAACAAACACAACCAAGAAAACAACTCAGATCTTGTATTTTCAGTCATACTTCGATATGTTTACAAGACTGTTTACATGTTTACTAATACAGTATCTAATACATGTTACACTAATACATGTATCATCTGATTCACTAATACATGTATCAAGACATGTTTACTAACTCCGGATAAAAAATACAAAAACACACTCTCGGGTTTGATTTGGGTAGTGCTAGCCTATATACGTACCTGTCTGTGTATTACATAGGCCCTGTCCCAAGTGGCACACTCCGGTCTTGTGGACTTCCTCAGAGTCCACACTTCGGTGACGTAATGTGGTGCAGACCTATAGGGCCCTTAGCGTGAGTCCGCGAGGGCGCATTGAGAGGTATTTTTGGGACAGACTCGATCGTCACGCCAGAAAAAGGGAAGAAGGTCTCAGCTCAGACGTCGAAGCTGAATAAACTTAAAGGTCATCTCATCAGTCACTTTATTAGAAAAATATCACAAATATAATTAAAAAATATTACAGTCTTTAGCATCGAGAACAGGATTTATTTTATTTTCCCAAATCTTATGTCCATGTGAACTACACAGCCTGCTTTTACAGTTCTATAATTGTATATGCCACCTGGGCATTAGAATAGATGTCATGGTTATGTAAATGATCAATACAGTTGTACATAATAATACATAATGTTCAATTTTAACACTCTATTATTATGTTTGAGATATCAACCACTGGTCGATAATGTTTGTATAAACTGTAAGTAACAACTGGTAAAATGTACGCCTATATCATAAAGCCATGTTAACAGTCCGTGAGCGAAATCTCCTAATTTCGCAAGGATTCCTGGGTAGTTAAAGTGCGTGGAGCCTGCATCTATGCGGGCTTCGCGGAAGACTGCTTCAAGGGTACAAAGGGGGCGCTGCTGAGCACACTTCAGAGCGTTAAAATGCGAAATGGGACGGCCTACGGACTCGTAGACTCGGCGAGCACGCGCGATTTAAGTCCACAAGACCGAAAGTCCACATGAAGTGTGCCATTTGGGACAGGGCCATAAACTAAAAGACTAAAAGTTTATATATCATATTTTCTGGCTAGTGCACTTTAGTTGTTTATAATAGACCATACTTTCACCCAAACCTAATAGTTAAAAACAAGTTTAAATGGGTAAATCTTCTATAAATATTTTTGATTCTTCATTTTCTTGTTGAAACTCTAGACATGCTTATTCTGTGCATTTTGGGCACTTTTTGTGTGAAATCATATTTAATTTGTCCTTCAAAAGTGTGCTTTCACTTTAATTGAGCAAAAATAGACTCCGTGCTGAAACTACGGCTTTACTGCTGCTCACGCGACGCTCCTGCTCCTGGTGTGAATGCACTCATTGGTTAACACGCGCATCGAAAAAAATATACTCTGCTCACGCGCACGCCCGTTAGAATTAAAAAGGGTTAAATAAATAAATATTTGTATTTATCTATATGCCTTTAAGACTTCTATGTAAACATACTTTTCACTTCTAAAACGAGAAACTGCAATTTCCATGACTCAAGTAACAGGTTCACAAAACAATCTGCCATTTTTTCTTAAAGGGTTCGGCAGTGGTGAAAGGTGCACAAGGTCCACCAGGTGAACCCGGCTTCCCAGGATCTCCAGGAGACAGGGGTCTTAGTGGTCCCCCAGGATTTGGTCCACAGGGACCTCCTGGAGAGAAGGGTATTCAGGGCGTTTCAGGAAGATCAGGGGCTCCTGGAGCGCCAGGTAAAAACCAATACTGTCTTGTTCTTATTTTCAATTTATTTTAAGGCTGTCAATCAATTGTATATGTGAATATAAATAACATATATAATATTTTTTCACTATATATTATATTTTACCACTTATCAAGGTAAATATCTAGTTCAGTCATGAAACTCTAGATGGAGAGGCTGATTGGTCCTTACATGCAGTCTGAAAGCAATAATTTCATTATTACATGACATAAGCTAATTGGCCTCTGTTGATTCTGCAGCCAATGAGATTGTTGGCTCAACATTTGCTCTGGTTCAGTGTTCACTGTAAGCTGGTCCTGCAGTTCATCGGAAGTCGTCCTCCTCCCCCAGATCCATCTGTCTAGATCCGCTATGGGATTTATGAATGTCTTCATGCAGCAGCAGCATATTTTACATTCTCAAAGCTGTGTGTCTGTGTATCTATTGGTAGTAGCAAGTCCGTACTTGCTCTGCAGCAGCAGGCTTCATAAGCAGAGCTAGTATGCCAATACCAAATACATGAATATCGTCATTTTCTTTAACATGCTAAAACTATTCAGAGAGTTGTCATGATTGAGTATTTGTGAATATGTTCAATGTGTCTAGCTGACTACTTGTTGACTTAAAAGAAGTTTTACTACTTTGAATGATGAGAAACTTGGACATTATATCATCTCAATGTAGGTCAGAAAGGTGAACCTGGGTTGGCTGTGCCAGAAAGAGGTGAGCGTGGACCTCCAGGTCGTGATGGAGATCCCGGATTGCCAGGAAGTCCAGGTAAAGACAAAATGGCTTACTAGACTTTGTCAGCACACATTTAGTGGTCTTGAATGCATATCGAGCTGACTGGTTCCATATCTATACAGGTAATACAGGCCAATCTGGACAGCCTGGGTTCCCAGGCCTACCTGGAGCCAAAGGAGATCCTGGTCTTCCTGGTATTGGTTTGCCAGGACCCCCTGGTACTAAAGGTACAATGTATTTCTGCTATTAAAACACTAATGTACTCTGTCACAAGTAGTTTGTCAACTGTTAAGTGTTTTCCAATTCACAGGAAATGGGCCGTTTTCATTAAAAAATCCGATTTGGCCAAAAACTTGTTAATTAATTGGCCTGGATGAATTGTCTGACTTTCACTAGGTGCATGTATTGTTCCACATCCTTTTTTATCCCTTTTTTAAGGACTTTTTTTTCTTAGGTAGTGAGGGACTATTTTGTCCATGTCTAACAGTGTTGTTGGAATTCTCCAGGTTTTCCTGGTATTGCTGGTTCCCCTGGTGGACCTGGCATTCCTGGGCGACCAGGTTTGGATGGATTGTCTGGTCAGCCTGGAATACCTGGACCCAAAGTATGAGACATTTAACCCACATGATACAATATAATATTATAAACTTCACCAGTAGACACGAATATGTTACATTTATGTGATATATATTTTAATAATCAGTTTCTAAATCATTCTATTGCACATTGTATACACAACTGTTCAAATTTTGGGGTTAGTAAGAAAACAAATTTAAAAAAAGAATACTTTTAAGGATACATTAATTTGATCGAAAGTGACAGCATTGACATTTATATTGTCAGAAAATATTTGTTTCAAATAAATGCTGTTATTTTATCATTTCTGTTAATCAGAGTACGTATCCTTGCCAGCTGTTGTCAACATTGATAATAATAGGAAATGTTTCTTAAGCACCAAATCAGCATATTAAACTGATTTCTGAAGGATCATGTGACACTGAAGACTGGAGTAATGGCTGATGATTTCAACTTTGCCATCAAAGAAATAAATAACATTTTAAAATATATTAAAAAATGGAAAAAAGTTATTTTTAAATGTAACAAAATTGCACAATTATTAAAAACAATTTCTAAAAAAAATATTAATATATATATATATATATATATATATATATATATATATATATTTATTTATTTATATATTAAATAATAAATAATAATAAACTATTTGCATGACTGTTTTACTGTATTTTGCATCAAATAAATGCAGCCTTGATGATAAGAGTAAGAGACTTCTTTCCAAAACTTCAAAAAAGTTTACCGACCCCAGACTTTTGAACAATATTGAATATACTATACAGTATCAATATAGGCAGTGTTGGGGAGTAACGGAATACATGTACCGGCGTTACGTATTCAGAATACAAATTATGAGTAACTTTATTCCGTTACAGTTACAATTTAAATAGTTGGTATTTAGCATACAGTTACATTTTTTAAATCAATGGATTACATGACGATACTTCTCTGTTTCACGAGTTTATTCACTCTCTAAATAAATTAAAGCAACTCCATGCATTTCCCAGAAGCCCCAATATGAAAACGAAAAAATGCACGGTTTGCGTGATCAGTGAAGTCACAATGGAGTCGGAAGAGGAGCAGCGGGAGCTAGAGGTAGATGGAGCCGTAACAACAGATCCAGGGCAAGAATACGTTTCTATCTTGGAAATTCAAACAGCATTTCACATTAAAGAAAGAGAAGGGAGGATCTTCCTGGGTCTTCCCGTCCAGATCCAATGCTACCACATCTTCAAATTACTATTAGTATTATTTGAAGTTAACATTATAAAATACGTAGACCTACAGCACAAAACTAGTTGAAGATTAATTCTTTAAAATTGGCCAATTCCGTTATAAACGTGACATTTACAGTCAAAACTTGAAATATAAATTCTCAGAAAAAGCATTTAATACCAATATGTGACCCTGGATCACAAAACCAGTCTTAAGTAGCACGGGTATATTTGTGGGAATAGCCGACAATACATTGTATGGGTCAAAATTATAAATTTTTCTTTTATGACGAAAATCATTAGGATATTAAGTAAAGATCATGTTCCATGAAGATATTTTGTAAATTTCCTACCGTAAATGTATAAAACATTTATTTTTGTGAGTGAATGCAGCACAATCACGAACATAAAATGGACAACTTTAAAGGCGATTTTCTCAATGTTTCGATTTTTTGCACCCTCAGATTCTACATTTTCAAATAGTTGTATCTCGACCAAATATTGTCCTATCCTAACAAACCATACATCAATGGAAAGTAATTTATTTAGCTTTCATGTGATGTATAAATCTCAATTTCAAAAAAATGACCCATATGACTGTTTTTGTCATCCAGGGTCACATATATTGAAACGTCTGTTTATATCCATACTCCCTTAATAAAGGAGTCCAGACATTAGAAAAATATTTGTCTACAGATGGGTTTTATATTTAATATGAGGGAAACACGCGTGACACAAAACAATAGTTAACTTTTAGGTGGCAAAATATTTTTTAGAAATTCTGTGAATTACACTGCGCAAACCAAAGTTATATTACTACCCACCGGATGAAGAAGGGTCATTTTATATTATTTTATTTTTCGTGTTCGCATTTATGAGGAAAAACAATGTTACGGACGCGACAGTTCTCCGTTAAGGACCTGAGCGCTCTGAAAGCGGCACTAAAAGATGCTTTAAAACTTTCACACAGACATCAAACAGAAAGCACAAAAACTTTCTTTAAATTGAATTTCGTTTTGTATTAATTGTATCTTAATTTTAATCAATGTTTCATCAACCAATTGCCTGGATTTAATAAATAAGAAGTAAATATAGCAGACGATAGATAATCACGAAATGGAGGCGCCGGCGCGTGAACTGGAGCTCGTCTCATAAATGAACCGAAACTCAGCGTATAAGGTAACCTACTTGCCTCACAGACATGTCTACTTTTAAACAGAACAATTCAAAACGAATGAAAACAGACTACAGACTGCTCTCTGCTTATGTAATCCGTATAAAATGTGCATTTCTCTCTGGCGCGTTCACTACTGAAGATCGCGAGTCAGCATCATCAACTTCATCTTAGCCGACACTGGCAAAGAAAACACTTTTTTATTAATAAACAATTAAAAATATCTCCTTGCTATATTTGACATATTCATAATCATTACTTTTGCCAGTTCTTTGTGACAGCTTTTAGATACTTTATTGGCAGCGCCGCCCTTACATGTTACATGAACACGTCACCACCGCACCCCCACTCCACCAGAATAGGCCTTGTTTTGTAAGCCGGGTTTGATGGCCGCATTCTTACACTTATAAAAGGCAATTCAATGTGGAAGTAATCCAAGTATTCAGAATACGTTACTCAGATTGAGTAACGTAACGGTATACATTACAAATTACATTTTTGGGCATGTATTCTGTAACGAAATACGTTTTGAAAGTATCCTTCCCAACACTGAATATAGAGAATATTGAACTATATATTTTGGATGGCTATATTTTACATTTTTTTTATCAGAAGAAAAATGAAAGGGGTACCACTGCAAATTGAAATATTCCGGAAGAAATTAAGCTACTGTGTGCATTGAATTATGGGTGAAATAGTGTTCACTGGTTTTTTGCTATAAATCATTAAGTGCATTAGGGGTATAAATAAGTGAACTGTATTAGGAATGTTCTCCAATGAGTTTCTATGTCACCAAAGGGAGATCCTGGTTTTGGTCTACCTGGCCCTTCAGGTCCTACAGGATTCCCAGGCAATAAAGGTACACCCGGTCCGAAAGGTGATTCTGGTTTCCCTGGAAACCCTGGTGCACCAGGGCGTCCAGGACTCGACGGTGCCCCTGGACCTAAAGGTAGAGAATTACTTTATGTTCAAACAGAGAAAAAATAGTTATGCTGCACTAGACAAAAAAGAGATGCCTTTCGATGAGACTAACATGAAGTTGTATTACAAATTGATCTAAGTTCTTCGCATTTTCTTTTTGCACTTAGGTGATAGTGGTTTTCCTGGTGGTCCTGGTCCTCGTGGCCCCCCAGGGCCCCCTGCCTTTGGCCTTCAGGGCCCCCCTGGTCCTCCTGGATCTCCTGGATCTATGGGGTTTCCTGGTATGCCTATGGTTGTTTCAGTAAAACTCTCTTCAGAGAAGAATTAGAGAATTAGAAATAGAGATATGCTTGCCAGATTTATTTCTAGTCTAATGCAAGCACAGGAGACTCAACTAGAAGAGACTCTTGTGCGAGCTCTAGACTATTTTTATGCAAAATAATATGTCCTTATGTGCACAGGGAGTGCATTTATAATTTTAAATAAAATAATATTATTTAGTCTAGAAATTTTAACAATTGTGTCAGGTGAAGCGTATCTCTTAAGCATTATCAAACACAAATGTTAGTTCTAGTAATATGACTAAGTATTGGTTCACTATATAACACCATTGTTGTATTCTCTACTTCAGGAGCCGTTGGTGCAAATGGAGAGAAAGGAGACCGTGGCTCCCCGGGTCTGAGTATTCCAGGGTTGCAAGGTGACAGAGGAAGCCCTGGATTTCCTGGACCTCCTGGCACAATTGGTCCACCTGGGGGTCCAGGACTACCTGGTCAAGATGGCCTACCGGGACTGCCTGGTAATATGATGATAGCAATATCTACTAATATTCGCAATTTTAACTGCATTTGTTGAATGTATACAATATATATATTATTTCTTTATCCTGATCCTTCTCTACTAATCCTATATCATTATTACAGGGCCTAAAGGTGACATGGGTGGCATGGGTGCTCCAGGACCTCCAGGTGGCCCTGGTAACCCAGGCAGACCAGGCTTTCCAGGACCAAAAGGTCTAATACCATTTTGTGCTTCAGCTCACATTTCTGAAACAATTTCATAAAGTCTCTCATAGAGTGAAATATAATTGTGCTTTGCTCCCCTGCAGGAGATGACGGTATCCCAGGACAACCAGGAACTAAAGGTTCCTATGGATTAAAGGGAGACAGAGGTGACCCAGGCATTCCAGGCCCACCAGGCACAATGTCAATGTCAACACAGCAATTAAAGGGACAAAAAGGAGAATCCGGAGTTCCAGGTGAGACAAATCTGTTAGCTGCTACCTGGATCACACCATCATGACCTTTTTGGTGATGTCAACGATCCCAAAATATGAGGATCCCCTTGTGAGGGAGATCTCTTCCTACAATGTAAAGAAAGAAATGTAAGAAATTAAAAGCCATTGTGGGACTATCTAAAATGGGCTAAAATTGGTTTCTGCAGAACTTCGTATAAAATAGATATGTTTTTAATATTTATATCTTTATTTAATATCTTTTAATATCCATTAATATGAAATTGATATCAGAGCATGGATGATATGTAGCCACCAAAAGCTTTAAAAGTTGATGAAGAAGGAGACCATTTCGGCTAGTGTCTATTAAGCTTAATTTGACCAGGTACATTCTGGGTATTAAATGCATTTTCTGTTTCTTGTCATCAGTACACATTTGAGGGTCCCTCCTCAACATGTGTTTTTTCTATACTCAAAGTTTAACAAAAGGAAACATTTAAATTTCCTCATGTATTTTGGTGACTCTACGATTCTCTTTGTTCGCCATATAGGTTTTAGCGGCCCACCAGGAGCAAAGGGTGTTTCCGGTATCCCTGGAGAATCTGGTCTCCCTGGGCAAGATGGAAGGCCAGGACTACCAGGACCCCCAGGTAAAGCAAACAAGTACACATATTTGAATTTGAGCCATCAAAAGCATCTTCAATCAAGCAGCCTTTTGTTTTGTATATAGACTAGTGAATGGGGTTTTGTTGACCGGTTAAATTTATTTTGTATTCATGTTTAGGCCCCAAAGGTGATTCTGGTCTCCCAGGAGTTCCAGGGTCTTCAGGAGCCCCAGGACCGAAGGGTAGCATGGGAGAGATGGGATTTCCAGGTCAGATCCTCACTCCCATATGGCTCTAAACCAAAACCTTTGTTATGTTTCTGTAGCGTTGAAACCTTGAAGCTAGACTGAGCTAGTCTTCTTTGTTATAGGAATTCCTGGAGCGAAAGGAACCCCTGGCCAACCTGGCCGACCAGGCCAGTCTGGATCCCCAGGATCACCAGGCTTCCCGGGACCCAAAGGTGATCCTGGCTCAGCAGGAATTGGATTACCAGGAAATCCTGGGCCAAAGGTAAAAACATTTTGTCTACTACTTCAGTATTGAGAATATTAGCTTTTGCTATTAAATGCTTTTAAATTACCAGGGTGAACCAGGAACTCCAGGATTCCCTGGAAACTCTGGGCAGAAAGGCCAAGCTGGCCTCCCAGGACCTCCAGGCTTGACTGGAAGCCCTGGACCAAAGGGTGATCCAGGGCTCCCAGGATTTCAAGGTGCACCTGGCATTCCTGGCCCTAAAGGTTTGGATGGCATTACAGGCCCTCCTGGTCTTAGTGGAGAACCTGGAAGACCAGGAGATCCTGGACGATCTGGATTACCCGGCATTCCTGGCGATAAAGGTCTTGCTGGTCGTGATGGTATTCCAGGTCCTGCGGGACTAAAGGGTGAACCAGGTTAGTCTGAATCCAGAGGAAATCAAAGAACGCAAGATGTGCTCAGTGTAGCATATGTACAGTATCTGGAATAATTTCTTTTTAACGTTTTACCCAGGTGCTCCCGGCCTTGGTGGCCCAGGCCCGCCTGGTTTTCCCGGTTCACCAGGTGAAATGCTGAGAGTTTTGTTCATGTATCTTCATTTTTACTCCAGAAGAATTCGAACGAAGTTTCTCGTTATAATTTTTATAGCACATTTAACATGATTTACTGTTTTTCTTATGTTGCAGGGCCTAAAGGAGACCCTGGTTTTCCGGGTTCTCCAGGAAGTCCTGGATTTCCTGGACCGAAAGGTGAGGTGGGATTCCCTGGGTCGCCTGGTCAGATTGGCACTGTAGGACCACCTGGGCCTCCAGGCCTGCCTGTGCAGGGGCCTAAAGGTTTCCAAGGCACACCTGGTCCCCCAGGAAGATCGGGTAAGTTTAACATCTCATCCCTTTTGGCCAGCTCTGCCCTCTTGGTTTCACAATGAGTCATGAGTCAAAATTATCACATCAAGACCCATCAATTTAGATTAGGCTATCTGACTATCATAGAAACTTGTACAAGAGAAGATAATGATATTTGTCTGGTAATTGACAACTTACACATTCAGGAACTGAATGCATTAATACATTTGTACAGTATCTACACGTCATAAACATAGATTTATCTTAGAAAAATTTTTAATCAGGTGAAAGTACCCCTGTTTGGGAACCACTTCATCAGCAAAAGTAATATTTTAATTGTGAACCAGGGGGCATTCTGGCTTTGATTTTGTTTGTTTGACTGATTTGCATGGAATATTACACAGGCAATCATGATTATGCCACATCCATGTCACTTTCACAAATACACTCTCAGATCAAGGAACACAAGACACACTTTTTGCATTCTCTTCACTGCAAGTGATGTTCTATTCTCCTCACTCCCTTCCTTAATTGTGTGCCAGTTTGTCATGTGTTAGAGAGAAGTGAAGGAGTTGCATGCATGCAGAGTTTTTTTTTGCTGTCAGTGTTTCACAGTTGCCCAGTCGGGGCCCTATGAGTATTACACACAGTGTCTGCTTCCCCTATCCACGGTTAGCTGTTCATCCATTCACCCTTGTGTGTCTTCACTTCCACCCGTCCCATCCCTTCAGCAGTGAAAGCTGTGGTGTCCTCCACAGGATGCTGTCTATGTCTGTGACCAAATTTAGTGGTTCATCTGGCACTTTTGCATGGGAGATGTGCTGATTTGTAAGAAATGAAAAGCCATTGCAGGACTATCTAAAATGATCTCCACCTTGGTGTAAAAGAGCAAAAACTTTCATATATTCTGTTGATATTTTTTAAAACAATTAATATAAAATTGATATCAGAGCTGTTTGATAAGTATCTTACCAAAAGCTTTTAAAGTTTATGAAGAAGGAGACCATTTTGGCTAGTGTCTATTAGGCTTATTTTACACAGGTGCATTCTGGGTATTATATGCATTTCCTGTTTCTTGCGGCATGGTTCTCCTCTTCCTGATGACATGGGATCTTTGCAGGCCCAGAAGGTCAGCTTCTTAATGCTATAGTATTGATTTTTTTTCATCCTTCAATACATAACTCTGTGTTAGAAAGAATTTAAATTTTATCTACCTATTTATAATTTGTAATTCATCTGTATTATGTGACTAGACATTTAGTCAATTATACAATGCTATGCTATAAATGATTTATACAAATACTGCTTTTTGTCAGCATGCACAATAAACCTACTTCTAAAAAGTAATATTACCACAGTTTGGATTTGCTACCTGTATTTGAGCAGATTATTTGATTTTGCAAAATGATCTCATTTACATGCACAAGAATATTTGCTCATAATACGATTATGAATGTCTCATGTAAATGTTTTATCCCATTTGCAGCAAACTTAATCCAAAAAATTCTAAGAACAAGTATTTCCTGAAGAAAATAGAAGGGAAAGAATGTGCATGTCTCAATCATTCAGATTGTGATCAACAATCATAACAGCTTTATTCCATGTTGAACATGTAACCATAATGATGATGTGCATATGCACTACTATTCAATTAGAAGTTTGGGGTCTGTAATCTTTTTTAATGTTTTGAAAAGAAGTCTCTTATGCTCACCAAGGCTGCATTTATTTGATCAAAAATACAGTAAAACAGTAATAGTGTTACATATTATTACAATTTAAAATAACTGGTAAATGCAGTTTATTCCTGTGATGGCAAATCTGAATTTTCATCAGCCATTACTCCAGTCTTCAGTGTCACATGATCCTTCAGAAATCATTTGTCACTTTTGATCAGTTGAATGCAACCTTGCTGAATGAAAGTGTTAATTTGCTTCTTTCATCTTACTAGCCCTATACTTTTCAATGGTAATATAAAGGCTATGTTAAGTATGCTAAGTTGTTTCTTCAGTAAAGCAACTGGAGGCAAAAACAACCAATACATCAGAATTGTAAACATTTTGAAATTTGACTGAACTTTTCTGTTCCTTACCACATTGTATACTTGTGTTGCTGTGCTCCTTTTTTAAAACCTTTATCTTGTTCTTTGCTTCTCCTCTTATTGGACTTTTGGGAACCCGTTGACCTTTGACCCCACTATAGGTCCTGCAGGTTAGACAACTTGGTTTGATACTCACCTGTGTCATACTGTGCACCTCCGTTAGTCATTAGATGATTTACCTTAGGTGGGACTGGGATGGTTCATGTTCATGTTTTGATTCCAATTCTAGAAATATAATTATGAGTCTTTAGTTGATCGCTCTTTTGTACCTTCTCCTTTTCATAGATCATCCCAGAACCCTTCAGCACACTATATACTACAACAATATACATGATAAACATGCACACATTGCTTGTTTGAATAATATTGACAATGGTTTCATGATATGAGATTAGGGCTGGGAAAAGATTAATCGCGATTAATCGCATCCAAAATAAAAGTTTGTGTTTACATAATATATGTGTGTGCACTGTGTATAATTATTTTGTATATATAAATACACACACATGCATGTATACATATAAGAAAAAATTTATATTTATATATAAATATGTATATTTATATATAATATAAATTATAAATAAATATATACAGTATATACATGCAAATATTTCTTAAATATATACATGCATGTGTGTGTATTTATATATATATATACAAAATAATTATACACAGTGCACACACATATATTATGTAAACACAAACTTTTATTTTGGATGCGATTAATCGCGATTAATCTTTTCCCAGCCCTATATGAGATGCATCCTGTTTTGATGTGATTCTGAGGAACGTATTTCTGTTCTGTGAATGTGAAGGTCCTCCTGGCCCTGAGGGTCCCCGTGGACCTCCAGGTAGTGGAGGAGTGAAGGGTGAGAAGGGCTTGCCTGGAAACCCTGGGATATCTGGTGCACCAGGACTGAAAGGAGAGTACGGTCCCCCTGGCTTTCCGGTAAGCATTATAAATGTGTTCTAATGAGAAGGTTTAATTATTGTTAGCAAAGGGATTCAAATATTTCGCATTTGTAGAAACATTTTTGTGGAAACATTGTAGGCTGCATTTGGTTAATGTGGGTTCTGAGATTTTATGTGATTTTGCTAAAAAGAAGACAAGAGGACATTTTGTTTTAATGCACTTCCCTGTGGAATACATGATTCTGTTTTTGGAAAATGACTGTTAAACCATTTAAGCAAACTTAAGAGTCTTTCTGCTTTTTTCTTCTTCTTGCATAATAAAATGATTTCAATTAATGTAAATAGTTGTTCATTTATTTATTTATGTTTATTATATTCAGTTAGATAATGATGTTTGTTTTTTGCTTTTGACAAGGGTACTCCCGGAAGTCCAGGGCCTAGTGGTCTGAAAGGAGATTTTGGACCTCAAGGGGTTTCTGGATTCCCAGGTCAGTTATTCTTCTATAACCATTGAAGGAATTGTTTACCCACAAATTAAAATGTATGTCATTATTTACTCTAAAAATGGCGTATGAAGCGCAGTGACATATTTCTTGCGTGTCTTATAACTGAATGTGTGTGCGGCGCGCCAGTTCTAATGTGCTATATGGAGAATGACACTTGAGAGCAACAGCAGAGGGGATGATTCTTCACTGAATCCCACTTTAAATTTTTAAATCTGTTTATTATGCAACATTATTCAATACACACTACTATTCAAAAGTTTGAGGTCAGCAAGATCTTTTTTAGAGAAATGAATAGCTGCATGGATTAAAGGGTAAATTCATCCAAAAAAGAAATTTATGTCATTAATTACTCACCCTCATGTAGTTTCAAACCCGTTACACCTTCTTTCATCTTTGGAACAAATGAAGATATGTTTTAATGAAATCCGGGAGGTTTCTGAACCAGCCATAGGCAGCATCGTTATTGCAACTTTCAAGGCCCAGAAATAGTCCATGTGACTACAGTGGTTCAACTTTAATGTTATGAAGCGACAAGAATACTTTTTCTGCCCAAGAAACAAACAAAAGTAATGGCTTTATTCAACAATCTCTTCTCCTCCATGTCAGTCTGCTACGCTGATCACGTTGTAAACACAGTGCAGCGCTTCCAGTTTTCTACGTCAGTACGCCGGTTCATTATTGGCCAGCGCTGTTCACGTGAGCACCACGACACAAGCGTTTTATTTTGATCAAATAAATGCAGCCATGGTGAGCGTAAGACACTTCTTTCAAAAACATAAATCTTACCAACCCCAAGCTTTTGAATGGTAGTGTACAGTATATAGTATATATAAAGAAACATATGATCATTCTTAATAATTCCCCTTTTGTGTTTCACAAAAGAAATAACAGCATATATGTTTGGAACCATAGGCGCCGATTTATGTTTTCCTCCGTGGGTGCTCATGGGCGCACGCCCTTAAAAAAAAAGTAACGTTAGGCCTAGTCAAAAAATGTTTGCATTTCAGAACCGAACGAGAAGCGCAGCGCTTTGTCAGTTTATGGCCAGCAATATTGTAATGTTATGTTTAAGGACATTATGGAATTAAGATAATGTCTGTAGGCTACTATGTTACGATTGTACTGTACAATTAAACACAACCGGGGGTCCGTTAACTGAATGAATTGAGAATATCACCTGAAAATCCGATAACATCAGCAATTTTCATTCAAGCAGCTGATTTCTGTAAATGAATGTAAAATAAATGTATATTGCAGCACAGGTTGAAGTCAGTACATTAACGATGATTTGAGACAAATAAATGTAAATTTAATATAAAACTATGTAAAGCGCGCTCTGTGGCACGGCAGGATTTTGAACAAGGTCCTATACCCGTAGCTGGGCACCGCCGGTGTGTGTAAGTTACACTCATAGAGAATAATGTGTTCGAATTTTAAAAGACATGGCACTACGCGGCGCTGCGCTTCTCGTCCGGTGTGCGACCCCTTTTAGGAAATGGACAGCCGCCGACACAAACGCACACACCCATTTACTTGATAATAAAGCCGTAAAGTAGGCTATCTTTCAACTCAGGACCATAGCTCAGGAGAGCGCCACTTCTCACAAATACAGACAGGATTAGAGATCAAAAGTTTAACTGACACGTAACCGCGATCAGAGCCGTTTTCATCCGAGAAACGCTGTGATTGGTGGATAGGATATGGAGCAGGCGACTGACAGCGACATAACCAATCACAGTGTGACAGATGCTTCACATAGCACCAACTGCAATGTTTAATTTTAAATGAAAGTAGCCTACTGGCAGTCTATGTTTGGAACATCAGAGTGATTAAATAATAAATTGTATGTTAAAGCTTGTTTTAAAGTCTTATTTATAAAAGTGTCTTCTTATCCACGTAACTTCTGCATGTCATAGGACCTAAAGGACAGCCTGGCCCTGCTGGAGCTGACGGCAGCCCAGGACAACGTGGGGACCCTGGAACTAAAGGTGTGTCATTTTGAAACACGGATGATTTTCCCTTATAAATCCGATAAAAATGCATTCTCTAATACTTACTGCCCTCTTTTGATCACAGGACTTCCTGGTGACCCAGGCATTGCTCCATCGCCTATTGTTGTGAAGGGTGAGCGTGGTCCACCTGGACCACCAGGAAACCCAGGCAGCAGAGGCCCACAAGGACCCTCGGGATTACAGGGTCTTCCAGGTTAGTGGTTACATTGAGACTAGACAATACAGACAAGAAAGATTTGTTACCTGCAAAGGCTGAACAATACTATAGGATCTGGTCTGGTCTTCTTCCTCCTCATGTCTGATGTCCCTTCATCCTCTAGGTTCACCTGGAAACCCTGGTGACCCAGGTCAAATGGGAACTCCAGGATTTAGCGGCGCACCTGGAAGGAAGGGAGATGTAGGACGAGCTGGAGAAACAGGTAATGTTAGGGTCCAATATGTGGCCTACCAGAGTTCAAATCTAGCTCAGGTCATTTTCAAACACTTGGCAAATCTCTGCTGTCTTGTCAAATTAAAGCCAAAATGTTTATCACTCCCCCTCATGTCGTTCCAAAGCCAATAGAATTTGCTTCGTCTTTGAAACACAAATGAAGATATTTTTAATGAATCCTGTGAGGTTTCTGTCCCTCCACTGAAAGTCCAGCCAACCAAAACTGAGAAGAACCAAAAAGGTCATTAAGGCATATAAAACGAATCTATATGAATCAAGCAGTTTAATCATAGTCTTGTGAAGAGAAATGACCGCTTAATATGATGAACAGATTTATTTGAGCCTTTTATTCACATATAAAGACGCATGTATATAGAGGATGCATCGTGCGCTAGAACAAACCTCATTGGTCCTGTTCCTGGTCTGTTCATTATATTAAGCGAACACATCTCATCAGAAGCTTTGGATTAAACTGCTCGATTCATATAGATTAGTCTTACGATGCCTTTATAAGCTTTTATGTTGTATGTTGGATCTTGTATGTTTTGGTTACCTGAATTTTCAATGGAGGGACAGAAACCTTTCAGGTTTAATTAAAAATATCTTGATTTGTGTTTTAAAAGATTAACCAAAGTCTTATCGGTTTAGAATGACATGAGTGTGAGGAAATGATGACATAATTTTCATTTTTGTGCAAAACTATCCCTTTAAGGATCGTCCTTGATATTGGTGGCTCAGAGGTTATCACGAGGGGGCTTTATAAACAGTGCCTAATTTGCCAATTCCATGTATCAGCCTCACAATCGCCATGATGTAATTGTGTACAGGTCCGCGTGGTTATCCTGGCCCTCCTGGTTCAGATGGGATTCCAGGCCCTCCAGGTACCCCAGGAATATATTCTCCAACACATGGTTTTCTGATCACTCGCCACAGTCAGACCACAGACGTGCCACCATGTCCAGATGGCACAGGCCTTATCTATGATGGCTACTCTTTACTCTATGTGCAAGGCAACGAGAGGGCGCACGGACAGGACCTGGGTGAGTAACCCTATAAAGCGCAGAGCACACGCATGTATCATGTTTTTTTTCACATCACGTAGATCATTACTATTGTGTCGTTTTCTCCATTTAAAAAACATCAGGTACGGCTGGTAGTTGTCTACGTCGTTTCAGCACAATGCCTTTCATGTTCTGTGACATCAACAATGTTTGCAACTTCGCGGCACGTAATGACTACTCCTATTGGCTGTCCACACCCCAGCCCATGCCCATGAGCATGGCACTCATCACTGGAGAAGCCATCAAACCTTACATCAGTCGGTAAGAGACGGTCACTCTAACCGATGATGATTAGGTGGTTCAGTGGGACCTGAATCCATTGCTGTGTGTGTGGAACGACTTTGTAGTTGCTACGACATCATTAATGAACAAACTTTGATCTTGCTTGAGAAGCCTGAACCTCAAGCTGAGACTCGAACTCGGGTCATCTTGTGTACAGTTATGGCATATGACAGCTCTTCCCACAAGGCTATTGCTTTTACATATGAATGCATTAGTGAGAGAGCAATTGTGTGTGAAGTAATTCTACCTGGCAGCGTCTCTCTGCTAATTGTGAAGCTGTGGGTTTTAGTTACTAAGAAATACATGCTAGAACTTTTCCGTTTCTGAGCTGTTTTGTTGATGAACCACAGAACAGTGTTGACAATACATTTCTGTGCTACTGAATGTTTCAGTGTGCGCAATATGCACATGATGTGTGAGCTATAAATGTGCATTAAAATGCAGCTGTGCAAAAAGCTGTTTAAAACATGCATTGACCTGATAAATTTTGAGCAATGTTTCGGATTATGCATTTATTTGTTTTGTGTGATGGGTAGTTTTAGGGTTAGGGTTAGTGGAAGGGTAGAGAATATACAGTTTGTACAGTATAAAAATAATTATGTCTATGGAAAGTCCCCATAAATCATAGAAACCCAATGTGTGCGTGTGTGGTCCAGGTAAACCCTACGTTATGAGGACAGATGTCCCCACAAAGATGGCAATATCCAAAATCCTTGTCCTTGTGGGGATGTTTTTTGGTCACCATGAGGAAAACAGCTAATAAATCATTCTAAGTGAGGTTTTTTGAAAATGTAAAAATGCAGAATGTTTTCTGTGATGGGTTGGTTTAGGGGTAGGGTTAGTGTAAGGGGAGAGAATATACAGTTTTTATAGTATAAAATCTTTGTCTATTGAAGTCCCCATAAAACATGAAAATATAACGTGTGTGTGTGTGTGTGTGTGTGTGTGTGTGTGTGTGTGTGTGTGTGTGTGTGTGTGTGTGTGTGTGTGTGTGTGTGTGTGTGTGTGTGTGTGTGTGTGTGTAGGTGTTCTGTGTGTGAAGCTCCGGCCATGGTGATTGCTATACACAGCCAGACCATTCAGGTGCCACTCTGCCCGCAGAACTGGGAAATGCTCTGGATCGGTTACTCCTTCATGATGGTATGTACAGTATTTTTTCAGGACTTGAAATGTGACAAGAGAACCATTAACTTTTAGACAAGACGTTCTCAACCTTTTTGACTGCAACACCCCCTTGTCCATAACAATATTTGAAGTCCCCAATGTAAGGGACTTCCTGTTTCGTCTGGTACATCTACTATAATGACATTTGTTTTTAAAACTTTTTCTTTTAATTTACAGAAACTAAGTGTCCATAGATTAAAATAAGTAAAATAATTCATATTAAATATTTTATGTTCTGTTCTTCAGAACTAGTCATTTATTTTGTATATATTTTGTCTTCACTCTTTTCAACCAGTGGATTTGCATGACTTTTCCAGTCATTATTTGAAAAAAATTATAGATAAGGATTTTTGAAAATAATTTTTATTTTCAATTTCTACCCGATAATATATATATATATATTAATTGACATGACTTTTCCAGGTCTAGAGATCACACTTTTACAATAACTGCATTTCCACTGTTGGGCCAACTGTCTTAAAATAAAAAAGAACTTAATTTGAATCTTTAAGTTTTTGTTATGAAATTTAAAATGATCCGTCTGCATCTGTCTTCTTTAATGTGTGTATTGTCAGTAAATCACCTGCAGAACTTTTTACTCCCATCGGCGCTTTTATGGGATTGCGCTCTCACGCTAATTTGCCCTGTTTTGTAAATCTGTTGTGTGTCTAATTAATTCATGTAGTTAAGCATAGTACTTTTACCTATAACACAAATCGATAGGTTTTTGTTGAAATAAAAAGAGCATGAATACAAAAATGATACAAAATACACCTCCTTGTTAACATCTCAGACATTCTTATTTGCCGTCGACTGGCATTGATTTGTCTGTCACAGCACACCAGTGCGGGTGCCGAGGGTTCGGGTCAGGCTCTCGCCTCTCCCGGCTCCTGTCTGGAGGAGTTCCGCTCCACTCCGTTCATCGAGTGCCACGGTCGAGGCACCTGCAATTATTTCAGCAACTCGTACAGCTTCTGGCTGGCCACTGTGGACGTGAATGAAATGTTCAGGTAAAATTTCATTGAAAAGTACAAAAACATTCTTGAAAAACTGGGCCTTTAAAATGAAAAGAGGTCTTTCAATAGAGTTTTGTTCTTTCTTTGCCCGAACAGAAAGCCACAGTCAGAGACACTGAAAGCTGGAAACTTGCAGACCCGTGTGAGCCGCTGTATTGTGTGTATGAAGAGGACGTAACGTAGTGACTTTTGTGCAATCTGTTGTTGTTGAGGATCAGCCGTCACCTACAACGACTGCGGCCATCATGCTGATCACCAGTGGTGTTTCATTGGTGCAGTATCTTCACGTTTAACTCTATGGTGCTACTGTGCTACACAGCAAAAGAAACTGAACAAAATAAATGAATTTATTATTCACTTTTTTCCTTTTTCAAAGAAGTACCTCAAAAGAAAAATACAGATCTAGCAAGGTGCCATGGCAGTTGTGACACAATGTGCATTAGATATTTTTCTCTCTTTTTCCTATGAGATTTTCTAGAGATTCTAGTAATATATCTGTAATATTTTCCTACGAAAATTTTGATGTTGGTACACAAATGGTACATTTTTTGGGAGAAATGCTCTCGCTTTTTTTTTTTTTCGAGTGGAATTGTCTCCATGTTACCAAATCGGCACTTTGAACATCAAAGAGACGAAATGCACTGAAGCGTTACATTAATGGGACTGCTTTTTTTAAGGCTATCATTTTTCTCCAATCACTTTTTCTTCTTTGTTGGTGGTACTAACACTGCTGTATCAGGACTTTTTAGCAATGTGTCATTTATCTCTTTTTGTAAGTAATAAAATGTGTATATTGTGTAAAACACCTTTTTAGTATAAAACAAAATGTATCTTTTTAATGAATTTCTGGGTTCTTTGTCAGATGCTCACTCACTCACTCCTAGTCACATATTAGCTCCACATTCATTTACACTGACATTTGTACAAAGAACTTTCTTTAAATGAAACAGTATTTTATAAATATATATATATACATATATATATATATATTAAAAAGAAAGTATATATCCAGAAACTTGATTTGGCTGTAGGAGGGTATTTTTTCATTCAGTAGTTGTCAAGTAAATGTAATTGTTTTTACAGATCTCTCCTCCCTTCTGATTTTATTTAAACAGCAAGGAAAATTCTGTGAAAACACATCAAATACTAGTGTTATGAATTTGTAAACCTTTGTTTGGTTCTTATTTGTTTTATTACGCCACAGTGTGGTGTATCACTGTTTTAGATTAGATAAACAACTGTCTCTCAGAAAATTTGAACATAAACCATATTTTTGCGTATTATATTATAGTTATTTGTAGTTAAAATTTGCTGACCGACAGTGATTCATCTAATCGAAATCAGGGAACATCTTGCGAGTCATCATGGGGTGAAACAATGTGTATTTCAAAATCATTTCCCTCTTTTATGTTTAGTACCCAGAAGTTGTTATAAACTTAAATGACTGAAATAAAAGAAACAAACAAAGTGAACTTTTTTTTTTTTCTGGTTAGTTTGGACATTATTAGTATGGTATACAAAAGTGTTGTATTTTCTTAACAGTCAGTCAGTTTCCTTATCTAAAGCATCAATTCTTGCTACATGGGGACAAAAAATAGCTTCATGATGGTGGACCAGGGGTGTTTCCTCTGAGGAGGCAAGGAAGGCAGTGCCTCCCCAACCAATTGGATGAGAAATATTTAAAAAAATAAAACAATGCAAATATTACAAAATGTGACATTAAAAGGTGTATAAATCTCTTGTCTTTCTTAAAGGTATAGCGTAGGATCTTTTCGAATTTTAGAGAAGACCCGCCCTCTCCAATTTTTTTAAAAATGCAAATGCGCAACACTCTATTTGCTCCCGAGAGGGAACGCCTATTAAACGTGTTGAGTGGCCGAGGACTCAAGACATGATATGCAATGAAGAAGTAGCTTGTTGCATTTGTGTAATAAATACTATGGTGAACACATTGTAATTATCGAAAATGAACACACAAGGTTTTTGAATATTTCAGCGTGATACCATTTACCATTTGGTCATAAGACTACTTTAGACAAATGTGCGACAAAAACAAACAGATGTTTACCGTGTCTACGCGGTGCATGACTTGTGCAAGGGCTAGCATCGCTAATCATAGCTTACATTAACTTTTACTAGCAGTGATTTTAAATGGATTTCTCCAAAAAGCATGACAAACTTTACCTGTCTAGTAGAATCTTTGCGACTGCGGCATCAGTGGGAAGCCCAACCTGTGCTTTTAGCGCACGCCAGCGTGTGAAATATTCACCCAAAATCACTCTGGTCTTGTTTCTATATTCTGCGGCCTTTCTCTTCTTATCATACTCTTCGTATACATTTTTTCTCTTTCGACCCTCAGCCATTTTCAAAGGAATGGCTGAAACCGTAACTCATCACACATAATACACCTGAAAGTGCGCATGCGCAGAAGGGACAAGCACGTACGACGGCCTTACGTAAACATATCACCAGAATGATTGACACTTAGGTGGACCAATAGTATAGGCTACCCACCAGGAAAAAGAAAATCCTCCGCTATACCTTTAAATAACACTGTCCAACAGCGACACCAGTGGTTATAGTTACAGCAAGAGGCTACTTCTGTCTTGCCTCCCCTGAGCCAATTGCGTTTTAACAGACCCCCTAAAGCGGTTTGGTGGGGGACAATTGAGATTGAAGGGGGGAAAAATATGGAAGGAGGCAATGCATCATCACACTATGATTGGATATGATTAGTTTGTGCGGGATAAAATGGGAAGACTTATTAATAAGTAAGAAAGCAGTTTAAGTTGTTTAATGTCACGTCAAATCAAACTTGAAATGGCCAGAAAATATAATTGTATTTTTTTTTTTGTGATCAATCAATCAGCTTAGTGAAATTAAAGGTACATCTTCTTGTCTGTGAATAGTGTTTAACAGTTATAACAATATCAGTCCGTCAGCTTGATGACTGATTATCCAAATACAGTATAAGTTGACTACTAAAAAGAACAGTTGAACATCAGTTCACAAATTCATTAAAACGCATTATAGTTCGTCACGTCTATTGCGATCTCCAAATTCTGGCCAGTTGGTAATACCTAGAATATCAAAATCAATTGCAGGCGGTAGATCCTAATCCCATTTAGCACCCAAACTCTGCAACAGTCTTCCTAGCATTGTTCAGGAAGCAGACACACTCAGTCAGTTTAAATCTAGACTAAAAACACATGTCTTTAACCTGGCATACACATAACACATTATCAATTTCTATAATTCAAATCATGTAATATGATTATTAGGCTGCATAAATTAGGTCAGCCGGTTCAGTTGAAAACGGTGTCTTGTAATTGGCCCTTAAGTTAACAACTAATGATTTTTACAACGGAAATTAATCAATTAAAAGCTTACTTAAGCTAGACAATGACTTTCTTCTAGAGCTGCTGTAAAGCCAAAACTATCTTTGTTCCATTCATTTCCTATTATCACTGTAAAGCTACTTTGAAACAATCTGTATTGTAAAAAGCGGTATATAAATGAAGATGACTTGACACATAAAATACATTGTGTAAACTGGTACTCCCTTTAGTTATTATTTTGGAATAAATATAAAAATGCTTAAAAACACTAACTTGATGAGATTTATACTTGGTTTTAATGAATATAACATTACATAGTTAATGTAAAAATTCAAAATAGAACTGTATTTGGTTTCTCTTTTTGTGTGTGTAATGTTTATCTAGGAGAATGTGACAGCATTAAGTGTAACACTGACATTAATTTACATTTGATTTATAAAAATAAAAAACCCGGAGGACTTTGCCTCCTCTTTTCAGAACACCACTGCACGCCACTGTGGTGGACCACTAGAGGGAGAACTGAGTCACATGGACTGTAGGGCTGCACCAATCCGCTGTCTTTTCCCTGAGAGACATCTATGCCAATTAGATGGACATACAGTTCAACAAGATTTTGCAGATTTGCAGCCACTCTGCTTTTGTGTAGTAATGTATTACGATTCAATCACAACATGATTAAGTGGATGTATTCTGTCTCCATTCATATTTTCCCTGTTAGTGTTAGTAGGTACCCTCTCTTTCTGATTCTAACAATGTGCTTGTTATCCAGGACAGATTGGTTAATGACTAAGCTTTGAGCTTAGGAGTGGTTATTAGGACCTAAATAGTCCATATAAGATTTAGTTGACAAACTGGGTGTTGATATTTGGCAACAGCTAAGCTCTCAATAGGATCAGTGAGCAGATGACAGTGAATCCCATTGCCACTGGGATAATGGTCTTTGTTCCAGCCAACAACAGGACCAAGGGGCAAAAGCCAAGCCAAGCCCTTTATAAAAACTACTGAAGTTGTGTTTTTCATAGAACCAAAGAAAAGGGTCAACAGTGGTTCTGAATGATCAAAGCTTAGACCGAAATTTCACTTTTTGTGCAACCGAGTCAAAGAATTGTGATTTGAAAGCAGGTCTTTATTTATGAAAAGACGCTTTTGTTTTCAACATTGATGGACAATAATTGACAGATAGCAACGTTTAATGGCTGACTGTGTCAAAAACATGCATCCAAAATATACAGAAATATATAGGCCTGTAACTCTGAAATATACATGCCTTAAGTTAGCCATTAAAGTCAAGAGTCTGGATTAACTTTGTTTATTTGTGTCTAAGGAATGAGGGAACGAGACACGTCAAAGCTTTATTTCCAGGTAATTCGCCCTTTAGGTGCATATCAGATGACCTGCATGATTTAGAGAATCTCCTTTTCCTTAATGAGCTTTAAGAAGGAATCACTGCTCGAGTTTGTTTTGAAACATGAGCACCTATTGGCAAATACTACATCGCTTAATTGAGTTTGGTGCTCTCTGGCCACCGAATTTGACGTAAACCTTTACATGCTGCCACTGAGCTCATGATCCACATGCAGCCTAAGCCCTAATGCAACCTACATTTGTGCACATACTGTAAATACTACTGGAATGAATTGAGAAACCTCAGCTCCTAATGACGCACACACGTCTGTCAGAGGAGGATTCCCCTTCTGCAGTGGTGCAGCCAAGACTACATTTCAGCAAGGGTTGTTCGAAATGCTTTGGGAAATTGCACTGACTCACTCTTTTAAAAACGGGTCTGTTATTCAAACGAAATTAAGCGATATCACATGAGCGGGAGTGCTGCTGTTGCTCTTAATATCAGCACCACAGCTGAACATGGTTGCAGAGGTAACTTATAATATTACCAATAACTTTGACTTTTTACTCCAACAACGAAAATACTTCAGAACAAAGCCAAAGTAAAATGAACTATATCACACATCTTCAAGCAACATAGCAAAGACTGAGTCTAAATCCGCATACTTTCTGAGGAGGTACTTCTTTTATATAAGTACTTAATTAGTGATTTAAAAAGTACGCTCTACATAAAGTGCAACAGGGCCTGTCCACTTTTTTAAGGATCTTGGTTCCTCTGTATCTTTCCACATTCATTTTTCTCTCATTGGGATTTACACAAAAAAAGTCTTAAATTGTTAAAATTGTTAAGCCATGAACCAAACTGACCAGCGGCAAGATGAATCACATCATTACAAACTTTGAATTGAAGTATTTGAAAACTGGGCAAAAAGACAGATACAAGACTGTGGTTAGCTTTAATGAGGGGAAGAACTACATGAAGCATTGTGAATTACTTATGAAAACGAAGTGTACGAAACGAAAGAAGTGTAGTTTGAGAGTGTACGGAGACTGACTTTATTACATCATTCGCAGTGCTTTATCAATTTCACAATGGAGAAAAACGATTCGATTTTTACTTTTGGAACCTGACTGTAGTACTATAGTTTGAATGTGTGTAGCATACATGTGTCAAGTTGTCATTGTCATGTGACTTACAGCATCACTTCTCTGCCATTCACAACTTGCCCGTGGCCTCGTGGGATATTAAAGTGTCCATCGGATGAATACTGTTAATTCGGACATACTACTCATCTCACAAACTGTTTTTTTTTTTTTTTTGCCTGCTATAGTATATAATAAAGAATATTTGGATGCATCCGTGTGTTTTTTTCCCCCTCAATTAGTGTTTTTGAACAAATCGATTGATTCAGTGATTCAATGACTCACTAATAAAGACAATGGCTGTGTCCAAAATCACACTCTCTTGAGGAGGTTTTTGTTTTCTCCCATGGCCTCATGGGATAGTAAAGTGTTCTTCATATGCACACTTCAGAATCTCGCAGGAAGAATTAATTCATCCGGGTACTGATTTATGAATACTGTGATGTACTATTTTACACCGATATATAGTAGGGAAGTATGTGATTTCAGATGCAGCTAATATTCTCGCCACCCATCGACAGTCTGTATGGAAGCTAAATTGGAACTTAAACAGCAAGTATAGAATATCTGGTTCATAAATTCCTACTCTTTTTCATGATACAGTTCTGCATTGGACATTCATGAAGGGGTGTATGATCTTAAATGATGACAACATTAGGTTTAACCATGATATTTGGACCTGGCATTACACATCAAATAATATTATTGCATGCTGCTGCCAATGCAGGTGTAAGGTACCAGGCACAGTGGATTAATCCTGTAGGTTAGCAAGCATTGCCAAAAAACCTTACATTTAAATACTGAGAATCCAATTAAGAGTGTCATTATGGCGGAACGACAGTGGATGACATGGCCACTGTGTGTATAAGGACAGCACCATTCCCTAGACATTACTATGAATGTGGGTGGATTTCTGCAGTGGTCTGAGTTCCTTAAGGAGATAATAGTTTCCCAGTTTAAGTGGCTTGCTACATGCTCATTGGCAAATAAGCTCGGAGTTTCTGAGAAAGTAGTCCACCCCCCACTGAAAAGTTCACTTGCAATGGTCAGTTATCCGCTTTAATTTCCCCAAGCTACTTACTGACACTGCTTACTGGCATGAGCATGCTGAATGCACCCAGACGTATGGGGTGGGATGAGGTGGGATGGGGTGGGATGGGATGGGATGGGGGGAGGGTGTGTGTTATGGTGTGCACCTAGTGACGCATACATGTGTGTGCTTGTCTGACTGAAGTCCATGAAGTTAAGAAAATGTAGAAAAATTCTTTCTGCATGAGATATTCATTTTTCACAGTGGACAACAGTTTTGGTGCCTGATTATTTCCTAAATTTACCTGATTTTGTTTGTAATGAACATGTACTATGGTTCCTCTTCATTTTGATATTGATATGTTATAATTTAAAGAGTAATCGTCCAGCACCCAGTTGAGATTTTGAGCAGATTTGGCAATATTAATTTCACACACACACAGTTATATATATCTGGGTACATTACTTACACATTGTAATTGGTTACCGATTACAATTACATGACAAAAATTGTATTTAGTAATGTAATCCCTTACGTTACATATTTAAGGTAATATAATCTGACTACTTTTGGATTACATTTAACCTAACTTGATTATAGCATTGATTTGTGTAGAATAGTCTGAATATATATAATTTATTCCATTCTTTATCAACAACAATATGAAGTGCATTAAATATTGCATTATGTCAGGGTTTCCCAGACTGGGGTTCGTGGGGTTAATGAAAAGCTATTAGTAATTAAGTCATAAAAAAATGTACATTAAAGTAAATATTTAAAATAAAATTTTACATTTTAATGAGTTTGAAAGACAAAAGCCTTCCAAAGACATTAATGCATGGTTAAATAACTCACTGAAAATGAGTGATAATTCAAATAATAATTAATGTGTTAATCAGGAGCTGATCAGATATGCAATGTTTAGAAAACACTTGTGAAAAGTGAAATGATTTCTGTAAATCCAGTGATCACTTGCTGTTTTCAGTGATAGTCACATGACCAGTGGCTGGTCTGTGTGTGCAATTGGAAGACCTTCTGAAGCAGTAAGCCTTTTTAGAAAGGAAAATTTAAAAGATTACACAACGTATGAATCAACAAATTATGAATATTTGACTGCCATTGCAAGAATAACATCTAATCATGTAATCAATAAAAAAGTAACCGTAGTCTGAATAAAAACAGGGGGAAAAAAACAAGAAAAAAAATGTATTATGGTTTATAATATTAAACCATATCAAATAAGGCCAAATTCTCCTTAGAGTTTCTGTCTTCACTAATAATCCTGACAAATATGTCCATGTAATGTTGAAGTAGTAGTGAGAAAGAAGGGTCACTCAATGTCACCGAACCAAACAATCAATTTCAACAATGGTGGACATTTTTTTCATTCACAGAAATAGACAGAAAACAAATGGAACTGAAACGTGTTACAGGAACTTTTTTTATTGCAATAGCTCTATTGAAAGCAAAAAAAGATAAATACAAACACTAAGCAATGCTCAAATGATTTGCCTGCTTTCACTCTCTTTTTCCCACCAGAGGAAAATGGAAAGTCTACCAACTGCAGGAAAAAAAAAAAAAAAAAAAAAACAAAGCATCAGTATGTACACACATGGACACAACCATAAAAAGTTTTTCCTTTTTTGAATTTTCTTAGACTCCATCGGACCTCCACACCTGAACTTTGCCATCAGTCAAGCTTAGACTTCAAAAACAATAGTGAACAGAAGACAAGTGTACCAAAACATACTAATGAGGATCGACAAATACACGAAAATCGACAAGGGGATGCACAAACTTCCTGTCTCTTTGACTTTGAAATGATACCAAATAAAAGAACTGCCTTTCATAAAACATTCCAAAAGAAAAGACCTGAGCTATTAAAACAAAAACAAACAATTTGGGGGAAAAACATATTAATGCTGTACCACTGCACATCTGTACTAATCAATGAAAATCATGGCAAAAAGCAGTCCGCTTGATAACATACATTAGCAAAAGACTGATATCAAATACATTTATGTGGCTGATTTAAAGCTTTTATGTTCAAAAATAATTTGTTTCAGTGTAACTCATTCTCAACATTACAAATGTTATGCTAACATTAGCCAGAAAAAGACTAACCTGTACCCGCCATTTTGTCCCATTTACTCATTTAGGCAATTTTGGGTTTTAGATGTAGTTTTGGACATTGAGCGAAACCTTGTTTTCACAGAACCACAGCTGAGCTTCTGTGCTAGTTAAGACTTGCTCCGGTAAATCCACGAGGGGAAAGAATCCTTTTACCAGACGACAAAATTCACTTTCGTACCATTGACAAAATAACAATGAAGACCGTGCACAGTTTTTTCTTTTTCTTTGTCACGACAAGTTTCACATTTGATTTCGTCTTTTAAAACAATGTGTAGCAACAATGTAAAAACAAAAAGGAAGGCTGTACCTAAAGTTTGAATCAGATGGAGTAGTGTGCATATCACTCCTTTGAAAAAATATTAGAGAACAATGCAGAGATCAGTTCGATGAACTGTACCACTTCTTCACCTCCTGAAAGAACAGCCTGATCAAAACAGGAAATACCGCAATACTGAGAGAAGAGTATCAAGGAACAAAGAGCAGCTGATTGGTAATACTAAAATATTGAAGATAATTAATTATAAATAAAATATTAATGAAATGTTGAGGCTGTTTTAATATTGTCTATTGAAGGAGATCCTACGATCTTGCCAACAGCATGCATAAAGGTTTATACAGACAAAATTGGGCTTTCGTACCTTCGTATTGTGCTGTTTGTTCACTAGGTTGATGAAGAGCTCCCCTAATAGTTCATTTACTATGGATACCAAAACAAAACTCGAGAACTAATTTATATTTATTGGGATGATATAAATCACTAACTCATCTGAGTGTCATTTTAGCAACTGCAGCAGATTTCATCAGGGGAGTCCCAGAATAGACCCTTCCTCTTTTCCTCCCTCTCTACAGCACACTTGGCAAAGAGGAGATGATGCTGGTCAAAAATAAGTACGGGAACGGATAAGAAAAGTCTAAGTTTGGGCTGCGCCACATGCCAAAAAGGCCTGGTGAAAAAACACCTGTGGCCCTGCACTGGGTAAAGCAGACTGAAACGGCATGACTAGCCTGACACTCACAGATACTGAAGAACAGTGTTGATAGTACAAAAGAGGAGGTTTCTACAGTCCAAAACTCAAGATGTGCGTGAAACGTTAAGTGAGGACCTAACGGAGACAGACATTCATAAAAAAAAATTTAATTAAAAAAAAAAAAAAAGACACTACTGCTGTACAGTGACATCCCATCTGCAGTCTGTACCGTACCGATATATGTTCTCTTTTAAGCAATCGGTAAACATAAACACTAAAATCTGTAATTGCACCAGAAATCATTATGGGAAATAAATACAATTTGTACATACATGTGATGCTTGTAAACAGCATGCACCTGTCTAAACCAGACTTGTGGATTATGGTGTCTTCGTAAGATGAACCTCCTTTTTATGCAGCGGATAAAACATTGTGATACAAATCACAAAGCACTGAACTCATACAAGACAGAACGCATGGATGTGCTCTGAGACAGCACACGAACAAAGAAAAATAAACATAAGAGTCCTTTAAAACAAAACTCAGGATCCTTTTGCCGTGTCTTAGGGTTGTGTGCTAGGGCTCGCACGTTATCCGGCATCTCTGCAGGAGCTTGATGGGTCAGTCCTTAGTCTGTAGTGAGAAAAAGAGAGAAAATATTAACCCATGTACCAAGTGAAGATGGTATACCATCCCTACCCTTCAATTAATCATAGCACTCAGTGTATTGATGGTTCAGTCACATGCCATATAGTGTTTAAAGGGTTAGTTCACACAAAAACTACCTTATTTACTCACCCGCATGTCATTTTTAAAAAAACAAACAAATGTTATTAAAAACCAGAGAGATTTTGGCCACCCCATTGAAAAGTCCGTTCTTGCAGATCAAGCAAGTGTGGCGGAGTTAAAAAAAAAAGTTGTAAGCAGAGCTGTCCATAACAAAACTCTTCATTTAAATTTACTTGGAAGGACATTTAGGCTAAATCAGGGAATATGCAGGAATCACAGAGATGAATTTACTACCTTTTACTACCTTTTTTACTACCTCCACAATATTTTTTACTACCAACACGACATGTATTCTATGTAACGTTACAATGTTCTCAATATAATTCATAATCCCACGTTTATAATGAACAACGCGTTATGGTTATTGTGTTATTAAAAACTGGCATGTGATTGTGCACTGAAACGGCGTGCTGAAAACAGAGCTATTTTTGAGCTGGTAAAATGAGTTTTTTCTTAAAATACTAATGAGAATTTTTAATAAAAGTATATTACAAAGTTTTCATTTAGACCCTAAAGATTCATATTAACTAGTACAAAAATGGCATTATATGACCCCTTTAACCCTAGCCCTTGAGTTATCCTAACCATTACGTTAACCCTTAGCCCTAATAAGGTGAATAATAACCATGGCACTTAAAAACAAATGACACTTAACAGCCATAAACATAAACAAAGATTAATAATAAAGTGTGTCACATCACACACACTTACCACAAACACACATTCTCACACACGAGACGGATACCAATACTTTCATTTTTGGTACTCGCCGATATCGATACCGTAACCGGTCCCTGAATTTTCACTGCATTAGTAATTTTTAAATGTATTAGTAGATAAACCAAAAGAATATAAATCATATTAGTTGTTATGAAATAAAGTAAAGTAATGAAATATCTTCGAAAACTTGCATTTCCCCATAATGTCCAGGGTTTTTTCCTTGGTCAAAATTGGTCTTCGGTGGTGGCCGACAGACACTTATCCTTTCTTGCCCTTATTTTTTTTTTTTAAGCTTTGATTTTACCACTTGATTTCATAGCTTTCTAACATAAAATACTTCTTTGCTGGACCTGATAATTGTTTTGGTATAATCATATCAATATCAAAAAGTAGAATAAAAACGAAGCATTAAAAAGTTTATTTTAAAAGTTTAAGTCTAATTTTCTACCATATACTGTAAAATTTTATAGAATTAGCTGTCAGATACAATTTTTTTTTAAATTAAATAACAAAAATTGCTGCTAGATAACTTGCTTTGCACTTTTTTTCTGGTTTTACCTCACTCCAGTCTAAACTAAATTATTATATTTTTTTTGGCAATGTTTCTACACATTATAATATAAATAACCTGAAAATACTACGTAATTTACAACATACATTAATTGTTTGTTCATGTTACTTCACAGTGCGTTAACTATTGTTAACAAATACAACTTTTGATTTCAATAATGTAGGCTATATGGTGAAATTGACATTAAGAAAGATTAATTAATGATGTAGACGTGCAGTTTATTAATAGTTCATGTTAACTAATGTAGTTAACTAGAGTTTAATGAATGGAACCATATTGTGTTACCGATTCAGAAGTCCCGTGAGGACAGATCATTTGTTTTAACCATTCATTAAAGTGACGCGTCATTAGCGGACGTGTACGCATTGTGTGGTTATCCCATCAGTTAGGACATCGCACAAAATTTGTGTCAACAAATAGTTTTTTTTAGGATAGATTTTACCTTTATTGAAAGTGTGGTTATGTCAGCTGAATGTGGGGAACGCCCTGAGAGAAGATAAGGCAACGTTTTTTTAGCACAATTCACACACAGCGGGAAATAAATTTCCAATTGCGCCACGTGAAACTTCGGTCTTCCGACCTTTTACCATCGTGTCAATTGATTTTGATTAATATGAGCGAGGAAGAGAGAGCAAGAGTGAATTGAGTGCCGGGGCTCTCTCTCTGTTCCTTCTTTCAGTTAACATGCACCCTGTCACTAGCACAGCAGTCAGTCGTCTACATTAGGCTACTCCCCGATCAAATATGGCTTTGGCGGCCGACTGATGACTGAAATAGAAGCGAACTCGCGAACAGGTTGGGCAGCAAACCAGGCCAGCCGGGTACCCAGTTTGTTTCAGCGCGCGCGAACGAACAAACACCACGTCACATGATATCGCTCAGGTCCTACTCACAACATAAATAAATCCACGCGATTTTTAGGAATTTTAGAACAAAGTCCTGCACTTAACACAAATTGAAACTCATAGGCCTAGTTGGATAGGGGTTCGAAAATTTACTACCTCGTCAGATGACGTTTACTACTTTTTACTGGCCTTAATTTGGCATAATTTAATTTACTACCTTTTACTACCTTTTACAACCCTGTAAATTCACACACTCAGTGTTTTGGATTGGCCAGTGTGCCCTCTTCCTTCATACATCAGTGTACAGTAACAGCTTGTGTATTGTTAGTGAGACCTTTTTTAATTTTACATGACAATCTTCCTCATCATCCTCTACCTAGTTTTACCATGTCCTACCCGTCCCGTCTAAGGATAACACCACGTGCCCTTCATTACCATCTCTATCCCTCTGCTGAGCAGTGGGGTTGTACAGTGGCCCGCTTTGACCCTGATGCACACAAACAGTACCTTTGATAAAGGGCTTTGTCTGACCCAACAATGGTGGTGGGGGCACAATGCCACCGCTTTCAGAGCTCTCCGCACAGCGGCGTCTGGAGCGGCAGGAATGCCACTGGTTCATTCTTCAAGGTCAGGTCCGATGGGGTACCAAAGGTCCCAGAGTTCCTCCTGACCACATTGACAACCACAACCTGAGTTTACCAGAAGAGAAGCCACTAAAAACCCCATCTACTGGAGTCAGCATGGGTGTCGTCTTCTGTTTATTAGAAATATGAATCTTCAAGTTTTGTTTAGGACAGACAGAAGTTGCCATCACTCCTGCCCACACACAAAGCAGACCAAGATCTGGTAACCCGTTTTAGAAGTTTAAAAATGTTCAGGTTTGGTCAGCCAGATGTTACATATCAAGCACCTTCATAGAATCCAATATCTGATCCAGCCCAAGGCTCAACAAAAACATTGCCCTGTCAACATTTTCACTGGCCCCACCACAAAGGAACGCTAAAAATTTTAAATACCAATGCATTTTAATATTTGCTAAAATATATACATACTACAGTTTAAAAATCCGGGGTCAGAAATAGGTTTAATGTTTTTGAAAGCCTCTAATGCTCCCCAAAGCTGCATTTACTTGACCGAAAACACTGTAAAAACAGTAATATTGGCAAATATTATTACCATTTAAAATAACCTTTATATTTTATTGCTGTAAAATATAATTCCTGTGCTGGCAAAGCTGAATTTTCTGCATTATTACTCCAGTCTTCAGTGTCACATGATCCTTTAGAAATTTTTCTAATATGCTGATTTGGTGCTCAAGAAAAATTGTCTTATAATCAATGTTAAACCAGTTTTGCAGCTTCCTACTTTTGTCGAAATAGAATTGAACTTTTTAGTTCAAAAGAACAGAATTTATTAGGATTAGAAAATTGTTATACCATCATAAATGTCTTCAATCTCTTATGATGAATTCAATGCATCCTTGCTGAATTAAAGTGTTTTTAGGTTTAGCTTTTTTATATTTAAGCCTTTTCTAATTATTGGAATTATTGGAATGTCATTCATGTTGGACTTGGCCTCATAACAGAACAAAAACTAAAGAATTTTGAAAAAACATTCTGACTGATATGGTGCCCTAGATGGGTTCACACAGAAATCCTCTTATTTTAGTACTGTATATACGTTTTACTTTATCATTGCTGTTTTTTACTATATACTTTTCTACCTTTCTAGTGCAGGATCACTGCTCCACCTGTGGATGTGAAATTTTGTATTATGTAGAGAGAGAAGGACGGTGCAGGACAGGGAGAAAGAGAGACAAATAAATACAACAGTAAAAGATACTAAGAAGACTAAGGGACTCCATATCTAGATGCCCGTTTAAATCCATCCGAATCAGTCTTAAATGCATGGGATAAAAATCAATGTAGAAAATCAATGAATGTAACAATTTCAGTGGCATCACATCATTGCCCCAAAGGGGCAAGTGACAGATCGGTGAACTAGCCCCGGGCCAGTGGGCCATCCTTATTGTGGAGTCCTGCATGCCCTAAAGAGAGAATGACAGCTTTCAGCTTCCAAAAGTTTTCAGTTTTTCTTGCCTTGGAGCAAACCACAATGCGGTTTGCCAGGGAATATGGCACTAACCAGTGTTGCCAGATTGGGCGGGTAAAAATTGGTTTGGGCAGGTGGACAAAATATGGGCTAGTTTGGGGTTAGTTCAACAGTTTTCAGACATCTAAATGTATAGTCTAATTCAGAGGTCTTCAATCCTGCTCCTGGAGGGCCGCTGTCCTGCATAGTTTGGTTCCAACCCTAATCAAACACACCTGAATCAGCTCATCAAGCTTTTCAGGATCGCTTAAAAAATACAAAGGCAGGTGTGCTGAAGCAGGTTGGAACTAAACTCTGCAGGACAGTGGCCCTCCAGGAGCAGGATTGAAGACCTCTGGTCTAATTGGTTAATAAATAAAACTCAAGTTTGCATGTACTCCATAAAATCAGTCATCGTGATGTTACTAAACACACAGGCCAACCGCAGAGTCGGCTGGCGTTGACGTCGCAGACGAGCATACACTCTAGAAGGCAGACGTGATCATTCATGACTGATGGGTTTTTAGACATAATTTGTAGCTGTGTATACATTTAAGTGATTGCTATGTCAAAGCAGCATAAATACACAACAAGTTATATCTAGTGAAGAGTGAGAGAGTGATCCAAATGTCCAAACGTGGATTACACCTGTGGTGGGGATGACTCGAAGGCTCTTTATAAATAGGCCTGTAACTAACTATGAGAGCACAGTTGAATGACTTAATTGAAATCAAATATGGGACGACTCCTGTCCATCAACATGTGCACACCAGGGCTGGACTGGGACTAAAAATCGGCCCGGGCATTTTGGCACAGACTGGCCCACTACATATAATCATAAACACAACCGATCTTTTCACGCCCCTGAATATGTATACTAACTCCTATTAAAACCCCTAATGCCATGTAGCCTAATGAGTGAGTAGGAATGAGTAAGAGTAAATAGATGAAATAACTACTAATTGTAAAATACAAAACGAACTACTCCACAATGATGAATCCTAAAACAAGTTATAAGCTGCATTGGCATAGTAATACCAGTGTTTGACAAAGGATTTTTGGTAAATCTGTGGTGGGTGGACTTCTGTCCCTTTAGGGGGGTTCTGGTGCACTTTGAGAGTTAAAAAATTAAGAGCAACAAACCCATAATCAGTGTGCAAATTGAACAAAGAAAAACTCAAAACTCTTTTAGCTGTGATATGGTGTCTGTCTGCATTACACTAGGCTACTACATAATAATAGTTATAATATTAATTCCATGACAGTAATAGCATATATTGTAAAACAAATGCACTGAAAAATAATTGGAACTTTCATAATTATTTTTGTACTAATTTCCATGCTTGAAAGAGATTAACACATGATCTTTATTTTGGCGGAAAACATGGTTTACAAACGCGTCTCATTACAATTCTAGTAAAATGCGTAATCATCAACTATGCAGATGTGTAAATAATGCGTGACTGGGTGATGGGTTCCCATACTATGGAAGCTTGTTTCCGCCACTAAATAAATAAATAATAATAATAGCGACTTTTTATCTCACAATTCTGACTATTTTCTCACAATTGCGAGTTTACATCTCGGAATTCTGACTTTATTTCTCAGAATTGCGAGATATAAAGTCAGAATTGCGTGATATAAAGTCGCAATTGCGTGTTATAAAGTCAGAATTGTGAGATATAAAGTCAGAATTGGGAGATATAAAGTCAGAATTGTGATATATAAAGTCAGAATTGTGAGATATAAAGTCGCAATTGCGTGTTATAAAGTCGCAATTGCGTGTTATAAAGTCAGAATTGTGAGATATAAAGTCAGAATTGGGAGATATAAAGTCAGAATTGTGATATATAAAGTCAGAATTGTGAGATATAGTCAAAATTGCGTGTTATAAAGTCAGAATTGCGAGAGAGAAAACTAAGAAGTCTGACTTTTTTTCTCGCAATTCCGACTTTATATCTCGCAATTCTGACTTTATAACACATAATTGCGAGTTTATATCTCGCAATTCTGACATATTTTCTCAGAATTGTAAGATATAAACTCGCAATTGCGAGTTATAAAGTGCAATTCTATAGGGAAAAAAGACAGACTTTTTTCCTCTCAGAATAGTTTATATCTCACAATTCTGACTTTATAACACGCAATTGCGACTTTATATCACGCAATTCTGACTTTATATCTCACAATTCTGACTTTATAACACGCAATTGCGACTATAACTCACAATTCTGACTTTATATCTCACAATTCTGACTTTATAACACGCAATTGCGACTTTATATTACGCATTTCTGACTTTATATCTCACAATTCTGACTTTATAACACGCAATTGCGACTTTATATCACGCAATTCTGACTTTATATCTCACAATTCTGACTTTATAACACGCAATTGCGACTTTATATTACGCATTTCTGACTTTATATCTCACAATTCTGACTTTATAACACGCAATTGCGACTTTATATCACTGTAATTCTGACTTTATATCTCGCAATTCTGAGAAATAAAGTCAGAATTGTGAGATAAAAAGTCGCAATTACCTTTTTTTATTTTTCATTCTGTGAAATTTTCATATTTGTTTTAAAGAATTATCTGTATCGGCCCAAAAAGCACGTCGGCCCACCGGGCAAATGCCCGGTATGCCCGATGGCCAGTCCAGCCCTGGTGCATACTGATCAGGACATCTGCAACTTTTAAACCATATAGATTGTACTCTAATCATCCCCGACAGCTGCTGAAAGAGTTGCGTCCACGATTAATCCGTTTTGACTGTGCCAAGTTCTGCGTTATGTTCAACAATATGTACTTACCGAAAGACGTTCTATCTGAAGTTAAAACGCAACACAAAGGTAGGTGCATTCTTCTTGTTGGTAATTTTTTTTGTCGGATAATCGTACAGTATGCATCTATGAATGACACATTTTAGCTGTGGTGTGTGCATTAATGTGGGAAATGACTGCTTATTATTCCGATCACCTGTATTGGGCACTTTTTGCACTTAAATTGACTTCTTACTGTTGACATTGAAAATGATGCATGTTTTTCCGAGGGTTTAAATCATCGGTTAATTTCTTGAGTGCCGTTTTAACAGTTTCCACCTAGACATTTTAATATTTGCTAATTCACTAATGTATTTGCCCTGTTTTGATCGGTTTTCCTGTGAATTTGATTTATTTTTATTTTGTCATCATTATTTTGTTTTAAGGATATAAAAATGGTGCTTATCAACCTTAATTGAAATAGCAATCAAATAATTTTGGCAGTTAAACTTTTGGGTGGGTTTTGGTGAGCTTTGGGCTGGAAATCATTGGCCCAATCTGGCAACACTGGCACTAACAACTTGAAGAATGAACCCCAAATTATACAAAGGAGTGAGGAAAGTAATAGTTAAATAGGCTTTTGGAGCTGGGAACTAGTTGCATCTGTCACAGATCATTTGCTTTAAAATCTACCCACCATTGTCACTCTAAACCCCACTGTCAAAATGACAAAGATGTTCTTTTCCATACAATAAAAAAATATTGCTGCAAACAATCCGAAATGACCATTTTTAATCTGTGCCTGTCCAGTTTGGGTCATTGATGTGTTATATATTAACCACCTTCGTGGAATCAAAGCGATCCCATTCAGTCGCCCTGTCCTAAAAAGTTAACTGCAGCACAAGACCATCTGCGTCACTGCATGAACACCAAACTCCATGTGCGTCACCACACACACAACACAAGCATATCATAGTGTGATGCCACAGCAGGCCACCGCTAAAAGTGGAACAATGACCAAACCACTGCTGTCTCCCTTTAATTCCTGGCCTATTTTAGGAGTTGTTCAGCCAGCCTACGACAGTGGGATTGCCCCTGACCCCACGGGAGTCTCTTCTTTCACTAGTAGATGAACTTACGAAAGGTGGCACTAACTCATACAGACGTCATTGGTCCAGAAGAACTGTGTTGGCATGGAGAGCTGATTTGTGTCATGAAGATCACCTTCGGTGTAGCGAGGTGCTCGCTTTCATCATGAAGAAAGGAGAATCCAAAACGACGACAATTTGCTTATCAAGCAAATGTTGTATGCTGATTTGTTTCACAAATAATTCGTCATTTTGCTTGCAGAGCAATTCACTACTCTATATGGTAGCTACTGGAAGAAATGGATTAGCAAATGTAGTGTTGCACTCAAGAATGATTAGGATGAATTTAAACGGGCATCTAAATTAAGAGTTCCCATCACAATGCCTCTGTTGTCATCTCAGTATCTTTTAATGTTGAATTTATTTGTCTCTCTTTCTTGCCATTCTTCTCACATTTCTTTTCTCTACATAATAAAAAAAATCTCACATCCACAGGTGGAGCAGCTCATCATCACTAACTGATCCTGCACAAGAAAGGTATACAGGTAAAATAACAGCAATAATAACACAATCTTATTTAAATAGCACATTCTAAAAAAACTGGTGTTGATCAAAGTGCTTTACAAAAGCCAAGGAAACAAACAATAAGACAGAAAACACAAAACAGTAAAGCAAAATAAAGAACAATAAAATGGAAACCCTTTGAACTAAGGTAAAAAAAGAAAAAAGAAAAAAGAATTATATATATATATATATATATATATATATATATATGTGATACTCAAGATATTGAAAGCAATTGAAAAAAAGATAAGATTTCAAAGTGGATTTAAAAATTGACAAAGTTTGGGCGGATCTGATGCAAGCCAGTAGGCTATTCCATAACTTGATCGAAGTTTGCGGCCGATGACCGCAAAAGCACAATCACCCCTATTGTTAAGTCCAGTTAAGCCTAGATAGTAGATCCGAGTCCCCCGATCTGAGTGATTTTGACTGTGAGGGCGGATGTAATAGTTCAGATAGGTGTTGTGGAGCCTGGTTCTGCAAAGACTTAAAAACAAATAACAAAATTTTAAAACAAATTCTGTATTTAACCGGTAGCCAATAAAGTGAGATCAAAACCGGTGAAATGCGTTCACTTTTACACTTCCCTTTGAGGAGCCGTGCTGTGGCATTTTGAGCTAATTGTAAGCGTGTGACACACATCTGAGGGGCATTAATATATAAAGAGTTACAATAATCAGGATGTTACCAAAAGCAGGCATAGCAGTCTCAAAGTTCTTAGCAGAAAAAAATGGCTTAGCAGAAAAAAATGGCTTAAACCTGACTAAAAGACAAAGATGATAAAAACAGGACTTAACCACAGCACTTCTCCGTTTATCATATTTAAGGTTGTTATTAAACAAAACCCCCAGATTCCGAACACAGGTGGTATTGTATGGTAACCGTGTTTGGAGATCAAAATCATGAGTACTGCGATCATTTGAACCAAACAAGATAATTTCGGTCCTGCTCTCATTAAGACTCAAGAAATTACTAGCGAGCCAAAGTTTTAGTTCATCCAAACAATACAATATCAGCTTTAAAGCAAGCTTATCATCACGCTTCAAATGCAAATAATGTGTGTCATCAGCATACAGATGAAAAGATACCCCATTATCTACATAAAATAGAACCCAAAGGGGGCATATAAAGATTAAACTGTACCGGGCCAAGAATAGGGCCCTGAGGAACGCCAAAGCACAATTGAATTTCAGACGAAGACTGTTGCCCGATGCAGACAGAATAACTCCTATTAGTTAAATATGAACGGAACCATTGTAACACTGTGCACACATGGTTCTAGACGTGATATGAGAATGTTGTGATCGACAGGTCAAATGCAGAGCTAAGATCTAGCAAGACCAAAGCCCCAGATTGCCCTGTATCGGTAGTGAGCATTACATCATTCATGACTATTAAGAGGGCCGATTCTGTGCTATGACGATTACATATTAATAACATATATAGTACTAAAATAAAAGGATTCCTGCATGAAATTGTGGTTGTTAGGGATGGGGGAAAAAATCGATTTACACATGAATCGTGATTCTATCTTCAACCGATTCGCACCGTTTCATAAATTTCAAATATCAATTTTATAGTGTTACACTTTAACTGTGCAGTACTAAAGTTGACACGTTAAACACGTGTCATTTTTCACAATAAGCTGCAAAAAAGGATTCAATGCGATGTTTCCACTGACGGACACACAGCCGAAGCGTGAGCACAGATGCCGCCTCTCAGATGCATGTGGTCCCGAATTCAGTTCTCTTTCACAGCTTATTGCGCTTGATTGTAGTCAGCTTAATAATAATATTGGGTTGACTAAAATGGGAAGACAAACAGATTTCAAGTTTCACATCAAAACAAACAGTAAATCTAAGCGAAGTTGACTGATAAGGTGAGGAGGGAAAAAACAAGTTCTAATTAATTAGTCAATAGTTCTTCAAATAAAGTCCAAAATGAATGAAATCCCAATAATTAGAAGGGGGAAAAAAGGCTTTGGGGATAAATAAAATGAACACTTATTGAGCAAGGATGCATTAGATTAATCAAAAGTGACCGTAAAGATTCACACTGTTACAAAAGATTTTTATTTCAAATAATGTTCTTTTGAATGCTTTGTTCAAAGAATCCTGAAAAAATGTATCCTATTTTCCACAAAAATATTAAGCAGCACAACGGTTTTCAACATTGATAATTATAAGAGATATTTCTTGGGTAGTAAATCAGCATATTATAATATTTCTGAATACTGGAGTAATGATGCTGAAAATTCAACTTTGACATCACAGGAATACATTACATATTAAAATATATTAAAATTGAAAAGAGTTATTTTGAATAAATAATATTTCAAAATACTGCATTGTTAATCAAATGCAACGTGAAAATAAGACTTCTTAAAATGTCTAAGATGTTGAATGTGAAAAAATACAGCAAAAAAACACTTTTTAACCTGTATTGTAAGCAAGACCTTTAGCTTATCTCCTTTACATGACTATCTTTACATTCATCCTCTACCCAGTTTTACCATGTCCTACCCGTCCCATCTAAGGATAACACCACGTGCCCTTCATTACCATCTCTATCCCTCTGGTGAGCAGTGGGGTTGTACGGTGGCCCGCTTTGACCCTGGTGCACACAAACAGTACCTTTGATAAAGGGCTTTGTCTGACCCAACAATGGTGGTGGGGGCACAATGCCGCCGCTTTCAGAGCTCTCCGCACAGCGGCGTCTGGAGCGGCAGGAATGCCACTGGTTCATTGTTCAAGGTCAGGTCCGATGGGGTACCAAAGGTCCCAGAGTTCCTCCTGACCTTGGTGCAATCATTACCTTACAGTGACAACCACAACCTGACCATCACCCCTACCTGCACACAAGATCAAGGTGGCCATTTTTGGTAGGCCAAATGTTATACATTGACCACCTCCCTGGTATAGATCTGAGCCATCCATCTTCTCAAACATTACTAAAATGTGAATGGCATCTGCATGGGCACCAAACTCCATACCAATCAGACATTATAAGCATGCCATTAGGGTTGGGCGATAAAATGATATAGATGATAAAGTGATAATTATTCCGTTATAATTGTCCTTGAAAAAACGATAACAAGAGTTCAGTAAATGTTCAATAAAATGTTTATGACCCAAAAGCGGAACGAAACAGCGCTACTCGTTTGAAACGCGCCACACGGACCATTTATCCCCTTGGCTCAAAGTTCATAAAGCAGTGCATCGTGAGCTTACTATACTAGCAGATACCATAGAAAACAGTTCCATTTTACCATTGTGGTGAGGTGCTATATGCGTGGTTTTAAGTGTGGTTATGATCTAAATGTATGCTACTATGGAAGACCAATGGTTCAATTTAATAAAGCTCAAACAGTCAGAATATTTCAATTTTACCATATAAAAATTAGGTTGTTACAATTTACAGATGTTACATCTGTACATCTTAACTCAAACTACTACTGTCAACTCAAGCTACTGTAAAATGTGCATTTCTAAGAGACAAAACATGAAATATGATTAATATTGCAGCCTGCACTGCAAACTGTGCCAAAGTCACAACACAAACCAGTTTCATAACTTGAAACAATTATCACCTGTTAGCAGAAGCAGAAACTAAGAAATTCATTTAAGATATGCATTTTGGATAAATACTGGAAAAGTGGAATACAGGAAAAATTACTGGAAAAGTGTAAAGAATTCAAAATCGTGATGTTGTCATGTTCTGACAATAAAAAATGGTTTAAAATTACAATTAACTGCCTGGTTTCAACAACTTTCTCTTAGAATCACAAATCTGCCTTTAAACTTGAAGTAATTAAAGATCCTTGCACACTGAGTCCGAAATTTTCATATGTGTTTTTTCATATTCGTCGTCATTCGGTGGCTCTGAATTGTCAAAACATCTCTCAAAATGTTTGCTACAGATGTGAAAAACACATCGAACCCGATCCGAATTTCTTTCATGACAGACAAAAATTTCGGAGGCAGTGTGTAAATGTGATTGACCCAACGTGAGTTCGTATTTATTTAACGTGCAAAGATTTCGGACTCTGTGTGCAAGGACCTTTATGGTGATGATCATTGATATCAACTGACGTCTCAATTAGGGGAAACAATGCTCAAACAACTTCTGCTCCAGCCTATTTACGGTGCTGTTCTGCCAGCCAATGACAGTGAGATTTGTCCCCTGAACCTATGGGAGCCTCTTCTTCTGTGGAAAGTTCTCAAAAACGAAAACAGCTAAACTGCTGCAGGGCGCTCCGTTTCACCATGGCGACTGGTGAAACAACAAACAAACAAACAGCAAAAACAGTGACATAACAGTAATATTGTGAAATATTACTACAATTACAACTGTTTTCTATTTGAAAATATGCAATTATGGCTACGCTGAATTTTCAGCATCATTACTGCAGTCTTCAGTGTCACATGATCCTTCAGAAAAATCATGCAGATTCTCTTCAAGAAACATTTCGTATTAAATGTCAAAAACTGTAATCATTTTTTTCAAGATTGTTTGATAAGTTCAAAAGAACAGAATTTATTTAAAATAAAAAGCTTTTGTATCAATATTACCTTTACTGTCAATTTTGATCAATTTAGTGCATCCTTGCTAAATAAAAATATTACATTTCATTAAAAAAAATAATCCTTTCAAATTAATCACTTGTAAATAACACAAAAAAGTAATACTTCCAGTTATTATTAGCATGAACATTAATATATCATTATTTCCCATTGTGATTTTGTTTTTGGCCAAATATGCATTCCTATTAAGTTACCAAATAAGTTACAAGTTCAACGTTTATTTTGCTAAACTGATGCTGGACTGAGGCATGTTAGACATACTCTGACTAAAGCTGAATCTATGTGAAGCTAGTGAGAGAGACAGATAAATATAGAGAGAGTGAAAAAGACACAGAGACAGGACAGATAATAAAGTGTGCAGCACAGGGGTTTATGATGTGGTTGCTTGGCAGGCTCTGATTCGCCTTTGATGTAACCAGAACACTCCGGATATTAAAATACAATAAACACTGGTCGAGTAAGTCATAAATACAATAATTAAGCAGGAAGAATCGGTGTGAGTATGCGTGTGTGTGCATAAGACTCAAGCTCAGCACACCATGTTCTGGACTAAAACATTCCTGTCATCTCTCAACCCTAATTTGGGTCCATAGGTTTTTAAAAAGCTCATGTGATAGCTAGTGTATTACTCAACAGAACACCTCAACATGTGCCAAACGCCATCAGGCACTACAATCCACCGCTGCCTTAAGCGCTCTAATTTACCCTCAACACATTGGCAAAATGTTTAAAAGGTTGATATACAAGGCTTAGGTGTGTTTATGCATGTCTATAGTTAAATAAAACCAACATGAACCTACTAATATTTGTGCACACAAACATGGGGTGAAGGTTTCTTTAGGGAGGGGAAACTTGTTTGCTTGTGTATAGGGTCAAAGTTTCAGTCCGTAGATCAGTAACTCAGTATACCAGTAAACTAATGGGGGTTGAACTCTAAAGGCTGATACGGACTCATCCACAATCACTGACAAACAATATTGGTCCACAGCAATACATCGGACCCTAAAAACTGCATCTGATCATGGTCAGATTTTTAAAATATGTTGTATTTTATATCCCTAGTATGAATAATCCTTCTATCAAAAGATAAAAGAACGTACACTTCTGTTCAATAGTTTCGGGTTGGTACGTTTTTTTTATATCATGAAAGAAGTTGCACCAAGGCTTCATTTATTTTATCAAAAATGCAGTAAAACAAAAATAGAGAAATATTACAACAATTTAAAGTAACTTTTACAATTGAATATAGTTAATATGTAATTTATTCCTGTGATTGCAAAGCTGAATTTTCAGCATCATTACTCCAGTCTTCAGTGTCACATGATCCTTCAGAAATCATTCTAATATGACGAATTGCTGCTCAAGAAATATTTCTTATTATTATCAATGTAATGTTAAACAGCTTAATATTTTTGTGGAAACCAGGATTCGATGATTAATATAGCTCAAAAGAACAGCATTATATAAACAGCATCTCTAACATTATAAATGTCTCTTTTGATCAATGTAATGTGTCCTTTAAATTATTAAAGTTTAAGTACTGATAAAAAAATAAAAAAGGTAAGTTAATTCATTTGCGGAATACAGAAAAAAAAGAATTATATAATTTTGCTGGTTAAAATCCCATTCTGACAAGGGAGTTTCTCTTATGTTAGGCCATAGCAGATAGCCTAAAAACTGTCAAAGACTTTTTTTTAAAAAGATGATAAAAAGTCATTTTATACAATTAGTCTATGTATAATTGTTCTCATTCTCTCATATGCTTTGTAAAGCATGAAACGGATATGCGAGTTTGTGCGTGTTTGAACAGAATTTAACACAGGAAAAGGATCCTGTTACCTGTAGTCCGCATTTCCTGCAATAAGAGCAATACTGTTCAGCACATGCCATGGTCATAAATAAGGTGGGCTCTCAAAATAACACTGTAAATATAGGCATATGTGATGTACCGAAGGACATGACGCCCCTTGAGCAGGACTTTAGCCCACAGCTCATTTCTCAACAGAGGACTGAGATCTCCCAACACAAATGCACTTTATTATACATTCAACTTTTAGACTCTTTTTGCATCCAAAGGTTGCTCGCAGTAATTTTGCCCATAAATAAAAACTTATACATACTATATATATACAAAAATAAATATATACTACTTTCAAATAAAAATATGGTAACTTCAATGAAATAAAAACTATAGCCGTGACATAGTGGAGCAATAAAAGCAGTTTTAAACTATATGGAGTGTGTCACTTCATGGGGTTCATATGCATTTAATTATCTAAATAAGGGGATTCCCAGGAAACTCCACTAGTATCCACATTTTTGGGTATAGGACAAACTAATCATGTCACCCACTAATAGCACATTTCAACAAAGACACCTGAAACTGTGCCTAATAAAGAAAAAATACTGTACCTGTAAAAAAGTCCTATTAGAGAGTCAATCAAGTAGAGCCCGACCGATATGGATTTTTGGGGGCCGATGCCGATACCGATATTAGGGAGTAAAAAAAGCCCGATACCGATATATCGGCCGATATTATTTATGTGTATATTATAATACAGTAGCAATATTATTTATGTGTATTATAGTACAGTATACCAGTCAAAAGTTTGGACACTTTCCTATTGGTGTGTACAAACTTTTGATGGGTACTTTACACAGTAGCTATAAACAGAATAAATATTTTTTATAAACACGTTTTGCAATGATCACTCAAATGTGGTAATCATACACTTGTGTGACACAGATATGTAATGGAGGCAGGGGGAATGATAGAATGAGAATTATACAGGTGAGCTGTAACCAAACTAGTTTGCATTGCATGTTATATTATATTATATTCTATTCTAAATACTGTTGCATAATCTTCACTAACGACGACTTTGTCTTTTAATTTAGTCATAACTTGTATCAATAAATATATAAAAAGTGTCACTGACAAAACCTTATTATCTTCTATTTTTACTCTTAATTCCTCTAATCTCTACCAGTGGAGGAAGAACTCAGATCTTTTTACTAAAGTAAAATGAATAATATCATAATGAAAACGTTTTTAATTACATATGTACAGTACTTTTATACTATTTTAAATAATTAGTAAGCAAAATGTACTAAACGTGAAACTAGGCTACTCTTAATGCAAAATGGCCCTATATAAAGTGTTATAATTATATACATTTTTGGAATATTGCTTGATGTTGTAACGTAGCGTTATCAGGCAGAATGAGCTTTAACACTGTGTCTACACCGGCCCCGGCCGTTACTGCTCGCGTCGCAACAGCTGTTTACCCTAGACAAAGCAGAATCAGTTTACTGTCGGAGATCGCTCGCGCCACGCATTTTAATCAATGTTTCATCAACCAATTGCCTTAATAAATAAGAAGAAGGCCTAAATATAGCAGACAATATAATCAGGACTTCTCAGCTGCGCGCTTGCAATAGTCACAAGCTCACACAATACGTGACAGAGGCTTGTAGCAGAGAAATCAATTCTGTGAATTACACTGCGCAAATCACAAGTAGGCTACTACCCACCGGATGAAGAAGGGTTGGCTCTCAGTCTCCACAGGCTACATAAAATATTCATTTTATTTTATTTTTCGTGTTTGCATTTATGAGGAAAAAACAATGTTACAGACGCGACAGTTCAGCACTACGGACGTGAGCGCTCTGAAAGCGGCACTAATGCTTTGAAACTTTCACATAGACATCAAACAGAAAGCACAAAACCTTTCGTTTCAAAGTGAATTTCGTTTTGTATTAATTGTATCTTAATTTTAATCAATGTTTCATCAGCCATTTGCCTGGATTTAATTTATAAGAAGTAAATTTAGCAGACGATAGATAATCTCGACACGGAGGCGCCTGCGGGTGAACTGGAGCTCGTCTCATGAACCGAAACTTAGCGTATAGACCTGAGAATTGAAATATATCTATATTGAAATGTCTACTTTTAAACAGAACAATTCAAAACGAAAGACAGACAGACTCATGTAATCGTATGAAATGTGCATTTCTCTCTGGCGCGCGCTCACTGAAGATCGCGAGTCAGCATCGTCAACTTCATCTTTGGCTGACACTGACTGAAAACACTTGTTTATTAATAAACAATTAAAATGTCTCCTTGCTATATTTGTTGTATTCATAATCATTATTTTTGCCAGTTCTTGTGACAGCTTTTAGGTGCTTTATTGGCAGCGCCACCCTTACATGAATCACGTACCCGCATTTTTTAAAATATTCATTTATCGGCCATTATAAATGCCGATACCGATAGTTAGGAAAATGCCTAAAATCGGCCGATAATATCGGCCCGCCGATATATCGGTCGGGCTCTACAATCAAGTATGCTTTTCAAAATGGAGTATAAAATTCTACTGCTAAATCTGATCCAAATACATTCAAATATACGGCAGAGGATTAGGGCCAAGCAATAATAAAAAAAGAAAACCATCTCGAGATTAAAGTCATTATAATGCTAAATTAAACTCGTTAAATTTCGAGGAAAAAAACTTGAAATACTATCTTGAGAATTAACTCATTAAATATAGAGAATAAAGTTGTTGTGTTTTGAGAAAAAAGTTGTTGTGTTTTGAGAAAAAACTCGTTAAATTTCGAGAAAAAAGTCGAAATACAATCTTTAGAATAAAGTCGTTATTTCACTGTCATTTCATTTCACTGTCATGTCACTGGTTGTCATTTCATGTTGGACAAAAGCGAGTACATCGCGCAAATTGGACTGATTTCTCGCTTGCAAATTCTCTTAAAGTTCGTATGCTAATAATTATTATTCTGTCATAATTAGCTAAAGTTGAGTATTTCTTTGTTACTGAAAGAAAGTCTAAAACATAGCTTGACTAAGTCATCCAACTCTGCCATCTCCTATATCAGTAGGCTATGCAATGAACACTGATCGAATGCGTTACTCTCAACATTTCTACTTTTTTCTCGAAATTTAACGAGTTTTTTCTCTAAATACAACGACTTTATTCTCGAAATCTAATGAGTTTATTCTCAAGATTGTATTTAGACTTTTTTCTCAAAATTTAACGAGTTTTTTTCTCTAAACACAACGACTTTTTTCTCGATATTTAATGAGTTTATTCTCAAGATTGTATTTCGACTTTTTTCTCAAAATTTAATGAGTTTTTTTCTCTAAACACAACGACTTTTTTCTCGATATTTAATGAGTTTATTCTCAAGATAGTATTTCAAAGTTTTTTTTTCACGAAATTGAACGAGTTTAATTTCGCATTAAAATGACTTTAATCTCGAGATGTTTTTTTTTATTATTATTGCTTGGCCCTAATCCTCTTCCATACAAATATGATCAATTCAGCTCACTGAAAAAAAAATTATGGAGTAAAAACTATAAATATAATATTTACATTTAGTCATTTAGTCAACGCTTTTTTTTATATCCAAAGCGATTTACAACTGATCGACTCTTTGCAGTCTTGAACTTGTAACTATCACTTATTACCAGCCATACATGCACATTGAGATCGATCAGACTTTACTGTAGCCCCAGCAGCAAGTCAATATAAGCCATTTTCATAAAGGTTCACAAACAGACACTAACTAAAAACTACAATGGTATTTCCATGTTTTTAGACACAGAATCATGCAGGCATGTGATCAGCTGAAGACAAAGAAGGAAACCCTTATCTTTGTTGACAACAAATTTATAAACCATTCTCTTTATATGAGAATCATGTTGCATTCCTAAATGCAAATTATCATCTACTCAAACACAGCACTAGCAGAGTAAAATTGACTGTAAATCGAAACTGAAAATTAACATTACTCTGAAACATGTAATGTGTCAGACTATATTATATATTTAAATAAATAATATAAATATATATATAAATAGATAGAGTAATTTGATGGTTGCACTAAGCCATATCACATTCTCACAACCATGCAGAGTCAAAATTCAGTTATTAGGCACTAGTTACTAAGCAACTGGCAAGTAACGCGTTTCAATGCTGAATTTTTTTTCCGCATTTGTCTCTTTAAACACAGACTAACATGCTATGGGTGCCCCGCAGATGGAGCCGCAAGCTCATGCAGCGCTGTCAGAAGCAATACATGCATGAAATCAAATAACATTTTGCAGTTTATTTAGTCATTGTTTAAGGCTATTACGCTGCGCAATTTTAATCATCGTAAAGTAACCAGCCACAAAAAAAAACTTTTTTTTCACGTAGGTCAGTCATACTTTTCAGGTCGGAAAATACGGAAATCTGTATAAACACGAGGGGAAAGAAATCACATCCCTGATCATGGTATTCATAAGTTCTCATGAATATCATTTAAATAACATCAATAATATAATACGATGTAATATTATCTGATAGCTTCATTGTAACATGGTACCATTACAATACGTCTTTGCAAGGGGAAGGAACAGATCAAGGCTTTAAACAGAAACGCAGCCTAGGATCAGACAAGACTACATTAGATATGCAGCAGAGACCAAAATAACCATTTCAAACATTTCTCCACTCAATTGGAGGATCTGACCATTTAGTACAGAACAAACTGGCCTGTTCTCTGCTACCTTGGCTGTTTACCTCGTGATGTGTGATGTGTGATAGCGCTTTTCAGAGCTCACTCTTGGACTATGTGTTGTGATTAAAACGCATTCCTGTGTAGCTATGCACTCGCTAATTTACATTCCAACACTACAAAGAGCGCACATACCCCATATTCAGACAGATCCCGGTACCATCACAGCCAAAACATTGCCTTATTAACATACCAGTGCCACACTCAGTTGACCTGCCCACAATAGGTCAGAATCAAATGCATTTATTGTACTTGAGGTTAAAGGTGCTGCAAGCAATTTTAGCAATTGCACTAACTTCAAACTCCTTCCAAAACCTCTACCTGCATAGACATCTCGTTAAACCTAAACTTGTACAATGTTTTTAGAGTGTTTCTTATTGGCAAAAAAGGGGCATGCCACTTCCTTGACTCTTTTTTTGCTGTTTGCCCAGTGTAGAGCTCTCACAGAGACACTTAAAACGTGTTCAGTGCAATCGCGAATCTCTCCTCTTCCCCAGCTAACAATTTTAGGCTATAAGAACGTTTTCATAACGTTCCCATTAAGTTATAAAAACATTATTTCTGAATGTTCTAGGAACATTCAAAACGTCCAGTTTTTAGACGTTGTATTAACGTTATTTCTTGGTTATAAGAACTTTATTCAAAACGTTATAAGAACGTTCAATTCTCCCGTTATAAACGTTGTATTAACGTTCTTGCTTTGTTATAAGAACATCATTCAAACGTCATTAGAACGTTAAATTCTCCCGTTATATAAACGTTGTATTAACGTTATTTCCTGGTTATAAGAACGTTATTAGAACGTTAAGAAATAACAATTTTAGGTTATACTGGGCGCTATTCTATTCTACAATATTCACTAATGACAGTAAAATGGACCATCCTAAGTCAATTTACTGCAGTAATTCCTCTCTCAACCAGTAGAAAATGCTTTGAACACCTGATTATGCATGAAAAAAAAACTGTCATAAACCGGAAAACCGTCATGATTCTGAAAAAAAACGTGATATACATTTTTGGTCAAACCGCCCAGCACTACTAAGGTCTTTGAATTGATTTGGTCAGAGGCTGATTTGAGCTGCTTGTGCTGCTGTGGTTGAGTATTCCTCAGCACTACTGGAGTGGCTAAATTATGAAAGAATATCAGAGATGGAGAGACAGAAATACTAGACAGACAGAAATGGGGAAAGAAAGACCGAAATGGGGAAAGAAAGACTAATCAGGAGAGAAAGTCTGGAGTACTCAAGTACCCTGGCCAGAGCTCAACAATATAAGAACTTCACTCGCATTTGTGTGAAAAGGTTACCATTTGCGCATGTGGACAATTATTTGAGTGAAGGCTATCTGTGCAAGTGAAATACTTGGAGTTTTCCTTCACAAACTGAAATGGGGTGAGCTCATTCAGAGCAGCAGTGTTTAAAAACTGATACAGCTAACTTTGAGTTCTTAACCCAAGCGCAGAGTCATGACCATGACACAGCAGAATCTAGAGCATTTCCCCTAAAACAAGGGAGGCAGTGCCTCTTCCACACTCTTTAAAAAAATCCAATGAAAACATTATGAAATATGACAGTTAAAATAAATACACACATATATACATATATATATATATATATATATATATATATATATATATAAAATCACTGATTCTGGCTTCCATGGCTGCAATATGCTGTGTTTTCCGTCAACTGCCAACCTGTGGTGGTGAAATACTAATTGGCAACCAGCGGTATCGCACAGACCAAAACAAAAACAGACTTTCTGACACGGCACGCACATTTCAAAGTAAAATAACTGGCTGTAGAAGTGTTTTCTTTTAGAGAAAAAATAAGTTAACTCCGCATTTCCTAAATATATCAAACATATGGTATTTTTATGCTTTAGTACAGTCAAAAACTTTCAAACAGCACCTTTACTAGACCCCCTAAGTCATGTGAGAGGAGGCAATGCCTCCATCGTGCTTTGATTTGCCTATTATATTGTTTAGGCTACATGAAACTCTCCCGACTCTCATATTAATGTATGTTCTGCATCCACAGACCGATCCGAATGAATAGGTAAATAGTGCTGTTAATGGGAAGACTAAAATAAAATAAAGTATAATACTCGCGCACTTAAGATATCAAAATCAGCTTGGTGAAATGAACACATTTCTGTGCTGTGAGCAATGTTTAGCTTTGATTGCAGATGATCCAAAAATAAGCCAACTATTAAACAGAACATAAAAAAGCAGCAAATAAAATATATATGAAATATTCCATCTGTTCTTATACTTTTTAATTTTGAGTAAATGCAACAATACTTAGATTTAAACTTGGTTTTAAAAAAAAATAGAACAGTATTGTTCTATTGTAGAACATTAATGCAAAATAGAAGCGTATTGATTTTTTTGATAGTATAAGTAATGTTTATTTATTTAACCTGGAAAATGTGCCAATATTACGTGCAACTGGAACATGAATTTACATGAAATAACACTGTGGACTTTGCCTCATTTCAGAACACCACTGCACACCAAAGAGAAAATAGTACTTTGGCACTGAATGATTTCTACATTCACATACCACTGTACTCCAAGGTACTTGGAATAACATGGCACTACTGTGGTACAATAAAGTTAAAAAATATTGACAAAAAAAGAGTTCAATAATACTGGTGAAAAAGAGCAGAGCGCGCACGAGTGAGAGAGATTAAGAGCGAGACAACTGGCTGGACTGAATCCTAGTTTCTCCAGGTGGATGAACACAGCAGGCTTAAGAACAACATTTTTCGACACTGATGCATTTCCTGCAGCACAAGTCCCATGCTGCAAAATGCTGAGACTATTAGCCCACATCAAAGAAACCAGTGGATGAGCCAACAAAACATGCACAAGCGTGAAACATGAAACTGTACAACATGTTTGGTACCAACACCTGGCACCAATAGAGCGGCGGTCCTCAAACTGTCTGCAAACTACTGGTGATGCTAGAGGATTGTGGCCAGCACTAATAATAATGACAAGACAAAAGAACCAACACTGAAAGTGACTAATTCATCAACTCATAAAAATGAATGAACTGGTTGTGTTAATTTTACAGTGAAGCAGGGCTCGCAAGTAGTTGAAAATGGGGGGAGGGGATTATACTTTGTAATAACCATGACTCCTATAAACCGTATCCATGACTAGCAAGTAGGCGCAATCAACGAACACTCACACAAACAATATCACAGCAAGTACTGCTATCATACAAAAATCCAGTAAAGTCTAGTAACTACCCAGTGCAACATGGAATTATGTTATGTTACTGGCCTTATGCTGGCAGCCATGTACAGACACAATGAACATGTAGGCCACACAGAGATGATGCAATCCATGTATGAAACTGAGGTTCACTTTTGAGATGATATGCTAACTTTTGAAAAGACAACATAAATGGTCACATTATAGCTCTAAATAAATGGGATAGATTGATGGATAGATTATTAGTGTATATCAAACAAGATTAGCTAGATTAAAAATATGAAGTAAGTGTTTTAATGTAAATTAATTTATACCAACAAGATGTGCAGAGACAACTGCAAGTAAACCATCAGCATGTCAAACTCCCTGTATAACATTTAACGGTTTCGTCTGAGCAGTACTCGACATTGACTCGATGGTGTGAGTTTAGGTAGGTACAACCTGTTTGTTTAAAGTTATGGTAGATGGAGACCTATTTGTTGTTTGTGTGAAATTAGCCTGCAACATCTACTGGAGACTATTAGCATAGTAGCCTACCTGCAGTGCCCCCAAAAGCATGCCAGTGTATTTCGAATGATTCGAAAAGCACCTGTTTATCAGATTAATTGCAAAGTTTAACCATTACAGACTGTTAGGACCTAAAAATGTGCAAATGATAAACTTTCAGTTTAAACATTCCAGCAATTTTAAACCTTTCAATGGTAAGACGACACAGAAGAGAACTCAATTTGAAACTCGCGCGCTGTTTTCTGTGGGCAAACACAGAGTAGCAACACAGACAGTATGCAAACACTGAATTCTGTTCTCCTCCTCTTCTATTTGTGCTTGAATAGACACGCAAAATTATGCCAAAATGCCCATCTTTCATCCTAGGCATACTATATACTGCCAGACATTCTGTTTAGGCAAGTTGGAGCTAAACTCTGCAGGACAGTGGCCCTACAGTTTGGACACCACTGACTTATGTGAACTAAACAATTGAGAAAGAAAACAGATGTGTATCATTATATAGGATTCGTGCCTATTATTCCTGCTGCTGTCTGTGGCAATGTTCAACAAATACAACAACAAAATACAAAGAAAATCACTTCTGTAGCTTTAACAAAGATTAATTATTTTTAATTTATACATTGAAGACGAAGCAGTGTTATTTTTACATTTGATTTTTCAATTTATGTACCTGAATACTGTAACCTGAAAAACAAAGCACTGTTATTTCCTTTGTATCTTTGTTCTATTGTATTTATCTACGCTTGTAATTTGTTAATTATTTTCTTATTGTATTTATCTACGCTTGTAATTTGTTAATTATTTTCTACGCAGATTCACTTCAATAATATTTTTTTTAAAGTCAACCCAATCATTCTGGAATGATTAATTCTTCCTAAATATAGCTATTCAAGTAATGTTTTCATATTGCAATGTATTTTGCAGAAAAACAAACTATTACAATGTCAGGTTTTTTTCCCCAATATCATGCTGCCCTAGTTGGCTGGCAATGCTGCATGAAAAAAAAAGTTTCCTGTGTATCATCCGCTGAGTCATGCATCTACAAAAGTCCTGTTTGCCAAAGAAAAATAAAGGTATGAGAAAAAGAGAGAGGGTAAGAGATGCTAGAAAGTTATCAGAAGCTTTAAACCAACCTTTTCTCACACACTCATACATCTCTGCTTCAACTACGATAAACAAATTAGTCATCTAGGGCTTGCTGAGAACACTGACTCACTAACACTGCATTCTCTCACTCCCCCTGCAGCAACACACACTCAGCCAAGTACACTGCAGTCCCTAAACAAAGTGGATATTAAAAAAAAAGAGAAACACTTTGGGCAAATGAGTAAGAGAACGCAACAGGAAGGAGATGGCAAGAGAAGGGGGCCTTTTACAATAGTTATTTTGAATAGCTTGTCCAAAAATTACAAATTCTGTCTTTAACTCACCCTTATTTCATTTCAAACCTCTACGCCTTAGTTTCTTCTGTTACACACTCAAAAAAATTATTTTTTCTTTACTATATTTTGTGTTCCACCAAAGAAAGAAACTCATACAGGTTAGGAACGACACAAAGGTGAGTAAATGAATAAAGAATATCAAATTTTTGGGTAAACTAACCCTTTTTATTTACTAAAAAATATTTGTATAGATCGTAATGCAGTATGGATGGAAAGTCTGTGCATAAAGGAATGAGACATGATTTTAAGAGACATGACATGAAAAACAATTAGTCAAATCAAAGATTGCTAACCTTTAGACACTGCTGTAAAATCCTCAGATTTCATTAAATCTATGCTGGCATAGGCACCGTTCTCTGGGGGAGGAGCGCTGGGGGATGGCAAGGGAAGCGCATCATGAGCGTTCCCAGGCCGGAGATCATCTCTCAGGTCCAGGGAGATGTAGTTCAGGCCATTCTGGTGTTCCACAGTTATAGTTCTTGCAGACCTCACAGAGGGAGAATTTGCTCTATCTGATGTGGTTCCCAGCATTACATCACTTCTGGGTGTCATGCTATCAATCCAAACGCAGTCAAAAGTTTGTCCCTTGTTGCGGCCCACCTGCTGAGCCCCAACATTGCTAGGTACGGTGCCATTGGTGTCCGAGCCACTTCCACCTGACGTTCCCGAAGATGTGACAAAGGTCTCAGAACTGTGTCTCCGTCTGCCCTGGGGATCAGCACGGACAACTTTGGGCTCAGTCGGGGGGCTGAAGGGGAAAAACTGTTGCTCCAGAACACATAGGTGCTCAAGCATGGCTGTAGGGCTCTTCGACTCGTCCTCAGGCCCAAAGGACATGTCTGTGTAGTCGTCAGGCTTACCCATCATGAGCCCGCTGCAGTGGGAGGATGAGGAGGGCCGGATATATGAAGGAGGATTCCAGGGGGCAACCAGAGAGGGCCGAGGGGACCGACTCTTAGGTGGAAGTCCAGACACCTCAACAGTCATGTAGTCCTGCGGCAGAGGGGACTTTCGCTGCTCCCGGTTGATAGTGAGGGTTGATGGAGAACCTTCACCAGACAACGGGCAGGCAGAATATGCGGGCCGATCCCCAAATTCAATATTCATGTATTCTCCAGGACTGGAAGGCCGCACTGCCGCTTCACATGCTCTCAGAGAGCCGTGACTTCGCCTTCCTAGGGGCAGACGGTTCGGCCGAATGGCACGGCGGTCCGTGAAGCTATTATGCTGAGAGGACTCAGAAGGTGGGCACCTGCTACTGTGATCTGGGGTGGCTGTGGGCGAGATGTAGACTGGTTTTGCTGGGGAACTCATGGGGACATAATCATCATGCTCAGCCTGGTCTCTGGATGGCGCTTTGTATGAGCGAGGGAGAGAGAAATATGGACTGTATGACTTGGGGACACCAGGAGTGGTCAAGGCATAATTCTTCTCTGTGGAAAGCTTTTGAACATTAGCTGTGGAGCTGCTCTGAGACATATCCATGTATTCTGCATTCTTGGGGCAGTCAGAGGCTCTCTGTGCCTCTGCTTGTCTGCTAATGTCAGGGCTGCAGGGGAGGGGTGAGTCAGCAGCTCCACTCCTACCTGGGAGCATCATCATATAGCCTTGAGAGTCTGTGTACTGGGGAACATTTAAAGCAGACCTTTGGATTTGTGGAGAGGCAGAGAGGAAAATATTTGGTTGCATAGGCATGTAGTCTGCATCACTAGTGGAGGGCAGCACACCTGCCATCATGGGCATGTACCCATCATCCTTAGGAGCGTCAGCAGGCCGTAGGCTAGGGGGACGGTCCTGGCTGTGTTCAGAACTGGAGCTGTAGTCAGAGCAGAGGGAGGAGGAGGTAGAGACAGTCTGGGCACTGCCGCTCCAAGAGCTACTCTCAGCCACAGCCTCGTCCAGCGAGAAGGTGGTCTGGGTCATCTTTTGATAAACAGCTACTCCAGCAGCACTAGCACCCCCACCCTGCCTGGAGAAGGAGGCCGTCCGCCTCCTTAAAGACCCTGGGCGTGAATCTTCGTCAGCACTCTCATCACGCGTCGCCTCAGCCGTGCTCGTTCCGAACACGTCACGATTCCAGCCCATAGCCATGTAGTCATTGAGGCAGTGCTCCTCACGGATGGGTGGTGTGTTTCCCAGGGAGTCGGGGGTGTTGCTGCGTACTCTGAAGTAGCGGAAGTCTCCGGGGCTGGAGCCATACTCGTCAGATGAGTTGAAACCTCCATCGCTTGGGGATCCACAAATAGATGCGCTGGAGGGGCGAGTGATGGTGTCTGACACAGAGCCATGCCCGCTGCTGCTAGACATGCTGATCGGACTGGTTGTTGAAGGGAAGTGTGACACTGGCAGCGAGGCAGAACGGGCATGATAAGTGGAGCCTGGTGGGGCACGAATGTAGCGGCCCCCGGCCCCACTGCTACTTTCCTGCCTGCTCAGGTTAGCACGGGCTGTGTTGAGATGAATAAGGCTACCTGTCACCGACCGAAAGGGACGGTTCATTGTGCTCTCTCCCTCGCTGGAGGTGCGAAATCGGTATCCATTCGCTCCACTGCTCTTCCTGCTAGATGTAGTGCCCACCACAGACTCTGTACGAGACCGCCGCTGGAGCCCTGTTTGGCTGGGCGGCAGATTGCCCAAATGTCGGCGCGTGGTGATAAAGCCCATCGGGTTGGTGCCAGAAGACTGGCTTTTGCTTCTAGGCCTGAACTCAGTAAATGCCTTCAGTGCCTTCATGGTCTCTAAAATGGTCTCATGCATGTTTTGAGCCACCACAGAATCATCCACCTGCATCCAAACTTCCCCAGGACCTATAGAAGAAGAGCGGCCAACCTCAATAAAAAAGAAGCTCTCCGAATGGCCACAGCGCCTGATATTCATCAGCTGCAAGTTCACGCAAGGCGTCTCAGAGTTCAGCTTCACCAGGTGGATGCTCTTGGCAGAGAGACATAGCCTATACACGCCAGTTAGATTCTTCGTCTGGCCCAAGCCCTTTGGTTTAACATTCACCTGCCACACTTCCTTAAAGTCAGTCCCTGGGGTCACAGTACCGTATCCATCGTCAATCTCTTCCGCGTCCAGGTGGCCCCTCTTCCCCTCACTCATAAGCTCGCTGAGCGCCTGGTACCACTCCTCCTGCTCCTGTTCATTCTCAGCAACAATTGCAAAGTATTCATCCTTAGTATACAGAGCAATGAGATGTTTATTCTTTGAATCTGCCCTTTTATTCACAGTGAAACACTGATAGAGATAGATCACTCTTTTGGGGGGAGAGGCGCCAGCTGATGCGGCGGCAGCAGCGCTCGAGCGCAGGGTGTTTCGGAATTTCTTCTCGCTGTCATAGTATTCCAGTCTGCTCGGCCCCAGTTGACTCGACCCCCGCAAGACGAAAAACCTCTTATGGCCGTGTTTCTGCTTTCTCAGATAACCACACTTCCTAATTTCGTCAGACACAGCAGAGCTGGTGTTCACAGCTGGGGAAGCTGAGGTAGCGTGTGTGTTGCTCGCAGCAGAGTCTTCGTACGCTCGGTTAAACGAGGACCCTTTCTTCGCCGGTGATTCCAGGTGCTGTTGATGTTGATCACTCGGTTGATGAAAAGCAGCGCCACCGACATCCAGTACGGAAGGGGGTTCCCCGACAGAGATGTCGCCGTTCGCCGTTGCAGGTTTACCGTTAGACCCGATAGCCCGCTGTTGCGTTTCCAGCATCAACATAGCGGCTTTGCCTTCTTGGTAGTTCGCGAAATTTGCCATCAGATAGGAGATTAAAGGTCACTTTACCTCATACTTATAGACCGAGACCCCATGTTTGTTTGGGGGGAACCGTGTCTCAAGCGGCGCGCTGAGGTATTTTCAGTGTTGAGCTTCTCTTGGCCGCCACATGAAAAGCAGATATCCCGGTCAATGCTCCTAGAACTCAATACCAGCAACTGCAACATGACCACATTTACCCGATCTATTAACGGTAGATCCTCCTAACGGGCTACCAGTCTGCTCCTCGCGCCCTGTGTGTACACTACGGAGCACAGCACAAACAACACATGACTCGTGCGTCATTCGCTTGTGGGTGGGTGGAGGCGACCGATTGAGCGAAACGTGTGATTGAAAGCTGCTATGACCAATCACGCTGGACCTTTTCGGTTATACGTCAATGTGACTGACCAATGGCTTCACTCGGAGTTTCATTGAACTGGCAAAGTGACGTATGATGATTGATAGAGTTTTGTCCAATGATTTGATACAAAGCAGTTTGCGTCATAGGATATCGAGCGTTCATTGGCTATAGCGTTTGGCTGTAGGGTCATCCGTCCTATCACAGGCATTTTCATAGTTCCTTGTCGTGGGTGTTGTTTATCCCTTTCGTAATGCGCGTATCACTTGCTAGTTTTCTACTTACTGCAGCCGATTGTCTAATTACCTTTGTTACGTGTTTGCCAAACACCAATGAATACATCCTTTTATCCCATTATTATTGTATTTTGCCGGTGATTGGTATTTTCAACACAAGAAGTCTGGATTTGTAAAGTACTTGCAAAGCCACTCGTGTTACTACCTACAGTAGCACTGGCAATTAAAGGTGTTTTGTAAGTGTGTTGAGAGAATGTTGTTGTAAATTGAAATTGCTTCACATTTCTGTGGGAAATATACTAGTAATCTCATCTTGAATACCAAAATCAAAACTGTCAGAGGCAGAGAGATTAATAATAGTAAAGTTTCATGATAGCAAAGTTTCATAACTAAAAATCAATACCTAACCATTTAGATTGTTTAGTATGAATTACATTGATTGGATAATTCATATTCTGACTTTTTACTAGCCTTTAAAAATTGCTATTCATTACAATTATTATTTTATATAGACTCAGCAAAAAAGAAACGTCATTTTACAAGGATGTTTTGTTTATAAGAAAAGTTATGATTTATTTTTGAGGCAGGCTAATTTTATGAAATCCAAATAAGCTTTATATATCTTTATTGAAAAGGGGTTTAACAATGTTTTTCATGCTTCAAATATATTTTGTGGAACCATATCCACATGCACCTTGCAACAGTCCTTAAGACACTACAGGATGAATACAATTCAGTTCACAGGTCCAATACATTAGGACATTAAAGAGATCTTTCTACTGACTCTGAAAAACACCAGAAGAAAGATGGCCAGGGTCGCTGCACACTCGTGTGAACATGCCATTGGGAAGCATGAGGACTGTACTGTATATGTGGCAAGAGCAATAAACTGCAATGTCCTTTATGTAAGACACCTAAAACAGTGCTACAGGGAGACAGGAAGGACAGCTGGTCGGCCTTGTAGTGGCAAACACTTCTATAACCATATAGGCCTATAATAAAGTTAAATGAAAATTATCACATGTGGCCAATTCAGTGAAACAATGCATGTGCTAAACACAAGAATAATATAGCAATTCAGTCACCCAGTGCTGTTTGATATACAGTATATGTATATAACATTTATTTTTTATTTTAAATGATTAAAATTAACTTTATATTCTATAAATTACATTACATTGTTAATACATTTTGTTATTCAAGTTATTCAAACCATTCCACTGCCAACATGTCTCCTTCACACTATGAAATTTCATTCTGACACCCTGTTTGACCTGCTGAGAAATTATTGTGGAATAATTACTTGGTTCACTTACGTGGAACTACTATAACGTCAATAACAAATTGAAATTTGTTTTGGTGAAATAGATGTGAGGATCAATTTTGATTGTCTGTTTAATTGATGGCCAGTTGGCATGATGATTTCATTTTCATTAGAACATTTTTTCAGTGTGTATTTTGTGCCATTGTTTTCTTCAAGAGAGACCTTAATGCCTCAAGCACAGTGTGACTTCTGAAATGCCAATATGTATTATTGAAAATATAAATAACTTAGACTGATTTTAAAAAATTTCCATCCAAAGACATATGGCAGTTAAACTGAGAGAATAAGAAGAAACAGTTAATAATGATTAAAAATCACTATCTTTAAAGTATTGGGTAATCTTGCTGTGAGTTTTTGAACAGGTTTTGAGAGAAGGTAATCTGGTTAGGGGTGACCTTGTGGCTCTGCAGTCTTATGTAGAGTCAGTACTGGATAATCCACATAGGGCATGATAATGTAGGTCGCCATCTGCTGCGTTTATTGACATCATAACAAGAGGGCACTGTTATACTGTATTTCTTTAACTACAGTGTGACTGCAAAGTATTTCAAGACATTATAATACAGTTCACGCACATTAGCACATTCAGTATTAAACTATAGCTAAGTTTTAAACAAATGACACCTGATATTTTCAGATATTATTTTTATTTTTACAGTAAATGTGAAATTTATTTAAATTTTTTTAAATGAAATAGTAGTATTTGTCTACACATATATACACATCCATTCAAAAGTTTGGGAAAAGTCAGAACATTTTTTTGTTTTTACAATATGTATACTATTATTCCATTTCAAATAAATGCAGTTTTCTAACATTACATTCATCAAAGAAAAGCGAAAATAAAATATTTCCTAAAAAATATGAAGCATCACAACTGGTTTCAACAATGATAATAATAAGTGTTAATAATAAGTGTTCCTTGAGCAACAAATCAGCATATTAGAATGATTTCTGAAGGATCATGTGACACTGAAGACTATTATTTAAAACAGAAAACAATAATTTAAATTGTTATAATATTTCTCGTTTTCGCAAGAAAAAGTGAGGGTACGCTACAGATTAAAATATAGGATAATAAAATATAATGCGCACTGGCCCACTTCGGGGACTGGTTTTAACAAAAAGTCTGACTTTCTACCATAGCTAATAGAAGTCCCTGTTCAGTACACTGTACACTCAAGCTTGCTTCATTAGGTGCTTTTAAACAAAGAACAGACTGAAAACAAGCAAAGAATGTTTTGGTGCTCTTTTAACTTGTTCTCCATTTCTTCACATTCCATTTCATTCTGCGTACAGTTGTGGGTTCAAAAAGGCAAAGGTAAAAGGTCATCAGTGATGGTGGATCAAGACATTGCCCTCATCGGCTAGTGTGAGCTGAGCCACCTGACGCACAGTGGAGATCTTCTTCACCGCCTTCTTAAGCATCACCTTAAAATCTTTCGATTCAATTCTGTAACAGAAAAACAAAGAAGGATCACACCTTAGTGTATCTAACACATTACCAAATGACATCACATGTTTTGACTGTCCGTCAAAAACATTTGTTCCACAAAAACAACAGAAAGAGAAAAGTATATTTAAGAATACAGTAATATCAACTTCATTTAACTGTTATATATATATATATATATATATATATATATATATATATATATATATAAAAAGTGGTTTAATTTGTTAACATTAAAGTCCGCCTGTGGTGAAAATCAAGTTTTTAAAGTGGTTTATATGTCTACGTTTTTAATGCTTTAAGACAAACCATGTGCAAAGTCAACACCATAGCTGAGTATTTTCTCCTTAAAACTGTAGTGAACCAAAGACAGTCTCAAAAAAGCAGTTTGAAATAGCTGGTGTTTCTGACGTCACAAACTACCTTGTAACCAATCACGTCAACGAGTGGATCTCTGAGCTGGTGTGAGTGAATGGAGGCGGGGCTAATTTGCATATTCATAAAACGTGAATACTAAATGAGGGTGTAAATGTGTAAGGGTGTAGAGTCACATTCAATCTATTTAAGTCATGAATAATTGTTTTTTCAAGAAAAAAAAAACTTAAAATATTTCATTTTGTTGATCAAAGATTTAAGTGATAAAATTATTGACTACAGGGGGACTTTAATGATAAAAATTAAACTTTCATATATTTTAGATTCATTGCACACCAACTGAAATATTTCAGGTCTTTTATTGTTTTAATACTGATGATTTTGGCATACAGCTCATGAAAACCCAAAATTCCTCTCTCAAAAAATTAGCATATTTCATCCGACCAATAAAAGAAGTGTTTTAATACAAAAAAAGTCAACCTTCAAATAATAATGTTCAGTTATGCAGTCAATACTTGGTCGGGAATCCTTTTGCAGAAATGACTGCTTCAATGCGGCGTGGCATGGAGTCAATCAGCCTGTTTCACTGCTGAGGTGTTATGGAGGCCCAGGATGCTTCGATAGCGGCCTTAAGCTCATCCAGAGTGTTGGGTCTTGCGTCTCTCAACTTTCTCTTCACAATATCCCACAGATTCTCTATGGGGTTCAGGTCAGGAGAGTTGGCAGGCCAATTGAGCACAGTAATACCATGGTCAGTAAACCATTTACCAGTGGTTTTGGCACTGTGAGCAGGTGCCAGGTCGTGCTGAAAAATGAAATCTTCATCTCCATAAAGCTTTTCAGCAGATGGAAGCATGAAGTGCTCCAAAATCTCCTGATAGCTAGCTGCATTGACCCTGCCCTTGATAAAACACAGTGGACCAACACCAGCAGCTGACATGGCACCGCACACCATCACTGACTGTGGGTACTTGACACTGGACTTCAGGCATTTTGGCATTTCCTTCTCCCCAGTCTTCCTCCAGACTCTGGCACCTTGATTTCCGAATGACATGCAAAATTTGCTTTCATTCGAAAAAAGTACTTTGGACCACTGAGCAACAGTCCAGTGCTGCTTCTCTGTAGCCCAGGTCAGGCGCTTCTGCCGCTGTTTCTGGTTCAAAAGTGGCTTGACCTGGGGAATGCGGCACCTGTAGCCCATTTCCTGCACACGCCTGTGCACGGTGGCTCTGGATGTTTCTACTCCAGACTCAGTCCACTGCTTCCGCAGGTCCCCCAAGGTCTGGAATCGGTCCTTCTCCAAAATCTTCCTCAGGGTCCGGTCACCTCTTCTCGTTGTGCAGCGTTTTTTGCCACACTTGTTCCTTCCCACAGACTTCCCACTGAGGTGCCTTGATACAGCACTCTGGGAACAGCCTATTTGTTCAGAAATTTATTTCTGTGTCTTACCCTCTTGCTTGAGGGTGTCAATGATGGCCTTCTGGACAGCAGTCAGGTCGGCAGTCTTACCCATGATTGCGGTTTTGAGTAATCAAACAGGCTGGGAGTTTTTAAAAGCCTCAGGAATCTTTTGCAGGTGTTTAGAGTTAATTAGGCTGCGTTTACACTTGGCATTAACATGCGACCTGTATCCGGATGTTGTCCACATACACATTGAAAAGACAAGTGTAAACGCACTTCTGAATGGAATGTTATCCGATCAGCGTGTCCAGGTTCGGAGGGAGTCGAGGACTCATTGTGATCGAATCTCAGTGTAATGTAAACGCAATCCAGCCATCGTGTCTGCATTCACAGCTGGACGTAATTTAAATCCCCACCCACTCTCCCTACGTGGCTGTCAGAAAATAATGGCCAGACGCAGTTTAGACAAGAAATGAAACTGGTGGTGGTGATGGCGCAGTGGATAAGACACATGCCTTTGGTGTGAGAGACCCGGGTTCGAATCCACTGTGAGACACCAATGTGTCCCTGAGCAAGACACTTAACCCCTAGTTGCTCCAGAGGCAACCTCTGACATACATAGCAATTGTAAGTCGCTTTGGATAAAAGCGTCAGATAAATGTAAATGTAAACATTATCTGAACAAGGCAATCGCCTGTATACAGTCAGTCATGATCTTAATGAAGAGCTGCACGCCGCTTTGCCAGAGGAATACTCGGAATCGGAATTTTTTTTTATGTTTTAAATGTTGAATGTTTTTATTGTTTCAGCATGTTTATCAAGCTCCCATTTCTGTCAATATAGTCATTGCACGCTATAAGCTTAAACCCAGATGATCGATGTGACTTTAACATGATCAACCCAGTTATTTTTGTATGATCAACTCTGGAAGTATTCCTTCGTTCAAAAAAATTAATTTGATCTAATTACTGGAGATTGAAAGTAAAGTGAGTGAGTGAAAGCAATTGGGACATTGTTTAATTTGTATCATCTTTACTCTTAATCTGGTGACGTGCCACAGACCTAATTTATGCAGGAAACAGGAATCCGATCGGTTATCCAGATACAGAGGTTACTTAATGTGAACAAATGTAAACGCACAATGTCCTGATTGTCTAATGATCTGATCTGCTTGATCGGATCACGGTGATCGCATGTTAATGCCAAGTGTAAACACAGCCTCTGTTGACTCAGATGATTAGGTTAATAGCTCGTTTAGAGACCCTTTTCATGATATGCTAATTTTTTGAGATAGGAATTTTGGGTTTTCATGAGCTGTATGCCAAAATCATCAGTATTAAAACAATAAAAGACCTGAAATATTTCAGTTGGTGTGTGCAATGAATCTAAAATATATGAAAGTTAAATTTTTATCATTACATTATGGAAAATAATTAACTTTATCACAATATTCTAATTTTTTTTAGAAGGACCTGTATATATATATACTTTGTTTTGGTCTATTTTAAAACATGTTACATGAAACACTGAGAACACAAGACATTCAGAGCATGACAGAACACACAAACAGAAACATAACAGCATGCAAAACATAGCCGACGATCCATTTTGAAAAGCCGGCTATCCATATCTGAAGAATGCCATCCACTTTGGAAGGAGAGAGCTTTAATAACCACTATCTTAGAGAAGTGACAAATCTTTAAGACCAAAAATATCTATGAGGGTGTACAAAGTTACCAGAAATGATGACATCACCAAATCACACACAGACAATTTCATTTTGATTTAAGGGTAACTTTGGTAAAAAATCTAATACATTAAAAGTAAAAATTCATGTACAAATTTATAAACTGACAATTGCAGAAATGAACAGAAAAAAAATTGAAATAGTGGAAAGATAAAGCAGTATGATAATGTAGTATCATCTGAGAAACATTACTTGAAAGTAGAAGAACTGAGTCTTGTGTATGATTGGAGAATGAACCCAACCAAAATGGGAAAAATTGGCAATAGCTTCCCACAGTGACTCTTTACCCCCTGTCCTTTCGTCCTCCCCACCTCCCTCAACTCCCTGTGCCACATTGAGTAATGTTATACATTCTCCATGCATAACATTACCTCAGTTTTTCTTCTTTGCAAGCTGTGCTTCTGCTTTCCGCTTCTTGTATGCGGCTATCTCCTCCATCTGCAAGCCATGAGCCATTTGCCTGAAAAATACATTGGAGAAAATAAACAGAAGACACACACACAGAGACTGCAGGACACAGGCCACGGAAAGGCCTCCGCTTACCCTGACTTGAGTACGGGCGGCACTGGGAGCGGTTTGGTGAAGTTGTCCCTCCCGGTGAGCCAGTAGGTTTCTTCTATGCCCTTGCCCTGTGGAAAACAAGAGCAAATCGAATCCATTCAGATGACCTGAATGATTATACCATACAGCTGCCAATTTAGGAAAAATGCATCATTTAATCCATGCCTGATTTACAACTACTACATATTTACACGGTTTTACCATCCCCGAACCATTGTAGCATATAATGCACCATAGCATACACTACCATTCAAAAGTTTTGGGTTAGTACGATTTTTTTAATATTCTTGAAAGAAGTTTCTTATGCTCACTTACGCTGCAGTTATTTGATTAAAAGCACGGTAAAAACAGTAATACTGGGAAATATTATTGCAACTTAAAATGGCTATTTTCAAAATATTTTAAAATGTAATTTATTCCTGTGATGGCAAAGCTGAATTTTCAGCATCATTACTCCAGTCTTCAGTGTCACACGATTCTTCAGAAATCATTCTAATATGCGGATTTGATGCTCAAGAAACATTTCAGTGTTGAAACCAGTTGTGCTGCTGCGAGAAAAAAAAATTCAAGCCTCTTTGATGAGTAGAAAGTTCAAAAGAACAGCATTTATTTAAAATAAAAATCTTTTGTAACATTGTAAATGTTTTTACTGCCAATTGATCAATTTAATGTGTCCTTGCTAAATAAAAACATTAAATTTTTTTTTTTGTTTAAACTGACCCCAAACTTTTGAAATAGTGTATAAACAAGTAATTGTGAGACAAATTATATGAAATGTTTTGGTTTGTCCTACAGATGAACTCACCTTGAGTTCTGTTCTGGCTCTCAGCTCTACTTTGTACCCCAATTTCAGATCCATCAGGATCTTCACAGTACTTGAATGGACATGGATTCTGTACGCTGCAAACACACAAACTTTAAGTGTCTTTTTTGTTTTAAATTAGCACTTTAAGAACAATTTCCTTGCCAGGCAAAGCAAATTATATAATTGATGACAGTCACTGAATTTCATTGATTATAGAGATGTTAATAATTTTAATCACTTTAATTTAATGAGACATACATGATTGATTTTTGAAATACAGAAACAGAATTGTTAATGGTGAAACTAAGGCTGTTTCTCAATATGCGTGTTCAACGTCAGAACGCCGGTTAAATTTTGGCTGACGCTGTTCACGTGAGCACCACGAAAAATGCGTGTGATGCTGACGCAGGAGCCGGCCAATAATGAGCCGCCGTTCTGACGTCGCTTCATAACATTAAGGTTGAACCTCTCTAGTCACATGGACTATTTTAACTATGTCTTTACTACCTTTCTGGGCATTAAAATTTGCAATGACGTTGCTGCCTAATGTAATTTCAGAAAGCTCTCGAATTTCATCAAAGATTTCTTAATTTGTGTTCCGACGATGAATGAAGATCTTAAGGGTTTGAAATGACATGAGGGTGAGTAATTAATGACAGAAATTTCATTTTTGAATTAACCCTATAAGCAATCTTGCGTCCTTGTGTTCTTGCACTACATCATCAATCGTCAAAGTTCAATTCCAATACTCAAGAATGCAAGAACAGAGAATGCATGAAAGTACCCAGATGTGTTCTTGATATCGAGGATGCACTGAGTGCAGACTTAAGAGAATCGAACAGTAAAAAATCGCAGAAGTCATGGTGGGTGGACGACGTACGGAAGCCGGTAAGCTTGTTCTCATGGTTCTCTTCTCACTTAAGAGATTCCCGCTGAAAGCTTGCAAATACGTGATGGCTCGTGAAAGTAAACATTTGTCGTTTTATCTGGTATCATTGTAATAGTTATAAATACCTAGAGAAAGCCTGTACTACTTTTAATTGGCATATTTAAAAGTATCTTAAAGTTGACAAAGCGTAACATTAAATATACAAACTCATTGACAAATACTAATGTAAATTAACAAAAGACGTCAAACAATAACAATAATGTAAGTACATATTTTAATAGGTTGTGACATCTGTGATGTTATGTTTTATTCATTGTGCATTGGATGGTGCTGTCCCACTGCCTAATATGTACTAAACGGTCAGATGAGCAACAAGTTCAAAGCGCATCTCAAATCTCACAAAGATGCGTTCTGTGTCCTTGTGTCCTTCTGAGCTCATTCTTTTAAGGTAGCCTGGCAAGACTGATCTCCACGAGAACGCAAGTCCGATCTTTGCGTTCTTAGAAATTAGAAACAGTCTAAGTGTCACATGCTTACGCAATCCAGTAGACTCCATTCTAGAAGCAGTGGTAACCGTGTCCCCGAACAGACAGTACCGCGGCATGGTCAAACCCACTACACCAGCCACACAGGGACCTAATAAGAAAGCATACATAACGTAAATGAAATGTTCAAAATTGTTTACATTTCATCTTAAACCAAATGGCATGGATGCCCCTGACCTGAGTGAAGTCCTATTCGGATGCGGACTGGTACATCAGGCATATGCCTCATTTTGAAGGTACCAACAGCACTCAGGATGTCCAGGGCCATGTTTGCAATCTCGGCTGCATGTCGGTTTCCATTGGGCACGGGCACACCTGATGCGACCATGTAAGCATCACCGATGGTCTCCACCTGCACGCAAAGAAAGCAGAGACATGGTAAATAGAAAGATTGTGATATTCATGAACACAATGTGACATGGTTACAACAAAACAAAGGAAATCTCTGTGGAAGCAAACACATTTCCTTATACAGTGATTCAACAATAAAAAAAGCTATTTAATAAATGCAAGTTACCTTATAGACATCATGACTGCCGATTACAGCATCAAATGTTGTGTAAAGGTCATTGAGGAGGTCAACCACTTCAATAGGCTCACTGTTGGCTGAGATTGTGGTGAAGCCAACAATATCACTGAAATAGAGACTGACACTGTCAAAATGCTCGGGTTCAACTGTAGTGCCCAGCTTCAGAGCCTCTGCCACTGACCTACAGAGGATTAGGTAACAAGAACAAAAGACACTTTAAAACTGCAAAAGTATAACAAATAATTAGGGAACCACTTTCATTCCCTTATTCGAGTAGTGTAATGGTAAAGTTATTACTGTGACTGTGTATGGGTCGCTTACGGTGGCAACATTTGTGTGAGGAGTTTCTCAGTCTTTTGTTTCTCTATTTCCAGCTCCTCTGTCCTTTCCCTGATCAACTCCTCCAGGTTGGAGGAATACTGCTCCAACATTCGCAACATGGAGTCTATGATGTTGGTCTTTTTCCCTTTATTAACATTCTTGAACTGTAGAGAGATACAGAGAAAGGCAGAGAATATAAGAATACTGAGCTCCAAAGTGATCCCAACAGCTTACTAAAGCATTCTGCCACTTGTCTCCATTGCATTGTAGTTATTCAGGGACCCATGTCAGTAATCTCTGTTTTTAATCTTATAACCTTTAATAATTGCTCTGTAAAAATTTTTGTAATTTTACAGAAAAATGCAACAGTAAAAACCTGTTACTTTAAGTTAACTTACCATATAAAAAATGTAAAATATTGAACATTGCATCATATGTAATTTACTGTAAAATACTGTCAAATGTATTGTTTTTGGAAGTAAAAGCTATGAATTACCATGTCATTTTTCAGTGAAAAACAAAAGGATATTCCCAGAAGTTCCTACGTGACATTACATATATGATTACATTTCATTTAAGAAATTATGTTTCTTCTCATTTTTGTTATGAATCGTGTACATTATAGGGTGATTTGTGTTATATTTCATGTTGTTTAGTTAGCCTTCTTTTAGTGTTGCGTGTTACCCTGATGTTGTATGAGTACTTTATGGACAGACCCCTTATGATGAACTCTGATTCTATTTTACCACCTGTATAACTATTGTGGTTATCAGTCATTTTTTTAAGGTAAAACAAAAAAGAGAGATTCTGGTAAGTAGGTTAGAGTATTGACATTATTTCACTTAATGAAATATATGATTAGTTGTATACAGGCCATACTAGAAGTAATGTCAAAGCATTTTTATACATTACATTTTTGGGAACCACCGCTGCTGGTTTTTAACTCGATTTATTTTTTTTACAGAACTATCGATTTCTATGAGAGAATAGGAATAATATCATGTGACTTTACGGTGATGGTTTGGCAGTGTTGCTAAAGTTCACCTGGTCAAAGATTTCTTCAAATGTGGGTCTTTTCTCTGGCTGTTCGTTCCAGCAATTCTTCATAAGCTGAATACACTCCATCGGAGCGTGGTCTGCAGACACGATGGGCCGGCATATTGGAGGAGGCTTCCGGACCTTCTGGATGATTTCTATATTATCCAGATATATTAAAGACTTACGCATTGTAAAATAACTATAATAACTTGTTCACGCAACAATCTAGCAATATAGTCAAATAATAGTTACAGTACAGATACAGTATTACTATAACTTGTACATTAATACAGTGTTAAATTATATGAAAGCAAATATTTTCAATATATTTATGCATGATAACATACAGCAGCTTTTATATTTAAGGAAGGGGGCCCTTGAAAGAGGATCATCATATTTGTGTCTGTGTCATCAAAAAGTTTGAAAAAAAAAACCCTGGTATAGATGGTGGGGTCATGTGACTTTACCATCACAAGACTGCTCCAGCATACAGAACGGAGGCCCTCGCATAACCACCTCTTGCACAATGATTGAGAAACTGTACACATCACCATGTTGAGTCCCATATAAACCAGGGTGGGACCCTCTCAGTATCTCAGGGGAGGTCCAGAGCAGGTCTATTGGGGTTAACAAAATACATTAGCATGCTATGTAGAAGAAAAAGAATATGGAAATGCATAGAAATAATAAGAAAAGACTCACAATAAATCTTACCTTCAGCTGGCGGTTCAACGTAAGGAAACTTTTGAGATTCCAACACCTCATTGTAGCCATAGTCTGTGATTTTGAGCACAAAACGCCCATCAACCACACAGTTCCTGGATTTAAGCCTTCCATGACAAATGTTCCTATGGTGTAGGTATTTCATACCCTGCATGCCAGTCATAAACACACACACAAGCATGCATGTTATGTAACTGCAAATTGATTTATGTAACAAAAATGTACACACTAGAGCAGTGTATCTCAACTGGTGGGTCGTGAGCTAAAAGTGCGTCGTGGAGTGTCCAGTGAAAGAAACAACATCTTTTTTTCTGAATCAAGACTTTTATTTTGAAAGACGTGCATGAAAGCTTTTGACAGCTGATTCTGTCATACTCCGTTTAAGTAAAGTGTGCCTAAAACGCATTGTCCTGGTTCAGTATCTGTGGTCAGATGAGATGTTGTCAGGCTATATTTCAGTGTCATTATTCTAATGTTATTTTCGTAACTTTTTACGAAATAAAAAGTCTCTCATCTCAGAGAAACAAACTTTCCTCTCCTGTCAGACGTTATAGACCTTATTCACAGCAGTGCCATTTTTGATTTCTAACGGGAATGAAAGCGAGGCTGTGAGGGATAGACATTCTATAGACATAGAGTGTTTCTGGATTGTTCTGCTGACGAAACACTGCAAAAATATCTTTCCAAGAAATTTCAGTAGAAAAAAAGAGTATATAAAGAGTGTAAAATACATATAATTATGTATATATATATATATATATATATATATATATATATATATATATATAAATTTAAATTATTCATATTATAATTCATTGTCTCTTTTTATGACATGATTTAGAAACAGTATAAATTCAGAAGACAAATGTGTGCTTGCTTTATTTCAATGTTGATATATTTTACAAGGCAATCTTAATTAAAAAATTCAACTAATTACACTTTAATAAGAGTACCTTGATGAGGTCCAGAATGAGAGAGGACTTGAACATCCAGTCCAGTTTGACATCGTCGTTGACCAACAGATCTTCCAAGCTGCCACGCGAACAGTACTCTGTTACTATTGCAAAGACTCCGCAGTCGTGGAAGAAGCCTAGAAATGTGTTAATATTCTCTTGCCTCAAATCTTTCATCTGTAGAATAAAGAACAATTGTATGATTATTTGTAATAATCAATAACAGAGAACACAGTATGTGGTTCTACCAACAGAAGGAGTACTACACCTAAAGTTAGACTATGTAAAATCAGTGGCAAAACCAACCAGTTCAAAAACATCGCTGGTATTAGGAGTGATGCTCCGGAAGTTTCCATACGGAAGCCGTTTCAGCCATGCCCAATCACCCTGCCAAATGAGAAACATTATAAATATTCAAAGTAGTATACATTAAAGACGCCTTACAAGTATACCACAAAATTTTCTATAAAGTCTACTTAAACATTAAGTCATAATCTAGTTTTACATGACCATTTTTAACCATTCATCTGACCCTTAGAAAAAAATGCTGTTTTGATTTTTAAGATTTCTATATGTAAATGACCTATTTTGTGATTGACTAATCTCCATGTATAATACTGTCCAAAACTTTGGGGTCGGTAAGTTTTTTCTTCTTCTATTTTTATATATTCTAAAATGTAAATTATTCCTATGATGGCATAGCTAATTTTCTCAAGTCTTCGGGTGTCACATGATCCTTCAGAAATCATTCTAATATGCTGGTGCACAAGAAGCATTTCTTTATTATTATCATCAATCTTTTGTAACAGTGTAAATTCCTTTACTGTCACTTTTAAACAATTTAATACATCCTTGCTGAAAAAAAGTATTAATTTATTTTAACTCCTTTTACTGACACTAAACTTTTAAACGGTAGTGTAGTTCCCACTGTTGTTCAACAAGGTTGTTCAAGCTGCTAAATACTGAAATCACACTGATATGTAAATGTGGGCGGTCACGGTTAATGGTGGTTACAACATCGATCATAACCATGCAACTTTCTAATGATGTGTCGACTCATATTTGCAGCTTTGTTTTTTATAAATGGTCTCTGTGGACTGGGGAGGGATATTTCGATTGAAAATGTTAAATCAACACTCTATCTTGAACTCATTTAAAGTAAGAAGGAAAATCAGCCATTTTGGATAACTTATTGAGTTATTTTACCTCATAAATGACGATATTTGAATTTTCATGGGTGGCTGGCGATTGGCTAGAAAACGGAGACTTGAGGCTTCGCTCTGAAGTGCTCAGTCTCGTGTCACTGGCCTTGCTGTCATCCAAGCTCAGCTTCTGTTTTTTTGGGGTTGAAGTATTAATTATTAGAGCATGTGAATGTTTGTTTGTGTGTGTGCACGTGTGTGTTACTGACCTTATTGCTCAGGGAGGGGTTGATGAAAGTCACGTCATTTAAAGTCAGTAAAATTTTGTTCGGTCCCCGCACCAGTCGAATCTTATTAATTTTACGCCTTTAGAGAAAGTTTAGAAATATTGTAAAGAAACTGTTGCAGTCTACACACTCTGAAAACACACTTTATGATCAATTTAAGTTATAATTCGTTGATGAATAGGCCTACCTGATGCAGTAAGAACAGCCAATCGAGAAGAAGAAGAACAGAAAACCAGACAGGAAGATTAAAACTATATTGAAAAGATTCACACCTGTAACACAAAGGGTGATATAGTTACATATGACATAAAATGCATGCATTTCGATGTGTTAGTGAACACGGTATCATGTACACACTCACCTCCACGGCAGATGATCCCACGTGTAAACCAGCAGCTGGAATCAGTTTTCGGTGGCCCCGCATGAGGAAAATGAATCGGCCGACCCAAAAAGCGCACCATATCTGTCTGCATCTCTATACGATATGTAGGCTTCAACTCCCAAGAAAAGCCATCTGTGTCCAGCACCACATAGTCCAGCATGCCAAAGTCAGAAGAGTTTGCTTGTAGGCTAACACCTTTGAATAGCAGGTTTCGGGCATTTTGGGCTATGTTCCCCCCAGACATCCATTGACCGGAAGCCCTGACACTTTGCACAGCATGAGCCATTAACACGATGGAGGAGTAGATGGTGCCAAACAATGGGGACACCTGTAGAATGTGAAGGTTTTGTATTAGCTATTAGCATAGTTTTGAAACAATTTAACGCCCCATTGTAAAGCATCTTTGTACCTGCTGTGGTTTAAGGTGCTTGGGCAGCTCTCCTTGCTCCTGGGCCTTTTCAAAAGCTTGGTAGAAAGACTGTTCCTTTGGAGACTCAATAGTGATGGTGAGCACGGCATCGTAGGCTCGTAGCAGCTTGCTGTTGTAGCGCAGGGCTGGATGGGTAATGTGATGGTAGGGCAGACTGTAAAAGAGAGTATCGTAAGATATAAACACCAACGAGCCGTCGGTCATCCGCATGTCATGAGCTGTCTCCAATAGCATCTTCTGGGCTCCTCCACCAATCAACACCGAGTGCATAACGAGGATGACCACTGCAAACAAAAGCATGATTGAGAAGAAGGCAGGACAGGTAGAAACCACAGTGGCACATCACCAAATCACACAGTGGAAAACAAGCAATCATTTGTAATATCTTATTGTATATTATTTGATAGCATTATATTAAATACAGTGGGATCCAACTGTCTGGGATGACACTGAATATGTTTTTCCCCCAAAGAATTTATGATAAACTGTTTTTAGGGTAATGCTAATCAAGACAGAAGCAAATTTTTCATGTGAACTTTTCTGTAAAACTGCTGACAAAAATATATATAGGCCTATATTTTTTATAATTAGAATCTATAATTGATTAAATCAAATTCAAATATAATTTGTAGTTAAAAGTTGTATGTTAAATTAATTAATTAATAAATAGAAGCATTTCACTAGTTGTCTTAGACATTTGGACCTCACTTTACACTACCATTCAAAAGTTTGGGGTCAATAAGATTCTTTTTTTTAAAGAAATGTATACTTTTATTCAGCAAAGACGCATTAAATTGATCAAAAGTGACATTGTATACACTTATAATGTTACAGATTTCTATTTCAAATGTATAAAATGTTGTTCTTTTGAACTTTCTATTCATCAAAGAATCCTGAAAATGTTTTCAATGAATCTTGAACAGCAATTCAGCATATTAGAATGATTTCTGATGGATAATGTGGCACTGAAGACTATAGTAATGATGCTGAAAATTCAGCTTTACCATTAATGTAATATACTGTATTACATTTTAAAATATGTAATAGAAAACTTTTTTTATTACAATGTTTCACAATATTAATGTTTTTACTGTATTTCTGATCAAATAAGTGCTGCCTTGGTGAGCATACGGTAAGAGACTTCTTTCAAACACATTAAAAAAATCTTACCGACTTACCTTTTGAAAAGTAGTGTAAATACTGAGAAAGTATCAGTAGCCTATCAAAGCAAAGTTTTGAAGTAAACTCATTTGGAGTGTAAATTATGGAATAACATTGAAATAGTGTGTCGAAAACAATGTACATGTTAGATTAAAATGAGAGCAGATACCTTATCAGTACATAATATCATCTGACATTAGCAGTGTTTTAAACTCACAACGAAGCTCCGCCACTTTCTTGACCTTGACCAGGGTATTACGCACGCTGGTGTGATCATTACGAACAGATGCCACAATGCCAACAGGCATCCCATGACCACGCAGGACATTGGCCAGCCTTAAACCCGCCTCCATCCAGACATCCTCAGCTGATGAAATGATGCCAACATGTGCCCAACTAAAGTGGCGCATGAAGCTCAGCAGCACAAGGGAGGGGAGGGGCATGGTTCGGGCAAAAGTAGGGTGACTGCGGGCGTCATCCATCTCATTTCCAATACAAGACCAGGAAAACACTGCCTTATTCCAACTCTTACCTAAGAGAGAGGCAGCTTCACAGTAGCCTGGGTTAACTGGACCTATAAACCCAGATGCCCGTTTATAGTAACCAAGAAAACGGGCAAAAGACTGAGATGTCCCACAGTCCTCCTCCAGGATGACATAATCGAACGTGATGCCCTGTGAGAGGAAGGGGTCCTTGTTGATGTGCTCCACAGCTAACCGCGCAGCCACGCCGGGCTGGGCTTTGGTGAAGAGGGGGTCACATGACCAAGGCCCCACCACCCCAACCCTTACAGTGGCAGCAGAGGTGGCAGGGACGAGGCACAGAAAGCGTACAGTGAACCACAGTAGCCAGAAACATAAATAGGTATGTTTATGATTATTAGAGAAATGGGGGCTTTGGTCAGGGGTCTGGAGTCCTCTGGTGGCCAATGCTGGAAGTGCGCTGTGAAAGGCAATGGATGACCGTTGCATTGCAAAGTAACGGGTCAGCCACGCAGCTGGTGGGTTGGCACACAGTAGAGCTCCTTCACTGTCACATGAGAAATGCCCTTAAAGTCAACCATTCCATCAGCAACAGCAAACTAAGAAAAATAAACATAGGTAAACTGATAGAATTGATAAATATGTTTGCAAATAAAAATTATATGCAGTAATTAGCATAGTATGTGATAAAAATGCTTTCCGAACAGCTAAAATACATTAATGAAGAATTAATGAAGAAAAGTGCATAATATTAAATCTATAGCCTACATTTGTGCTGGTTATTAGTGGTATAGGATTTGAAGGTAGATGATTGCTGAAATCCTGTTAAGAGTAAAGTATAATTCAGTTATGCTTAGGCTGATCACCTCAGCATTATCCAAATAAAACATTACTATTATCATGTTCACCCAAAAATACAACCTTTACTGTATGTCCTACATTATACTGGGTATCTTAATCAAAACAGAGTCCATATAAAAACTTACGGGCCTTTAAATGAGATTATCCAAGTATTGCTGTCTGCTACTTGAGTTTACTGAGACCTCATAACTGAAATTCAGAAATGAACAAGTAAACCAATTTAATTGTCAAAAAGTAAAAAGAGCTGACAGTAGTACAACAAACAATTACATTCATTATTTAGATTTAACCCTTTTTAAATGTATATGTACCTAATGTGTGATTAATTCTGGTGTTATTGTTGTCAGTATTAAAAAATGCAGTCTAACATTACCAATTACTTAACTAACCTCTGGATTTGACTTACCTACTCTAACAGGCAAAGTGATGTCTGATTGCTCATTTCCATAACTCGTTGTAAGTCCTCTCGGTGGAAACACTATAACCATATGCAAAAATCAGTGTGATCAATTATTTCTTGTTATTTGCAAATCTGCCAAGAAATAAATCCAAATTTGGGAAGCAAGTACGATCCTCACGGTCTATCCAGAACTGAGTTACAGTTATAATCTTCTCTTCTGCTGTGCACCATGCCACTGCTGACATCAGTAAACAACCTGAAGATTATATCAATCCAATTTTCAGCCTGTGTGATGGACACATTGTAATGTTGTGCATGGTCTTCCAAATATAGCAGATGCTTGTAATTGTTGCTAAAAATACTTATTACACAAAGTGTCCATATTATAATGAATAGATTTAGAAAAAAGCAATATAACTTTGTTATCCTTGTGTAATTGTGGGACTCCAAAGTTCTGCTAGCAGGTGCTTGACGACTTGTCCTACCTTGTCAGATTTGGCAACCTCCCATTGAAACAGTAGGTAGCACAATTCGACAAAGAAAAATGCTATCAGGCTGAGCTACCAGCATCATATTTATGTGGTTTGATGCTTTAACATCCATATCTCCCTAAACCTACTCTTAAAACGGTGCAAATATTTTAAAAATAAATATTAAATATTGATGTGCACCCTGTAATTTTTGCGAAGAGGCAGAGTGAGGAGAATCCATTTGCAGCATTTATTAGAATAATCAAAACAGTCAGGGTCCAACAGTGGCAAACAGAACAGAGAAGGCAAGGCTGAGAAAACCAGGTAAACAGGCAAAGGGTCGAGGCAGGCAGAGAGAATCAGAGTCCAGTAAACAGTCAAGGGTCAGGGCATGCAGAGAGAAGATCAGAATCCAGGAAACAGTCCGGTGTCAGGTCAGGCAGAGAAGGGTCAGCAACGATAAACAATCCAAGATCTAACACAGGAATCAAACTCGGGGGAAAAACCGCTCAGAAATGATGGCTGGGGCAGATCAAGACTTCACACTGAATGAGTGTGTGAATGAGGCTTATAGGAGTGTGTGTGAATGAGGTGCAGGTGTGAGTGCAATCAGTCCCAGGTATGAGGCATGATGGGAATTAGATATTCCAGAGACGGTTCCCTCCGGTGGTGAAGAGGAGGTGATGCGGAAGCCTGCTCCGTTACAGTAATAACCAGAAGTCCGGGTAGGACAATTTGACGGGTAGGAATTATTTTTTTATGGTCTATGTTAGGAATAGGTTGAAATGTCAGGACACTGGCAAAGGAGAAAGAAAGGCTGCGTATGAAATCGTATACTGTCTTTAGTAGGTACTTATTTTAAATAAGTAATTTCTTCATGACCGCTAAAAAAAGAAAGTAGGCCTATGTTAGATATAGTATGAATGTGTGTATTTTTTTATTTTTATTTTTTTTTTATACAAGAAAAAAAATGACAATAGTGCAAAAACACATGTTTTAGAAATCTACAACATTTCCAACAGTGTATATATCAAGCAAGTAAACTCATTCGGGCACAATCATACAAAATGGAAAGAGCTCAATAAAGAAAAAAAAGAAACAGCAAACAGATGGTACATGAAAGATTTCATCATATTTCTTCAAAAAAGAAGTAAATTTTCTATTATCAATTATTCTTAGTGATTTGATTAAATGTTTTACTTCACAAAATAAATCTATAAAAGTAGGAATTTTCTTAAGAAACCTTTGTTTGTGAAAGTAAAACTTTGCCACAAGGATAAGGAAGTTAAAAGATTCTAAAGATTTGTTTGGGTTTTCAAAAAGACAAATGGCATCCTTAATGCGTAGATTACCGTTCATATTAACTTTAAAAACAATAAGAGCTCAACTCATTCCAGAAAACTGATGAAACATTACAAGAGAAAAAAAAAATGACAGATGTCTTCATTTTCATTCTTACAGAAGGTGCATATATCAGCTAAATCACAGTATTTGGACTAAAGTGCGTTACAAGGCTATATGCAGAACTAGGAACCATGTTTTCCTCCATTGAATGTTATCTATTATACAACCCCAAAAATATTTTCCCTTTGGAGTAGGCTAATTAAGTTTCTTGTTTGAGAGAGATGACGAATAAATTTATTATCACAATCTTTTGTAAAAAAAAAAGTCATTTAGAACATGCTTCATGGGTAAGAGAAGCTGTATAAATGTGTGTATAGCATGAATGCAATCTGGACGTACATTCGTCATTATCATATGATCCACCAGCGTCCGTTGTGTCGCTTCACTGCCTTTCATATCCTCTCCCGTGGCCTCTTGGGATAGTAAAGTATGCACTTCAGAATCGCGCCAGAAAAAGTAGGTCATTAGCTCTTTTATGAGTAGGTACTGTGAATTCGGACATAATTCTTTGTCACATGCTGTTTTTAGGTCCATATAGTAGAGAAGTATGCTATTTCGGATGAAGCCAAGAAGAAAGGTGCCGTACCCACACATACTAGAGGGGGCAGTATACTCTAATGTGTGTTTTTCCAACAGTTGCATCTTCCTGATGGATATTGTGACCTAGAGCTCTATGAGATTAGCTTGGTGCTGTATGCTGTGTTATCAACATTTAATTTTGTTAAAATTTGCCAAGTTTTAGGAACAAAAGTGACATACTGTACTCTGCGGTTCACTTTCATTATCCGCTCCATATGTGCCCTTCACCCTCTACAATCCTAAACAAATTACTTCCCTTTCCAGATAATTGCTTTCTTTGCAGTGAGGGTCCGAGATGAAATCCTGGACCAATCAGAATGTTTTAGTAAAGCCTTGTCTTAAAAACTTCCCGTATGCCATTTTTCTATGTTTTATGTGCTCACAATCAAAGCAGATTTTGTTCTCATCCACAATTCTCATAATTCGCTCACCATGATATGACCTAGCATCACTGCGGTCATCCAGAGCACATTTCAAAAGGGCAGGGGTAGGCAAGTTCGGTCCTGGAGAGCCGCTGTCCTGCAGAGTTTGGCTCCAACACTGAAAAAAACCTCACCTGCCTATTAGCCTTAGTAATCCTGAAGACATTGATTAGCTTGTTCAGAGCTGTTCGCCCCTGAAATAGGAGAAAGGCAATGAGAAATGTGTCACATTTCAGAGGTTATGCTGTGAAATATGGAAAGACTGCTGTGACAGATCTGCCTCACAACATTCCCTCACTGCCACCCAAACCTTCAGACAGATGAGCTTCCATGTGAGCCAGTCGTGATGAAAATTATTAATAATATTGTGGAAAGCATGACCTCTGGTGACAGACTAGAGAAGTTGCAGGTCTTGATGTGGCATTTAGATCTATTTGGAATTTTTTTTTTTTAAGTCTACATGCCTTCTAGAATAGCAAATAAAACCAATATAACAGTTTTACCACTGATTAATAAGGAATGGAAACTTCCAGATTCTAGAATAGTTATGAGGCGGCTTATAATACTTGGATGCCACATATAGTTTATAAGTAGCCTAAAATGGAAGGAGTTCAATGATTTGCTATGATTCTTTGTTGTTGTAGTAACCAGCAGAGGACTCGCCCAGTGATCCAGTTTTTTTTTTTGAGTGTGTGTGTGTGTGTGTGTGTTTTTGTGTTTGTGTGTAAACTACATCACATTTGAAGAGACTAGATCACAATTACAATGGTGAATGAAGTGACTTTTTATTAAAGTGATAGTTCACCCAACCTTGAAAATTATGTCATCATTTACTCACCCTTAAGTTGTTTCAAACCTATGCGTTTCTTTCTTCTGCTGTACACAAAAGATGCTGTTTTGAAGGTTGGTAACCGAACAGTTGATGGGTCTCCATTGACTTCCATAGTAATTTCCCCCCTCCCAAAATGCTTACAGCACGTTTGAAGTGTCAAGTCAGAAAAATATTGCGATTTCAGATGACAAATATAGATCAGGGCTAGAAGGACACTTCACCATAGGAGTGTCTGATAAAACACCTTTTGTGTTCTATAAGAAAAAGAAATTCTAGTTTTGAGCAACTAGATGAAATAATTGTAAGGTTAAAGCAATGATCTGCAAACAGTGTGACTCAATTTGACTGACCAAATTTAGACATGAGTTGCATGATCAAGATGGTACTGTATCATAGGATAGCTGCTAAATACAACATAAGTATAGACTGTATAAGACACAGAGCTCCTTCTTTAGGATCCAAACGGTCTTGATTGATCCACAGTTCAGCACACGCAGACCTGGCTTCAGGAGGAAGATGTCTGACAACATCAGGCTGGTTGCTTGCCCACTGTCTGATTTCAAATCCTCCACTCATCAGTAAAGAGCACATTCGGTTTAGGAAGTTCTTAGCAGTTTGCACATTTGGGAAACTCTCTAAAAAGTTGTCCACATAGAATGACTGAAGTACAGAACTCACTATATCTTCATATCCTTCTTGGTGATCATGGACATGCCTTTGTAGAGCATATGTTGCGCAACAGACTACATACTGTGCCAAAGGGCAAAACTTCCCATTCGTAGATGTCAGGTGGATTTGACCTCTGCATATTGTGCCACAGGAAGCGTAGAAGAGAACTTTCTTCTGGTAGTAGTCTAACTTGATGGAACATAGATTTTATATCCCCACTAATTGCCACTGACTGACGAAACCGGAGTAAGACACCAAGTAAGGAAGGGCCCAATTGTGGACCAGGAAGAAGTTGACTGTTTAGTAACACCTTTATATTGATAGGAGCAATTGAAGACTATTCTCTTTTTTCCATTATGCTCCACAATATGATGAGGAATATACCATGATTCACTAAATGAGTCATGAGGAAGTTCAACTTTGGAAATATAACTGGATTCACACATACACAACAGCAATTTTAAGATTTCTTTGGAGGCGTCGCTTGATACATCTGAGAGAAGACGTAACTGCATTTGGTGAAGCTCGTAACCTTATGGCGGAAGCAGCACGCAATAACAGAGTGGCATATCTTTGGACACCATCCACATCAACTCTTTTAGACTTGGAGGCCAACAAGTCCATAGCCTCTTGGTCCTGCTTGGACCTAGTAATGACTTTCTCATTCCTGAAAGGATGGATGTCTACTTTCCATAATTTCTCCACATCATAGCAAAGTTCTTCTAGTGGATTAGCGGTGGTAACAAGACACTGCATCTCATCAGTATTAGGAATCGGTATTGGGCCTTGAAGTACCCAGCCTAAACTGATCTGGATTGCGGCTGGGGATTTAGGAGGCCCCAAAATACACCTGATCAATTGGATTTATCAGGTGTGGGTAGTCTGCACTAATAAGAAGTGGTTGGACATTAGCGAAGGCTGGAAGGGGTAAGTCTTGAAGAAGTCTGAAACATCTCTGCAAGATCTCAACAGGATAAGTCTGTTCTGCCAGTCCCAATCTGGCAGCAGAAAAGGTATTGGAAATGGAATACTTCTCTTCTGGATTGGCCATGGAGGATATTTCAAAGGTTACAGAATAGCCTTCAAGTGCAAGAGTATCTTGACGTACAGTTCTAACAATTAGGGGCTCAGTTACCCCGGTCTTAAAGAAGTTGGATTTCCATACTGGGTTTGTTGATGATCACTTACAACTAGTGTTGGTGAGGAAGGGGGAGAAGGAGCACGTTCTCTCACCATAAAGTCAGCAAAACAGGCAGGCATGGTGAACAGGTCTTCTCCTTAGGCTGCGTCGGGTCTTGCATGGTAATCCATTCCACAAATGTCTGCCTCTAGCTCGAAGGACCATTTGTTGCATATCAGATATTAAATATATCCAAAGTTCATTGGAGTTGCAGAAACTTGATGGTGTGTCTGATTAAAACACAGGACAAATACCTGGTTTGCTCTCTTTTAATCTCTTTGATCTCGAATATCTCTTTGATCTCGTATAAGTCTTAAGTCAATACAAACAATACAATAAAGGTAATCAAACTCATATAATTAATCAATAAAAATATCAACATCATATATATATATACTCAATCCAAACAATTCAAATAACAAATTCAAAACAATACAATTGCCAAAACAAACTTACTTAACGCATCCTAAGGAAAGGACTCAAAGGACATGGTTGAGTGTCCATTCAAACACCCACACCTCACCAGTGCAAAAGAAACAAAGGAAGGAAGTGATGTCTACTTACAGACCTCAACCAGGGGGTGTATGGGTAATGTAGTGCACTAGATTCAGTAGTGTAGTTTGCTTGGAATTGTGGGATATGTAGTACATATATATATATGGGGGAAAAAAAGGTAAAATTAAAGGAGTAGTTCACCTCAAAATGAAAATTTCCTGATAATTTACTCACCCCAATGCCATCCAAAATGTTCATGTCTTTCTTTCTTCAGTGGAAAAGAAATTAAGTTTTTTGAGGAAAACATTTCAGGATTTTTCTCCACACAATGGACTTTACTGGTCACCAACATGTTGAAGTCCAAATCAATGCAGTTTCAAAGGGCTTTAAAGTGCTTCAAAGGTCTCTTCACTATCCCAGCTGAGGAAAAGTGTCTTATCTAGTGAAACGATCGGTCATTTTCTAAAAATAAAAAATAATTATATACTTTTTAACCACAATTGTTCGTCTTGTGCTGGTCTGCGACGCGCTCGGCATTATGCATCACGTTGGAAAGGTCAAGTGGAAGTACCGCCCCATTGTTTTAAAAGTGTGGAGAAGGAGGATCGTTCAAATTTTACTGTATGTTAAATGACATATTTATGTCTTTGTGTCAGTTTATTGTTTAAAATGGTCCTTTCGTGTTGGTATCCTGGATGTTTAAAACAATGGGGCGGTACTTCCACTTGACCTTTCCAACGTCATGATGTAATGCCGAGCGCGTCGCAGACCAGCACAAGACGAACAATTGTGGTTAAAAAGTATATCAATTTTAAGTTTTTTTAGAAAATGACCAATCGTTTCGCTAGATAAGACACTATTCCTCAGCTGGGATCGTGCAGAGACCTTTGAAGCACTTTAAAGCCCTTTGAAACTGCATTGATTTGGACTTCAACATGTTGGTGACCAGTAAAGTCCATTGTGTGGAGAAAAATCCTGAAATGTTTTCCTCAAAAAACTTAATTTCTTTTCCACTGAAGAAAGAAAGACATGAACATCTTGGATGGCATTGGGGTGAGTAAATTATCAGGAAATTTTCATTTTGAGGTGAACTAATCCTTTAAAGAAAAGGCCGAAATTCGCAACAAACAATAGAAAAAAAAAAGCACAAAACTGAATCGGAACCTCTCTGATCTAGGCCCCGTTTACACGAAGGGAAAACACAGATATTTCCCTGCGGTTTGGCCTCTCGTTTACACGAAAACCCCTGTTTTTATCACAGAAAACGATTATTTCTAAAAACTCTGGCCAAAGTGGAGATTTCTGAAAACGCCGGTTATGTGTTGCCGTGCCAACTGGGAGAAACGGGGTTTTAGGTTCTCAAACGTCACATTATGCGCCAGATAATGCTTAACTTCATGAGGGTGCCCAGTTTGGCATAGTTATGATGGCGCTCGACGGTGTATTTATCTGCGACGCGCAGTCATTTACACTGTTGATGTAAATGATAACTTTTTTGAAAACGATGTTGTGTGCACGATGTTATTATTGAAAACGGAGGGGGGAGGAAATATTCGTCCCTCTAAATACCCGGCTATGTGTAAACGTGGCCCCAGTCTCTACCAACTCTGCTAAATTTCACAGAACTGCTAGGCTGATATTTGGAGAAAATTATGCAATGTAACTGTCAAGGTTCATGAAATCACTGTCTCTCTCTCTTCTCGTGTATTGCTGTGTGTGTATCTGTGGGCGTGGCCGCTGATTACCACTGATTAGCGGCGCCAGCTGTTACCACATTCCCTTTATATGTTCAGTAACTGGTGTCTCATGTTGTCAGATCATTGAGATTGAGAACAGTGCTCCTGTTCCCGTGCTCATCTCTTGGACTATTGTGGATTAGCTTCTTGTTCTTGTTCTGGATTCCTGCATTGCTTCACTGGATCACCGCGCACCATCACCGGGGGATTACTGTACTGGATCACCGTGCACCATCACCGGGTTGCCTGTCAAAGTCCCTGCGACACGTTACATCTGAGTTTGTGTACATCTGACCTGGTGTTTTCTACGTTTGCTTAATAAAGCACTTTTTTACTTGCATCTTGCATCCTGTTCTCAATACGTTACAGAACGATCTGACCAATCATGGATGCAGCAAGTTCGGTCAGTTTGGACGAGTTCCTTACTTGCAGTGTCACACTGATGGACCAGCAAGAGTAAAGCATCGCCAACACAGGTCGGACGGTCCAAGCTCTTGTGGCGCAGGTGTCCGAGCTCACCCATAAGCTCCAACATCTGAGGGGTCCCACTGCACCACCCACACCGCCCGTTCAGTCCACCTCGCCAGAACCGCATTTCCAGCACGAGCCACGCTCACCCATTCCTGAGGGGTATTCAGGTGAGCCAGAGTATTGCAGAGCCTTCCTTACAAGGTGCTCTATGAATTTCTCGTAATAGCCGCAGACATTGTCAAGAACAATCGAAAGTAGCGTTTGTGCTCACATTATTGTTGGGCAAGGCAGCTCTTTGGGGAACAGCGGTGTGGGAGAACAAGGATCCATGCTGCACCTCGTTCCAGGCACTTTCCGAGGAGATGAGGAGAGTTTTCGATCGTGCGGTGGCGGGTAGGGAGGCGGCCAGACTACTCGCCGACCTCCGCCAGGAAGATCGCTCGGTGTCAGAATATTCCATCCAGTTCCGCAGCCTGGCCGCAGAGTGCCAATGGAACGAGGAGGCGCCGTGGGACCGGTTCCTGCATGGGCTGGCTGACCGTGTCCAGAAAGAAATTTACATGTTGGATCTTCCTCCTAGATTGAACGGACTGGTGGAGATGGCGCTGAGAGTTGATGCTCGGATGAGTAGAATGAGTCGTTTTCGGCAGAGTTGCCAGTATGGCAGCACGGAGGACTCCTCGCGTCAGCAGCGGGGACACGATCAGTCTCGTCTACGATCACGAGCCCATGCAGGTAGGCAGAGCTCGGCTTTCCCGGGAGGAGAGAAAAAGGCGGAGATCCCAAGGACTCTGCTTATACTGTGGTAAGGCTAAGGCCGATCGCCACCGGTCGAAGCCTCCCGTATACGTCGTTGGTCAAAAAGTGTGGTTTTCTACTAAGAACATTCCTCTCTGATCCGTATCTGACAAGCTTGCTCCCAAATTTATCGGCCCGTTCACTGTCACCAAGATCATTAGTCCGGTGGCAGTCCGACTCAAACTTCCTACCGTGTACAGGAGAATTCATCCCGCCTTCCACGTATCCAAAATAAAACCTGTGTTTCCGCGACTCGTAGATGGGGAACCTACGTATTCGGTAAACCGTATTCTGGACTCGAGAAGGAGGAGACACGGATTCCAGTACCTGGTGGACTGGGAAGGTTACGGTCCGGAGGAGAGAAGTTGGGTTCCTGCTAGGGACATTCTGGATCACTCCCTGATCGATGATTACAATCGACAGGTAAGTCCGTCGGGGGCAGGGGCTACTGTCACGGTTTATGAATTCACTGTCTCTCTCTCTTCTCGTGTATTGGTGTGTGCGTGTCTGTGGGCGTGGCCGCTGATTACCATTGATTAGCGGCGCCAGCTGTTACCACTTGTTTGTTCAGTGTTCAGTATACACTATATGTTCAGTAACTGGTGTCTCATGTTGTCAGATCGTTGTGATTTACCCGCTTTGTGTTTCTGTTCCCGTGCTCGTCTCTTGGATTATTGTGGATTATCTTCTTGTTCTTCGTTGTCGTCTTCTGTCTAGATTCCTGCATTGCTTCACTGGATCACCGCGCACCATCACCGGGGGATTACTGCACTGGATCACCGTGCACCATCACCGGGTTGCCTTTCAAAGTCCCTGCGCCACTTTACATCTTTGTTTGTGTTCGCCTGACCTGCCGTTTGCTACGTTTGCTTAATAAAGCACTTTTTTACTTGCATCTTGCATCCTGTTCTCAATACGTTACAGTAACATGCAATGAAGCATAACCCTCATATAAACTGAACAAAATCTGCACCCTTGAGCAATAGGAAAATGTAATGTGGTCTAAATCCAGATGGTTCATGTTTGAAAAAGGACACCTTGTATGTATAGACAGTTGTTAAACATGGTGGGTGATTTGTAATGGTATAGACAGCCTTACTGGGGGAGCTATTAGGGCTGATGATGACTGCTCTGCATGATGGTATATACAGGAATATATACGAGGCCATTTTATTTGACCAGGTGCTTCCTGTGGTAAAATGGCTTCTGCGGACTCCCCATCACTCAACTGAAACATGACTGAATCTTGAGTTTGAATTTTCACCTCTGTTGTGAGCTGGACATTTTTTAGACCATCAAGAAAAAGCCATGACTTAAACGTAACAGGGCAGAAACAGTTACATGGTGAACAGGAAGTTTAGAGAGATTTTTCAGCAACTAAATCAAACATTAATAAGGTGAATCTTTCAAAGTAGTTAGCAAATGCACACATATTATAAATCACAACGCCACTGGTCTTCATTCGAAAACTGAATATTTAATCTAATTTTTCAGAACATACAAGGGTAACATTCATATAATGTTTGCAAAATGATAAAATGGAATGCTACCTTAATCTTCACATAACAGAAAAAAAACTACGTTTTGAACATTTAGAGAACTTTCAGAAGTAACGTTTTCATAACTTAATGGGAACGTTAGCAAAATGTATAATGTCCCAGCCTTTTACATTAAAACATCTTTCCTCATTGACTTATCCTCCTAATTTTTCTCTCATTAATATCTCTCCTTTCTGTCCCTCTAACTTCCTGACTTGCTGCCTTCCCTTCCTTTCTCTTTCTGTCTTCCATCCCGGTTCTCTTTTGGGAATTGTCTTGGACATGCTTCCTGTGACTGTGATAACGTAATGAGCTCAGATGGAGAAAAAGTCTTTAACCATTTCACATCACAGCTGTTTCTCCTTTAATAATACTCTGCTGAGAATTCAAACTTCTTTGACCAGCTTTCCCAAATTAACCGTTATTTGGACAAACATCAACTTATACTCCAGTCTTCATGAGTCAGAGGGCAAAATAAGTACTCCTATCTTTCTCAGTTTAGCAGACCTAGCAGGAAGCCATTTATAATTGTAATGTCAGAGAGATGGTTTATTAAATCTGTCTTATGCAAACTAGAGTAGAGGCGCCACTGATTCAGGCTTATGGTGTAATCCATCAGCAGATGCCTCTGATTTTTATAATTGTACTTAAATGTTAAGGTCAGGCCAGATTACAGGCATTAAAATAGAGTGACTCACACTTACACACTCACAAAACCTTTACTCAAACTAAAGTTTTTTTTTCTCCATTCATGCATGAATGTGCAGCACTGGTAAGTTTATTACACAGCTACGTACAAAATAAACATGTCCAAAATATAGATTTTAGTTTAAATATTTTATAATTCTACCTGTATATTATCTTAAAAGTTACACTATAAAAAAATAACCACACATACACACACCCGGAACACTGGGCAGCCATTCACTGCGGCGCCCAAGGAGCGATTGGGGGTCATTTCCTGCCAGTATTGACAATCGAACCCGCAACCTTCGGGTTACCAATCTGACTCTCTTACAATTAACTTGCAAGACTTGTTCGTTGGCTTTACTTTTGTTGTTTCAAATGTTATAGTTTATACAGTTTCATTTACATTGCCATCTTTAAAATTAATTTAGTCACTGTCATATGGTTACTTACAAGTGACAGAATGTGGGCTTGACATCTGTTCATCTTGCCAGAATTTCCCACCCCAAACAAGTTCAGCGGAAACTACGTCCCGGGGTTGTCATTTTCCAAACACAGACAGTGTAAGATTCAAATATTCCAGAGAAATTTCTTTGCATGAGTTTGCATTTACGGTCTCTCATTCACATGCCATTAAATGGAAGTCAGTAGAAAAAAGGTGTACATTTCCAAAACACATTGCCTTAATGTTTTCATTTACATTAATTTGACCAAAAAAAACCCTAAAACTGACTTTTGGATACTTTGAACATTCTGAGAACATTCAGAAATAATTTAATGGGAACTAAATCAAATGGGAACATTAGCAAAATGTTCTCAGAACATATTTTTGTAAGATGGGTTCCTGATGAGAAAATGTTTTTAGAGAAACATACTACATTTGGTATGTTTATGTGTATTTTTGCTGTTTATGGTGACAGACTGTATCGAGTAGGCCCAAACTGGAACTATTTCCATTTTGGGCCATTCAGGCAGAACACATTTTTCCATTCTACTGTGCTACTTTTCCATTGTTTTTCGATATAAACACGCTAAAAGGACGTTTAGCTTCTTTTGAAGTATCTTGTGCAAGGCGCGGCGATCTAAAAACACAACACCAAGTTTAAATCAGTTCAACTTTTTGAAAAACTTAAAAAGTAGCGCATTGGAATGGAAAACCCATTTCTGTGTGAATGGGCCCTGAATGTCACTATATACTGTATATAAGAGCATATTTAAGTTCTTTTAAAACCAGATCAGAAATACTTTTGAAACTACTATAATTGTGGAACATTTAGTCTCCAGGGATATACCACAGCTGAATTACATTTGCACATTTATAAGTGAAAAGGGAGTAAAAAAGCCTAATGCCTTTTCAAAATCTGGTAATGGTTTAGGGGACTTCTGGCGATCGACCAAAAAGTTTTGAGTTCTATAGATTGTAATTATATGATAAATCTAAAAAGTATTTTTGTGTAAAAGAAAGAGGAAGATAGAGAGAGAGCAAAGGCTTGTTGAGAAAGAACTTAAATCACCAAAGTATATACAGTATATTTTACTAGTCTTTTACTTTGTCTAAGTATAATGAAATGGACATACTCTCACTATCAGAGCATGGAAGGCTGGTCACATTTTGAATCTTCTTTTCATTAGGCAATTGGGTGAAGATAAGAAAATATCAGAGGTGAAAGGTTAAGAGGTCAATGACTCAGTAGATGCAATAGTTCAGTGTAGGTATCTCCAGACCTAGATCAGAGGAATGGTACTTCTTCTGTGCTGAAAGATAAACAATCGTATATTTGTGTGGGCGAATGGGACATCTGGAAGAAGCAAGCCAAAGTAGGCCTACAATCAAATCCTTGACACAGTTTAAGTAGGTCAAAGGTCATGGGAAACACTAGTCAACAACCTCCTCCTCCCACGATTATAAACAACATAGCTGGGTTATGTTATCTAAATGTCAGGAAAAGTTGGGATAATCCTAGAATAGCATTATGCAAAACTGCCCGTAGTCACATGAGAATCTTAGGAATCGACTGCGATCATTTTACGTGTCCAATAAACGGCCCTTCGGTATGTTTGTTTTATTTAGCTACTTTTAGTATAATAAATGGCCTTGGTCAAAAATAATCAGTTTATCTTTGCTTCACATTAAAAGAGATTAAGGAAATACATTTATAATACAATCATTATTAAAGAATTTAATTTGAGAAAGTCATTATAATCCTGGAAAACCAGGAAACATTTGCATGATAGCAGCTAAAACAAATAAACAAAAACAGACTTTATGACCTTAAAACCATTCCATTTAAAGTTCAGTGCCGGGAGTCCCGTGTTACAGTTCACCCAGAGAGCAGTGATATCACCACTCATCTACTTGCAAAAACAACTGACAAGTTTCATTGTTTTGCCTTGTGTTTCACAATCACTTAAGCAACAGTATGTTGTCAACACTTTCTAAATCCTCCGCAGTCACATTTGTCAATCATTTCATCATCATAGTGCCGTAGCTGACTTGACCTTGGATGACAGCACTTGTCTGAACCTTCTCTTCAACTCTTGCATGTTCGGGCTCTTTGGCCTGGCAAGGTGTAGTCCACCTTTTCTCTTCTCCCCATTTCCTCCTCCCAGCGCTCGGCTCATCTCCTGACATAAGTGCAGAAAAGCAGCCTGGACGCTCTCATGGTTCTCCCTGGCCGAAGCCTCAAAGTAGGGCCCTCCCAATTCATCAGCCAGCGCCTTACCCTCATGATCCGGGACCTGCCGGGCGCGCAGCAGGTCGCTCTTGTTTCCCACGATGATGACGGGGATGTTGCCGCTGGGATGGATTCGGCGCACGTGTTGGTAGAGAGGCTGGATGGTACGGTAGCTGTTGAGGTCAGTAATGGAGAAGACCAGCACATAACCATCTGCCCAGTAAATGGAGCGGTTAATCTGCTCCTGACAGTAAAGACCCTCTGCATCATCCTGGAATTGAGAAAAATGTTGTTTTTATTCCAATTATATATATATATATATATATACACACACACACACACATTATATACACAAATAAATGCAGCCTTGGATAGCAAAAAAGACTCTTTCAAAAACAAAATTATTTACTGCATTTATATATTGTATCATATTGGAAATTAACTGAGCATTTTAATGTAAAGAAAAACGAGAATCTGTGTTCAAAACATTCATTTATTTATTCAATTTAGCAATTAAAATAAAATATAATATTATTATTTTATGATTGCTGCAATTATAATATGTTTAATATTTTTCACCAATAATGGAACTGACTCTCAATGATTTAGTTGTAATATGACAGCTATAAGAAGTAAGTTCTCAATCATCATAACACCTATAAATACACTGTGCTTGAGCCAGGATCAGGTTCATTCAGTTGAAGAGAGCCCTTTAGTACACATGAGTCAGACTAATGAGCTTATGGCTGAACACACCCTTTTTATCTCCTCTGCACTGCATACTTTGTTTACAAGCCAAATGTTTGAACTAATATTCCCCACAGTTCATCTGAAGCATGCAGGAATCCCATAGGCAATGATTGAGGGATCTAAATGACTGTGATAATACAGCATGGGCACACTACTTTTGATGTAGGTTTAGCTTAAAGACGGAAGAAAGCATTGGTATAGTGTGATTTGAAAGTACAGTACCTGCAATGAGACACATGGAGTGTCCTGCACTTGTAAAGAAACTTGCTCCCCATCCAAATTAATCTTCCTTGAATACAAGGCTCCTAGAAAAGTTGAACAAGAAAAAAGTTAAATGATAAAATGTGTATTTGCTTAAATATTTGCTTAGGCTCGTTAATGACACTTTTCAGCCATTTTAATTAAGTTTAATTAGGCTACTAAAGAAGAAATCCATGCTGAAAGTCTGAAAACTTCTAAAATCTATTACAAATTACAGAAATGATTGTGACAAGTAAAATATGATGACATTTTTATAGTTTTATAGCTTTATTTCATTATAATGTTTACCTGTGTTGGCTTCATAGTCTCCAATGAATCTCTTAGTAAGAAATCTTACAATCAGAGCTGAAAATAGAAACCAAATGGAAACTTTTGCATAAGCATTACAAGCAAGCATAACAATGTCACAGCTCGTGCACAAGTCAGTGTATGTCGCACCCTGGCGTTATAATGGCTAAAATATTTTCATCATCTTTTTCAGGATTAGAAACACGCATACCATTCAGACTTTATTAATGACTTTAAACAGAATGAATGTATAAACATTAAATCAACTAGTCATATTAGAATGAGTTCCTATGAAATAAAAATATGATATGCATGATGGAATAAAGAACAATTGTTTTAAATAGGCTATATGCTATATCTTAAAAGCCACATAATTTGATGCATTTACCTGTTTTTCCGACATTGCTTGCCCCAAGAACAACTATTTTAACGTTTTTGTTCGGTACGCAGTCTATTACAGGGTACTCCGGTATAGGAACTAGCAAAAAGTTGCTAGAGCCACTGCTCATTGTTCTTGGCTGCTCGATAAGACGCATTTAGAAAGCTGTAACTATTAGGCTGTTTAGAAATGCATCTCTTTTTCCCGCTTTCTCGCGCTACACGAGCCCGTTCCACATGTTAGCTGTCCTCCTCATAACGCAAGAAGTCCTCCGTTATCTCGTCAGACAGATGTCTTGATCGACCGCTTTAAATAAATGCAGACATCCAGTGCACCCCAAACGCTGCCTCCGCTTCTGCACGACATGAATTTCAATTCTGCATAACGGCCCTCTAATGAAGTAACCAATAAAGTCTAATGAATGCTAAATTTGTACAGTTCACATCCCGAAGTTCCTGATCGCCAGATCTCTCACACAGACCTCAACTGAGCCTTCAGCCAAAAAAAAAAAAAAAAGAAGAAGAAGAAAAAAAAGAAAAGAAGAAAGCTGAAGGGGTGTGAATAAACAGTGACTCACTCAAACTAATTTTTAAGATATGGGATAGGAGGATAAAATTTGTGAATTAAATGTAGCCTATAATAATAAAAGTAATGTAAAACGTTTTGTTATAGCCTATGGAAGCTTTTCGCCACAGAATAAAAAAATTAAAAAGGGAATTGCGAATTTCAAATCTGATTTTGTCTCTCTCTCATTTTCTGAGAAAAATAGGGTCAGTCTTTGAATATGAGGAGGAAAAAGTCAGAATTGCGAGATAAAAAATGTCGCAATTATCTTAAATTGTTTTATTCAGCTGCGTTCTGTAATTTAAAAGAATTTGCGAATTATTGAATGACTTTTTTAGTTATTTGAATGCCTTTTTCGAAACACATATTGGAAAAGCTGCTAACAGGAAACGGTGAAACAGTTGTTTCCATGGTTAACGTTACCTGTTCATGCAAATTTGACAGTGTCCAAGCTAGCCTATTCAAGCCTTTTTGATAACTAAAATGTTGTTGTGAAGCATGCATTAAAGGTCCATGCACACCAACAACAAAAGATTTTAATTAATTAATCGTTCTGATTTAATAAGATTTTGGAAATCCACACCACAGTTAACGATAACGACGCACAGGAACGATATCGTAACACAAAGAACGATTTTCTGGATGAAAACATTTGTGAGTAAATCAATCCATTACAATCTAGCTACTTAAAGGCTTTCCATGCTTTTAGGAAATGCAGCCTAGCTAATGTCATAAAATAATTATTTGTGTAGTTTATTAATAATTAAATTGAATTCATTAATTAAGTAAAATATATTAGGTGGACTGAACACAATTAAATTAAGTTGTGACAAAATGTTAAATTGTGTTACTTTAGCTCATTTTAATTAATTAAATTGAACAATAGGCAAAAAATAATTTTTTAGGGTATGTTTATTTTATAATGTCAATTGTAATTTTCTCTTTGATGCAACATAATGTGTAATAACCTCAAATCACAATTTCTCATTGCAGCAAAATTCACCGATCAGCATGCAGCAGCCAAACACAAACCTTTACTTCTTTGTTCAACTATACTACCCTCTGTGTGGTGCAGTTGTAGTGTGCATGTGTCGAATGTCTCCATCCTTTTTTTCATGCATTTTTGTTTTGTTTTGTTTTGCCATTTTGTGCTTATTTAACAGGTAGGCTAGTGACAGGAAAGTATTGGGTGGAGAGAGGGGAATGGGACCGGCAAAGGACCCCGAGTTGGACCCCACTTCAGTGCGCTAACCACCAGGCCATCAGCGCCGACGAATGTGTCCATCCTGAGCTTTATAGAGTGTTTTTTTTACGGTGGATTTGAAAGACACTTACTTTCATATTCAGATAATGCCCAATCACAAGCCATTCTTGAAATTCGCCTTCGAGAGGCAGGTTTATCGATACATGGTCCTACCGTTCAGTCTATCGTACATTTACGAAGTGCATGGACGCAGCGCTTTCTCCCCTGAGGCAACAGGGAATGGGCGTGCAGAACTATCTCGACAACTAGCTCATTATGGCCCAGTCGAAGACCGAATTATTGACGCACAGATCCCTGCTCCTCAGCCATTTGGAATACCTGGGGCTCAGGATCAGTTTTCCCAAGAGCAAACTGTTACCCAGCCAGAACGTAACCTTTCTGGGCACAGTTATCGACTCAACACTGATAAGAGCTCGGCTCACACCAGAGTGCGTTCTCGCCTGCACGTTATGGTGAACCAGCGCTGCATAAGAGCTCTGGTCCCCTGGAAAACCCAAAACTGGTACCAGTCGACGTGACCATGCGTGTAGCCTCCAGGAGGAAGGTAATTTTCACAGACGCCTTCAACCAAGTTTAGGGGGCACTGTGCGAGGGCAAGCTTGTCTCCGGCCTCTGGTTGAGCCCGGAGAAGAGCTTACATATCAACTGCCTGGAAATGAGAGCAGTTTGGTTAGCCCTGAACACATTTCTGCCAGACCTCAGAGGACACCACGTCTTAGTCCGCATGGACAATATGTCAGTGGTGTCCTATATAAATCGCCAAGGCGGCCTCAGATCGGGCAACCTGTATGTCATGGCCAGAAAACTCCTTCTTTGGGCACAAGTCAACCTGCGCTCTCTGAGAGCTGCTCACGGACATGCCATCTCAAGACAACACTCCCCCAGGCGAGTGGTTTCTCAACCCACAGACAATTCGTCTGATATGGAGTTTATTCGGCAAGGCAGAGGTCGACCTCTTCGCCTCGGAAGGCAACACTCATTGCGCAATCTTCTTTACGAAGAACAGGGATGCGCTGGCCCATTCCTGGCCCAGACACCCTCTATATGCGTTCCTCTAGTCTTTATGATCCCTGAGGTCATCAAACGGATCAAGGAAAGCGGATGGACAGTCCTCTTAGTAGCCCCCCTCTAGAAAACCCAGGCGTGGTTTTCGGAGCTGGCGCAGAGGATGGACATTGTTCCCTGGCCGGATCTCCTCACGCAGGCGAACCGAACAATTTGGCACCCTCGCCCCGACTTATGGGCTATATGTGGGCCCCTCAAAGGGTATCCTGGGACCTCCCAGAAAAGGTCTTGAATACCATCACTGAGGCTAAAGGAGCCAGGAGGATGAATCCCCCGGCCCCCTTCTATACCGGGTTGGGACCTCTCCTTGATCCTTGGGGACCTAAAGGGTCCTCCTTTTGAGCCGCAGCAGTCGGCTGATCTTAAACCACTTTCGCTGAAAACTCCTCTGCTGCTGGCCCTGGCATCAATTAAGCGATTCGGAGATTTACTGGCCCTCTCTGTGAGCCCTTCCTGCTTGGAATTTGGGGTTGGTGACTCCAGGATTACACTCAAGCCAAGGCATGGTTACGTACCAAAGGTGCTCTCAACTCTGTTCAGAGCACAGGTCATTACATTGTCAGAAGTTCCACCCTCGGAGAACGATGGGGGGGGGCTAATTTGCTCTGTCCTATCAGAGCTCTAAAAATCTACCTGGAGCGTTCTGTGACCGTTCTCGAAAGGGAACTAACGTAACTCTGTTACTAACGTAACCTTGGTTCCCTGAGAGTAGCGAACGAGTATTGCGTAGCCTGCCGCACTATTTATTATATATATGTGTCAGTGTTTGTCGCTTCAGTCAATTTAACCTGTATATGGCGAAAAATAGGGGCTGCTTATAGCCATAAGCCACGCCCATTCTGGCGGGCTCTGACGTGCTCTGGCACCACGTCACCTGATTGATTCGTGCGCCAGAGGCGCTTTGCCATAGGATGTGCAGTTGCCGCAGCACAGCCAATGGGCGAGCTAGACGCTCTGTTGTGTTCGCTGTGCAGCTGCACTGCATTTTAAAATATAGGCTTCAATATTTCTCGAGGAAAGGAGTTTCCCCAATGCGTATTAGCTACGCAATACTCATTCCCTACTCTCAGGGAACCGAGTAAGTTACTTACATTTTAGACACATTATTGATTGTTTTATGATTTCCATTACACGAGAGTAGATGTTAAAACTTCATGCTGATTTGTACTCGGCTTTCGCCAAGATAAGCAAAAACTAAGAGAAGTAGCTTTACAGTAACCTATGCTTCTCCATCCACTTAGGCTTCTTTCCATATGGTTATGTGAATCTCCTTCTGTCTGGTGTTAATAGCTGAAGTGTATTTTGCGCGTCAGCACACACAACGGATTGTTCCTCCCTCACGTCCCGGTGTATACAGCGAATGCATGCTGAAATGATTGTTGCGTGGCTACATAAAAGTTTAAGCATATGTGATGCATTGCCGCAATTGGTCTGACTGCCGCGTGAGAGAGACAAGGGTGCATGCGCGTGCGTGTGTGTGTGTGTGTGTGTGTGTGTGTGTGTGAAGGGGTTCTTTTTTTAGGCTATAGCCTACTCTCTTGCAATTGAACGTGAATATGTTTACTACTTAAAAACATCAAAGCTAAACATCATATCTAGTCAAACCGCATCACGACATCGCTACAGATACAGTATGGGATTAAAATCAGCAAACATCAATGTATAGGCTTAGGCTACATTACCTTGTTTCAGCAACGCTTGGTGAAACAGCATGGAGTGGATGTTTTCGTTTCAGATGCTGAATCATTGAAGTCGAACTGTTGTGGTATGCCAGGTCTACTTTGCAGTAGACACATTGCACCTTGTTGTCCTTTTTAAGTTTGTAAGTTTGACATCTTTACTCTCCCCAGCGGGCACCTTGACATCAATTTTAACATCAATATGACATTAAACATTATGTCAAAATGACGTCGCAAAATAGGTCAAAAATGAAAGTCATATTGACGTCAAAGTGTCAATGTCAATTTGATGTCAAGATTTTGACCTCTGCTGATGTGATTATTGAAGACACCTGATGTTAACAAGCAAAATCACCAAAAGAGAAAATAAATTTTTTAAGCCACCATTTTGGTGATCACTGTTTCTTTAGTTGGTCTCTTGAACCCTAAACTATTAATATTTCAATTTTGTTTGGTTGATGTAAATGTCACTGCCAGATGAACATTGAGAAAAGGTGATGAGGTGGTGTTGGTTATGTTTTGACATAATCATCACTTGACCTAAATCACTCGAGAGAAATACAGTTTCTTTGCCTTGTTAATTACAGAAACACTGTGATTCTATAGCAAACAATTATCAGCATTTTCAATATAATCCAAAACATTTCGTAAAAGCTGGTCTGATCAAAAGACTTTAATTTTTATTTATTTAGACACACTGACATCAATAATCAGCCTGTGAATCTCAACAAGGGTGACAATAATAAGTTGCAGTGCATTCTGGGTGCCACCAATCAAAACGCATTCATGGCTCCCATCATGCTCTGCGGTATGAATAAATTATGATCTGATTTGTTTTAGTCATTTCCTTTTCCTGATTGAATATTTTGTTTGTCACCATTGTTGAGATTCATACACTGATTTTAGATGTCTGTGTGTGCCTAAAATACACATTTGTTTCATCAGAACAACTTTTAGGATATCCTTTGGATTAAACTAAAAATTCAGGATTATATGCTGTAGAATACCGTGATGCTGTAATTATCAATATAAATCTTAATCAGAGATTAGACTCTAAATGAGTTCAGTGATTCAGGCCAAATGATGATTGTCAAAACATAACCAACACCATCAGATCACCTTTTCTCTTTGTTCATCTGGCTGTTCACCATTCAGTTTCAGCAACCAAACAAAATCTAAAGTTAAAAAATTTAGGGGCAAGAGCCCAACTAAAGCAAACATTTGGCACCAAAATGGTGACTTAAAATTGTGATTTTCTCCTTCAGTGATTCTGCTTGTTAACATCAGGTGTCTTCAATATTGGCCAATCGTCACTCAATTAATCACATCAGCAGGTCAAAATCTTGACATCAAATTGACATTGACACTTTGACGTCATGATGACTTTCATTTTTGACCTATCTCATGACGTCATTTTGACATAATGTTTGATGTCATATTGATGTTAAATTGACGTCAAGGTGCCCGCTGGGTCCGCCATCGCGCCAACTAAATTCAAAATGTATCACGCACTATGGTGTGATCCCTGCGCGTATAGTGCATAGGAATTTAACGAGGATTCGAGGCAGAGTTTTTGCCTCAATGAATTTTTGTAATGAAGTTAATCGAGTAACTCGATTAATCGTTTCAGCCCTACTCCCAACCATTTCCTAATGTATGAACTTATTAACGCTCCCAGCTTATCCACTGTTGTCAAAGAAACCTCGTACACAGTCAGTGGCCGCAGCAACCTCGGCAGTAGACCAAACTGAAAGCACCAGAGTTTTAGTTTGCCTGGTAGAGCGCAGCTGTTTATGCTCTTCAACCCTTTCACTGCTTGTCGTCTAACTTCTACCACTCGAACTGTGACTCTTCTCCCAAGACTCTTCACTGGCTTCTCAGAAACTGTTGGTATTGCCTCACCATTAATGAAGAATATTTTATCTACTACCTTGCCTTTAATTATCGAGATGCTCCTTGATTTAGAGGGCTTAACTTGCATTCGTGCCCATTCAATGTTATCGGTTAACTTACCCAATAACCGATTAGTGCAGGCTACTGTTGTAGTCATGGTTGTCATGTCATCCATGTATGCTCTGATTGGTGGTAGTCGCATCCCAGAAGCCAAGTGCTCTCCTCCTACTACCCATTTTGATGCCCTAATGATTACTTCCATTGCCATGGTAAAAGCCAGTGGAGAAATGGTGCATCCTGCAATTATTCCAACCTCTAAGCATTGCCATGTAGTGCTGAATTCTGGAGTTGAGAAACTAAATTGCAAATCTCCAAAATAGGCTTTCACTAAATTTGTTATCGACATCGGTATCCTGAAAAAATCAAATGCTGCCTAAAGAAGCTCATGTGGCACTGAACCATATGCATTGGCCAAATCCAGGAATGTCACATGGAGCTCCTTCCTCTCCTTTTTAGCTGATTCAAATCGTTGCCAGATAACATTGATGTGTTCTAAGCATCCTGAGAACCCTGGAATGCCCGCTTTTTGAACTGAAGTGTCAATGAAGCCATTCTTTAATAGGTAGGTTGACAATCTCTGAGCAATAATGCTGAAGATAATCTTACCTTCAACGTGTAATTGTGAGGAGGAAACTGACTGATGCTTGTAGCATCTTTTTCTTTAGGTATAAAGACTCCACCTGCTCGGCGCCATGCTCTAGGTACAACCTGCTTTTCCCATGCCACTTATATCAATTTCCACAGAATTCGTAGAAATCCTGAAGCACTCTTGTACACTCTGTACGGAACTCCATTAGGCCCTGGAGATGATGAAGCCCTTGCCTTTCTCACAGCCTGCTCTACCACTTTCCAAATAGGTGCACAGACCTCCATTTGGTATTCTGGTGGATTAATAGGTGGGATGTCTGACGGAATTGACATAGGCTCATGCCTTTTTGCATCTGTATGCGTTTCCTCCAAATATCTCTCTAGCTCAACCCTAGATGCTTAGTTATATTATAGTTATATTTCACCGACAAAAATAGTTCAATCAGCGCGATGTTTTGTTACTGAATGATTATTATGATTCAAAATTTTGAATGAATCATTTGAACGAACGACTCACTTATTAAGAGGGCCACTTGTCGCCACCTACTGGCGGTTTAGTTTCATGTTTAAAAGTATTATTGAATTTTTTCTTGTATATTTAAATATTTATTTAAAACATTAATCTAATAACATTAGGCTATTTACAGCAGTTCTAATTTTGCAGTGAATAGACTAAATTATTTTATTTGATTGGTAGCTAACAGCCCCGTTTTATTATTATAACTGAATTTATTGTTCAAATGTAAGAATTTGACATGAATTTGGCATGACAGTGCCTTTATAAAGGTAAATAATGCCCTGTGGTAAATATAACAAATATGCAGATTTACGTATGTAAAAGCTGATCACTGATGAGAATATTGCTTCAGAATACATAGGCTATATTTATACCCAAAAAATCATCCTGAAACAAAATACTGTTATTTTACATTTAATTATTCAATATCTGTACGTGAATACTGTGAAACCTACCTAAAAATCTTAAAGCTGTGTTTATTTAAATGGTTCCATTTAATCTGTTTCATCTCTTTTTATTAGATTTGTTTTGGCCGTTGATTGTAATTCAGTTTATTTGTTCTTTTTTTCTTTTTGTCAAGTTTATTTGCTCCTTTTTAATAACATTTTCATATAACAAATGTATAGTTGACTATAGGAAAGTCTTTGGTTATAGTAGTTTTGCTGTGGTATCGAAAATGTCACTGATAGGCCTATTAACAGCTTTTAAATCATACTAAGTGATGTTTTTTTATGTAAAAATGCAGAAAGTATTCTGTGATAAGTAGGTTTAGGGTTAGTTTTAAGGGGATAGAATATAAATTTTGCACTAAAAATCATTATGTGGAAAGTCCCGAAACACGTGTGTGTGTTTGCGCCACTGTGACCTATAGGTCGTCTTTTCTTCCCTGTCAAGGCTCCTGCTGATAAAACATACCGGTCAAAAGCATAGACTGTAAAAATAAAAAATAGGTTAAAAGCCACATAGGGCGTCCGGGGTTTGTACATGACTCTGCGGTAGTTAGAGGATCAGTTGAGAAACCAAAGAGGAGAATGGCGGATGCATACGAATCATAGCCTACTATGAACAAGAGTTGGTCATGTTCAATGTCATGATGAGGTTACATTACAGGAATGTTACCAAGCTACGTCAGCATTACTTAGCTAAATAGGCTTATATTCATATATGAATATTAATTAACGTATATAATTAAGCCTTCGCCATAGTGTGTGAAATCTTCAAAAGAATACAACGCGGGGCTATTCTGAATAGTCTGCCTTTCTATTGAATCGGTTCACTTATACTTTTCTTAGGTTAAAGAAAATATTTATAAAATTAGCCTATAGCCTATCCTTATTTAAAATATAACTTATTCTAAATGCAAAACCAAATCAAAAACAAAAATGTTTGTTTCATACAAACAAGGTTAAATAGATCTAATACATTTTACCCATTAACCCTAAGTAGCCTAAAAACAAGTCTAGGCCTTTATTTTTTTATTTATTGTTCGCAAGATTTAACAGGCATGGAAAAAATCATGACGAATTAACATGTTTAAATATATTTTTGTAATTTTACTTTTCTCTATATCCACAAATGCAAATATAGCCTACCAACAACTTCACAGTATTATTAGCATAAACGAGATACTATAGGCTTAGATACAGTCTATGTAAAGTAATTAAAAAATATATAATTTGCTAATTGACGTTTAGATTGTTATTTGCATGGCCTACCCTTTTTTCTTTACCATTCTGTGCTTAATAAATGCTATTCTTTCTTTTTACTGCGTGCGAATTTTTTTAATTTTCTGAATATGCACAATTCCATTTTCCCAGTATTTAGTTTTAAAATAAAGTTAATGTGTGAACAGAGGTCGTCGCCATAGTGTTGAGTTATGTTGTGTAGTGCGCAGCTGCTCCACTGCGCGCGGCAGGCGACACTCCCTCATTCCGCTACGAGCTGCTGGACCGACTGAAGGATTCACCGGAACTTCATCCTGTGCGGCTGTCACACTTTTAAATAGGGGTTCGGTCCAATATGGCGGCATACGGATGGAAATACTGATGACAGTCCGAAAGATTGCCTCGATTTGTACGATGGTGAGTTTTTCCTCGCATAAATGAGTGTTGTCCCGTCCACTGCGTCTAACCTGTGTTTGGATTAGCCTGCTAACAGGGCTAGCTCAACAGCTAACAGATAAACAACCGTACCATGACATGGCAGCACAGTCACAAAAAGTTTGCACACCTCTTTTTCTGTGGTTATAGACGCAGTAGAAGTTTGGATATGTCGTTAAACGGACTTTGAAGCATTTTTTGTCCAATAATTTGATATTCTGCCCAAAGGTTAACGTTATATGTGTAGCCTAGCGTATTAGCGAGCGATACATAATGCCCATGTTTGTTTAGACGGGCGGCTCAACTTTATTTACCATCAGATAATATCAGTCATTTGGACGCTTTCTATGTGTACAAGCGTTTTGTAAAGAAGTAAGGTCATTCAAGAGACTACAGTTCCTGCTGCTGCTGGAGCTGTTGTTGTTGTTGTTGTTGTTGTTGTTGTTGTGTTGTAACATTATTTGAAGGACACAACTGAAAGCTGATTCAATGAACTCAATGTCTTTGTAGTAGTGCTGAAAGGGTTTTCTTAATCTGTTACACGAGAAAGTGAGTATACAGACTGTAACTTCCTACGAATATTAAAATGTATGATTTGAAATGCTGTGTACACAATACTGTTATAAATTAAAATGTTATTTATGTGGGAGGCTATCTACGGGGGGGTTCTGTTATAAAACCAGATTAGTCCATATAAATCAATAAATGCTTTAAATAGCAGATATTTATCTGGCAACAACAATTTTCCTGCAGTTACTGATAATCAGTTATTGAGATAAGACACATGACTTTGCCTCTTGTTGATTTAGTTTAGCTATCTCTGGGTGCCAGTATGTAGTTACCGGTATGTAAAAACTGCTGTACATAAATTTACTGTTCACTACATTTGAAATTTATTTGGCGTAGGATCAAGGTCATCAATTTTTGGCCTGACAGACATAGCCTATGGAGTTGCCTTTTCATAAAGATTACCTTAGTCGTGATGAATCAGATCCTCCCAGACACAGCATACTTTAAAGCAGTGGTTCTCAAACCTGTCCTAGGGACCCCTCACCACTGCACATTTTGTATGTCTCCCTCATCAGACACACCTAATTCAAGTCTTGCAGTCTGTACTAATGAGCTGATAAGTTGAATCAGGTGTGTTAGGTGAGGGAGACATGCAAAATGTGCAGTGGCGAGGGGTCCCTAGGACAGTTTTGAGAACCACTGCTTTAAAGAATGATTTAAAAGTATTTTTTCATTAATAAATGATTAATAATATATCAAATAAGCTTTACAAAAGCTTTTATAACAAAAAGCTTTAACTTAATTACAGCAGAAATATCTCAGCCTATATGGAGGGCATGGAGTCTTTGAATAACGAGTTGAACAGTGGGGGTCTTCAAGTCAAAAAGGTAGAGAACCACTGATCTAGGGCTTATAACATCTGAGAAACTCATTCATTACACCTTAGATACTGACAGCACTTACAGCTCTGTCCTGATGTTCTCCCCTGGTGACACAGAGTGGGTTCACTTGCCCAGAAAGTACATCCTGTTCATGCCAAGCCTCCATCACACTCCACAAACAGGATGTTCCTGTTAGTCCCGAATAGGTGCAGGGTGTTCCTGGTCACTTGTATTATTGAGACCCCTTGAGCAAATTGCCAAGATAACCATTGTGGCTTTTCTCGCTAGGGCGCCAATGCCTCTGCTTTGGAAAAGGAGATTGGACCTGAACAGTTCCCTGTTAATGAACACTACTTTGGACTGGTAAATGTAAGTTTACATGGTTGTCTTTGTCATTGAGTGTGCTATAAATAGAAGATGACTTTGCCATATTACTTTTACATTGTGAAGCACTTTGGATGTTTTTGTGTAATGTGCTTGTGCCATTCCTTAATGGCAGATTTGGCAAGCATGTATTAAAGGCAGCAAAATAATAAAACCTCTTCACATATCCAACTCAAGTCACATTTATTTATTGATTGTTTTAAAGCAGCTTTAAATAATTGGTAATGTTGTAAAATTGATCAGTTGTGAAAAAAATTCAATTTAAGTTGTAAAGCAGTTCTACAGCAGATAATAGTGTCATTATTCAGCTCAGTTTAGTTCAATGTTATTTCAATTCAGTTCAAGAACCGTGTCAATGTTAGTGCCATTATCCAGCTCAGTTCAGTTCAGATTTTGTTCCAGCACTGGTTTGCATTAATTCTTAGAGACATTAATTGTAGATTTAACAATTTTATGTGCATGTATGTCATCACATGTTCTTCATCACACTTTGATTTGTTCTTTGTCCAATCACAATCTGGTCGCTCAGTTTGGCAACACCTGCTACTGTAACTCAGTGCTGCAGGCACTGTACTTCTGCCGGCCCTTCCGGGAGAAAGTGCTGGCCTATAAGATCCAGCCGCGGCGTAAAGAGAACCTGCTCACCTGCCTGGCTGACCTGTTCAACAGCATTGCAACTCAGAAGAAGAAAGTGGGAGTCATTCCACCAAAGAAGTTTATCTCCAGACTGAGGAAGGAAAATGGTGAGAAAAGATCATGGGTCCTACAGTACGGGATTTGACTGACTTTCAAGAGAGGACTTGTTGATGAAGGATAGTGGTGAATGTTATTCAGATGCCTGGAAATCTGTCAAATTATATGGAATGATGTTGCTATACAGATAATTTAATGGCGCGATATGTTTGTAAACGTTTTTAATAGACATAGATACCAAGATCCAAGTGTTGTCTTGATACACTACCATCTGTCAGTAAGATAGATTTATAAAAAAAAAATTAAAAAAAGAATGGTAAGCTTAAGCTATACACCTGGTTAGCTATGCAGGAAACACTGTGTATGTATTGAAATGCACTGCTATTGAATGATTGAATCACTGTTTATATATTACACTTGCAGCTACTTAATGTTATCAACACTTCCTTCTACTCTCCCTACAGAGCTGTTTGACAACTACATGCAGCAAGATGCACACGAATTCCTCAACTACTTGCTCAACACCATTGCAGACCTGCTACAGGAGGAGAAGAGCCAGGAGAGACAGGAGAATGGAAAGGTAGTACAGAATGGTGGGAGTGGAAGTGGAGGAGGTGGAAGCGGTAGCAGCACAGGAGAGGGTGAAGCGGAGGAAAAGATCCAGCAGACCTGGGTGCACGAGATCTTCCAAGGCACACTGACCAATGAGACGCGGTGCCTGAACTGTGAAGCGGTGAGTCAGAGGAAGTGGAGTGAGTCATAAACACCCTAGAGTGAGTTATTGTGGCCATGTTATTGGCTCTTTGGCGTTGACTAATCAGGATCTGGGAGATTGTATGGATGTGACGGGAGAACAGTTTTCAACAGTGTGTTTTTTTTGACCATTCCCTCCCCTTTATTAAATAAAATAATAGTAAAAAGCCAGTGCCAGTGTGTACGTCCTTAAAAAGATGTTTGCAACATTGACATTATAATCAATCATGTTAACATTTGCTAACCTCTCACAATTCTGAACAGGTTGGGATGACCAAAATCTTATTTCATGAAACGAGTTATTTAATATTTTTTAAATGTAATTTTATAATTACAATATAGATATAAGATATATTAGATATAGATATAGACAAATACTAGAATAGACAAATAAAATAAACAGTGCTTCATTTCTTTTTAGAATGCTACTGTTAAATAGATCTAGTACTGTAGCTGAAAAAAATAAAGTCTTCACTCTATAAATTAACTATAGACTGATTCTTAATAAATAGATACATTTATTCAGTCAAGCATTGGGTGATTGTCTATTTTCTGTTGTTTCATTAACATTAATTACACAGAATATTAGGCTGCTGGTCCGGCACTTTAAGACCTGCACGTAGGCTTCCCAATGAAACGCATACGATTTTTTTTTTTTTACAAACGGTTTACATTCACTAAAGACATACCCGACTGTGTTTACGTGAATACTCGCCAGGACGTACATTTTTACCTAGAATTTTGATTATTCAATCAAAATAATCCATGTAAGAGAACTGAAGTCGCAATCGCATACTGTGTGTAAGGCATGTGCGCGCGCTTCAGGTCTGAGCCCGGCAGCGCAAGCACGTCCCGCGCTTTTTTTTCTCATGCATGCATGTTTCACTGTGCGTATATATTTTACTGTTCTGCTTCTATTGTTTAGTGGATGAAAACATTGGAAGGAGAGCACTGCACGCACATCCTGACTTCAGCTGTCACACATCGACGCAAAATAAAGAAATACTGAACTTATTATTTAGAGTGCTGTCACTCTTAACGTACCGGTACTAATAAAATTTCATATCGTACCGATTTTAATAGTTCGGTATGGCGATTCCTTTCTAGTACCGGTATATCGCGCAACACTACTTAATATACATACGCACACCTACACCCATACTCGCATATATACACACGTAAATAAAAAGAAAGGACAAAAAGTATCCCGCATATTTAGATATATAAAACAAAAGTCCAGTCACACATGAGGAAAACATTTACAGCAACAGTTTGCTTGCAAGTAAGGCCCTGTTTACACGAGAACGATTCCGGGTGAAAACGTAAAAATATTTTATCGGATGTGCCTTTCGTTTACACGGCGACGACGTTTTGGGGGCTTAAAAACGCAAAAAAGTAAAACCACCCTCCAGAGTGGAAATCTTAAAAACGCTCCACCGTCGCGTTCCCGTCTAAAGGGTAAAAACGCAAATCTGCTCACGGTGGCTCTCGTCGCGTACGCGTTTACGTCACAGGCATGCACCAGTACAGGAAAATAACAACCAACATGTCGGATTATTTCCATACGTCAGACCTTCAAGTTGCCCTAGCGTCTCTGATAAACGTACAAGAGTCTTTTCAGCAGTTGTACAAAATATTCTCAGACATTGGTGTGTTTGTGTCGCAGTGCTTCACATTGCCACCTAGCCGCCTGGAGTGCATACTACATCGAATTTCACACACTTTTGCGTCACCATATGCACCAGGCTTGTGCAAAATTCAGAATTTCAGAATTGGCCTCCATTCAATTCACAAATTGGAATTTTAATTGAATTGACTCCGCCCCACAGGAAGTTGAATTTGAATTGGAATTGGAATGACAGGAAGTGGAATTAAATTCTTGGCAATTCAAAGAAATTCTACAGTCACACATAGGGTGACCACCATCAAACAAACCAAATGTGGGACGATGTGGGACATGTTACCAACACTAAAACATAACCTGAAACTGTTATATAATGTCCATTTAACTTAATAAAAACATTTGTATTCTGCATTTCAGCTGATAAAAATACTTTGTTATTTAGTCACTTCCAGACATCACAATTACATCACCAATGTAACATAACATGTCTTTATTTTACTTGCCATTTAAATTAAACATCACTGAGCAAGGCAGCAGGCATCATGCAGATCACTATTTTTGAAACAGTTCTGACTAAGTCCAACTAAAATCCAACAAAATGAATAATGAACAAATAAAATATAAAACAACATGAAATTAGTTTATTGACAGCCTTATATATTAAGAATATATTACACCAAACACTTTCATATTTTTAGAAAGGATGTGAATTAAAACAACTACAGCGGGCAATAAATTGATAAATTCTGTTAAATTAAAATTTTAATTTACAGAATTATCCAATTGTTTTCTGACAGGGAACACATGGAAGGAATCACCGCTCAACATTTTGATTGACAACCTACTAGTGACCGTGTTTACTCCTTTCTTTTCAACCATTGGATATGATTTTAAAAACAGCTGTTGTATTTGTACTTCTGACGAAGCGCTGTTAAATATAGGTGAAAAACTAAGCCGCAAAATGAATAAATAAAATGCTTTCTTAAAAAGGCATAAGAGCGCATGCACATTTTCTTAATATTATAATTAAAAACAAACAGACTGATAAAAATGCGGGAGATTTTCTCAATATGCGACGTGGGGGACAAGGGGTGAAAATGCTGTGCGGTACAACACAAAGCGTGACGGGTGGTCACCCCAGTCACACAACAGAAAGAATATGTTGAAAATCACATTCAGCGTTAGGAAGGTTACTTTGGAAATGTAATTGCTTACTGTTATAAGTTACCCATTATAAATGTGGTTTGGCTTATTTTATTTGGATTACTTTATCAATGTAAATCAATTTCCTTTTAATTTGATTAGTAACTAAGTAAATTACACATTTTACCTCAGTAATACAACTAAATACAATTACATTCATTTTGTAATTCAATAACATAATTTCATTACAGTTAACTCACTCCTCAACCCTGCATACATTTTGTTCTATGTATATATGTATATATATATATATATATATATATATATATATATATATATATATATAAACAAAGGTCCACCTAAAATTGTTTTTTCTTCTAAAGATTTACTAAAGTAATTCTGGGAGTCATGTTCTATCATGTTCTGAGACATGCTCTATCATGTTCCATAAAATTACAATTACAATAAATCAAACTTAATTATTTGTTCTGTGACTAGAGCTTTTAACATTCATTGCTGGGGGAAAATATTTCCTGTTAATGTAATCTGTACAAGTAGTTCAAACTAATATAATTTATAGAATATGTAATGCAATCATATCTGACATATACTGTAAAGCTTCATTGTTAAACACTTCACTTAAAATATCTGTATGAATTTCTTAGAATTTGTTTTGAATTGCAATTCTGCTTCCTTTAATTCAAATTCGAATTGTAATTCTAGATCCTGTTTTTGACATCAATTCAAATTCAATTCAAATTCAAGAATTGAATTGGAATTTAGGAGTCATTCTCAATTCAATTCTGAATTCTAATTGTGCACAAGCCTGATATGCACGCGGATTTCCCCCCGATAACGCTCGTCTAAACGCAGAATAAAAAGTGATAACGCAACACCACTTTTGCGTTTTCTCTTCAGATCGTTTCCGTGTAAACATAGCCTAAGTAAAGAGCGATATTTTGAAGGAATGCAAGGAAGTGACAGATCTTAGCGGCCCAGCCAGGCTATTCCAGTCTGAAGGGGCTTTAAATTTAAAGGCACGTCTACCACTCTCTTTGAAGATGTTTGGCACAGTGAAGGAGGGATATATTCAGTTTGTCTCAATCTATAGGTGGGTCTATATGGATTTAAATAGTCCTTCAGGTAAGAAGGATAATCATAATACACACATTTAAAAATGACCTGATACCAGTGATACTGTTTTCTGGCTTTTGGTGATAAGTTCAGTGAGTCATACATTACACAGTGGTGAGTAATAAAAGAACATCTCAGCACAAATCTACATATATTATTGAAAACAATATTGAATGCTTTTAAATTTGATTCTGATGTGTTTTGTTAGACAGCATCCGCATAGTCTAATATGGGAAATATTAACTGTGACACAATTCTTAACCTAATCAGTTGAGTGAAACAGTTAATAGAGCGATACAATATTCGTAAATTACAATTAATGTTTTTTACAACAGAATTGATATGACGCCTAAAGGAGAGTTGTAAGCCAAGGCAAAGGCCCAGATTTTTAAGTTTATCAACTTGTACAAGTGGTTTATCGTCTAGGAATTTAAGTGATTGTTATCTTGATTCGATGTAGCTGATCTGGTGGGGAACAATATGCTATATGACTTTTTCTTATTTAATAGAAGATGGTTGGATTGGAACCAAAGTTGAATAGCATTAAAGTTAGATTGCAATGAGGATTGAATCTTAGAGACAGACACATTAGATGTGTAGATCAATGTGTCATCTGCATATAGATGAATGAATAAAACAGTCTGAGCAAATTTAGAGGAAGATCATTGATAAATAAAGAAAATAGAAGTGGCCTTAAGGAAGAGCCTTGAGGGACACCTTTCTCTATTATTAAGTACTGTGATACACAACCATGAAAAGAGATAGAGAAGAGACAATAAAATTAATAATCTAATGCAAAAATAGTCACTGCATAGTATTTAGCGTATTATGAATAATCTGATTATTATTAAAGCTACAGCAAAGAGCAGTGAGTAATTCCCTCTCTTCTTTTATTGTTTAATTAACATTAATGACAGCTAGCAACAGGTTTATTATATTAAGACCCAATGCATGGATCTAATGTTATGTTACACATCCGATTTTTCCCCCAAAGTTCACAACATTTACGTTCACTTAAGACATAACCCACTATGTTCATGTAAATACTCGTCAAGACAGATATTTTGAAAGAATTCTCTGTGCATCTGACCGTTCAAAAAAGAGCAGTAAGGTGCTAAAGGGAACTATAAATGGGATCGCATGCTGTTTGAGAGAGGCGTCTTTCGGTGCGTGCGCTTTCGGTGTGTGGCAGTTTAGAGATCTTTTCCTTGGCTAATTGCACTTAAAAACTGTGTTTAACATCAAGCATGTCCTGCATTTTATTTCCTTATTCATGCATGGTCTTTTTGACATGCTCAACTTTTTTATTAATATAGTCTATAATAAGAGTATTATAGACTATATTAATAAAAAAAGTTGAGTATGTCAAAAAGACCTTGCAGAAAATGTAATTAATCAGAATCAGAATCAATTTTATTGCCAAGTAGTGTTGTGCACATACAAGGAATTTGCTTTGGTAATAAGGTGTTACCGAGGCTGCTATAATCAGCGCCAACTTGAGAAAAATACAGCATGACATGAGGAGAGGTGAGGTGAAAAAAAGGCAACTCCCAGACTATGCTCCTGTAAGGAGAAAAGTCTGGGAACAGGAAAAAACAACTCAGCAACATTAGCACATAAACAGTACACTCTACAAACAAGACATTGCAACACGGTTGGGAGTGGGTGATGGAGGTAGTCCAGCCCAGGCAAGCAGCATCCGGTCCTGCAGCCATTATGGCGCTGGTCACAGACCCGCCTGTCAGACTGGGGGTACGAAGCGGCGAAGGCGTGGGATGGGGTGTGGGGCAGGTGCATATCTGTGTATGTGTAAGTTCATGTGTGTGTGTGTGGCCTGGAGAGAGTTGCTAAGCCAGCACCATAATCTAGGAGCCTCAGTCCACAGGATTGTCATAGCGATACACAGCAAGTTGCCATGGAGACAACCTTGATCATGTCCCAGGCAGAGTCAACAATCTTGATTTAAAATAACCTTGAATTAAAATAGATCACTTAGTTTTTATGCATCAATGCAGAATCGTTCACATCAGCATCGCGATGCATCTAATGATTGATGATGATTTTTCTGATTAAATTTTTTTATTGCAATTTAAAAAAAAGGGTTTTATGTTAGATTGTAAGGCTGCACAATTTGTCCCAAAATTGTGTGATTTAAAAAAAAATATTAATATGACTATAAATTATTATTATTCTAATTATTAGATAAAATAATAAATTGAATATTAAACAATACAAAATATTACTGTTGCAATATTTGAATTTTTTTTAATGAAATTAAGAATTAAGAATTTTATTTTGCAGTAAATCTGTAAAATTACACTTATGTACACTAAAACTTATGCCAGTCTTTCAAATTTTAAACCATCAAGCTCTTAGTTTGCCGGAAAACCATGGGGACCTGTCATCAGTTTTTCATTTGATGACTCATTTGCTGAGCTGATGCGGTTACCACGGCATGCTACTACTCAACAGTCTTTGTGATATTACATAATTAAAGTGTGTAGACTCAGTTATGTAATATCATCAATATTTAGGATGGCTAAAAGTGTCTAGGGTGGCATTTGGGACAGGGACAGGCTTGGCTGTATTTGAGAACAAGATTGTATTATGTAAAGCCCCCTTAGAAACACGTCAGCCTAATTATCCAGGACTTCCACAACCGACTAGTCATTCAGACAAGTCTAGCTGATTTTAAAATATGCAGTCTTGCACATCCCAGTTGAGATATGATATATATATATGTGTGTGCTGAACATCCAGCTGCAACAAGACAACAGAAGTACAAACTAGAACAAGTACATTTATATTGTATGATGGGTAATCCTGTTCTCTAATCCTCCAGGTGAGCAGTAAAGACGAAGACTTCCTAGACCTCTCAGTGGACGTGGAGCAGAATACCTCCATCACACACTGTCTTAGGTAAAGCTACAAACCTCAAACGTCACGGACCAGTTGGTGCAAGTTCTTTGTTAAATGTTCATTAATATGGAAGAATAACTTGTTGTCTCTGCCTTGACAGGGGTTTCAGCAACACAGAGACCTTATGTAGTGAATACAAGTACTACTGTGAGCAATGCAGAAGTAAACAGGAGGCTCAGAAAAGGTTTGTAGTTGCAATAGACTGGCATGGCTGAAATCACTCTTGTCCCTGAGATGCATTTGTTGTGATATTCACATCAACCAATGTAAGCCTGATGTTATGGACCACCCCTGTCTATTCAGTATTTTCTTCCTCCCTGAATGCATCTTTTATCAGCATTAGGGCCAGATTTACTAAACAGTGCAAATTAGAGTGAGAGCGCAATTCCAAAAAAATCTCCAATACGAGTGGAGAGTTCTGCACGTGATCTACTGACGACACGCAAATTAAAGAACACAGATGCAGTCGGATAATTTCCATAATGACCAAAGCAATCTACCAAGAGCTGCATAAATTAGTGTCTGATTTAAGATTGGCTTTTTTGTGCGTTAAATAATTGAGCAAATACAAGAAAATTGACTAGCGCAAACCTTAGTAAATCATCTTGCATGATTCATTTAAATACTCTTCTCCCATACATTTTGCATCTGAAAGGAAAACTCCTACAAATGCATTGCAATAAGGTCAGCAGCAAAAAAGACCTGCTGATTTTCGACTGCGTGTCTTTAGTAAAACCTGATAGTTGTTTTTTAATGCCAAAAGAGGGTTTGCCGTGGCTCAAGCTGTTAGTGGCCATTAGTGTGCTGGTTCTTTGCACAAAGAGGGGCATTTAAATCCTGAAGTATTTAACAATTATAGTGGCTCAGGAAATTGGCAGTCTGAGAATGGAAATGGAATTTCAAGTTAAAATTGATCCTGTCTCTCCTTTTCCTTACAGGATGCGGGTGAAGAAATTACCCATGATCCTTGCCCTGCACTTAAAGCGCTTTAAGTATATGGACCAGCTTCATCGCTACACCAAGCTCTCCTATCGTGTAGTCTTCCCTCTGGAGCTGAGGCTCTTTAACACTTCTGGTGATGCTACCAACCCCGAACGATTGTACGACCTGGTGGCTGTAGTGGTGCACTGTGGGAGGTAGGTTTCAGATGTCACAGTCAATTTAACCAGTCACTCAGTACGTTAACATGCACAACAATATTCTGACATTAAGCCGATTAAGACAATACTCTGATTAAGAAACTACCATTTAAACAGGGATTCTGATTACCTTAATCCATCTCAAGTCTAACTCGAAGTTAACACAAATCGAATTAAGACATGTGGAGTATTCCTCTTTTAGTCGCATTATAGACATGTGCACACCTTAATCACACTATTAAAGTTGTGTGGATGTTTTCACCGCATTTTGCGACAGGACACACACGGCAGTGGTCAACCATTTGACGGCAGAATTTGTATCCGCCCTCATCTATTTGCATGTATAGCATGTAGTAATTAACTGCACTTGAAGCTTTCGTAAAATTATAAATGAAACACCCAAAACTGTATATGGTACCATAACGAAGGTGATCTGTATGTTGAAACTTGAAATTCTGGAAGAAACGTAGGGCGGCGTGGGATCGTAATGACGTGTTCCATTAATCGATCTATGTTCTATAACATGTAGACTGGGAAAATGAAAGCAAAATTTTAAAAGCAACTCATGCAAAGACGTTAATCAGAATATTGTCTTATTCAGAATAAGGTCAATAATTAGATTGCTGCTGTCCAAGTAAATATAGTCAATGTTTATCTTGATTGAGGATTTCATATTAACTTAAGAGCACAGCATGTTGTTTAAAGTCGGCATGAAATGTGATTTCATGCCCCTCCCCCATATACTGTTTGGAAGGAAAGTTGCTACTTCTGTTGCATCATGACTTTGGCTCACTTACTAAACAGAAAAATGCTGGTCTTACACTAAACCAGTAACTATCTCCCGCCTTTTTGAGCATAGGTCTGGACTTAAATGGTTGTATTCTCATGAAAGCTTAAATACAGACGTACAGTTGGCCTCTTTTTAAAGAAGAGACTCAGCAGATTATTGCAGAAGTGAAAGTTCAAGGGATAGTTCACCCAAAAATGAAAATTCTGTCGTTTACTCACCCTCAAGTTCTTCCAAATCTGTATAAATGTCTTTCGGGTGAACTATCCATTTAAGTTTGAGTTTACTGTAAAGCAAATGTACTGTAAATGTCTACACGTAAAAACTATTTGGATTCTAAAATTGCTAGAAAATCAAAGCAATATGTCTAACCAAGTTGTGTTCCAAATTTAAGCTGATATCACAGAAATTGAAGCATTATACTAAAAGGTTTTTAAGCATATTTTCCTTGGTAATGCTATGTCAACTGAGTGTGATATATATATATATATATATATATATATATATATATATAATTTTTAATCATATCTGTTTTGTATGCTTTTTTGTAGCGGGCCAAATCGAGGTCATTATATCACTATAGTGAAGAGTCACGGCTTCTGGCTTCTGTTTGATGATGACATTGTAGAGGTAAGTCGGTGTATAATTGTTGCTCTAGTTAAATGAATAATGTAATAATCTGGGTTAACTAATCTGTTACATACTGTCACATACTGTAAGTATCCAGATAAAATAATTTTGACTTTACCCTTATTTTTGCTCAAAATAAAAACATCATGTATGCATTCTTTTACTGGATAATACAGTTGCCCCATAGACTTCCAATGTATGTGCACATTTATTCTTTGTTTTCTGAGAGGTGAAATCATTTTAAAAGTCAGCATCTTAAGAGCTTAAGTTCTATTTACCCTAGAATAGTCCTTTTGTTTCATTGTTTAAGAAGAGAACAAAGAAAGTAGAAGTATCTAAAAAGACCTCGAAGCATCAGTTTCAGTTCAGCAAACTTGATTGTTTCTTCTTCCAACTGTCATTGCACTATGTTCATTTCCACATTTAGATTGTGGTATGTAGCGATAATTGTATGATTGCAGCTCGAGGTATCTGGATGTCTAGCGTTGCACAGTAGCACATCTATTAACCCTCCCTGTCAGGTGATGTGCAGCTGCTGTTTATGCCTCACCAAGTGCTGGTCTGGGGTTGTCCTCACATTGACCCAAATACTTTGGAGTTCTCTGAATGATGGGAACTCTTGCATTAATGAGACCAAGATTCTTTCATTCATTTGGCAAGTTTCACATGATGCTTAAAACATTTTACTAATCTTGATATGGAATGGAAGTTGTCTTTTTGTTAAGAAGAGCAATTTTTGTTAAAACATAGGGCCAATACCATATTTTCCATTACATCCTTGTGACACATGATTGTTTAGGTTTGTTTGTTTTACACTACTGGCTTAAAAAATGTACCTTGACTCAACATTGAAACAGATTTTCCACCAACAGCATGCACATTTATAGTATAAATCAATTTGGTTTTAAAACACAGATGTGATATCCGCTCTGCTACATGGTAACCCAGACAAATATTTACTCACATGTTGTGAAGACAAATTCTCAGGTGCTTCTCAGAATATGAAGTGGTTGTTGTACCATAATTTTTTTAGAAGTACCAAGCACACAGTGGTGTTGTAAGTCTCTGGATGTTAAATGGACGCAGAGCCCAATTGCACATCTGTAATGAGAGATATGAAAGCTTTCTGGAGTGGGACATTTTCAGTTAAAACCTGATGCAGATGCTTCAGAAGTCACTTAAAGGTGAATCGGTGTCATTTCGGCACTTCTAGTGACGCCAAACAGAATATCTCAGTGTTGTTTTCTTTGACCCTAATTTGATTTTGCAGTTATGTTCTGTGTTATTAGTTGTGCAGGTATCACATGCTTCACCTTTAAAGGGATGTCATCCCGAACCTGTATGGCTTTCTTTCCTCTGTAAAACACAAAAAATATATTTTTGTAATTTTATTGTATAGGCAAAAAAACATTTTTCAAAAAATCTTGACACAAATTGACAGAATATCCATTTTTGTTTGAAATATCCCTTTACTCATGTTGCTCCAAATCAATAAAACTTTTTTTCTTTAAAGATGTTTTTAATGAAACCTGTGAGATTTATGTCCCACTTCAAAAAGTTTATAAAATGTATGTAAACGTAATCCATATATGAATCAAGCAGGTTAATTACAGTCTGAAGAGACCCAATCACTTTATATGATGAACAGATTTAATTGAGCTTTTATTAACATCGTACATACATAGAGCACATCGAATATGGTAAACAGAAGCTCATACGAGCTTGCTTCATGCGCAAGAAACAAAGAGGTTTGTTCTCATGCATTAAGAAAGCACTTTTGAGCTTCCCATTTACCAAGCACATTTACACTTCTGTAAGAACCGATGAGGTTTGTTTTCATGCGTAAAGCAAGTTTTGTAAGTCCGCAATTAGCACACCATACTAAACATGTTTTCCTTTGTTTCCAGTAATCCTCTTTTTTTTTTTTTTTCACAGAAAATAGATGCCCAAGCGATTGAGGAATTCTATGGTCTGACATCGGACATCTCCAAAAACTCAGAGTCGGGGTATATACTCTTCTATCAGTCTAGAGACTGAGCCAGCAGGAGTGCCTGACGGAATGGAAGGATGTGATTTTGTGAGAAACCGGATGAGGCAGATAGTGGGCTTGGGCTTTGTTGACACAGCTTGGCCCTCTGCTCCATCCCCTCTCACTCAAGTCCCTTTTCATTCAGGCCTATCAGTGGAGCTTTGCACTGAAGCATCAATCGGGCCCCAGACAGGAGCAGTTGATGCCAGAGTGACCTGGACACAGCACAGTAATCACCAGGCAGAAATAATCGCCGCCCGGTTTGCTGTCGTCTCACTCGCCTGCTTGGTGTTGCTCGGCGCACACACAAAAACGCACATATAAAAATGTGAAAGAGCATCTTGATGGCCTGAGAATGGACACTGTACAAACTTTTTTTTCCCACCACACATTGTTTCATTTAAGATAATCTGGTTCACTTCTCTGCACATGACATTCATCATCGCTGGGTTATGAGTCATGATCTGTTTCGGCACAATATCATGATAGCCTCCAGAAAGCCGCACAACGTTCTTCACCCTCAGATGTCAAACATGACACATCATGCTACATCCATGTCAACCTGCTAGTTATAAATGTGTAGTTTGCAGAGCCAGTAAGTCATGTTGTCATTAGAGTAGAGCTGCTCAACCTGAATGAAAAAACCTGACGGGGCTTAATTAGCATGAAGAGTTTGTTTTTTTTAGTTTTTTTATATATATATATATATTTAAGAACTTCACGATTGATTTAATGTAGGGCTAATTGTAATGCAGGCCTGTGGATTGATAGGAGCTCTACTCTGTTAAGCAGAGAGGATTGTGGATACCAGAGAAGTGCGTGTATAAAGGATGTAGCTTGGCTTGAGAATGCTCTTTCAGTATTCAGTGAATGTAAAACATTCTTCCAGTTCTTGTGAACTGCTAAGTGAGTGTACAGCTTGAGTATGTCATATAGTGCGCACTTAATAGTGCTCTAACTGTAGAGTTTCACAGATGGAGGTAGAAATCAGGGCTTTTTATTATTCTGAATATAAGTTGAAGCTCATAAATGCCTATCGTATTGAAACCAAGAGCTGCACACGTTTCCAGTCACGTTTCATTAACACTGTGGCACTGTGAGATTGTCTGAAATGAATGTGGATTAGCCTCATTCAGTATAGCCATTAAACAGTAGAAATGTTGGATAATTCAAACATAATATGACTCTGCACTCCATCATAAAGTTTTCTGATTCATTAGGCCGATTGAATTGGCTGCATCTATTGTGTTTAATCTCAGTAACACTTCTCCAGATCTCTGTTGTCTCCTCTGCCCTCTTAATTAATAACATTTTAACTGAATTTAGACCTAGAAGGGAAGTGAAGCACAGTTTTAGGTCTCTCTGTGAATGTCAGGTTTATGCAGTGACTTGGCCTGCATGACTCTGTAATAATTAGATTGGTTAAGGATTGTTTCTTTTTTGTGGATGTTGCTCAGCCTGGAGGATGAGTTACTTCTCCCAGTTGGCTCACAGTTAGTAAATATTTACAAGACAATTAGTCAAGCTTTATAGGTAAAAATAAGCACACTCAGCAAGATTAGGTATTCGAGCCTAAATCTTGTTAGGCGAAAAGTATGTACAAGCGAGGTACCGCAGTAAAATGTTTTTTTGCTAAGGCTTCTTGAAAGCGTTTCAAACACACAATTGCCTGGCTTGTTGTCTTGTGGCTAAAGTAGACGGTATAAGAATGAAAAGTTTTTTTTTTATTTCCTCTCTTCTCTTCTTCAGGTTTTCTATGTAAACTACACTGGTTTTATTTGATTGTTGGTTTGACAAATCTGCTTTAATCTGTGAGGGGTCATAACTGACACTGCTGCTGATTATTATTCCATTCATCCTGTAAAGTCTACTTGGTATCAATGCATGCATGGTATAACAACTCTTAACATTGTTATAAAGCATGTAAAAAGGTCTGTTAAACAAGACATCACAACGTCTGTAAAGAGGTTTAAGCTTCTTGCTCTTCAGTTAACCTACTGGCATTGCAAGTTTTAAGTAGACTGAACTATATGTTAAAATAAACTGACATATGGTGCCATTTCATGTAAATCACACACTCACACAGGGGATGTAAGAGTGTTTGTAGATGTCATCATCACATTTGAAAAAAGTCTTCTCCAAGCTGAGTTAACTGGATATTTAAATTTTTTTGAAATTGGCTTGTGATCTAACTACAGGGCAAGGAATGTTTATTTTATTTTTGCTCTTTTATATCATATAAGTTTATTTATGTGTAATTATAAATGTTATGTTAACTTTTCTTTGACATTTCCATTTTTATACATTTGCTAATTAGTCTTTTATTTGGACACCAGGACTATGTTATGTGGAGAGATGGTTGAAGTAAAAATTTAAGGGTGATAATGTTGGAATTATCAAATCAATGCTGCAAGCTTGAGAAGTTGTTTCTAGTCATAGAAACCGTTAATGCACTGATCACAGTAACAGCACCCTGATGAGTTTTGGCACTAGCAGACAGACATCAACTACAGGTGAAACTCGAAAAATTAGAATATTGTGAAACAGTTCATGTATTTTAGTCATTAAAATTAAAATGTGAAACTAATATATTTAGTATATATAACTATAAACCTATTTAAGATTATACATTTCAGAGGGCTGACATTTCTGTATGTAAATTCCTTTTTTTATATTCTAATTTTCAGAGATTTTGAATTTGGGGTTTTTATAAGCTGTAAGATACAATCACCAAAATTATAACTTTTGCACGATATTCTAATTTTTCGAGTTTCACCTGTACATTAAAACATGAGACAGAACACAATACAATGCTACATCATGCTAGCATTAGTTGTTTCATTCCGCCTCTTTCCATAACATTGTAATAATATGTTTATTCCATACTGGGTTTGAAAAAAGTGCACTTTCGATAAAGCAATGTATTTAATAAAAAAAAGTAAACCAGCTGAATGATCTGGTTTTGGAGTGGAGTGGACAGTGTGGATGAAAGATGGGACTGGTTCACCCTGTCCCAAATAAAAACAAACAAAAACACATCAACCAGCTCAAGGAGGTTCATATGGTCTCTGTGTCTTTATGATGTCATTAAACTGGGCAACACCCATGTGACTTCATACAATCAGATTGTGCCATCATCATGTAATCACTTTTAGGACAACATCTAAGCCTGGTTTCACAGACAGGGTTTAGATTAAGCCAGGATTTGGCCTTAGTTCAATTAGGACATTTGCGCACCTGTATTAAATGTGCCTTAGAAAACATCACTGTGCATCTTAAGACAAAATGTTGTGTTTTGCAAAAACAAGTTGCTTTCAGTTAAAATAGCTCAACATGCATTTTAGTCTGGGAAACGGGGCTAGAGTTAAAGATGCTAGTTCTTTCTAATGTCCCTCCTTAACTCTCATGTCTAGAGTTTGATGCTAATTAAAATGTTTTATAGATTAAGCATTATAGTGTTTATGTTAAGATTCGTTTTAATGTTGTACACACATTAAATGAAGACTGCTCTCATAATAGTTTTCTATAAAGTGGTTTAATTATACGTATGATGCGGGTCACACCTTATGATGAAACGACGAAGATAATCCTCACGCTCATTGGCTGCCGCATCAGATACGCTATTAGCGTAATGTTGTTTGGTGATGCGATATTGACGATGGAACACACTTATTACCGTGCTTTACAGGCGAAGACAACGTGAGAATTGCTAAATGTAGATTTAGAAGAATAAAATGTATAAAGCCAGGAAACAGAGAGACCAACAAAGACCAAACAATTTCCGTAAAGGTGATGACGGAGAAAGTCCTTTTGAATCATGGATTGAATCTTTTTTTATTGGGCAGGTAAGGGAATTAATTATTGTGTAGACCTCGCTTTCTAAAACTCGCTAGTATCAGTGCCATTTACTTAAAACTCTGAGAGGATTATGCTTATCCAAGTCAACATAGCCTACTGCCTTCACGTGCACTAAACTCCTTCCTCCGAATTGTTTGTTTGCCATTACGACATGTCAAGCATTCAAGTGTGAAACATAGCATGGAAGTAGTCTAAACAAAACAAAATATTCATATTGTGAACATTAAACACAACTAACTACATTCGAATTTAAAATGATGAAAAATATTATTCTGTATCTCTTATTTATTCATGGTAACCCAACTAAATATGAAGCAAACAGTTAAGTGACCAGCTTGATTTCCGCTCACTGATTACTATTGCCTTGCCAATAGATTGCACTTATGTTTCTAGCATGTTATATGTTTGGCAACAGTAGCTTTTCATTTCTTAAACATGTGAGACACATCATGGCCATATTCCAGGATGACAATAGTCAAGATTCATAATGCTCAAATTGTGAAAGAATGGTTGGGAGGGCTGAAATCAAGAATCATTTTCACACATGAATGGGCAACTCTGAGTCCAGACCTTAAATTCATTAACTCAAGTCTTTGGGATGTGATGGAGTAGACTTTACAGAGTGCTTGGCTCTTGCATTGTCTATACAAGATCTTGAGCAAAAAAATGATGCACCTCTTGATGGAAATACATGTTGTGATGTTATTTCCATCAAGAGCAAGAGGTGCACATTTTTGGTAAAGATCTTGTATTGACAATGCAATAGTCAAGGACTCTGTACAGCACCTTGATAATACATAATTTTAAAAGTATTTTAAAAATGATTTATAGTAAATAAGGAGTTGAGAAACTACCTTTCTATGTGTGTCTATGTGTGCAAAGATGACCTGGCTCCAACTCAATATATAGTCCAATAGATATGTAGCCCTTTCATCTATGTTAATGTGCATTTCTTGATCAGTCTTGCATTTAAGCTTGGTAGGTTGATTGTATTAGAGTCTGGAGTTTTTATTAGACTGACAGCTATAGAAATGGCAATGCTCACTCTGAACAGTTTCACTCTTATTGGAGGAAATCCTGCCTTTAATCCAGAACAACAGTGAGTCCAGCATTAATAGAGATCATTTCAGATATTTGGACAGGATCTAGTCAAATGCAAGTTTAATGTCAATGTAATCTTGACACCAGTAAAAATCACCCCTTGTGGTTCAGTGATGCCATGAGTTCAGAGCATGTTCTCCAAAAGGTAAAAAGTTATCAAAAATATCCCATCCTTCAAAGAAAGTCTTCCACTCCACCTAATTTTTCTGAGACTGTGAATGGTCATTGAAGAAGTTTTGCAGCGAAGGGCTTCTCCTGACAACAGGTATCTGAAAAGCAACATGTACAACATTTAAGGGTACAGATCAAAAGAATTCAAAGCTACCAAATGTACTATATACACTTTATTTACAAAAAGGAAATGTGTTTAAGTTGTTGATATATGTCAAAGCTTCCATATTGGTGAAGACCAAGCCTCAATCAGCTGCCAATACATCAGAAAATGACTTCAGAAAGCTTCAATGCTAACGTAAACAAATATAATACGAGATGTCAGCCTTTGACTGTTTTGAAATTTTCGGTTCCTGCTGAGTGTATGTTGAGGATTCCTGTATATAAAAGCTGCTTTCTATTTAGAAAAGGTTAATTACAGCTTATGCTATGCAGTTCTGACAGGTTTATAATAAATCTTTTGATAATCTAACATGCTCTTTTTCTAGAAGAGTGGTGTTAGTTAAGATTATATTATATAAACAGTATAGTGTCCACAGATAGATTATATCTGTGTGTGTATATACTGCTAGTTCTCTCTCTACAATTGTATCGGTACACACACACACACACACACACACACACACACACACACACACACACACACACACACACACACACACACACACACACACACACACACACACACACAACATCTGTTCATCTATGGGTCATACTATAGTCTCTGAGCCTGACACCTTGCCAGTGAAAAAGTCCCAGAAGTTGCTTGGTGGCTTGCTGTCGTCTGACGTCGTGGATGAGGCGTTGGAGCTCTGTCGAACCCAGATGCCCCTCTCTCTAGGACTCTGTGGTTGCGAGCCATTGTCCTGCCGCCCCAGACTAAAATGAATGCGGTCCTCTGAGCAGGTCTGTCTTGAAACACTTTGCCTCTGCTCCTGGAGCTCATCACTCTGGGCATTGGCGGAAGACTGGGTCAGACTCAGCAGGTTGTGGTGGGAATGAAACTGCCTCATTTTAATCATGGACTTGGGTGGAACCTCAGAGGAGCCTGTTATACAAAGCATACAAGAATATCCATACAATATTTGCTTGCATTCATTTACACATGGGAAAGCACACTACCATTCAAATGTTTGGATGATTTTTTTAAGAGTAATGAATACTTTTATTCAGCAAAGAATGCATTAATTGATCATATATCACTATACTATCAATATTTCACAATATTACTGTTTCTACTGACTCCCTACTTATCCCAACATTTGAATGGTAAGTGTAGACAATAATTCCATAATTAAAATTGAGGGAGAAAACAGAATCCCAAAAGTAGGAAGTAGATATTACTAGTCTAACGACTGCCTCATTGAGAAGAACTCGGCATTACTCACGTTTCCTGTTAGTGTTAAGATGAAGAACATTGAGGAAGACCTCACTGCTCAGACTTCCTATCGCAGATGTCTCTGGATAAAGAGGACACAGTGGCTCCAGGGATGTCAGGTCATCACTGGACTGACTCACAGAGTCCAGAGATGCCTGTGTGTCCCTCCGACCACCAGAGTCCGTCTGTATTGTAAGGCTGCTACTACTGCTGTCACAAAGGAAAGATGTTTTAGACTCAGTGTTAAGAGTGAGGAAAAAATGCAGTCTAGTAGTTTTTAACTTATTAACCATGTAAACATAAAACATAATACATAATGTGTAGTAGAGGTCTGTCCTTTAAGATAAAGAAAGCAATTATATGTAAAATTCTTCCGATTAAGTTACATTATACAGTGCAACAGCGCACACTTTTTCAGTTGCCTTTGTTCCAGAAGTATTTTTCACATACATTTTACCAACAGGGAGTTTTCATTAAAGGGATGAACCAAACCAAACAGCTATGAGGTAAATCGCAACATTAATCAAAAAAGTATTTGAAAATCTGACAAAAAGACAAGGGTACAAGTACAACACTGATCTCATAAACGGCTGTTGAGGCTGTTGTTTTCTCACTTGGCGTAGAAACAGTATTAAATATGTCACAATTTAACAAGCAGATTACATCATTCGCAGTGCGTCAGTGGGCGGGCGCTAAAAAGTTGTTTTGTAGCGAAGTGCTTGTTGCGATTCTCTGATTGGTGGACATTTATTTGCAGAATCATTTTACCAGGAATTCCACAAAAACAAGGTAAAATAATGTGGGCTGATGGCTTCAACAAAAGCAAATACTATTAAAAACTTTTTAGCTTACAGTAGATTTGTAGGGATTTAAAGGGTTAGTTCACCCAAAAATTTAAATTATCCCATAATTTACTCACCCTCATCATATGACTTCTTTCAGCCAAACACAATCAGAGTTATATTAAAAAATATCATGGCTCTTCCAAGCTTCAATAAGGCATCATAACAGTAATCCATACTGCTCCAGGGGGTTAATAAAGGCCTTCTGATGTGAAGTGATGCGTTTTAGTAAGAAAAATATCCATATTTATTACTTTATAAACTATAATCACTGACTTTCGGTAACAGCTGTATGCGAGTCTAGTTCCGGCGGGAGAGTGACCTCTGACCCGACGCATGAAGTAAGATGTGGGAGTAGCGTAAGCTTAGGTGAGAGAGGACACCTCTCGCGCTTCAAACAAACGGCTGGGCAACAAACTCCAATGTCCTCCGACATTTCTCTTTAAAAATTGTCATTTTAGACTTCTAATTCGTGACCGGTGTTTAGTTTTACTCTATTCGCCTGAACTAGACTCGCCGACGGAATAGTTAATAAAGTTATAAATATGGATATTTTTCTTTCAAAAACGCATTGCTTCGGTTCAGGCTTTTATTAATCCTCTGGAGCTGTATTGATTACAGTTATGATGGATACGCTTTTTTCTGGAGCTTCAAAAGCTCTATTCACTCCCATTATAAAGCTTGGAAGAACCAATATATTTTTTAATATAACTCCGATTGTGTTTGGATGAAAGAAGAAAGCCATATAAGTTACACCTAGGATGACTTGAGGGTAAGTAAATTATGAAATCATTTTAATTTTTGGGTGAAATATCCCTTACTAAAGTTTTTACTTCCGGAGCCTGACTATTGCTCTAATAAAATCCCATATTTATTATATTCTTCTTCTATTAGATCTATTATCAGTCAAAAAGCTGACCTGAGTTTCCTGCGCAGCAGATAGTCAATGACGTCAGGGTCCGTCTGAATGAGGCTCATGAGCACCTCCTGCTGCAGCTCAGCAGACACCTGTGCATGAAATAAAACACACAATCGAGAAATAATTCAACCAAGCCATCTTTCAAGCTCTGTGTGTGCAAAAATATATCATATATGTATCATATCTAGGCCTACAATATTATCCATTGTTCTGTTCTCCCAGAAAAAACATCTGAAACTTTATTTTTTACTCAAAAATTAAAATTATTTTATCATTTGCACATAATCGCTTTCTTCCATGAAACACAATAAGAGAAATTCCGGAGTTCTGGTGGCCTTTTGAAATGTTAAAGCTTCAGTCTCCATTGCATTTATCCTTTTGTGTTCAAGTCATGTGAGTTTGGAACAACATTTTTCTTGTTTTGAGTGACCTAATAGTATTCCCTCTGTTCCCTCATATCATTCCACACCTCCACTCATCTCTCTCTCTCTCTCTCTCTCTCTCTCTCTCTCTCTCTCTCACCATGAAGAGGTGTTGGTGGTTCTGGAGGAGCATTAGGGTGACGGAGATGATGGCAGTGCTGTCCTCTATGCCCAGAGCTTGAGGGCTGAGCTCTCTCTCTGATCCTCTCTCTTTCTGCAGGAGATTGGGCCCAAAGATCACCGCTAGGTTTGCTGCCGTCATCTTGTTACCTGAGATCTAATCACAACACCAATTTTAAAATAGGTCAGAACCTTGATTTGATTTTTAAAATTTGATTCGACCAATAGTCATTTCTGGTGGGAGTTTCATATCAATTATTGGGTACTGGCATTATTAAATCTGGTACTGTCAGTTACAGGACAATGGTTTGTTGGTTTACACAAGGGGCTAGGTTCCAATCCTACTGAGGTGATTTTTATATTTCATTTATTTACTTTGCGGCTATATGTCAGTGGATGTTTATAACGGGCATCAGTGCATAACCTTCATATCCAGCTCCAGCTCATAGACATAAGGTGAATATACCAGACTTTTGAGACTTTTTGAGTTTGTGTCCAGTTTATGAATTTTAGTAGTTCAGAATGCACTGCTAAAGGTTTTGCTGTCACAAATAGGCAAAACCTTAATGCAATACTATAATTAATAAGTAATGCAGAATGTGTTTTTTTGTTTGTTTGTTTAAACAACTTTGCAAGATATTTCTGGAAAATATTTGTTTTTAATAAAGATTCCACACATACAAACATGCTGATGCAAAAAAAGCAGATGACAGAGAAATTAAATTAACCACAATTAAAACCAACGTGCATCGAGTATGTAATAATAATAGTAATAACAAAAATGATGGCAGAAAAATAATAACCCCCACAAAGATGGCAATATCCAAAATACTTGTGGGGACATTTTTTGGTCCCCATGAGAAAAAAAACGTATAAATCATACTAAGTGATATTTTTTTGAACGTAAAAATGCTGAAAGTTTTTTGTGATGAGTAGGTTTAGGGGCAAGGGATAGAATATACAGTTTGTACAGTATTAAAAAAAACGATGTTTATGGAAAGTCCCTATAAAACATGGAAACCCAACGTGTTTGTGTGTGTCTATGTATGCATGTATGTACAATATGTATATAATATATGTAATCCGTGAATTGCAATGGTCTCCTTAGGCACATAGCTATCAGAAAAACTAAATTTCGTTTAAATATTTAAAAACAATGTCCAGCTATGACATTGCCACTCATAACACACCTAAGTGAATCATCTCTTGTTTTTACATATTAAAAAAATGACACAATAAATTTTCCTTGGTAAAAACATCTGTACCATAAATGACAACTATACCATACCTCCTGCTGGTTGGGTCCAGTGGAGCTTTTTGCATTCTCCTGTACTGTATGAAGAAGCGTCAGGAGCCTCAGCAGAGTGTCACAATTACAGGCTGGCAACAAGTACAACAACTGCTGCAGGTATGTCAACTGATCTGCCCCTCTCAACTCTGTGAGACAAACAAAACATATGTCATTACAGCTAATACAATAATGAGAAGTGTTTTGGATATTTATGGAATTACACCATTAAACTGGGTTTGCTGATTCCTGTATAATAATAGATGTTAAAACATTTGTGAATGTCTGTCTTTCAGCAGTATGCTCATACGGTTAGCGTGCAGAAAGGCCCGGTAGAGTTCTCGAGGTAACAGGGGGTCAGGCATGTCCCTCAGAAACTCCTTCAGTAATGCAGCCACGTCATGAACGCTGTGTTCCTCGTCTAACACGACATCTATCCCAATGTCAAAGTCCTCGCGCAGCTGAAAACACACAAGGATACAGAGGGATAAAACATCATCAAACAAACTGCCACCACACACCAGACCCAAGTATCCCATGTATCCTGTTCCTGTATAAACACAGCATAATATACACACACACACACAAATCACAGTCAGTCTGAGGTCAGCTATGAAAACAAGACACCGTACATGCTATGATCAGTATTTAAAACATTCACTGTAAAGGAGACTGTCATTGCACAAACAGATAAAACAGTGTGTCAGTATCATACTGACAGCAGTGTGTTTCTAGATATGAAAGACAGGGGGCGCATGCCACATGCGAGAGACAAATGTTGTGTATGGTGCAGTGACGTAAACTGGCTCTAGAGAGCAGATGGAACTAACCAACTTACTTGACGGACTCTTTTTTTGGAGCTGCCTACACGGAAAATCCCTAAAGTTTGTAATCCTGGAGAGAGAGAGAGAGAGAGAGAGAGATAGTAAACAAGTGGTGGGCTCATATTTCATCTTCCCGATTTGATATCAGTTAACTGTTTTTGAGTGGTGTCTCATCTGGGTGACCTTCTATTTGTAACCTGAACCAAGGGTGTGTTATGAGCCTGAGGATGTACTCAAATTAGTTCACTTATTTTTCAGGGAAAGAACAAAATTCTCAGAAAGTACTTGGGTTTACATTCAGTATTTCTAACATGGCGTTTCTAACTACTCCCAGATAGTTCATAAGCATTTCACTTATGCCTCTTAAAGTGGTCTTCAAATCAGATCAAATCATTCTTGAATTTGAATTAAAGCTAAATTAAAATTATAATTGGAATGAAATCCAAAGAAATTAAACTATACAAACACACATGCTTTTATGAACATACACAAAACATACAGGGTATTTCCAGGAACACGTTAAAAATACAATGTTTGAAATGCCACCTATTGAATTTTGTATTGTATTTGTATTATATGTATGTATGTATTTGTATATGTATTGTATTATTTTTAATTAATTAACTTTAATGGTGGAATATCACTTTATTTTCCACAACAAAGCAATTTGCTTATTCAAAATCCCAGCTATTCAAAGATTTTTCTAAAAACGTTTTGCTAACGTTGCCATTAAGTTATATCTGAATGTTCCCTGAACTTTCAAAATGCCATTTTTTTATGTATTAAAACCATTTTATCTTTGTTATGGGAACATTGCATTTTGTAATTTTTCTCAGAAAAACCAGTAAAATAAAATAAACATTATACGAACTTCCAACTAAAATGTTTACATTGAAATAACATTATAACATTATATTATAACCAAATAACATTGAACGCACATTCTATTAATGTTACTGGAAGAACATTTGTTCTTTAAAAGACAACTTTAAAAGAACCTTGCCGTAACTTTACGCAGCCCCTGAAGGGCCAAGATGATGGAAAAAAATATAAGATTGGGGCGGAAAAAGTGTCAATGCTTTAGCGTTCTCTCGCAAATCTTTTGTATTCCCTACCCTGAGAAACTTTGCGCTTGCTGGGTTTTACAAACGAACCCAAAAGTCTTGAAACAGTTTTCCCTCCCATCTCATTTTTTCCCCACTAGAAAGTTCTGAGAATGTTCCCTGTTGGGAAGGAGCTAAAATAATAATATAAAGTTGTCTAAAAACAATGTGGTGTATAATGTGTAGTGCAGTATGTTAAAATTTAAATAGTTTTTTATGGATGGGTTGATTTTAACATTCATAAATTAATTTAACGTCATATATTAGAAATGTTTAATCAGTTAAAGATAGCGAAAAAGTACTATACGTAAGAATAGACATAATCAAATGAATGATATAAGTTGTCTTAGCCTAATGAAATTTCCATACTGTTTCAAACTTGTTCCAATTGCAATTCAGTCAATTTCTTTGCCTGCCAATCTAATTCAATTTTCAGTTCAACTTCCTGTGCCAATTTAAACTTAATGACTGGACATGTTGTGCTGTAATGGTGTTTGCAGCTCACCGTAGTTCTGAATGTGGTTACAGCAGCGCTCTACCACTCGGGGAACTTGTCTGTAGATGGGGTTGAGACTGAGTTTGGCCTGTGTTCGACCAGCAGCCTTTTTCATCTCCAGCTCATTAGGGTGAGAAAGCTGCAGAGCTTCCAGTAGTCTGGACTGACTCTCAACCAGATCAGAGATGCAGTCTACAGACATCCCTCCCTGATGTAGACACAAATAAAAGATAGTTAGGTTAGGTTAAAAGTAGTCAATAGTCACAGGAATGACGGTTAAGATATATGGCGTACGTAAGGCGTAAACGATGAAGGTCAGAGTGACAACATTAATTTGAGCGAAAGCCCAATGGATTATTAAACACAGGTAAACACCTGAAACACTTTCACACTGATCAGTGGAGCGGGGGGAAAAAGAACACAATAAATCTATGTATGCTATATATATATACAAAAGAAATGTACACAGCTTTTATAAAAGCTTTTCAAATGTCAACACAATGAGGACTGAATGTCAGTAATCTGTTCTTTTTCCTTTCTCTCTCCATGTTTGGGTGGACAGAATGGATAGTTTGATTTGGCAAAGACACAGGCATAGATCTCATTCCCTCCTGCTGATATGCAGCCACACATAGAGAGGTTGTCTCCAGTCATAGAGAGAGAGAGAGGTATGGAAATCTCGCATACGGCATCAAACAATAACCTGAATCACGCTGACTGCTGCCTGACTCAGTAATAACAATCTTAGCCATTATTAATATGATGAATGCCTTAATGTTTAAGATATTCCTCATATTCATAATATACACTTTATTGTACCTTGAACTAATTAACACGGTTTTATTCATTAAAGTGGTCATAACATCATTTTTTTATGTCAAATCTGTCACATTTATTTATGTAGCGCGTTATACAATACAGATCGTTGAAAAGCAGCTTCACAGTAATAAACAGGAAAATAACTGCAAAAGTTCATCAATTATGAAACTTCAATTTCATCTCTACAGAAGACAATAGTGTCTTTACTTTAATTTAGTTAATTGTCAATTATTTAAGTCTTCTAGTTTTTTTAAAGGATATATTTTTATCAAATATTGTTTTAGCTGTCCCATTCTTTAGTCTTTTTTAAAGCCTATGATCACTCAGTGAAATGTGCAGAATAAACTCAAGATTAATTAATTCATTTTTATTTTATTTAAAATTGAATTAAAATTCATTTGAATTTTATATTTAAATTTATTGTTATTATTTTTCTCATTATAATTTGACAATTCCTTAGAATTAACTTTATATAACTTTTTAGATATAGAACATATCAGTTTGTTTTGTTTTACAGTATCTCAAAAGACCAAGGAAAATCTGATTCCTCAAAAATGATTTAATGAAGCATTTCTGTCTTTTTTGTATTTCAGAATAACTTTTATTCTTGCCAAAGTAAATGAGAAGAGTGAATTATCACTTTTTCTGCTTTTTTATGAACAAGTTGCTCAGATTGGGTTATAAGCCTCAACCAGAATTTTATCTCATGTACTCATGTAACATTGAGAATAATAGGGATGTACCATATCGCCACTTGACCGAGGGGAATTCTTTGAATGCCAGGTTTGTGATATCAAGCAGTATCTATTGGCCCTGATTTATATTTGTGTAGATAGTGCCTTTTCCTCTTATTTGCTCACGTATGAGATGTCAGCAACTACGCAGACTTAACAGTGTTATGTTGTCATGTATAGCTGTCAGGCCTAACGTTATGCATTCATTTGAGTTCCAGATGTTTTTTGAGTTCAAAGTTCAACATGACCTGTGTATTGTGTTTTAATAAACAGCCCCTGATTACTAGATCAAAAGACCCAAATCATCTTAAATCTACATTTATTTTTATTTATTTGTTTATCAAAATGAACAATTGAAATAATGAGTGATCAAAAGAGTACACCATAAAACCATCTTCTAAACCTACACAGAAATTACAAAGAAATATCAAGTATAATAATGAATTAAACATGATATTGAAACAAAGTAGAAAGACTAGGCTATTTTCTTGTAAAACACACTCCAATAATCTTTCTTAATCAACAAAACTTTGAAAAATCATTTTTCATTAATCGGGACAGGGAAACTGCAAACTTTCATCATTCGTCCATTCCTGTTCAAGTCAAAGAAAGAAAGTTAGGCAAGGCAACTACTATGCAGTTGAAGACGCTTGAAGCCACAACAGCCGAACCTTGAATCGAAAAGAGTTTGTAAGCAAAAAGGAGAAAGGACAATGCACGTAATAAAACATGAATCAACATCGCATAGCCAACAATGACTTTTGGTAACAATACCAGTAACTATTTTCCCATATTTGCTTTGCCAAGTTACTTTCCACCCTTGTCTGATATGAATAGCAATCGTTATGTCTAATGTCAGTGTTTCCTAACTCAAAAAACAATGGCATATAAAATAACTTGCTCATAAGACATATTTTTCAAATAGCCTATATATTTGTCTTTCATTATTGGGAGAGTTTTGTTAGTGATATTCACACTGCTAAAGCGTTCATCTGTAATCAAGCCATCAGATTCATTCGCGCGTAATAGTGGAGCTGAAGCACAACTCACATAATGACCTAAACAATGTTCTTGTAGTAACTTGTAGTTTTATGCTTCAACTGTCAAACGTACATACAGTATACTACACGCAGTAGTGTAGCTTTAAATGTACATACCACAGATTTTAGGAAGTATGACTTTTGATGAACTTTCTCATGAGGATGTTTGGTATAGCCTACAGTAGTTCTAAAGAAATATGCACACATTGTTTCCCTTACCCGTCTGTGTATGCGTGAGGTGTTGTCCATGAACGCTGATGTGGGAGGTTTGCTGTGGACCTCCAATGCTTGTGTTGAGGCAGCACCAGTTGAAAAGGCTGTATTGCCAAGTGGCCGGTTTCCATTTTGCTGCGATTTCTCAGCCCGGAAGTGAAGAACACTGGCCTCCAAGTCCAGACAGTCCCGTCGGCTCTCTTTCAGAGCATCCTGCCGCTGCTTGTGTGCCCGATCGTTTGCGATTACCTGGGCGAGAGGGATACCGAATGCTTTTGCCGCAGACTCTGTGGGAGAGACAACAAACAAATGATTTTAACAGTAGACCTATGGACCTTTTAATTCATCCTTATTTAAGTGCAAGTTTCAAAATCAATGAACTCTCTTAGATGTAAGAAACATGTCAAATGTTTTGAAAGGACACTGCTAGTTTTTACAAAACATTTCAGGAAGGGAGTGTGTGTGTGAAAAATTGCGTACTCATTCCTTGTCTTAGTAAAAAAAAAATGACTCTGAGGTTATTGCAATGACATTTGATATGTGCAATTATCAGTCTATTCTTCTTGTTCATTTACTGTTAATTTACACACCTTACAGTGCTTCAACAACACTATTTTTGTACTTGCTTACATTCTATAAATGAGCAAAGTCACATTTTAAGAAAGAAAGAATACTTTACCATTCACCAATAGGAAATGTGTTGCAATTTGACACTAGACACTACAGGCAGAACCATTGCTTTTTCATGCACTGGACAATTTTAAGATTTTGGGGCTATTTTGCTTCCATAACTTATCTTTTTTTTTTTTTTTTTAGATCAATAGAAAGAAAACATGTCTATGTAATGGCCTATGTAAAAAAAACGGCACGTTTAAAATTTTAAATAAAGTATTAACATATTTGCATGTTAAATAAAGTTGCATTTAAGATCCATCTGCCACAAATCACATTTACATTTTTACATGACTTGAAAGTATTTATAAACACTATAATGTTTCAGATATCTTCAGCTTCAGTATGATCCTTATGAAGAAAGAAATGTGCAATATTACCATGTGTCTTTGTGTCTTTTAACCAGAAATTGCAATGATAAAAACAACTGTTACTAGTTTGTCAATTTTTAAGTCCATCTGTAGGTAAGCCTTTTAGACAGTTAACATTTTACTTGATTGTATTAGCACTTTAAAAATCAAATCCACTTCTGCAGGATCTCACATGTATTATTTTTAAAAAAAAGCTTTATTTAACATATAACTGTAATTGAACTTAACCCATCCAACCTATTTATATTGATGGGGAGGTGCAAAGACGTGTATACGTAAAGCACTTTTAAATAGCAAATTTAACACCCTAAAAGGACTACACTGAAGCTTACAGCTGATCTGTTTTGGCTGGCAAAGTAACACAAAAGCAAAGCACACTTGTCTTCTCTTGTCTTCTCATCTCATCTCCTCCCTCCCCTCTCCAGAATCCCTTTTCTTCTATCGCTGCCCAAGGCTTAAAGATCTGGTGGCGAGTCAGGTTGGTCTGGTCCACTGGCCGCTAGTCCTCTGTTAAGCTGGATGGATATGGGGATTGAGTGTTCTTTAAAGATGTTCCCCCCTCTAACCAATCAGCCTAGTCCTTCATTCAGCCTTCCCCTCCCGCCACATTGTGCCTGAACCTGACGCACGTGCTGAAAACAAGTGCCAGACTGTGGTTGCAGGTGGCAGCCGTTTGGCAGAATGCCAGGAACACGGTCAAACAAATCCGACTGACTGAGGAATCAGTGCTGCTTTAGCACTGGCAGCGCCTAGAGCAGCCCTGAGATCAGTTTTAGCTCTTTAAGCAAAATTAAATACTATAACTATAAGTAACTTTGCAACTAAATGTCAACTAACTCTCATTACAGTATCAGTAGACTGTTAGGGTTAAGTGTTAGGGTTAGTAGAATACGTTGACATGTAGTTACAAGGTTACTTTTAGTTAGTAGACTGTTGGAAGTGGACAATTGAAATAAAGCATTACTATTATTATTTACAACATTATTATGTAGGCTACAAAACAGTATTATAGTGTTTCAAACATACATTGGGTTTAGTATACTTTTATTCAGCAAGGATGCATTCAATTGATCAAAGGTTACATTAAAGACAGTTACAAAAGATTACTATTTCAAATAAATTCGGTTCTTTTGAACTTTCTATTCATCAAAGAATCCTGACGAAAATGTGTCATGGTTCCACACAAAATATTAAGCAGCCCTACAGTTTTTAACATTGAGAATAATAGGAAATATTTCTTGAGCAGCAAATTTGAATATTAAGATTTCTGAAGGATCATGTGACACTGAAGACTGGAGTAATGATGCTGAAAATTCAGCTTTGTATTACAAGAATAAATGAGACTTTAAAATATTTTAAAACAAAAAACAGTTATTTTAAATTGTAATTTTGCTAAATTACTCTTTTTACTGTATTTTAGATTAAATAAGCCTTGGCGAGCCTTGGTGATCTTACCAACCCTAAACTTTCGAATGATAATGTAGTAGTCAAATTCTGTCTAAAAATTCTATACAATTCAAAAGTCTGCAAAAAGCAGCTCTACAGTCTTTGAGGAGTATCCTCACGTAAACTGGTTTTACTGTTTACACACATTATACAGTTTGAAGGAATTGTAAACAGTTTCAGAATCGTTTAGATGGTTTCAGCATGTGAGTCAGTATCCAGTATTCAAGCCTCTAAAATGATCCATACAAAAAGACAAAAACTAAGATAAAAACCTAAATAGAAAGGAATGAACATGCATTGCAGGGATGCAGATTGTTGAGAGTGAAGCTACATTCATGTAAAGTATCCTGTGTCTTAAAGTCTTAAAGCTGTGTGTCTTAAAGGCCTATGGGAGATTTGCAAGAACAGTGACCCACCAAACAGTCTTGGCAACCAGACTCTGAGGATTCACCGCGGGAGCCACCATTTTTAAGTCACTGCTAAGTCTCTAATATGCCATGTTCACTAAAAAAAGACTTCTTAGTGTTTTTTATTACTATTATTATTAAAGTTGTAATGATTTAACAAGGACATCATAAAGATAGAGTTATATAAGTGGACAAATGTAAGTTTCACTATCATTTTATTGTGGTTTAAAATAAAAAAAGACCACTTGAAGACATGACAAAGTACATATTGGTTGTTTAATCAGAGAAACAAGACCATCTGTGCTCAGGAATGCTGCCTGGCAAACACTTAAAGTGCTCCTATTGTTCTTTTTTAAAGTTTCCTAATGTTGTTTTGGAGTCTCCTACAACAGATTTACATGCATCAAAGGTCAAAAAACTGTTTCATTTTCTCACAATATACATTTGCACATCACTACATTTTCAATTATTCTCAGTTTGAGGTACATTATGAGATGTTGCAACTGTAATTCCTCACCATCAGCATTAACAAGTGCATGTCCATCAACAAACCGATTATTTTACTTGTACTTATTTATTTACCAACTATTTTTCTAATTTATTGAGGTAAACAAGTGGAAACTATTAATAACAGTGCATATATTAGCCTAGCTCTAGCATGAATGACTGTAACATAAACGTTGGTAAAACAAATCTTGCTTCATGCTTAATCTTTCCTCAAAGTAGTGAGAACGACAGACAATCTGCATTAATAGACACAGTTTTAGGTAATAGTGGCCCACAACTGATCAGGTAATAGTGGCCCACAACTGATCAGCAGAAGTATTTCAGTAAGACAGTAATAATGTGAGTTAACCAATTAGCAGGAGACCAACACAATATAAAACTCAAAACTAAGTATTTTGAACACCGTCTTTCAAGAGCAAGCGGTTTAGGATTATACGGCTGTGGTATCGTGGTAAAGATGAATTTTAACCACTGATTCTTCACATGCTCTTCCTTGGGCAGTGAAAAAAACTCTTTACTGTCACATTGTAGAGCACAGCGTCTTCTCTACATGATGCTGTCCAGTATCCACAGGAATCAGGTGCCGGTTTGAGGGGGTTCAAGTTTTCTCTTGTGTTTGCGCGCGCAATAAGTTGGCGGGCAATATGCTAATGTTTCATCTTGACGTCACAACGAAACGGCTTATGACTTGTTTGAAAAACGATTAATTTCATTGACAGGGTCGACCCTTACTTTTGAAAGACAATAACTTTATATACGGTGTACTTTCAGATTTAAAACTTTGCAGGATGTTTTCACTCACTTAGAGCTATGTTACACACTACATGAAAGGTCATTTTCAAAAATCCATAATAGGGGCACTTTAAAGACAATGTGATTCGCCACTCTCAAACCATTTTAATTCTGTATTGTGAGAGATTTAAAATTAAAACAAGATATTAAACAACATCTTTTGTGTGACATTTTGTAGTCATTTGCACAGGTTGCATGAGATTTAAAGATCTGTGAAAAATGTATGATCATCTCTTACCTCGCTCTTTCTTTTCTTTTGAGAAAGAGTCAAACTTTCTCCGTAGTGATTTCCTTCTCTTACGAATCTCTGGAGAGAAAAAAAACCAAAACAAGATTATGGTTGGTTTTGTGTATAGACCTGTAAAAAAATGTGTTGCAATTAGTTAAAAACAATTTAAAATTTGTTGAGATAACTTAAATATCCAACTTAACTAAACTAAATTAACGTTAACTAAACTTAATAAGTCAAGCATGAACAACAAATTTTTTAAGTTGAAACAACACATTATTTCTTACTCTAATGATGAATTTTAAGTTGTGATAAATAATCACAGCAATCTCTTTTTTTTTTTTTTTACAGTGTATAGAGAAAAATATATATACATATATCATAACACAAAATATATGTTACTAAATTAAATTATACACTACTTTTCAAAACTTTGGGGTCGGTAAGAGTTTCCAAATTTAGAGCTGAAATTAAGTAGCTAAACTAAAATACCTTTGCCTATGTGTTTTCATAACCCTGATGTACTCTGTCTATACGGCCCTCCGGAGAACAGTAAAAGTGGGATGAATTGCGATTCCCTTTAGTGGGTTTAAAACTTCCTCCACAACAAACACAAACTCAAACCAATAGTTGTGTTTACACCATCAAACCTTTTCCTCCTTAAGTTCTGGTATATTGGTTGCATTTTGTTGTGCCTTGAACCTAAAAAAGATATACTTTGACTGGTTTGAATCAGATGAATTCATAAAGAGGTCTGAGTTGTGGAGCTGAGGAGAAAAATGTAAAAGATGCTGTTGAGATGTCCAGAGAGATAGAGAAAACCAAAAGGGATTGCAGCACAAGCAGAGGGGCTTTAGGTGGGGTCATATTCCCATGACTGCAGGAAATGAGAGTTTATTTCTATGGCAACTGCCCCCAACCTTCACCACACGCTAAGTCATCGTGTGCTAAAGCCCCCATCCGAGGGATGATTAGGGGAATGAGAGCATGCAGAAATATTTGCCTGATTTAGGATAAATAATCTCTTCAGTTCAGGCCAAAACAGAGATTGAAAACAAGGTAAAGGAGCAAGAGACTGAAACAAAACAATGACAACAAGTCAACAGCTTAAGCCTGCATACAGCTAGAGTTTACAAAGATTAAGAATCACAATATTTCAAACAGCATGCAGCAAGTTTGAAGAATTTAACTTTCAACTAGCCACCAGCTAACCACAAAATGTTAAAAAGCCAAACGCAGAGGTCAATCACTCATGACATGCTTTCAAAATGATCCTAAGTGTCTTTCACAAAGTTTAATTTAACTCTCCAAAAGACATTCATCTTCCCCAAAAATAGCTGCCAAACACGTTGATGACAATTCCAAGAGGAGCGGCTGAGTAAACCACCAGGCTGAATCTGACAGATTTCTCCTTTGGGAGGAAAACGTTTCATAAATTTTCCCATAAATTGTGGTGGCTGCTTCCCCATGGGTCAGCTAGAGTGCCGACTGAGGTCTTCTCACACATGACCAGTTGAAAACGTCTATAGTGAATAGAGGATGACCTTTCCTGATCTGACCATGTGAAGTTGCTTGTACGTGCTGGGAATACCACTTCCCACAAAACAATGTGGTTTTCCATGGTAGGACAAAAGGGGACTCTCGCATGATACCTCAAAACACAAACACATAGGACTGGCTAGGATGGCTTGATGAGGGTGAGTAAATTAATGGATAATTTCCATTTTTGGGTTAAATAACCCTTTAATATTTAACGGTCTACAACAAACTGGTTTTGATTCATGACCCAAAACTCAACAGAACCCAAAATGTTCATTGTTCAAATGTACACTAAATTGTCTTTAAAACCAAAAAAATAAAATGTCATAAAAGTACAATGAAATGCAAAGGCTCAACAATATACAAAATTATTAACATGACAAATTTATAATATTTATCTTGCATGGTTTTGCTTATGGATTTCAGGGATTGCACCATGTCTATGTTGACATCTGCCTAATTTGGCTGCTTCTGCCAAGTGACAGACGAATTTGTATTAAAATACCTTGATTGAAGACTCAGCCAACAAAATATACAAGTCTATTTACAGCTATTCACAATAATATGGTTAATAACATTTTATAAATTGGATTTAGAACTATTTTTTCCTTGCTATCCATGTCGAAGCGGCCTGGAACCTATTTTTAGGTCATGATAAGCGAACACTGGGGTTTAACAATCTAGGTATTGTGTTGGTATGGCACTACTGTACTCTATCTTACATTCGCCTTTTCCTCATAGCAGAATCTTATCTGAAGAATTTATTTTTGGAAATCCGCCCAAAATACCTATGAATTGACTGATGTATTTGCATGGATTTCTTGGGTATTTGATAAGCATCTGTCTGAAACAATTATATCTGGACTGAGACTGCAATTTATCGTGCATTTAAATCTATGCACTACTCATTACAAATCGTCACAAAACGTGTTTAAACACGAACACGCATATCACTGTAAAGGAAATGTACCTCTAGGAATGCTGATCTTAAAGTCCAAGTCTCTTCTTTCCAAGTGGTAAAGGGCCACCTCTTGCAGACGTGCTCTTTCCAGCTCTGAGAGGCTTTGGATGGCAACCGGCTGCAGCCTCACGTTCTGCCCCAGCATAGTGGCCCACGTATGGTCACCCTGAGAAAGAGACAGGCAGGGAAAGAAAGAAAGCAGAAGTGAAACATTGAAAGCATTATTTTCAGTCTCATCCTGCCTTTTTTGTCGTCAGAGTTTGGTTGTGACCCAGCTCAAACACACCTGTTTGTCATTTTAAATGGAAGCTGATTCATGTGTTTTTGATCAGAGCTGGAATTCTGCAACAAGGCATATCTCCAGGATTTACCCTGCTGAAAGTGATATAGTGCACAGTTAAAGTGCTTTGCACACCTCTTACAAACCATCCATTAAATATTGTACAGTAAAAGTTGTGGTTAAAGGGTGTAAAATCACTCCCAACAGTCTTGAAGAGACATTTTTAGACATTCACAGTTTTTGATATTTCTCTCTAATAGGAACAGGTCTAGATAAACATGCCGTAAAAGGCCCTGTATCGGATACTTAAAACACAAAAAGTCTAAAGGTCTAAGCACTTAAAACATGCTTTGATGCAAAAAAACACAATTTAAGCTTCTTTGTTTAATTTGGGTTCAAGGATGGCTACTTTTAGACTTGGCAGCAGGACTGTATTGGGTAAACATACAATAGCCAGTGGACATTTTTTGACCTAATGTAATTCCTCTGACAGCTCACATCCTGTGTTGGCACATCTGATGTGATGACAACAACGAGAAGAACTGAAAACTAAAACAATTACTATAAGGAAATGTACAGCTGATCAGCCTTGATGCTTACTACGATAATGCTAGAATAACTAGATTAAAACACAAAGTTCTTGTCCATCTCTATAACTGAGAGACGTCAACACATCCAATTTTATAGTACCAAATCTGTGAAGTACTCTTAAATTGTTAGAATCAAATCTATGCCTCCAAAACCAATTACATGAGGCAATTTAGCTTGATTCTCTGGTTCTAAAGTCCTAATCATTGACTGATTAAATGAATGTGAGAGTTGTCATCTCACTAGTGTTTAATTGAAAGCAGGAGTGTGTCTGTAATCTGTTTCCTTGTGTCCACGTGGGAGGTCACTTTCCACTCGAGGTTGTGGTCACGCAACATGCCAACCGGTGTCAAGAAAAGGAGAAAGGTCACATGTTGTGCTCTGTTTATTAAGAGATCAGTGAAAACAGCATGACATCCATCAAACATCCCGTTGATACCAGTATTTCGATTGCAAGTAGTAACTGTAAACTGATATTTGTGAGGCCATCTCTTTTTGAGTTGTTATTGTAAATTCATATTCAAACAAAGGAGGTGTTATATTGTGGAACTGGAAGCATCCCTTATACATATATACAATATTTTATAGGATCATTGAGATATAAGTTGCAAACTGTACTTGCAAAACAACAGAAAAGCTACTGTTGTGTTGATCGGCTTCGCAACATGTTCATTAATTTCAGAGTGGGAAGATGACAGAGTCAAGAGAAAATACAAGACACATTACCCTCTCCTCCGCTCTGCCCTTCTCTTTCTCATATACACTGTCCCTACTTTTAAAACAAAAAAGAAAAGGTCATGGACGAAGGAATGAGCAAAACACAAACACATGTAGCATTGCACCATACTTCAAAACCCACTGAAACCCAAACCACCATCAATCATCAGGGGTATTGTGCTCATTTACTGGACACAAAAGCTTTTGTGAGAAACACTTGCCTTCAAGAAACCAAGCAGCCATAACAAACTCAACACACGTCCTATATGACGTACAAGGAATCTTGGTCTAAAATCATAAAGAAAAAATATATTTTTAATGTAGTCATGTTATGATTCAGGCAAAATTAAGTGCATGCTTATAAGATAATTATAGTTAATTCAAAACATAGGCAATTATGAGTGTATATCATCTAAGAAGAAACACACTCCACACCACTCCAGTTGGGATCACATGTTTATAGGATATAAACAGTGTGGGGTAAGTTAATCTAAAAAAGTAATAATTACTAGCTACAAATTACATATTCAACAGTGTAATGATGTACTAATAACTCTCTCTAAAAAGTATTGCATTACTTATTACTTTCTAAATCCCATATCAACCTTGACCAGTTCAACAATCCAAGGATAGACATGAAACTGCTCTTTTAATTATTTTAAATACATCATATAAAATTGCATAAATTATCCTTGAACTGACCAAAATATTTAAACATTAGACATTAAAATTTGATGTTTAATCCACTATTGTTTTATTGTGTATATAGATTGTTCTATAGTATTTAATGCAATTACACCAGAAGTACCTGTAATTAAATTACAGAGCAATTAAGATCCCATACTTTACTTTTCCAAGGGAAAAGTAATTAAATTGCAGTAATTAATTACTTAGTAATGAATTACACCAAACACTCACTGGATGTAAAAGTGATTATAGGATATACTGTCAATATAGGATAGTACCTTATATTTCGCTGTGCACTTTTTTTTTTTTACCAGAAACACAGAACAACTCAAGAGAACAGTGAGAGTACCATCACTTCCATTCTTAATAAAAATGAATTTATAGCTAAGAGCTCTAAAAAGTTCAGCAGATGGTGTACATAAAATGTATCCACTACAAAAATTCCAACCCTCAACAATCAAACCCTACTACCCCCAGCACATCTTGAAACACCTAAGAAGAGAAGACCATAAAGAGTTGAGAATGAGACAAAAATGCATGCCTGAAGCGCTGTCATTCCATGAAAAGACAAAGACTTAAATAGGTGTTCTTTTTTGGTGTTTTTTTTACAATCGCTAGGACCTATTACTTGGGTCACTTTTTCAAAACTCTTCACACAGTGAGCACAACAGCAGTCTATGTCTATGTGTGCTAAATTGTGGATTATTTTTCATTGCTTTGGCACAAAATGCTCTCAAATTACATAATTTATTTTCTATATACAGGCCAATTTGAACATGCTTACATTCTCTTTTCAAAACTTAAGTTTAAAACCTAACACAATAGACAACAATTTGCTACATTTCTACAATAATACCATATTGAAATATATTCCAAATCTAAAAATAAAAATAAAAAACTATCAAAAAGATTAGATGTAAACGCCTACAGGTGTTTTCAATGTCATTACTATCTATACAAAAGGGGAAAACTAGGGAATAATTTTTATACTGTAATGTAAACATGGACCACATTTATACTGCAGTGAATTCTAAACAGTTGAGAGTGTTTTTCTTTTTTTGTAAAGATTTTTTTTTTTACAAAAGAAAACGTATAATGCTGCCTGTTAGTGTTTTTTAGGTCATTGTTTTAGGAGTGATCAAAGTATGTTTGTAGGGTGAAAACCTTAGTGTTATGGAAGAATGAGTTGATTTGAGACACGTATGAAGTGTTTTGGTAGTTTTAGTGCATTCTAAATTTGAAATTTACTGCTATGCCAAGCTGAAAGTTATTGAAGAGAACTGTGTGAAGAGTTTTGTGACCTACTGAGAAATGGGTTGTTGTGATTGTTAAAAAAAACAAAAAAAACTTTAATACATACACCTATCTACAAATATTATACAATGAAATAATGATGATTGTGCCAAATTAGACAGTGTTGGCACAAACATAATAGCAAAATTGAAACTGAAAGTTAAAACAATCAGTTATTGTGTCAAGTATATTAGTCTTGGCTGTCGAAGAAATCAAAGGAAAATCTAGGGTAGACAATGGAAAAAAATGGAAATTTAACATATAGAAAAATAAAATCTTGGTGTCCTTATATCATAGCCAATCGTCTGCTTATTATTGAGCGTTTATTGTGCTAAAACAAAATGTTCCTCCAATGACAAAAAGTATTATTTGACAGGGAACATGAAAATAACAGGCTGCTATGTCTATATGAAATCATATTCATGCATTCATATCTGAGACAACCAACCATGTGCCGAGACATACCTGGGCGCATGACAAGACCCAGACAAAAACATCAGAGGCCCATAAATATTGTTGCAAGACCGCTCTTGAGTACTAGAACAATCAAGTAAACAGTTTTGTGTAACTGCTTCACTTCACTTTGAAGAGATTTCCGTAGCCATCCAGAGCAAACAATAGCTTATTCCATAAAAAGTCTTTCTCAGTCCATGCTCTTATTTTCTTTCAGAATTCTTGTCCGATTTCCACTTCATGTAGGCTACTTCTGAGCCCTGACCATATTTGTCTCCTGATCCTTGAAACCTGGCTCGTGGTCCCTTATGAGAACTTCTACATAAATACTTTTATTTAAAAACATGCTGATGGTTCCCAGATGCCCCTTTTAAATAATTTCAAAGTGTTTGTATAACAGTTGAGAACTGTTCCTGGTGTTCCAGTCAAAGCAACACAATCAGATTATTCTTGTGGCAATGATGAGTATATGCATATATGTGTGATAAACTTCTATTGTTTATCCAGTTTCATTTACATCTGGTAAGCATTTAAATCAGTTGCTTGTTTGGGTGCCCGAGTACGCGTGTGAATGTGCATAATTGTGAGTGCATAATAATGTGTGTGAAGATAAACAGCTCTACGATTCGAGTGGCTGAGCATCCCGTCCATACAATGGAAAGTAACAGAGAACCTCTTTGCTCTTGAGCAACACACCAAACCCCAGACCGACCTATCTGTGCATTCAGAGAACTGAAAGAAAAGTCAGCCCTTCTGAATTATCCATTTAAGCTATACTGTGTCAAATAACAAAAAGGGAAACACAATATCTGCCCTCACACACTGAGCATTCCTTTTGTCTAACCCCTTAGATCCAAAACAATTAGAAAAACAAAATGTTTCAAACTTAGGATGACAGCATCCCTCCACTGCACCGAAATTAAGTATGCATTGTTCTCTACAGAGAGTTTCCTGAAATCAATAAACTTAAGTCATCATTCTGTGTGTAATGTTGTCTGGTGGTCTAATCAGTGGTTATATTCATGTACCTGATGGGATAAAGTCAACAAAAGAAAACTGAATCCCAAGGAATTTTAGGTCTGTTTTATGTTTTAAGGCTATTGAAACTGACATGAAAAAATGTTAAACACAACTCCAGTGCAGAGGAGGTAAAGTCACATAAACAGATACAATGCTTTTGTAGTAGTGAGAGAGAGACTGCTGTATTTTTGCTAAGGTCCGTCTCCTACACAAGAATATCAAAAAATCTTTGTGCAATAAATATGTAAAAACATAAGGCAAAGCCAAATAGACACTCTGTTAATAAGTGTCAGTGACAAATAATGTAGCGTGAGCTCATCTAAACATCTATAAATGTAATTTTGAAATTTGACTTTTTTTTATAAAAAAATGTGATTTAATGACATTGAAAAACGCCCCCATCAAGTAAAAAATAGTAAAACACCTCGCTTGCACATTAAATATACAAATGTACACAATGTAAGTTTTAAAGCTTTTTTTTTTACCAAATATTGTCTTGAGGTTTTCTAAGGATTACTCCATTTGACCTGAACAAATCATTTTTTCATAAAAAGCTAAACATTTTATTTTAAAAAACAACAACGTAATGACACTGAAAACGTGATTTTAGACATTAATACTAATAATAATAATACTAATAATAATGATTGATACTATATAAAAGTAAATAATATAATATAATGAATAATTCTCTTCATCTTTATTTACAACAGTGTGCAGCAGCTGGTAGTTAAGCACGTGAAATCCAGATTTAGCAGCACACGCGTAACAAACACAAAAACACTGCACCATCTCAAAAAAACACATGTGGCAAATTAGTGGTATAAACACTATGCGTAATGCTATTCCCCGAGCACATACTGTTCATCATTGCATTTACATTTTCACTGAATGTATTCTACACGTTCAATATAATCTTTGAAATACTGCAGCCACATTTTGACAAAAACTTTGCTCATTAAATCTGTAGATTGACTTGCATACACACACAGACACACACACACACACACACACACACACACACACACACACACACACACACACACACACACACACAAATCACTCTACCTGCAGTCTAGGAGACAGGCGGCGTGTCTGACAGAAACACACAGTCTGTGAATATGAGCAATTTCTTCAGACAGGTACAGCCGGTCCGACCCGAGCATGAGACAGACAGACAGAAGTAGAGAAGGATAAAGAGCGAGAGGGAGGTCTGTCCTCTCCATCTGCCATGTACTCTTTTGTAAAGCAGAGTGCAGCCAAGAGCAAACTTCACGTAAACACTCGCACAGTGACGTAGAACAGAGGGGGAGGAGCCTAAACACTGATACAGCAGAGCTTTGAACCAGTTCCCCTGTCAGACTGTCACTCAACATCAGCATCATTAACACTGGAGTCTAGAGACACACTGTCCTGTCCTGTCCTCCCTTCCCACCTCCCACTGCAGGGATTCTACTCCTTTTTCCTTCTACGTGTGTTTATGAGTTCACTCCTGTTGAAATCCTGTTCTCTACACAAATATTAAAACAGCATGATAATGAAGAAAGAGAGAGGCCGAGACAGCAGGAAGGTAAAGGAAGAAAAACGAGAAATGAGGGCTTCAGGCAGAAGGTGGAGTGATGAACTCAAACACAATATACATTCACAAACTGGCTGCCTCGTGATGAGCACAGACAAATAAAGCTTGGCCTTTCAACTCTGTGCTGACCTCACAAATCTAAGTTTTATCTGTTACACAAATTCCACTTTTACTATAACCTTTTAGCCAAAGGCAAAGATACAGTAAGAGTCTTTGTGCTCCGTGTGTTCTAAACTGGGAAAAGTGTGGGAAAAATTCAAAAGACTGACACTACTTTGAAATTTGGGGTTGGTAAGATTGTATATGTGTGTGTGTGTGTGTGTGTGTGTGTGTGTGTGTGTGTGTATGTCGTATATAAGTGTGTGTGTGTGTGTGTGTGTGTGTGTGTGTGTGTGTGTGTGTGTGTGTGTGTGTGTGTGTGTGTGTGCATGTGTGTGTGTTTATAGTCTCTTATGCTCTCCAAGGCTGCATTTATTTGATAAAAAAATCAGTAAAAACAGTAATATTGTAAAATATGTAATTACAATTTAAAATATCTAAAATATAAATATGAAAAATATGAATATTCAACATAATTTCTCCAGTCTTCAGTTAAATGATCCTTCGGAAATCAGGTTTTCCACAAACTTGTGGCGCTCATCATGTTAGCTCATGTGTCAGCGTCAACATCTACATGCACCAGTTTGTTTTGAAGGAGCACCAGTGGCAGTTCTGACTCACTTGGTGCTCTAGGCGAGGGATGACTTCACCCTAACACTATGTTAAACTTAAGTGTGGTGGTAACTGTTAGTCCAGTAGTGTAGTTTTTATGTAGCTTGCAACAGGAACTGGGTTTCCAAATGTAAACCAAGCAGTTTGGAATGGTGCTTCTTTTGATTTCGAGTAGGCTACATGCTAATTTATAAGTAATAGTCAAATTCAGCGTAGCATAATTCATAATAGAGAAAAGAATGAAAATACAAGCATTTTCAGTGGTGCCCGTGTTGTCCGTAAGTGAGTGTGTATTTGAGATGTTTGTTTGGTAAGTGCCTGATGGCTCAGCAAATGATCCTATTAGAGCACTTCAGTGCGGCTAGCTGACAGACCGACAGATTGAGCACATTAGTGAGGAGATCCTGGATAGCGGCACAGTTAGTAGCATCTGGACTAGTCTTCAGTCGAGCCTGAACACACAACACACGGGAAGTAATAGACAACTGGACAAGTCCGAGGTAAAAACCAAGAAGATAAACGTGGACCTAGATAGAACAAGTAACCCTGGTCTGGCTGGTTAGCATTCAGCAGTGAGCCCCTGCTGGTAGATATCGTAACTACACCATCTCTCCCGATTGCCATTCATCTGTGTATTCTGATGGAATAACATTTTTACTAGCTACATAAATCACAAATAGTTCATAAGTAGATGTTGACTGATTTTTTGGATGATATTTGTCCCCATCTGGTGCTTTTGACAGGGGTCCTGTGCAAGCTCAGCAAATGACTAGCCAATGGATAGCTTTTCTCCAGGTATTCTAGACCTCTTTGGCCTAAAATAACTACAGTGCCACCAATAGTAGACATATTTTTTTAGGTTGATAAATGTGCGGCTCTGAATAATGCGTTTGGAATGTGGTGTGAGGCTGTGTGCGGTATGTCTTGGATGTGTCATTCATTTACCATCTGCAGGGCTTGGATGAGCTTGAGCTCTCCGGGGATTCTTCCATCTCCATCAGGGATGAAAATACAGTCCAGATGTCTTCATCCCTTATACCATCCGTCCACAGCCATACTGTTTTCACAACGTCAGGACTGCCAAAAGAGCCTTCATCACTAAGAAGGGTGCTGAACAAAAACCCTTTTTGGCTGATTTTAGGGAGGACCGTGTAACGTTCATAAATTATTTGTCCGCAATGTCCTCAACATTTCATTTTGATTTGTGTTTTTATATGAGATCTAATAAATCATTGGCAGAAACGCAAGGTGAAAAACTTTGGACTCTTATTCTTCACTGGAAAAAAAAGTGATGACTGTCTCAGCAGTTTTCCATACACAATGACAATGTTCATATCCGGCCAAAGAGAAGTCCCCCTCAGTTTCATGTGTTTGACCTCTGAACCTAGCATCAAGGATGCGCTCTTCCTGTTTTGGCCGTAACATAGTGCTGTTAGGTGAATATACAGGGTTGTATGACCCTGATACAGGATGGACAGGAACAGGGACAGACCTGTCCCATTAGAGCGGACAGGAGTAAAATCCAGTGTGTGCAGGTTTGCTGCGATTGCTCAGATGATGCAGGATGAGTGACGCATATCTGAACTAAATGTATAATCATGTCTATAAAAAATATGATTTATATACATTTTTTACACTTATCATCAGGTAAGTCAATACATCACGAAGTTATTGGTTATAATGTTTGAGTTATGGCTTTAGTGGAAGCCGACTCTGACTTAAAGCTATAGACTACACTGCCCACTACAGGCCAAAGTTGGCAAGTCCTACAACACATGAACCATCAAAAATACATTTCAACCACATCCATGTAAAATTTCTCTGGCATTAAAATAAACAATGTAAAGATATTTTAAAATAATAGACTATAACATTGAGATGTTATAGTCTATTATTTAAAAAAATCTTTATATTGTTATTTACAATAAAGACACAATAAAGACTCTTTTTTTTAAATCATGAGTCATTTATGAATCATGACATTCACCTGTTCTTCCTGTTACCCTCATACTTTTCTCAGAACGGATCATGTCCTCTGCAGAGTCGAAGCTCTGTTTTGACATGCTGAGGGGGAAAAGGTAGCGACTAGTGCTCACTTTGCAGTGCAGTCATAATCAGGGGCAATGATCCATGTTTATAGCGCTCTTATTGCTGCTGGTACCATTCTCTCTTGCAATGAGAAGCTGTGACTGTATCAACAAACACTGGTGACAGAAAGAGAGAAAAAGGGGAATGCCCTGACTGAGCAATCTATAATAAATATATCCATACTAACATCTATTGCAAGTCATAAGTGCATTTTGTGAAAGAAACTAATACTTTTATTCAGCAAGGATGCATTAAATTGATTGAGTGACATTAAAGAAATTTACAATGTTACAAAAGCTTTCAAATAAATGCTGGTTTTTTTTACAATTTATATTCATCAAACAATACTGAAAAAAATCATGCTTTACACAAAAATATTAAGCAGTACAACAGTTTTCAACATTGATACTAATAAGAATTGTTTCTTGAGCAGCAAATCAGCATTATAATGATTTCTGAAGGAACATGTGACACTGAAGACTGGAGTAATGATGCTGAAAATTCAGCTTTACCGTCACAGGAATAAATTACATTTTTAATTATATTCAAGTAGTACACAGTTATTTTTAAATTGTAATAATATTTCATATTATTACTGGTTTTTTGATCAAATAAGGCTGACATCCTGGGTGAGCATGAGACATCTTAAAAATATATATATAAAAAATGATCGACCCTTGAAACTTTCAAAACACAAAGTGACGCATAACCAAATTTGAATACAGCAGCAGAGCAAAATCAAGAAGAAGAAAAAAACCCTTCTAAGTGACTTCTATCAGTGGCTTTAGAAAAAAGTTCTAAATATCCCTAGAGGTCATGCAGAGGAAATGCCATTTAGAAAAACATTCAGCAAAGATGCCATGCTTCTCTAAACAGGACATTCTCCACCCATCAGCACAGCTCTCTTGTTCTGCTCATTATTCTGAAAGAGATCGCCGACCACCACTGACATGACATTTATGATAAATAATACCTCTGAGAACGATGTTGCTGGTGTTTTCAACCCAAACACTAAACACCACTTTTTCCTAAACACCTGTTTGTCACTATGAACTGCGAAATATACCTCGAGGTCATCTCATGCAACAACAAAAATTAAATTTGATGTCATTTTATTTTACATATAGCCCAATCTGACCTTACTCAGTTTTAGATAGAAAGCGTCTACTAAACAACAACACAATATATCTGTGCATCATATAACAGATTTATTCATTTCATGTCATGGATGACCAGTCCTTGCAAACAGGAAGAAATGGCTTCGATAATCAATCTTGCCATATAGGAATCACATTTGGGTCACAATCATGACAGACATCATAACAATATTGCTGAAGGCTGCAATCACTATATAGGGTGGAACGTCTCTTTCAGCTTGATATTGATCAGTCAATCAATCAGCTATGGCAATTTACACTAGTGTTCTCTATCAGCTTCCAGTGATGTAAAACTGATTGTTCGATATATGTTGGTTGAATGCACTCCATTTACGCATTCACTTCTTGACTTCTGGCCCTACATTTCACTTTCATTATTGCTTAGCTCTGCTGGTCAAGTAAATTCAATCCTAGCTATCCAATTTATTCTCATGGAGTTTTTTAAATAAAACACATAAACTGATTCCCTTTTAGCATGCAGAGGCTTGTGACATGAGCTGGTGACACACTGTCTGAAGATGCTGTTTCTGAACTTTAAATAAAGAAGATTGAATTTGCTTTGAGGTTTAAAATTATGCAGTTATGAGTGCATAACAGTCTATAAAAACACTTGTAAAAAGAAAAACCTCTTTGTCCTTCAGGTCAGAAACTTCAATAAGATCCGAGTATGGTCCAAAAACGACTCTAAACTCTCAAAAGGATACAAGGTTTTAAACTCTTTCTGGCAACTTTTGACTTGTGAGTGATGCAACTCAAAGGTCTTAAGCCACTCTCTTCCAATTCCAAACAACAGAGAAGATTTAAGCTGATTCTCTAATGAAGGCAAGACTTTTGAATTCTCACATTCCACACAATGGCCTTTCCACAAATCCCTCAGATAATATTATTTCCAATTAAAATCATAGTTAAGGCCATCAGTGTCCTCCAGTAAACCTCCCAACACTTAGTGCGCATACCTTTCAATGGGCTTGACCGTGAAATGTACCCGGAAGAGGGGAGGGAAGGGAAGTTCTTAGAACGTCAAACCTCCTTTGTTCTTTTATGTTCATCAATCATAAGATAAAAACCTTTCAACTGGAAATGCTTCGAGTCATGTGATAGCTCACCGCAGAAGTTGGTGACAAGCTTTGAAGTACAGCCGTGTACTTTAAAGTAGTGATGTAATGGAAGCAGTGACAGATATTTTCCTCTATATTGTGAAGCACATCTGAGTGATTATCAAAAGAAAAATAAATGTAGGACGGGACTTGGTTTTAACAATCAGTTGTTGATTGGATGTGAGCTTGCTGTTGTTAATTGTACTAAATAACTGGAAAAATCCGGAATACTTCACCAGAGGGAAGTCGATATTGAGTTAAGAATTAAAAATTCATTTTTATAAATTAAAAAAATGAGCCTATGTATGGATGAATCATTCATAATAGGTTCCATAACATTTCATGCTGATTTCAAAACAGCTATTTTTAAGCTGTGGGTTACTGAGTGGGGAAAAGTGAGTCGCACAAAGTGTGAGAATTGATGAGTTCATGCCGAGAAAAAAATATAAACAATTTTGGTCTCACTTTATTTTCCAGTACGTGCACTTAAGTGTACTTGCAGTGTACTTGCATAAAAAAGTACTGGGTAATATAAGGTAACTACATGAGTTAAGATTAGGTTTAGGGGTAGGTTCAGGGTTAGTACCTAGTTATCCAGTTATTGTTATTACTATAATAAGTACATAGTATGTGCATGGGGAACAGGACTGTAAAATAAAGTGGGTAACACTTTATTTTAAGGTGTCATTGTTACAGTGTAATTATATAATTAAGTACTGAGTAACATTAAGCAACTACATGTACTTACTATAGGGTTAGGGTAGGATTAGGGTTTGGTTGAGGGTTAGTTGCATGTAATTATGCATCATTTACTGTTATTACTATGGTAATTACATGTAACTTATGTAACAAGAACACTGTAATATAAAGTGCTACCATAAAGTGCTACCAACATTTTTTAAAATATGAAAAGCATAACTTGTATTTGTATGTTTTTGCCATGACGCAGCTCACAGCAGTGTTTACTGCAATGCGGCTGCAAATTTTCACTGGCTACACGTAAAAACAAACTACAATATGAACTGTGCAGTCTGAACAAATACTCTTATGAGCAGATTCTTTTGAAGAATCGTTTAAAAACTGAAAGTGAATTTCGATCCCAAGTGAGCATCCCTATACTTATTTCGAAGGACCAAGCCCTTGAAGTGGGAACTGTGGAGAGAGCAGGGCAATTGTGTCTTATAATGTGGCTTTTTGAAACACATTTAGTAATTGACTTTATTTCTTACCTGCAAAACTTAATTAAACTAAACTAAAATATGTTTCATTTATGCATAGAATATCACACACAATCATTCTACTTAAATTTGGATGTGAAAATAAATGGTCAAATTAATCTTTTGACCATAGCTTTTGATAATTTTGTGAAGGAGTTCAGATGCTCACTGATGTTTAGAACCTCCCTTTGTGTAGCATCCCCTTCTCACAGTCCCTGCTAAAAAAACGGTATAAACCTGCATGAATTTCATGCTGGTCCAGGCTGGTTTATGCTGGTTTAGTGCTGGTCTAGCTCCAGCATGTTGTTCTCAAGCAAAACAGAGCTGGTAGAGCTGGTTCACCAGCATGGTCTTGCTGGGTTGAGTGTAAGTAGGCCAGCTGTCTGTGTGCAAAGAGTGTTTTGGAGACAAGCAATGTTTTTGCTTCCATAGTTCTACAGGTCCTTCTCAAAAAATTAGCATATTGTGATAAAGTTCATTATTTTCCATAATGTAATGATAAAAATTAAACTTTCATATATATTAGATTCATTGCACACCAACTGAAATATTTCAGGTCTTTTATTGTTTTAATACTGATGATTTTGGCATACAGCTCATGAAAACCCAAAATTCCCATCTCAAAAAATTAGCATATCATGAAAAGGGTCTCTAAACGAGCTATTAACCTAATCACCTGAATCAACTAATTAACTCTAAACACCTGCAAAAGATTCCTGAGGCTTTTAAAAACTCCCAGCCTGTTTCATTTCTCAAAACCGCAATCATGGGTAAGACTGCCGACCTGACTGCTGTACAGAAGGCCATCATTGACACCCTCAAGCAAGAGGGTTAGACACAAAGAAATTTCTGAACAAATAGGCTGTTCCCAGAGTGCTGTATCAAGGCACCTCAGTGGGAAGTCTGTGGGAAGGAAAAAGTGTGGCAAAAAACGCTGCACAACGAGAAGAGGTGACCGGACCCTGAGGAAGATTGTGGAGAAGGACCGATTCCAGACCTTGGGGGACCTGCGGAAGCAGTGGACTGAGTCTGGAGTAGAAACATCCAGAGCCACCGTGCACAGGCGTGTGCAGGAAATGGGCTACAGGTGCCGCATTCCCCAGGTCAAGCCACTTTTGAACCAGAAACAGCGGCAGAAGCGCCTGACCTGGACTGTTGCTCAGTGGTCCAAAGTACTTTTTTCGGATGAAATCAAATTTTGCATGTCATTCGGAAATCAAGATGCCAGAGTCTGGAGAAAGACTGGGGAGAAGGAAATGCCAAAATGCCTGAAGTCCAGTGTCAAGTACCCACAGTCAGTGATGGTCTGGGGTGCCATGTCAGCTGCTGGTGCTGGTCCACTGTGTTTTATCAAGGGCAGGGTCAATGCAGCTAGCTATCAGGAGATTTTGGAGCACTTCATGCTTCCATCTGCTGAAAAGCTTTATGGAGATGAAGATTTCATTTTTCAGCACGACCTGGCACCTGCTCACAGTGCCAAAACCACTGGTAAATGGTTTACTGACCATGGTATTACTGTGCTCAATTGGCCTGCCAACTCTCCTGACCTGAACCCCATAGAGAATCTGTGGGATATTGTGAAGAGAAAGTTGAGAGACGCAAGACCCAACACTCTGGATGAGCTTAAGGCCGCTATCGAAGCATCCTGGGACTCCATAACACCTCAACAGTGAAACAGGCTGATTGCCTCCATGCCACACCGCATTGAAGCAGTCATTTCTGCAAAAGGTGTCCCGACCAAGTATTGAGTGCATTACTGAACATAATTATTTGAAGGTTGACTTTTTTCTTTTTGTATTAAAAACACTTCTTTTATTGGTCGGATGAAATATGCTAATTTTTTGAGATAGGAATTTTGGGTTTTCATGAGCTGTATGCCAAAATCATCAGTATTAAAACAATAAAAGACCTGAAATATTTCAGTTGGTGTGCAATGAATCTAAAATATATGAAAGTTTAATTTTTATCATTACATTATGGAAGATAATGAACTTTATCACAATATGCTAATTTTTTGAGAAGGACCTGTATATTTAACACATTAATGATGTAAAGGAAAAACAATATAAGGTTAAACCATATGATTTATTGAATTATATTTTAACTTTGCAATTTCTTTTGCTCCCTCTGCTGAAAGTATAACTGAAAATTGTAATTGTTTTAATTGTGATTACATTATTAATCAGTCACTGTTAAACTGATAAAACATTTCAAAGCATCAAATGAATTTCAAATGTTTCAAATTATCTGTAGTACACAAATCAGTTTAAATCGATTAAAAAGAGCTCGTGTACATCGCAAAACAAAAGTCCATCAAACCAGCAACCAGCATCCCATGATGGTCCCAGCATACAAAACATGCCTTATGCTGGTGACCAGCAATGGATTTTTCAGCAGGGGTGCCCTTCAAGGGAGCAAAAAACAGAATTAGGAATTTGGCTACACCCTCTCAGTTTAATCAGTCTGATGAACCCTTCACTGAACAAAACCACTGATTCCATCAGAGTGGCTACTGAATCAACATGAGTCACTTACTGAACTGCAAGTTCCATTTCAGGGCATCAATATAAATGCATCGGCACATGCTGTGCTACAAAGGAAGAAAAGATATAGGCATATTCTTTCTTTGTCTGTATACCTAACACTTGTGTCTTTGTTCATTTTTATCCTTATTTTTAGCTACCATAAGTCTTATGATAATGGCTTGAAATTGATAAGCAGGCATACCCAATCTAATAATATGACAATAAGAGAACAACTGCATTTTACCCCTCATATTTCAACATATAAAACATTTTAGGGTATAGAGATGAAGTTTGTGGAAATGTAAGAGATATTCAAGAAAAACTACACCTCTCTAGATGGATCCTATAAAAAAAAGTTTGGGGAACCCCTGCATTAAGAGCTTAGAAATCATCTTTGATCAAGGGACCTCTCTTGTACTGTATCTGTGAAACTAAACCTAATAATCTAACCCATGAATAGTTTGGCTGTTTAAAGCAAGAGCTTGTGTGCCATTTTGAAAAAAAATGTTTTTACTACTTTTATTGGTTCGAACTGTAAATCTAGACACAGAGAGACAATCTAATCCTCTTCTGCCTGGCTCCAATCCTTCCAACACCCCAATGCAGAGTTTTCCAATGTTCTAGCAAATATTTTACATTTTTTCCCTCACACAGTCTGTTGGCAATAAGAGTTTTCCAGCGTTACCATACCCCGATTTTAAGTATGCTTGGCCGTATGCAATAATTATATTGACACAATATAAAGTATTATGTGGAGATGAGAAGCCCCTCATTGATCAAGCACTGACATTAGACATGGATCTGTTTACCTTGACTAACACTGCAGGAATGTGCAACACCAGAGAATGACTCTAATCATTATCCAGAAGCTCTTATGTATGTGAAAGCCGGTGGCCCTGTTTTGTCTCCCATGAGAATAGACCCTTGCATGTTTTACCTTTGCTAGTAAAAGCATAATAAAAACTCTTCACAATGCAATTCCGTAATGTTAATAGTTTTTAGTAGAACAACTGAAGTATGAGAAATGGTGTTGGACACGGGGCATAAATTAGTGCAGATGTTTACAGTAATGCTGGTTTTGCACCTGTCCTATTTCTAACGTACACCGATAGCTATCAGTAGACAGCTGACAGGAGATTAGAAGGGAACCCCTTCCCCTTCCCCCACACTCACAGCATATGGTCTTCATTATACTGCACACTGTCCAAGATGTTGGCCAATCCATCAAATCTTTGTACTTTTCCACTGCGCACTGTTTTGAAGCAACTTCCTAATCTTTTGCCACCAAGAGCAACTAAATGATGGGATCAGCTGACGCAGATCCTGAGATTTCGGTAAGTGTGTAGTCTATATTTGCTCATTAGCTCATGTGATGTCCCAATGAGTTTAATTAAATTTGAGCTGTTCAGATTGGTTTGACCCAACAGGTGAAGAACCTAATAAATCAACCTTTAGAAACAAAGCCTTCATTCTGAATTGATTTTAAACTTCATTACAGGTCATTTAGCAGAAACCTTTTGCAAGGACGGTCCTTGTGGAGCAATTTGCAGTTAAATGTCCAGCACAACAGTGCCAGGATTTTCAACTCTTCGGTCCACATGCAGGACATCCAGAGCTGAACCTGCGATCTCTGCATCGCCAGATGCAGACAACCTGGTTAATAGCATGTTTACCAATACTGCTGACCCTAAATAGGCTTATATTAACAAAGGTCTGATGCCTTAAATAATTAATATTTACAGTCATTTACAGCCAGAGATATTAATATTTCAGTGGAACAACCATTATGTAGGTTGCTTACAACTAGGCACACGTTAGAGAGCTTGTGTTATTGATAATGAGTCTTTGCAGGAAATTATAAATACTGTGCAGTGACAGCATCAAAGTACCTTTGATTTACACTTTTTACTTTTTTGATATAGAACATTATCATATAGTTTGACGCTGCGTTAGTACACATCTGCATACGACTGTAGGTAATTCCCCCACTCACCACATAGTAGAACTGCATGTCCTGACGAACAGGGTCCTCAGGCTGCATGACTATAGATGAGGTTTTATCCGATCCCATGTAGAACAAAACCATTACACCTCCTGGATACACTCAGATCAGGTGAAAACGCAACAAATAACAAAGCAGTTCCCACTTGTTTTCTTCAGTCAGACTCTTGATGGAGGGAGCCAGTCCACCTGTGGAGCAGCTCCTGTTTCTGGGCCGTTGGTAAGAGGTTCAGTGTCAGTGCTTCCTCTGCGTCTGTGTATGTGAGAAGTGATAGCAGCTCTTCCTGTGAAAGAGTGTGTGTGTGTGGACTCCAGCTGATAAAATGCAAGTCCCTGCACGCAGCTAAGCGCAGCCTTCTGCTGTTCTCCTCGCCTGTCAACAACAGGAAATGTGCCACTGACTGCTCAGAGTTTGACAAGCTCTCAGACTTCTCTCTGATGCAGCACCAGGAAGCACTGGGAATGCATTAGTATGGGCTGTGCCGATGGCTGGGATCAGGTCTCACTTATCCTCCCATTACAACCTCCTTAAATGTGCATGCCATAAAAAGGTCTGAAGGTTCAAGTCGGTCCAGCTTTTATCTCAGTAGTAATTGCAGTATTATAGCTGAACTTTGCTCCATGACCTATTTGATCTGATTGAAATTCTAGAATAAGTACTTACAATATCTTGATCACATTTTTAATAGTTGATGGTGAGTGTGTCATCTTGTGTGTTAAACAAAGAAAGAAGGGGAAAAAAATCTTTAAACAAAAATCTGCCTTAGTGACATTGATCTCTTTAACATTTTATGGCCCCTGTAATAGTTTGTCACATTTACAAAAAAATTATATTACTATGCTGTCAAATAAGTTGCAAAAGGCATGCTCAAAGTCCTCTGTAAAGACACTTAATGCATGCTCATAAATGGCCTAAATAACTTTTTGTACTCTGTACAGACCAGCCATAAGCAAAACAATATAAAAAGCTTTGAAAAAGCTTTGAAAAACCCATTGAAAAAATAACACTTTCTTAAAGACACACCAAAACCAGACCCTAAAGAATCAAGACCCTAAAGAATCATACCAACTTGTGGAAAATGGGCAGCTGATGACCCCTTTAAAGGTAGGGTAGGCAATTTTGGAGCGGCTAGCAATAGCAAGCTAACATTGAAAGCATAAGATCCCACCCTCCCTTCAGAGAGTCTCCAAAGCCACGCCTCCTCCAAAACATGTCACGGACAGGAAGAGCAGATTCAGCAAAACATCATAAAGAGACGGCGCTAAATTACCTCATGTCTCAAGCACATTACATTAGAATAATGTTGATAGTGTTGCTATAGAAACGCATAAATCCAATTCCGAGGACGTGAACAGCTCCAGGTGGAACGTCACGGGTTGCTTTCTCTAAATTACGGTTACGACATGGCATGAATGTAGCATAAGCTTGTTGTTTTGGTTCAGGAGGAAATGTAAAGGGCAGCTGCTGCTTGTTTGGAGCGCTCGGTGAGTGTACAACAAATACATTATGTTGACAAGCTGTCGGACCGAATGCAATGATTAGACAAACATTACATGGTCCTGAGACTTCCACAGACAATATATGTAATTTTAAAAAAATATTTGGAACAGTTTCAACCAGAATAACAAAACATGAAAAAATGGCCTACCCAACCTGTAAGCAGCACAACTGTTGTCAACATTGATAATTATAATAATAATAATAATAATAATAATAATAATAATAATAATAATAATAATGAATATTATTTATATATATATAATTATATATAGTATCAAATCAGCATATTAGAATGATTTCTGAAGGATCATGTGAGACTGAAGACTGGAGTAATGATGCAAAAACTGCAGCTTTGCCATCACAGGAACAAATTAATTATATACATAATGATACCATTAAAATATATTTAAATAGAAAACATTATTTTAAATTATAATATTTCACAATATTACTGTTTTTACGGTATTTGTGATCAAATAAATAGGCTAAAGCCATCTAGCATAAATCTTATTGACCCCTAAAATTTGAACTGTCTGATCGAAAATGCTTCTGACCCATTAGCCTATCGTGTGCCTAAAACAAAGGTCGCTGAGGTATTTTGATCTAACATCATTTTGTAAATGTTGAGTAACATTTACAAAATGATGTTAGATCAAAATACCTCAGCGACCTTTGTTTTAGGCACACGATAGGCTAATGGGTCAGAAGCATTTTCTAGTGCAAAGCGAAAAACAGGTGTTTATGAAAGTACCGCGGTGGTTGTGGTTGCTATTGAGGTGAGCGCTGCAGAAGTTTGATAAAGCAGAAACGGAGAGTGAAAATAAACCCACAAGGGGGCAATATTGCTCAGGTTTCTCATAATGGAAGTCATTACATAAGTTGTAAAATTACTAACAGAATGTTTTGTGTGCTTCTCAGTTTGGAAGGGAAATCTTATCCAATACCTCACACTCTTATGGAAATGGACTGAAAATCAGTTATGGATTTTGAAAAAGAAAAGGGAAAAAAAGGAATGAATGTCGTATAGTTTTAAAGAGATAAAGAACTCCACAACTGCAAAGGACTGTTATGCAAGAAAAATAATTTATTTTAATGATATACCTTTTACCACATAGGCAAGACATACTGCAGCTGATTAAAGATCCCACAGCAACCTTCATTTCTGCTGGAAGGTGAGGTCTATAATATGTACATTTTAAAATGTCTTTCCAAGGAAAAAATTAACAAAAATATAATTTTCATTGAGGAACCTTCCCATCCTGTCTTTTTTTTCTCTTCCCAAAGAACAAGGGCAATCTGCAATTTTTAAAGCTTTTCCCATTCAATCTGGCAATGCGTGAAGCGGGAGTTGTCAACTTGCGATGACAAGAATTGATTAAAAGTCGTTGGCTTCACTTGACAGCAACCAGATGGTTGTTAGCAAAGCAAACTTGTTCTGGACTTTTTTCTCCCGTAGTTGGCACATTTCACTCTGTATACCAAAATGTGATTCATAATGAACCCCTATCGGTTATGCGAGGAAAAGGGAGATGAGCAGAAAATGGCTTGAGTGAAGTCAGTGAAACTCTAGAGAGGAATTTGTCACTTTTTCATGTCATACTAAATAAAAGTATGTCTCTCCAATGGATACTTGTCTCCCCTCCGTGGGATTTACATTAGTGATGCACAGGGCTTCTAACAGTCCACTAAGGTACATTTCTCTATTTTGTTTTGCCCCTTCTCCTTCCACTGTTCCTCCCTCTCTCCTCTGCATGTACCTGTGAGAATACTGTTGACATTTATAGGGTTAAGCACAGGGTACACAAGAGTAGTGATAAATATCATAGTAGTAAATCCTAAAAAGAGTAAAAGAAACTCTGCATACTTCTACGGAAGTGCAATACCAAGGCATTTAAAAACACAGAGGCTTCACGCCAGAGTACAAGGCAAATAAACACTGGTTGTCTGACTTTTTTTTCATTCACTAAATATTTAAAACAAGTGTCACACACTATTTTAATGTGGTGGTATTCTGTCTCTTTTTTCACGTTATGCTTTTCATATTGTCGGAATACCTGAACGACTAGTCTGAGAAGATGAATATCAAGAGTTAGAACAGATTTTTGCCAAACACTTCCTGGACTGCTGAGGGCGCTCTGGCTCAATAGCACCAGGTTTCTGTCCATTGTCTGATTGGGAGCCAGAAGAACAGTCACATGAGGAAGGGGAGCTTCATATGGAATGGTAAGAAGAAGCAGTCTCTGAAGTTTCAGTCTCTGCGGCTGCCTGTTGTAGATTTTCGGTCTGCAGTAGTCTCCAAAATTCCCTTAAAGTAGGATGGTGGTTAGTTAACACAGATGACCTACTTGAGTTCTTGAGTAAATTACCACAAGTGATCAAAGTCTGCAAAGTTTTTGTGCATTCAAACATCGATCTACAATCCGGTCTTCCAGTTGCATGGAGGGCAACCATTAAAAAAGTATTTTCTACTATGTTCTTTTTGGTCAAAAATTGAATCTAAACATAAAGTGTTGTTGAGCTCTGCCACACCCTTTCTTAACATTCACAGGCGTTTACTGCCAGTGCAGACAGAAGGGCAGGTTTGATTCAGCTTTGATGCATAGTTTGAAATGGACATAAATTGAGAAGCTTTGCTCTTGGTTTTGAATTATCCTGTCTAGTGAGATGATCTGGAATTGTGGTATTTAGAGCTGTCTAATTTTCTGGGATGTGGGGGCAAGAATGAGAGATGTATCAATCCTGTCATATTTTACCATCCGTAGGCCTTAGCAAATCTCGTCCCTGATACTTTGTGTTGACGAGTAAAATCTCTGTGAAGCCACGAGGGTTTGAGCTGCAAAGAAACCCCTGAGAGATTTGACGCGATGTACGGCCAGCACCAAACCAATGACTCTGTGGTAACACTTACTTGCCCCTCTTCTGTAGCCCAGTGTCCTCTCCCTTGTCTCCCACTTCCGGTTTTATTCCGTCATTTTGTACCGTCAACAAATGTTCTTTTCTAAGGTATTTTTTGACTATGTCAATTTTGATTGGTTGTATGTTGGGCACAATTATAGCTATATGCTGTCTGTTTACACTTGTTGTAGTGTGGGAAGATCATTAGATGTGGCTTCATGTGTATTGCATGATGATGGTTCAATATGACCACTTCAATCCATTGTGTGCTGTGAGCTTATAAAATAATAGGCAGTTTCCCAAGAATTGTCACAGATATGGACAGCGTTGTGTCCCTTGCGTCTTTGATCAAGCAGTTACATTTTCGTATATATATATATATATATATATTTATATGTCGTATACATAGTTTTGTACAGATTAAATAAACTCAAGAAGACATTTATATGGCCTTTCATATCTTTTGAAAAAATAACACCGAAAAAGAAACAAGGGAAAATAACAAATATAGCTTTTTGTCATGTAAACTAGTTCCTGTACTGGTGAAAGTGCTTCATTTTTTAGGGGTACCAGACCTTGCTTACAACCTCTGTGGAATGTTTCTCTCTCTGTGGGAGTGAGAATGTCTCTCTCTCTTTTAAAACACAATTATCCTACTAAGACACTTTCTAGTCCACCACTGAAATGGGCAGAGCAGGCTTTGGCCACAAATATAGGCTGGGCTCCTAAAATAGTGAACAGTCTTGAAAATATTTCTTGATGCAGTTTCGATTCAAGAGTTTCATCATCGCATTCATATTTCCAAAATAGCAGATTTCTACGCCAGAATTTTGTATCAGTGGTGGGTTCAGTTTCCTTTAATACTGACTATACTCCACAACAATCTTACATCATCAGTGTGATCCCCTTTTCTGAAAGCAACAACTCAAACCCACTTAATTTCCTTCAGCATGAGGTCTTTGTAAATGAAACCATTTAGATGGGCAGTGGAGCATAGGGAAAACCAGCCATATTGATAGCCAGCATGTGGTTCTCGACAAGTGGAATCACTGGTCCTGCTGAGCTGGTTTTGGTGTGTTTGTCATGCTCCCATCTGGTTGTGACTGAGAGAACTCAGTGACTCGTCGTGCCAAGGGGTTTGTGCTCTTCAGCAACTCCATGGCAGAAACTCGGGTCCCACTGCTGGCTTTGCTGCTCCTCTTCTGGAGAAGAGCCATAAAGTTTTCATTTCGTGAGATTGACCTAGGAGTGGTCCCAAGGCCCAGAGTTCGGAGGTCTGAGCTACTGCTTTTCACGGGTGAGACCAGACACTGCCTGCTTCCAAAAGAATCTGTGGGTTCCTTGCGACCTAGAACTTTCCTCTTTGACCTAGGAAAGCCAGAATAATAAAAAAGTTTTGTTAAAGTTTACAGCAGGGTCCCTCAAATTTGGCACTGGAGGGCCACTGCCCTGCAGGCTTATCTTCAACCCTATTCAAAGACTCATGAGCAAGCTCAATCAAACCAATCAAGGTCTTCTGAGTTACTCAAAATAATAGGTAGGCGAGTTTAATCAGGGCTTGAACTAATCTCTGCCAGGTAAGGCAAGGCAAGGCAAGTTTATTTATATAGCACATTTCATACACGGTGGTAATTCAAAGTGCTTTACATAGAAGAAATGAAAATAATCAAAAGAAATCAGAGTAATTAAAACAGTAATTACGGTAGTGGACATCCAGGGCCAGATTTGAGACATATGCTGTGTATCCCAGTGATACAGTGATATGAATTCACAGAGTTTACGATGAGATCAGATATGAATGGTTGAATAATCAAATTGTATTTCAGATTTCAATTTTGGATTCCAACGATTGTGAAAATATATAATAATAATTGTTTAATGCACTCATTTTATCATATAAATATAAATTATGCACCCCTTTCATTTATAGCTGTGCACTTTCGTCCTTCCCAAAAAAGTCAAACTTAACATCCAAATCAGTAATGTATTGTTGTAAAATGCAGTCTATTAAGCCACGAAAGAGAAATCAATTGAGTACTTGAACACGTAGAGTATAGGCAGCGTGCTGTGTGTGTACCCTGAGACGAAGCAAAACACAAAAAAGTAAAGTATACTTTGGGCTTCGAGTTTGAGCCTAAACGGTCAAATACCCACAGAAATGTGTCTTGGAAAAAATTGTTTCCAGCAAAACATAGATATATCATTATATATATATATATATATATATATATATATATATATATATATATATATATATATATATATATATATATATATATATATATATATTATTACTATGAAATAAAATTATTTCCACAGAGGCAGGAATAGTACTTTGTAGAAGAAAAAAATATAAAACCTAAATAGTCAAAACAGTCTCTCCGAAACATATCGAGTATATAAACTGTAAAAAGTAAAAAAAAATTACCTGAAGAGTTATTGTTAATTTGTGAATAGTTTTAATACATCTTTAATTGACAAAAATGATTTACAAGATGACTTTTATATAAAAAAATGCAAGTTGTTACCACTGCACTAGAAGACATCGCTCCTGACATCAGGTAAAAGACCATATCCGCATGTGTGCTCATTATGCTAGATTACACCCAACTGTGAGTAACTTTGGTCAGACAGAAATAGTTAAATGAATCAATGTGAATGTTAAACCAATTCTGTACCTGTGAATGATGGTGAAGAGGTCCTCAGTGGTATGAGTTGTGGGTGTGTGGCCAGATACATCGTCGTCTGTTTCCTCTGTAATGTGTAGTTCGGTCTTGTCAACTGCAGAGTTGTTCTCTTCCAATATTTCTGTTTCTGCATAAGTTTCTATGGAGCAGAATTTTTAAAAGAACACAAATTAAACCACAAACTGACTATACCTAAATAAAACAGTATTTGTTTAAATTAACATCTTAACTGAAAATTTAAAAAATGTTTAACCTTTTACTGTCTCTGCTGGAGGTGTCTCTCTTTCCGTAATTTGTTGAGAACCTGAATCTTTTGAACTATCCTCTTCAACTACCACATCATTCTCCTGATTTTCAAAGGTCTCATAACTTTCAGAATATTTATGGTTTCCATGTAAAATTAGCTTTGCAGGATCCTCTTGATCTTCATCTTTAAGCAAATCTCCCTCAATCTCAGATGTTGATGGACTTGTAGGTGACTGGGAGATGCTATCGGAAAGCAGAGTTTGCCTCTCTGCACCGCCATTGGTCTGGCTGCTTGGAGAGGGCAGAAGAAGGACATTGGGTTTTTTGGGCACTGGAGGAGGTACCTTAGGCTTTCTTTTGTCTAATTCTGCTAAACAGGATATTGTCATTCTACTTGGAAGGGTCTTACATTTGTCCTCTCTCTCTGGGCTACTTGGGGATGGAAGATCTTCCTCAATGGGAATCCCATGCTCCAGGTCAAACTCGGGGAGAGGAGGTACATAGGTGCGGAGTGGCTCTTGAGAGGCTATTGCAGATGTGCTGAGTGATGACTGAGCTGGACGTTTAGGTTTGGGCTTTCTTACAACCATATAGATGTTACCCACAGGCATGGGTCGGTCCACAGGGGAAGATGGAGGAGATTCAAGTGCCAGAGGGGACGATGAGGGAGATTTAAGCATCAAATTCATGGGTCGTTTAGGTAGAGGCGGCTTCATTGCAACTGGTGGCTTTGACTGTTTTGTGTTAGAGGGGGTGATAGGAGGGCTGATATCTCGAATTTGCTCTTCCTCTATAATGTCAGAAGAGCCATCAGGACTGTCCTCAAGTTCTGAGCGGCTTACTGAACGAAGGCGGATGTTTCGCAAGTCTGTTGTGGTAACCACAGGCAGAGAAGACTGACTGGGGCTTAGTTTACCTGGTTTGTTGGCTGTAGATGTGTCAGAATGGCGTCGGCTGGCTTTAGGCTTGGGTTTGACAGAGGACAAATCCAGTTGAGAGTTTGTAGGTAGTTCAAATGAAAGACGTGACCGTGATTTATCCTTTGCAGAAGCTGGGAGGGAAGATTTCCGCTCTGGAATCTTTGGCCGCATCTTGCAGCCAACTGGAGAAGGTCCAGTGATGAGGGTGTTTGATATAGTTGGGGTTGGAGTTTCAGACTGGCTTGAGTAGCCACTGGATGGAGACATGAGACATGGGGGCTTGAAGGGGGATACCTTGGTCTCAGCCTCAATTGAGAGCTGGGATGGAGACGTGGCTCGTGAGGTTGAGGGTGAATTCAGGGATTCTGAGCTGCCCCGCACCTTCATGCACTCAATCACTGTGGTACCTGTGGCTGTGCTTGAACCCGACAGTGAGCGGTAGGGATCGTTGTTGGACTTCCACTCATTGAGCTGCCAGTGAGGAGGAAATCCAAGCTCTGTTTCCCTGTCAGCAGGCTGAGAAATATCAGAAGATGTCTCCAAAATACTGCGGGCTTGATCTGTGTCGTCCTCAGGTTTGGCAATCAGGAACTCAGGCTGGAAGGAATCTTGAATATGGTGATCTCGAGGGATAAAGAGACTCTTGGGTCTGCCATCCCTGAAGCACCCTTCACTGTGGTAGGAGCCCATTCCTCCAACCTCTGATAGGTTTTTCATCAGAGATACACTTCGTACTGGAGGCGGTGGCTTTTTCTTAGATTTCTTTAGTGAGATACTGCGTGAGCGGGACCTCAGTCGACTATCTGTAAAAAAGTCTGAACCTGTGGTCACAGAGACGTTATCAGTGCTCGTGCTATCCTCCGAGCTATTGCTTGGATATAGCAGGGCATAACTCTCACCCTCTGGAACGACAGGGACAGCTTCACCTGGGGAACATATATTATCTGCTGAGCAAAATGATCCAGAGTCTGTTGGTGTTGAAAGTGAACGTTCACGGAACCTGAATATATTGGATCGGGCTGATCTCTTCTCCTGCTCACTTTTGGTATTTCCCGTGACTGCAGTGGAAGCTGTCCCCTCTGTGTCATTCCGTTTCACTATGGCAACCCCACTCCCCTGTGTGAACACACTGTACACCCGGTGCCCACATGGTTCTGAGATGGAGGTGAAGGAACTGGAGTGCGACCCTGAACTCATGGAGAGGCCTGAACTGGTCTGGGATGGACAGATACGACCACCTCCTTCACCTCCTTCACCTCCAGGTGTTAACATTCCAGTTTTAGAAATTGGCTGCTTGGAAGCAGAGCTCGTAAGCAAAGAATAGTTGTAGGAGTCATTCCAGGAAGGAGAGAAAGTGGAACCTTTTGGGCCATTCCAGGAGGGGCTTGGGCACATCAGAGTGGCATGATCCATCATGCCTGATGGGGTCTTCGGGGATGGGGGAACACTGTACTCCAGGTCGCTCTGGGTCTTCCGAAGGGGAATATGCTGTTGGTCCGTGTTTTCGGTGGTGGGCTCCAAAGATCTGGGTTGAGAGGATCCAGGGGAACAGGCACCTTGTATTAGATCAACAGCAAGAATTTTGCTGTCACCTAAAGACAAAATAGTTTTAAAAAAATTGTTTAAAAAGAGAATTTAGTCCTTAATTCTTAGATAAGTAGAATGTTTGTAAAGATTCTGAAAGATGTATTTCAATCAGAACATTGTTAGCTAAACTAAATTACAATCTGTGTGAAATTTTGTCATAGCTTCTGTGTGGCTGTAACAAATATTAGATTTTAGATTTACAAATTACTCTAGATACAAGTCATTGGTCAGTGCCCATTGTCCTTTTCCTGATTATTTCTTTTTGCACTCTAAGACCCTGTCAGTAACTTGCCTAACTTCCTTTTAGTCACCTTGGCAGTGCAGCGTGACATCAGGGCCTGCAACCACACTCCTTGGGCGGCGAACGGTTTTTGGGTTGACCGCTGAATCAGTTCTAAAGGGGGCCCGCAGTTCGCTGTGCCGTGCGGAGTGCTTATCAAAGCTCTGGCCTGAGGCAAGATATGAGATACCAGCTGTCAGGCTAACTGACAGTCTTCAGTCAGATAAATTTGAATTTTTATTAATTATTTTTATGACCTTAAAATGGCTACATAAAAGCTACATTATTCTATACATGTTATGACTGGGCTGAAAAACATTAGCCATGACCGCGTAATCAGAGCTGAGTATGCAATGACAAGCATTTTGGTAAATTTATGAAGAAAAAAGTATATTATGGATAAAAGCAATAGCCAACATGAGGTAGATGGTTAGCTGGAGACTTGATCATGGTGCCAGATTGATCTGGAGAAATGAAATAAGACAATGGACACTGGATAATACATCAAAACAAGACCTAGGCATTGACTAAGGACTATCCAATGGAAGATCTATGTAACTTTCTTTCCTTTCAGTGGGATAATACAACACTGATGTGTTTTCAAGAACTGCATTGGACTGGGTGTTTAATAATTTTAAACATCGGGTGCATGAGGGAGTGCTGTGATAAATGGTCCACCATTCTGCAATGATGAAAGGAGCTGAACATAATGTGCTAATTAAGTCCAGTTCTTTACATGGATACCCCTTTTGTTTCTCAGAAAACAGCTCTCCGAAAACACCCAACAAAACCTCATTTGCTCCCAACACGTGAGCTAGCTTCATTCATGAAAATACCAACAAAACATGAAAAAAATCTTTCTTCCTCCATCCCTGTTGCTCCCACCCATCGGCTACAATTATCTCTCTCTTACTCATTCACTTTCTGTCTGTCTCTCACTCTATGCAGCTTTTTCTGCACCTCCAAGCTAAGCGAAGGAGGGAGAGCTGCATGTTGCCATGGCAACAGCTACCTGTTCATTATCTTTAGTGGGTGAAGAACAGCACCACTTTGGAAATGAGACTCCAGGCTGCCTAAGCACAGCATTATCTGTGTTTATGGATCCAACCAACTCTCCACTGTGTCCAGGACAGAGAGGCTAACAGGAAGGTAGTCAAGAGGGAGAATTAGAGAGATGGGTGTGGGACAGCTGAGACAGAGAGAGAGAGGGAAGGAGAGCAAGAGCACCACTACAACAAGAGCTTTAAACAAAACAAAAAAATAGGGTGAAAGTTTGATAAAGGAGCAAATGCTTTAACATTTAAAGTACATATAAAATGTGAATGCAAGCAATCTTATCTGGTGTGTAAACTCTTAGGAAAGAGAGCATTAGAACTAAGAAATGGGGTTGCCTGTGATGATGTTGATGATAATAATATGATTTGCAAGACCAAAAACATCCAGAACTATTTCAAGCGACCAAGGACTTTCTTATTGGGGATACACAATTGTTCAGTCTATGTCATGCTTGAGTTTCTTTCCCAAATTGTACAGAACATCAGCTGTACACAGTTAAAACTCCATAGTCATACTCCATAATATACACTCATTCCATCAAAAAGGCAAACTTTAATACAGCTAATAAAATGGAGAAATGTTGTAAAACATTTAGCAACAAAGTTCTTAACACATCAATGTCACCTTCAAACAGGCCGTATTTGGGAGACTATAAAAAGACTTTAAAAACATACAGATATACTCAACATGACGGTATTCCAAGTCACCTTTACCTGTGATCTCAATGGGTACAAGGTGAGCTGGAGTATGTCGGCCCAGGTACCAGCGAGGTTTCTCTGCAACAGCTGGACTCAGTGAGGCATTCCAGCCAAGAAGGGACTTCTCTGAACCGCAGGGGGTCGGGTCCTGCGCCCGAACCCCTAAAGTTGTAGTCTCATCCTCACACACCTGCTTATTTGCAGGCTAAAGAGAGAAATAATTTGTAATGAATTATGTAATTATTCAAATGCTTAACCATTTCTGAATATGGATTTTGAGGTTTATTAAGTATGGTATGCTTAAGTATTAAGTATAAATCTGCATGTATAGCAGAATTGGTAAATCTGGTACTAACGAATTATCATTCATAATTAATAATAAATAAGTTCCTTTATATTTAAACACTGAATTTGGGATATTATATTTTTTTTTAGTAAATGATTTTGCAGGATTTCTAAACTACTGTTTGTTTACGCACTCAAAACCACTGACTCAGAGAAGCCTGTAGCTGTTTCCACTCAGGGGACAAACCACATCTAATTAGATTTGCAAACTTTATACAAAAGATGAATGCTTTTTCAGCAAACAAATAAGTTTGTTGGTGGCACACAAGTCAGAATACAGTGACCTCAAAATGCCCAGTAAAACCCTACTTTCATTGGTGTAAGAGCTAAAAAGAAAGCATTACCACAAAAACGAACTCCGTCTTCTTGTTGTTGAGCGAGGAAGGGGATCGGCTGAGAGTGGTTGACGTGTCCTCCGAGCTCTGAGAGGAAGGGTGTCTGAATGTCTGTCCTGTCACTCTGTTATCATACAACTGCTCCTCAAAATCTGAGTAGACACAGACACAACATGCTAGTTTTAAAGGTAGCAGCCAACAGCACTTAGACACACTGAAATCAATTAATGAAATCTCTCTCCCTCTTTGTCAGAAATGTTCCCTAGGGCTCTTGTAAACAGAATGATTACCATTGCATTCATTCCAAGGACTCCCCTCACAAGACCCCACCCCATTCTTGTAGCCATTTTAATCCCCCAAAACATTCTCTTTCACCCCTCCCACTATATACTCAAAAACACACACACAAAAACACTGTTCTTCACTTATCCAAGTCTCTATCCTTTACAGATCAGTAACTGTGTACTGGTTTCTCTATACTCGTGAGAGGTGAACTTTCACAAATGTCTTCAAATGTCAAATAGGGCCGACTGGCTTGTGAGGACATTTAAGTTGTCCTCTACTTGAAAGGCTCTTAAATCGGCCAAATCATGTTGTGATTTAAATCTAAAAATGTCGACAGGATTCTTTAAGGGTTAGGTTGAGGGGTAAGGTAAGAGTAAATGTTATCTTTAGTATAAAATGTTAATGTTAGTATAAAAAGCATTCAGTCTATCAATAGTCCTCAATAATATGGTGTGTGTAATTGTGGGGTGGGGGGGTTGATCCCTCTTGTTCCGAACTCCGATGTCGCACTCTTAGACTTGGGGTTGCCTAGCAATGGTGGGCTGTCTAAGACAATGGCATACCTCCGGAGTCAACAATAGCCCCAAGCCCCAAGTTTAGCCTTGTTGAGTAGAGTCCTCTTCACATGCTGGGACGGAGCAGAACAGAGCACACATCTGAAATCCTAAACCTCCACTAAAATGAGAGTGAGACTGCAGCAAAACTACAGCCTACAGCTGTGCATTGTTACATGCACAACTTTAGAATTTGTGTTGGGATTTTATTTATCATGCCGAATGAAGAGAGTTCTATTCCAGGAATGATACTTGACCATATGGCTTTCAAATTGCCACACTAATGAGATACACAGAAAGACAATCCTGCAGTTAGCCTTAGACCTCAAGTTACTCAGGGAAACACTTGTGCTGAATGCCCTGCAAAGATTGATGGACCAAACCATGTAATCTGATGTGTAAAATCCCAAGGAAAGCAAAGTGAAATATAAAAAAGAGGGTTGTGTTATGGAATGCGTTATGACTTTTAGTTTCCAGCAGCTGTAACAAGACCAACTTCTGCAAACACTGGCCAACATACAAAGAATTCTACACACAAACCACAAAGCAAATTCCTCTTTAATATAATATTAAAGCAATAACCTTCCCACTATATCTACACTACCATTCAAGTTTGGGGTCAATACGATTTTTTTAAACAATACTTGTATTTAGCAAGGATGCATTACATCAATCAAATTGACAGTAAAGACTTTTAAATAGTTTTAAATAATTTCAAATAGATACTGCTATTTTTTTTTTTTTTTTACTTTTTCTTAATCAAAGAAACCTAAAAAAAACATCACAGTTTCCAAATAATATTAAGCAGCACAACTGTTTTCAACATTGATAATACAAGAAATATTTCTTAAGTAGCAAATCAGCATATTAGAATGATTTCACTGTGACACTGAAGACTGGGAAATTCAGCTTTGCAAATTATTTTTTAGAAAATAGAATAGAAAAATAGAAAAAAAAGTTCCTTTAAGTTGTAATAATATTTCACAATATAAGTGTATATTTCTATTAAATAAATTAAGCCTTGGTGACTGTGAGGATAAGAGACTTCTTTCAAAAACCATCCTCTAACTTTTGAACGGTTTTGTGATCTCAAATAGTTCAGCAAAGTTAATCATGTTAATTTAAATATATGCACAACGTTAGAAACACAATGAATGCAGCTACGCATTCATGGAAAGTCATACTAAAGTAAGTTCTAACCAAGAGAGAAGAAAGTAAACTAGATAAAGAGTCAGAACTCACCAAAACAGTGGTTGGATCACACAAGCCTCTGTGGAAGGGTAGGCTTCAAAGACCATATCAAAACTTCAAAGATGATGTATGGGAGAGGGTACCAGAAGCAACAGGGAGTGTGAGTGTGAGTGTGTGAGAGGAGAGAAGGTTTTTCATTCAAACACACCCTCCCCTCCCCTGACCTGATCTTGGGCCAGTCAGTAAAACTAATGGGACTCAGAAATCTCCATTCTTATCAGCCAATCAAATGGCTCGCCTAGACAAGATGCCAACCACTCAAGCGTGTATGAGTGGTCATGAATGACCTCAAAGCATCGCCTAACAAGATGCTCACTGAAAACCAACCATTTATTAAATATGGGTCACTCCTTGTCTTGTGTATGCAGTAGAGGAGTGGAAGAGGTCAAGAGCAACAATGCCCCTTTTCTTGTCAATTTTTAGGCAGTTTGTATCTGGGCAGTAGCTTAAGCAATATGGATGCCTGATCTCTTCAATGTTGCTGGGCCTCTTAGTTTGCAAACATAATATGAGTATGACAGCGAAAGATAACCCTAGTGAAAAAAGTATACTTTATTGTATTCGAAATATATTCCCTTTTTCAATAGTACATTGCAAATATACTAACAATTGTACTATCTTTAAATATATTAAAAGTATATTAGCATCATGCTTTTACCTTTTTTTACAGAACAACTTTTAACATCTTTAAAATAATTGTACTTTAGTATATGTAAAAAATTTATATTTTAGAAAAATATACTTGGAGTGAAAATTCTGTTTATTTTTTAAAGGTGTATTTATTTGCACTTCATTAAAAATATATTTTAGGTATACTTTAACTGTGTGCTGGAAATGATCATTGTAACAATGCATTGAAAGTATACTTTCAAAATACATTATAGTTCCCGATCCAGATCCAGATCCCGATCCAGTTCCCCCTCTCTCTCTCCTACCTCACTTCCTGTCTAGCAACTGTCCCATCCTAATAAAAGGCAAAAACTGCACAAAACAAATCACCATAAAAAAAAAAAAAAAATAAAAAAAAAAAAAATATATATATATATATATATATATATATATATATATATATATATATATATATATATATATATATATATTATACTATACTTTATAATAATTATACTTTAATTTCACTAATCAAGCATGTAATTAGTCCCTACACAGGCATATACTTAAATTATACTAAGTATATTTGAAGTTGTTCCAATTTAGTACACAAAAGTACACTAAATACACTTAAAATGATCCTTTACAACAATATAATACCAACTAAAATATACTTAGTACACAATTAGTTGTTTAACTAACACACTTGAAGTATACTAAATTAGTCTGGCTGCAAGTATACTTAGCATTTTTTTCCCCACCAGGGATGGACAGGACAGTGTTGTTTCCCCATCAAATATTGTGATAACCATTTTATATTATAAAACAAAATCTATTATAATATAATAATTTTTAGGAAATTATAAATAGAGGAACATGCAACAAAAAAGATCAAAGTAACCAACTATATGAAGATACAAATGTATCTTAGGCACATATTCATAGTCCTCAAGATAAGCTGCCAATTAGCCTTTAGATAAAATGTGACGTACTTTTGCAACTAATTGAGCTTTCCAAAACAAGTTCTGTGTTTACTACATGTTGTCCGAATTACATTGTTCAGAAAGTTGCAGGAAATAAATATCTTATGCCTGCTACAGACAGTGCGATTTCAGCAATCCTAAAAGATCATTACAAATCACACTGTACAATGAGGACAACTATTGAATTGTAGACTACGACGCAAGTTAGTATAGAAGAATAAAACGTCATCAGCATGTGCTACTGGTAAACAAATAAAGCAAGATGAATCGCACTTTAGCAATTGTGGTTTTTATGTGCCCTGAAAAAAAGAGGAAGAAAAAGAGGAAGGAGAATATGGACGCGGTCATGGCTAGGGAGAAGAGGCTAACTTGGCATGACATTTTTGTAAATGGAGGTAAGTAGTTTTAAGTTTTAGCACCATGTCACGTTGATCAATGTCATTTCATTTAGCAGTTTTATTGGCTATTCAGCAGACATAGGTTGTAGAAGCCAACACACTTTAAGATGATCACTGTCAGAAAATTATTGCAGGCTATCATGGGTCGCAAGACCATGACAACGGCCATCTTTGATTCTCTCTCTCTGTACGATGTAGGACCACCGTTTAGGACCCACGACCGCAGAAATCACCACGATTGGTCATCTTTAGTCTAGGACAGCCCAAAATCGTACAATGTGTACCAGGCATAAGGAAGATATTCTGTCAGGCCATAACCACCATAGACATTGAGGGGGAGATGTTTCCCTCAATATTCAGATTATATTCAGACATTTAAGTTGCTTAGACATTGACTATTCGATGAAGTCAATCAACGGGTTTCTTAGTCTTTAACTTTTCTTGCTCCCCTCAGTCTTCACATTTGGCTACATCCTTGAATGGCAGACAGACATATGCAATGGCAAATTGCTGTTTATGCACACAGCAGTGCCACACATTCATAAACACTGACCACCCACTCACTGTTGTTTAAGCAACAGCTGCCCAGTTGATCTGATTTTAAACCAGAATAGCATCTCATACCTCACAGAAACATATTAATAGCTGACATCAAACAAGAAAGAGATAAAAGAGGGAAATTCAACCATGTACAGTCACACACACACACAGCGACAGGAGTCAAGAGCATTGACATATTCATTCAGCGAACGAAAAAGCCAAAAGAGAAAGGGAGACTGTGTGTATTCTCTACAAATGGAAATGAATCTAATGGATCATAAGGAAGGACGAAGTATGAGTCAGAAATAGAGGGGGAATGATGGGAGACGAGGGGAGAGAAAACATGAGGATGCTCGGAGGAAAAGAAAAACAAATAGTGCCTCTCTTACACGCACTGGGAAACACAGAATGGGAATGGATGTGGAAGATATTGGCAAACAGCACGCATGCAAGGAAAAGCAAAACACACACCCACAAAAACAAAACGAAAACACACAGGCAGATCCAGGCAGGCAGGGACGATCGTGGCACCGTAACACACAGACGAAGCGCCTGCAGCTGACTCTCTTACCTTGAAGCAGACTCTGTAGGTTCAGCTGAGCCTCCTGGTGCAGTTCCTGCACACACTCCGGCCTACTCCACGAGCCGAACACATTCACATGCTGTTGCCATGACGATTGGAAGTGGGCCGTTCGTTTGCTCTCCGAGTCCAAGTTGGTGGCGGCTGGCAGAGAGAGAGACAGAGGGAGGGGAGAAGAACAAGAGATACAGATAGAAGGAGGAAGTGAGGGCAAGAGAAAGGGAGAGAGAGAGAGATGCGGAAAGGAGGGAGGGGAGAAAAAAGATACATAAATAAAAACTGATACAATTTGCATATCTTTTTATATATTTGCCTACTACGGCAGCAGAGAGGTGGAGACATCCAACGAATCAACTGAACACTAGATTTGCGATCCTGTAATCATGACAATTAATTCATTACAAACCTAATATGTTTTTCTGTCTGACAAATTATACTGGAGACCCAACAGAAAGAGCATGCATTGATAGAGCGAACAATGTTTTTTCTCTTTTGGTTACTGGTAGTGCAGCAGCATCTGTAGACTTAAGGCCCGTTCACACCAAGGATGATAACTATAATGATAACAATAAATTACTAATAATTGTTCTAATTCTATGAGAATAGGGAAGTCCACACTCCACACCACAACTAACACAGAGGAATGATATCGTTGGAATCATTTTTTAGAAATTTTTTTTTTTCAACTGATCAACGATTAAAGCATTGTCAGTTAATCAGAATCCACTGACTTTAAAGAACTCAAGCTTTTAATAATAAACTGAACATTATCGTCTTTTGTTGTGGATGCTAATGCAGTTATCGTTATAGTTATCTGACCAGAGTTAGATTTGACTGCTTAGAATAATTTGTTTACATATTATAGACTGCTGAAATATCTAGTTCAGTCATGAATCTCTTACCACATGGCAAATGCTGATTGGCCTCTGCTAACCCTGCAGCCAATAAGATTGCTTGCTCAACATTTAAATAGAATGGTTTATTGTTTACTGTAATGGCGCTTTTCCACTGCATGGTACGGCTCACTTTTGGGGGATTTTCCCCTGTGTATGGTACCTAGTACCTCAAGCATGGCCCTGCGGTCCTCGAGGGCCACTGTCCTGCAGAGTTTAGCTCCAACCCTAATTAAACACACCTGAACAAGCTAACCAATGTTTTCAGGATTACTAAAAAATAATTTTTGTCAGGGTTGGAGCTAAACTCTGCAGGACAGTGGCCCTCAAGGACCGGAGTTGCCCATCCATTTTAGTACCACCTCGGTTAAGGTTCCAAGCAAGCCGTACCAATACTAAAATGTGATGTGTAAACACTGCAGATCACTGATTGGTCGGAGAGGATCGTCACTACCAGCATCATTGGATTTGCATAGTTTGGATTTGGCGCAACCATAACGATCAGTCTATAATCCCACACACTTTGAAGCGGTACTAAACTGCAGTGGAAAAACAAACCGAGCCAAAGTAAAGCGAACCGAGCCGTACCGAGCCATACCATGCAGTGGAAAAGCACCACTAGCTAGTCCTGCAGCGTGCCATCAGAGTTCCTCTGAAACCCTCCACCTCCCCAGCTCCACCTGCCTATCTGCAACAGGATTTATGTATGTCTATTTAAGCAGCAGCATATTTTACATGCTCACAGCAGCATGTCTACGTACTTGCTCTGAAGCAGCAGCGTAGCAGAACTAGTCTGTAAAGACCATAATACATTAACATGTCATATTCAATAACATGCTATTTGAATTGTGAAACTTATTTTGGTAAACAAAAAAGAATCAGAATACGAGATTACATTGTGACTAATAGACATGTCACACAGTAGGTTTTTATTGGAATGGTGAGGGCAAAATGATTCATACATTTTTTATACTTTCATAATTCTGCATACTAACAACACATCTTTATTTAAAGCTTACTGCCAGAGAGTAGAGAGATAGAAAGACACGGATGAAAAAGGACGCTCACTCATCTCCCGAGAGGTTAACTGAGCACACTTAATTACAACTTCAGCACTAGTTCTCCAAGAGGAAATTAATATGCTATTTTTTCCTCTTACGCAACTCTGACTGATCTTCAAAGCATAAAGATTGATGGAATTCAAAGCAAAGTCAACATGTTGAGGATCAGGACAAACAGAAGGGGCTATATACACACACAAAAAAATGGTGTATAAACAATTTTCACTCAGAAATGGCTAGAAAACCTCACAATGAATTAGAAAGAAATAGCAAGAAAAACATTCTATTAAAACATAAAAAATATTGTATAAAGACTGAAATAGTGTTTTCTTGTAAAACATACTCCAATAATGTTTTTTAATGTTGTTGTTGTTGTTTTAATTTACATAGATTTTTATTTATTTATGACTGTGTAGGAATGAGAAAATAAGACAGTTAGCCTGGGCTGATGTTCTAGAAGTCATTCACGGTAAGTCTTCTGTCTGGATCAGACACAATACTTTTAAGATACAAAGTATTGTATCTAGCAACATGTAGGTTGCTCAGCCAACCTACATGTACATTTGATTTTGGGCTATCAGTAAAATACAATCAGTCCACAGAAAAACAAAACAAGAAAAAAAAAACTGAATCCTAATTACTTCCGTAGTGGAGCAACCGCAGTAAGATTAAGGAAACAATCTCATGTTAAAGGTGTAAAATCTTTCCATGTTTCCATTTCCTGCTGCAGCATCTGAACTCCCCTGTACTCAGTCACATGCATGCTACGCTAAATTAGCCCAATGTTCTCACCTTCATTAGCAGATGATTAACGTGCATGAGCTGAATCTTTGAACTACAGGACATTAAACATGGCATGATGTTTCTACATGACGACTCTAATGACAGAAGCTATTTTTTTTTGAGAACCTACTTGGCTTTTTCACATGCAGAAATAGCACGTCATGCAGGCCATAATGATCACGCTGTGTTGATTCAAAGCATATTGTGTATATTTTGGTTATACTAGGCCTGCTTCCAGAAACTCTAAATAATGTATTTGTTTCTTGTGTCTGTTTGCTCTTCTAAGTGGCATATTCAGCTAAAAGAAGACGGCCAAGAGAAACAAAGAGAAACGACCAGGCTGCTGCTGTTACTCACTTCAACATTTACAGGCATTTTGTCTCAACTCTTCTCATTGAGCAGAATGTATCCGGAGGATATTTGTCAGACTTGACTGCTGGTACAACATCACATATACAGCACATAAAGTGCCGAAAGTTGAGAAGACTTTGTAACTAAAGCCTTACAAACCCAGAGGAGAAAAACATCCTCAGTAATCTCACATACAGTATGCCTTCATCTAGGGTTTCAGAAGAGATCTCAACAATGTCTCAAACTGTGCTCAGATCTGCCACATTTAGCTGCAGAAAAAATACTTTAAAATAGTTCAGGGTGAACTTAAATAGTTTTCATCAAATTCTTCAGCTCTATACTTTTAATATGTGTCTACAATATCTACAATATATGTATTTTAATATATGTCTAATGGTATTTTACAAAATTAATATTTCAATAAGACATAAATCTCCTGAGGGATAGGTGTAAACATTTATACTATAATTAAAGGGATAGTTCACCCAAGAGTGAGGGGAATTAAAATAAATGTTCATAGTGTTTATAATGTGGCAAAAGTTTTGTTTTATTTACTGGTATTTTATATTATCCTTACGCCTGGTTTCACAGACAGGGCTTAGATTAAGCCAGGATTAGGTTTTAGTTCAATTAAGACATTTAAGTAGCTTTTATAAACGTGCCTTAGAAAAAAAAACATTACTGGTGTGCATCTTGAGACAAAATAAAGATGCTTTCAGTTAAAACAGCTCAAACATGCATTTTAGTCTGGGACTAGCTTAAGCCTCGTCTGTGAAACAGGCCATTCATGTAATAATAACGTGACTTGTTCACCGATGCGACTCAACCTCGTGTTGTTCCAAACCCATAAGTATTTAATTAATCGTCGAAGGCCCTTTTTATCAGATGTTCTCATGATTTTAACCCAAGCTTGACTAGGCTCTTTATTACACACGTCTTTAGAAACATGATGATAGAAGTGTGCACATATCCAATATGAGTAAAGAAGAATACACTTGTAAAAGGGTGTTTGTGTCCCTCACCAACCCATATTGGCTTGCACAATTTTCTCACATACACGCAGGAATCAAATTGTGTTTTTGCTCTGTGATTGTACAGAGTGTGCTGCCAAAAGCAATTACTCTCACAGGATAATTGTAGTGGCATGAATCCCAATCCAAACTCTCTCTCTACCTTCACCCAATCTTTCCCTCTTTTCTTTCACTGATGTGTGAGATTGAAGCCTTTCCACACCGTCAAGCAGGACTAGAGCCCTTGATGGTTTTTTTACTGGGTGCACATTGAAAATGTACATAGCAGCACCGAACGTGAGGCGATAGTGATCTAAAAATGTCCGACGGAGTTAAGGGAAGGTTCATGACAACATCACCACCACACCTGGACAAGCACCAATAAGAAGCTGTGAAACACTGCAGTGAATGAAGGTGATTTACACCAGCAGATGGTGTGTACGAGACAAAACCAATCTCAGTCTTCAAAGTGATTGTATAAAACAGACGCTCAATTAATTAAATCGATCAGTAAATGATGAAAACACTAACATCCGCTCTCAGCTGCCACATCTGCACAGAAACAGTCGGCTGAGGTTTGGAAACTACGATGCAAGTGTGAAATCAACGCATAAAGCATAAGCCAGGCTCACATCCTACAGTACATGGACACAGCTCATATTTATGGAAATGTGTCTATCTGTTGTCTTTCTCTCCAAGGTAACTGTATCTACAGTGTGATGGAGGAGCTGTGAGCACTGACAGAGTAAAAAATTCTTATATTGGATCTTTATATCTTTCTATATTTGAAGACAAAGCTCTTTTTTCTTTCCTTTGTTGATCCATTTTCTCTTGAAATAGGAAGATGGGCAAGACATATCAAAGCTACACTTGACAGCTTGTACCTGGGACGAATGAAATTAAGAAACTTGCAAAATGAATTTCAGCCACTTTCAGTTCACATAACTGATGACACACAAACAAACCATAATTTGCTACTTGTTACTGCTAAATAAGGCAGGTGGTATTTACATTTTAAAGGGAGAGACATTTTTATACTAGAGAGTGATCTATTGAGCAAAAATGTACAAGTCATCAAATTTTCTGTCTGTGTAACCAGAGGAGAAAGCGGTCATTCACACAGAAGTAAAATTAAAACAAACACACACACACACACACACACACACACACACACACACACACACACACACACACACACACACACACACACACACACACACACACACACACACACAGTGAAAGTGAAATTGCAGTGAAATCAAAAAAATGCATTCTGTTTGTATGGCCCCAAAGACTTAAAATTTCAAATACTTATATCTGATAAATCATTATAAAGTGATTTAACAACTTTTTTCATGCTATACAACAGGGTGTAACAAAATTACACTAGCGTATAGATTAGCTCAAAGCCCATATGTCCTGGTCATAGATGCAAAGAAGTAGAATAGAATAGAACAGAATAGAATAGAATAGAATAAAATAAATGGATGGATGGATGGATGTAGAATAGATAGGGATGGATGAATGGATGCAGAATAGAATAGGATGGATGGATGGATGGATGTAGAATAGAATTGGATAGATGGATGTAGAATAGAATAGGATAGATGGATAGATAGATGGATGTACAAGAGAATATGATGAATGGATGGATGTAGAAGAGAATGGGATGGATGGATGTACAAGAGATTGGAATGGATGGATGGATGATTGATGTAGAAGAGAATAGGATGGATGGGTGGATGGATGGATGGATGTAGAAGAGAATAGGATGGATGGGTGGATGGATGTAGAAGAGAATAGGATGGATGGATGGATGTAGAAGAGAATAGAATGGATGGATGTAGAAGAGAATAGGATGGATAGATGGATGGATGGGTGGATGGACGGATGTAGAAGAGAATAGGATGGATGGGTGGATGGATGGATGGATGTAGAAGAGAATAGGATGGATGGATGTAGAAGAGAATAGGATGGATAGATGGATGGATGGGTGGATGGACGGATGTAGAAGAGAATAGGATGGATAGATGGATGGATGGATGGATGGGTGGATGGATGGATGTAGAAGAGAATAGGATGGATGGGTGGATGGATGTAGAAGAGAATAGGGTGGATAGATGGATGGATGTAGAAGAGAATAGAATGGATGGATGTAGAAGAGAATAGGATGGATAGATGGATGGATGGGTGGATGGACGGATGTAGAAGAGAATAGGATGGATAGATGGATGGATGGATGGATGGGTGGATGGATGGATGTAGAAGAGAATAGGATGGATGGGTGGATGGATGTAGAAGAGAATAGGATGGATGGATGGATGTAGAATAGAATAGGATGGATGGATGTAGAAGAGAATAGGATGGATGGATGGATGGATGTAGAAGAGAATAGGGTGGATAGATGGATGGATGTAGAAGAGAATAGGATGGATAGATGGATGGATGGATGGGTGGATGGATGGATGTAGAAGAGAATAGAATGGATGGATGTAGAAGAGAATAGGATGGACGGATGGATGGATGTAGAAGAGAATAGGGTGGATAGATGGATGGATGTAGAAGAGAATAGGATGGATAGATGGATGGATGGATGGATGGGTGGATGGATGGATGTAGAAGAGAATAGAATGGATGGATGTAGAAGAGAATAGGATGGATAGATGGATGGATGGGTGGATGGACGGATGTAGAAGAGAATAGGATGGATAGATGGATGGATGGGTGGATGGATGGATGTAGAAGAGAATAGGATGGATGGGTGGATGGATGTAGAAGAGAATAGGATGGATGGATGGATGTAGAATAGAATAGGATGGATGGATGTAGAAGAGAATAGGATGGATGGATGTAGAAGAGAATAGGATGGATGGATGGATGTAGAAGAGAATAGGGTGGATAGATGGATGGATGTAGAAGAGAATAGGATGGATGGATGTAGAAGAGAATAGGATGGATGGATGGATGGATGGAGAACTTGATGGATGGACTCTACTCTCACACACAATAGAGGCATTATTTTTCTCATGGCCACAATCTCACCACACGAGTTAGCACACACAGGTTCCATGACACCTCCTCCATTCCACATGTTTTCCACAGAAACATGGCACTGAGTGTTGTGAGGCTGTGATGTGTTTGCATATGCTGCAGTGTTGCTCCCAGCAGTGCTGACTGTAGTGACTGCCGCTTCCTCTGCACTGCTTCACCCCTCCCCGTCTGTTTCCTCCGGTGCCAGTGAGCGTGTGTGAACGACAAGTGCTGAAAGACAGACTATTAGTGAAAGTGTGTCTATGTGTCAGTATGTCTGATAAACAAACATGCACAAGCTCCAAAGAGGAAGTGTGCGGAGGAAAGGAAATGTGACCACTGGCCCTCTGGAGTTTATCTTTCCCTGGTCCTCCTCTCATCCTCTCCAATACTCTATCCCTCATATACCCTTCGGCCTTATCCATCTACTCATGTTCCTCTGAACATAAAGAGTACAAACTATGTTGCAGATGAGCCCAAATGTGGTGACATTATTCATAAGAGTAAAGATTAGACAGGCATCACAAAACACTTTGACAAGAGGTTACAGCACTGATCGGAAAAGCTGTTTTTCTATGTTTATTGATAGAATAAAATGCAGTGATTCATTTTTATTAGGCCTGACCTTTATTCAAAATGACACATGGCTGCAGTACATTTGTGCACAACAAAGAAACAGAATATGAATATAATGATTGTTTTTAAACATTTTTCTAATATAATATAATGAAAGTTGACAGTCAATCAGAATTCACCCAACTTTAAAGAGCTAAAGCATTTAAAGTGGCAGATGACAACTGCAGCATACGCTTATTATAAAAAAGAAGCTTTTCGTCCATTGGTGTGGCCACTAAAATAGTTATCATTGTAGTTACCGTTATCAGTGTGCGCAAGCCTTTACTGCATAAACTGTACCTACCTTTATTTCTGCATTTTAAAAGTACACTATGGAAACTTTGGGTGGGTAAAATTTAACAAAATTTAAAAAGTTCTATTTTTTATTAAGTGTTTAAAACGGTCGGACTCACTGTGTCAGGGGTCTGTCACTTCTGCCTAGTCTATTTCTTGGTTTTGTGACAGAGCCCTGACACTCCTGTTTTGTCTTGTCTGTGTGCCTTGTTTCATGTACTTTCATGTCATGTTTTGTGTGAACACGTGGCTTATGAGTGTTCTCATTGGCTGCGTGTTCATGTCTCATTTTGTGTGAGCACCTGGCTTGTGATTTGTTTTACTGGCCATGTGCTTGTGTTTTTTGTCATGTTTGGTGTGAGCACATGGCTTGTTATGTTTCCTTGTGCCATGTGCTCTCCTGTTGATTGTCTAGCCCCTCCCATCTTGTAACCTGATTGATTAATTTGCCCAACCTGTCCTCCTTCGTTACCTCCTTTGTTTGTTCTCCCTATTTATTCTCCTTGTGTCCTGTGCTGTTTCGTCGTCGTATGTTCGCTCATTTCACCACCATCACCTGACACACTGTGGTAAGCCTACAATTAATGACTGATTTTGGATCGGTTGGATTTTATGGGAAATTTCAGGTTTACATCTTTTGTCTTTTTGTGTTTATCATGTTTGTAAACAGGAAAAAGAATGTCCAGCTACTATGGCAACTTGCTCAACCAACATCTTTATAACACATCTTGTTGGACTTTATCATTGCTAGCAATGATCACCAAATTTATCCATGCAGAAAAGCAGTGTTGAAGCACAACTGATGTTTGTTTTGTTTTTTTAAAGTAACTTGCAATTTTATGTTTCAACCACAGATGGCAATAGAGAGGTCAAAGTCCCAAAGAGCACTTTCTAGCCGCCTGGAATAAAAGAAAATATTTGGTCACATTTTATATTAGGTGTCTTTAACTACTATGTACTTACATAGTACTTACTTATAAAAAAAATAAGTGTTAGGTACAATGTACTTTTTTCATACTGTAAAACACTTGCAATTTCTGCACTTGAGGTGGGATAGAGTTAAGGTTAGGGACAGGTTTCGTAATTTGGTTGGGTTTACGGGTTGGTTAACCTATAAGGGAAGGGCCATTATAGATGCGATGACAAAAAATAATTAAGCTGTAATTATATTGAGGTATTTTTTCAATGTAAACACATGTATGTACACAATAAATGTATTGTTTCAAATGATTAATTTAAATGTTAGTACATAGTAGTTAAACACACTTCATAATATCAAATATTTTAGGTCAAAATAAGTAATTACACCCTTCACCCTCAAATCAGTTCTGAAAGCCACACATCCCTAACAGCACTTGAATGAAACACACATGAACAGTACGTCAGTAAACACTGAAAGCATGGTTGGCAAATACACTGTCCCATATGATTTCCATGCAGAGTTTGGTTCTAAATGCCTTCACCTTGTAAATAGCCTAAGTAGCAGAATCAGATCACACATGCACTTAAAGTGGGATAATGTTTTTCTCACAGGTCCTCTTCTCAGGGTAAATACATGCTAAACCAAGATGAGAAAATCACTTTAAGGAAAAGGCTGTGTCACTAACAGTAAAAATATTTTAAAAAACAGACAGTACCAGCTCTGACAGCCTGTGTGAAGGAAGTGGGATATAATCTAAGAAAGCAGATAGCAGGATGAAGCAGATATGCGTATGTATACAAGCTGACAAAATGTTTGAAATTCCCGACAGAAAATCCACCGGTCTGAAGCAGAGAGTTAGTGTCCATGCATGAGTGGGCTAGAAATGACTCAATCAAAAGGAAAGGCAAGAGACATATTCCCCCTGAAAAACAGAATGAGCTCATGCTACAAATGCTGTGAACCTTTGTCCAATTTCCGCTTTTATACGTGTTAGGTGGTGGCTGATGGGGATTAATGTTGTACAGAGTCATACTGTGGTGTCAGAGCCAAAGCCTGATCTGCTGCTTATAGCAGTTAGCACCATTATAACTCTCATTTGGTGAAGCTTTTAAATTATGTCCAAACAAGGAATGAATCACACTGGCTACCAGCATTTCTGCTAAGAAAACTATGGTTCATTCTGGTGCAACCAGTAGTTAATGTCAACAACACAAAGAAATGTGAACTCATGAGAAATCAGTAGTTTGCATTACACGAAAGACATGTTTAATTTCATTCCGGCTCTTATAAGGGAATCAGTCAGGGTTGTAGACTAGAAGTCTAATTGACGTTTTGATTGTTGTGATTGGCTAAGGTGACCTCTATTTTCCGTCCCTTGCTTTGTTGACACAAAAATCTAGTACAATCCAACAGGAAAGCTTTATTATGATGTCATTTGTTGACCTGGTTTATTTTGGCTCTGGGTCCTGTAGTATCCACTCAACCTGACTTCAAACTGGACAAAAAATCCCAGGCTTCTTTGAGCTTTCACAGGCACAACATTTAAGCACTTTCTCATTTACAGTAGGATCTGGCATGCTGCACTTGCTCAAAAAGCCCTCGTTATACCTGTGTGAATAAGCATTCAGAGGACTCAAATTGCGTGTGTACGTGTGTGTTTGCGTGCGTGTGTGTACTCTCAGAAAACCTTTAGGGGTAAAACAACTTGTCACTGGAGCTGCAAGGAATGTTGTACCTTATCTACCCTAAAAGGTTCATAGGAGAAAGGTTCACCCCATTCTGTGTTTCAGGGTACTGCTCCAGTGGCAAGCCGTTGTACCCCGCCTAAAGGTACAATGTTTGCACATTTTTTTCTGACACAGTACATGTCACACTTGGGTCTATAATAAACTCTATAGCAAAAGAGCTGTCAGATGCAGCTTGAAGAAAGCTCAAAACATAGAAGCATCTAAAATAATCTTTTAATATCTTGTTCATGCAAAAATGCAAGAGTATTTAAAAAATCTGCTGGGGGACAAAAACAAACTGAAATAAATAAAATGGTCCTGCTACATTACAACGGAGTGGTGCAGGGGTAACGTCAAAACCTGGAAGACGAATTCATCACTGGTTCCCTTGAGATTTTCCTATTGCGTTTTTATAATGGGTCCGTGGTAAACATAACTTGACAATACCTGAATGTTTTGCTCTACAGAGTAAACTTCACACACTCACACCACAAACGTTCTTATCTAGTTACTTATTACAAAAATTTTAAAAAAAATAAACATTCGATATGGTTGTGTGTAACGTTGTACAGCAAAACATTCAAATATCGTCCAATTATGTTTACCACAGACTTTATTTTACTCATAAATTGAAAAACCCCATTATAAAACCCCATAGGAAAATCTCAAGGGAACCAGTGTGGAATTAGCACCACTGATACAAAGTAAGAAAACATTCTGCCGTTCAAGACTTAACAAATCTGGGGTTTAAAATTATACTTTCTGGGAAAATAAAGATAAAGGTGCACTTGGCATACCATAAAATGCACACATACACATATTGAAATATTATTAAATTGAGGTAAGTTAATGACAAGCTGACTGTACGTTTTTCCTCTTATTACACAGCTACTTACCAAATAAATACATAGTAATTGAGTTTAAATAATTTCATTACATGAGAAGAAAGAGACCGCAGAGTGAAATGAGAGACATGAAACTAGCACAACTATGTAGGAAGACTGTTGCCTGGGACAACAGTTAATTAACGGTCAGTTTAACAGTCATTATACAAAAATATTCAACCTCAGTACGCCTCAACTGACTAATTAAAATAAAGTATTTCAGCGAGCCATGTAATAACCATTGCTAATACTTAGACATACAGTTTATACACACAATAAAGAAGAATAGAAACCAATGCTCTTTAGATAACTTCCAGGATCTATTGTCCCAACAACAGTACTGACAGGAAAGTGCACTTCATCCACTTCCTGTCACAGCTAGCACACAGACTCTGTGATGAAAAGAGATCTGTGAAGGTGTAGATGAATGAGAGTAACAGGAGAAGTAGATATAGAGGGAGTGAGCTGTCAGTTCGTTCCTCAGGGAAGGACTTGCATGGACCTGAACACAGAGGTCAAAGACAGGCAAAAGTCTGGAGGACGCAGCTCTAATGTGCTGACAACAGGATTTAGGCATCTAGAGTTAGTCCAACATAAAAGAACAAGTTCTGCCCTTACACTAACCTACTGAGACATAAATAAATGACAGCTTGGTAAAGGGTAAAGCTAGAAGGGACTTCTTCAGACTGAGCTTCTTACTGTATATAGATAGAGCAACATTGCTTATTTATGACTGTTTCCAATTATTATAATGATTAGAGGGATAGTTTGCCTGAAACTGAAAATTCTGTCATCAATTACTGACCATCATGTTCTTCATACCTTCTGTTCATCATTGAAACACAAATACTATTTTTTAACATTCTCTCATGTTTGTCCATTAAAGTCCACACAACCAAATGTTTCATGCTTCAAAAAAGCAACCGATTTCCGAAAGTCTTTTGAAAGCAATCGAAGTCTTTTGAAGAGACAAGATCACTTTATATGATGAACAGATTTAATTTAGGCTTAATTCATATTCAAACATTGATCAACACACTCCAGAACAAACTGGTCCTCTGTGTCAAGCAGATGCATTAAATAAGTTTTTGTACCTCTTTAGCAACCACCAAATGGTGCCATTGATTGGCAGACCCAATATTTAAAAAAACTAAAAACTGAAAGAAAAGTTGAAAAGTGTGATTAACACCAGTTAAAATGATGAAATTGTTTGCCTATATCTTTAGAACTGGTACTGTAGTTTTTGTATACGTTTGAGTTGTGATTTTATTAAGTATTTATCTTTTCTATACCTCTATTCCTAATGAAAAAACGAGTATCATTTATAAACTTGTGGCTGCTCAAATATTGTTCATCTCCTCCAGCCTCTAGCACGGTATACAGGCTCGAGAAGGAGAGAAGGTGCAATGAAAGACAGAAATGGAAAGATCACGTGCAAGACAAGGTGCAAAGCAAAGTGTGAAAAGTCACAAATAAAGACTGTTTTTGTGAAAGTGTAGAGAGAGAGAGAGAGAGAGAGAGAGAGAGAGAGAGAGAGAGAGAGAGAGAGAGAGAGAGAGATTGTGCTTGTAAGCAGCTGGCTTTTGCTGGAATGTATCTGTCAGTGGCAAGATCAATAGATGACTGATAAAGACAGAGGTTTGGCAGAAGTCTGAACGCACACTGGAAAACACAAGCACAACACACACACATATACAGACACAGTAGTTGAGCTCTCACTTCAGCTCTCTCTTCTCATGCATTTAGACTGTCAGTCAGGCTGTGTGGCCGCCTGGACTCAAAGACTTCATTTAGAAACTCGTTTGCATAAAAAATTCTATGAGGCTTAATTTTCTCTCCCATTCATTCTACATGCATAATTAGCCAGTGAGCTCTGGAAGATCCTTCCGTGTGTGTGTGTGTGTGTGTGTGTGTGTGTGTGTGTGTGTGTGTGTGTGTGTGTGTGTGTGTGTGTGTGTGTGTGTGTGTGTGTGTGTGTGTGTGTGTGTGTGTGTGTGTGTGTGTGTGTGTGTGCGCACACGTGCGTGCACACGTGCGTGTAATGTTTGAGCAGAGAAACTGCTAGTTGTCATGAATATGTGTTCACTAATTTCTGCATGTTTGCGGGTCTGTATTCAAAACTGGCATTGTGTGTGTCTGTGTAAAATACAGTGAGTGAGTGTGTAATGTTATTATTCCGCATTTGCAGGACTAAGCAGGAATTCAGTGCTGAAATATGAACCCAAGGGAGAGTGAAAACTGGAATGGCAAATGGGCACCAGCTCCATGTCTTGAGCTTCAGCATGTTTTGTATGTGTGTGAGACTGTTATGAATCTCTGTGACCCAGGATCACTTTCACAGAGGTGTGTTATGATTCCATGACCAAGGTGTGCTTCACACACACATACAATGGAACACAAAACAGTACATTCACATGCAGCTTATTCCATTAAATTTGTCAACCAAAACATACTGTTTTTAAGTGATCAACAGTGCAGACTCACAGTTTACACTCTCAAACTCATTATTAAATATGAGATTACAACCTTTGCAACACAAATGCTAACGGTGTAAGCGCACAAATCCTGCTTCAGGAGAGAAGATGATCTCCTATCTCAAAGAAACCCTCTGACAGACGTCCTCCTGCATTACTGTCTGACCTCCCTGTCGCTCTATAGAGAGTCTTTATACTTCCAGCAGTCACGGTGGGTCTCTGAGTTTAAACTATTTAAGAAATTATCCTATTAAGCGCTCTGTGTCAGTCATGGCTCTACAAAGAACATACAGAAAACACAGGATCGCTAACCCTACCTGTTTTTCCTCGGAAGACATCTAGCCTCTCCATAATGACATCCATAGAAGGAAGGAGAGTTAGAGAAAGAAGTGGTCTAGTGGCATAGACCTCTAGAGTTACCAAAATGTGAGTTGGGAGTGAGTGAGGGAGGAAGGGAAGGCGAGAGAGAGGCAGGATACATGAGCACTCAGTGTTTTAGGTCGTCCCCCTCCCCACTCTATTGTCAACGCAGCACTGTTTTCTCCTTCCCATGCTTACGAGTGCCTTCCTGTCCTGCTGGAGGTGACAGGCAAACAGCCAATGAGACGCCTGGAAACGCTCACAGGCAATCACAGCCGCTATAAAGCCAACAAAGTCCAACAACACTGAACATTAACTAACTACTCAAGCAAAACAGTGACCAGGGTCCAAAATTAGCACTCGCCAAGTGACAAATAGGCTTTGGGGAGTTTGTTGCCTGGATAGTAATTTTATATTAAGAAATGCAACATCATATATAACCATATGCATAAACAAACATCTGCTGTGGCACATCCGTCTTCTAAGGACAAAACGTAAATAAGATTTCTAAAATATATATATTGTTCAAGCAAGAATGCATTAAATTGATCAAAAGTGGTAGTGAAAACTATTTATATATATATATATATATATATATATATATATATATCTCTAATATATTTTAAATAAATTCCATTCTTTTGTACTTTCTATTTATCTAAGAATGTTCATCTAAGAATTCGGGTTCGGGTCATTTCCCATCGGCATGCATGACATTGGGGAGTGAATTTTAGACCCTGAACACAATATTATGATTTAAGATTGACAAAATAAAAGGGTTGTATGGTGAAAAAAATCCTATATTATTATCAAATAAATACAGACACAACACAAATGCTTATAAATAAATAACAAATAGCCTACACAATACGACATTGAAAGTTTCAGTATAGGACTGCAGCGCTATCTGACCAACTGTTGTGTTTATGTGTCTAAGCAGCTTGTGACACGCAAGGTCAAAAACACATGGATTAGGTCCTCTATCTCACATACACAAAACACAATTATTCACAACAGATTCAACTGTGTTTTTGTACAAAACAATCAGATCCGATAAACCAGCGGTGAGAAAAACACTCTTTCAACTACGGCACATGCTGTACTGCTCTAATACAGGTTTCAGTGTGTGGATGTGCATAACTCACAAGTATTTTCACACACTTCTGTTAAAAACACCAGATGCGTCTGCTTAAATGTTGAGAATTTCGGTTTATATATAGATGATCCTTTATGTTGTTTTATGAGGTAAAGTGAACTAAGACGTCTCAGGGGTTGACACAGGAACACTGACGCAGTGTGGGAAAAAAACACACACACACACACACACACTTATAAAGGCAGCATCAAACAGGCTTTCAATTGACTGGCAATACCACCTGTCCGTTGCCATGACAACAACTGCCCAGTCTCACACAGACACAGTAACACACAGCTCTCTCTCTCTATCTGTTCATGTCAGGGTACGGCCCTTCTCTGAGAGCATGACGTCAGCGTAGGAGAAAAAGTATGAATGAAAACAATGTGTGTATAGAAAGCAACGTGTGTACAGAGCACTGTGAACTCCAGACATTACACAAACACACGCATACCGTATATCGCCAGTCATTTGCAGTTGAATATTTGAGCACTACAACTGCGCGAGACCGTCAATAACTTTGATCTCAGACAACAGACTGCACACTGAGAGTCAGAGGCATGAATCAGAAATAATAACCAGAATTATAATAGAAATTCACAATGAGGAGAATCGCTTCCACATTAAAGATTCTGAACCGTCCAAATATACTGTGTAGTGGAAACTGGATCCAGAATCAGAACCTTCCCGTGATTCAGATTCAGAACCTTCCAGTACGCTGAAAAAGCGAGCACTTTATAGCAGACACTGGATCCAGAATCAGAATTTGAAACAGACTTGCTTTATTCTGATCACTATGGAAGCTTATTTTGCCACATACGAGTTATAAAGTCATAATTGCGATATATAATCTTGCAATTGCGTGTTAAAAAGTTTATATCTCGCAATTCTGACTTTTTTTCTTAGAATTTTGACTACTTTGCACAATTGCAAGTTTATATCTATAAGAATTCTGACTTTATAACTGGCAATTTTAATAAAATGTGAGCTGAAAAAAAACTAAATAAATACACTGATAATGAAATATGAATTAGAAACCATCTAAGCAAGATTAAAAAAGCCAACACTGCAAGACAAAAAGATGTATACTTGATTCTGCTCCTTAAATATCCCATGAAGGCGTCTTGTTTTAAGCCCCATAAACACTGTTTGTCTATGTCTAGGATGTTCTTGAGAGAGCGTGATAGTGTTAAAGACATATTTGCTTGTACCAATATAGTGTGCATGCGCGTGTCCTCTCTAATTCACAGATAAGAGAATGAGTGACAGCTCCACATCTCCACACTCTCCAGCTCCCTCTCATCTCCACGTCCTGATCGTCTTCTCGAACTGCCATTACTCCTCATCTGTCTTAAACCTCTCTCCTCCCGATCCATTTACCACCACCCCTTTCCCCTCTCATCTTTTATTTTGTCCTCCATTCTCTCTGATCCTCTCTGAATCCGGCTGTCCTCTGTGTCTGTGTGGGGCTACACAGTTCTCAAGGCTTGCCACTTGATCCTTTCCTTTTCTCTCTTTTTTTTGGATAAAGGGACGAAAGCGTAAGAGGTTTCAAAAAGCTCACAGTGGTAACGAGAGGGCGAACAGTGGTTTCAAACCCTACGGTGACCCTGACTTACAGCAGCAACACTGATTAATCACATGAAACCAGTCACAGACACTGATATCCTCTCACATGCACACACACACAATGACATGCACAACACCTGAAGCGACAGTCAAATAAATCTGTGGAGAGTGCATGTGCGAGAATGCGCGTGTGAGCAAATCTGTGCACACATCTAGTTGTGACACAGGTACGTGCGTGTGCGCTTTACCTGTTGCCCCCTTGGTTTTATGCCTCCCTTTTGCCCGGCGTTGGGAATTGCCCATAGTTCCGTGTTTCCTGTCCCAAAACATCACCTCATCCCAAGGTTGAAGCCACACAGATTGACAATGACTGAGAGTGTGTTGGTGCGTCTATGTGCGTGAGCACGGCAGCGCAAGCATGTGCGTGTGCCCGCCTGACACGGAGCAGTCAGCGAGACTGAGTCAGTTTGTTTGCGTGAACATGAGTGTGTGAGGGTGCGTGTGTATGTGTGTAAGTGTGAGAGAGAGAAAGAGAGCATGCGTCCCATCCAGTTCCATTCCAGCCAGTCAGAGTTCAGGCTCTGCGTTCATTTCATTGAGAGCCAGGGAAGGCTGAACGGATGGATGTAGGGAATGCCGAAACGAGGAGAGGGATGGAGAGGGAGAGAGAGAAAGAGGGAGGGTGTAGATAGAGGAGGGAGGTGGATGCTTTATCACCACTGAGTGATTCTGAGGAGAGGTGGAGACGCTGCAGTTGGAGAGGAAAAGAGAAGCACAGAGAGAGTGGGGCGAAAGAACATGAACAACATTTTCACATGCTACACATGTGACCATCACCAAACCATTCTATCAGTCTTATGCAAAAGATTTCATCCAAAAATAAAAATGCTGCCATCATTTATTCACCCTTTACGAGCTTAATGACTTTCCTCTGTGGAACACGAAAGGATATATTTCAAATAAACTGTTCTCGGGCCATAAAGATGTCTGTGTTTTTTGTGCATATAATGAAAGTCAGTGGGGTTCAGTGTTTTTTTGTTGTTGTTGTTTTTTCATTGTAGCCTATGGACAAAAACAGTTCTTCAATTCAATATTTTCTCAATTCAAAATCTCAACTCCTTGTTTACAAAATGTAAACTATATTATTCAACAGCTCTATATATAGACTTGGATATATAATATATCCAACTTGATCAACATACGGTACATACAGTGCATACATCGATATCCAAATACATACAGTACACTCCTGTTAAGAGATATATAGCAAATCTCAACTCTTAATTGCTTGTATCATCGCAAAAGGAAATAATCTGCTAAACATTAACATCATGATTTTTCTGAGAAGCTGCTTTGAAACTATGAATGCGTATTGTGCAAAGCGTTGTATAAATACATCTGCCTTGATTTGACTTTTGTCAGGAAAACTGTTTGATAATTGTGCAAAATAATGTGTAAATGAAAATGTTAAATAAAACAACATTTGAGTGAGGGATCCTTTACTAGAGAAGAGAAAATATCACTAGTTATTAATAAAAACAATTGAGAACCGTGATAGAAAAACGGAAGTAACAACAGATTTTTTCTTCTGTATCAAGATGTAGGCTATATATTTGAGTAAAACGGATAACGAAAAGAAAAAAAAATGTAGAATGGGGACTTGGTTCTATCAACTGGTTGTTGATTGGATGGAGACGAATCTGAATGTGAGTTTGCAGTGGATTGTAAGAAAAGGGCGGGGTTTAAGCAGACTAAATGACTGGATATGTGCAGCATCACCTGAAAGAAGTCTTTGTCTATTTAAAACATTTTAAATCAAAATTACAAGGTCAAACAAAATGGATGAATCGTTCACAATAAGATCTATAAAACTGTGTTTAGAAAAAAGAGGGCGAATTTCCATTTCATGGCAACTTTAAATTTGTTTTCATTTTTCATGTGTTATATTTCACCATTCTGTGTTGATTTAATGGTCACTGCTTTCGCAACACTCTAGCACAGTCATGCCAATGAAGACAGAGAGAGAGTGTGTGAGATGAGGGTGGGAATGATAGAGAGAAGGATGAGCAAAGATGCGGCAAACAGGGAGAGAGTGAGGGAAAAGAGAGGGAGAGAGAGATGAGAATCACAAGAGGTAGAGAGCTGGAGAGGAATATTGAGAGGAGGAGAGGTGGAGCGAGAGAAAGGAGAAGCTGTAAGAAAAAACAGACTCTATAAGGTGAGAAAGGCAGATAGAGAGTAAGAGAGACTCATGGTGCGAAGGTGTTGTAAGGCGACGGCCGAATCTCACCGACAAAAACAAACACACAGGTTATGATATGTGTGTTAAAAAATGTGTGATTCGTGGAGGAAGGATGCTTCCCAAGGACAGATGACTGTCACTTTATCCTGAAAAGGAGGAGATGGGAAATGAGGGAAAGAGTAATAAATAGCGGAGGATAATAAACGAGTGTAAAATCCGGTTATGAGCCTAGGCTGCGTGTGAGAGCAGCTTGCCGTCCGAGCTGCTGACTGGCTGCACACACACGCACACACACACACACACGCACTGCAGTGGAGAGGGCAGGTCCCTCCCTCTACTGCAGACTGGAGGTTTAGCATTCAAATCGACAACACTGTTCTCCATTATCAATTCATCACAGACATCTGTCTGGTAAACATCACATGCCCCGCCCCTTCACACACACACACACACACACACACACACACACACACACACACACACACACACACACACACACACACACACACACACACACACACACACACGCTCACACAGAGGTCACATCCACAAATATGTACACTCACCTGCTCACACAGACCAACAGATGCAGTGAGATCAATACAGGCTCTCATGCATTCATACTTGCGCAGTTTTTACACACACATATGCAACTGCCTTCTTGCAAAATAGATATAAGACCAGAAGGAGTGAGTTTATCTATGAGAATAATTCCATATGAAGCTTAAAACCCGGCAACAGAATATTTATAAAAACAGCAGACATGGCATAGAAGAGGTCTACACACACGTCTCTCTCTCTCTCTCTCTCTCTCTCTCTCACACACACACACTGGACGCAGCACAACAATGATTAATCAGCAGAGCACACACTCAAGTGACCACAGCCTGCTTGGTGCATGTTGATAATACACACACAAACACAGGTTCACTATCTTTGTGGGGACTCTCCATAGACGTAAAGTTTTTTTAAACTGTATATTCTCTCCCCTTACACTAACCTTACCCTTAAACCTACCCATCCCACAAAACTTTCAGCATTTTAACATTTTCAGAAAAAACTCATTCTGTTTAATTTATAAGCTTGTTTCCTCATGGGGACCTCAATTTAGGTCCCCGCAGTGACACGAGTCCCCATAAGTCTGTGTGCAATGCATAGAAAACCATGTACACACGTACACACAGGTTTGTTTCATATTAGTGAGGACATCTCATAGACGTCCATTGTTTATAAATCAGGTTAAATAATATTTTTATTCTCCTAACACCTACCCCTAAGCCTAACCCTCACAGAAACCATTGAAATTTAAACATGATATGGGTGATTTTAAAATAGTTAGCATGTAAAATGTCCTCACAAGTTGGTTATCATGATATTTCATTATATTAGTAGGAGATTTGGCCCTCAAAACCATAGCCAAACCTGTACACACACTCACAAACACACACACACACACACACACACACACACACACACACACACACACACACACACACACACACACACACACACACACACACACAGGTAGTTAGCATGTCTAGCAGTGTGGCATTCCAAGGCCAGTCCACTGCACCAACAGACGCCAACCAACACGGACGATCATCAGATTATCACAGTATGTCACTTCTCAGACATTCAACATGACATCAACATGTATAATCAGCTAAACCAAGTGACAACCAACGCCAACAGATGCAATGTAACACTGATCCGACAAAACCCAACAAAGTGTCTTTTGCTGTCGGTCTGCATCTGTAGGTGCAGTTTGAATTGGTCTCTATACTTCATTTAAATCTAATTTAAATTGAAAAAAATATATATTTAGAGGTCAAAGTCATTTGTCATTCACAACACCTAAAACATTCAGTTTCCCTTACACATCCATATTAAATTTAACCTTAACCACGCCAATATACACACACACACACAAAGTTCTTTCTATGTTTTTCCACACAATAAAACCACAATTTCTAATACATTTCCACTGGAGTGGATTCAAATGTCTTTTAGCTCTCTCCCAGACACAGACCAGGTTAACTCTTTCACCTCAAATACCACGTCAACTTTTCCAGGACCCTCTGCAGTGATCAAACAGTCTTCCTTTAAAAACAGGAGGGAGAGGAAGGAAGGGGCAGAGGAAGTGCTCAGGCAAAGACTGGCTCAGTTGTTGAGCACTTTGCACAGGGCAACCTGAGGTCAAACACACACACTGACAATAACATTACCTGAGTAAACACACACTGCTCCATTACACACAAAAGACTTTTCATGAACTATTCATGCACATTCATATGCACTCATGAATACTTATGTGGCTGTTATATACAGTGGGGTCCAAAAGAATGACACCACATTGAAAATCTGTGAATCTAATTTAAGCCTGGAATTTAACAGGATGTTTTGCGATTTTGAAACATCTAAAACTAAGAAACGTTGAAAAATTAATAATATACCCACACATTTCTGGAGAACTTATCAAATAATCGAATCACAAAGTCATAGATCATGTGACTTTGTACATACGGTCTGATTGAAGAGCAAGATGCTTTTTGGATAATCTCAAAATCATATTAGAGAACATGATCATCAGGTTTGACACAAACTTGTGGAGGTAATGCAGTTTGAGTGCTGCTGCCATTAAAGCAAAATAGAGACAAACCAAATACTGAAGTATTTATTCTGTTTGATATTGTACAGAAAACATGGTTTTACCCAGCTAACAAAATGTTTTGCTAACTTTCCCATTAAGTAATGCAAAAGTTATTTGGAAATGTTCCCTGAACATTTAAAGCTTGGTTATAGGAACATTAGGGGAACACTCCATTTTATAATTCTGCAAACATGAGATTGTTACTTTTTAATGATCTCTAAACATTATGAAACAAGTAGAAACAAATGTTAGACGAACACCCAACTAAAATGTTTAGGGGGAAAAAAAATCCATGAATAATGAATAAATAATGTTTTTGTGCTGACATTTTGAAAACATTATTAAAGACCAGATAACTTTAAACAAACGTTTTAACATCACTGGAATAATGTTTGTTCATAACTTGGAGAGAACCTTGCCAGAGCGTTAGCCAAAGTTCTGAGAACGTTCCCTGTTAAGACAAATTCATACTGCACCGACATACGCCGACCAATGCAGACAATCACCAGATTACAGGAAGTCACTTCTCAGACATTCCACGACCAGACAAGAGCCGATTCGGCATGTTTCATTGGCGAAAACAAGCTTTGACAGAAGCCAACAGACACCAAGGGGTAGTAACACACTGATCTCACACTGACAAAATCCGACAAAGTATCTGTTACCGTATGTCGGCATCTGTCGTTGCAGTGTGAATTGACCTTTAGCTGCGTGAGGCCTGTTCCAAGAGGAATATTCAGTACGAAAATTCAGTGCGATAAACATTTTAAATCAAATGAATGGCTGCGTCTGTACAGACCAACACTAACATTCATATGCAGCTAATGTCACATTGACTGTTTTTATAGAGCTGTTTAAGTGTCAGGGAGTAGCAGAGAAAAAATCTAGAACCGGCTACTTGAAAACTGAAGGTGCTCTAAGCGATGTCGGGTGACGTCACTTCTTGTTGATGTTTAAAGTATTGTCAAACAAAATGGAGGCTAGCTAGACTCCTCATCCGCGCACTAACCCCCCAAACCCTTCTTGTCAGTTATTGGCTGGAACAGTTTGTTATGTTTCGTGGTGCGGGTTAGCCCAGTTTGTTTTTGTTGCCGTTTTTGGAGCCTGGGGGTGTCTGCAGAGACCGCGTTTTTTTACAGTGAGTTCAGGGGACAGGCCGATAGCGGAAAGTGAGGTGATGTTTGCTGTTTGTGACAAAAAAAATGTTGGCCTAAAAAACGTGCGACATCGCTTAGAGCACATTAACTGAAACATCACACAAAATCACGGTTTCACATCTCACTGATGACAGCACTCGCTCGCTGTTCTTTTCACCCCATTATATCAAATGAAAACAGATGAATTTTTGCATCCAGATGATATGCAAATGAGCAAGATTTTAATGAGGGTCAAAATCATCTGATATCAAATATGTTTGAAGTAACAAAGGCTCACAATCACCTAAAATCTGTCCAGGGCTGAATCTGCTACTATTGCTTTTCATGTCTAACTGGACATGTGCTTATATAAGAGGAGAGAAAAGAAGACTTGAGATCTCATACAGGCACGGAGAAACAGTAAGGACGATTAGAGCTTGTACAGTAACAGCTGTCTGACTGCTGACTGACTGAGCTGAAAGTGACAGCTGGCTTCACAGCTGCACTGATCCTATTGTTTTTCAATGGACAGGAGAGAAAGTGTGAGATGAGATCAGTGCCGCTCCGCTGTCATCTCTTCGTGTCCTTTTCTCAGACCACACACATTCAAGAGTGACCCCTGTGAAATTCACACTTTTACAATAACAGAAAACTAAAGCTATCCGAAATATTTAATAAAAACGACTAAAACAAACAAGAATGAAAACTGAATATATAAAAATAAAAGCTAACTCACAACAGATCATCTGCTGAATATCTCTTCCACTGAGCTTTTTCCTGTCACATTGTCCCTCTAAACTCTGTAATCACCTGCTGTAGTGTTTTGTTTTTTTAAGGAGTTAATAAAAATCAGTTAAGAATGATAAAAGCGTCCCCTGGGGTCCATCAGTGGATTATGCATGGCTTCACACTTCCTCTTTGGAATGTGAACAGCTAGTCGCGTCTAAAGCCTGCAGGTGTTTGCGAGCACCTCATCCTTCAGATGACAAGAGCTAACCAAATCAGGTCTATTTACACCACAGAACAAATAAACTACTGTCTTACCATATCTAGATTTGTGACTTTCCTCACATAAACACGGTGCTGGAAGCAGAGAGTGAAAAACACTGTTTCATAAACCCAGGAAACAGAACAAAGGGGATAAATCGGGTTTTACGGTACCTTAGTGCACATCCAGAGTGTGTTCAGATCAGTGCTGCCAATCCACAATATCATTCAGCTCCAATCCTCTAGTTCTTGTTGTACAACATGAAATCAGATGTCCTACTGTCACTGAGATGTGCGTGTATGTGTACGTCTGTCCATGATTTATCATCGAGAGGCTGAATCTAGAGCACTGGACATCTGGCCGCAGATTGAGATTTGGAATAATTGGCTGTGGATTAATAATCCGACTCGACTGCTGGCGGCATATAGAAGAGGAAGAACATGGCAGATTACAACCCCAAACTGTCCATCCACCCGCTGGATTACACACACACCCCAACAGCGCTTCAGCTGCACTTCTCCAAATTCTCCTCTGTGCTCTCGACAATCGTCTAGATAGAAAACCATTCTTTAGTGCCTTAATCTCATTTCAATCAATTCATTTCATTTGATTATTCCATGGGGTTGTCTTTTTTAAACTCCTCCATGCAGCGCTGGATTAGGGGATTGTAATTCCAGCTAAACTGCTCAGTTTATTTGAATGAGAAGGAGGAGTGTGTTCTGCATGCAGAGCAGGGGAGGTTTAAAGGGACATCAGGTTTGTCGTTCAGCTCACGCTATGATAGGATGGAGAAAGTGGGGTAGAGCGGCTCAAACGCTACATTAAAAGTCTCTGTACAAACGAGGACAGCTGTCCTGCTGCCAGAGACGGAAGCACAGGAGGATTTGCTTCATGCATGCAAAAACTACTGACAGCGGAAGGAGACACAGAGCTTGATAGAAGATCAAATCTTATCTTTGAAAGGTGGAAATATGGGTTCTGACTCATGTCTGTGAAGCTCAAAATGGTGGAACACAGAACAATTAATTTATAAAGCTGATTCTTGGGCATGAATTGGTGGAATTCATACAGATGGTTCTGGAAAAGTGAAAGTGAAGTGAAAGTCACACGTGATGCCAAGTATGCTAACCTATACTTGGAATTTGACCTCTGCATTTAACCCATCCAAGTAAGTGCACAAATATTAGGAGCAGAGTAGTGAGTAGTGAACACACACACACTGCAAACGTGGATACACACACCCGGAGCAGCGGGCAGCCTTGAGTGGCGCCCGGGGAGCGATTGGGGGTTAGGTGCCTTGCTCAAGGACACCTCAGTCATATTCCTGCCGGTACTGGAATCGAACCAGCAATCTTTGGGTCACCAGTCCAACTCTGTTACCATTAGGCCATGACTGCATAATGGTAACAGAGAGGTTCTTTCCCGAAAATCTTTCTGAGCGGATTTTCAAGGATTTTCAAACCTTGTTGTGCCATGGACCCCAAAATATAATAATCCTCTAGCGACGGACTCGCTTCCTAAATAAAAAAGCCAGCTTTATATTATGTATCATTTGTAAAGACTAATTTATAATAAAAATAAATAAATAAATAAATAAATAAATATAGGGAAATTGAATAAAAAATACACTACTGTTCAAAGGTTTGAGGTCTTTTATTAATACTCTTATTCAGCACGAATGCATTAAATTGATCAAAAGTGACAGTAAAGACATTTAGAATGTTACAATGTTATTTGTTATTTATTTATGTTTATGATATTATAATGTTTCAAATAAATGCTGGGGGGGGGGCTGTATCAAGGATTCCATAAAAAAATATTTAGCAGCTATTTTCAGCATTGATAATAATAGGAAATGTTTCAACAAATCAGCCGTCTCATTTTGAAGGCTGCACTCTCCGGGGGTCGCATTGTCAGCCGCGTACATCATTGAGGTGACTTCATCTCAAAGAAGTAACTATTATATACAAAAGATTGAAAAAAAATACAGTTATTTACACCTTACAAGGAATTACATACAATTTTATATTGGTAACTTCCCTGAAACAAATGTGACCTCCGGAGGGAGTAGCCATAGGAATGAGACAAAGCTAGCATGATTTATGAAGAATCATGTAAGACTTATAACTGAGAGTAATAGCTGTTTATGTATTCCCTGGGAATCAAACCTATGTCCTCAAGTTTAATCTACTAGAACACGTTTGCTTTTCATTTGATGTTGTCCCCGTGCAGCCACCTGGGGTTCCCCAGGCCAAAAATTTGAAAACCCCTGATCTAAATCTTTTTATCAAATCATATTTCCACAGAGAAGCAATCCTCCTTACCAAACTAGATGGAGCTTAGAAATGATGGATCTGTGTGCTACCAGAAGCTCCTGGCACAACCACTGGGGTCAGGTGCCCCAGTCATTTAGTTATGTAAGAGTAATCCTGGATCTGTCCCCTCCACTCGCACACTCACATACTCCATTACATAAGCCCGTTGATGACAGACTGCTGATACATGTCTGTTTTCTCAACTATGCCCTTGTGTATATGTGTGATCTGTATACTCAGAGAATGACATGCACCCTCACTGAAACACTCTCATTCTCTGAACCACAGGAGCACACACGCATGCATTGTTAAACACAAGAGATCGTAAGAAGGATCTAACAGTTAACCACAGACACACTGTTCAGAGAGATAGCAACTGAGAGAAAATAAGAGAAATCCAATGCTAGATCTTCACTCATATAAACAAAGACTCATAGAACTGTGTGTCAGTCGGTTTGCTGGCTAATGTTGTCTGGGGTTGAGTGTTTCAATGAGTGAGTGCCGGCTGATTTATCAGGAATACTGTCTTTTTCATTTCTGCGACTCATCGCTCCACTGTGTACGTTTAGTATTGCCTCCGCCAAAATAAAGCTCATTTACACTCATTAAATATATAAATATTTACAGTAATTATTTAGGCTGTGTCTTGAGGCTTGAGTTTTCTTAACTGTGAAATGGAATGCCAAACAGCTTTTTGTACTTTAAATATTTCAACAATTATTATTCTACGCCACCAGCAGTACCACATGCAATTGTTAAATAAATATTGTTCACAGAAATTTGTCATATATATATATATATATATATATATATATATATATATATATAAACATATAGCCCTGTCTAAAACTTATCGCTTATCACTTTTAGCTGAGATAAAATACATGGTACTGAAATTATGCGCCATTTAAACAGAAAATATATCCTTTAATATCTGGGTGTTTCTTCAACTTCAGACACTTAATGTCCCAGGGGTTGATTTTTTTCTTTTTGATATATGAAAAACACATTACAACTGACATGGAAACTTTTTATCATGCAAAACAACACAGTGGTGTATTTCAAGAAAAGGAAAAAAAAAAATTGAATACTTTTTGGTGGTCCACTGTTGGATATTGTTAGTAGAAAATTAACTACTGTTAATTAACTGTAGTGTGATAGTGTGAAAAGTGTCTTCTTTAAGGGTTAGTTCACCCAAAAATGACAATTGTGTCATAATTTACTGGAAGTCATGCTGGTTTATACTGGATTTTTCAGCAGGGTCTTCAAAAGACTTGGATTAAACAAATAAATTTATATGGATTATGTTTATTTTTTTTAGTGTGTGTGTGTGTGTGTGTGTGTGTGTACACTATCCCATTCCCTTTAAGAGGTTGTATTTTCCAAGAGTGCCCATTGTTGAAGAAACATCCATTATAATTTTTTCCACATTAATAATTAGGGGTTCAACAAGGTATGAGAAGACACTGGACCTGTTTCTTAATGCCAGCAGTGACTCCGGCTGCAATGTGACCCTGTGCACTACGTCAACCAACTGTGTTACCATGATTAAATGTGACAACAGCAATATTGTTAAACTTCATATAAATGCTTGACTGACATTGACACTAACAGTAAGTGAAACAGCTAAAGAGTAAAATACTTTAGGGAACATCTGTATGCTGTGTTTCTGTGATCATACCTCCAGCAGAACTGTGCTAATAAAAACGAGTTAATGTAACAAGACATGGAGCAGAAGAATGATCAGATTTTCCCCATGAAACTGTGTGTCAGTATAAGCACACATGGCATCTCTTCCAGCATACCACATTGGTTTCAATTGGCTTTTCTTCTCATCTATGACCATAATATATTCTGCTCGCTTAATCATCATAAAAGCTGTGTCAGCATCTTTAGTTTCAGCACCTTCTGTCAAACCTGCAGAGTTGCTTGAAAACCATTACTTCATTCCTACACAGGAAACAGAAAGAGAAAAGGGAGGCGAAACTGATAGCACAGCAGGTTTCATTACTTCAGCAGGAGAGAAGATCTTTCATGACATCTCTCTTCCCTATGGCTCTTACTATATGCTAGCTGTCAATCATTCACTCCATACACAAAGTTCTCCAAAGGCCTAGATGCTGGGAATTATCTGTCATTAGCCAGCAGTCAGTCATAAAAACATGACTGAAAATCTACGCTTCTCTCTCACTGTCATAGCCTCATCAAACTCCACAAACTTAATTGGTCAACCTGCGGAAGTAATTGCCAGGACAAACCACACAGATTTTGAAAGTTGCATGGGCAGGAAAACTAAATAAAATGGTCACTTGAAGCAAAAATTTTAGACTATTTCATCTAATTCTGGAAGCAAGTTTGTAGTAATATTGGCTAGGAAGTATATTCAAAACAAAGTTTTCCTGTTCAACACTCACCTGGATCATAGACCAGGACCCACCTTTCCGATTCCCACAGGACAAATTGACAAAGCAAATGGAAAAGGACACTAGCATGTGTGGTTCTGCTCTGCTGCAACAGAGGGTGAGGGGTGCAGAAGAACGCGTCACATTTAGGGGGGCTTAGAGAGAAAATGAAAAAGAAGGAGTGGTGGGAGGGAAATAAGGTGGAGTGAAGAGAAAAACGGAAGGAAAATAGGAGAGAGAGTCCTGGTCCCTTTTCTTCTCTGTTGTTTTTTTTAACTCATGGCAGACTTTGTGAAAACCCCATGAACTGGCCCTTGGAGGAGGGAACGCTTACTTTACTCCTCCTATCCTGGGTTTGCTCCCTCCTTTTCACTCTGTCCTCTGGAGCCATTTGCCAACAATATTGTGGAGAGATTAGTGAGGAGGGGGTTGAGGCCTCCTAAAGCTCCTCACCACAAAGACATTATTGAAGAAAGAAAGAATATGGAGGACCAGACCAAAACGAATTACGAAGAAACCCCAGAAACTATGTGGAGCTGCTGGAAGATTTGTTTGTAGTAAATGAATAATCCCCTCCTGCCTTCCGAGTCATTCGGCATTCCCAACGCGGAGGAGGCAGCCGTTTGTAGCTTTAAGACTTAAAATAATATTGTTTCAATGGAGGGTGTTATAAGATGGAGGCGAAAACCTTAGAAACTCTAACAGAATAGAAAATGCACAATGTATTTAAGCAGAAACAGATGAGTGCCGCAGAGATGGTGGGATGATGGATGGGTTTATGGTGCTTGTGAGGTAGTGAGCGCAGTCACTGTAAAATGATGAGAGCCAAATCTCTGAAGACCTCAGAATCACACACATATAAACCTCAGCCGTATAAACATGCCTACACCATCTAGAGGCAAAACGCAAATGTAAGCCTGGGAATTAGTTCAAGTCTAGTGCAGTGATTCTGAATGTGATCATATCAATCTAAAAACTGCACATCTGATCTTATTACAGTAGCTTTGTGAGCGCTGCCACTATAGCGTCCTCGGTGGGTGCAGTGTGTAGAGAGGCAGTCAGGATGACTTTACACAACTTTCCTTTGTGTAAACTTAACTTTCCTACAGCAACAGCACCTGGCCCTTCAGTCAGCCTCTCAGTTTTGCAGGCAGGAAGAAACATGAGAGAAGAGAAGAGAGGGATGAATAAGCCTAAAGAAAGAATGCCCTCCACTCTGACATCTGAGAGGATTAAAACTGCTCCAGAGGTTAAAGCTAGAACTTCTCTTTCTAATACGATCTCTGCACACTTCCTGCACTTTTACACGCCTTTCTCTAAACTGAGATGATCCTATGACACTTCACCTTCATCTGTGCCCACACTTTACGTTGCAAACAACATATAAATTGTTAATATTTCATTAAGGTCCACAAGTAATCAAATTAGCCCTATATACTTTATAAGCACACATTACTAGTCTTGTGGTGAACAATTAACCATGCAAGTTAATACACAGAAAAAAAAATTGTCTTTGTAACCTTTAGTCAAAATCGTCTTGGGCAAAACATTCTTAAACATTACCCTACAACTATTAGTCTGTTTTGCGCTATAGATCAAGCCTAATTTATTTTTTTCTCATTCAGTATACCGTTTTACTCATACGTCACAATACTGAAGTAAAGTCGTTCGCAATTGAACACAAGCAAGAGTCCTGCTGTTCATGAATATCAGCAGTGCTGCAGGTAATCACAACAGTGTTCAGAAAAAACAGAATGATGAGCAATAGTTCAATAAACAGGAAGTTTATATTGAGTAGCCTAACTTAATTTTTAAACACAACTTTTGTTTTTGCTCCACCAATGAAAACAATTTCAAACAAGGCAAAAGCTGAACCGCTACAAAAAGGCACATCACTAATTAGCACACAGTCGAAGGGATTTGTTTGTGAATAAATCAGTGTTTAATGAATTCGTTAAAGGTACAATATGTAATATTTTTTAAATAAATTATCCCAAAATCACTTGCACAGTGTAATATATTTCATGCAGTTGTGTACTTACAATATCCCAAAAGTTCCCAAAGATTTTTAATTTCAGAGAAATTCCAATTTTAAATAATGGCTCGTCCCTGGTCTGTAACAGTGTGACTCTGTGTCTCCCCCTTTTTTCTAGTATTTTGGTTTAGTCCTGTTTAGTTTTCCCGCTCCTCGTTTGTCTCCAGTTGTTTCACCTGTGTTGAGTTAATTATCTTCATCCGTGTCACTTGTCTCCTATTCATTATACTCATCAGTCTCTGTATTTAGTTTCCCTCAGTTCTTTCAGTCTTGGTCAGTTCTCGTTTGTATTATGACGTGTGTTGTGACTCCTGAGTTTTTGTTAAATAAATTCCTGTTTCCAGTTCCTTGTCGTCCTCCTCGTGATTCCTGCTCCTGGTAAACCACGTTGCCTAACATGGTCATTGTCGCCTGTTAAAAACGCGATATCCGCGTTATCCCTGGTTTCCGCTCATACTGACATGGTAACCATGGCGACAGACGTGGACATAACTGAGAGTGCATTACGTCTAGCGGCACCCTCATGCTGTTGTTGTTTCATTCAACATGGCATGACAAGCAGACTTTGGGACAAACTAAAACGAGGATCAATATCAGTGTGGCGTTTTCGAGATGCCGAGAGCTCCACGTCCGCGACTAACTTCGACTTGACAGGGACGCCGCTCTTGCATGTAACGTTACTTTATTAGACGTGAGCAAATTAGTAAAAAAAACTAATCAATGTTATATAGCTCAACATGATGAAATTTCAGAATATGAGTATGTTATTCTAATGTTGATTTAGCTTACAGCTAGTCTCATACAGCCAAACGATAGAATAACATTATAACTTTCAACACACTCAAATGCAGTTTAGTGTGATAGCGTAGACCAAGTGAAACAGCGCTGCGTTACCTCACAAGTTTCATTCATCTAATAAACTGACCTGTGTGAGTAGTAATTCTAATTCTGCACTTGCGGGTAGTTTGGTAGAATGAAATGTCCTCAAAAAAATATCTAAAGTTGTAAGTTATTCAATGGATCTGAGCTAACATGAACTAAGAGTATTTTTTAACTAACTTTAACAAAGAATAATAACTTCAGTAACAAATGTAGCTATTGCTATTGTTAATGCATTAACTAACATTAACTAATGAGACCTTATTGTAAAGTGTTACCTATTGATCGTTATAATTCTTTTGCACTTTAATCTGTTAGAAACATTTGCTTTATTGTATTTAAATGTTCAGTTCTTTTAGTTACAAGAAAAAGTTAAACTATTATTTCAATATCGTGTGATAATACTGTGTTCCGTGATAAAAGCTTCAGCAATTATCGCAACGGGAAAATTTGAAACCGTCACATAGTTTCAAATACTGTAAAAATACTAAAATAGAATTGTATCGATTGTTGTTATTGTTTTCTTGATAGTGTAAATAATGCTTATTTATTTAATGTGAAAAATGTTTCATCATTAAGTGTAACTGGAAGCTGAATTTACATATAAATAAAAATAAAACATCCTCATTTAAGAACACCACTGACTGCACGCCACTGGTTCGCACAGTCCTTTTACAAACAGCACAACAGTTGGAGCTGCAACTTGGACAGCTTTTGATGTAGAACTGCGTCTTATCTTTCCAGATCCCAAGAGCCATAATAGAGGAAAGAGAAGAAGGGACAAAGGCAGCATAATCTCTCTCATTTCCTGTTATGTTATTGGTAGCAAAACGTGAATGCATGCTCACAGACACATTGTGTACATATACATAATAATGAGCATGTGTGCATGCATGACATCTTCTGCATCTCTCATGGCAAGACTATTAAATAGTATTAAAATATACTTTTCAATACAATTTGGAATACAATGCACAACCCCACACTCTGACATATAATCCCTTAAAAGGAAGGGAAAACTCAATCCCTCTACTTCGACCTATATCCAAATTCTCTCTCTCTCTCTCTCTCTCTCTCTCTCTCTCTCTCTCTCTCTCTCTCTCTCTCTCTCTCTCTCTCTCTCCTGTAAACAGCAGTGCAGACACCATAATCTCTCTCAGTAAAAAGGGCTTCTTTCCAAGGCCTGAGGCCATTGAGTCTGTCGTTCACCCTACCTCTCTGTACATGACAGCTTTTACAAATGTAGGAGGGCGAACCATCCATTGGTTACGCCAGGTGTTTAATTATGCCGAGATTTAAAATAAAGACCATAACAAAGTTAAAAGGACATGAGTAGATAGGCAGATCACGCAGAGTTCAAAGCAGCGATAAGCAGTGTTGTTATTCCCTCTAGTGGAGGTGAATAGAACTGCAGAAATGTTCAAATATTTAGTCTCCCTCCAAAGAACAGATTTCTCAGTAAATTTATGCTCAGAGTCATCACAATTAATTCATGAAATTTGTTCACAATGATGTCAAATCATGTGTTTTTAATTTAATATAATCTATTTCATTGCAAAATGTTTTTGCAAGTATTCTTTTGAAGCATGAAACTGAGGTATAAGAGTATAAATGATGCATGAAAGAAAATGTAATCTCTAATTAATCAAGGCATTGTTATGAGGAGAACACCTATGAAACATTTATTAAGAGATCAATGCACCATAGCAAGCAATTTTGGGGGGGAAAAATCCTAATATGTGCACACTAAATGGCTCGGATTACGGTAAAGTTTTTGACTTTCTATGGAGAAGAACTATTTAGTGGCACCGAAGTGTATCCAACAAGGGGAAACAATACAACAATTCTACTGGGCATTTCTAAACACAACCAACCATTTCTCTAATGAAAGATGCTGTTCATATCCTAAGAGATGGTCCCTGTCACTGATTGTAACTGAGCTTCTTCTTTTTCTCAGGAAGCCAAGCAGTAAAACACAACACTATCAAAGTTCTGAAGGGCTTCGCAGAGAGTAATGTGTGTCGGGATGCTGCTTTCAGCAAAGACAGCGAGGAAAGTGCATTTATTCTGCATATTAATCGACAAATGGCCACTGAAGCGGTCAAACAAAAAGAATGTGGGGCAGAATGGGAAGTAAATGTAAGAGAAACAGAGCATGTCATCTAAAATCATCCACATATCAGCAGTTGGCATTGGTGTTGAGCCCTTAGGTGTATATAAACACGTAGCCTACCAACTGTTTACATGCCCATTGTTCATTGCTTCTAGGTAAATGTGTGAATCCCGCCCACAAAACTGACTGACGGACAGATATAATGAACCGCGCTGAAGAAACAACAAACCAAAGACAGTTAATAAACAGTGATTGATCACTCATGCAACACCTCACAAATCTGAGTCAGCCTTAAAATCAATGAACTCATGCCGGATTAGCAATATAACACCTAAATAACGCAAAAGTGTGTGCATTTCTGTCTGTATATTGCTTTCAGCACATCTTCAGCACAGCAAATCAGAGCTGCTACACGGAATGAGTCTATACTGCAGATATGAAAAGAGCCGGAATACACACACACACACACACACACACACACACACACACACACACACACACACACACACACACACACACACACACACAAATGTATACACATGTCAAATATGCAAGCAGATGGACTAACCTGTTCACAAGGATCAAAAGATGCAGCTAAACAACAGCCCAATAGTAAGCCAAACACATATAGAAACTAAGGCCTGCACACACATGCATATACCGTATTGCATAGGACACACAAGTTTGGAGAGAGAGGAGGAGGAGTTAGGTCTCTTTGACTGAGTTTTGCATAGGCTTCCAGCTGGCCTGTCTTTCAGTTAAGCACTGGGCTGATCTGTTCTCTAGTATATAAAGATGCCACTATCTCAATCTCAACTGCCTATAAACTCAATTAAGTCTGTCAAACACTCTCCCTCCTCCTATATCCGTCTCCCAACCTCCCAGTCTCCCTTTCTTTCCCCGCCAGAACCAGACGAGCAAACCCACTGATTAGTACTTTCTCAGCCCTTTAGAATGATATTTTATTTCTTCTGCTTTTTTATTTGTTCAATTTGGTCTCATTCTAAGCCATAGAAATAGTGATTTTAGTGATTGGGTATGCTCAAGTGCAAAGCTGTTTTTGAGAATTCAAACACTAGTCCACAGAGACATGTGATTGTAATTACTCAGAGTTTGAGCAGGACTGAGTCAAACTGCTTCTAGATCAGTGGTTCTCAAACGGAGGACCGTGGCCCACTAGGAGGCTTCAGAGAACATCCAAATGACTCAAAATTATTTAAAATGTTTTGAAATAAGACCAAACAAGCATTAAAATAAGCTAAAACAACTGTAAACAGCTGAGAAGGGGTCTTTGAATATAGTTGTGGACACTATAGGGGGACTTGGATTCAAAAAAGGTGGAGAACCGCTGTTCTGTTTATAGGTCACACGTTTGTATTAAAAATTTTAAAAAAAAATGAAATGCAGTAGTGCTAGTTCCTCCAAAAATGAAAATTCTGTCATCATTTACTCGCCCTCATGTCGTTCCAAACCTGTATGACTTCCTTTATTCTGTGTGGAACAGGAAAGAAGACAAGATAATTTAATGAATGAAGTCAATGGGTTCCAATGTTGTTTGTTCTTCAACATTCTTCAAAAAGAATGCTTGCGTAAGAAAGTCATGACAGAATTTCCAGTTTTTGTTGCGCCATCCATTTAATATAATTTAATATTAATTTACACAATATTTACTAATTTATTCACAAAAAAATATTTGTTGGGGAAATGTGATCTATAATTTTATCAATATAGAGAAAAGTCAACTTTGTGAATACAATTGTGTGTGTATGAGTGCAGATCAAGATTGAGCTGTGGCACGCATTTAGTGAGATGGTTTCTGGAGAATTTAAGATGATAGGTTACATTCCACTGGAGGTTCTCCAGTATTTACCTAAACCAGTTAGCCCATTGCTTGTTGTGCTGCGAAACACTCACTGCAACAGTTAAATTACAGAGCAACAGCACCCATGTAATGCATACAATTCCTCATGGGTCCAAACACACACACACACACACACACACACACACACACACACACACACACACACACACACACACACACACACACACACACACACACAATACTGATTATGTTATGATACTAAACACTTCACTCGGACACACAGCTAATGGAGCACACGCTGAGTGATGCTCTAAATACCTTATTGTGTGTGTGTGTGTGTGTGTGTGTGTTAAACCAGCCAGAACGCATATTGAAAATGCCTTTCCTTCCCACACACCCACTCACATAACCCTCTGTCACCACCATTGAATCTAACACTGATCTGTGTGTGTGAGTCAGAGATTCCACAATAAGGATATAATTGAGACAGAAACATTGCACACATGCAAGAAGAGTGACACAAATATAAACACAACACTCATTTCACACTCAGAGTCAGTGTAACTTTAAACAAATTATCTGCAAGGTTTTAACTAATATCCTCCTGGTCTACCATGAGCTCTAACAATCATTACCAGCCAAAAGTTTGGGAGTCAGTAAGTCAGGTTTTTTTTAATGAAGAGTTTCATACAGCAAGGATTAAAGGGGCCAGTAAAGACATTTATAATGTTACAAAATATTTGTAATGTCTGATGGATGTATCTATAAGAAATGAGGACCAAATCAGCATATTTCATGTGAAACTAAAGGCTGAAGTGGTAAAAAATAAGCTTTGCATACACAGGAATACATTACATTTTAAAATACATTCAATTATTTAAAAGTTATTTCAATTTGTATTTTTAAAAATATTACTGTTTTAACTGTTTTATTAATCAAAAAAAGGCAGCAAAATGCACACACATGCACACATATTTTTGGGTGAGTTAATAAGCATCGTCTTGATTTATTGTTTCTGCAGCACAGTGAAGAATTAACTTTACATCACCTGAAAAGAACAGCGAATAAACATTTCATTGTGTTTTATCAATATGACTGACTCACTTGCACTGAGTGATTCCACTGTTCCCCTGCAGCAGTGAAAATATATTTTCAGTGATCTAAGAAGCTGAGTTGGGTTAACCAGCAAGAATAGGGCCGCGGCCTCACTGCACTATTGGGAGGTGTGTGTGGTCAGGGAAAAGCTCCTAATGTGGGCCTGCAGCATCCAAGATGAGTCTGCATGTGCCAGGACGAGAAGCCAGCACGAAGATTCAGACTCAAAGGATGAGTGGAATGAAAGGCACGTATTGAGGCAAAAAAAAAACATAGGTTATGAATTCATTCCCTCACAAAGACCAAAACATTTCAACGAATGAACAGCGTAAAGAGAATGACACGCGTCCAAATCAATCTAAACCCTCTAGTGTATGGACAAAAACTTTTCCATAGCCTCCTTGCACTAGGCGGTCAACTCTCTCCTCTTAACTCTGAAAATCTCCCAAAATAAACATCTTGGAACCGTATTTAACGAAAAGGCGATTTGGAAAAAAAGCGATTTGGTGCCCCTCGTGCCCTCTGCCTCAACTCTCTTGGAGAATGTAAACAAAGCAAACAGTGAAGAAACTTGATGGACTTTTAACAAAAAATAAAGACCACTGCAGACCATATCGATAGTGAGGACTTCAGCTGCTCTAAAGGCGTTATTTACCACTGGGCAAACTTCAGCAACAATACGATAGCTGGAACAGGTTTATATTTGAGATAATGGAACAATGGAGTGCAGACACATAGGGAAATAAGAGGGAGTGAGAGAAATATGGAGAGAACGCTATTGCTCTGGAATGGCCGCCTAGCTGAGATAACTATCAACGCTGTGAGAATGGAGCAATGGGTTGTTTTGTGCTGGAAAAGAGAGAGCTGTATTGGAAAAGATTGCTTCTTTGTTGTCCACATGACTGGATTAATACGAACATGGAAGGTGGAAAACATCTGCTGAGCATTACGAGCCGCCGGGGGACGCCCATGCACCTCTTGCGCCTTGGAGCCTCACAAACACACGTGCAAAAAGACACACGACTTGCACAATACTCACGGTGCTCATTTCCTGCATGGAAAGTGGGGCCAGGCCGTTTCTTGACTCTCGTTCTATACCTTCGCATACGCTCCCCACCCCGTAAGTTATAGAGGCGTTTCCACATCAGCACTATAGTACAGTAAAACATAAGCACGCCATCTGCACACTTATTCAACTAGATACTTGATCAGTCCTAACTCACTGAGGAATGCAAAACCAATGAAAACAAAATGGAGAGGATGACATCATAGCGAATGGAGGGGAAAGGGAAGAGTGGCGGAGCTTCAAGTGGAAGATGATGTAATTACAAGCATGATCGTTGAGCATCAGTTCACAACTTGGCTCTTGACGTTCGTTGATGTAGACAACATGGAGACATCATGCATGTAATGCGGTTACTGAAATTTTTTCACACCAGATAATTTCACATCAGGCGACCATCCTACTGACTTTCTGAAAGTCATTCTGTCTGTTTCCATGGAGAGAGAACGACCAAACTTCCAACTAAGAGCAGATGATTCAGACTCCCTGTAGACGTGTTTTCAGATCTGCCTTCCTGTCAGGATGCTTTTTTCTTATCTAAATATTAATCACGATAAAAGAATCCACAAATCTGCTATAAGACCCACACTGGGCACATACTATTGAGTTTTGTCAGCAGGCCTGGGGATTTAGCTATCCCAGCATGGCCGTGAATGTCGTAGCATGGCAGTAAGGCAGCAGAACACTCAGCGGTTACCTCTAAAAATAAACAAAGATGACAACAACAAAATCTGGGGTTAGCGCTGAGTTGCATCTGCCAAATATGAGCTAATGCCATTAGTCAGGAGGGCAAAAAAGTAAAAAGTAACTTATATGTTACCTTAGCATAACATGAGGAATTCACGAAGTTGAACAACCGCAATTCCTGGACCGCATATATAATCTAATTCCAAGCCATCCCTAGTTACCTCACTCATTTAAATACTACCAGAAACATTTAGAGATTCAAAACACTGTTATTCTCTGTAAAATCCTTTCAAAGCATTACCACAGATCTGGCCAGACCTCAGTGTTTATGAAGACTTAAATTGAGTAAAGAAATGGTCCCAGACTACATAACCTACTTTCCCTGCAAAATTCAGAGCAGCCAAAGCCTTTCACTTACTTAAAGGTATCCTGTTAGCTTGAATATGACAAAAATGCATAGTGATGTTTAATCAAATATTCACTTTGAAATGTATTGAATGTGCTGACATACACAACCGTTCAACAATTGTGGGGTCTGTAAGATTTTGTAATGTTTTAGAAGAAGTCTTTTATGCTTACCATTACCAAAGCTGCATTTATTTAAAATAAAAATACAGTAAAAATAGTAATATTATGAAAGATTATTTCAATTAAAATATTCTATTTGACTATATTTTAAAATGTAATTTATTCCTGTGATGGCCAAGCTGAACTTTCAGCACCATTACTCCTATCTTCAGTGTCACATGATCCAACATGCTGATTTGCTGCTCAATAAAAAATTCTTATTATTATCAATGTTGCAAACAGTTGTGCTGCTTAATATTTTTGTGGAAACCGTGTAACTATTATACAAGTATTCTTTGGTGAATAGTTCAAAAGGACAGCATTTATTTGAAAGGTTTTTTTTGTAAAGTCTTTAGACACTTCTGATTAATTCAATGCATCCTTGCTAAAAAAAAAAAAATGTAAACAGTAGTGTACATCTGTTTGTTCTCTATTGTGGTCCATGGGTACTCATATACACTATAAAAACGTAGTAGTGAGCGAGCCAGTTGTTGTTATGTGATCAAGAATCCAAAATACAGTAGATATACAGAATTACAATGGGTAATTAATGACCATAGGGTAATGACCTATAACTTCTAATGAAACCTGGCAGCTAAATTACATTAAAAACATCCAATCAATGAATAACAACAGTCACTGCAGAAACCACCAATTACGAAACCGTCTGTTTTGAGTTAATAATAATAAAAATACAGCACTAACCAGACGCTAAAGTTCTCTTTTAATCTCCTGCAGCAACACGAACAGGGAGAATGAAAGAGCATCTCAGCTCTTCAACATTCTGGAGCCGTTGCCTGGACTGCAATCAGAAGACTTTGAGAAATCCATTTCATGAAATATGGATCAAATAAAATGCAAGAATCTCACCCAGAGAGCCAAAAACATCCTGTTCTCAAAATCGTTTCTCAGTGCCTATAAAGAAAACACAAACATCTAAACTGATCAAAACACGTTTCTCGGGCCTATTGAGACTTCAACACATAGACCAAACAAATGTACTCACTCGCAAATGGCTTAAACGCACCAAAGATAAATAACCACATGAACTATTCAGTCCATTACTGAGTGCACACATGAAAAACTAAAAATTCAGTTTGGGTTGCAATACTCCCATCTGATATTGTCATATGATGATTGGAGCTGAAGGTCTCCATGTCCCATGCCCAGAGGGTACAGCTCAATGCTCTGCTTTATTCTGCAGCTATCTCTATCTGTTTTAGTCCACAAAGCAAGTATGAAAAGAATTGCAGATGTTGAGTCAGTGAGCAGAAATCTGAGGCCTGGCTGGTTGATAAACAGTAAGGCGAGGCAAGGCAAGGCAAGTTTATTTATATAGCACATTTCATACACAATGGTAATTCAAAGTGCTTTACATAGAAGAAATTAAAATAATCAAAAGAAATCAGATATAATTAAAACAGTTTAGAATAAAAGATAAAACACAGAAATAATCAAATGAAATCAGAGTAATTAAAATATAAAATAAAATACAGTGCAAACAGTCGGACGAACAGTGGCACAGTGCTCATTCAGTAAATGCACAGTTAAACAGATGTGTTTTGAGTTTGGATTTGAATGTGACTACTGTAGGAGCACATCTGATCTCCTCTGGAAGCTGGTTCCAGCTGCGGCTGGCATAGTAGCTAAAAGCAGACTGGCCATGCTTAGAGTGAACCCTTGGTATTTCTAGCCGATGTGATCCTAATGATCTGAGTGATCTGTTGGGTTTATATTCAGTGAGCATATCTGCAATGTATTGAGGTCCTAGGTCATTTAGTGATTTATATACCAGTAATAATACTTTAAAATCAATCCTAAATGTAACTGGCAGCCAGTGTAAAGACCTGAGGACTGGTGTGATGTGTTCATATTTTCTGGTTCTGCTCAGAATCCTGGCAGCAGCATTCTGTATGAGCTGCAACTGTCTTATGGTCTTTTTGGGAAGGCCAGTGAGGAGTCCATTACAATAATCCACCCTGCTGGTGATGAAAGCATGGACAAGTTTCTCTAAGTCTGGAAACAAAGCATCTAATTCTTGCAATATTATTCAGGTGATAGTATGCTGATTTAGTTATTGCTTTGACATGACTACTGAAACTAAGGTCTGACTCTAGAATCACACCAAGATTCCTAACTTGATTTTTAGTTGTTTGACCCCTAGACTGAAGGTATGCGTTCACCTTGAGAACATCTTTGTTTCCAAACGCAATGACTTCAGTTTTGTCTTTGTTTAACTGCAGAAAGTTTTGGCACATCCAATTGTTTACTTCATCAATGCATTGGCAAAGGGAGTCAATGGGGCTGTAATCGTTAGGCGATAGGGATAAGTAGAGCTGTGTGTCATCTGCATAGCTATGGTAAGCGATTTGGTTCTTTCTCATTATTTGGCTCATTGGGAGCATGTACAGGTTGAATAGGAGTGGCGCAAGAATTGAACCTTGAGAGACTCTGCATGTCATGGATGTCCACTCAGACTTATGGTCTCCTATACTCACATAATAACCTCTGCCTCCTTAGTATGACCTGAACCATTTTAGGACTATCCCAGAAAGCCCGACCCAGTTTTCCAGCCTGTCAAGAAGTATGTTGTGATCGACAGTGTCAAATGCAGCACTGAGGTCGAGTAGTACAAGTACTGATAATTTGCCTGTATCAGTATTTAAGCGAATATCATTTATTATCTTTATGAGCGCGGTCTCTGTAGACTGATAGTGCAGTCCTGAGACCTATATACCAGCTCTTATTCGCTAGTTAACATATATAAAAGATGGAGGAAAGACTCCAGAAATCACTACCATTCCACGCATGATAATGTCTAATCAAATGTGCAATTAAAACATTTCTTGGCCTTACTGCATCACTGACAACATTTTCAATGTATGTGAAACTTCTCAGAATGTATAAAAGCTATATAAATCAATTACAATTATATATATTTAATTGTATGTATATATAAATTATTATAAATTAATAATTTATTACAATTAACATTACAAGAATTTTTCCCAGGGAACATAGCTTGATAAAGAATACGTTCATTATTATTATGTAATTAAATGAAAACATATTAAACTAAATATGTTGCAAGCCGATCAATGTGTGTGATGGAATAGAGTGCATGATGAATGTTTACCTGAGACTGCAGCACATCAGTAAACAGCACTATAAACTTCAACACATACACATATAAACACACAGCGATGCACCAAACATTACAAATCATGCAAAGTGCCTTCAGGGAGCACACATTATCACCTAACACTGCATAGATGAGCACACTAATAGCTTTGTTACCTCTGAAGAAGCGCATGGTGAACGGTGCCTCCGTTCCCCTTGTTTCTCCCTGCCTGCCCTGTCCCGGAGACCTTCGCCTCCTCCAACGCATCACTGTAGAGTCCGATAACACACACACACCCTGCCCACCGATGCTCTGTAAAGTTGTCTGTGCTGAAGTCAGGAATCTGCGTTTTCCCTCATGGACGGCGTCATACTCTGAGCACACACACACACACTCACACACACACACACACACACTCACACACACATACACACACACACACACCTAACACAGGAGTTCACAGTGAGTCAGGATGAGAGGATGAGAGGATGCAGCTGCATTTCCTTTCACACTTTCTCCCTTTCACTCTCTCTCATCAGTTCGCTGGCTTTCCATCCTTACTGCAGCACATTCTGCGGCGTCAGCCTCAAATCAGTGCTTGCACACATACACAGACACACACACACAACAAGGTAACACTGTTGAAAATAAGCAAACAGCACGTTCACACATATCACCGCTATGAAACACCTGTTGTTCTCATATCATGTGCTGATGGATCATCAACATCTATATAAGTGGTTCTCAAATGGTTTAGTTTCAGAAAAAAGATTTTACATTGGACATCAAATAGTGATGCAATACACTGGCAAAAAAAAAGTCCTTTTACCTTGCATAGTTTGTTCATATTTTGTTAGTATCACACAATCTATCCATACTTGCATCGGTCTAATTCGGCTATACTTCATATTGGACGCCTTTGATATTAACAACAATAATGAAGATGATCACTCCCATTATTGATTTGCTATTTAAACTACGCATAATGCACAATAGTTGCATTTTATTATTTCCATTTAACATTGTTTTTCTCTGTCAGAGAAGATCATTATTTTTCGTTATGACCCACCAGTAGAGAATCACTGATCTAAATCAATTACTGTTCATATGCAGAAACATGAGCCATCATGTGTGTCCAGTTAGACACCTGGAAAAGCGCATTTGCGCTTAAATTTATCAAATTTATTAAATTTCAGCAGGACATCAGAGAAAATTGCTGCAGCAAAACTCATTATTGGTTGAAATCATGAAAAATGTTCTGTGGTGAACACAAGCTCAAGATATTTTCATGTTTTTCTTTATGACATAAAATACCTCAGTAAAACTCCACTTATGACTTTTTTAAGCTTTTACCTGTCTTGAAAAGAGTGTTTGCTTACAAATGACTAAATAGGACTACAAAAGTTGTTATCACACCAAACAGGTAAAATCATCTACTCACTATTCCACTTTTACATTCCTGTTTGTGTTTATAATCCTGCTCATGCAAACTATTATAACAATTTCCCGCTGGTAGATTTTAAGTAAAGATTGAACACGTTTTAGGAAGATTAATGGTGTTGACATTTAAGTCATGCGACTGGTATAGTTAGTTTATAACCTAACTTTTGCTTTTTACTTCTGCCGAATGTATTTAGGCTTTAAAATTCATAAAAGTTGAGTTAATTTGTGAAGATTATCTTGATTAACAAAATGAGTAAGAATCATAAACAAATCATACAACAAATCAAAGCTAATTCACCCTTCCGTACGTTTAGGACAGTAACCGAGTAGGAAATATAAAATCATATATTTAATTCAGAGGCACTGCCTGTCACCTGAATTCATCACTGGCAGTAATATACAATTAGATACACTTCATGGTGTCTGGCTGAAGGAAAGAACAAACTTCTGTCTTTCACGCTAAATCCACAGCAGAATTTGACATCCTGAGTGTTCCCTGTGTTTGTGTTGTGGTCGGAAGTGCTTTAAAGACTGGAAATTAGTGGCCAGTGGAACCCGTTTACAAGAAACATGCTGGACCCAACAGAGGAATGTGGGTTTGGTGATTTGGATAGAGATGTGGAATAAAAACCACTAAACAAAATCATTGCACTCTCCGTGCAAAATCACTTTTAAGCATTCATCAGATGGTTCATCATGCTGTGATGAGTTTATAATTAAAAGACATAATCCATGAAATGTTCACACAGTGCAACCACACTCTCAGAAAAAAATGTACAAAAGCTGTCACTGGGACAGTACCCTTCAAAAGGTTCTAATATGAGCCATTTAGGTACTAATATGTACACTTTTGGAACCAATATGTTCCTTTGAGGGACTTATGCACTCTTTGGGTACAAAGGTGTACCTTTACCGCCATAGTGACAGCTTTTTTTTCTTTTTTCTGAGAGTGCAGGCAGGTGTGTGTGTGTTTGTGTGTGTGTGTGTGTGTGTGTGTGTGTGTGTGTGTGTGTGTGTGTGTGTGTGTGTGTGTGTGTGTGTGTGTGTGTGTGTGTGTGTGTGTGTGTGTGTGTGTGTGTGTGTGTGTGTGTGTGTGTGTGTGTGTGTGTGGCACGAGGCCTGTAGCGCTGCACAGCACAGGGGGGCGTTCACACATACGGTCCTCATTATGTCACCAGAATTAAAACTCAGTGTGAGCCTCAGCGCTGGTACTGTCTGTTCTCTTATTGCACTCTGACACCTCTCTCTCCAGAACACACTGATGAACCTGTCTGTACAGTGCTGAGATATTTGGAACAATTCACAAGACGACAAAACTAAGAAAACTATAGTTTTATGAATACAATTACGGGCTTTTATAATTGAAATTGTCATCGGTTAATGTAATTCACATTTTTACCTTTCAGCTTCAGAGCAGTGGTAACACTACTCCTGAGATTCTTACCCCAGGGGTTAAAAACAGTGCAAATCCCCTTTTAAATTTGAAAAGTGTGAAATGATGTCCTAGGCTTAAGTGTACAATTAAAAGCCGACAGTTGCCCGCGCACTGTGCAGCGTTAAACATGACACACTGCAAACACTTATGTCTATGTATTTTAAACAAAGCAATCGCATTTTCAAAATTTGCTCTCATCACTTATTGAGGACAAGTACTGTATGTGGTTCAGAAATACAAACTTACTTATTTTTGTGAGTTTAAAGTTTGTTTTTTATGACAGAAATTTCCCTACATCTGGCCAAACTTGTTTGAGATTGAAATAGTCCTGCTCATTGGGCGGTACATTTTATCTAAAGCATGGTGCTAAAATAAAACATGGGATTCACTGATTTCATCATCATTTGAGCCTAAGCAGTTTCAGTTGATTAACTGTTAATATATAAAAATACCTTAATTGAACAGTTTTTTTTAATAACTGAACATTTTGGACATTTACATAATTACATTAAAGATAGATGTGCTCGTGAATGGATAATGGTTAAGTGCAAATGCGTAAAGTATAAGCTAAGCTATCAGGCTAATCTTGTATCTGAATGCAATGCTAGTTCATAAACTAACTAAAACAAAAATTAATGGTCATTATAAAGTAGTTCAAATGACATTTAATCCAATTTTGTGAAAATTGTAATCAGGTGCCAGACCCAGATGGGGGGACCCAGAGTCCCCATTAAAAGAGTCAGTGGGATCACTTGGGGTTCAAACGTTTTCGGGGACAACCCGATTTTTTATGACACTGTCGGCTGTACATAACTGGTTCGCAGGTGCGCATGCGTGGTATAAATAAACGATGTGCAGGTCAATAAACGTGGAGGGAAGCGCTTTTGAGTACCAACATTTTTGGTGTTTTTGGGGAACATCTAATTGACTCCTCTTTCGCGTTTACTTGCACTTGAACGGACACATACACACAAAATGATGTCAAAATACCAGTCTCGGCAAGGATTCTCTCGGTTATGTCATAAGTGAACAGTTGAGAAAGAAACCGGATGTGTGTCAGTATATTTGGTCCGTGCATTCTGTCTTAAAGTGACAGCAGCCTAATATTCCTGCTGTTGTCTGTGTCATTAATGTTAATAAAATCATAATTATATACCATGTTTGAGGGAAAAGAAGATAGTGAGGAGAGCAGTCAGGATGAAAGTGATGATGACATCTTGTATGATAAGTGTGCCGTGTAAAGTGTGAGTACCAAGCAGCATCCCCAGGTGTTCCCGTAAGAACCGGACCAAAAAAGTTTCTGATTAAAGACTTGCACCTCTGATTATCGACTTGTTTTTCACCAAACCGGGTCTTAGTGATTTTACCAAGTAAGACATTTTCCTGGATCAACATTTTGATCCTAGAACAACATTCCTGTCCGAAAACCCTATCCCTACCCCTACCCCTAAACCTAACCCTAACCACAATATAGCTATTCTGAAAATCAGTGGGAAATAACACTGATGAAGAAGCACCTAATCCTGCTTGTAAGCCTAAACTTGACATAAACTGTAAACCTGTTCCTTAAATCTGATTGGTTGATTGGATGATTGGATGTTGTACTACTCTCCTTACCGCAGTCTTCACTCATCACCACAATGACGACCCCAATTACTACTGTAAGAGAGATTAGCTACTATAAGGCAATGAATTTAGTCAAATTCTCTGAGTATTGTATTTAAAGGGGTGGTAAAACACGATTTCACTTTTCAAACTTTAGCTAGTGTGTAATGTTGCTGTTTGAGCATAAACAACATCTGGAAAGTTACAACGCTCAAAGTTCAAAGCAAAGGGAGATATTTGCTTTTAAAGAAATGAATTTCTAAGGACTACAGCAAACAGCCGGTAGGGACTACATGACATTCCTCCAGGGTTGCTGACATCACTAACCCCAATATTTACATAAACCCCTCCTCCGAGAATACTAAATAAGGGGGGCGAGGCCATTTTATATTGCGTTGGAGAAGAGTTATTGTGGTATAGTAGGCTGTTGTTGCCGCAATGCCGTCGAAACGCTGTTATTTTTATCCGGATTGCAGGTTCACTTTGTTCAGCCTTCCTAGGGTCGAGGGAGTTAGGGATCAATGGTTCAAATTTATTTTTAACTCGGTCCCTCATAATTATTACCCAAATCTCGCTCTCTGTGCTGCACATTTTACGGAGGTAAAGCTTCCACAATCTTCGGGAGTTCAATGCAGGATTCGCACAACGCCTTGTCCTGAAAGATGGAGCAGTTCCAACTTTAAGAACAGAAGCTGTTGTTTACGGGCCACAACCTGTAAGTATGATTTATTTTTCGTCTATGTGTTTTCCTGTAATAGTACGTATTGTTAATTGTACGTTGTAGCAAGGAAGTAAACAAATGACAACGCTGTTTGGCTCTGCAAACCAGTTTGTTAAATGCTCATTCATACTTAACGTTATCCGACAAATACCTAACGTTACAAACTTTTTTTTAATCTTAACAGCGAACTTGGAATTAGTGTAAATTATTCTTTGATTAGAGCTTTTATGTATTGTTTATCTACATGCTTGTTTATCTACAGGCATTCTAAACATGGTTCTGTGTTTGATTTGGCTACTGTAGTAAAGCCAATGTGTATTGTTCGTTTTGGGTTAATAGTTCTGTCGACAGATATTTGGCTACAATCGATCTAAAAATACAACAGTAACGGTGCTATACAGTCAGAAACGATTACTATAGATCCGCAGTCTTAACTCAAAAAATCCCTTTGAGAACTGTAGTATAATTTGTTAGAATGATTATATGAAATTCTTGTTTATGAAGCTTATTTTTTGTAATACTATAATAATTAGTACAATTAAATAACAGCGCATCTAAAAAGTAATGAGACAACAACAAAAAACATACCTTTCTGAAACATTGTTTAACAGCCGTTCTTGAACAGGTTCTGCTCGATCATCTTCACTAACATTCTCTGGGTCCGATTGGTTTTACGCCACTGACGCCACTGTTTATAATACACCAAAGCACAAACTACCGGTAAAGTTAAGGGGCGTTCCCGAAAAACGTGCACTAGGCGGTTAGCGAATCACAACACACTGGGCCAGCTAACCAATCTGAGCCCATTGCGTAGTTTTGAGGGACTGGCTTCATAGAACCAGGAAACCATCATACCGTTTTTACAAGGAGGGACAGAGCAGTGTAGAATAAAGGTAAAATATATATGAAATATATATGAAGGAAATATATATGAAACACAATGCACTTTTTTAAAAACCAAGCATGAACACATGTTACAGTGCACCCCACAAACACAATCAAGCCTTCGAAAAAATGTGTTTCACCACCCCTTTAATTTGTTAAGCTTTAGCAGTAAAACAAATGTGTATCATATGGATCTTATAGCTTTTCTATTCATTTTGTGTCTTTTTTGTTCTTCCATGTTTTCCTCTCCTATAAGCCACTCCACTTGCTCCCCAACATCTGGAAATCATTTCTCACCTATTACAACACTGCCAGGCTCAGGCCATTTGTTGATCTTGACAAGGAGCCATTCTCCAACTAAATATCGATTATTTCATTGATTAAGTCATTGTGTGCTGATAAAACACTACAGTACCAGGTGTAGATGCAGACAAACTAGAATTGGTTTATAAAAAAGGCACTGTAACATTTCGAGCACTGCCCTGTTTATTCATCCTCATTATCTTAGGCTTGTGAGCGGTGGGTCAGCTGAAGTCCATACAATATAAACAGAGGGATTTTGTTTTCTTTGGCTGCTTGGTGCTGAGACCATGAACAGAGACTGAGACTGAGACTAAAAGTGCACAACATGTAAAGCAGCATTGCTTAGAAAGATCTCCACCAATCAAATCCCAGTCTGAAATGTCTCCATAGTAATAGCATCTGCTATACGGATCTATCACAGTTCAACATGACCCAGAATTATTCCCCCTTTGAGGTAACATGAGGTAACTTCAGTCAAAGCTAATGCTCAGTATACTCATAAAAGAAGATCTGTTGTCTGGTTGCCATGGTAACAAGTGGCTAATAGTTTCAGTCTGCTTGTGGATGGTTTTTGAGATGGAATAGATATTTCTGGTGCATCTCCAGCTACCTTCACATAAACAGCTGCTTTTGCACAGCTTTTCACAATAGTTACGTTTAATCATGCTCAAAGACGAGGAGGGAAATGATGAAACGCATAACAGTATGATGCAACAGTAAACAGCTGCTAAACTTCACACAAACACTTTTCAAATGTCAGTGGCTGGTCTAAGTGGGATAAGTTGTGTGTGTGTGTGTGTGTGTGTGTGTGTGTGTGTGTGTGTGTGTGTGTGTGTATCAAGGCCCAGAGGAAATGTAGCTCCTCTCTCTCGATAGGAATCTTAAAGGATTAGTACAATTTAACATTTTTTTAAAAGAGTACATAATATATTTGACTATATTTAAATATTACTGAAAGGAACTTGCTATCTTAAAATAGGTCAGTGCCATTGTTTTGTCTCAAGATGCACACCAGTAAAATGATTTTTTTTTTCTAAGGCTGTTATAAAAGCTACTTCAGTGTCCTAATTGAACTAAGGTCTATTCCTGGATTAATCTAAACCCAGTCTGTGAAACCGGGCCTTAATGTACAATCAAATAACACACCACAATTAAAATGAACAAGCATCAAGTTTACTTGTGCATGTGCTTTAGTATGTTAGTCAACACATTAAAATCAGTGTCCTTTTTTAAAGCACGACGAAAGATTATTAAAACATTTGTGAATGAAAATTTACTTTAAAATAAAACTTTTAATTTGACATTATTTCAGTGTTAAGAAACATAGTCATGAAAGTGTAGTCTCTTAAGAGGCCTTTACGTTTATTTTAATATTATATAATAAATATTTTACTTCAACATTTTATTATCTGCAATTCAAGTTTTTTCTAAAAGTATACTTTTAAGATTTGAAGTACACTATAAGTGCGTATTCAATTCAATACAAGGGTACGCATTTTGTAACACTATACTGTTACATTTAAAATGCAGTTAAGCAAAAGTGTTCTGTTTTAGTAATGTTTAAGTGTGTCTGGGGGCCAAAAGCATTTCGACCTCTGCTACATTACAACACTATTGTGTCATAGTAAGAGCCTGTAGTGTATTACACACACTCTCTTTGGTCTAGTCTCAGAGCCAAACACTTTCTTGCCAAGAGCTGCACAACTGACTAGAGATGGGACGCCAGGACAGGAAAGGCGAGCAGTGACTTACATATGTTCAACATAAAAACACACACAAAATGTCTGCACAGCACAACCTTGGCTTGAGAGAATGTGCTAGAGCTTAATTTTTCTCCAGTTATGTCTGCAGGCATCTGGTAGACAGACACAACCAATGTTACTGAGTTTGTCACAGCTGCGAGACATCTTCAGTGTCGATACGTGCGTCGATCCTTCTCAGCCGCTAGCCCAAGAAACGATAAGCACATTAAAGGTAGAAACAAACAGACTGAGTTTCTGGAGGTGGAAGCTCTTGGACTTTTGAGTAACTGTTGCATTTAATTCCAGACAAAGTGATTCTTTTTTTATTCATTTAAAGCAATAGGATCATTTCTATGGCAACTCGGGAGCCGAGTCCAAGAGAGCAAAAGGAGCAAAAGAGGCCAAAAATAAGACAATTTGAAGTTTCTTTTGCATTTCAGTTGAATATAAACTTATACTCTGTCCTTGAGCATGAGCACTCTGGCCCACTCGTTTTCTCCTTCCATCTTCTGTTTCTCTGATCTTCCGTCTCACTCATTCCATCTATCCTCTCTTGCTCTCTCACACACTCTTATTAAAATTCCAGTTAATCTTGCAGACTATAAAAGACACTGAAAAAAAGCAATGGCTCGACTCACAGTACAGAGAATTCTTCACACTTCGCCTCTAAAAGTCAGGGATGTTCTCTCTGTATAAATCTTCAAACATTAATATGAAAGTCACTTCAAGATTTACATCCATAATCTGCACCAGATCCATGACACATTACACATAACCATTCAAAGTTACATGAAACTTTCAGCAAGGGAGACAAACTCATAAAGCTCAGAATAAATAATGTTTATTCATGTAAGAGTACATTTCGAAAACTTCCGAATTGCTTATTGGTGGTGCTTGGGAAGAACAGTCCAGTAATGTTCGTCAAACAATGATATCATCAACTTACACAGATACTGAATTCTTGCACAGATAATAAATATTATTATTTAATATTTTCATGCTATAGCCAAAAACTATATTCAATATATTAAAATTCTATTGCTTGGTTCCACAGACAAGGCTTAAGCTAGTCCTAGACTGCAATGCATGTTTGAGCTGTTTTAACTGAAAGCAACTCGCACAGAAATATCTTAAAATATGTCAATGTCATTGTTTCGTCTCGAAATGGTTGAGAAACCTATGGTTTAAAAAACCTACTTAAATGTCCTAATTAAACTATAAGGCCTAATCCTGGCTTAATCTAAGCCCTGTCTGTGAAACCAGGCGTATATTATTTTATTCATTATCACAATGATAAACACATGGGTTTGTAGCGCAAAAAGTTTCACCGTTTACTGTTACACTTTGTTATTCTTCTGGTTATAGCAGCTAATGAGTCTTGCACTTTTCACAGAAAATAGCTTTCTTCCACATTTCAAAATAAGGTGGATAAAGTACAGTATGAAAATTGACATCAACTATTTTAACTGATTTGCTAAAGTGTTTTAAAATTATTAGTGTTTATAAAGATTTAAGTAAGGTAATCTAAATGTGAAAATATGGGAAATGAGCAATCATATTAAATATCCTATATCGACTAAAACAAATAAATGTAAAAAAATCTCTAATATTGACCAATTCATTATGCATCTTTACTATAAAAAATCAGAGAGAAATGTTTGAAGGTTTGGAGCCATAGCCTTGTAAGCAGGAAACCCAAGTTCAAGTCCCAGTCTGTCCACAACTGTCCTATGAAATAAAGGCAAAAAAGCCCGTGAAATCCATCAAAAAAAAAATGTTTAAAGGTCAGAACTCCTTAAATCCACTTAATCCTTCGGTTTTCTGCCTTAACACACACATACCTACACTTGGCCTTGTGACTTTCACGTGAACGCCTGAGGAATGAGGCAGTAATCAGTGGAGTTGACTGACACTCACTCAGGAAGAGCTGAATCAACTGACAGTTTTAATGCAATTGCTTCAGTCACTGTAAAAAAAAGCCTCCAGTCTGCTCCTTCACCTCCTGTTCCCATCATACAGTCTCCAGAGGGACCTGACCTCTGTCCCCACACCGCAGTGGAGAAGAGTTCCCAGCCAAAGAATCCGCTGCATACAGAGATCCACATAATTTATCTTCTACATGTCAAAGCATGGCAGAGGTTCAAACTGCTAATGCTTCACCATAACAGTATAAAACAAATACAGTACCAGTGATCTCCTCCTGAACTTGGAGGATAATCTCCACGCTTTGTTTCTACTGTGGTCTGCCACTGGAATATGATAAGGACGGAGGAAAAGAAGGACTCCAGCACTCTGCCAAATGTGCCGGGCTCAGGGTAAAGCTAAACAATACAGAGAGGCTTTCTCTGATAAGACAAAGGAAATGGACAGAGGAAATATTCTGCACATCTTCAGATGGTGAAAGTTGGCAGGGTTTATCCTGTTTCAGTGCGCAGAGCAATGTGGGAGGTGTCAGGGGGAGTAGATGCCAAATGCGTCTCCAATGCAAATGAGAAAGATTTAAAAAACAACGCATTATAATGTGAAAGCTAAACACAAAGCCAAGTATGAATGTGTTGGTAATAAACAGTCTTTGTGGCATGATCAAAGCATTTGTTTACTGTTTATTAAGAAGAGAAAGTGTTGGTTATTATCCTAATACTTGAATAGATGTCAAATGACACTGGTTTCTTCTGTTTAAACAATAAAGCCATCTCTTGTTTGTTCAGTATTTTTGTGGCAGTTAAGTACAATTGCAATTTTACTCCAATACGGCCTAGATACACTACAGTGATAAATGTCTATTTGTAGATAAATTCATCTACAAAAAGATACTAGAGCTTTTTTTATTCTCTTACTTTAATTTATCATGGTAACCATAGTTTCCAAAACACCATAGTAATTATTGTTGATGCTATAAAACTGGTAATGGTCATAAAAAAATGAATTAGACAAATTTACTACAGAAAGACTAAATAATACAATAAAAAGCTATTTAAAACGTTTTATCAAATTACCTATTAAAAGGTTTTCTGTCTGTGGAAATCCAGAACCAGTTATGACTTTTGTTTTGACCTTTTAGCATGTAGCCTAATTAATTTTGTATGACCCAAAAATATCTTTAGATTTTCTAAAATGGCACATTACGATATTGTTCTCTGTGATGGAATTTTCTCCTAAAACACTACATGGCAACAACAACAACAAAATGTTAAGCACTTTCCTAAACACCTGTAATACTGAAACAAACTGTTACTGTCATAAAAGAAAATTAATTTTTATTTTATTTTTTTGGAATTAGTCCATTTACACATTCATTAACTGATAGCGAAATAGAAGGAGACATAAAATATGTGAGATATTATGGAATGGCAATAGTGATAGAAATTAACCAGGAAAACCGACACCTTTGCAGAAATTGTGTCCAAAAATTCTTTAACATTTCTTTTTAGTCAAATTGTGTTACTCCATCAATATTCAATATTAAAAAGTAATTTTATAACCTACTGTGGCACCAAACACACACACACACACACACACTCACACACACACACACACACACACACACCTGTCAACCAGCATGTTATTATAATTTGGGAATTTTCAATTGTTTTTAATTTTTCAGAAGGGGTCAGTTTGACCTTAGGATAGGCTACTTAGGGAAAACAATAACCGTAGTAACTAAGGTATGTAGGCTATTTGAAGAAACCACAGTTTACCATGGTAATATCTTGGCAACGGGTTGTTATTGTTATTTGGTGACTTGGCAATTGGTTTAGTCGGTAGAACTAAACACAACAAGGTACATTTGGTGAACAAAAGAACATTGTTGCTCCTTCCCTAGACCATCATCCCTCCATCTACATTTACATTAAGTTACAGCCAGAGGAGAAACAGCTAGCCTACATTTAGAGAACACAATATCTATATAATCATAAAGACGTTATTGTTCTCAAAATATGCTCAGCAGCCTAAGAACGAAAGTCAAGAGATGTTTTATGTTGCATGGTGAATGTAAACATCAGTTAAGACATTAATCTTGACAATTAAGTGAGTAAACAAGTCATCCACGCACATCAATAAGTCAGCAAGAGCACTTAAAAGTTCCTACTTTTGAGCGGCGGCTTGGTGGCCAGTGCTGAGATGTGTTTCTGCAGGCTGATAAGTTTATTCTCCAGAGCTCCGGAGCGGTAGCAGATGGAGGCGAGCTCTCCCTCCAGCTCCTCCAGGATGCTCACCGACTGACGGGATAAATCCGACAGCTGCCGGAGCACCGCGCACAGAGTCAAGCCGCACACATCCACCAGATCCGTGAACATCGCACCGCGACTCTTTCCGCCGCTTCTGCACACATCTTTAGGGACTACGGTCCTCTTGCAGAAGGGCATCTTTTCTGCTGTTAGTAAACTCCCTTTAAAAGTCCGTGTTTCGCCAGCGCTGAAGAGTGTTGGCGGAGACTCTTGCTCGGGATTGCGCGTACAGGGGAGGCATTTTATGCATTGTAATTGACTGTCCACTGTGAGGAGCTCTGCAGCCTTTCAGTTCACTATATCACTGCAAATCACAGCACAAAACGCTCATGAACTGCGCCTGAGAGACCTAACCCACTCGAGCAACCAGACCTGAATCTTTCACGAAAACTCAACTATGCGTTTAGTAAGCCTTGCTCTACGCATGCTCACAAAAATAAGGTTTAAAAGTGCTTCAAGTGACTCCAACAAACCTGAGAACAATGAGAGGGATAAAAATCCTTTCCTCCAGTCACATTCTAACCTTGCATTTGCCCATCCCAAAAACACATCTGGTCTAGTGTGTGTGTGTGTGTGTGTGTGTGTGTTTATACGCTCCCCCACCCTGAACCAGAACTTGGCTCACCTAGATGTTTTGTTCATCCAGTCTTTCCACACTGGACGACGAAAGAGGGCGTACAGTCAAAAATGATGAGAGAAGGGGAGAGGCTGAGAGTCCTCCATGTTATAATAATCTTATCAGGCATGTTTCTCTATGGCTTCATATGAAACCTTATCTTATACAGGGAATTGATTGGAAACATCTGGGCCTTGTTTTGCCTCACTGTATGACTGTCTGCATTGTTCCTGGTTCCCCACCCCACTCCACATGGCCCGAGTGCATGACAGGAACCACTCCTGGTGGACCTTTTCTTCACAGCAACCCTCCTCCCCCTCGTTTCGTTGAAAGGACTATTTTCTGCTCTTCTGTTCCTGGTTTCTTTTCATGTCTCCTGCATGGACTGTATCTGCCAAGTTTGATTTGAGGGAGGAGTGAGGTCTGGCAAGATTCAAATTTCATTTTCATAATATAATATTTTTGCAAACAGGTCCCTGGACTATAGCCAGATTTAATGGGGGACCAGGTGATAAATGAGGAAATGCTTCCAAATGTGACCTAAAATTTGATGTGATTTAAGCAATTTATATAAGTGATTTATTTCAGTATGATGGAAAGGCCATTTCAACTGCATGATAAAAAAAATCATGCTTTGGTAAATCATAATTATAACTTTAAAAATATAAATTAGGAGATATTAAGTCATAATTATGAGTTAAAATGTCAAAATTATGACACTAAAAGTTATAATTGACATAAGTCAAAGATGTGAGACACTAAGTCATAATTAAAAGTTTAAAAGTCAAACGTTTGTCATAATTGATTTTTTATCTAAGCTAATAAATTCAACTTTATGACAATGTTGACATTAAATGTCATAATTATGAATCCTTGTCATAATTTCAACTTATTTCATTATTTGTTTCCATCTTTTAAATATACGTGATGACCATGTAAGCCAATTTCCACCACAAAAAAAAAAAAAACAATGATCATGCTGTGGGTAAATAATAATGACAAGTTAAAATTATGACAAAAAATATATAATTATGACTAATTATATAAGTTAAAAATATAACATACTAGTCAGTTAAGATAAAAAGTCAAAATCATGATATACTAAGTCATAATTATGAGTTTAAAAGTCAAAATATTGTAATAATTGACTTTTTATCCCATTATAATTTATCCTACTTTTTTTCTTATGTGGCTGAAATAGGCTTCCATAGATGACATAGAAACACCTAGCAGAAAGTCCATCAGGACAGGGAGGTGGGTGAGTGGTTTCAGGATGATTATGCTTTCACATGCCGCAGAATGTTTAAACTCAAGGACACCAGAGTCTGTGTTTTTAGTTTGTATTGCGATCTGGCAGACCGCCCCTGCAATGTGTGTTGAGGTGAGCCGTGCTGAGCTGCTGTGGACCAGCAGGCCAAGGGCTGCAGGAGGAACAGGCTGAAGCTCAGCAGGGCCCATATGGCCTTCTGGAGTTGGAGGAAAACATACACACAGGTGTGTTCCAGTCTTATCGGATCAACAAATCCAAAAGTAGAATCATCTATATAAATATTTCCTCTAGTTCATAAACACCCAGTCATTCAAACATTGCAAATGCCAAGATACTCTAAAAGAGTTCAATACTGCTGTGTTGAAACCATCCTGCTTATTTAACCCCTAAGACTATTTATCAAAGATAAACGTTCCTTTAGTTTAAAAACCAAACACCTATTTATGCTGAACCTATTTGCACCTATTTATATTTGTCACTCCATGCATTTTATATCAGATCAATGAAAATGTATGAAGTGGCAAATTTATTTTCATCATTTACTCAACCTTAAGTTTTTTCACATCTGTATGAATTTATTTCTTCTGAACAAAGATATTTTGAAGAATGTCGGAAACCAGTTGATGGGGCCCCATTGTATTTTTCTTTTTTCCTGCTATGGAAGTCAAAGGGGTCCACCAACTGTCTGTTGGTTACCAACATTCTTCAAAATATCTTTGTGTTCAGAAGAAATAAATTCATACAGATGTGAAACAACTTGAGAGTGAGTAAATTACCATTTTTATGTGAACGATTCCTTTAAATAGATTAAAGCAGGAGTGCCCATTCCTGCAAAGTTTAGTTCCAGTCTAATCAAACACACCTGAACCTGATAAATACTAGATTTGAGAACACTTGATTACACAAAAGGTGTATATTAATAGGGAGTAAATCTCATCATTTTGATTTTCTAAACATTACATAAAAATAATTTTAGATCATGTTAATGTTTATATGAGTGGGTTAGCCTTATAGGGGGAAACATGGATTACATGATCAGCCCAACAGTACAAGTCAGAAACCTGTTGGCGTTTTATACAATCATGATTGACTACAAACAGCACATTTATATGATGGCATCAAAATGCTTTCTTTAAATTGGTATTATACCGCAACCACACCACCAGGTGTCAGTAAGAGTACAACTGCTTACTACACCAATCAAACTAATTACGCACTTCCAGGATTTGCACTTGCATTAAATATTTCCTGAATTTGGTACAAGTGGGCATTAAGACCGCAAGTCAGTGTAGAACTTTTGATTCCGATACACACAATAGATTAATATAGTTGGACACAGTGTAAAGTGCATGTGAAGTTGAGACAGCTCTTTATGAACACTTTGATTTTCAATACACTAGTTTAAATGTCAGTTCAAGCAGTACGTAACAGAGGAAAGAGAAAAATAAAAGGCCTGTGGGAAACTGGCAAAGGGCCACAAGAATTCAAAATATTATCTTGTAGGTCATACACTTATTTATAAAAATAAAAAAACCACCACATTTCATAGTTGTAAATAACTTTTTATTTGAAATCAAAGTGTGCGCTAGTCCTGTTGACTTAGCTGCTGCTCTGTTTGGCAGCCAGTCTCTTGTCTCTCTCCTCAGCAATGGTCAGGCGGATACCCTTTCCACGAGGCAGGGAAACCCATGGCTTGTTGCCCTGATGACAGAGACACAGCCATTAGTACAACGATAAACTTGAAAAACTGCAAGATCAAATCTGTAAAAAGCCCTACTCATTAAAAACAAAAAACCTTGGCACTTGGCACATGTTTTTCAGGATGCAATTATGGCCATTTATATAGAACTTGCAAAGTTCAAGATTGCCAGGTGCCCCGTTGGGAAGTAACAATCAGATTACTTTTTCCAAGTAACGAGTAAAGTAATGCATTACTTTTAAACTCTGTTTCCCCATTTATTGACTGACATCTCCTGTACCCATGTTGAGAGGAATCAGGAGTGAGGTGTAGAGGCGGTGTGTGTGCTGTGCAAACATGCTTATTGTAGTTCTAGACTAATAGTGAAAGCAGGCGTCTATTCATCTCACTTACACAAAAACAGATTCAGTATTCCTTAATGAATAAAAAATGTAATGCAAACTCAGATTATGCAAACCTGTAATTAAATGTTGAATACAAATATACTTATGCATTAATTCTCAATTTATTAACCAATGTGTTTGTTGCTGACATTCAATAATCCAATTCAACCACTCCAAAAAGCAAAATGACAGATGACAATTTTTTTTGCTGAAGGAAGAGTGTTGGACATTTTCTCTGCTTCATATTCTTCTATCCAGAAAAGCAGCAAAGCTAAAATGTTTGTTTGAGTTTACTGTACAGGTGTGAATTTGCATTTCCTCCAGAAAAGGGAGTATTCATTTCACTTGCGACATAAAATGGCATTTACATTTGCCAAAAACAGAATTGTTTTGTTAAGAAACCAACAACTAAGCCCAGCTTAGCCGAGAAAGTAACAATGCATTACTTTCCATAAAAAAAAAGTAACCAAGTAATGCAATGTCACTTTTTAGAGAATAACAATATTGTAACGAGTTCCTTTTAAAAGTAATTTCCCCCAACATCATAAAATGTCTTGGGTAGAAATTTGTCCAGAAAGCTCCTAAAGTTTTGAGTCTTCCTTTTGAGCATTACAGCACATACTAAGCAGAGTCAACTGCTTGCTAACAGTTTAATCATCCCAAACTTTCTGAACCCTTTGCTCACCTTGCCGATGACGAAAATGTTGGAGAGCCTGGTGGCAAAGCTGTTCCCAGTGCTGTCTTTAACGTGCACCACATCAAAAGAGCCAGGATGCTTCTCTCTATTGGTAATCACACCAATACGCCCCAAGTTAGCACCTCCGGTCACCATGCAAACGTTGCCTATTTACACAAGGAAAAAGAGATGGGCAACTCGAACACAAAAACAAAAGGAGAAAGACAAAGTTTAAGACAGTCTGCTCACTAACCGGTCTCAAACTTGATGAAATCTGTAATTTTGCCTGTGTCCAGGTCAATGCGGACGGTGTCGTTGACCTTGATAAGAGGATCAGGGTAACGGATGGTGCGGGCATCATGGGTCACCAGATGTGGGATTCCCTTTGTGCCAATGAGGATTTTCCTCACTTTGCACAATTTGTACTATAAGAGGACAACAGCATTAGCTCACAAGATCTCTAATCAAATTGATGTGTTCTTGTCACTTAATTTTTTTTTATGAACTACACAAGAACTTTAAGCTCACCTTGGCCTCCTCATTTGTGATGCGGTGAACTGTAAAGCGTCCTTTGACATCATAGATCAGCCTGAAGTTCTCTCCAGTCTTCTCAATGCTGACCACATCTGAAAGAACGACAGCACAACACATTTTATTAACGCCACATTTTGTCACCTCAGCTAATGTTTTACAACATCTCGATAAACAACCTGCCGCATCACCTGAGCTGGAAAATCAGTCACAGCATATTAATATCCTGTTGGCACTTACTAGGCAATATGGGTGCACAGTGGAAACGGTATGTGAAGGAGAGTGTTATAACACTGAGGGATTAGTGACTCGTTGTGACGTTCGTGGCTCAACCGTCTGGTAAGCTACAGCTCACATGCTCAATTGTGTGTGCCAGTTAAATGACTATTGTATAATTGAATGCAATAAAATCAGCAGCCAACTATATGACTGATATTTCTGGACAAAATTAATTTGTTGTGTGGCCCAATAAATCACCTCACATACACTACAGTGCCAGACTGTGACTGCATGATAAACCAGACATTTCTGAACACAATGAGATGAATGTGATGGGGGGAAAAAACCCTTTAGATCCAAGGTTCTAAACTCTGGCCCCTTCCTGTAAACTTCTGTAGTTTACATCCAAACTTGATTAAACTCAGCTACCTGCAACTTTCTAGTAATCCTGAAGACAGTGATCATCTTGTTCAGGTGTTTGATTATGGTTTGAGCTAAACTCAACAGGAAAGTCGACCTCAAGATTTGAGAACCCGACTATCATTTTTGGTTCCACATCCCAAACGTTGACTAACCTCTGCCCATCATCTGCCCAACACGGAGAACACCTAAATGAGTGCATAGTACTCTAGCTGAAATTGTGCAATTATTATAGGTTTTTGAAAGTTCCAAAACAAATACTCAAGCTAAAGAAGAACAAATAAATACAAGTAGAATTTCAGTATTATGGAGCTGGGACACTTGAGAATTAGTATTGGAAGCATTGAATAGCACATTTAGAAATTACTGATTGAAGTTCAAAAGACACATGCAGTGTTTTCATCATGCAAAATATTATTTTTTGAGTATTTAAGCTCTAGAAGATAGTTTACACAATAATTATGTAGACAGTGGAGCCCTTGCATCTTTTACGTTTCATAATGAACCGAAAATATTTTTAGACTTAATAAAAAGTTAGATTCATTTCGGAATATTTAATTGTACACCAGTGGACTTTTAATAATTTAAGGAAACCCAATTCCACAAGTAACCGTGGACTTGGCATCACTGACTTGGGAATGCAACGTGGGCCAATTACACTTTCTACATTTGCATAATACCAAAAATTGAGGACCAATAATTGCAGAATTTCACTTGATTTGTACTGAAACATTCATAAACCAGTTGACACAGAAACTTAAAGGTTTCTCAGCATTTTTTTCCAAAATAAAAGGTTTAACTCTTAACGTAATTTTATAACTATAAAGTAAAATAATTACTAAATACATTTTACATTTCAGTTATAATACAATAGTAATACATTTCTGTCTTGCAGGTTTTTTTTTAAGGTAAATTAAAAAACTTAAGACCAAGTAAAGAAAATAAATGAATTAGGTCAATAGGTTCTCTAAATGTAAATGTCCAGGGAGAAACAATGAATAGCATTAGCAAAATTTCAGTTAGAAGATACAACTTCCAACAAATATCCATTAATTTATTTTATTAACCACCTTAAACACCTCTGTTCCTAACCACTAGAAATATCTTTTACTGTACCTGCTGATAACACTGCAAAAATAGTGATGTTCTTTCTCAGTATTTTTGTCTTATTTTCCAGAGAAAATGTCTAAAGATTCTAAAAATCTAGATGCATTCCTGAGAAGTTGATTAAAATGAAGTGAGTCTAGGGCTGAGCGATAGCCCCAAAAAAACAAACAAAAAAGAGGTAAAACTTCTCATACAAGTCAATTTTGATAATTATCACAATAAATGTCTAATCTATCTTACTTTTAAAGGCAACTTTTTGCTCCAGATTGAAAGTTGTAGAAACCAGACCGTTAATTAACTACTCTGTCAGTATGTCACGTTTTTGAATTCCCAACACTTTCAGTAACTTTTCCTTAAATCTTAATAGAAAAATGTATTTCTTAGTTTCTGCATGTGCTAACAGGTGATATTGTTTGAAGTCATGAAACAGGTTTGTGTTACCTGACTTCGATTGTAACCAGTATAAATGGTCTGTGTGGCGCAGTTCAAATGAGTAGGGCTGTTTCGTTTCGCTTTGGGCGCATCAACATTATATCGAATTCCTGTTAGCATTTTGTCAAGGAAAATCATAGCATGATAATTATCGTTAACGTTTATAGCCAAACCCTAACTGTGCGTTCACACAGCCACCGGCGAGAGCGCCAAAGTGGCCGGAAGTCAGTAATTTTCAATGTGAGCCGGCAGCGAGCTCCGGCGAGGAGAGTTGAAGTCAGCACAAGTTTATGGTAATGAGCTATGACGTGGTTCAGTGGCAACCAATCAGAATGTAGAAGTCCTCAACTTGAGAGGATCGCAAAAAATGCAGTCCTGTAAACTTCGGTTCCGACCACATTAGTTCCCAAGCAAAACAGAGGTTGATCATGTGAATTTGATAAGGTGCGCAACACTATTTATAGGAAACATTTTTGCGCATGAACGCTTGTTTTTCAGCAGGAATGCAAATAGATTAGCACTTAACAATGAACACAAAAGCCACACCACACAAATGGCTTTTAATTGGTTTATTTCATTAGCAAATATGTCACTACATATGTTAAGTTCTTTCCATCTATCAATTTCTTTCAAATTTAGAAGATACCATGAGGTTAACTTATACCCTACTTGGTCAGTCTGTACAAATAATGATCAACATGCTTGTTTGCTTTTAAAGTTTAAAAAAAGACCAAGCATTCGATTAACTTCAGAGCATCCACAAATCTTTCTATCTACGGCATCGGTGGCAGGGCGGCGAGAGCAAATTTTGCCAGTGAGTTCATGATGTAAACAAATATCTGCCAACAGGCAGAAAAATCAGCTCAATTCAAAGTAAAGTTTTCATAATTTATCAAGACTTAATTTTACATTTGCATCCCAAAGTAAGTGCATCTCAATTTAAAGATTTCGATTTTATACTGGCAAACAGGAGAAAAATACGAAACGAGGAAGATATTCATTTGCTTTGCAAAGTAATGTGAATTTATGACTTTCTGCTCTGATTTAAGACATTTCGGTCTTAATTTGTGAAAGGGTGAATTAAAGACTTGTGACCTTTTCAAGACCAGAAGAAACCCTCAATAGGTTCATAGAGGACCACTAAAGTAAGAGTTCAGTGAAGAAAACCGAACTATTGCAGCAGAACTCACCCATGAAGCCAGTGGGGTAGGTAATATCAGTGCGGACCTTGCCATCGATCTTGATGAACCTCTGCATGCAGATCTTCTTGACCTCATCTCCGGTCAGAGCGTACTTGAGACGGTTCCTCAGGAAGATGATGAGGGGCAGGCACTCCCTCAGTTTGTGAGGACCGGTGGAGGGACGAGGAGCCTATAGAAACCAAACAAAATCAACCCACATTAATTTTTTACATTAACTATGTATACAGTGTCACTTTTTTTATTAAACCATATGGCAAATTGCTATTATTGTTACAAGTAATATCTCAATTGCAAAACACTGCACTGAACTTGTATTGTAAGGCCATCAAAAATTCTTCTAAAAGATCCTAATCTTCACCTGATGCCAGTGTACAACATTACAAACATTATCTCTCAGAAGTGCTCTACAATTCGCTTTACGTATAACTTTAACAAAAGTACTGAGTGCATGTTTATGAAAGCAAAGCATCACTTACAAATACTCCAGTGAGTTTGTCCAGCATCCAGTGCTTAGGAGCTGCGACACGCTTCAGATGCTTCTTCGGTCCTCGGGCCTGAAAAATAACAGAAACCATTTAATCAGCTTTAAAGAGAAAACCAGGCCATGCTATATAAATGAATAACATATGACGTTAGCACTGCACCATGATGGACACCAACTCGGCCAGGCGAGGCCTTTAGATTCCTTCCTGCTACTTAAATACGTAACGCATGCTATATAAAAAGTGTGAGATGTGTACATTTCACTTTCTATTGATTAAAAGAGTAATAAAACCCCCGAACCCGTTTAAAATCTCACATTTCATCCAACATCTAACAGCGTAGCCACTCTATCGCTAAAGAGTGACCGCGGTTGAGCTCAGAATTTTCCGATAACCTTTTAAACATTCCATCTGCTCTTTAACATGACAATTTGTGTGTTGTTCATCGTATATGGTATAAAAGAGCAGTATTTGGAACACAAATGGAAAACTTCGCTCTTTATAAACGTTGATGATTGTGGATTATTTTGGAAGGGTCTCGTGAATGAAATGCACTCACCATGTTGGAGTCGGGGGAAAAGGACCAGCTACTTCCTGTCAGCGGAAGATAAGCTGAACTACCGGTGCCGAAGAAGGACAATCCAAGCTTCCCCTAAAGCTGTACGAGTGCCATCAAGCGGGGAGGTCTGGAATCAGCATTGCTACTGTGACATGCGATGCATCCGTTTACATTGTTTTTTTTAGTAGGCTAAGGAAAATCTTTGCCTTCTTTGACATTTTTATCGATGTAAAGTAGGCTATGTTTCTTCTGTAAAGTTAAGTTCTACTGCCTCATTTCTCATTACATTATGCTATCATGTCAACATCGCTATTTCTATACTGGAATAAAAAAGAATCGTCTTTGTAAAGATGTTCAGTTCATTGTTAGTATTCTTCTATCACAATATCACAACTGAGTGTACATCAGGAACGATGAATTTTAACTACTTTGACTACTTTGGTCTCTGGTTCTATGCATGAAAATTGGAAATTTATTGGGAAATTACTGCGTTTTTTTTTTTAAATGTCCCATACTTTCTCTAATCAAAATATTTCAAATAAAACATGTCTGGGAATATTATTTTAATTTGTACATTTTTTTCTTGTGCTCTATTTTTTTGTTTTGTTTTTAATTTCCATCCTTTTAGACTTTTGTAATATCTCTTATAGACTAACAAAAGCCAGTTCCTTGAATTTACACGAATTACATTATTTTATAGGATTAGCAGTGGGTTTGATAAATTGTGATGTTTTGTGTGGAATTACATTCCATCTAGGGGGAAACACTGTGAATAAAGTTGAGCAAAAGCCCATATAAAACTTGATCCCCTGGTTTCACAGAAAAGGCCCATTATAGTCCCAGACAAAAATGCATGTTTGAGCTGTTTTAACTGAAAGCAACTTTAAACACATCTTAAAATATGTCAGTGCCATTGTTTTGTCTCAAGATGCACACCATAATGTTTTCATTTTTTTTCTGAGGGATGCTTATAAAAGCTACTTAATAACTTAATTGAACTAAGGCCTAACCCATGGCTTAATCTAAGCCCTGTCTGTGAAACCAGGCCTATATTTTAACAGTTCAAGTTAATAAACGAGTGCTTGAAAATTCCAGGATGTGAATCAGGGCTGTTATGCTAATAGAAACATAAAGGATAGCCATCCACTGATAACTAAACAATGGCTTGAATACCTTAACCTTTCTGTGCACTGTTTGAGTCTTGAAGGTGCTGCTCTTGTTCATTGGTTTTTATATTTTATTTGTTGTTGTCCTTTTGCTTTACGAATGCTGCTCATGAAATTAAATGTCATTTATCCCTTGATATTATGCATTTTTTCTTGAGTAATGTGCTACAGATGCAAGTTAAGGAGAATTAAATCCACCATGAACTGATCTGAAGATGTTTCTATCTATCTTCTTACAGGGTTGATGTATTTATTGCGCTGGCCACTAGATGTCAGTACTAACCAGTTAGTCATCTTTACTGCCTAGATCGGGACCTAGCTGAGACTGCTCGGTTACAGGAATGTTATCATGTGAGTTATAAACACGTTTATATTCCATCTCAATTACCAATTTGCATTTTAAATATTTTCATATTCAATACCTAGCTACTGTTCTTAAATCATTAAGCAGTGCAAGTTTTTTGCTTGTTAAATATGGAATTCAGTAACGTGTTTATGGAAATGAAAAACAAGGTGATGTGCTTTTTTTTAACTTTATTTTTTCACATTCAGAAAACCCCCCCCAGAAAAATACACACTTTTAAATATAATATGGTAATAACTCTTATGTAGAAAAATAAATGGATGAAAGAAAAGTGCTAAACGAAAAATCTTTGATTAAGTTTCAGTAAGTCACAAATTTCAAAAACAGTAAAGTAAAATGACAGAAAATATCTGACAGAAAGTTCTCTTCAATGGGTAATCAAATGCATTTTAAGCATGCACAATGTCTAACATATTAGTGTATTTTGGACAAGGCCTGCATAGATCTACATTACAATTAACTTATATTCAATCAGCCTACAATACAATACAAAAAACAAACAATAAAACAGAACTTAAGTTAATTGGGAGGAAAAAAAAGGTAGGCTATACTTTTTTTAGGATGAACATTGATAATTGCATGGATCAATGATCTCTAGACAAAAATATAAAATGAAGGCTATCAGCCCATGCAGTTTGACTTGTGGGGTAAACAGACACGTCTCATTAATATATTTAACCATGGAAAACCTTCGGCCAGGTCGAGTTCCTCTGTGACCAGCGAGGCTTGCGATGACACGGCTTCTCCAGGGAATCTCACGAATGGAGGGGCTCAGCTGAGCGCACCAGTTTCACATTCACCTTCCATTACACACAGGTAATACCATCCCACAGTTTAGGGTCAGACCAAGTTAGGACAATAGGCAGGAGTAGCCTTTGTTCTCTACAAACCATATTTGCTGTAGATCTCTTCCTCCTCCAACCTTGAGGTGACTATTCAAATCCATTCCACATATCATGATGTGGGATTTTATAAAGGTGTGAATGAGCTTTGGAAATATAGACGTCCCTAAGGCAGCGGGAAACATCTCAAGGATGGCCGTTTTGGTATGCGAGCTTAGTCCTCTGACTTTTGAAAATGTCAGAGATTCTTCCTCCACAGAAAAGTCTACATAGAGTCTCACGAACAGAAGTCTCGAAACAAACCAACATCAAGTCTGCCCTCCGAAACTGTAAATAACAGCTCTTGACAGTTCAGATCGGACAGTTTTTATAGGCACATTTAATTGCCATTCATTTGATGCTTTGATTTTAAAGACGCAGGAGATTTGGTAGCACCCTGGAGGGTCAGCAGCCAGCCGGCACATCCGCGATGAAGTCGAACTCATTCTGACCCAGCCATAGCTCTGGAAGCTCATTGGCACGGTCCAAACCCAGCTCCACCACTAGCGACATCAGAACTTCCTCATCGACCGGATCAGAATCAATGATCCCGGGTGCCTGTGCCGCACCAGGGGTGGCAATCTGTCCTGTGCCCAGCATGGTGGCTCCGTACCCCCGGCCGGGTCCGGTTGTAGCTGCAGAGGACAGATTCTGATAGTGGCTGTTGAGTTTCTGGAGCTGCATGGAGGCTATGAGATGCTGGCCGGACTGCAGGCAGAAAGGCTGGGGCTTTCCCAACGCAGGGGAGCTGGGATGGAGAGCGGCGGAAGCAAACTGAGGGCTCGTCTTGCCTGAACCAGAGTAGTGCAGGAGGGAGAGAGAGTCACGGTCTTTCATGGTGAGAACACAGCAGGCTCTTTAGAAGGACACACCTGAAGAAAAAGATGACGACAACATGAATGTCTAGAAAAAATATCTTCTTTCGTGTTTCACGGTAGGAAGTTAGTTATACAGGTTTGGAACGACTGCTGGAATACACTACACAGATTTAAAAATATTAGGCATCGTACACTTTGAAAATGGTTCTAGAGAAAAACTGGGGTTGTTCATGAGGAAACTGCAGGGAGTATGTGAGTTGATGAAAAGCTAATAAAAGTTAGGTACAAATTTTACGTCTAAGGGGTTCAGTTGACAAAAAAAACAAAAAAATAAAATAAACTACTTTTCTTCTGTCAGAAGGGTTCTGACTAAGGGTCACATACTACTACCCAGACTTTCAAGTCATTCTGAACAAAACACAAGCAGAAATATTCACCTCGTCACTAGAGACAGATGACAATATGGGGTTTAAAATCAACTCAAAATCAAACATGTCTGATATCCTCCAAACTGGACGAATTCATAGTCTGAAGCTTACAAAAATAATCCAGCCTTAAATAATTATTTTTACTTTAACTATGCCATTAACTGAGATCACAAGGCAAGAGTTTATCAATAGCTCAGAAGGGCAGCATGTCATATGACTTTCCAAGACCATTTGTAGAGATGAGCCATTCATAATCCCCTCATATGTGGAGTTAATGGAGTACGTGACAGCGCCCTGTGACTCCATATCCTCATGCGTCTCACATGTGCTCTTACACACGGAGGACAAGTAGGCTAATGAGGCACTTAATCATATGTGCTGCTCCGCTCTTCTCAATCCCCACTTTAAGCCATTCTTTTGAGGGAAGGCATAATTGCTGAAAGCTGGCATGCAGCTGCAATGGACCTCCAGCAATGAGCAACACACACAGGCTCGTCTCAGCGCCTCTTCCAGACATTGACAGCTGTAGGGCATTCATCTCCAGATCTTTGTGTTTAGCTCATTGTATTCATTATTCATGGCCTGGAAGTAGTCACATACAACCCTATGAAGCCTACAACTTAATTAGACCAATGTAATACCGAACTTTGCGGTTATATGCAAAAGCCTTCAATATTTGACTGGTGAAATATTCAGTGAATCCTGTGAAAAAGCTTTAGTAAAGAGTTGATCTAGTTACATTTAAGAATAGCTACATTATTTTAAAAGTTGTTATACAAATATAGCCATTTTCCACAGCAAATGGTCTGGTGAACTACAGATAACTCTATCACGAGATGTTGTGGGTTGGTGTCAGTTAAACAGTCAAAACAAGATTAGAACATTATGGTAAAATGTATTCAACTGATTTAAACGGCATGGTTTACAACCACTTACTGGCTAAGACCGAAAACAGTGCGATAGAATGTGTTGGGTCATAAATATAAATTTTTAATATTCATTAACGAGTGTGGAAAATGTAGATATTAGAAAAACGTTTATCAAAATCTTTCAGAACAATTATTAATTCGTCTCCGTGCGTCATTTAAACCGTAAGCATGGGATATAGGCTAATTAAAAAGTTATTTAACATAGGCTATTGGAATGAGTCCAATTAGCAGAATTGAGATGTAAAAATAAATAACTTAATAAAATAATTTCTTAATTTGCTATTTTTTATAAAATAACTTACCTTTATTCGAGTAATTGTCAACTTGCCTTCGTGTTGCGAATCCAGTTTGACGAAAGATCAACTTTTTAAAAATAATTTTTAATAATGACTATATGCATTAAAATGGCACTGCATGAAAACAAAGCTGTTGAAATAAGTTGCTGTATTTGGCAAGAACAGTTGCTAGGTCGACGCTGGACGTGAAGTTAGAGAAATGTTTCCAGTCCTGCTGCAGGAGAGGAGTACCCTCAATGAACTGTTACTGAATCAAAGGCATTAGCCTAAATACACACACTCGACGCTCTCAAGAGGGATCCGAGTCCGCTCACAAACATGGGATGGAGCATCTGCGGAGCCGGACTGAGAAAAGACGACGAACTTGGGTAAAGTATTAAACCGATCATTTAAAATTACTGCATATGAAGATTTAAATGACTCCAAATCAATATTCTGTCACCATTAACTCACCTCCATGTTGTTCAAAAACAGTATTTTTCTGCTTTTCTTATACTGTAGCCTACTGGCACCATAAAAGTATGTTGTAGTCCGTTGACTTTGAAGCAAAATGATGTTAAAGCTTTGCTATATATAGCTATATATATATATATATATATATATATATATATATATATATGCTATATATATAATTATTTTTATTTTTTATTCAATAATATCCTTTAGAATCATCATGGACACGTGGTGCGTTTCATATGGCATCGAAGTCCCGAGTAGCTATCGTTTACGATGCCGATTAATAAGGGCTCCGTGTGCCAGACTGGAAAATTCTCCATGTTTTCGTTTCACTCTGCTAAGTGCGTGGGCAGGGCAGGCAGATGCTCATTCACTATTCACATGCACTGTTGCTCACTTAATAATTATCATAGACACAAGACAGGCAGTAATCAAACAACATCCCTACAGACACACCCCAACATCGTACAGGTATTCTAAACAAAATATGGAAATAAAACCATAAAATATTTTTTACTTCTTCAAAGTAAAGTAGCCTACTGATAATTTCCCCTAGCAAAATACAGCTGCAAAACGTAGGGCTATAAGCTAAAGGACAAAATGAGAACTAGTCACATTTGTCAATCTTCACAGAATCAGAAAAACTTGAGCTGCTCATCTCAATATTGACGAGGGCAGACGCCAAACGGCTGCTTTCTTTTCCGTTTTAACGGGTTTAAAGACCGCATCTGTCGTCATTCATGAAGACACTTCACATGTAGATTAGGAGGGAAGTGGCGGTTAAAGGAGCAGGGATGTGCTGTTCTCCTGTGGGAAACGTTATGCAAATGAAGACAAACGGTTTTGACATTCCCTTTGTTTGCCACAACTCAAGAACTAATGTCATAAAGGCCACTTTTGTATAGAGTAATGGGCCACACTCCTCAAATACTTAACTTCAGTCCAGCACTGACAAAATCTGCTTGTGCTTAATGGGGTGAATAGAAGATCAGACTGAGTGAACGGTTGACAACGTCGACAGATGAACACTTTGCAAAAAATTCGTTGTGCTGTCAAACATAAAACTAGATGAGCAGGTGTCAACGATAGCCTATATGCTAACATTATTTCAGGCATATATATTATAAGGGTCAATGATATACGGTTACTGAGATGTAAAAATAAAATATTGAGTGCACAACACATTTTATGTAGTAGGCCATTTCAGATATTAATATTTGAAAACAAAACTGCTTAATTTACAAGTAATAATTTTCTACTATTAATAAGACTTGAATTTAATACATTTTACTTCAGAAATTGAAAACATCATAGAAAATGTAATCCGGTCATTGTATGCATGTATTGCTTTTTTGTGGATTTGAATAACCTAAAAAAAAAAAAAGAATACAATTAGTATCATGTCATTGACCAAAACATTTAGAACAAAACACAGCTGCAAGTATTAAATATGCATATTTTAAGCTATCAAAAATAATTCAACAGGATATAAGGGTGTAACGTTTCTTTTGCTGCAAACAAAAGAATTGTATTAAATCCTCTTTAGGTTCTCAAAAGCAACACGCTTCAGAAAGCCAGAGGAAAAAATAATAGTCATAAATCACTGAGTAGACTGTATGGTTCTACAAACATTAGGGTTTTAATAGGGTGAGCCGTCGAAAATCAGTCCCGTCTCTCCACCTAATTCTGAAAGTTTTACGGCACTCTTTTGGTAGCATGGATCCGTTTATTGGACTAAAATGCAATAAGCCTCATCTCTCAAAGCTAATAAAGGACTTAATGAATCACACTTGGAGTGCCATTCAAAGCAAACTCTGCAACCAAGAATCTATAAAGATCATACTGAAAAGTGCAGGATTTCCACATGTGGTAGCCACCACTGAAACACAAGGACAACACTCACTGGAAGAAAACATGAAAAGAAAAAAAACACACAATTACTTTTTTGTATTTTAATATATAACTGAAAAAAATCATTTATACAAAAATCAAAAGTTGATAGACAGCTTGAAAACATTTTTGCTCATTCATAAAACACAAGAAAATAAACGTGGTAAAAGCGTATAAGCAAAATAAAACATGAATGAAGCCAACAATACTTGTAATTTGGTCAGTCTGCCCATTAAAATTGACTTATCCAAACAATAAGTGGACAAGATTGTTGCAGTTAAGTTATAGGATGGTTTCACTAAGGAGGATGTAGCCAAACCATAAAGAGTGTCATGCCAAATCCATTCTGTCTGGTTAGACATGTTTTCGGGATGCATCTTTGACAAGACACCATCATCAGAAACATTTTTGCATTTTATTACTTCTCATTTACAAACGATCCCACATAGTTAAAAACAACAAAAAGAGGGACAAAAAAAACATGTTATTTTTTTTTTTTTTTTGCATATATCACTCACAACGTGTTGCATTCATGCCTTGTTTGATCTGAAAATGGCTTTGGATTTTGTAAAAAACACACATTTTCCCCAGATCCAAAATTGATTAAAACCGTTCAAATGTGGCAACACTGGTCCATCTCTACATTTAAAAAAAAATGTTCCCTGGAAACATTCAAGTAATGTTTTCCAAGCTCCCTTCTGGCGATGGCTCCGACATACTGTCTTCATTAGAGAAGCAGGGCCTGATTTGGAAACATGAGCTGGGAGCCCACTCCTAAACTACATTCTTCAGATTCCCTGTAAACAAGCAGAGGAGGAGATAGAGAGGGGTAAAGACAAATAAAAAAAATGGATCAAAATGATTTTCAGAAAACCTATTGAGAACTATTAATACAGTGATGGAGACATGTGGTGTAATGAAATCAAAAGATAAACAGATGAAATCACTGTCAAACCTAAATATCTACAAAAATCTGGGGTCCATAACAAAGCAGAGAGGTTGCCAATCAGGAAAAAACAGGATTTTCTATGACGTCTCTTGAGGAAGCACAAGTCATTCAAATATTTTTTTCAATCTAAATCAATTTACATGGATTTACAAACCGCAATTTGCATTGGAATTGTGCCTTCCATTCACACAAACACTATACAGTTGAGCTGAAACAGGACGTCCCTTTTTGTTCTCACCAGCTGGTGTTTGGATAACATTATGGCTTGCTAATGAATTTGAATTTAAGGCACTAAAGGAAATCCTGGTTTTAAAAAGAAATCAATAGGAATCCATATTGTACAAGGCAAGCTTTATAATCAAGACAAAAATGTAATTTCATCTCACAATTTTATATAAAATCACATCCTTTAAATTTGCATTAACTGTTGAAGCAAAAAAGCATTCAAGAAATGGATTCAAGGATAAACCGCGGATGGGGCGGATGACGCGGATGACGTGACGAAAAAAAATATTTTAATTAAATTCGAGCGGGTGGCGGGCGGTTTCTAGTCTCGCGGCTGTCATCAGCAGCGCCTTGTATCAGCGGATGGTGGGCGGGAAAATTGGTCAAAAACGTTGGTGCGGATGGATGGCGGACGGATGATGAGTTTTGTGATGTGGTTGCGGATGAAATAATAACCCATCCGCGTATCTCTACTAAGGCCACAATTTGTCATGAAATGTTTTGGCACATTCAAAACTGCATTAAAAAAAAAGTGTTTCTTCATTTTGAGAGATTTAATCCATACAGCCATACATTTACAGAGACTTTTTTAACACTATTTTTATGCACAACATGTTCCTTTGACTTTGAAGTTTGTGGTTCCGAGGCCCTTGCAACTAATTTTCTGATTTGAAATGAGCAAGCTTTTCCTATCCTAAAACTCGAGCGGTTTCACATTAAGGAAACCGTAAATGTTTATGAACGCATGTACATTCAGCATTTAGCAGCTGTCTGATGACTGCCCGTCTACATCTTTCTGGCATCTTTCTACATAGGCATGTTCTTTTTAAATATTTGATTGTTTTCAGGGATGGAATCAACAAAAATGTCCAGTTTGTTTGTAGTTGGCTACAATGTGCACAAACCGTACGGTCTCTATTAACACCCACTGTTTAAAATTATATGGCCTTCAAGCTGAGATGGATCAACTCTGCAGTATTTGCTCATCAGAACCACCATGTATGGTGTTTACACATTTTTTGCTCCTTTGTCTCTCAGCGTTTTATAACGCAAGGCAGAGTGTCGTAAATGTTACCCAGATGTGCTTGGAAACTCCGGTAATGTGTAGCAACTGCAAGACCCTCTCTATTTATTACCTGCGTTAATCAATCACAGTTCTTCACAGAGAAATGGTTGCGCGTATTATCAGAACAGCGCGTGTTTGGGAAGGTCAGACACAGACCTCAGGTACCTCTCCTCACTCACACATTTTGGCACTCGCTCCCTTCATCTGCACAATTTCCTTTCCCTCATAAACGCAATGCTTACGTGACATAAGACCGTAAACAACCAGAGAGCACAAAAGAAAATGGCTAATTAAAAGGTTTAATTGATGTGAGCTACTCATTTGAAAGCTGAGGAACATGGGAGTGTGCGAGCTTGTTGAAAAACGACAGGGGAGACTTTAGAAAACACTGCACTTGTGGTGTAATTTAGTGCCTAATAAAATCTCATCACAAACACTTCCTCCTAATATAATCTCAACCGTTTGACTTCAATTGACCAATGTGCTCCACTAACCTATCTAATTAACAACAATTACCACAAAATAACTGGCATGCCAGCCAATAATGCCAGCCTACTCCCATTCACATGCCCAAGTATAACACCACAGTTACCTGGCACATTTAAGCGTCATTGAATTTTAATACATTTTAAAATGTGACTTTTTCCTAGGATGGCAAAGCTGAATTCTCAGCATCATTCCTTCTTCAGTCTTCAGTGTCACATGATCCTTCAGAAATCATGCTAATATTCTGATTGGCTCCTCAAGAAACATTTCTTCTTATTATCAATGTTGAAAATAGTTGTGCTGCATAAAATTTGTGGAAACGGTGATGTCTTTTTTTCAGGATTCTCAAAGAACAGTTCTAAAGAAAAAAAATACAACAATGTAAAAGTCTTTGTCACTTTTAATGAATTGAATGCATCCTAGCTGAATTAGAGAATTAATTTCTTTCAAACAAATCTTACTGACCCCAAACGTTTAAACTCTTGCAGCGTAGATGCTTGTGTTTGTACTCATGGGTGTCATACATAAGATTTGCCATGTACAAGTAAAATGACAGACAGATAATTGCTCCATCAAAATGCATTTTAAACTAAAAACACCCAAAAACAATTATATCTGAGACCTAGTTAGAGGTTTTGCATAGCGCATTTCACACACCACACGTAAATCCTGTTTCAACATGGCAGAACAGATGCCACTGAAAAGTCAAATATGCCTATATAAACACATTGGTTAACCTAAAGAAGCCATTCAGAATCTAAGTAGAGGAGTTTGTCCGTTCTCATAAAACTGAGGATGTGATGTGTTGCGTGCACAGGACACTTAACGTAGCTCCATTAAGGTCATCTCGAAAGCTGACCTCAGAACAATATTTCGCTCTCGAGCTCACCCTCTGTAAGCAGAAGATCTTAAAAGTCAAACTGATCTGGAATCTGTGCTCATGTGTGATAGCTTGGCATAGAGCGGTCTTTAAGAGATGGGTGGAAACCTTAAAATGGAAGTTGAGCAGTCTGCGCCTTAAGCCCTTTTTAATTAGAGCTGCGGGACAGAGCAAACACGTAGCACATGCTACACATACCGCACGGGCGCAGAAAATAAGCATGTTTGTCCCATACTGTTTAAGAAATAGACAGAACTTTTACATTGCAAATATAAATAAACAATGCAGAAACAAAGTAAAAGGAGTACAAGTGATACTTTCTTATGAATAAATCTTCTGAAAACTGATATCAATCATTTAGTGTTAAAGGACTGAAGTCTGAGTTGACATACACTGACAATATTCCCCCTGTGCCATAGCTTTTGAATCTCTTTCACAGTTAATGTTTGGTCACAGTGACATTTCCAAAAAATGTCATCGGAAAAAAGGTCCACTTTCTATTCTCAATAGCGTAGCGATGCATGAAGCACAGCTTATACTAAAGTCACTTTGACCAACAGAAAGCTGCTTGGTTTGAATGTGGCAAACTGGGAGACCAGATTTTACACCAGTGAAATCTGCGTGGGGAAATTTTTGCCCTCACGTCGAAACTCCCAATCATGCGCATTCATATTTAATTGACTGGATATTGCCCGTGAGCAATGGTTTGTGTTCACTGTCCATGTTCTCATCTGATTCATGCAAAGTGGAGCACGCAAGTCTTAAGTCTACAAAATATTGTAGTTACAATACAGTTGTTATAGGCTACAGTACGAAAAAAAATAACTGCAGACCTGCATCGCTGATGAATGGAAAATAAGGCAGGGTCTTCAGCGCGAGACGTGGTGCAATGGTCAGAAGTCCGTTCAGTGCATGTTTACACAGAAAAATAATTGAAAGCAGCGGAACTTACTGTAAACGGCTCCAACAGAGCTTTACGTCTTAGCAAACCTCTTACATAAGTGCGTTCTCATCTTGTACCGGTAATCCTGTTCCCTCATACATAGCATCATACCATTAATTGAACTTTTTATCCCGGAAAATTTACAGAACTGATTCACCGGTATTTTTGAAAATGTCCTGTTGTTCACACATGATCTGTAATTGGTAATTTACCAGTAAAGACTGTATTTGTGAAAGGGGGCTAATGTGTAAAGCAACAAATGGGATTCTAACCAAGTGTGATTCTAACTAGGCTGAACTGAAGGTGTCAGACTGTACTTGCTTCTCTTACGGTGAGGTGGTGGTGACCTCTGAGGGACCTTTAGGTCAGCAGCAAAGATCTGATGCCTTCGGTCAAGAAGAGTAAAGTGGGGAAGACGTTAGCCAGAGCAGGGGCCGGAGCGATAAGATCAATAAGAAATGTTCAGTCATAGTTGAAACACCACGTAGACTGAAGCTAAGGTGGAGCAGATGTGACTAGGAGTACTGACACATTAAAACCCATGGGTTGAACACACGTCAAGGGTGGTTAAACAGGTCAACTTCATCCCATAAGGAGTGAGGTGATAAGAACACAAACCGTCACTCACGTCTCTCTCATAAACAAGAGAGGGACACTTATTCCTTTAAAAGGATAGTTCATTGAAAAGGAATATTCTATCATCGTTTACCCATAAACACAAAAGAAGATTGTCCATACTATGAAAATCAGTGGGTACAATGTTGTCTTGGACCCCTTTGGCTTTCACTGCATGGCCAAAAACAGTTGAAACATTCTTCAAAATATCTTCTTTTGACCTTTTTGGCTTCTCTAAATTACATTTATTCTTATTCACAAACAATCCCAATGTGTTAAAATTCTGAACACAGCTTTTCCTTTTTCCCTGCCAGATTTTTGCCCATTCACACAGATGTTTGAATGAGCTCAAGAGGAAAAAACTTTATTACATCCAAGGGGCATCTGAAATGTTCTCAACATAGCTTTGAAACATGTTTTGAGTCTTAAGACTTTTATCCCTGAAGAAAGTGAAAAAGGCAAGAGTTTACTGAAACCTCAAATAAACACGAATGCGCACACGCACACATACACACACACACACACGCACAGGGTTCAGCACAACTGCACAATAAAAATACACTAAGTGATAACTTGTACCTGTAGGAAGAACATTAAAACAAAACCTTGTGTGACCAAAGGGATTAACCAGAAACTTTGTCGAGGAACATCTCATAAAAGTTTTGGATAAGAGCGTGTCTGGGAGCCCTGCACGTACATGTGTGCAAATGTTCCTAGTTCAGACTGTTCTCATTCTCATCCCAGCCTCTCTCCTGAGACTTCAGCTTCAAATTCCTAAGAATGCTTTGCTTATTTGTTTACTGATGACTGGGAACATCAAACAGACATGTTTCTCTTTCTACAGCTGAGGAGAGCCAGTCACAGGGGACAACTGTGGTTTGTTTAAAGGTCTCCCTGGTCACTCGTGGGGGGTGGGACGCAAAGTTCTTGAAGAGGCTAGAAAGACAGCTGGATGAATGAATGAATGAATGACTGACACACCATCATACCTATCATCAATGGTTTTCTAAATAAACAGACCATTATTTTGACTATTGTAACCAGCTTTGAAATGGGCAAAAGTAATTCCATCTGTGGAAATGGAATTGGATTAAGTGCGGAGAAAGGGTGATATTCGGGTCCGGTGTTGTGTATGGTGAGCTTCTGGTTGTTGTCATGGCAATTACCTTTGATGGTGCTGATGACCCGCTCCAGATGCTGGCTCTCGTTGCGATCGGGTCGGCAGCTCGGGCTGATCTCCAGGGAGTAATCTGGGCCGTATTCAGTGAAGTACTGGATTAGAGATGATAAAAATTTACTTAAAGTTAGCATGAAATCAAAATGGACAATTCTTATATCTTTTATGGAACTCTGCAGTGTATTATAAACAATTTATCCATCCACATCATTATTTTGTATTAATTCATCTGTTTTAAAAGACTTTAAAAGAAATTTTGTGAGCATGAAGGTTTTGCTGCACCATGAATTTCCTTAAAGGGACAGTTCTCCCAAAAATTAAGATTCGCATGGCATTCCAAACCAATAGAACGCAAATTAAGATATTAAAAAAAAATGCATGTTTTTCATCATGCAATCAAACTCATGAGGGTCCAGAGTTGTTTAGGACCACATTGACTTTCGTATAAACAAAAACAGTTGAAACATTCTTCATCTTCTTTGACTGTATGTTGCATAGAAGATGCCAGAAAATTCATTTTGGGGAAAACTTATTAATTACAGAAATTTAGCCATCAATCAAAATAGCATTATGTGTATGCTGCAAGCCAACATTTCTTAAGCTAGGATAGAGATCTGCTAATCAGTTTCACTAATGACCTTTTAATGCGATCAAGGTTTCCTTCAATGAAACAAGAACAATTTTTCTCAGCTAGGAAGCAGCATATACTTGAGTAAATTTGGGAAGGTTTAGTCATACTTCCACTTTCTTCCACACACACACACACATACACACATACACACATACGCGCGCGCACACACACACACACACACACACACACACACACACACACACACACACACACACACACACACACACACACTTTTCAATGTTGGATAGCTATGCTCTGTCAGTGTCCTGATCCTTTAGATCAAAAAGGCAAGCCAAAAGCAGTTAAAGTTTCCCCTATCATGAATATGCTTCAATTAGGTTTTCATTATGATTTTTTGAAATCGAAACTCTCGGGACTGGCCAAAAAGACAGTCAGGCATGTTGTCATGCTCATTCGAAAAACACGGTCTGCATTGTGTTAGTGGGGTGTCTGGTGTATAAACTGGATAGAGATCAGATTTGGTTGTATGTGTGTTACATGCATTAGCTCAACTCTGCTTTCAATTACTACTCTTTTGTTTATCCGGCTCACCTCCGGTCCCAATGTGCTCTAACATGCTAGGGATTATACAACATACACATATGTGAATGTGTGCAAATTTTTTTACACGTTTTTACACAAACTCAAGAAATGTGAAATAGGATGCACAATGATTTGCATGTGTAGTTAGAAAAAAAGAAATCGCAGAGCGCCAAATACTCGTCCAGGAGACGTTAATGAAAAAAAGGCGTTTAGGTACGCAGATCCAAAAACATCTGGCATGTAAAAAAATATACGTTACATGCACTTCTACTAATGCAATCTATTTGTTGTCTTGTTTGTGCGAAAAACAATATGTGGGCGAGAAAAATAGACACATTAGGACACGTATTATTGAACACAAGTGCAATAAGAAAAAAAGACCAGAAATGTCCCATTGGCCGTCACTTTAGTGAAATGTCGCACTCACTCTCTGAATTGAACTTTGTAGCTTTAGAGCAAATGACACAGTCTCGTAGAGGTGGGAATGTGGAACAAAGACTTCTACAGGGACAATGTAAATGGATTTTTGACCTTAGATGAATATATTCTCTAGGCATGAAGAATTAATTCTTAGTTGTTTTTTTCTGAATGCTTATTTATTGACATTCACATGCATTTTTAACAATGTCTATTTATCAATATATTTAGATTTATAAATGAAATAGAAATTCAATTGTTTTTGTATGTCAGAGTTTAATCAAGTGGTATTGGAAATTTATATTGTAATAAAACACTTATATTGAAATTTAAATGATAAGATTAATGAATGTATAGCAAGAATTTCTATGGTTACGCTTTAGAATTTTTTAATGTTTTGAATGTAGTATGTGTGTATTTTTGTGTATTGTAATGTTTGTGGCAGGGTCCGTGTTCGATTTATTATAATGATTACGGTAATAAGCTTTTAAATGAGTGCAGGTGGATGCTTGGAAGCACAAGGCACTAATGAAGGGTTGAACCCGAAAACGTTTTGCTGCACATTGCACTTTAGTCTATTTGTGGCCTCTGTTTAATAAACTGATGTGAGCTTGTTGGCCTACATTTTTTTTTTATGTGTGCAGATCTTCATAGATAATTAGCTACTATGCTTTTAGTAAGCATTCCGACACACGTGACACCACAGTTTGCCACTTGTTTTCACCATGAACTCAACCTAATCTGAAACAGCCATGTCCACATCTCTGTTGCATTGTTTGGTTTGGACCACATTAAGATCACATTGGAACTTTTTTATTTAAAGTTTATTTAAAGGTTAGTTCACCCCCAAATTTAAATTCCGTCATCAATAATTCACCTTCATGTTGTTCCAAACACAACCCATAAGACTTTAGTTCATCTTTGAAACACAAATGAAGATAATGAAACCTGAGAGATTTCTGCCCCTCTATTGAAAGTCAATTCCACCACAACTCTGTTGTTTCAAAAAGACATTGTAAATATTATCCATATGAATCGAGTGGTTTAATCCAAGGAAGCTCAAACGTGCTTGACATGCGAGAACCAATCAGGTTTGTTCTCACGTGTCAAGCAAGTACAGGTTGAGCTTCCCTTTACCGTATTTGATGTGCACTATGTTGAATAAAAGCCTAAGTGTCTCTTCAGAAAACGCTCGGTTGATATGGAATAGGTTTACAAAGTGGTATTGACTCCTTCCTTCAGTGATAAATGTCCTGGCCAACTACTTGGATCCTTTTTTGATATGAAAAAAAAAAAAAAGTGGAATGAGGTATGCGATACCTTATCGAAAGTCATTGAACATTCTATACTGTTGATCCCGTCTGTATTATTACTGAATGATGATTCTCAGTTTGATTTCTCTAAACTGCAAAAAATTGTCTGGGTGGCCGGTTTAACGTCTGCAAAAAAAAAAACGATAGCTCAACACTGGCTCCCACCACATACCCTTGATATATTCAAGTTTGATTCAACTTCGGTACATTATAATGTTGGAAATATCCACAGCTCGGGTGAAATCGGCACAAATCTCAACATTAAAAATCTGTAGTTTAAATCTAAATATACTGCACAAAGCAAATGAGCAGGACTCAGATTGAATACCTTAACAGTTTATCCCTCTTGTTTTGTTTTTTTATTCATGTTTTATCATTCCTGTGGCTTTGTTTTTCTGTTAACTTATCTATCCATTATGTATCCATTGTAAAGAGGACACGGGGTTGCTGGGTGGGGTGGGAGGGATTGGTAGGTGGGGAGTTGTTTTCATTCGTATTATGTTCTGTCAAAAAAATGAAAGTATGATGATAATAATAATAAAAAAAGATGAACAAAAGTCTTAAGGGTTTGAAATGACATGAGGGTGAGTAACTGATGCCAGAATTTTTATTTTTGGGTGAATTATTGTGTTTATACACCACTATGATTGAGAAACAATTTCTCACATTGAGAAAAATTTACTTATTTCAACAATAGATGACAAACTGCAAATTTGATAAGTAAAAGATAAAGTTAGACAAATTAGACATAGCAGAATAAGGTCAATAACTCCCTCCATAACAGAGCAGACGGGGAAAAAAAAGAAATGCTCAGAGTCAAAATATAACTGGGCACTTCATTGTCTCCTTGAGTGGCTCATCATAAAGGTGAGTTTAGGTTTCATCTCCTGACCTTTTGAACTTTGACCACTTAACCATCAACACCACCCAACCTTCATTATGGACTTCCCCAAAGCTCATTTCCACCATTTATTCCACTCCGGTGTTCTGGGAGCCAGCTACTTCCCAGACGCAACGGGACAAAAAGTCCCACCCACAGAAGGAGATATAGAGGCCAGACTGATTGTTACTGTTGTGGCATCACACGTTTTGTTCAAGAAAGATGAGACTGGAGACGTTAAGTAACACTCAGTTAAAAAACATTAGTTGGAGAAAAAAAAATACATTAAGTATTATGAAATCATAAGCTGTCGTAACATTCACTGAGGCACTGAACAGAGGGTGTATTTTATTATTATCTCAAGCAAATAACATGGGTGGACATACAGTATCTGCACTGTCTGAAACGCTTCCCTTCTAGAACAGTCAGTACGTGCAGGCGGTAATGAGCCAAGCCAGTCTGTCTGTCTGTCTTGCACTTTACAGTGAAGTACCAGAGCTGGTTCAAAGGGCAAAATCACAGACAATGCAAACATAACACTACTGGCACTCACAGCATCCTGTTGAACTCGGCATGAAAAAGTTGGTAGCCAATGAGAGCATGTGTACGTGCATCAAATAAAGATTTTTGAAGGAACATTTCACAAATTCTAAAGGTAGTAACATCACAACTTGAGATACAAGGAACTAAACCAGCTGAACTGTGATGGCGAACTATCCAGCTGTGCATTATAGGTCCATACAAATCAATTTGCATGGGGAGCATGCTTTTATAAAACGGTTCCACATTCACACATCTTTACTTTTCTCAATCCACTCACAGCTCCTCTAAAGGGTCTGCACTGACTGACCCTGCTCTGCCCAATGGGGTCTTTACCCCCTCCTCAAGTTATTCAGACAGGACAGAAGACCTTACAATCCCTTTAGCACTGTTTGACTAGCGTAACCACAGCAGTCATCTTATGATTGTGTGTGTTGGCTGAGCTTATGAATCAACAATACACCTGTGTATGAACCTGTAAACTCTTTGGATAAGTGTTTGAGATCATGGGTGGAGTACTTCAGTCACTCGCTGGTATGTTGAAGTTTTGCTGTAAGAGACACGGCTTGTACAATTGGGGGAAATGATGCAGACTGTCCATTTATTGTAACCACACTCTAAATGTTCCTGTGAAATGAAGTTCAGTAAAAGAGAGAGAGAGAGAGAGAGAGAGAGAGAGAGAGAGAGAGAGAGAGAGAGAGAGAGAGAGAGAGACGTCTATCTGGCTGGCTGCAGGGGGGAAACAGAGCTCTGGGTGTTTGTTATTTCACTGGGCTGTGCTGAAAATAACTTGCCAGAAACAAGTGAAACGAAGTTTTAAAAAAGGAGAGGATGTACAGATGTTGACATGCCACAGAGCGGTGAGGGCTGTTTCCACCCGCAGGCCGAGCAGAGTCCCTGACAGCACTCAAACAAAAACATAGCAAATTTCCAACCACTCGCTGATAAAGATTTGACCAGAACAAAGCCACGGGTTTCCAGTCTTGCCAAACTGGCCATCAACAGGGACTTTTTGTAGATTTAGCCCTTTCCTGTCCTGTTAACAAGTACCGATAATATATAAAGGATAGTTCACCCAAAAATGAAAATTTGTAATTTACTCATCCTTATGTCATTCCAAACTTGCATGACTTTTTTTTTTATCTGTGAAACAAGATATTTTGAAGAATATTGGTAACTAAAAAGTTTTGGTGACCATTTACTTTCATTTGTGTGGGGGGAAAAATCCTTTTCTCAAAATATATTTTATGTTCCATTGTAAATGGAAAGTCATACATGTATGGGAACAATGTGACAGAAATTACTGAATTTTAATTTTGAGGGAACTATCCCTTTAACGGTTTATATAATGCAGCTTTTTTGATGCTGCCAGTAAACAACTATGCCAAGTTGCCAACTGTTCAATCTTTATTCTGTTTTCAGTTTCGCCTTTCTTAGACAAAAATATAAAAGAGCTTTAGTCACACTGAGAAAGTCTGCAACATTGGTTCATCTATTAAGGTGAGATGTGCAAGTTTTATGTTAAAATACTTTCTTCTATTACTGTTAATTATACAGAGACAACTATGAACTATTAGTACAGTATTGTTATCATGAACACTTCAAAACACAATGAATAATTGTTTTGATTTTTAGAACACACGTTAGCTTCATTTGCATTAAGTGTTTAAAATTTACAACACCGTGTAAATGCTGTATAATGGGGCTGAGTGAAAATTCACTCTCTGACAGTAGGTGGTGCTTATAGAAAAACAGAAATATCACAGTAACCCCAGAAAACAAAGTTTTCCTGTTTCTGACATCCGCCTGACACGGAGGAGGAAGTCAAACAGTATTTACATATTTCAAACAGACAGTTTTTTTTTTTTTGTGATGGTCCTTCTCAAACAACCCCAACCACCAATAAAACTTAAAATGTATTGTCTAACTTGTTTTACACTTTTTAATCTGGACTTAAAAATATGCCAGCCCAAGAAAGAGATCTAGATATTCGGTTAATTATTGTTCTTTATAGTTGTTCTTTTGCACTTTAATCTGTTAGAAACATTTACTTGATGCAATTTTATAGTGTATTGTGTTATTGTATTTACATGTTTAAGTTTGGGGGGGGGGGGGGGGGGGTGTTAAAAGGTTATTAAACTTGTTATAAAAAGGATAACACAGTTAGTTTAAGTTTATCTTCTTAACCTATATTTGTAATGTAATTTAGTACAGGGATAATATACCATGATAAAGTTTCAGCAATTTTATACAGTGCTGTTCAAAAGTTTTGGATCGGTAAGATTTTTAATGTTTTTAAAAGAAGTCTCTTCTGCTCACCAAGGCTGCATTTATTTGATTAAAAAAAATAAAACAGTAATATTGTGAAATATTATTACAGTTTAAAACAGCTATTTTCTATGTGAATATATAGTAAAGTGTAATTTATTCCTGTGATCAAACTCAAAGCTGCATTTTCAGGAGCATTACTTTACTCCAGTCTTCAGTGTCACATGATTCTTCAGAAATCATTCTAATATGATGATTTGATTGCTCAAGAAACATTTCTCATTAGTATCAATGTTGAAAACGATTATTTAAATTTTTTATTTCAGGATTCTTTGATGAATAGAAAGCTCAAAAGAACAGCATTTATCTGAAATAGAAAGCTTTTGTAACATTAAACACTACCGTTCAAAAGTTTGGGGTCGGTACGAATTTTTACATTTATTTTTTGGGAGAAAGAAAAAAAAAGAAATCAATACTTTTATTCATCAAGGATGATTTAAATTGATCAAGTTTATATTTCAAATAAATGCTGTTTTTTTACTTTCTATTCGTCAAAGAATCCTGAAAACACAACCGTTTTCAACATTGATAATAATAATGCATATTTTTGAGCATTACATTTGCATATTCGAATGTTTTCAGGCGGATCATGTGACACTGAACACTGTAGTAATGATGCTGAAAATTCAGCTTTGATCACAGGAATAATTACATTTTAAAATATATTAAAATAGAAAACAGTTATTTTAAATTGTCATAATATTTAACAATATTACTGTTAATATTACTAAAAAAATAACAAATAAATAACAACAAAAAATGTGCATTTTTAATCAAATAAATGCAGCCTAGGTGAGCAGAAGAGACTTCTTTTAAAAACATAAAAAATCTGACCGATCCAAAACTTTTGAACGGCAGTGTGTGCCTAATTCTACCTCAATCAACGCTGTGAAATTAGGGCAAAAGAAGTGTATGGCAATCCTCTCGGGAATTCTATTTGGTGTCATTAGTGGCACAAAAATTATACACTTCACATTTTCACAACAACTTCAATTACATACTTCACCAGTGACAAATTTAATTCCACAATAAGTTAAATCTCAGAAACTTGTCACTCATGATGTATGGAGATCTACTAGATCTATTGCTAACTTTCTATTCTATTTATAGACATATATATCACAACATCTCAATCAGCTATATATTCCCTAGGTTTAAGTCTCGTGCCATGGTCAAATTTAGACACTGAAGAGCGACATTTTGTTCGTGCAAATGGGTTGACAAAAGAAAAACTGAATTGACACACAGATGTCACAGGAGATGCTGCCTATAATGCCAACAATGGAGTTTATTTAGACCAATATCAGGGGGCTGTCTTGGACCAAGCTTTTCCAATTCATCAGCTTCTTAAAGAGAAACAATTCAGGTCTTAATAAAAGGGCCTGCATTTTTTTTTCTGGGTCTCTCCCTTGTGAGAGGACTGTCTATATTAGCCTCACTTTTTCATCTCTCTGTGTCTGTGACAGGACCTGAATGAGCTCGTTGTTTGCCTCAACTCCAGTTTGTCTTCATTGTTTGCAGGGCAGACCCAGACTGAGCCGCCTCTGAGTCTCAGCACCTGGACCGGCTCGAGGAGAGAGAGCGAGATTGCACAGGTACAAAGTCCTTCTTGTTCCACCTCTCCTTTCCCAGCTTCTTCTATGCTGCAATACTCTTCTCTCTTTTTTATACCCCCATTGGTGGATGCCTCTCTGTCTTTTAACAGCCTTATCGCACTCTCTCTCCCACTACCTTCTTTGTCTTTATGGACTCGCACTACAGTTAAATACTGTTTTGTTTGGCTGGGATGGACACACAATAATAGTGCTGGTGAGGAGATGGGGGTTCCTCTCTCTAAGAGGGGAGGAGAGAGTTTCATGCTTTGAAAAGCCGATGGAAGGAACAATAACAGAGGAGAAGCTATTGAGAAAGAGGAATGAGAAAGAGGTGAGGAGAAGGGGGAGAAAGAGTGGCGGTCCTAAAACTGTCAACTTATTAGGGACCAAATAAATGATTTCAACATTATAGTGAATAGAATAGAACACACAAGGTACACTACCATGTGCTGAAATAAAAATGACAAAAGTTTTAAACTACAAAAAATTTTCAAAACTATTTGGGTGAAAAGTTACCTTGAAAGTGTGAAAATGCCAAGATACAATGTTACTGCCCATTTGTCAAGTTCATATAGAATTTATTAGTGTCTTGTACGCCAACAATTTTGAAAACAAAAGTCTTCTAATGTACTTTTTGTAAGTTACTGATCAAACTGACTGAAGATTTTTTGAGATGAATTGTGTTCATCCCATGACTGGACAAGCATTCTTCTGGGAGGAGTAGTGCAAAGTTTTCAATAAAAGTCACATTGGACGATAAGCAATATGGACAACACTGACAAACAGACTCCAAATCACCCAAAGAATATGAAGAATTCAGACCAAAAGGATTTCAAAGGTTACGAAGTAGCTTATAAAAATCATATAACATACTACTAGGGTATTACAGTACATTTTAGCATGTGTTAATCAATCAATCAATCAATCAATCAATCAATAAATTAATCAATCAACCAACCAATCAATCAATCAACCAAATGCAGTAGATGGAAAAATATACACTGTTCAAAAGTTTGCGGTCAGTAAGACTTTTTTTTTTAATACTTTAATTCAGCAGAGATGCACTCCAACTTGCATTAAAAGGGACTGTAAAACATTTATAATACAAAAGATTTATCTTTTAAACTGTTTTCAGTTGTGATGATAATAAGAAATGTTGAGCACCAAATCAGCATATTAGAATGGTTTCTGAAGGACCGTGTGACACTGAAGACTGGAGAAATTATGCTGAAAACTCAGTTTTGGATTACAGGAGTAAATAATAATTTAAAATATATTCTAATAGAAAACAATTCCTGTACTGGTCAGAAACTGTATTTTTTATCAAATAAATGCAGCCTTGGTAAGCATCGTCTATGGTAAAAGCATACATAAATCAAAAAATTACTGACTCCAGAAAGCTCAAATCTCTTCAATTGTATTAATCATCATCACGACCATCACTGTCATTTACAAACACCCTGACAATTATCTACACAATTAGTGGGTGATATGACCAAAATCTTAAATCACGATATGAGTAATTTTATTTCACGATAATGATATATATCATGATATAGTTATTTTTGCCTTAAATAAGGTTTTTATGATACACATTTATGATCCCATTGAAATTTCATAATTCTTATCACTATTTTCAATATAATACAAAAAACTAATACTAGCCTAAAAAAAATCTCAAGCTTAATGAAGACAAGTGAACTGAAAAAGAAAGAGCAAAGAAAACAAACTACAATAAAACAAAGACACAAATGAATTAGACCTACCTGAAAAACTTCAAGCACTAGAAATACTACTTAAAATGTGTAAGTAAATGTTTAAAAAAACACTGCATAGTCTTCACTGTGTAAATAAAATGATGCTGTCACTTTAAAGGGATACCCAAAAATTAAAATTCTGTCCTAAATTGTTCACCCTTGTGTCGTTCAAAACCCGTAAGACCTTTGTTTATCTTCGGAACACAAATTAAGATATTTATGATGAAATCCGAGAGCTTTCTGTCCCTCCATAGACAGCAATGTCACTGCCCAGAAAGGTAGTAAAAAATCGTTAAAATAGTCCATGTGACTACAGTGGTTCAAATGAAATGTTATGAAGAAAACTTTTTGTGCGCAAAACCCCCCCAAAATAACAACTTTATTCAACAATTTCTTCTCTGTCAGATCTCCTACGCTATTCGTGTACTAAACGCAGTACAGCGCTTTTGGGTTCAACGCCAGAATCCCGCCTCACTATTGGCCGACGCTGGTCATGTGAGCACCACGATACATGCGTGTGATGCTGACGCAGGAGCTAGCCAATAGTGAGGCGGCGTTCCGATGTAGAACCCAGAAGCACAGTACTGTACGGTTTGCGCACAAAAAGTATTCTCGTCGCTTCATAACATTACATTTTTAACAATGTCTTTACTACCTTTCTGGGCCTTGACAGTTACAATGACGTTACAGTCTTTGGGTTTATCAGCTCTGAGATTTCATCAAAAATATCTTAATTTGTGTTCCAAAGATAAACTAAAGTCTAGTGGGTATACAACGACATGAGGGTGAGTAATTAATGACAGAATTTACATTTTTGGGTGAACTAACCCTTTAAGACCAACTGCACTTACTTTCAAATACATGGTCACTTTGACACATGGGTATGTGTATTTAACTGTTCAAACCCAATTAGATGGCAAAAAGGACTCAGTTCAGTTCTCACGTGCTCTATGAGCAGCGGCTTCATGTCAGACAGCCCTGAGAAACAGTCTCACTCAGACAGTGTGTCCATATACTGAATTGAGTTCTCTTTCGTCGCTAATTACACTTCCACAGTTTAATGGTGTCTAGCGGCATATCGCCCACCCCTAATCTAGACAGCCTTATTTTAGTTGCTTGTCCTGTGGTGAGGTCAAAAGTCAACACGATGCAGGAGGTCATGTCAGAGGAAACAAGGGAATATTTTATTGCGGTGACCATGAAAGCGCTCTCTATAAACATTAAAAGACCTTCTTTGTGAGTCCGAAGAAAAGAGAGATATCAAACTCTCTCGGACCAACCAGAAGGCCTTTCCAGCCCTTCATCTCTCCTCAGAAGCTTCTCAAAAAGGAATGAAAAAGCTCTTAAAAAGACTCACTCAGAATTGGGTACACACATTCTCTTTCTCTAAGGAAAGAGAAAGAGGAGAGAGGGGGAATAAACAGTCGAGGAGAGAAAAGCACAAGTCCCTCTCAGTCAACCGGCAGGGACAGAGTTGTATTGTTAAGACCCCTTCACTGGTGTGACCCCTCCCCCCTTCATGAAAACAAACCCGGTTTTTGAGAGGTCCTTGGACATATTTGATTAGACCGGGTGACTCAGCAGGAATGGAAGAGGAAGAGGAGGAGAGACTGGGGTTTTAGACAGCTGCTGAAAGAAGAGAGGGAACAGGGTCTCACCTCATGGTCTGGGATCTCAGAAGACAGAGTCTGTCCAAGGACGGTCCCCGTTAGGTAGGTCCAGCAGCGGGCGGTATTGGCAAGGTTATAGCCGCCTGAGAGGCAGATTTGTATACGCAGAGAGCGAAAGAGAGAGAGAAGCAGGATTGAAGTCAGCAAAAGGGCTTCATTGTACTGGTGTAATTACTACCTTTCATCTAGCTTGGCTAGGCAGGTCTGCAGCTTAGAGCTCATTTCAAAATGGGCTAAAATCACAAAAGTTTACTTTCTTCTCTCAGCCCAACCCCAACCCGGCCGTAACAACACACTAATAAACTTTTTGGCCGAGTCAGAAAGCTGGCAACAAGGACAGAAGATGGAATTGTCAGTGTTAAGACATAGAGGAAGAATAAACTGAGGCAACACTGCTGACAACGTCTGTCGATTTAGTTAACCCAAAAATGTAAATTCTGTCATAATTTACACACCCTCATGTCGTACAAAACCTATGACATCTAAATACAATTGAAGATAATCTAATAAATAGATCATTTAATATTCTCTCGTCATCTTTGCTCTTTGGTCTACGCAACCAAACATTACATGCTTCAGAAAGTACAAGTATCCTTATGAATCGAGCAGTTAAACAGAATAAACATTTAATTTAGGCTTTTATATACATATAAAATTCCATAAGACATGAATAGAAGACTAAATTAAATCTGGTCATCATAATAAGCAATTGAAACTGCTCGATTCATATGGATTTGTGTTTCAAAGATGAATGAAAGTCTTTGGAACGTCATGGAACGTCATCAATTAATGACAGAATTTTCATTTTTGGATATTAAAGGAGTCCTATTATGCTTTTTCAACTTCGTGTTAGTTAGTGTGTAATGTTGATGTTTGAGCAAAAAAAAGATCTGCAAGGTTACGAAGCTCTAAGTGCACTCCAAAGGGAGATATTTTATTTAACAGAATCCACTTTCCAAGAACTACAACGAACGACTCGTTTGGACAACAACGCGTTTTTGTCCCACCCACCCACGGAATAAACAAAAAAAGGGGACGAGCCTGGTTGAGCTGCATTAGAGAAGACAGTGCTGTCGCTGTCAAAGAGATGCTGTTTTGTCCACCCCGTTTCCAAAATGTATTTTTTTGACCTTCCGAAGGCTGATGAACTTTAGCCAACACTAGTGTTGATGTAGTGTTTACTGTAGCTTTTGTAAGCTCTCACTTTTGTAAGACTGTTCACCGCCCCTTAGGAAAATTAACCTTGGTTTTGCAATCGATTATTGTTTGTATTACCATAGTTTTCCAACAAATATCACTATTAAATTGTGTATTACATTGCATCTAAAATCTATAAGAAAATTTAAAAAAATAAACAAACATACCACTCTGAAACGTCCTGTGAAAATCAGAGCTTGCAAAGTCCATGCATGAAATCTGTTCTGGACGATCTTATTGTTTGCTAAAATTAAGTCTGAATCAAGCTTTAATTTGTTTGAAAATGACGCCATCCTTAATATTTACATCCGAGTAGAGTTTGCGGTTATGGTAAGGTGCGGGACATTTCCCGAACACGCACTAAGTGGTGCCAATAACAAAACACTGGGTCAGCTAACCAATCACAGCAGATTTTGTATTTCGGAAGGAGGGGCTTTATCGAATCAGAAACTACATGGAGTGTTCGGGCCAGACTGGGGAGAGAGGTGCTGTAATAATGTCAAATATGTGTTTTTTGAAAAATCAAGCATTAAAGCATAATCTCGTACATCCCAAAAACTAAATCAAGACTTCGTAAAAGAGCACAATAGGACCCTTTAAGAGATCAAGAGCATAATACAATTGAACAAAAACAATGACACACACCTCCTCCTAGTAGCACAGTGGGTAACTCCCAGCCCAGTATATAGTTTAGACACTTTCCAACTCCAACGGGAGTCATGTTGAAGGAGCACATGGGGTCACCCGCCATTGTGTCCGCTCCTAGTTGCATCACAACTGCTTCAGGGTTAAATAGAGCTTTTACTTCCTGCATCACACTGAGAGAAAAAGAAAAAAAGAAATAATGCTTATGTTTAAATGACACCGAGCCACAGGGACAAACAAAACATTGCAAGGAACTTGATTGGATGGCTGGTTAATGGATCTTTACAGACCTGGTGAAGGTCTGGCAGTACCGATCATCACGTATGCCATCCTCAAAGGGGACGTTAACAGCGTACCAGCGTCCTTTACCCAGCCCAGTGTCAGTCACATCGCCTGTGCCTTTGAAACAAATAATAATAATAGCCCTTAAGCTGGTCTATTTGGTCATTCATATCACTGAAAAAACTGATGTCTGAGCCAGTATGAATTATCAACATCACGCTTTAATTGGCATTGACCGTTTAAAAGTTTGAGGTCAGTATATATATATATATATATATATATTTTTCCCCAATTCTGTCAGTAATGACATTTGTAATGTTACAAAATAATTCTACAAATAAATGCGGTTTTATTGAACTTTCTATTCATCAAAAATTTCTGGGAAAAAATGCCATGAATCTTTGCCATCACAGGAATATATAACATTTTAAAATATATAAAAATAGACAAGTTATTTTAATTATTAACTGTAATATTTCACCATATTGTTGTTTTTACTGTATTGTTGCAGCCTTGGTGAGCATAAACTTAAAATATATATCTTAACGACCCAAAACTTTTACTTTTACTTTGTACTTTAGATCAAGCTGTTGCAAGGATATTACATACTCAAGAGTTTGTTTGTTTTTTGTTACTTGCTTAATTTACTTAACTAGAATTCTTGAACACTTTGTCACAAGGTAATTTCATGGTGTGCAGTTCATTGAAGTTTGCAAAGCAGATGTTTGCTTAATCCAATTGTGTTGGGACTGCATGAACATATTTCACTGCTATTACCATACCATTGCTGAAATTATGCAGGGGATTTCCAGTTCCCAGCATGCTATGCATATAACTGAACTTAGAGAGACACTGTTGAAATGAAGTGTTATTTTATGTGTTTTTAAATGATGAAAAATTTGGAGGAGCTTAATGTTGTTATGTTTAGGGTTGGATTTTCGGGGGTTACCATTGCGGTGAAGAGCGGAGCATCTGCTAAGCATTAATGTAAATTAATAATGTATAACGTGTATGACTCCGCTTTACTGAAAGAGCAATTACTGTGCAAATGCAAGTGCAGGGATCAGTCTCTTCCTCCTTGCTTTAGTAGAATGTTAAAAAAATGAATGTGCATTATTGCTAGCTAGTTAAAAAGATTTAGTTGGGTTGTTTTGACAGTTAGTCTAATTTTATTGCGTTTTACTCAATTCAGTCAGATTTCCTCTACAAGTATCTGGAACAGAGTTTATAATTTCATTTAATGTTAAGAAAATCTATTCCAATTGTGTCCACATATGAATTAATGTTTTTAATGTGTCATATTTGTGAAGATCAACTGGCAACTGTGTGGCAAAATCAAGTAAATAATAAGTCAGTTACCTTGCAATGATTAAATATCTTGTCTTCATAGAGCATTTGCTCAGTTACCTTCCCAAGTGCTATTGTTAAACTAGTGAAGGGGCTCTCAGAGTCTCCAAGAAGCCACAGAGCTCCAGTCTCCATTATCAGCTGGGTAATCAGACTCTGGGCGCTGGAGTGGAGCCTACAGCTCCAGCTCTGGCATGGCTTGAAACATGACTGTCAATTAAGGGAATTAAAAGACATGCTGGTCTTCACTGAGGCGTAGAGGCATGCAGAACTAACCTGGGAAGAAGCCAGGAGAGAACTTGTGCAGAGACACTGTCATGACTTTAGAGGTGAAGCTGAAAGCGTCCTCCACACCTGGAGAGGAAACAATGCAGAAGTCTACTTAATGGGAAGGATATTAAAGTGCTCCAGGAAGTGCTCTTTTGCACTGATGGATTTGTGCTCTAATTGAGAAATTAACAGAACTGGTAACAGATAAATACAAACAAGGAAAATTACCTACTACAATCTAAACATCAGGGTCAATGAAAAATAAAATCTTCTAAAATAAAGAAAATATAATCTGGCGTAAATTTTTTGAAAACCTTTCTAAGAAAGGTCAAATTATAACATATTTTTAGAGACTTTTTGAACTTAACACTGTCTTAAAGGGTTAGTTCCCCCAAAAATAAAGATTCTGTCAGTAATTACTCATCCTCATCTTGTTCCAACCCCGTAAGACTTTTGTTCATCTTCGGAACATAAATTAAGATATTTTTGATGAAATCTGAGAGCTGACTCACTCCTTCATAGGTTGCTAGGTAATTTCATCACCGGCCCAGAAAAGTTAGTAAAGCCATCGTTAAAATAGTCCAAGTGACTACAGTTGCTCAACCTTAAGTTTATCAAGCGACGAGAATACTTTTTGTGTGCAAAAAACAAACAAAAATAACAACTTTATTCAAATATTCAGTTCACAAGAGCACCACGATGCATGCGCGAGAACTGAGATGACGCTCACGATCATTTGATTGGAAAGTGTGAAAGGTAAGCCATTCATTTTGCGGCATTGGGAAGGCACTTAATTATGTTTTCTCGTTGGTTGCTCACGATTCAGACATCCAGGAAATGCACACTTTAGAACCATTTTAAACACTACATCGAAACCCATCTGCATCATCTTCTCAGTTCTCGCGCATGCGTCGTGGCGCTCTCGGGAACTCACGCCAGAGGCCCACACAGAGGAAAATGAATAGTTGAATAAAGTCGTTATTTTTGGGGGAGTTTTGCGCACAAAAAGTACTATCTTCGCTTGATAAACTTAAGGTTGAGCCACTGTAGTCACTTGGACTATTTTAATGATGTCTTTACTAACTTTTCTGGGCCGGCAGATGAAATTACCGAGCAGCCTATGAAGGAGTGAGCCAGCTCTCAGATTTCATCAAAAATATCTTAATTCGTGTTCTGAAAATGAACGGAACTCTTACGGGGTTGGAACAACATGAGGGAGAGTAAATACTGACAGAATTATCATTTTTGGGTGAACTATCCCTTTAAGGGTCTGAGGCCTCCTTTCTATATAATTTTGTGTTTTTCCTACATTGACTGCAACACATGACTTTATTAGCTTTATTAGCAGTTTTGTAAAAAAAAAAAAAAAAAAAAAAGATTTTGCCAGACTACACAACGAGGTTTCTTTTAAAAAATGCCCTTCTTTTAATGAGACTTTTTCTTCATTGTGATATCAGGACAGTGGTATCACCCTAAGCCCCGTCAAACTCAAAATTATGTTTCATTTAGAAATTTCAAAAATGCTCATCGTAGAAGAGGGATATTCATCCATTATGAATTGAATTTTTTGTATGAATTTTTGAAAATACTAATTTCCAATTTCCAAAAAATATGAGTTTTATGACACTGACTCATCTAACATTCACTCTTGGTATTAATGTGGATTTGGATGTCAGATATAAATTTAAAGCCAATTTGTGGAAAGGAGGATGTTAAATGCTATTAACGACAACAGGTTGTTATGGTTATTGTTATGGAAGTGTTGTTACCATCGCCATGGTGAAGGTCCACATCCACATAGAGAACCCTCTCATACTTCTCCCGCAGTTTGAGGATTCCAAGAACAGCGTCATTCACATAACAGAACCCAGATGCCTCATCCCTTACATAACAACACATATTCAATCAGATGCTCCAGTGACCCGATGAACAATGTCCTACACATTCATTTATAATAAACATATTTTACAAAAAATAAACACCAAGCTTGTTTAAAAAGCTTCCGCAAACAAACTGTGACGTAAAATTTTGAACTTGGTTTAAACATGCTAAAGATGACACTGGCATCTCAATGATTGATGTGGAGGTGAAACACAAGAGGGTGGGCACAATGCCTCTTGTGCTGTATTACTTCTTGGCGTGATGCCACCCTCCGGCCCAGTTGATGGCCACATCACACTTTCCATCCAGCAGATTCTGGGCAGCAGTCAGAGTGGCTCCTCCAACGGAGGCCGCGTAATCAAAAATGCCTTCCACCACCGGACAGTCATAACCTGAACAAAAAAAAGAGTGTCAAGAGGGGGGTTTGATAACACAGACAATGGGATGGGGTGTAGAGAGGAAACTGAGAGGAAAGATAGTCTGTCACAGAGTGGGAGGGTGAGAAAGAACAATAAACACTGAGCTACATTAAAATAGACCCTTTGGCAAGAGTTTTGTTTCCCCCTTCAAAAACAATAACACTATTCTCTATCCCTGGAGGTTAGTATTAAGTGTGGGTTTGTCAGGCATTTAAATTACACATGGCTGTGATCCAGTTCAAAAATTAAACACTGATAATAATAACTGGAAAGTCTGAGAAAGATTCAAGTATAATACTGCCCACTGCTGTAAGCAAGAGCGTTTTGCATGCACAGGGGTTTAAACTGGGTCCTGGGAACCTTGAGGGATGTGTTTTTTTTTTTTACTATGTTAATAGTTTTTTTGAAGTAAGAAAAAAAAGTACATTTTAATTTTATACAATTTAACTTATAAATACAATTTAATTTTGTAAGATAAACAATAAAAAAATGCGGTTATGGCAGTAGTCTGAGACTTTCCCTGGTATTTCTGGTATAATGTATGTGTGTGTGTATATATATATATATATATATATATATATATATATATATATCGTTTGACTATGTGTAAAACAATATATATTATGTGTGATAAAACTGTGGTAAAAAATAAAACTTATTTGCAAAGTTAAATAATTGGATTTTGTAAAATATTATCTGGAAAAATATTTCCTCAGTAGTAATAAAATTTAAGTATTGAGTATTCATACTTAAAATTTAAGTATTCATATATATATATATATATATATATATATATATATATATATATATATATATATATATATATATATATATATAAGTTATTTTACAATTACTTTGTCATCTTGCAGCCCACATGGAAGTTTGCTGAGGTTTATTTGAATTGAACTAAAAATATCACATCAGGTTTATAAACATTAACATGGGTAACGTTAGAGCAAATATATACTGTCAACTTAAATTGTATTACTACTGAGGAAATATTTTCCAGAAAATATTTTAAATATAAATCCAATTATTTAACTTTGCAAGTAAGTTTTATTTTTTTATCACATATAATAACACATTATAATACTATAATTGTCTTTTCACGTGAAAATATATAGCTGCCTTTATATTTTAGGAATGGGTTATCATATTGTGGGGTCCTTGGATTCAAAAAGTTTGAAAACTTTACAAAAAAAAAAGGTTTATGAAAATCGGTTTATGAAGATGAAGCCGCCGTGCAAATGCCAAGGGAGGCCAATCTGTCCGTGCCTGATCTCAATAATGCACTGCGGGAGCAAATTCCTACAGCCAACATCTGGTGAAATGTCTTCTCGGAAGAGTAAAAGCTGCTGGAAACAGCGAAAGGACTCCATATTGATTAAAAAAATGATGCCTGATCATCTGAATTCAGGTCTCACCCAGTCCAAAGTCAACAGACTGAGGGTCATCATTGTCCCCGTCCTGGCTGATCTTGTGCAGGTGCTGCAAGTAAGAGTCTGTGTGAAACACGGCCATCTCCTCTATTGAAGCCGCATGTGGCTTTACCACCCTAAAAAACACACAAAACAGTTTCAACAACATAAACATCAGTTAACATTTTTTACGTTTTAAAAAAAAATACATATTTAAATAAAATTGATGTAACGTTAAACTGCACCTCATGTATTTCAATAAGCCATACGCCTCAATCAATGAATGCACCATACTCGCCTGTGAGAGAAAGTTAACGTTAGTAAGTTAACTAAAGGAATTCAGGAATCGGTCTTATATATATATATATATATATATATATATATATATTAACGCGAATTGGTTAACACTTTAATGTAACGTTAGGCTATATATATTTTTTATATATAAAATATATTATAGTAACGTTAACTTATTTACATGATATTCCATAGTTCTTCAAAGAATACCACGGATATAGTTCTTCAAAGAATACCAAAGAATACTAACTTTTTTGTTAGTTCACAGTCAATCGCGATTCCATTTAGGGATGGGACGATTACCGGTTTCACTATAAACCACGATAAAATGTACTGACGGTTAGTAATATTGTTTAAAATTCAATTATTATTAAAACCGTGTTTGATTATCGCGATTTTAATTACTATAAATCCTGTCCAGCCAGCAACAGTCTGACACAGGCGCGCAATGTTGGGTTTTTTTTATTCGAGAAGGAATGGCGGAAGGCAGTGACCGTGCTCGGGAGATTCAGCCTTTTAAGAGGACCAAATCTGAGGTGTGGTCATATTTTGGATTTTACAAAAATCCTGAGGGAAACTTAATCGGGGATGGTCACTCGTCTGCAGAACATGCACAAAAAAAGTCGCTGCGATAGGGGTAAACACTTCAAATCTGCCGAGTCGGCCTGTGTGACCATCACCCACTGTTGTATAGCGAACGCGGGGCAAGTTAACTTTGATCTCAATACTAAAACTATGTCTGGGAAATAATTTGGCACAAAATGTTGTTTTGAGTTGAAATATTTTATCTCATTCACTTGAAATAAACTTGAAGCTTCCGCGAAGATAAGTTCACAGCAAGTGGCTTTGAGCCAAAACGAACAAGTTCAAACAAGACTATTAAGAGTGACATTTAAGAGATAATAATGTATATTCATTGTACACTTATTACACCGATTTTTTACCACATAATTACGGGGACATATTGAATAGAGATTAGTCTCTATTCTCTGTTAAATCCATTTTGTACAACGTATAAAACTCGTCCAGACAAGATGATCACAACAATTATTATCAAATTGTGTAAACAATCAACTCATTTTCAATGCAATCACAAATGGAGACGCGAGATGACAAGTTGTATTTGAATGAAATTAGAGAGCGCCACTGTTGTGATGTGCGCTGTGTTATGTGTTGCTATTGACGACTGTCATTATAAGGAAGGAAATGCCACAGAATAGAATGAATCTTACTTTAAAAAGTGCATAGAGCTGCTCGTTTTATTTGTTGATTCTCAAATATAAAACTTGTTGACATGTTTTCAGTGTGATCATCAGTTCTTTTTTAACACTTTCATCTTGTTTTAACAAAACCGTGATAATATTGATAATCACGATAATTTTGATCACTATAATCGTGATATGAAATTTTCATACCGTCCCATCCCTAATTCCATTTGAATTATTTATGTCTCTGTAATGTTGTGAAGTATGAAGCATCAAGCTGGCTGAATACAGATGTGTGTGTTGAGTTTGGGAGTGTGAGTGCAGCTCATCTCACCCGGTTTGGCACTTTAGACAGCGAGTCACATGTCTGGATGTATTCCGGACTGTAAACATACACCACACTGCGATTTCTGCTTTTATCATTATTACTGTCGCCTTTATCACTCATTTAAAACCGAACTGTTAAAATCAAAGCTCCTCATAAACCAACACAGAGCCTTGTTTCGGTGCGCTGTGGCTGTTCTGACAATGAACGTTACAACAATAATCGTCCGTTATTTCAAAATAAAAGTCCGAATTTGTCCTTATCAAGATACTGTTGATGATGTTTGTCAAGATAACGTGCTGTTTTTGAATTTCTTTCTGATAGGAAACAATAAAAACGGACAAATATCTTGATAATTCAGTAAATAAAATAAGTTTATTTAAATGTCATTTTTATTCAGTTGTAATGTATTATATTAAGCAAAATAAATAAGTTACTATCCCATAATGACTTCTATACAATTATAAACAAACATCTACTATTGACTACTAAGACCACAAATGCTAAGTCTAAAACACATCTATAAAGAAGTCATGCCTCTCCATTAGTTGTGGATTGTAAAGTTAACTAATTTGTAAACACACTCATCATATTTGGCAGTAGCCTACTTTTATTTATACGATGGCAAATAAGAACTGAGTTTCATGCTTAATAGACCTAAGTCAGGATAGACACCATATTAAATTTTACATGGATGAATATGAGGCTGTAAGGGATAGGCTACACCTACAGTCTTTACAATGACATGCACTATAAACATCCTAGATCTCATGTGATTTTCAAAATACACTATTTTGTTTTACTTTCATCAGGTGAATAATCTGCATTTTGTTCAATACACACTGAACACACTGTCCTCACTGGCTCATTTAATTTCCTGTCACAAATTAAATATAGCGCTACCCTAACTATAAGCTCTATGGAGAACTTATTAAAGACTACAGAGTGACAAGACAACACCATCAAACTAAACTTCTAAACCATGTGGTCAACAAGTTTATTCAGTCTTGTTCAAAACGGTTACATATTTTGCTTTGATCATCCACCTCACACAAATATCTCAATAACTGCTCTGAAACAGTGGTGTTTTCACTACACAATAAAAACGATACTATTTAAAAACTTCATGGTATCACTGTACGGTACAGGCGCCACTAGGCAGAAAGTCCTGGGCGTAGGTAGCCACAGCTTTAGTGAGGTAAGTCATGGTGCCAAAGCGGCCACTGGGTGCAGTATCATATAGGAGCCGGCAGATGCCTGTAGAGTGATCCTTTTCTAAAATACTGTCCTCTGCACCTAGATCCTTCTGCAGGACGGAGAGAGAAGAGATTTTTTTAAATATTTGTTGATAATATATCGTTGATAACACATACCATAAGAATCTTTTTTTTTTTATTAAATACCCATACCTGGTCCTTGAAGAACATGTCATTGGCGATGTGAACAATCTTCTCTATGTGGATGATGCTGCCAATGCTTTGTATGTCCACATCAGCCAGCATTGTAAGTACCAGGATCCCTTCCACCAGCAGCTGCCTATATTCAGGCTGAGGGACACGGTTCAGAACCCTTTCTACATGTACCGCAAACTTAATCTCACCCGGGGTCATCTGGAGAGAGGGAGAGTGGTGGAGAAGGAAATTTGCAGTCAAAGTTAAAGAAAGCAATTAGCGCAACATGTTAAAGGATTTTTAAAAGGGCCCAAACCTCTCTTGTAGTAGAAGATGGGAGCACAAAGCCTTCTATTGAAAGGCCATGACACTGCCGGAAGAAAAGAAAAAAAAATTCATGTATTTCACTATTTTGCTTAAAAATATTTTGCTATCCATTATCTTAAACACAAGAGCAGACAAGATCATTTTTAACTTAATTATACGAGGCATCCAGCATCATCGGCTTCCAGTTATTTTTAGCTGTACTAAACGGCTCATTATGATGCTTGATATTGCAATATTATTTTAAAGCATTGTGGTAATTATAAACTCACTTTATTCGTAGAGCCTATATTTTTACCATTTACAGCACTTTTTATTCTTCTAGGTCTCACATAATCACAGAAAATAGCTTACTTCCGCATAGCAAAATGAGGTTGATCAAGGTCAAGTATTTTTTCAAACTATTTCATGTTATTAACATAACACTGCTTTAATTCTTCCAACCTTCTGTAGAATCTTCCAGACTTTTTGATAGAAGCCTACAGGAACTCTGTTGAGAGCACCATCCAGCCTTCTCCTGCGCAGCCACTGGCCCTGCCGACTGTCCCGGGACGCACCGACACTCACCGAGCTGTCAAACCCATCAATTGAAGGCATCCGGTACCTCTGCAAGTCACAATTTAACCAATTTCTTGGTTAGTGGTATGACGTACTGTACGTATTATTCAAGAAATGGTTTCTTCATGACAAATAACATGAAAATCTACTTCACAAAACTTTGATCTGGTGATTAGGAAGGCATGCGACTTCATTATTCTGGTGTTTACAGACAGCAAGTTTGACTTGGTTTAATAGAGTTGTTAGGAGCATTTGCATCCTGTTATATAGGAACATCATTTAAGAAAGGTAACAAGTTGAACATCTAGTTTATTAAAATGACAGTGCTGCAGTGATGAAATATTTTTTGTAGGCTAACCCAGAACTTAGCATCAACCTGGTTCCCTCGACAAAAAAGACCACAGGATTTTCCCATTAAATGGAGGAAATAAGGTCTGTGAAAAATCTAAAGTTTATGATTCTTATACATTTTGTTCATCAATATAATCTTCACAAATGTAAACACATTTTATGAATTTTGAAGCGTAAATACAATCAGCAAAAGTAAAACGCTAAAGTTAGGCTATAAACGAACTACACCACAGTCGCATGACTTAAATCTCACCACCACTAAGCCTTCTGGAAACTCTTTCCATCTTTATTTAATATCTACAAGTTGGAAAGTTTGATTTATAATAGTTTTCAAGGATGCGAGTGAAAACACAAGGCTGTAAATGCGGAGTAGTGAGTAGATGAATTTACCTGTTCGGTGTGATAATGTTTAATTTCCCAGACTACCTTTGTAGCCCCATTTGGTCAACTGTTAATAACAGTCTTATTCAAGACACTTAAACTCACAAGCTCGGTTTAACTTATGTATTTTATGTCGTACAATAAGACATGAAAATATCTTGAGCTTGTGTTAACCACAGACCTTTTTTCAGGCTTTTAACCAAAAACCCATTAAAAAAACTTTAACTTCGGGGTGATGGAACTAGAAGAGCAAAAATACTAACACTTTTCTGGGTTTTAGGACTCATTCCTACAGCACATCGAATAATTAAATTATTTTTCAGGCAAAGACTATTTTCACATTTTGTAACTCTTCGTAGCCTAAATAAAGGGATCCCACACCTTGGTTAACTTCAAATTCAAGGACTTTTCAAGGACTTTCCAGGTCCAATACCCTCAAATTCGAGGACTTAATGTGGGGACACATTTCAAGTGAGAGCAAGGTTACATCGTGTTACCTTGTAAGATACATTGTTACAGTTTTTGTGTCAAACACAACTATGCACAAAAAGCTTCGTTTTTTGCATTGATTTTTGGCCATTTGACAGAGATCTGATATTCTATTTGGCATATTTCTGTTTTGCATAAAACTGAAGAATATTCTGTACATCCTATACTGTATTTTAAAATAATCTGATATTAACTTTAGCTTGAAACGTTGAGGTACCATCGTAGTAGTTTTGCGTGAAAACACTTAAAGGAAACACTTATCGCAACACGTAAATGAGCGTAACTAACGTAAATCAAGCAAGCTAGTATGCATAGGCCACAAAGTGTTGGTTGAAATAACACATTAGTGGACTTGAGGTAATAATATGGATTTTTTTCCAGAAAACTTCTCGCACAAAATAAATTCAAGCACTTCAAGTACCTGTATCTATGCATGTTTATTTTCAAAAACTTTCCAGGGCCTTGAATTCTTTTTTTCAGATTCACAAGGATTTCAAGGACCCGTGGGAACCCTACTAATCTCACCCTTCAAAAAATCTAAGCAAAAAGTAAATATGGCTTTGGAGAACTAACCACTTACCCCTGACTCCATTGTCCATTCAGTTCCAGTGTCGAAGGATTGACCTGATAATGTCTACAAAGGGAAAAGAACGACACGGGAATGGACAGTTTTACAAACTTTCTACATGACACAATTACTTCCACAATTATGTTCACATTACCCATTGAATTAAACACCATGCCATGCACCTTCAGACCCTGTGAAACCTGTAAATTTTTTCTTTAATGCAATATCCAGATTTAAAATTAGATGTACAGTGGATTTCCTCCCATAACATTAACATATCCCATAACCAAATTGAGAAATTGATTCTCTTGACATTTTTGAGTTGTTGAACTTAATTTGAGATTAGACCACATTACATGAGACTGAGTCACGGCTCATTAGACACATCACCTTACTTTGGATCGACCATGACAATCTGTGATCTTCCAGCTGAAAACATTTAAACACTATTAAACATATAGAGACAAGACATAGTAGCCGTAGTGTTTACACGGTTTAATAATCTTATAATTGTGCTTTTGTAATATCTGGCTTGTATGTTTTTGGTTCTGGATGTGCAGTAAGTAGCCTACCATCTTCATGTCACTCTTCAGTTTGCTGATGCCTGCACGCTCACTCTTGGTGGCACCAACATTGCCGACCTCATGGATGGAGATGACAGGACTGACGCCGGGCTCAACTGAACGAACTGAACAGCGAACATGCACGCATTCAGACAACCAAACCAACCAGAGAATGCTAAATGCAATGCTCCATGTACTGACACGTATATATTTTACATTTTCCAGCTCAAAAGTACAGAAAACTGTTATTTTCATGAAGTCACTCACCACTTCTCTGAACACCAAATTCTTTGCCGCTCAAAATGTGGTGGAGAAGATTCTTCAACTCAGAGGGACTCAGTTTCATTAGACTCTCAGTGGCCTCCTCACCTTCAACACACATAATATATATATCAAATATTATACAAACATTATTCAAAAAAATATACAAACATCCTCAAATCTCCTAAAATGCACTATGAACACATGATGATTGATAAATGCAGTACCTGAGCAGTTTAGAGATTGGGCCAGCTCAGTTGCCATAACCTGAATGATGAGGCCAATCCTCAGCCGAAACATCTCACTGAACAAACTGGGCTGCGTTCTGATTATCATTGCAAGGTACACTATGATCTCCTAACACAAATACAAAAACAAGCATATACATTTAAAACAAACCTCAAAAAATATTTTATAAGCAAGGTCTGAACGGAATTAGCACACAGAATTTCACTGAAAACATGAATTATTAAATATTTTGGCTAATTTGATAATGCTTTCATCTTCTGACATATGAGTAGTTCTATCATCTAACAATGTATTGGGTTCAAATAGTTTTCCCCCACAATCAACAGAATAAGTGAAAAAGTTCTGTGTGCTCTTGGTTAAAATATTTACATACACTATTGATTATCTCTAATGCTCACTCAGGCTGCATTTATTTGGTCAAAAATAAATGATCAAAAAAGTTTAAATAGTAATATTGTGATACAGTTTTACATTTTAAAATAACTGTTTTATATTTGAACATATTTTAAAATTAAATGTATTCATATGATGGCAAAGCTGAATTTCCAGCATCATTACTCCAGTCATCAGTGTCACATGATTCTTCAGAAATCAATCTAATATGCTGATTTGGTGCTCAAGTAACAATTCCTATAATTATCAATGTTGAAAACAATTGATCTTCTTTATATTTTTGTGGATAACGTGATCCATTTTTTTCCAAAATTCTTTAATGAATAGAAAGTTCAAAAGAAAACATTGAAAAAAAAAATTCGTAACATTATAAATCTTTAGTGTCACTTTTGATCAATTGAATGCATCCTTGCTAAATAAAAGTTTAAATTCCTTAAAAAAAATCTTACTGACCACAAACTTTTGAACAGTAGAGGAAAATCAACATATGTTTGCGTGTAACCTGTGTGAGGATGGCAATAGTGATGTTGTTCTCGCTGGCTTGATCAATAAGTAAGGCAAGTTGGTCAAGAGGCAAAGGCCTGCAGAGAAACATCTAGATTACACACACAATCTACAAATATTGTGCAGCGTTTTGGTGTCATCTGACCTGGGAATATGAAAACTCACGCAGTAATAGTCTTCTCTCTGGGCTCTGGCGGTAAACCAACTGTCAAGTGTTTCTGATGGGCCAGCAAATCTGAACAGGCCTACAAACATGACCATAAAGCAAAATACAGAACAATGCATGAAGTACATATGTACAATACATACTGTATAATCTTATCCTGTGAAGTAAGAGTGCCAATCTAACAGAAAGAGTGGTGAGAAATGCTAATAGCCGGTATTATAGTTCCTTTTACCACAAGCTTGTATTTACCCAGTCCAGTTCCTCCACTTTCTTGCGGAGCAAGCCTGAAATCATTCGGATGAGATCCCAGCAGCGTAGTTCTCCTGCCTTCTCATAGAGCTCCACCAGCAAACTCTTAACAGTAGTGCCGTTCCCATGCAGCTGAGTGTCCCAATCCATTCCCCTGTGAGAAAACACACATCAAATTAGATTTAATACAACATAAAAACAACTCTATAGAGCTGTCCACACTCATAACTCTGATTCAAAAGTGGCAAGGGATTTACTTGTCTTTGAAAAGGATGAAGAGGATGTCTGCCTGATCATGAAGGCTCTCTGTGTCTTTAAGCACTTGAACTAGACCACTGTAGTCAATGCCGCCACGAGTGTCCCGAGGCAGGTTACATTCAGAGGACATGGGCACATCTGGATTCTACAGAGTTCAATTAAACATTTTAAAGAGTTTTCTGTCATCTCGGTTTTGCATTTTTAAAAGATCCTTTGTGTGTCTGCATATACACACATGACTGGTCCGTGATCCCGGGAAATCTTTTAGATTAAGCGCAGGCTGAGGGGAGCGGAAAAGCTTATTGGGAAGATACATGTGCACATCTGAAAAACAAGGCAAAAAACGACAAGGCAAAACTGAATAGAAATGTAGACAGGCAAATTGTGTACTCTTTGCCATGTTAGACAAATGCCTGATTGATTTGCTTCCAAAAAACAGTTTTTTTTTCTTTTTCTTTCAGTATGCCTTAATTGTTGCTTGTTCACTCAAAAATCACAATTCTGTCATCATTTAATCGCCCTCATGTTATTCCAAAACTGTATTTCTTCTGTGGAAAGTAAAGGACATAATTTTGAGAAACGTCTCATTCTTTTTTTTTGGTGACCATTGGCTTCCACTGTATTGACAGAAAAACACTATCTTCTTTTGCTAACATGTTTGGAACGACATGAGGGCGAGTATACAATGATAGAATTTATGTTTTTAGATGAACTATCCTTTTAAATGTAAAAAAGGATCAGGCTCTTGAAGCACTTTATGTGGTAGTCTGGCCAGGTGAAACTACACACCTTTAAGCTTTTAATGCTTTTAATATAACATCCTTGTTCCATTCATGCATTCTGCCCTTTATTTCCACTGCATCTTGCCTTGTGGCCTTTGCTATTTTAAAAAACAAAACCAAAAAAAAAAAAATGTACTACTGCAATGATTCTACGAGCACAAAAGACCCAACTAATCAATTTTGTGATTTATTGCTGACTATTTGCCTTATCGGTTGGTTGTTGCATCCCTAAACATTACCCTTCAACATGTAAGAGTTCATTAGTTCAGCTCACTGTGGATTTGGAGCTCCTTGGCTTTGTTCACAAGAGACACCATCTCACGTGTCTTAGTGGCTGCAGCCTTGAAGCGACTCAGTCCTTTTGCCTCTCCCTCAACCCTGAGTCCCCGCTGAGGCACCGCTGCAGTTAACAGCTGGTCCAGGTATTGTGCTAGATCATCTGTATCTGAGAAAGAAAGGGTTAGAAAAGTCAGGATAAGAAAGAAAGAGACAAGAGAAAGAGAGGTTGTTGGGTTGGAGGTGGCGGTGAGCAGCAAGATGCTCAAGTAAAACAGTTTGCAATGCACAAATACACTTTGTGAGACATTACAGCCTAAAGGTGATGATACACAGGGCAACTTTTTGAGCAATGTTGCTGTCCAATTTTGCCGTCAACGGGAAACCAGGTGAGACAGAGCCCACGACCGATTTAAAGTATCCAGATAGAAATTTGTTGCCAATTCTCATTGGGAAAGTGCCCAAGGAACATTGCTCAAAAAAGTTGCCCCGTGTATCATTACCTTAAAGGTATATGTATTCCTTGGAGAATCATTCAAGCTTGATTATTCGTTTTTTTTTTTAATTAATCAATCATCCATCTCATTTCTTACAGGAATTTGAAGAAAAAAGAAAAGAAAAAAAATCACAAGAAAGTAATATAAACAATGCAAGAATCTTTAACAACATGATGCGGTTTTCACACTGCAAGTGCTCACTGCAAATGATCAACATAAAAATAACACATTTTGCAATGATGGTAGAGAAAAAAGGCTAAGATGCCAAAGTAAACCAGAAGAGTTGAAGGTCAGAGATGTTTAAATGTTTTGTCCAACAAATTCTACATTATAAAAACTGTTAAGGTCATTTAGTGTACTTAAAATCCATTACACAAACTCACCCAAAAGATCAGACTCAAAACATCAAAATAAATAAAATGTGGGAACATTTATGCTAAAATGTAGCCTAGGCAGAACACATTAGAACACAACCCTACATCAAGGACTTCAACTCACATTACCAACATCAGTATCTGACTCTTTCAGAAGTCACTGTGAAACAAAATCTCTTTGCCAGAATTTTCGTTCTTTCCCCTTACCATCACTGAAGTTCAGGTCATGCACAGCACCACCAAAGTAGCTGTCCTCATCATCATCATCTTCATCCCAGCCCCTACTGGAGCGTGTCTTACCACTATCGAGGAAGCTCAGATGAGCACAACAAGACGTGGTCACAAACTCAGATAACTTTCCAGTCTGGATCCTAGCAAAATTGAGAGCAACAAGCAGTGAGCGGAGACTGCCCTTGAATGTGCATTGTTGATGACATGATATTTATTTACATCCTCATTATCTGACCTTGCCCCTCCAAAGTATCCATCCTGAAGCTTCTTAAGTGTGGCCAGCACAGCAGGTTCCAAGTCTGTGCGGTCATGGTCTAAGAAGTTACACACAAAAAAATTAGGAAAAACCTACACACTTCAAATTTTATATTGTTTTCCGTTGACCCTACATTATCAGAGGCACCAGGTTTTACTCACTAAGCATGGTCTGGGAAACAGGAAAGGTGACGGTAGGACGGCCAGTCATCCTCCAGCGAGAAGACAAGTAAGACAGGTCAGTGCGCAACATTTCCACGATCATCTTGTTGTCCAGGGCCAGATAGAACTGCTGATGATCTATGAACTACAGTACAGCAACGTGACAAACCAAGAGACAAGTAATGTGAAATCATGTGAAAAGAAAGAGAGAAGACGAAAAACATTTGGCCTTTGGGGTGTATTTTAAAAGCTTTATGTGGGTAATTTCTGTCTCACCAACTTATTTTTATTTAACTTCTGCTGGGTGATAAGCAGTGGCTCTCTAAGTCAACATAAGGCTCAAACATGCCTAGTTCAGCACATTAAGAAGGACCTGAGGTGTGAAGCTAAAGATGGTGTTGCGGATGATGTAAAGCTTGGAGGTTCCCAACACGCCAATCCTACGGTAAGGTCTGCCGGTCAGCCCTAGTCTCTCATTACGCCCTTGGAGAAAGGTAAACACACACACACATGCACCCTAATTACATGAAACAAATATTTGTGTCTACTAAAAATATAGTTGACTGTCAAAAGCAATAGCTTGTTTTTGTATTCCTTCATACTAGAATCAAGTGAGACTTTATGGTGTACCACTTCCTACCTAGTCTGGCATAAATGTGGCTGAGAACCCGAGATGGTTGCACTCTGATAGGGTGGATGTCTGCCACTGTCTCCACATCAATCCCATTCTTCTGCAGGAGTGCCTTAATATCTTCATTCTCAGCAAGGACGGACACTTATCAGAAAAAAATGCAAACATCAAGATGAATTTTAACCATGCAATGAATCACATCAGCTATTGTTTAAAAACGTTGAAAAATACCTTGTACAACAACATCCGGTTTAAGGATGGTGGAGAACCTGCGGTTTAAAGGGTCTATCTCTCCAGGAGCCAAAAACCCCTGAAATGGATAGGAAAGGTAGAGGTGTTTGTCATACTTCCCCAAATATAACTTGGTACTAAAGTTAAATCGTGTTAACCGAATATTTTACGTCATTGACTGATTTTTTTTTTTAGCAGTTACGGAATAATACCGGAAGGCCGTCCGTCATTTTGACAGATTATACTGAGGGTAATCTACTCTATAACTTGTAACTGTAATTCCCACCCCTGTCCAGTTGGTGGCCACTGGTGCAGCAGGAGGGCATGCTGCAAATAAATAAATGCATAATCTAGTCTATAGGCTCAACTTTTAAGTTAATGATATTTTTTTCGGTTCACTTTTTTTTTTAATCCAATCAAATGTCTTATTAAAATATGAAAATTAAAATGAAGGGTAATTATAGATTAAGATGGAATTTTTACGATCCTGTCCAGCAAAAAGGACAATGAGAAAGTCTAATGCAACTAGTGGTTGGTACAAAGCTTTCAAAGAAGAAGTATAGCCAAACATGACCTATAACCTCTCACCTCGGCCAAAAGGTTGCCCAGGACATAAAGGGATTGGCCCCACTTCAGAGGGCACTTTCCCATTGGGATCCTCTCCACTGTGTGAGGATTAACATACTCTTCATCCACCTGAAATAATGGGGAATGTTATCAAAAGTATAAAAAGCTCATTTAATCTGAATTTAATCTGAGTTGACATGAATCCAGTGAAATTTCACTGATATTCCATTTTTTGTTTTAAAAAATCAATTTAATAGTGTTTTACCTTATCAGGAGGAACACTATAGAGCTCAGGCAGCAGCCGTATACCATCTTTCTGTTTGATCATGATACCTTCCAGAGCTTCTCGATACTCCTGAACCTGAGAGGACAGAAATGAGCAACACAACCTTGAGAACATCTTGTTTGACTTATCTCCAGAAAGTCACTCTTAAAGCTTTGCCTTTGCTAAAGTCTTTACAATAGCTGCCACAACCCTCCTGAATTCTCTCCAATCCACTTAAGGCTGAAATAAACTACACAACTTTTACCATCAGATTTTAAAACACTAGGCATCCTACATGTGACTGTAAATGGTTACAGAAATGTGCATCATACACTAAATGACTGAGGATCACATATTAGTATTACCAGACTTTAAAGTCGTTCTGATTAAAACACACTTCACAACACAACCTCATTGCTAGAAGATACATGACAAATAAAAACAATATGAGTACTAAAATTGGCTTAAAATATCAAACATGTTTGACACCCTACGACTGAATAGAATCATAGCCTGAAGTTCTAAAAAAAAAAGATAAAACGTCTAAATCCATTACATACTGTACTATGCAGCTGCCTGTGAAATCTTTCAACTCCAACTACCCAAAATCTGCAAACTGAATCCAACTTGAGTCCTACAGACTGCAAATTGGGGCAAAAATCTGTGCAAAAGTTGTGTAGAGTATTCCAGCCTTTACTAGTATAACTAGCTAACTAAATGTAACTTTAACCTTACTGCAACAGTATCTAGACTATGTTTGCAATCACATTAGCATCTGTACTAGCCCTTGCCACTGAGTCTTAGTATTTTGGTGATTTCAGTATTAGCTAAATATTTAGCCAATTGACAATTAAAAAACTTATGCAAAATATATGATGTAATAGGTTTGATTAGAAAACATCTGAACAAAGTGTACTAAAGTATAGACAAACAAATCAGTAGCACTCAATGCTTTGTGTGCTAATAATATGCTAGCTCTCTTTTGGCTAACCATGGTAGAAAAGTAGGGTAGAAATACCTTTAAATTTTGATTATAATCTTTCATGTTCAAGAATGAGATGGATTAAAAAATAATGAATTGTAGGTAAAATCATAATTTTACCTGCTCTGGACTGTTGATGAAGATGCCATCCAAGATTAGGTAGGTCCAAAAAAGTGGCCACTCGCATTCAATGTTTTCAAAAAGCTTTAGCTCAGCAGATTCATAGTACAGCCTGTTGGGGTCCTATTGGGAAAAAAGGTCATGCATATGAAAAGTATGATCAACTTAGTTCATTTAAGGCATAATTAGAGATGACTAAAGTTACACAGCTACATATTTACATTTCTGCAATAATTCTTAACATTCAATGTAATACTTAATGTATTTGCTGCCTACATATTATAAAGTATTTGTACAACCATTTCCAGAAAAGTTGGCACATTTTGTAAAATGCCGTAAAATCATGAATCTGTGATTCGTTAATTCTCTTAAACCTTTATTTAACTGACAAAAAATACAAAGAAAAGATTTCCATTTTTTTTCACTGACCAACTTAGTTGTATTATGTAAATATATTAAAGAACTATTGATGGCTGCGACACACTACAAAAGATTTGGGACATGTTTACCACTGTATAACCTTTTAAATCATTTGGGGATTGAAGATACTTGAAGAATTGAAGTGGAACATTTGCCTGACACAAGACAGCTGCTCAACAATCCATGGTCATAGTCGTCTCCTTTTCATGATGGGCCATACATTTTCAATAGGAGCAAGATCTAGACTGCAGGTGTAGAGTGTCTACTCTAAAAAAGAGAAACCACTCTGTTGTTGCACGTGCAGAATGAGTCCTGTCATTGTCTTGCCCTAATAACCATGGACTTTCCCAGGAAAGAAGTCATCTTGATGTCTCCACAAATATATGCCTCCATGTCAGTGGTACCTTCACACACATGCAAGTCACCCATTCCGTTTGCACTGATGCACATCCATACAATGACAGATATTTGTTTTTAGTCTTTGGAACTGGTCCCTTTAGTCTTAAGAACTGAGAACTCGACATCAGTTTTTCTCAAAAACAAGGTGAAACGTGGACTCATCGGAACACAGCACACATTAGCACTGTCTTTTGGACCGTCTGAGATGAGCTCAAGCCCAGAGAACTCAGTGGCATCTCTGCAAAGAATTTACGTTTACGTTTCTCTTTGCATAACAACGATTCAATTTGCATTTCTTGATGCAGAGGCAGACTGCGTTAAGTGAACGTTTTTTCAAAGTACTCCTGAGCCCATGTGGCTATATTTAACACAGTAGCAAGACGGATTCTCATGCAATCCCATCTGAGGGCTCGATGGTCACAAAAATTCCTGCCTTGCCCTACTGTATTGAGATTTCTCTGGATACCCTGAATCTTTTCACAATATTATGTAAGATAGATGGTGAAAAACCAAAATTTGTTGCAATCTTGCATTGAGATATGTAATTTTTTAATAGTTTTTTTATAATCTTTTTTCCCTTTTATTTTACCTATGTCTCAACTTTTTTAGAGTGTTTTGCAGACATCAAAATATTTGTTTAAATATATTTACAAAATACAATTAAGTTGGTCATTTGAAACATTGGAAATCTTTTCTTTGTACTTTTGTCAGTTAAATAAAGGTTTAAGAGAATTAACTAATCACAGATTCTTGATTTTATTGCGTTTGACAAAATGTCTTAACTTTTCTGGAAATGGGGTTGTATAAACAGAAAATTATCCAATAAAATGTAAAGTGTGACCTAATTATTTGTGTATTGGATACACAGTACTGACCTCTTTAGGAGTTTTGTGGCCATCGCGAAGGAAACGACAGCAGCCATATCTTCCCTACAAACAAGAAATGTAAAGGAAAAGTAAAAGGAATAAACCACCCTAGTGTCAGAGACAGACGGCTGTTAAACAAGTTCCTCATGTCGGAGATCAAGTTCTGACCTGGAGCTTGGAAATGATTTCCTCTTTAGTGATATTGACTAACTCCATGTCTTCCACAGCAAAGGCTGGATATGAAATGATGGACAGGAGCCCAGCATCCACCTCTTTAGATGTCGAAGCTCTGGGTAACAAGGAGCTCAGAATGGACTGAGAGAAATATGTGGTAGTAGGAAAATGGTAATCATTTTAATATTTTTTTTTTATAAAGCATGCTGATGCTGAAAAACAATGCATAGGAAAATCCAAAGCACTGGAATATCTATAGCCTCACCTGACAGTGCTGGATATCATCTGCTAAGGCATGAACCACAGAGTCAGGTCCCCCTTTGGCCCCAAATAAATTCAAGTCATCTAGGGCTTCAAGTGCTGCCTGCAGTTACAAAGGGTCCATTCAGGGGCTGTTACAGTATTTGGTCCTAGCAACTCAATAGTCAGAACAAAGCCTATATTTATTCACTGTGAATTGAAATTCAGGGCCACATACTACAAATTAGGCATAGCCTTCTCTGCCAGAGATGACCTTCACTCTAATGTTTAGTGTTTTATCATTGAGGTTGCCACAATTTAATTTTTAATACTTATTTTCTGAATTCAAATGGGTACATTTTATTAAATGAGGTTAAGGGCTAGTTTCTTGCCCTTAAAATGGTACTCTGTCTTCTCTGACAGAGAACAACCAGAACCATTCTTCTCTGAGCAAAGTGTCGCAAGTAGAACAAATAGAACTAACACAAGCTTTGCAGGGTAAGTTGGGAAGGAACATTAATACCAGAGAGGCCATGTAGAGGTTACATTGGGTTATGTTCATCAGAGACGTTAATAGACAGTGTTCATGAACACACAGTGTCTACCCCCACCTCATGCCAGTCTGAGAGTTCTCAGCTGCTCAGAGAAGGACTGACAACATTATGTGGAAATGAGTGTGTGTGTGTGTGTGTGAGAGTGTGTGTGAGAGAGAGAGAGAGAGAGAGAGAGAGAGAGAGAGAGAGAGAGAGAGAGAGAGAGAGAGAGAGAGAGAGAGAGAGAGAGACACACACACAAAAAGAAGGACAGTTATTTTGTTTATTTTGTTTCATTAGACTCACTTTAGCCATTCCGATTGAGCTGGCATTGAGCTCAGGGATCCCCTGATTGGTTTTGTCGCCTCTCTCCCACATCCCATAGTCCTGAACAGTAATGGGAGAAAATGTCAGTCACAGACACACAGTGCCTCAGAGCTAAAACATATATAAGGCCTAAATGATGAATACTGACAGACTTACAGCCACTTTGTAAGCAGCTTCAATGTAAAACATCAGATTTTGGACCACATCCACCTCGTCCTGAGTGTACACTATATGCAGCCCTAAAAGGACAAAAGATACAGCAAAGGATATTGTGACCCTGGATGACAAAACCAGTCTTATGAATCATTTTTTCTGAAATTGAGATGTATACATCAAATGAAAGCTGAGTAAATAAGCTTTCCATTGATGTATGGTTTGTTATGATAGGACAATATTTGGTCGAGATACAACTATTTGAAAATCTGGAATCTGAGGGTGCAGAAAATCGAAACATTGAGAAAATCGCCTTTAAAGTTTTCCATTTTATGTTCGTGATTGTGCTGCATTCATTCACAAAAATAAATGTTTTATACATTTCCGGTACGAAATTTACAAAATATCTTCATAGAACATCATCTTTACTTATTATCCTAATTATTTTTGTCATAAAAGAAAAATTGACAATTTTGACCCATACAATGTATTGTGTGCTATTCCCACAAATATACCCGTGCTACTTAAGACTGGTTTTGTGATCCAGGGTCGCATATGTGGGAGAAGTTAATGCTGGGCTGAAGTAAACTGACAGCAACCAATCAGATTCTTAGAATACTCTTCTTCTCACACTGCCGTTTTGTCAATGACTAGCCTAGTTAGACATGTACTTAAGTCTAGGGCCACACAATTACAGCAAAAATCGATTAATTGTTGGTTATTTTTCTTTCATTTTGATTAATAGAATTGAAGGGATAGGTCACTCAAAAATGACAATTCTGTCATCAATCACTGACCCTCATGTTGTTCCAAACCCATAAAACTTCAGAACTCAAATGAAGATATATTTAATATTCTCCTATCTTTTTTGTCCATCCATTCAAAGTCCCTGCAACCAAAAATTTCAAGCTTCAAAAACTTCATAAAATAATCCATATGAATTGAGCAGTTTGATCCGAGTCTTTTGAAGAGACACAATTCTTTCATATGATGAACAGATTTAATTTAGGCTATAAACACGGATCAATCCACCTACATAGAGCACATCAAATATGGTAAATGGAAGCTCAAATGTGCTTGTTTAAAAAGACAGAGCAAATAATTCATATGGATTACTTTTACAATCTTTCAATGAACTTTTTGTGTAAGTGTAAAAGTTTTGGTGCAATGGACTTTATAATGAAGGGACAGAAATCTCTCAAATTTCAGTAGAATATTTTCATTCATGTTTTAAAGATTTCAGTGTTTAAAAAGTGTGTTTAAACCAACATTAAGGTGAGTAAACAATGGCAGAATTATAATATTTGAGTGAACTATCCTTTAACCAAAATATTTTTTCTGTGGTAACAATGTGTCATATTTTTGTCTTGTCTGTGATTGGCTACAGTGCTCAACCACTGCAAAAAAAAAAAAAACCTTTTTGAACACAATTAAGAGCTCACAACAACTCACAAGCCATGACTATAATCTTTATTATTTATTTGAATAACTGTGCAGCCCTACTAAAACCGTAGCTGTAAAACATGGACAAATTAGAGATTCTACTGGTTTACAGGAAAAGAAAGGAAGCTTGCACACTTCTAAGACCCGGACACAACAAGCCGACAGTCGACAGTTGGGCAACGTAGGGCCGTTTTTGAGTGTCGGTCTGCTTAGTTTTTTGGTGTGTTCTGCACAATTGGCACTAGTTGGGCGCCATCTGTTTTTTTGGGGGCCGATTCAGCATGCTGAATCTGCGTAGGACCATCAGTGAGAGAGAGAACTTTGATTGGCTGTTCAGCTTAGCGAACGAGTCAGTGCATGAGAATAAAAACTAAAGTGATGAAAGCGAGTGTGGCAAGCAGGGCGGGGCCGAGAGCCGTGGAAACTGAGCGGTTACTCACGGAGGAGCTCTGGGAGGTTAAAAGAGGAGCAACGACAGTGAAGGATGAGAGAGGACCAGGCCTGGACTATTTATGTTGCGTTTTATGTTTTATTAACTGTTATAATTTCACGTCATCTTACCTGAGCAATTCGAATGCACGAATATTGTCATAATAACATGAGCCAGCAGAAAACAAAAAAGTGATCAGCGTGATTGATATTCAAAATTGTAAGCAAGCGCTGCTTTGTTTACGGTTCATATATCTGCAGTCCTAGTTTCGGTTTCCTTTTTTGAATGACGAAAGTAGACTATTGATACCTGCTGATATAGACAGATATTCACTTCCACGCAGGCGCAGAATGCACGTGGTTGTTGACAGTCGCGCTTAGTCCTTTTGGGGTGTTCAAGCGCAGATTTTTGGCCGAGGCACAGCTGACGAGAGGGAACAACACATTCGGCTTTCGTCGCCACTAGTTCTTTGACGTAGGCTTGGTGTGTCCCAGCTTTAGAGGAATAACTGAGTGCCCTTAAGAGTGTGTCTTATGTCACGTTATGCAAGCTCTAAAGCAAGACCTGGAGTACCTGAGGCAGTCATCTGAGCCAGAAAGAGCAGGTAGACGGAGGTAGCGTCAAGCTGGAGATGCCCCCATTCCCGGTCACCCACCACAGCGGCACAGGTCTGTGTGTTATACTTGGCATGAAGGCTGTCCAAAGTGTTCTTACTGTATTTGAACTTCTCCACTTTGTCCAGCTGTGGGGGGAAAAGAGAGAACACTTCAGAGCACTTCAGACAAGTGGTAATTTGTGTTATTATTAATATTGTAAATTAGGTAATACTTTATTTTGATTGTCCCCAAACAGAGATTCTATAAGTAACGTTGCACCTACATGTCAGCTAACTCTCGGTAGAGTATTAGTAGACTGTCTGCTTAATATCTGCTAACACTTTATTTTGGTGTTCCCCAATAGACATTACTGACTATAAGTAACTTTGCAAGTACATGTCAACTTATTCTACTAATCGCAACCCGAACCCTAACAGTCTACTATAGTAAACTAATACTCTAATGAGAGTTAGTAGACATCTAGGTGCAACTTTACATATAGTCAACAGAATGTCTAAAAGTGACAATCAAAATAATGTGTAGCCATAGATTATTACAATTTAAATTAACCGTTGTCTTTTATATTATATTTTAACATTTATTCCAGTGATTGCAAATCTGAGTTTTCAGCAGCCATTACTCCAGTCTTCCGTGTTATAGCTGATGGTACCTGTCGCATGATGCATTGAAGAAGTGCCCTCATTAATTTTACCACACTCTGAAAGAAGAAAAGCAGAGATCAGTGCACACAGACTGCCTCCAAAAACAACACTTGGAACAGGCTCAACGGTGACCTTTCGGCTCATCGTTTAATAGCACAGCCAAGAGTAACATGACACTTCTGAGCCCACTGTAAAGAGACAGCTTAGGTACACTGATACATACACACACATGGGGCATTTCTTTAAAAAAAAAAACATGCACAGATGTAAAATAGCACACTCCACTGGTGAATATTTTGGTGTGGCATCTAATTTAAGATCATTCGAGTGAAGATTATTCAACAGTTGTTACAGTTTGCTCAAGTGATCACAGATTTTCATCCAGTCGAACATATTGAGTTTGTTGGTTTTGTTGACTATTCTGGGTTCTCTAGCATATACTGTATGTCCTCATGAACAAATGTTGTTACTGAACAAATATCTTAAAAGTTGTAATGGATTAATAAAACAAAAAAAATCTAAACAAACATATCCCATCCCAGGTTGTACCTGCTCAAGCTCATAGGCTTTAGCCTTGTCTTCATCGCGGTCTGCATTCTTCCTGTAAGCCAAACTAAGAGCCCAGACAGACAGGATGCTGTAGACATTGTCCCTCACCCAGGCATCAGGCTGCTCTTTGCTGGCTGGTAACAGACCTGTCACTGGGTCCTACAAGTAACCAATACAGCTAGTTAAAATGATTAATAGCTACATGATAAATCTGCTCTGCCATTGCCATTGCACACTAACTAATCAATAAGCAAGAATAACCTTTACCACATATAACACAAATACATAGTATATGTAAAACTATATATTATGTAGACTACTGTTCAATGTTTGGGATCAGTAAGAAAGATATTAAGTAAATTAATACATTTGTTCAGAAAGGATGCATTAGATCAAATTGACAGTAAAGGCATTTATAAAGTTACAAAAATGTCAAAGCTATTTCAAATAAATGCTGTTCTTTCAATCTTTCTATTAATCAAAGAATCCTGAAAAAAATGAATCACAGTTTCCACAAAAATATTAAGCAGAACAATTGTTTTCAACATTGATAATAGTAAGAAATGTTTCTTGCGCAGCAAATCAGAATATAATGATTTCTGAAGGAACATGTGACACTGAAGACTGATGCTGAAAATTCAGCTTTGCCATCACAGGAATAAATTACATTATAGAATATATTAAAATATAAAAAGGTCACTGTATATAGCAATAATATTTCACAATATTACTATTTTTACTGTATTTTTTATCAAATCAATGCCGCCTTGGTGATCCTAAAATACTTTGTTTAAAACAATAACAACCTTACTGACCCCAAATTTTTTTTAACATAGTGTGGTGTATAATATATACACATGCGTCAGAAGTTTTTGCCCTGGAATGTTTCATGTTTTTTTTTCTTTTTTCTTTATCTTTCTGAAGGACGGTCTATTATTTGTAACCATATAAATCACAGAACCTGTTTTGTTTATGTAAAATACTCAAAAATAATTTTGAATTAAATAGTAAATAAATAAGTACACTAGCACAGATACATAAATTAAACTCTGGCCCTGAAATACCCATGATGTAGATTTTATTATACATTTTATTTATACAAGTGTTTGGTTGTTTGTTCTTAACAAAACACTAAAAACACTAAACCGCAATATTTTTCTATAATGTAGGCCTACATGAAGGCAGATCAAAAATGTACTTATAAGAACTTCAATGAATGAAGGCATGTTTAGTGAAAACAAGCGTAATTGAAGCGTCATTGTAGAAATGAAACACTCACTTGGTGACGCAGAATAGTCTGATGAACTATCCGCGCGTAGTTGTCAAGTTTAACTCCAGAATTGCTGCGACTCCTCATTTTAGTGCCTAGCAGGTTTGCGAAAAACCTTTATGCTTCAAAAACCGCCAACATCCTCCTGCAATAAACCAATGTGGACATTAAGAACAAGAGGCGAGCTGAACGAATTTGAAACCAAGTTGTCAAAGGGCTGCATGGTGCTTAGAGACGCTCGCACTGCATGACCGAACTACAAAACGTGTTTTTCCCATAAAAAGTAAAATGTTTTTTCCGACTAAACTTGCGTAGATTCAGTAAACATAAACAAACCTGATCACTTAAGTGCAAAATCCGGAAGGAAAGTAAATTACTCGTGCACACTCGCGAGTTACAGTCAGTTGGGAGGATCCTCCAACTTTTCAAAATAACAGTGAGCTCAACTTATATAATGTGTACATTTATAGCGACACACTTTTAAAAACATGTCAGTACAGAACAAATCTGGAAAAGGATTGAGATCTTGGAGTAACTGGAGCAAAAACTTTCACCTCAAAGATTGTAGATACACATCTCGTTATACATAAAACGTCATATTCCTGACGTCATGCTGAACATGAGTTCAAATGCACTATGCACATATGAATCTTTGGGGAGGGGGGTTGGGGGATAAAACTTGCAATTTAAAACTGAACTGGTGCAATGTATTAAGTTTCTAAGATTCAAGAAATAAAAAGGCAAAGTGAATGTACAAAACACTTGTTGAAACTTTTTTCTTTGTTACTTCGTTTTACCCTCATAATTTCGTTGGTTTAATTTATTTATTTAAATTAATTTAACAGGCTATTTTAAATTGGGTTAATTTGATTATTTTCTTTGGTGCTATCATGATTTTAACAGTAAGAACACTTTGTAAATCCTCAGCCTATCTATAATTCTTTGTAGGTATTCAGTTTTATGTAACATGCATAAACATTTAGACCGATGCTCAGTTATTTCCTTTTGCCCAAGTGACCAAAAGCACATTTCATAGTTTCATAGAGAAGTGTCTCGCTCGTGTCCACTAAGTGGCAGTATAGTCAAACCCTATCATGTTTCTAGGTCAGAATTCAATCATCATTACATTTACTTTAAGGAATTTGTTTTTTAAATTTAAATTTGCTTTTAGGAATTATTTGTTTGTTTCCTCACATCTCAACTTATGTCCTCTGAATTTCAAGAAAAATTATCTGAGTTTTTTTATGTCTGCTCCGTTCATCATCTCACCTTCCTCCCTCTAAGCTAGTTCCGGGCAGTGATTTGTGGCCGCATAATTTCCCCCTTTCTTAATTGCTCTATCCCAGTTAATGTTGTTATTTAGGCTAAATATATTTTTATTTAATATGTACCTTATTACTGAAAAGCAAGGTTTCACTTTATTTTGATGGTCTCTTTAACACATTCTGCTGAGTAACTTTGCACCTACATGTCTACTAACTCTCATTAAAGTGTTAGTAGAGTATTAGTAGACTGGGTTAGGGTTAGAATAAGTTGACATGTTGCAAAGTTACTTTTAGTCAGTAGAATGTCTATTGTGGAGCATCACAATAAAGAGTTAGCAAATATTAAGCAGACAGTCTACTAATACTCTAATGAGAGTTAGTTGACATGTAGTTGCAAAGTCACTTATAGTCTACAGAATATTGAAAAGGGACCATCAAAATAAAGTCTAGAATAAGTTGTTTTTTGTTTTTTTTGTGGTATGGGTCATCTAGTTTAGCACTTAAAGCGCTCTGACAGTCAGGAGGAATGAGAAAGATTATTAGGTATGCTTATCTATGATTTTATGAATTCCATAGTTCTTTGTCACTCAGAAGGCATGCTCAGACTGAGTGTCAATCTGCTGCACAGCTCTGCCACCATGTGACTTCATATATTCTCTTGATATATCTGTCTGGCAGCAAACTTGTCAGTAATAAAATGCCAATTTCAAATTGTCATTTGAACATGAGCAACACTGATTTATACGTCTCTGAACGCTATCTCTATTTATTGCACATGCTTGGCTAACCTTTTTGAAGTCTAGGTCTGCCATATCAGTCAAATGGCTGTTGTGTGCTGCGTGGGTCCCTGGTCTCAGTTCAGAAACCCTGACCACACCACCGAGGCTTGCATGACAAATATAATATAATGACTGATCATCACCTTGGAATTAAACGGTTTTGCATTACATTCGACTTTGTAGATAGAACCTTTTTGTTTTCTAAATAAAAAGACCAAAAAATGCAAAAATGGTCTGCACTCTAAAAATACTTTATTTGTTACAAACAGGAGATAAAGAATATACAAACGTTACGGCTCTTTGTCTTCGTCAGTGTCGAAGACACGTTTGTATCTTCTTTATCTCCTGTTTGTAACAAATAAAGTATTAGAGTGCAGAATTTTTTTCCATTTTTGTATTGATATATAGCACCTAATTAGCTGGGAGAGTGCAGTGAGAGTTTTGATGAAATAAAAAGTCCAAAAAAGATACTCAAAATAAAAAACATCACATAATGTAAATAAGGTTTCACAGTATAAGAATATGTGATTAACTCAATCTTGACAAAGATGTCAGATAGAACCTTATGATAGGGTGACCATATTTTGATTACCAAAAACCAGGACACTCGGCCCGGCAAACAGATACTCAAATGATACTCGAAGTTTACTCAAAGATGCCTTATTAATTTCAATACATTTAAAGTAGGCTGTGCCTCCTCTGTATGGATAGAATTTTTTTATATTACAAGACACAAATTCAGATAGGCTTCTCAGAGGTTACTCAACATGTTTTATTATGACAGGTTTCAAAAATAATTAATGAAATAATGATAGAAATAATGTCTCTTCTGTATTAGAAAAATAAATATATAAATAATTAATAACTAAAAGAAACACCTCCAAATTGAACAAAAATAGCTCTCACAAACTTACAAAAACGAACAAACAAAATATATTTATATCTTTAGTTTTCTTCCTCTTTATCCTGTTTTTCTTCCTCATCCTCCTTGTTTGCCCATCTATATTTTGCTGTAGAGCTGATCTTTCCCAGCAGTTTTTTGAAAACCAGGACATTTTCCTCACTTTATAAAAAACAGCCAGGACAGGACGTGAAAACAGGACATGTCCCGGGAAAACAGGACTGTTGGTCACCCTATGGGTTCCAAGGTGGCGTGATGTCCAGCTATTCAGGCCAATTCACAAAACTTTACATTTTTAAATGCACAATTTTTTCCCCACAGATTTTACTGGAACCGCTGCTGATAAAATATGCTACATGGCAAACTGCAGTGATCTGTGCAACTTTAAAAGGCAATAAATGGAGTTTGTGACATATAGGGAATTTTCTTGGAACTCGTTTTTATTTCAGAACCCCAAAGTTCACTCATATGAGACATGCACATATAGAGTTACAGTACAGTAAATATTACATCTTATAGAGATATACATGTATATAGTCAGATACATAAAAATGGAGCTTTAGATGAACTGTTGAATCATACAAAATGAAAAGAGAAAAACAATAAATAAGTAATCCAATAATGAAATGATGCTTGGAAATCGTGAAATGAGACACTTATAACAACATAAATAGTGAAAGGTAAATGAGTCTTAAATTAAATACTACAAACGTGAGCACACAGACAAAGTTAAAGGATGGAGGCAAATGGTTAATAATATCTAGACACGATCAATAATGGCAACCTTTGCACTTTCTCTGTCCCTTTTCTCATAGACTAACTTTGGTTCAACGGCTTTTCGGTTGAGCTAAGGCACTTCACGGTTTACGCTTGCCTTCACTTGCATATATAGCTTTCAAGTAACATGATCTAATACTACAGACCAGTTTCCATGTTTAGACTGAGCTTAGTCCTGAGATGAGCTGTTAGTGGCAAGGGCCATACTCTACTCCAGGCATATCCAGGACACGGACTGGACTTAATCTGGTTCAGGGAATCTGGCCCAAAATTACATTCTTCATAACATATACTGTATCACCTTCCCAGCACATCAGTCCATAAAAAATGTAATTCGAATCTCACTAATAATGCTTCCTGTATATAGCAATACACTGGTAGGTTATGAGGAAAAAGTCTGCGTTATCTTATAAGTCCAATCTTCAGAACATTACCTATTGCCTCCTTTGTGGCTTTAGAGTAGTCAGTCCTAGCCTTAACTATACATCTAACAGATGATTAACTGCACATTCACATTCAGTTGCCCCTGTTGCTCACTGAATCAAGCTCTTGTCATGCATGATGGTGTAAAAAACTTCGGATCAGAGAGGAAAGAAGGAGTCTTCATTTTAGGAATTAATCGGTTGGCTGTAGGAACAGTGGCCTCTCCTGTGGATTAAAAAAATATACATAAAGAATCAGTGAATATAGTTCTCACATTTCTTGTTTAAAAGTTTGAAAGTACTGCCAGCAAGATAAAAACAACTTTGAATGTTTAAAGTCAGCATGAAAAGGAAGTTGCAATAGTCTTTTCTTCCCTATTGTGACATATCCAAGTGAAATGGCTTCTTGTACATGAAACAATATAAGGCGGGACTTGATTGGAATTGTTTGGATGGTTTTGGTTTTGATTTAATGTGAGTGACAGGTTGTCCCGCCCTCGCGCCAGTAAACACATCATCAGAGAAGAGAAGAGATACTCTTAATTAATACTCTTAGTACTTTTGGTAAAAGATTGCGAGGGCACGTGGATTTAAAAATAATTTGCACAGATAAATCATTTTTAATAAACCCTGCAATACTCTATTAGAAAAATTACAATTGTCAATTTTTCACCTTTGTCAAGGTGACTTTAAGTGATGCATTTACCTGCATATTCCTGTCGAGCACTCATAGTCGTTCTGGCAGTAGGCACCGTGAGGTTTAGTACCCATGATCCTCCATAATGGGGTCATTCGAGCAGTTCTCTTCAGTGACCTTTGAACTTTCTGCACAGAAGAGGGTGTGTCCAACTGTGGCAGAGGGCTGCAGGTCACCTGAAACACACAATGTGTAAATGAGCTCTACACTAATAAAAATGAATATCCATTTCATAAAATAGATACAATTATAAAACCCTTTCTGCAAGTGTTTGACTATTAGTTTGATCATGTCATTTTAATTTAACAGAAAAATCTAAATAAACGAATAATCACAAGTAAATTTAAAGCAAACCAGTATTGTAGCTCCTTTAAAACGGTTCCACTATTTAACAATAATATTAAAAATGTAACAATAGCATAAGAGCGTATAAAATATTATTTTAATACTATTCTTTTTTTTAAAGGAATTCCACTTAAGTAAAAATTGAACACACTAACAGAAATATCATCAAACTGAGACGGTGTAAAAGTCAATCATTTAGAGAGCCATGAAAAAAAATGTTTTGTAAATATTAAAAAATGAAAAAAATTAAATAATCATAATTACCTGCTGGACAATCACCAAAAACACAAGGCACCAGGCTAGAAGAGCCCCTCTGTGAATGTGATCCTGCATGCTGAATGAATAGATTTAGTTGCTGTAACAGAGACACTGACGACAGAGATGATGTACTGTCTTATATACCCTCCAGTCAGCATAAGAGAGACCGACTGACTCTCCCTCATTCCTCTCACTCTCTCTCTCTCTCTCTGCTTTTTCATTGCCAGATGTGGCATTTGTTTGCTTAATGTTTGTGACTGGGATAATCTGGTGTCCTCTGGGACTCTGGGAGAAAATGCAGCCAAAGTTAAGAGAAGCAAGGGATAAGGAAGAACGAGAGGAATGAAAGATTTTTAAAAAATAAGACGTGCTTTTGGATATGCTCGTCAGCATTTTAGAGTTCAATGATGTCAAATCTGCAGTTTCACCAGTTTGTTGAACTGTATAATTCAGACAGCTATGCAATGGTATAGGCTACTCACCGATTTAAAAATCTGATGTAAATAAGATGATTTATATCAGATTCTAAGGCTTATGAATCAACATTTCCCTTACTGTTTCTTCAATGTTCCTTTGACATAGTTCGTCTGTCTCCCTTTTATCATATACACGTGCACAGGGACCTTGAAAAAGAATAATGACTGATTAGATAGTCTACTGTGTTTTAATAAAGAATAAAAATGGACAAAAAACTAAGAGGGAAAAAAGACTGTGAACAAGTCGCAGCAAAGACGGCAGCGGGTCAGATATGAGTCAGGCCTCTGATCCAGCTCATCACAAAGGTTCCACACTGACTCATGGTGTTTACTGGTTCTGATGCTTGTCATCTTCGGATTGTCAGTTCATCTAAATAATACACAGTACTATTTCATAAGCTGGTGGCCTTGTTTTAAAAATTTCTAGCATGCTCGCTGTGTTGGTCATAGTTTTATGATAGAGCTCAAGGTTAAGCTTATCTGCAAGTTTCTTCTTGTTAAGATCAACATTGTATTAAATCTATTCAGGTTAAGTGTTTATTGAGGTCAAAGACAGCAATCTGCTCACTAAACACTTTGAGGACTGGCCTTTCCTCTTTATGCTTGTGGTAGTTACAGTACCATTCAAACGTTTGGGATCACTTTTTTAAAGAAATTAATACTTTTATTGAGCAAGGACACATTGAATTGATCAAAAGTTACAGTAAATACATTTATACAGTTACAAAAGTGTTCTAAATTTTATTCAATTTATCAAAGAATCCTGCTAAAATAAGTATCATGGTTTTCAAAAAAATATTAAGCAGTGTGACGTTTCTTGAGCAGCAAATCATTATTTCTGAAGGATCACGTGACACTGAAGACTGGAATAATGATGCTGAAAACTTTGCCATCACAGGAATAAATTACATTTGTAAATACATTAAAATAGACAGCAGTTATTTTAAATTGTAATAATATTTTACAATATTATTGTTTTTCTTGTATTTTTCATCAAATATTGGTGAGCATAAGATACTTCTTTCAAAACATTAAAAAGTCTTACCGACCCAAACTTTGAGCAGTAGTGTATATTTTTAATGAAAAGATGAGAAAATCACTCTTTTTTTTCTATTTACACAATCAGAGATGCTAAGGCATTACTTGAATAGTCAAACTAAGGACACATAAAATTTGTGTGATTTAGGCCACTGAAAACATAAACGTTGCAGTATTTGAAATGTAAACCTAGCTTGATGAAAAATTGCCTTTAGCTATTTAGCAGGGTTGGGTAACCAGCCTTAAATGAGGTGCACAGAAACACCAACCATGTGCTTCCAAAGTTCAGTGGGCTTTTCTGTGCAATTCTACCAGGAAATCTGTATCCATCACCATCTGCACAGACGTGACTCCTCTGAGGGTCACTGTTTCTTATGAACACTGAAAAAAGGGTTTCATTTTATTTTGATGGTCCCTTTAACACTTTAACACATTCTGTTGACTTCTATGATCTATGTTTGCACCTACATGTCTACTAACTCTCATTAAAGTGTTAGTAGAGTATCAGAAGACTGGGTTATGGTTACATAAGTTTTTTTTTTGGGGGGGGGGGGGGGTATAATTCGTACTCCAGCATGCACAACAGACCATGCACAACAATAGAACATTCTATCATTTGAAAAAGATAAGAAACTAAATTCCTTCCACCAGTAGCCTTAAGAAGACTTTTAGGAGTTCAACTTCAGGGGAAGAACTGTATATATCCTTTCCATTAACTATAATCTCTCTTTATGAATCAATTGATAACAATTCATAAGAGTGTTCCCTCAATGCTTTGGGGTCAAGGACCCTGTCCCCATTTGGTTTGTTTGTCAGTTTTGGCACTTAGTCAAAAGATTTTAGACCATGTACACCATCCCGCCGGGAACTGAAACAATTATCAGTTGCCAATGAGGAGAAAAGGGCTTCAGCAGATTCATCCAGTTTCATTCCATCCAGCCCATCACCAAAACATCTCTGAATGTAAAGAAGCCTTAATTGTGATTCATGTAGTTCAGTTCAAACTTCTGTTCCTCAGTGACAAAATGAGTTGATATAATTGGGGGTGAGATGCTTCGTTGCAGTGTTAATTTTGTCAGCAAATTTTGATTTAGTTTTAGTCTTAGTCTTTTGACTAAAATGCCATTTAGTTTTAGTCATATTTTAGTCATCTGAATTGTTTTAGTTTTAGTCTATAGTTTTAGTCGACGAAATACAATAACATTTTAGTCGACTAAATCTACAGTAGATTTAGTCGACTAAAATATAATGGGTTTAGTTCAATTGTAATGCATTAATTTAGAATTTCTCTAAAATTTCCAAACCCATATACTCCCGGAGAAAACATCTATTAACCTATTAATATGAATGATTTTTAAGTTTGAACATGCAATACAGATACAGATTTAACTGCTGTTACTTAAAAAATATCTTAAAATGAAATAAAACCACTTTTCCTAAAGTACAACACAGTCTTCTTTACAATGAATGATATATTCATTCCTTATAACTACTTACACATCATTCTTTATTCTTTCAAGCAGACATATTTATTTGTATGAATTAAATATAATTAATCCTTATTAAAGCTATTAACAAACAGTGAATGCTTTTCTCTTTTTCTTTTGTTGCTTGATCAAAATTAAGGACACGGACCGCATTAGGTTTATTGCCACTGTCACTTTAAGACGGCGGATCATGTCCAATGACATGCGGATACAATTGCACTGATGCACATCCGACACACTCACAGTTTAAGACATAACCAGCATAGTTTACATGAATACTCTCCAAAAAGGACATTTAGACATACTGTTGTGTATTTCTCCATTCAGACACGAAAGAGAGCTCAATTCAGTAGCCTACTCGCGCGCTGTAGGTGTAGGCTATTGTGCATGACTGCACGCTTCGGGTTAGCTGTGTGCGCAAAGAAAACCGCACCGAATAGAGCTCTTTTTTGCATCGTCACTCTTATTCAGAGATCTATATGTCTGCTCTACTCATTCTCCCAGACGTTCACATTTTTTAACGTTTTATGACCGCGGGGTAGATCACGTTACAGTAGCCTATAAATGTGCGCATCTACCACACACGCAGGACATCAGTTCTGACGGATCGCTTCCCAAATCGTCACTATCTAACATTTTCGTCTAGTTTTTATTCGTTGACGAAAATGTCAATAGATTTTCGTCATAGTCTTTGTCATTCAAAACTAGGTTTTATTTAGTTATCTTCTCGTTTTCGTCTGTGAAAAAATGTCGTTGACGAATAATTTTCGTCGTTATTTTCGTCAACGAAATTAACACTGCTTCGTTGATGTTCTTCCTAATTGATAATATCCTGTTTTTATAGGCAAGCTGGACCTTTTAATTTTCTGATTAAACTGACCAAGAGCTGTCCATTTCTCAGAATTCTGATCGACATGTCAAGTAACCTACAGTTTGTTGTTTTTGCATGATTTTTAGGAGTGGATGAATCTTAAACTGGACATAACTCAACATAAAGGATGTCACGGGTGGTTGCAGGAAGGCGGAGGGGGGAGGAGGTGAGGGGGGGTGAGGGAGGCGAGGCAGGGAGTGAGGTTAAGGTGGGAGGTGAGGGAGGGAGAGAGGTGAGACAGGGAGGTGAGGCAGGGAGGGAGGTGAGGCAGGGAGGGAGGTGAGGCAGGGAGGTGAGGCATGGAGGGAGGGAGGGAGGGAGGGAGAGAGGTGAGGCAGGGAGGAAGGTGAGGCAGGGAGGGAGGTGAGGCATGGGGAGGGAGAGGAGGGAGGGAGAGGAGGGAGGGAGAGGAGGGAGGGAGAGGAGGGAGAGGAGGGGAGGGAGGGAGAGGAGGGGAGGGAGAGGGGAGGGAGAGAGGGAGAGGAGGCAGGGAGAGGAGGCATGGAGGGAGGGAGGGAGGTAGAGGATGCATGGAGGGAGGGAGGGAGGGAGAGGAGGCAGGGAGGTGAGGCAGGTGGGGGAGGGAGGCAGGTGGGGGAGGAAGGGAGGTGGGGGAGGGAGGGAGGTTAGGCAGGGAGGGAAGTGAGTCAGGGAGGGAGGGAGGTGAGGCAGGCAGGCAGGGAGGTGAGGCAGGGAGGGAGGGAGGGGAGGCAGGGACGGAGGTGAGGCAGGCAGGGAGGGAGGTGAGGCAGGGAGGGAAGTGGGGGAGGGAGGTGAGGGAGGTGAGGCATGGAGGGAGGTGAGGCAGGGAGGGAGGGAGGTGAGGCAGGGAGCGAGGTGAGGCAGGGAGGGAGGTGAGGCAGGGAGGGAGGTGAGGCAGGGAGCGAGGTGAGGCAGGGAGCGAGGTGAGGCAGGGAGGGAGGGAGGTCAGGCAGGGAGGGAGGTGAGGCAGGGAGGGAGGTGAGGCAGGGAGGGAGGTGAGGCAGGGAGGGAGGTGAGGGAAGGAGGGAGAGGAGGCAGGGAGGTGAGGCAGGTGGGGGAGGGAGGCAGGTGGGGGAGGAAGGGAGGTGGGGGAGGGAGGGAGGTGGGGGAGGGAGGGAGGTGGGGGAGGGAGGGAGGTGGGGGAGGGAGGGAGGTTAGGCAGGGAGGGAAGTGAGTCAGGGAGGGTGGGAGGTGAGGCAGGCAGGGAGGTGAGGCAGGGAGGGAGGGAGGTGAGGCAGGCAGGGAGGGAGGTGAGGCAGGCAGGGAGGGAGGGAGGTGAGGAAGGGAGGGAGGTGAGGCAGGCAGAGAGGTGAGGCAGGGAGGCGAGGCAGGTGAGGATGGTGAGGCAGGCAGGGAGGGAGGTGAGGCAGGGAGGGAAGTGGGGGAGGGAGGTGAGGCAGGCAGGGAGGAAGGTGAGGCAGGCAGGGAGGGGGGTGAGGCAGGGAGGGAGGGAGGTGAGGCAGTCAGGGAGGTGAGGCAGAGAGGTTAGGCAGGCAGGGAGGGAGGGAGGGGAGGGAGGTGAGGCAGGGAGGTGAGGCAGGCAGGCAGGGAGGTGAGGCAGGGATGGAGGGAGGTGAGGCTTGAGGGAGGTGAGGGGAGGATGGTGAGGCAGACAGGGAGGGAGGTGAGGCAGGGAGGGAAGTGGGGGAGGGAGGTGAGGGAGGTGAGGCATGGAGGGAGCTGAGGCAGGGAGGGAGGGAGGTGAGGCAGGGAGCGAGGTGAGGCAGGGAGCGAGGTGAGGCAGGGAGGGAGGGAGGTCAGGCAGGGAGGGAGGTCAGGCAGGGAGGGAGGTCAGGCAGGGAGGGAGGTGAGGCAGGGAGGGAGGGAGGTGAGGCAGGGACGGAGGTGAGGGAAGGAGGGAGGGGGCATCGGAGTGGTGACATGAGACGATGACAGATGATTGATGTGAGGACGACGATCCCCTGGCTGCGATGGCAATAGTCCACAGACCCAGAGCTCCCCTGGTGCCGACAGCCCAAGGCGGGTCGAGGGATGGAGGAGCCAAGGTTGTGTAGTGGCTGACCACAGCTGGAGGACGACCGACGGAGATGAGGCTGATGGATCAACAGACGGAGATGGAGAGCCGATGAAGGTGGAGCCAGAGCACCCAAGGGCTGAGATGGGGCCGGTGTGATGAAGGACAGATGTGACGCCGAGGGGAATGAGGAGCCCGCTGCAGCCGTAAGGGTGGAGGGACAGGGTGTAGCGGAAAGCCCACAAGTCTGTTGCGGAAGATAGGGGAGGGAGAGGAGGGAGAGAGGGAGAGGAGGCAGGGAGGGAGGGAGAGGAGGCATGGAGGTGAGGCAGGTGGGGGAGGGAGGCAGGTGGGGGAGGGAGGTTAGGCAGGGAGGGAGGTGAGTCAGGGAGGGAGGGAGGTGAGGCAGGCAGGCAGGGAGGTGAGGCAGGGAGGGAGGGAGGGGAGGCAGGCAGGGAGGGAGGTGAGGCAGGGAGGGAGGTGAGGCAGGGAGGGAGGGAGGGAGGGAGAGAGGTGAGGCAGGGAGGAAGGTGAGGCAGGGAGGGAGGTGAGGCAAGAAGGGAGGGAGAGGAGGCAGGGAGGGAGGGAGGTGAGGCAGGTGGGGGAGGGAGGGAGGTGAGGCAGGTGGGGTTTTGGGGAGGGAGGGAGGTTAGGCAGGGAGGGAGGTGAGGCAGGGAGGAATGGAGGTGAGGCAGGCAGGGAGGGAGGTGAGGCAGGCAGGGAGGGAGGTGAGGCAGGCAGGGAGGGAGGTGAGGCAGGGAGGGAGGGAGGTGAGGCAGGCAGGCAGGCAGGCAGGTGAGGCAGGGAGGGAGGGAGGTGAGGCTTGAGGGAGGTGAGGCAGGGAGGGAGGTGAGGCAGGCAGGGAGGTGAGGCAGGGAGGGAGGTGAGGCAGGGAGGGAGGGAGGGAGGTGAGGGAGTTGAGGCAGGGAGGGAGGTGAGGCAGGCAGAGAGGTGATGCAGGGAGGCGAGGCAGGTGAGGATGGTGAGGCAGGCAGGGAGGGAGGTGAGGCAGGGAGTGAAGTCGGGGAGGGAGGTGAGGCAGGCAGGGAGGAAGGTGAGGCAGGCAGGGAGGGAGGTGAGGCAGGGAAGGAGGGAGGGGAGGCAGGCAGGCAGGGAGGTGAGGCAGGGAGGGAGGGAGGTGAGGCTTGAGGGAGGTGAGGCAGGGAGGGAGGTGAGGCAGGCAGAGAGGGAGGTGAGGCAGGCAGGGAGGTGAGGCAGGCAGGGAGGTGAGGCAGGCAGGGAGGTGAGGCAGGGAGGGAGGTGAGGCAGGCAGGGAGGGAGGGAGGTGAGGGAGGTGAGGAAGGGAGGGAGGTGAGGCAGGCAGAGAGGTGAGGCAGGGAGGCGAGGCAGGTGAGGATGGTGAGGCAGGCAGGGAGGGAGGTGAGGCAGGGAGGGAAGTGGGGGAGGGAGGTGAGGCAGGCAGGGAGGAAGGTGAGGCAGGCAGGGAGGGAGGTGAGGCAGGGAGGGAGGTGAGGCAGTCAGGGAGGTGAGGCAGAGAGGTTAGGCAGGGAGGGAGGGAGTGAGGTGAGGGAGGTGAGGCAGGGAGGGAGGTGTGGCAGGCAGGGAGGGAGGTGAGGCAGGCAGAGAGGTGAGGCAGGGAGGCGAGGCAGGGGAGGATGGGGAGGCAGACAGGGAGGGAGGTGAGGCAGGGAGGGAAGTGGGGGAGGGAGGTGAGGGAGTTGAGGCATGGAGGGAGGTGAGGCAGGGAGGGAGGGAGGTGAGGCAGGGAGGGAGGTGAGGCAGGGAGGGAGGTGAGGCAGGGAGCGAGGTGAGGCCAGGCAGGGAGGGAGGTGAGGCAGGGAGGGAGGTGAGGGAAGGAGGGAGGGGGCATCGGAGTGGTGACATGAGACGATGACAGAGGATTGATGTGAGGACGACGATCCCCTGGCTGCGATGGCAATAGTCCACAGACACAGACACAGAGCTCCCCTGGTGCCGACAGCCCAAGGCGGTTCGAGGGATGGAGGAGCCAAGGTTGTGTAGTGGCTGACAACAGCTGGGGGACGACCGACGGAGATGAGGCTAATGGATCAACAGACGGAGATGGAGAGCCGATGAAGGTGGAGCCAGAGCACCCAAGGGCTGAGATGGGGCCGGTGTGATGAAGGACAGATGTGACGCCGAGGGGAATGAGGAGCCCGCTGCAGCCGTAAGGGTGGAGGGACAGGGTGTAGCGGAAAGCCCACAAGTCTGTTGCGGAAGTGGTGTGACTATTGACCAAGGAGGAGCCAGGAGGATGAGGGAACCCGGTGGAGCTGAAGATGGGAGGAGCCAATACAGAGCCGTGAGGTCGAGAGGGAGCGAAGAGATCCAAAGCTGGAGTCGCAGCCGCAGAATCCTCTCGCACTGATGCTGCTGGCAACACGACCTGTGCCACAACGTCATAGCAGGGCTTCCGTGGAGATGGAGCAGGGCAATTGACATAGAATAGTTCATAGTTAATACAGTCAATGGTACTGTTCCAAAACAGCAATGCTGAAGGATTGGGTGAGAGTCGATAATTCCTCATTGAAGTTGATCAGCCAGTCCTCATCGTCCGTAATCACGACTCCCTCGTCCACTGATGTCTTGGGACGTCATACTCACAATGGAGCTCCACTTCCGGAGCGAGGGTCAGCTCGAGGAGAAGATCTTTGGCATTTTTGGCCTGCTTATATAGACGGGTAGCCCTGCCCATTCTGGTGGGCTGAAGCGTGAGAGGTTTGTGCAGTTGCAAGCGATTCAATCAAGCTTCATCATTTTTGGAGGAAAGGAGTTTCCTCATAGTGTCAGCTAAAGACTGAGGCAATGCGAGTGAACCGTGTCAAAGCTACCACTGTGCATCTTCCTTTATTTCATTGGAGAACTTTAGACAGAGCTGCTAATTGTTCCTCTGATATCTTGATTGTTTTCTGTGTGATTAGTTCTACCATTGGGCTTTAGCTCAATTAGGACATTTAAGTAGCTTTTATAAGTGTGGCGAAAAAAAACATTACTGATCTGAATATTGATACTGTGCAAGACAATGGCACTGGCATATCTTAAATATAGCAAGTTACTTTCAGTTTAGACAGCTTTGTCTGTGAAACTGGCCAAGTGTTTGCCAGGGTACATGCTTCAATTTATAGTTATAGTTTTATTATACTCTTGGGCTTGCTATGTTTGTTCTATGAATTACCACCTTGCTCCACTTGTCAAGAGTGTATCTAAACATTTAAAAGTTAAAAGTCTAAATAGTTTTGTCTGAGCTGTAAATAACTCAAGAACCACAGGGATTAATTTACCCCTCAAACAGCACTAAACAAAGTATATTTTCCCAATATGTTCTCAAATAAAAATGTTACATATATGTATTTGATGTATGATTCAGCTGGAATACCTGTTGTATGTTAATTGTTGTCTAAAGATGCCATTATATCACTGTAAAAGCAATTAGACTTTAGGTTGATTATGAGTACTGGAAATGGAAGTGTAACCAACCAAGTGTGGATGCTACAGCAACAATGGCTCAAATATTGATTAAAAAAATGTTTTATATAAAAAGAATTGTCATTTGGTAGAATTGTCATTCATACTACTGTTCAAAAGTTGGAGTCAGTACAACCGTTTTGTATGAAATCAATACTTTAATTCATGAGAAAATTTGATATCTATTAATATAAATTTTATATTACAATTATATTATTTAAAATAAATGCAGTTCTCTTGAACTTTCCATTAATCATAAAATATTGAGGGGAAAAAAGTGTTGCTTCTACAAAAATATTAAGCAGCACAAAACATGATAATACAATTGTTTCTTGAGCAACAAATCAGCTAATTAGATTGATTTCAGAGGGATCACGTGACACTGGAGAGTAATGTCTGCTTAAAAGTCAGCTTTGCCATCACAGGAATACACTACATCTTAAAATATATTAAAATAGAAAACATAATTTCAAATTGCAGCCTAGTTGAGCATTAGAGACTTTTTTCAAAAACATTAAAACAAATACCAATCCCAAACCTTCCAACAGTACTTTATGCCTGGTTTCACAGAATAAAATGCATGTTTGAGATGTTTCAACTGAAAGCAACTTGCACGGACATATCTTAAAATATGTCAGTACCATTTTTGTCTCAAGTAGACACCACTAATGTTTTTTTCCCCTAAGGCATGTTTATAAAAGCTACTTAAATGTCTCAATTTAACCAAGGCCAACCCCTGACTCAAATCAAAGCCCTCTCTGTGAAACCAGGCCTATATCTTCTCTCCACAGTAAATAAACATACATATCTGCTATGCCCAAAATGCTAAATAGAACAATTTTATGTTATATGCCTCATTCTATTAAATGTAGGTTTTTTTCTGGTACACTAAAGATTATACATTTCCCTGTTCGTTGGAAGATACCATATTCTTAGCATTCTATACATTATCTGCTGACACAAGTATTTTCAAAACATTCAAGTATTATTCCATATCTTGTCCTGATATTGCATCGAGGCTGAACACTTGCATAAGGTTCTAAATGAACTTTCACACAAATTTTACACCAGACAAGCTCTATAACATCAAAGAAGCCAGTTCAGACCAGCATTCCTGCCATCTCCATTTACTAGAGCTGAGAAACAAAGCTAGGAGACAGCGACTCCTATTGACCAAATCTAAACAAAAGAGAAATACCAAAACAAAAGAGAACCAAATGACCACACAACAAGCATATTTATACGTTTGCTTTCTTCTTTTTTTTTCTTTCTTTTTTTTTTACAAAATAACTACTTTATTTCAACATCTTTCAATATAACGTTAAAACATTCATTTAGGTGCATGGACATTTCTCCTCTAATAAATACATCTAAGTCTCATTTATACACTTACTGCATGTCTTCACTGAGGTTGTGCAAAATTAGCCTCTGCTTATTTTCTCCACTTGCTTTCGAAGGCCATGCCCTTTGTCAAAGATGGGCAAAATCTGTGTTTTCAGAAAGAGGGTATAAATGCAGCAGACAAGAGAAACAGCAACAACTCTATGGCCTAAACAACAGACAACACTCTTTCGTGCTTCTTTTTTCTTCTCCGTTTTCCTTTTTTCAGTACACTGTCTTCAATAAAGTGCCAAAATTCTCCCATTTCATTCCCCCTCCATAAATACATTACAAAAGATGTCACATTCAAACATACCAGAAAGAAACAAAGATATACATAGACAAGAGTAAGTAGAAAAGAAATATTACATGATAGTCACTCATTCACCAATCAGAATCCAGTTAGTCATACTTAGATCCCTAAAAAGTCTGTACTGTGAGAGGTGAGACTGAATTGATCACTCTCCACAATTCAAGTCTTAACACAAACCTCGCTGTGTGAATGTTCTTAGTAATGCACAAGCAATGGCAACAGGCAAATCAAACCCAATATAACCATTTCTTTCAGCTGAGTCCTTCAATTGTGCTGGTTCAAATTCACATTGTCCTTTAGCACCATTCAATTGTTTTCCTGATCTGACCCAAAGCCCAAAGTCATCTGCAGGTGCAGGAGTCTGCAATCATATCTTCATATTCTTTATAAACTATGTTTCCATCCCTCTCCATCATCAGCACGCTGATAGGTTTGTATTTATAAGGAACGCAAGAGGGTATCGGGATATCGGACACACCAAGCTCGCTGATCAAAGTCTGCATGATTGCGTGGTTGGGAGAATTGTAGCCGTAATGCAGGATACGAGGGCAGTCTCCCATGCAGTAACGAGGGTTGTACTTGTGGGGTGCAATGATCCAATGGTCCCATCCCAAATCTTTGAAGGTCACGTGGTAGGAGTGCAGCTTGCACTGGTTTTTGACCACGCTGTTTGACCCTTGCTTGTAGTTGGGGATGTCAGAGACGATGCTCCCCGGCTCCTGAGACCGGCGGGTCCTGGGGCGGGAAAGGGGCGTGAAGTACTTCCCCCATTCCAAAGGTTGCTTGTTCTCATCCAAGAAGAGCAGCAAAACAGGAGCTTGAAGATGGTGTTGAGGTGGGAAGCATTTTCGATGTGTAATGGACCTGGCATGCTTTGGTTTAGTGCATCGATAATGGGCTAAGAGGGATACCTGACCATCTTTTGACTCTGACACATGGTTTGTGACATCTGATTCGGTCCACAGGCTTCGAGGACCCATAGTGACATGGTCACCTTCAGGAAGATCTTGAAGAGACGTGACCCTTGCCTCACAAATAAAAGGATGACGGGATGACACATGAGACCTCAGGTGCATAAAAGACGCCTTCACCAGTTTGTCCAACAAGAGGTTTTTCAGTTCATATTTCACTGTGTAGGTATACTGAAGGTCTAGTCCAGTAGGATTTACAGATAGGAGAGAGAAAATGAAGATAAATGATAAAACAATGGGCCAAGATTAATACACATCTAATAGTACACATCTAATAGTTATCATAATACTTAAAGGGCTAATGTGCACAGCACACTCTTAAAAATAAAGGTTCCAGCAGGGTTTTTTGTTTCCCCACAGCAATGCCATATAAAAACCATTCAGTGCACAGTTCTTAAAAGAACCATTTTTTTCTTACATTCTTAAAATTAAAGTTTTCAAAAGGAGGTTTTCAAAGCAATGCCATAAAAGAACCATTTTTGGTTAATCACAGTACCTTTCAGCGAACAGTTCTGAGAACCATTTTTTTCTTACTAAGAACACTTTCAAATCCTAAAGAACTCTTTTACACAATAAAGAACCTTTTGTGGAATGGAAAGGTTCCATAAATGTTTATGGATAATCTTCATGGAACATTAGATGCCAATAAAGAACTTTTTTAAGTGATAGTTCACAAAAAAATAAAAACTTTGCAATCATTTACTCACTATTTTCTACAATGGAAATCAATGGATGTCGTCAACTTTCTGGTTAACAACATTCTTTAAAATATCTTCTTTTGTGTTTAACAGAAGAGAGAAACTCATAGAGGTTTGGAACAACTTGAGACTGGGTAAGTAATGACACAATTTTCATTTTTGGATGAACTACCGCTTTAAGAGTGTAGTGTGAATGTTTTAATAATCTTTTTTTTTTAAATAATTTTCACTATAAAGAACCTTGCAAAGGTAAATGTTCTTCATTGAACAATAGATGCCAATTTTATTTTTAAGGATGCAAATAAGGACAAAATAATGTCTAGATGTATTCATAATGGACGTGTATGAGATAAGAGAGTGCTTTACCATTTGAGGTTGGGAGAAAGTGCTTTTCAGTCGTGGACGCTTTGAGCAGCCTTATAGTGTTGGATCCAAATAACTTGAGCTGCTTCGGTCGTCCATCTGCATCCGCCGCCATCCTGTACAGACTTAACATCAGACGCATACTTTCATCATCAGTTTGGCTTTCTAAGAGATGTTTAAAATAAGAGTTCCTCTGTTTTGGGTGTCGATTTTGACGAACTTCTCTGCTGGCGACGCCAAAATGTGACGGAGAAGACATGGTTCCGGCCACGCGCGTAGATATGTGCAGCACAAACAAACACGACAGTACGCAGAGTCTCATACAGTTGTGACTGCTGGTAGCCTTCATGTTTAGCCCCTCGTACGGACGAGTGCCACCTGGAAGGCTACCATCGTCTAAGACAATCAGCGGGCTGAATTCAACCTAAACATCACCTGATGATGACAACCTTTTTGGTGCGCCTCTAATCGTGTGACGTCATGCTCAATCTCCTATCAAAAGTTGGGTGTCATTTAGCCTACACAAAAGGTGTTTACTAAATTTCAATCCTATTGTTGAAAAAAACAAAAAGGAAATTAAATCAGTGGCTTATGAGAAATCTATTTGACTTTATATGGGAAAACAAAATACATTAAGAAAACAATTATTATGAATTCATATGAAAGTGGTGGCCTAAATTTTGGGGATTTTGAAAAGTTAAATTATAAATTTAAAGTAAATTGGCTTAGTCAGGTTGTTAGAAATCCTTACTCCATTTGAAACTTTATCCCTTCCCATATGCTTTCTAACGTTGGTAGCCTAATATAAATTTTCTTCTTAATTTTGATTATAACATTGACAAAATACCAGTTAAATTATCAGAATGTAATCGCCCGGCCTTTTTATCATGGCCCTTGATTTTCAAGCACAACTTTTCACCACATGGACTAAGTATTACATAGCCCATGTAATAATAAGGATATATTATATAAACGTAAATCATTGTTTTTGAAATAATGGTTTGATAATGGCATCATATTTTATTTTATTTAAATGGTTTTCTTTTCACTTACAGTGAGTTTTTGGCACATTATAAGATTCCTGTAACACCAGGGGACTATGCAAAAGTTTTTGATGCAATTTCTACTGAAATCTGTATGCTGTCAGAAAAGACTTAATAGCCTATTCAACAATGGTCCCCACCTACTAAAGTAAGTTCTTATGTAGGTAATATTTGTTTTTCCCTTAACTCACAAAACAGATCCATAAGAGCGTTATTTCAAAGAAACAATGTGTCTTTGCCTTATATTTACTCATACTGGAATCAATTGACAGGGAATATTGTGTGGAAAAAGGTTTGGCTTATACCTAATCAATATTTAATTACAAACAAAGTTAAGGAGGTATCATTCATAATTATATATAACATTTAACCAGTTAAACATTACTTTGTGAAATTTAAAAGCGATATTGATTTTAATTGCACTTTAGTGTTGCTCTGAAACTGTGGTTCATTTATTTTGGCACTGCTCATTTGTAAGACCATTGGCAAACTGTTTGTGATTTTATCACAAAAAACATTGATGACCAGTTTGTGTTGTTTTGGAAACATCTATTATTTGGTCTTATGGAGAATTATAGAGACAAGCACAGTCAGGCTTATATAATAAATGTTATTCTTTTAATGGCAAAATTCCATATTCACAAATGTAAATGTTCCTGTAAATAACCCTGTTTTATATAATTTAAGAAAGTAATGGAGCTTATATTGACTCAATTCGATTTTATATGAAGCAAAAAGCAGTTAAAACTCTTTTGTTTCTAAAGGTTTCAATGTCTTTATGTAGATCTACATTTATCCCCCTAGTGTGCAACTCATATACTTTTGTTGTATTTTCTTAAATACTGTACTATTTGTAACATGCTCTTCTTTTTTGTTAATACAAAAATGTATATCCAGTGCATGTGGAAATACAGTTCATAACACATAAGAGCTCTTTAAAAATGACATTTTACTCAAGTAAAAATATGCATAAACACATTGACTTCCACAAATGACAATAATACAGTGTGACTCAGCTGTCTTGAGAAGATTTAGCCTAATCCCATCTCAACATATTAAATTAATTTATATGCTCCTCTTAATTTTGTCATTTAATGTGAGTAGGCCTATAGTCCTTAATGTTGGTGAGACTTAGTAAAACCTGTTTTTTTAGGTTAACTGAACTAATTTTGTGTCTCTGGAAAAGATTGATCTGTTGTTTATCAATGTTTTTTGTGTCAATTTGTTAATAAGGGATTTACATTCATGTTTTTAGATTTGCGGAGTATAAAATATAAAAAGCCTATCTGAATATGTTAAAGTAAATGCACATTGTTCTAAAGGGCATCTTCCCCCATCTTAGCGTATTCATTTCTAACGATTTAAGATATGCCTAACCACATTAGTTAATTTCTGAAAATAAATAAAATAGGCCTAAATAAATGATTCTACATAAATTATGTAGCCTATCCAGAGGTGTCGCAATAGGAGACAAACAAAGTAACAAACTTAATTTGAAACCGTTTTTATTATTATTATGATAATCCATTGAATTATTCTTGCCCAAAATCTTCATTAGCTATTCAAAATTGAGCAAATAAGCGCTGCCTTCGCAAGGCACTTACAGTCTGGATCTCATAGTCATTGCTCATCGAGCCAATCAGCTTTCAGTATCACTAATGCGTCATCACACCGGTTAGTAGTAGAGTGGTGAAGAAAGGAAAACTAAATTAATAAAGCCCATTTATGATTTTACTAATCAAGGAGTGGAGGATGACATTCATCATTTATTTTACAATGATCATTAGCACTATCTTTCTCAAATAATGTTTAACAGATTATTTCAGTTATTAACAGTTTAACTCCGATGTCATGTGCCGATTTGGACTGAACATAATCATACATCGAAATAAAATGAACTTTATATGAATAAAATAAAAATCTAAACTTTCCGTGACTGACTTAACTTTTCCGACGGACATCAAAACAACGGTAATTTGCCCCGATAATTTAATTACTTTAATTCCTACATTTCTTTTAAATCAAAAAACAGAGTCCCAATCAAAGAAATACATCTGTATTAAATGCCCATATTTTTTATTGAAGTGGTGTCAATTGCAATAAACTGTGAATTCATTAAATGATTGTACTCAATTAGCTTAGGGGCTATAGGCTAATATTTAAGACTTTGAAAATGAAACTTCGGTGATCTACTGTAGCCTAGTTATATTCACCTATAGGTTTTCATACATGACATTAGGGATGCACCGATACCGATACCAGTATCGGTATCGGGCCCGATACTAAGCTCATGTACTTGTACTCGTACTCGTAAAAATACCCCGATACCAAAGACCGATACCTCACTTATATCCTTAGCTTATATTTCTTAATTCTTATGAACACTCTTCCTGCAGTTATAGTGTTGCTAGATTTAATAGTACACTCTAATATTTCACTTTACACTTTCGGCTGTGATTACATTGTTACTCAGTGTTATGTTAAACATTTGTTCTGTGATTTCTTTGGCACTTTATGACAAATTTGTTTGTCTTGTTGTCTGATTTCTTTAGCACTTTGACAACTTTGTGACACCCAGGTAAAAATTACATTCATTATGTCCTTGGTTTTGCCCTTTGGAGGTTATTGGACACTGTGAAATTTGGGCTTTGAAAATTTGTGATAAGCACAATAAGAATGATTTATTTTTTTAAGTTTATTTAAGTTGTTGAAAATAAAGATGCTGATATGTTCATTAGTCTCATTGTGTTGTTCTTAGAAAATTGCCACATAAAACGAGAACCCCCCCAGTACAACAGGCATCGGTATCGGTATCGGCGAGTACCAGGAAAAAAATATCGGTACTCGTACTCGACCCTTAAAAAGTGGTATCGGTGCATCCCTACATGACATGTATTCATTTCAGCTAATACAGGTGGAGCTGGGGAAGAGGATTTCGGAAAGCACCCTGAAACTACAGCAAATGCTAACAAAGTATTTGAACGTTGAGCAGCACACGAGCTCATTGGCTACAGATACAGCAGGAACCAATCAGCTTTGCCCTATAGTGATGATGTGATTGTTGACATGTTAAGCACTCTATCCACCTTTTTCCTGGTTAGCGAATTTACCCATGATTCATAGCGGGTTTGAACCGGAAGCCGGTTGTCCTTCTCCGGTTCGAAGCTTTATGAAGATTAAGCGCCGCTTGTTCAGAACGCCGCAGTGATGCGCTGGTTAGAAAATATGTGAAATAAGTAAGGCTGGCCCTGCCCCTGCACGACTGAAGTTGGGTTGGAAGTTATGTATACTATATGGGAGAGAATGCTAAACCATAATGAGCGTTTTCGTAATATATTGCCTATTCTGCATCTCAACGCACGCATAAGCTTGCCACAAAAAAAACGGCAAAAGTAATGATTATGCATTAAACATTTGAATTGTTTATTAATAACTAGTGTTTTCTGTAAGTGTCGACTGCAAAGAAAAATTTGATGATGCTGACTCGCCATCTTCGCAGTAGTGAACGCGCCTATAGAGAGAAATGCACACTTCATACAAATTAACCTATACATAAGCAGAGAGCAGCCCATTTCTGCTTGTTTTTAATTATTTTGTTTAAAAGTACACATTTCAAGCTTTCTATAGATATACTTATCATGTATGTGAGGCAACGCTGAGTTTCGTTGATTAATAAGACGCGCTCCAGTTCACGCGCCCTCGCCTCCGTGTCCTGTACATCTACTATTTGTGCTTCTTATTTATTATACCAGGCAATTTGTTGATAAAACATTGATAAAAATGAAGATACAATTTATATTAAACGAAATTCACTTTAAAGAAAGGCTTTCTACAAAACAAAACTTGATAAGTGGTCAAAATCATGTCAGAGTCATTCCAAATGTTTTCCGATATATTGGGCATCTTATGATCATATCTGACTCATCTTATGCGGTTCCCTTTTCATATAATCAAAATAGATGAAATAATTTAAAAAAACATATTGTGAAACTGAAATATAAAACGTATGTTTAGTTTTTTTTTTTGTTTAACTTATATTTAAGCGTCACACTGCTCCGCTTTGCTTATGTGCTCTGGTGTGTAGCCTATAGCCTTTACATGCATGTGTGCGTGATGTGATGGAGGGGTGTGATTCTCAAATATTAATTGCAGAATACCCAGCAATCTTCGAATATTATTTTTGCTTGAAATAACCCATCCCTACTGGTAACGTATTACACCTTTTTCTTTGGATTATTCAGTTTTAGCGCAGCTAACCAAAAACGTCTACTCTCTGGTATTGAAGGTAGCTGATACGAACCGGACATAGGCATTCTCTCCTTTTTATCTTATGCTCAAAGCACCCAGTTTCTAAAAAGTTTTTTATCTTCTTTGAATTGTTAAAACAACCAACAACAGCACATGTAGAGCCTGAACTCATTCTCTCACTGCTACTACAGTACGAACCGGAAGTAGGCAACCGGAGTCGTCGTCATGGCGGCGCCCATTGTTTAGAGCAGATAAAACTCCAAAGTAACCATCTGTGACAAAAAAATACCAAACACCTAGCAACACCATAGCAACTAGCCAGAACAACCTAGCACCGAGTGCTGAGTTTTGCCACTGCAACCACCACTCACGTTTTCTTCAGGGAATTTACATTCTTATTAGGTGTTCAAGCACGAAGTGCTGAAAACCTATTGCAATTGCTATTTGGAAAAATAATTCCCCTAAAACGCATCATGCAGCCCAAACCGTAAGGCCTAGAGACTTGAAACTCGGTCAGATGATAGGCCACACTTCTGGGGAGAACCTATCAGAGTATGACCCCGATTGGCCCATAGGTGGCACTACAGCAACCAAAAGTACTAAATTGCTCATCAACTCATCGACCGTTGGTCCTAGCCTCAAGCTTCCACCACTGTGATCCTCGGCTCAAGACGGACAAAATGTATATCTCCAATTTCGATTTAGGCAAGAAAAATCTTCCGCTATGCCTAATTTTGTCCAAAACCTACTTTTGCGAACTAGTCCCTGGTTTTTCGCCCGGAAACCAAACCAGTCTAGGTCTATTCTCTGGACTCTCTAGATCAATAATTATCGAAAAAAAGTTGAAATTTTGCATTTCTGTATATCCGTATATTTCATATGTATATCTATACGAAAACTCAGAACTTCACCAAAATTGGTGAGCGTATGTGACAGAACACCCTTAAAAAGCATGCCAAATTGTATGGAGATCGGACCATAGGTGGCGCTATAACTGTTAAAAAGCTTTGAAACAATGTTTTTCCTATATGGTAAATTGCCTGTTTTCTCTGTAAATGGTCTATTCCATTTATGATCATTTAATGTTCATATCTTAATGTTCAAAACCAGTGCAGTACAATACTCTGGACTCTCTAGATCAATAATTATCAGAAAAAGTTGAACTTCTGCATTTGGATGACTATAATAGGGTCACTTCAACATGTGGCCTTGACCAAGTGTCCCCGAAAGCCTATATCTCTTCAATGAATGCTCAGATCTTCTTAAGAACATGTGCCATATGACTCCAAACAATCATGAAAAATTTCAGACAGGTCGGACAAAACTTTCCTCTATAACAGTTAAAAAGGAGAAAATTAAATGAACATAATGGCATATTAAGCCAATAAGCAGTATTTTACTGCCCCCTGCTGTTTAAAATATGAATTATACTTGAGTAGTGTGACAAAATTACTATTTAGACTTTATAAAATTACTATTTTATCAACATTTACAATCACATTAAGTCAAATTTCATCTATTGAAGTATCACTATTGACAATTCTGTCACATTGACAAATGTGAATCCTGAATGAGACATAGTTCAAATGTCTGTATCAACAGAATGTGTGTGTAGTCCTATGTTTCTGAATAAATTCTGAATAATCGATTAATAGTTTGCAAAGACATGTATGAAATACCATTCAAATATATTTTCATAATGATTGTGTGTGTGTGTGTGTGTGTGTGTGTGTGTGTGTGTGTGTGTGTGTGTGTGTGTGTGTGTGTGTGTGTGTGTGTGTGTGTGTGTGTGTGTGTGTGTGTGTGTAAGCTTGCATAAAGGAGTTAAAATGGAAAAACTGGTTTGCTTTAGTGCAGAATACTGATGAAAGTCAACCCTGTCAAAATGAAAGTGGTCAGCAGAGGGCAGTAGAAGACCACTTATTGGCTCATTCTACTTATTAATGAAGTCTTTTAACAAGTGCATTCATATTTAGACACTATAAAATCACTTGTATAACAATTACTATTATAACACAATCATATTTTGTCAGAGTTTATCACTTCATTTGTACTGACACTTCACATCAATGCTAGCAATGTGGTAAATCATGATAAACTATGGTAAATCATGCTAGAATCATGGTACTCTATGGCTGCGTTCCAAACCGCATACTCAATGAGTAGGTACTTAATTTCAATGAGTACTTACTTAACGAGCGCTAAAAGAGTAGGTACTTTATAGCCAAATCTCGTTGAGTATGAATGCGATCCGGACATCATCCGCCATGTTGACGTTATCATGTGACCTACGACACGTTATCACAAGCGCAACAACTTAAAAGATGAACGACACGTTTAATTCATCTATCTGTAAATATCTTGATATTGATGAAACTTGCTCATTTTGTGGTATTGTTGAAGAAACAGCTGCCAATTTATTTTGTGAATACATTTAGGGTTGATTTAAGTTGTTATATTTTAAACCCTTCTAATGTGACCCACAGTTACTTATAACGATTTTTTAAGAAACCCCAAAATCGTGATCTCTTGAATATGTTGTTAATTTCTTTATTTTATACCCAAAAAGTTTCTCCTTCAAGTTTTCCTCTTTTCTTGATGAATTTACCTCTCGTTTCATCCCTCAGACAATAACAACAAAACTATTTTTTAATGTATTATGAAGAACTATTTATATTTAAAGATATTTAGCCTTGTTATTATTCTTTTTTCCTGTGTATAAATATATTATGATGTACACAAACCAATGATCTTTATGTTTTCTGTTTTGTCATTATGATTGTTCATTGTTAGATACAACTAGTATCTTTCCATGATCTTTATGTAATAAGTTTATAAGTTTAAATTATATGAGCGACAGGTGCACTAACACTTCATAACATCAGTAACTCGACAGCACAACCTAGAACAGTTTTCCTCTGCGTTTACTGTCTGCAGTGCACAAGGAGACGGGCCGCTGCTCGAAAATCTCCTTTGGAGAAACTCATAAAAAAGTATCGCTCATAAAAAATTAATATTACCTCAGAATGAATTGCATCGTTAGCCCACCCCAAAACTTAAACAAAATAATATTAAATGCTGACCAATACTTAATTATATTACTTTTTTTATATACTAAAAATTATATAATTTAATAAAACAAGCAAAATGTAATTTGTTTTGTCATATGAGTTATGCATGAATACACGTGAACATCTCAATTGTCAGGCAAGCAATGAATTAATGCATACATTAAATAATTATATTTTATATACTGACAACAATAAGAAACATGAATAAATGAGTAAAATAACAAATAAAAGTAACCATCACACAAACAAATGCATGCACATGAAACAAATCTTTATTCAAACTACAAGCATGTATTTGGGCCCTGAAGCCCACATCCTACTGCCATCTCAACACAGCGGTTCCCATTCTGCGGCTTTATTCTGATGAATTCACCAGAGGTGACCGTGCCTTCGTGCCGGAGCTTGTTGCTGCGCTGCGCTTCACAATCTGAGGCGATAAGGGCAGATGGAGAGATCTTATGACAGTCTCATCCATGGCACCGTTTCCAGGATTCAGCTCTGGGCTCCTCATCCTCAGTGTTCACACCAGTCTGAATAAAAACATGTTTAGTTACTTTATAGATTTGTTTATTTACCTTATTTACAGCACATTAGTCTGATGTCAACAGTGTTGACAACAGTGAATTAACGTTATCCTATCCTATGATAATGCCACACATACATCACTCAGATGTCTTTTTCATGTTGTGATGTGCTCATCTGCAATATGTCAATACTTACAATATTTTCCTTTCAGATGTAAATAGACATTTTAAATAAGCGTGTTTAAGATGTATATATGGTTATGTAAATCCACTTTAGAGACGTTACGTGTGCTTAGAGCTCCCCTGTTAGCTAGCTATACAAAACATGTTTTTACAGCAAAATCACAACTATACTATGCTGTCTAACTACTTTACACCTTCAACAGTTAAAACGTCTACTCTATTGTAGTTTAACACATAAGGAACCGTGTTTACTCACATTTGAAAACCCCCGGCGTCGCTGATCTCCGTGATGTTTGATAATGACGTATGCTCTCGCGTGGCCTCCTGGGATAGAAGATATCCATCGGTTGAGCACTCAAAAATCGGGCCGGAAGCAGTAAGCCATCCGGGAACTTCTCCCCTACTCTTATATGAATACTGATGTTTCGAACGTACTGCTTCCTTCACGTACTGTTTTCGCCTACTATATAGTAGGAAAGTAGGCACATTCGAACGCACTTAAGTCCAAATCTCGCGATAATTGGTACGTCACCCAGGTAATTCTCGTCTACTCTTTTGGATTAATACATACTTTTTCGCTCGCCTACTCTTTTCCCATACTAAATAGTAGGGAAGTATGCGGTTTGGAACGCAGCATATGGCAGTGTTGGGAACCCTAATCAAACACACCTGATTCAACTCATAAGCTCATAATCACATAGGTTAATGAGCTGATGAGTTGAATCAGGTGTGATTGATTAGAGAGACAGAGAAAACGGGTCCTTCAGGACAGGTTTGGGAACCACTGTTCTATGGTAAATCATCCTAGAACGTAGTAAATGATACTAGAACGTGGTAAATCATGGTAAATCATGCTAGATTCATGGTAAATCATACTGGAACATGGTAAATCATGAAAAAATCACTCTAAAAGGTGGTATATCATGGTAAATCATGCTAAAACATGGTCTATTCCATCTATGATATCAGTGGTTAAATGCTTGCTACATAAAACTTAATATCTTTTGTTGCTTGTGTGGTTAAAAATCTTAAATGCCTTAACTGCTTGAACACCGATAAATGCTGCTTTCAGCTTTAATTATTATTATTATTGTCCACAGGCTCTAGTCTCATTAGTCATCTAGTCTCGAGAAGCAGCAGTTTTGTTTCAGTTCAAAGCTTTCTCATAGGCCGAGACTGTTTAAAAGCATTTCTTCTTTTTTTATTCATTGAAAAGCATTTATTCAGAAGGGTCATATATACAGATTAGGACTGGGTATCGTTCAAAAATGTTCGAAATCGATATACCATGACTTCGACACCGGTTCCTGAACGATACTTTTTCCGAAAATTAATGTGAAGAGGGGAAAAACAAAAAAGCTAAACTCTTAGTGCAGCCAACCTTGAGGATAAGAACACTTTACACGATAAATAGTTTAATCAAAAAGCATCTGTAATTAATTGAAATCATTTAAACTTTTCATGAAACAACAATTTATTAACAGTTTAACAAAAATTACATTCTTATTTTTTTCTTCAAATTCCTTTTTTTTTACCCAGTTCTGTGCTTTCTGTTTTATTTTGTCTATATGGTTTAATCAAAACCATATCTAATTAATTCAATTCATAAAAAAAGTAATAATAGGGCCCTATGAAATGTTTTTTTAAGAAATTCTGTATTTAAATTTTTCTGGTAATCAAATGAAGGCATAAAACATTAATTGATCTTTTATTCAAATGAAAATTGATGTAAGAAATTTAGTTTGAATAATAATTGTATTATAGTATTACATTACATTACTGTACTGTACTGTAAAGAGTAGTATATTTCTATCGCAGTTTCTTTAAGTCAAACCAAACTTTTATTTTGACGGGCTTCCGTATAGGCTTTCTTCTGTTTATTTTTTATTTTTTATTAATGCCAAAAGAAAGAAAATGTAACAAATACATAACAACAGTAACAACAAAACCCAGGACATATGTCACGAAAACAGTACAAATAAAATAACATAAAGCCAGAGAGGATGAAAAAAAATAGATAAATACAATTATACAAGGTTAAACACTGAAAGCAATCTTTGACTTTTCAAAGATTTTTGTTTTTATGCCCATCAAAGACAAAACATATGAATTATAGTCTACCAGAAAAATTGACAGTAGCGGGATCTTACCCAAGAATTTGCATGTGTGAATAAAAAATTTGCCAAGTATCATGAACAGATTAACAATGTCTGGAAATACAAATTTGAATTGTGGTAAAGAAAAATAATATTAAATTATGTTAATACATATTCTGACATTTGTTTTTTTCTGAGAGATAGGTACATAATTCATTCCAAAAAGATTGAACACAAACACATTCACAAAAAGATGTACAATTGTCTCTTCGACATCACAGAAAGTGCATTTATTTTCAATGTTTTGGATGTACTTATTGAGTACACTATTAAAAGGGTAGCATCCATGCAATATTTTTAAATGTAATTTCTTTTATTTTATTTGTTAAAAGATATGTGTGTGGAAGAGACCAGACAAGACTCCCAATTAACAGTGTATAACGTCATCATCCATTTGAAAGATGATGCTGGAATAGACTTTCTGTTAATATTGAATTTGTCATCAGTAATCAAAATCCATTCAATTGAAATAGAAGTGTTACACAAAGATATAAGTTTGCTCTCCTTTCAAGAGTTTTTATAACACTAGGAATGGCGTTTAATACAATATTACATTTATTTCATGAAGCTCCAAAATCAAATTTTTTTGGAGAATTCTGAAAAGGAATAAAACGGACAATTGTCATCCATCAGCTCATTAACAATATAGATGTTATTTAAATACCATCTCTCAAAAAATATTGATCTACTTCTGTAAATAATATTCTGATTGTTCCAAATAAAACAACGGTGAGGTGAAAAATGATGTTTGTAAACCAGTAACCACGATAATAAAGCACCTGTTGGTGAAATTTTGCTAATATAATGGGTATTGTTTTCCAAGTGAGAAGGGGCACTGTTACAAAAATTAAATATCTCCCAATTTCCTTAAAAACAAAATTAGGAAATATGTTCCATATAAAGTCTGTTTTCTTTTTTAACAAATCTTTTTAACCAATTTACTTTTAGCACATGGTAAAAATAGGGTAAAGTCAACAACTCCAAGACCTCCATCACTAACCTTATTTCTTAGACCCTCCTTTTTAATTTTCTGCGATTTATTTTTCCAAATTAAATTATATAATAATTTATCTAATAAGGAACAGAGTGGCTTAGGGCAATCCATTACAGAAAAGAGATAAGAAACTCTTGATAGACCCTCTACCTTTGACAATAAAATTTGATGATAGTTTCGCTCAAATTAAATGTTGTCAAAGTGAGAATATTAAACCGAAAAGGACTGTATAAATATGAATCCTTCATGTTCTGCGCGTCTCTGTGTCAATGTCATCGCGCTGTTGCCATCAAGCCGGCGTAAACTAGTGTTTTTCCTTGATGCCTCGCCACAGCCAATCACCAGCACTTGATTTGTGCAAATCATACATGATGCATGCTTATTGTTTCCCTGACGTTGACAGATTAACCCCTCAGGTATCAACATTTGGTAACTAATTGCCTTAATACAGATTGGTCATACATAAGGCGCTATATAGATAAAGAGGACTTGACTTAACTTGAATTTTAAAACAAAGCGAATTGAGCTGTGATGACTTGATGATTTGTTTCCAGTCTTCAGTCTCTCATGTTCTTTCTTCAGAAGTGGACAGGCTCGGATCTCTCTGGTGTTGCGCTTGAGTTCCCTGTCAGGTTGGGGTTGGACTTCAGGCTTCGGGTCGAGTCTCCAGCTCAAGCCGTCCACCAAGGACAGAAGGTGTGTTCTTTCCTATCAGATAAAAAAGATTATATGAACAAGTCAATTCATGAATGGTATTTTAAGAGCTGTTTTAGAACAGAATTGAATTCTGTTTGCACTGATTCTGTTATTTTCCTGTTTACCGTGAAGCCGCTTTGAAACAATCTGTATTGTACAAAGCGCTATATAAATGAAGGTGACTTGACTATAACAAGAACATTACAATGAACACAAATTTGAAAATCTCACTACAAATAATCCAGAGTTGAAGACAAATGATAATAATCCTACTCTGCCTGTTACACTTCCTCACACCTGAAATCACCGATCGAGTGTATCTCCTGAACTTCTCCAATCTACAGTAGATCATTCCTAATCCATTTATGTTGTGACATCTGCTCTCACGTAGGCCGTTTCGTTGGATCCCGGGCAAGGCAGGCACTGGCTAATCAGATAACTGCATTCTGTACAAATGTTAATAAGGATAGAGCTGGTTAGTCATGTGACTTGGAATCTATGAAAACAGCATCTAAAACGTGATTAATATAATGTAAAATGTTCCTTATCTTTACTTTAAAAGTGAAGCATGTCTTTTCTGCGACACTAGTGGCACCAAGCTGTTTGCTTGATTGCTGTCAGGGCTGTTCGATTGCTGTTCGATTGCTGTTCCTGATCCTGATCGATTGCTCCTGTCTGCCTAGCTGCCTGCTGTGTTTTGTTTGGTTCGAGGCTGTAAGCTCCGTCTAAGCCTCGTATTAGCTTTGTATTTCTTTCTGTTTTGAACCATCATTTACTACCATTTCTAGTTGTTTATACTACTAAATACAGCTTAGACAACATCTCAGATTAACCTGACATCGCTAGCTTCCGTTATTGTTAGAACAACACGCTAGTAACTCGCTAGCCTGTTAACGCGCCACCCGTGCGCTCAGTTATTTATTTATTTTTCTCTCGCTCGCCCGCGCCTCTGAGTTCTCAGAAAAAAACCCAGGTGAGTAAGAATCAGTCAACAAACACGGTGAGTAATGTCTTGTCCTGTTATTGTCACCTGCACTTCATGTTACGTGTTTAGCATAGCCTTCCCCGTCGGCAATATAGGGTTTATATGTGATAAATGCAAGGAAACAGTCATGCTGACGGAGAAGATTTCAGAATTAGAAACACGCATCCAAACTTTAATTGAGGATAGTAAGTGTGCTTTAGATTCTACTTTGGATGGGCCTAGCATAGTGAACTCTTTACATGATTCGGTTCCGGCTGAATTATTGCCCGTGCAGCCAGGCAGATGGGTGACAGTGAGGGATCGCTCTAGTCACGGATCAAAAAACCACTCTTCCGTTCCGATTACCACAACAAATCGATTTGCCCCACTCAGTGAAACACCCACTGAGAATTCTGTTGATTGTGCCCTGGTAATTGGTGATTCGATCACACGGAACGTGAAAATAGGGACACCAGCCAAAATAGATGTTTGCCGGGAGCCAGAGCGCCTGACATCAAAGCAAATTTAAAAGTGCTGGCTAATGCTAATCGTAAATTCTCTAAGATTGTTATTCACGTCGGCACTAATGATGTTCGACTCCGCCAGTCGGAGATCACCAAAATTAATATTAAAGAGGTGTTTGAACTCGCAAGTACGATGTCAGGCACTGTAATTTGCTCTGGCCCCCTTCCTGTTCTAAGGAGTGATGAGATAGTTAGCAGATTGTCATCACTCAATGGCTGGCTGTCTAAGTGGTGTCCGCAAAATAATATAGAATTCATAGACAATTGGAAAAGTTTTTGGGGCAAACCTGACCTGTTGAAAAGAGATGGTATTCATCCCTCCTGGGATGGTGCTGCTCTTCTCTCTAGTAATTTGGCTCATAGTCTTAGAGACAAAACATGACAATCTGGGGCTCAGGTCAGGAAGCAGACAAACTGGCTAAACCAACCGTCTGCTAGCGGCCTCGCGTCACCAAGGTCAGATAAATCCCATCACATAGAGGCTCTTTCACCTGGATATCATCATATAGAGACTGTGTCTGTTCCCCGAATTTGGAAATCCAAAAAACGTCCAAACCGATCTAAGGTTAAAAATGTAATTGATATTCAACAAATAAAAAATAGATATAATACAGATGAGCAAACGATAAAGCTTGGGTTGCTGAATATTCGATCCCTTACTTCAAAAGTAGAGATGTTAACCGGTGACCGTTTGACCGATGGTTGACCGTCTCAACGTTAACCGATCAAAGTTGTAGGTAGTCGGTTAAAAAAAAAAGTGATCTCTAAATTAGGCTATTATAGACAGTGGACTAAAAGATACTACAGTTAGCCATCTCATTCCAAGATATTTTTGTGTGAATTGAACAAATCCCTCACACTCAATTATTCATAACTCGCCTGTTTGTAGGCTACTTAATAAACCAATAAAAACATTTGGCGCGAGGTCACAGCGTTTGGGTTCGCGCGCTCACAAGGTTTGCGAAAAGTAAAGGCTACAGGCTAAAACACTGAAGGTTAGAGCCAGGGCAGACGACAGGATGAAGCGTGCAAAGAAACGTAGTGTGTGGGACCATTTCACCAAAAAGAATGACACAGTAAGTTGCAACTTGTGTGATACAGTGCTTAAATACAGTAGTAATACTGTAGAAATACATTACATCTATATTTCAGTGGTAACCGATAAGGTGATGATGATCATCATCCTTCTTTATTATTGTTAGCACTAACGTTACCTCAAACTAAAGCGGAGTCTCTTCGGAGCTGTCATTTTCTTAAATGAGCCGTTGCAATGTTTCAAATGAGCTTCTAACGCTAGACTAACGCCTTTATTTTCAACGCGATCACCTTGTACCCAAACCATTTCAAAACTAAGGAGCCATTTGTCCTCCGATTACATACAAGCTCCTCGGCGTCGCGTTTGCGGGACTCATGTTTCGCGCTGTAGGGGATTTTAAAAAAGTGACGTGAGTGGAAGCGCGGCGCCGGGGCAGTGTGTGTGTGTGTGTGTGTGTGTCTGTGTGTGAGCGGGAGGCAGAGAGAGACGCGACAGAGTTGCGAAATTGCAGGCGCGGCTCGAAATGGCTGTTATTTCAAATAGCGTGGCATATTTTAAACTAATCGGTTAACCCCTGGGTAGGCAAGTTCGGTCCTAGAGAGCCGCTGTCCTGCAGAATTTAGTTACAACCCTAATCAAACACACCTGAACAAGCAAATCAATGTCTTCAGAATTATTTAGGCTATAGGCAGGTGTGGTTTTTTTCAGTGTTGGAGCCAAACTCTGCAGGACAGCGGCTCTCCAGGACCGAACTTGCCTACCCCTGGGTTAACCGGTTTCAACCGGCTAATGAGGCTCGGTGGTCGGTCAAGAAAATGTTTAGTTTTCGCCATCCCTATTCAAAAGCACTCATAGTTAATGATATGATTTCAGATTATAACCTAGATGTGCTGTGTATGACAGAAACCTGGCTAAAACCAGACGATTACATTACTTTAAATGAGTCCACCCCTCATGATTACTGTTATAAACATGAACCTCGCCTGAAAGGCAAACGGGGAGGTTTTGCTGTAATTTATAGTAATATTTTCAAAACCACTAAAAAATCTAGTTTAAAACATATTTCTTTTGAAGTGTTGGTGCTTAATGTAAAAATATATAATGTAAACGATAAATCAAGTTTGAGAATTCTGCTGGCAACTGTATACAGGCCACCAGGGCACCATAAAGATTTTATCAAAGAATTTGCTGACTTTCTATCAGAATTAGTATTGAATGCAGATAAAGTCCTAATTGTTGGTGATTTAAATATTCATGTAGATAATGGAAAAGATGCAATGGGATTGGCATTTAAAGACATTCTTAACTTTATTGGAGTTAGACAACACGTGTCAGGACCTACTCATTGTCGTAATCATACTCTAGATCTAATATTATCACATGGAATCAATGTTGATGCTATTGAAATTCTGCAGCAGAGCGACGACATCTCAGATCATTATCTAGTCTCATGTAAATTACATTTAGCCAAGGCTGCAAAGCCAACTCCGTGTTACAAGTATGTTAGACCTATCACTTCTGCCACTAAAGATTCCTTTATCAATAATCTTCCTAATCAGTTTCATCGTCTCAGCATCCCAGATAGCTTAGAAGAACTTGATATTGCAACAGAAACTTTTAACTCTCTCCTTTCCAGCACTTTAGATACAGTTGCTCCGTTGCGCTTAAAGAAGATTAAAGAAAATAGTCCAACACCGTGGTGCAACGAGCACACCCGGGCCCTTAAGAGAGCAGCCAGAAAAATGGAGCGCAACTGGAAGAAAACAAAACTAGAGGTATTTCGGATTTCATGGAAGTAGAGCTCGATTGCTTACAGAGAGGCTTTAAAGGGGTCATGAACTGGCTTTTTAAAAAAAATTATATTGTTGTCTGAGGTCAACTTATGACGCTTATTATCGCTTGGTTTTTACATTCAAAAACATCAAAATGAATAAGTAATAGGCTATTTTCTACCCTAGTTTTGAGCCTAGCTCAAAAACGCTCGGTTTTTATGGGCGTCTCGCATTGAAGACTTGGAAGTAAACGCCCACTGCTGTGAGTGGATAACAGTTTTGCATAATAATGAGTTTCAACTCACTCGTCAGTGCACGTGGGGGAAATTGTTTTGAAAACTTCCAATGTTGTAAAATGGCAACCGGAATGATTCGCCCATACATGTTCGACCCAGAGTCCGATCCCGAATCGCAGGACAATGAACCAACAACACCTCAAATACAACGGATACTTCAGCCTGTGACAGCGTGGTAAGTTATTGTTAATAGTTTATGCTACTTCTAATGTAGGCTATCTTTAATGTTTTTATAGAAATTTTACTCACATAAGTGTGTTGCACCATTCCTGTCGGATCCAATATAGAAGGCACAGCACCGTTTTTCAATCTTAATCGGTCTGCAAATCCTGTCTCGACCTGTGTCTTGTTTACAAAACAGTCCTCGGCGAAATGAAGCGAACAAACGGACAATGTTTTACCCACATCAGCACATTTTAACCATGCATTCCTATTGGAATCCAGAGGAAGCTTATGCATCGACTGTCTTCTTTCACAACCAGGCACTGCACAATATTTAGTAAACGGCATGTTTACTGCTCGGTAGCTCGATCCGGTTTGTCATCACGAGGTAGGCCTATGTTATTTAGCTATGCCTGTAATGCGCGAATCGGTGGGCGGGGCTAAACCGGCCGTGTTGAAGTAGGCGTTGATCTTCTTCTGCGGGGGTGGTGTTTTATCCTCTTTGACGTCATAGTTCCCCAGTTTGAAAAACGAGTCGTTTGCTGAGCCTGGTGTCAATAAAAGCATTTATTGGACTAACAAGGACGTTTTCAGTTCTGAAACTTACAGGATATTCTTATAATATGGTGACCTCTTAGATGTCAAAAGCTCAAGGAAAATTTGATTTCTCAGTTCATCACCCCTTTAAAAGCTGCTAGATCTGCTTATTTTTCAACCCTATTAAAAGAAAATAAACAATCCAAGGTATTTATTTGAAAAAGTGGCTACACTTACGAAAAAGAAAGCTTCAAGCCCAGAAGTTTCCAAGAAACACAGCAGTAATGACTTTATGAACTTCTTCACTTATAAGATTGATAATATTAGGGACAAAATTATAACTATGCAACCGTCTACTACAGCATCACATCAGGGAGTGCATTATATTCTCCCCGAGGTAAAATTTGATTCATTTGTTGCCATAGGAGAGGAAGAATTTTGCAAACTCTTTAATTCATCTAAATCGACAACATGTATGTTAGACCCTATACCGACTAAACTACTGAAAGAGATGCTTCCAGAAGTCATAGATCCTCTTCTTAACATCATTAATTCATCTTTGTCTCTAAGATACGTTCCAAAAACCTTTAAGCTGGCTATGATTAAACCGCTTGTTAAAAAAACGCAACTTGATCCTACAGAATTAGTCAATTACAGGCCGATCTCAAATCTACCTTTTCTGTCAAAGATACTAGAAAAGGCAGTATCCTCACAACTGTGTTCCTTTCTTAAGAGAAATGGTATCTGCGAGGATTTCCAGTCAGGATTTAGACCGCACCATAGCACTGAGACAGCTCTCATTAGAGTCACAAATGATTTGCTCTTATCATCCGATCGTGGTTGTATCTCTCTATTAGTGTTACTTGATCTTAGTGCTGCATTTGACACCATTGACCACAACATTCTCTTAAATAGACTAGAAAACTATGTTGGCATTAGTGGAATTGCATTAGCATGGTTTAAATCATATTTATCTGACCGCTATCAGTTTGTAGCAGTAAATGAAGAGATGTCTTATCGATCACAAGTTCAGTATGGCGTACCACAAGGCTCAGTACTAGGACCGCTGCTGTTCACTCTGTACATGCTACCTTTAGGAGATATCATAAGGAAACATGGAATTAGCTTTCAATGTTATGCTGATGATACTCAGCTCTACATTTCTTCCAAACCTAACGAAACTCACCAATTCACAAAATTATCGGAATGCATAGTTGATATCAAAAATTGGATGACTAGTAATTTCCTACTACTAAATTCTGAAAAAACAGAGATTCTAATTATTGGACAAAAAACTTCCACACGTAATAACCTAGAATACCGTCTAACACTTGATGGCTGCTCTGTTAAGTCTTCGTCGTCAGTTAGGAACCTGGGTGTGCTCTTTGATACCAATCTTTCATTTGAAAGTCACGTGTCTAGTGTCTGTAAAACCGCATTTTTCCATCTTAAAAATATATCTAAATTACGTCATATGCTCTCATTGACAAATGCGGAACAACTAGTTCATGCGTTCATGACATCAAGGCGAGATTATTGTAATGCTCTACTGGGTGGTTGCCCTGCACGCTTAATAAACAAACTACAGCTAGTTCAAAACGCAGCCGCTAGAGTTCTTACCAGAACCAGGAAGTACGACCATATTAGCCCAGTTCTGTCAACACTGCATTGGCTCCCTACTAAACATCGTATAAATTTTAAAATATTGCTGATTACTTACAAAGCACTAAATGGTTTAGCTCCCCAGTACTTGAGCGAGCTCTTAACGCATTATAGTCCTTCACGTCTATTGCGATCTCAAAACTCCGGCCAGTTGATAATACCTAGAATATATAAATTGACTGCTGGCGGTAGATCCTTTTCCTATTTAGCACCAAAACTTTGGAACAATCTTCCTAACATTGTCCGGGAAGCAGACACAGTCTGTCAGTTCAAAGCTAGACTAAAAACACATCTCTTTGACCTAGCATTCACATAACACTCTATAGACTTCTATAATTCAATATTAGGCTGCTTAGATTAGGTCAGCCGGAACTGGGAACACTTCCCTCATATCCTGATGTACTCGTTACATCATAAGAAGAATGGCATCTACGCTAATTTTAGTGTCTTTGTTTATCACGAGGTTTTCCCTCAGCCTGCTGGATCCAGGCCGTTTCCAGATCTGACGAAGGACTTTCGCCTGGACCTGATGACAATGCAGTGCTGAAGTGCCAACTAGCCTCTCCCTATGGAGGATCCCTATACCACTCTACAGATAAAGCGTTGTGGAATTTTTCGGTTCGCATACCTACCCAAAGTGATAAGATAAAATAAATATTCTGCATCAAAATTTATAGACAAGTAGTTTGTTTAGGCATGGTTTGTAAGGAATTACAAACCTGCGCACATATATTCAAACGCACATAACTATAGAATCAATTCTTAATGCGCATGTGAACGCCATCAGCATCATGCGCACGTTTAAAGTCTGTTTAGAGAGAACGGTGTCGTCTTAGCGGCCCCTAATTTAATAACAAATGATCATTTAGACGGAAGTGAATCAAAACTAACTTTAGCTGGAAAAAACATTTTTCAAGAGCCAATATAAAACCAAACCAATCTCTGTTACCGTAAATTATATGTTTATCTCTGTAAAGCTGCTTTGAAACAATCTACATTGTTAAAAGCGCTATATAAATGAGGATGACTTGACTTGACCAAGCAGAATTTCAAGATAAAGCATATTTTCAAACAAACCTCGCAAAGGCCCCTACTTAAACATCACAAACCCAGCTCTTACTGGTTCTTGTGTCTCAGGAACAACATATTAGAAATATGTTTAGCTGTGTTGCATTTGTCTTGATGAAAATGTATCTTTCTGAACGGGTTTATGATGATGCTGTATGGCAGGGATGGGCAACATAGGTCCTGAAGGGCCACTGTCCTGCAGAGTTTAGCTCCAACCCTGACAAAAACTATTTTCTAGTAATCCTGAAAACATTGATTAGCTTGTTCAGGGGTGTTTAATTAGGGTTGGAGCTAAACTCTGCAGGATAGTGGCCCTCCAGGACCGAAGCTGCCCATCCATGCTGTATGGTATCGAAGCATTTGTTTGTAGCGCCGTAGCTTCACAACACTCTGTTCACTTTGACGCGTTCATGACCTGTTTAATCTTTGAAGGTATAAATGCAGGGAATTTCGGCTTTCACTTCTGTCACTAAAGCTGGATTTCTTTTCCCATGGCTCCGCCGTCTACAGTAACCACGAACCAAACTCTCACTCCACGTTGAGCCATATTTAAAAAATCTTACATACTTCACCTTTAACTGTTTCTGTACAGAGGCTTTACTTTATGTGTGTGTGTGTGTGTGTGTGTGTGTGTGTGTGTGTGTGTGTGTGTGTGTGTGTGTGTGTGTGTGTGTGTGTGTGTTATCAGTGTTTTCAATATTATTCACTCACCTCTGGATAAGTTGGAATTCTGAAATGTAAATTTGGCTTCTATGACTTCCGTTCTACTGCGAAAAGGACGAGACGCGTTCAACATCTCATACAACATCACTCCTACAGCCCAGGCATTTGCTGGGACGGCGTGGAATCTGGTTTCTGTGAAGACTTCAGGTGGGCAGTGATCCTGTCTTCCTGTAAGCAAGACATTTGCACATTGTTGAGCTTTTTTTCTTAAAGCGTCACTACATTCAGGTTTCCACACTCTCAAAATGCTCACCAAGGTAAATGTCGCTCTCCTAGCCCTCATTACTGAATAGCTGACTGCAGCCAAAGTCTATCAGCTTGAGGTCTAACGAGTTTCTCTTTAACAGGAAATTCTGCGCATGAATGTTATTATGAAAAACACCATGCTCGATGCAGTGTTGTACTGCCAGCACAGCCTGCTGCATGAAGACCCGTGCTACTGTTTCACACACTTCAGGATTACGACGAGTGATGAAGTCCAGCAAGCTCTCGCAGGGTTCGGGGAACTCCAAAATGAGAGTGAATTTTCGAGGGTGTTCAAACCACTCGTATAGCTGTATGACGTAGGAGCTCATGGGTTCTTGCCTCATCATTAGCAGCAGCGCCACTTCTGTAATGAGAGGTTCGGGATGTCCAGGCTAAAGAAAAGCAGTAGACAGAAGGTTAGCTAGGTCAAAATCTGACAAAACATTTTTAAGCACACTTTTCGTTGATCTTTTTAGATAAGAGCCTCAAAAGAGGCTTTTCCCCTCTAGGCTTATTTGTCAATCACATTTACACCTAATGCTTCCTATGGGTGTATTAACTACAGCAATCTGCACTTAAACAACTAAATACATATTCAGCTTATGGCCGACTTACAATATCAAGATAAAGAAAATAGTCAAACTTGCGCATCTGCTTGATGGCAACCTGCAAAAAAACCCACAAAAAGTTTCAAGTCAAGAACAGTAACAGTATTCAAGCACCCAACCTTGCACTAAGTATTAAACCATTTGTAAATTGTTTTGAATATGTTTTGAGGCACACAAAAGCCAAACGTTTGTACAATTCGGGAATATTTACCTTTTTGCCATCAAATTTGCGTGTTCCACTGTACACACTGCCAAACGCTCCGCATCCAATCATCTCTCCCGCTTTATAGAGAGACTCAAAGGACTCTGAAAAACAAACAGAAAAATGTGAGAAATATATATGGGATTTTTTATTAAAAAAATCAGCCCTGGTTGTGTCGAGAAAATAACATTAATATGGGGAAAATAATATAAATATTCTCTGAAAACAAGCCTTAATGCAATTAAGCCTTAACCTATTATGCAAAATTCACTTTTACATGCTGTTTGATCATAAATGTGTGTTGGCAGTGTGTGAGAAAAACCACCCTAGAATGATTAAAATGCACCCAGTGTTTTTTTTACAATCTCAATAATTCATACGCACTCTCTCAGAATGAGCTGTTCTAAGATTCAGCTTTTTGTGACGTAGAACATGGGAAAGGGGGTGGTTGGTCCCTCCCTCCGTGATCTGATCCTCCATTGTTGTTTCAACGACAGCCGGACCGCTGTTCTGAAGATTTGCGCTGCCTTCTAGAAAATGCCTCCTAAGAAAAATAAGTGTTTTGTTGTGGGCTGTAATACTTCGCATAGTTGTTTGCACTTGCTACCGACATCAGAGCCACTGAAAACGCAGTGGGTGGATTTTATTTATGAAGTAAATGCGCCTCTTACACTCCCGAAGTACGTTTATGTTTGCTCAAATCATTTTGAGAGTGACTGTGTTTTGAACGGCGGTCAATTCAAAGCAGGTCTTGCTACAAAATTAATCCTCAAGGGTGGATCGTTGCCTAGTGTTCGCGATCCAACGACAATTCCTGAAGAAGTAAGTGTATTTTATGATTTCTGAGGTAACGTTTAACAGTCATCGACAACAAATGTTGTTGTCGTCGTCGTATGATTTATGTAATTTAAACCATTTAAATAACCACACGTTTTCATATGTTTTTTTAAAGATATTGTTATTATCGGTGTTTGTGTTTTCAAACATTTGCGTCAACGTTATCACAGTTTGTGTGTGTCTGTGTGTGTGTTGCACAGCGATGACAACGCAATGAGTTCATAAATGTATCCAAATAACCATTCCGAGACATCCTGGTACATTCTCGATAGTGTTTCTTCAGCCGGAGTGTCTTCGTCATCTGGGTCGGACTCAGGTTCAAACATACGGCCGAATGCCATACACAATTGCGGCTCTATCACTCTCGGCCATTATGGTTCTACCGACTGTTAATTGCCATAGTTATGCAACTTACGCCCACATCCAGCGGCAGGGTGGGGATTAGCAGCTCATTTGCATTTAAGGTCGTCTGCCTCAAAACAGCTTGTTTCAAAACAGGCCCCAAAAATGACACATTCAAATGGTTATAATAAATTAACTGGGGGGTATTTTGTGCTGAAACTTCACAAATACATTCTGGGGACACCCAAGACCAATATTACATCTTGTAAAAAGGGCCATAATAGGTGCCCTTTAAGATATTTTGAGTGGAAAACAAGAAAGCAATACTGTTTAAAATAATGTGGGAGAAATAAGGACTGGCGATTTACCATTATTTGGCTCGAGGCCGGAGAGATCTGGTGCAGGTGATGATGTATCAGGATCAGGTGATGATGAATCAGGATCAGGTGATGATGTACCAGGATCGCTCTGGCTCCAGATCTGCTGGAGGGACAAAAGGCTCCACAACATCCACAGCGCAACTGTGGCAACAGCAGCAGAAATAACCCTTCATGGCCTCCCATATCCTGTTGAGGAAACAACCAATTCTTTTCCTCTTCCTTGTAGGTTTTTCTGAAATGAAGAGAAACATCTCTGATGTCAAATTAATGATATCATGACATAACTTACATTTTACTGTTGAATTCTTATCTGTAATGTTATAAATCCAAAGTAATATTTCGATAATTTTAAGTTAATATAATATAAAGATAATATAAGGATTATGATAATCCGTGGAATTATTCTTGTCCAAAATTATCTTCATTAGCTCTTCATAATTGAGCAAATAAGTGCCGCCTTCGCAAGGCACTTACAGTCTAATGGATCCCATAGCCAATCAGCTTTCAGTATCACTAATGCGTCATCACACCGGTAAGTAGTAGAGTGGTGAAGAAAGGAAAACTAAATTAATAAAGCCCATTTATGATTTTACTAATCAAGGAGTGGAGGATGACATTCATCATTTATTTTACAATGATCATTAGCACTATCTTTCTCAAATAATGTTTAACAGATTATTTAAGTTATAACAGTTTAACTCCACTTTCATGTGCCGATTCAGACTGAACATAATCATACATTGAAATAAAATGAACTTTATATGAATAAAATAAAAATCTAAACTTTCCGTGACTGACTTCACTTTTCCGATGGACGGCAAAAACAATGGTAATTTGCCCCCATATTATAATTACTTTAATACTATAATGTAATATAATATAATAATCATACATTTCTTTTAAATCAAAGTCCCAATCAAAGAAATACATCTGAATTAAATGCCTATATTTTTTATTGAAGTGGTGTCAATTGCAATAAACTGTGAATTCATTAAAGAGCAACATGCAGGTTGAATTTATTTCTGAATTAATACTTTAAATTGTCTGCATAGGTATTTTAAAAACACATATGTAGAAATTACTAATGAAATCTCATTTGATATTGAGATTTTGATGAAAATGTACTAGGCTCTCGAATACGCCTTTCCCGCTATAGCAACGCGTCATATGACGTAGGCCGAGGTAAATAAAAGAGCTCGCGGTCAGCTTTCTCATTGTTGGGTGTTGGTGTAGTTAGAGCAGTATTGAGAGACAGAAAGTTTTAGAGAAGCCATAATGGTAAATTATTGTGTTTGTGCTAGTTGCACGAATTCCAGCCTGTCAGGACATCGTGTCCATCATTTTCCTTCTAGGAAAAACAAGGCTTTCCGGTCTTGGGTGCGTTTTGTGCAGGTGAAGAGAGCAGACTTCACTGCCGCATCTGTTACCACACACTCGGTCGTTTGTGGCGCACATTTCACTTCGGAGAATTATCGACCTGGAGATTTGATTTCACTAACTGCAGTTGAAAAGCAAACCGAGCTAAAGCTGAGTCGTACCACACAGTGGAAAAGCGAAGCGAGCAGAACCGTACTGAGCCGAACCATGCAGTGGAAAAGCGCCATTAGACTGTTGCTATTGTAGCTTAGGTATTGTCATTATTAATTTGTTGTTATGGCATGGTATTTAGTCAATGTAGATAGTGCTAACCAGCTTGGATGGACTGCATAATCACTGTCAGCGTAGAATATGAGATGACAAAACGTTGCTGGCTTAAATTAAGACAATCTAAATGGATGTTTAATCAAGAACAAGGTCGAACGTATGTTTGCTAAAGCAGATTTATTGCAAAACAGCAAGGTACTACCCATACAGTAGATGAACCAGCGTTAGCCATGGTGCTAACTTACATGAACTCACCAAGTCACTTGCCCTATACGCCACTGTTTTTCTTGACACCACAACTCTACTTCTCTCCTCTGCCTATTGTTCCTCCCCCTGATCTCCCCCTGACTACTATCTCGCCTAGGAGGCTCATAATTATAGGCCTAAGGGCCATCATAAGCATGTTCGTCCACATCAGAGAACTCGGTTTCTTCATTCGCATCCATTGTAATCTGAGCTTGAAATTGACGAGTCTCCCTTGCCGATCGTCCGGTTAGTGCGTTACAGACGCGGAAGTTATTTTATCACAATTTATCTCAAACTCACAGTAATGGCTAAATATATATTACTCCAGTTAAGAAAATCTAGTTGTTCTATCATCAACATACACTATGCTATATAGGGGTGTCCAACCTGCATGTTGCTCTTTAAATGATTGTACTCAATTAGCTTAGGGGCTTTAGGCTGTGATGAATATTTAAGACTTTGAAAATGAACCTTCGGTGATCTACTGTAGCCTAGTTATATTCACCGTAGGTTTTCATACATGACTGTATTCATTTCAGTTAATACAGGTGGAGCTGGGGAAGGTGGAGGGTTGTCATGTTAAGAACTCTATAAAACTCCAAAGTAACCATCTGTGACAAAAAAATAGCAAACACCTAGCAACTCAAATTCAAATCATTTATAACCAGGAATGGACTGGTAATCTGGCATGCCGTGCAAACGCCCTTTGGGCCGACGCACTTGGGGGTCGGTAGATAATACGTTGTTTTTTGTTTTTTTTTAATTGCCAAACGACCGACTTATAAAGCAGGGAGCCAGGGACAGCGGCCAATTGGTTAATTTGACATACTGACACTGGGCAGGCCTTAACAGGCTCTCTTAACAGGCTCCACCCCTCCCCCTCTGTTTCTTGTGTCAGTTGCAGTCAGTAGCTCAGAGCCAGAAATCTGTGGATTTAGGATGGATAAACAAAAGCGCAAGGGCAAGGGGGTTGCAGAGAAGTTGCGGGCCAAGAAAATAAAAAATCTAGCGGTTGATGCCTCAACATGTGCAAAAATAACAGACATGTGTAGTGCTGTAGCTTCAGTATCCAAGCCTACAGTACCTGACGACATTTTGCAAAAACAGGTGAACATGGAGGAGAGTTGACTAGCCATGGCGGCGCCGGCAGCACCCAGGCAGAGGAGCAGGTGTCTGACAGTGAAGTCAAGGAGGGACAGAGTGAGCAGGAGAGTGTGATTGAAATGGTAAGCATGGTAGCTACATGATTAACAGGTAGGGAGTGTTAATCAGGGCGGGTGCAGGAGGATAGTGTGTGTGGGCCTGGCTAGGCCACGACGAAGATGATAATGATTTACCTAAATTAATGAATATTATAATAAGACAACATAATCATTGTTGCTATTATAAAGTCTGTCAGATTGTCACCTACTGCACTGGCCACTCAGTCAGCTAAAGTCAAATAACACAGCATTTTGCACTGTTTTTGTAGCTAGCAGAGTTCACTTATTCAATTGCAACTTCGGCTGACTATTCTAATGTTAACCCTTTAAAACCCATAACGGCTGTCGACAGCCCTTCTCTAGAAAAAACTTAAATGATGCCATTTGATTATTTTAATTATTACTCAAAATGACTGCGTCAAAGCGCCCACGACACTGCAAAATTGACGCGTGTAAAAAAAAAAAAGTTTGAAGTGAAATTTACGCGGAGGCGAAATCCGTTGGCGGCCATCTTTTTACAAGATGGCTGATGTTGATCGAGCATTCATCGAGAGAGTCACCGCTCTGTATTTGCTCTGGAGAGCAGAACAGCGGCGTAGGGATTATCATTGCCGTATTTGGGTCCACCAGACCCTTCGGAGGCGAACCTAGTTTGGCGAGTTTCACCATTTGCTCCAGGAGGTGCGCCTGGATGACGGCCGCTTTCAGCGGTACTTCTGCCTTTCCCGCGCCCAATTTGATGACCTGTTGTCCCGCATCGGAGCACCCTCGCCCTCACCCACCTAATCTGTAATTTATTTTTGTTTTGATGATAAATGGAGCCAGCCTACTACAAAAGTGATTAAACTGTCCTGTGATATTTTTTTTTTCCTCACACAACACTGTCCAGACACAGGGTTCCTCGGGCATGGGCTCTTCACTGATGTCCACATGGATTTGTGGAGCGAAGCTTCTTCTGCTGGGTGTGGAGAAGCTCTCAGTGACGAGGACACGACCATCGGGCTGCTCCGTCTCCACCAGTGAAGGGCAGTTAAGTGTCTCCCACAGCTGCTGCTTAATCATCAGGCCCAGCTCAAGACTGGTGCCGACCAGAGCGAGTCTTCATCATGGGCTCCGCCACAGAACGGTAAATGTCCTGGTAGGCTTGCACACTGCTGCCGTGGATGAAGATGGACCCTTCCTGCTGAGTGCTGACACATGTCCACTGAATAGACTGAGGCTGCTGGACGGATGTCGGGAAGGCCACAGCATTCTTCAGTTAGCGCTCTTCCAAACCGCTGGGACTTTGAGCTTCCACAGAGATGCAGCTGTAAGTGTGATCAAACCCGATTACAGCTGACAGATGTGAAAGCTCACAGGGGTCTGGAGTGGAAGAGAATCCCCTCAGTTGTGTGGGAAGAGCCTTGGTTCTTCTCGGGCGACGCTGCTCCATGATGATAATTCAAGAATAACTTTCCAAATTGGACAAATTTCCAAAACTTATCAAATTGTAGACTTGTGAGAACAGGCTTCAAGGCTTCAGGGACAGTTGTGTTGATTTCAAATATCAACTCAAGCTGCTGAACTGACATAGAATGTTGATGCTCATTTATATGTAAACAACACTTGATATCAGCTGTAATTCATTTAGAGCTCTATGTTACATTTACTATTAGTCCAGGTGATATGTGAAAATTTTGTTCACTTTTTCATAAAACATGAAACTTGGTACACATTTACAGTTTGCGGCCCTTAACATTTTCAGAAATGAATCCATCGCAAAAATGCCTCGTGGCGGCAATGGTGGCCATTTTGCTTTCCGCCATAATGGAATTATGTATTTTATATCATATCTCCTGAACCAAACATGATAACAAGGAAAATGTGATGCGTATCTACGTCTATGTTTTGATGGTCAAGGATTTACTGTGATACCATATACAACATCATAAACTGTTTAGGTGAATAGTTAATGGTGAATTCAGTGACATTGTGAGAAGGATTACAATGAAATCGCAGTATCTGAGAATATCATCTGAAGCTAGGGGCCATACTAAAAGATTTTTCAAATCATATAATATTTTCAAAATGTGAGAGACCACAAACATGACGATAAAAAACTTTTAAGATTATCCATTTTGTTCCTCTAGTGTGTGAAGTGCCGCGATATGACCAGGAAAGCACACCACACACTAAAATATTCCATTCACAGTGAACACGGGAAATCTTGCAAAATCTCTCGCAACAAACGTGACTTTAAAGTATGACCGGCAAGAAGAAATGGTGCTTATAGTGTATGGATTGCTTTTTAAGCCAGGGACACACCAAGCCGGTTGGCTGTCGGGCTACGGTGGGCAGTTCTTGAGCGTCGGCCGAATTTTTCGGTGTGTTCAGCATCGTTGGCTCTAGTCAATACAGTCAACACTCAACACTCATTATTTGGCTTCAGTGTGTCCCAATCACTACCCTTACAGAAGATTTGCGAGAAAAATGTTTAGATGAAATCGTGGAGATGGTCTGAACATGAACTTTACATGTTACAGTATGAACTGGAGGTGAGTCTTCCGTCAGCTCGCTTTCTGATTGGGTGTTTCGTTTCACGTGATAATCTCCAGAGCGTGTGTGCGTTTGTCCTTGGGGTTCCCCACACACAACAGGATTTCTGATTCGATTCGAGATCGGGGCAATTCCGACGTTCTTCCGAGCAGATTTAGTCACTCTTAACACAACTCATACCACAGGAAAATCTGATAAGATAATCTGTAGAACCATCAAGATAATCTGGACTTTGTCGGAAGAGGAGAAATCACCCCGAATATCTTGTAGTGTGTACCCAGCATAAGTGATGAATTCAGCAGTAAGGGTGTCTCTGAAAACAGAACAGGCCAAAAGTGTCCAGCTGAAATTCAAAAGATATGTGAGTTGGTTGACGTGATTGAGGAAATGGGAAACCCCTTTGCAGAGGACAGAAACAACCTTCTGAAGCTGAACTCAAGATAATTATTTTTTTGTTGCAGAGAGGATACAGGGCACGAAACCAATCATCACCCCTTTGAAGAGGAACAAGCTCCCTCTTTTTAAAACAGCTCCGACAAGAGGACAGTCCAAGACAAAACTTGGTGAAAAATGACTTAGCACCTTTTTCCAGACTCTACATTGCCTGTCAGACCCATGATGGGATCCTAGAAAACTTCTTCAAAAACGAAAATCAGGCCTACCCTCTATCACTCTTCACTTCATGGTGGACTACACTTGGGAAACAAGGCTGATCTGCCTAGAAAACAGTATAAGCAGTGCCCCATACAGTCAGGTTTAAATATTAGATGGTTCAGCAGTCATCAGCATGTTGAAACCAGGCGTGGCTAAAACCCTCAATGACTTTTCCAGCAAGATCAACAGAGTGGATGTTGTATGGGGCTGATGAAGTTAACAGCTTAAAGTCCCAGAGTGGACAAAGAACAAGAGTGGATGGAAAAAAAAAAGTTTACAAACCAACTGGAAAGGCTTCCTGAGAGTGGATAAAAACAAAACAGAGCTCTTTTACTTTCTAACCAAGAAACAAATGTCGACTACCAAACAAGTTGTTTACACGTGCGGACCCAACCATCTAACCCACAACAATCAGATACAAGGATGCTACTCCATGCGGTGGATAACACATGAAAATTATTTAAAAAGATCACCCTGCGCACTGTGGACACAGATGTTGTTGTTTTAGCCATTGCACATGTGTCAGAGCTGGACATTAAGGGGTTTTGAGTGGCATTTGGGACTGGGAAGGACTTCAGATAAATACCTACATTAGATACATACAATCATTAGGTATTAACTTAGGGGCCGCTTACACAACACCATTATTAACTGAAAACAGAAAACCCTCAATGCACTCCAGACGTTCATCCACATGACAACATCACCCTGTTGGCCCGAGAACGCAAACCCCAAATAGGTTTGAAAGTGCAAGCTCTTGAAAACAAGTTTTGATACCGTTCTCATCTCTACGTACACTTCAAAAAAGTGAATCTGTGAAAACGGTGACGGTATGCACATACGCATTATGCGTTTAGTCCACAGGCCTGCACGTTTGAATGTGTATGTGTGCGGGCATGTAGTCTTTTTTTTACAAAGAGCAGCTCCTCAAAAGAGCAGTGTGCCAAGGAGGACACTGTTGGAGACAAGCACTTGATGTGGCACCACTTATGCAATCTCCAACAGACTGGGGTTGGATGGACTCACACGATTGGAGACCCTTGTGGTCATCTCTTCCACAGGCAAGCCAGTCCATCCTTGAACTTCTTAAGTTGTGGCTGCAAGAAATTGCAAATGCTGCCGGGGGCATTGCAAATGCAAAAAAAAAACCTCCTTAAAGTGCACAGCTCTGTGTCAATGTGGACAAGACTGTGAAGAACACATTGAAGAATAGGTTCAACAACAACAACAACAACCAATCTTGTTGCTTGATACATTCTTTTTAAGCTATTTTACTAAGTTCATATTGAATAATCTACTCTTTACAGTCACTGTATTGTTAATGAACAAAAGGATTAAGCTTTTTACATAACATGCATGCAACAAACATGATATTATAAGTCTAGCCTAGGTTCTCAGATACTGTGATTTCCTTCTCACGTCCCTGAATTCATCATTAACTATTCACCTGAACAGTTTATGCTGTTGAATATGGTATCATTGTAATCCTTGACCATCAAATCATAGGGGAAGACATCAACTTTTCCGTGTTATCATGTTTGATTCAGGAGATGTGATACAAATACATAATTTGGTTATGTAAAATGGCCACCTCAAGGTGCTTTTGCAAACATTTTTTTTGCTCCATTTCTGTAAATGTTCAGAGTCCCAAACTGTACAAGAGTACCAAGTTTCATGCTTTTATGAAAAAGTTAACGTATCACCTCAAATTTTGCACTTATCACCTGGACTATATTTGCTTCTCTATTACCATTATCATCTTCATTTACAGTTATATTCCTGATCTGTGTGTGTGTAATGGTGTATGATAAGGCCAGCATCACTGTTAGGAACTGTTATATTAGTGGTTCATGATTGAATCTGTGTGTTAAATGACTCTTTTAAGTGAACAAATCATTCTTGCATTTAATCATATATTTTGTTCACTGAAGTCTCTTCATTTTAAAGTACAGTTTTGGTGGCTGTTTCTGCTTACACAGATTGAGCAAAAGCCGTATGCATTGTAGTGTGGCCTGTGAAGGAGCAGCCAAATCTACCAAATCTAAACCAAATCTACTGAATAATACAGTTTAAATGAAATGGATACATTTATGAAGTGATTTTTTTTAATGCTTGTCCAACTCAGACTAATTTAATTGGGAGATTATTTTTTAGGTAGATATCCTTCCAGCGTTAACCCCCCCCCCCCCCCCCCCCTCCCCATATAGAGACAAAACTTGATTGAGATGTTTTTATTTAAAATTCATATACTGTAAAACAACTAGCACATGGAAAAAGGAAAATATCCAATAGCTGTCAAAATTTTCATTATGATAAGTAATCAAGTTTCTTAATGAGTTATTATATTTAGAACTTTGAAGAATTATTTACCCAAACAAACTACATTTTGTTTACATTTATTCATTTAGCAGACACTTTTATCTAAAGCAACTAACAAATACAACAAGTGATTAATCTTTTAAGGTGGCAATAAAAACAAGAATTGCTAAAAATACGATGATTTGAACATTGTTCAGAATAGTAAAAGCTAAAACAGGGAGGGATTTAATAGTGAGGGGGGTGAAGAGTTTTTCTTTGAAGAGATGAGTTTTCAACTGTTTCTTAATATTGTATTCGGCTGTTCGGCTAGGGTTAGGGAGATGTATGCGCATATACAAAGTCCAGCCAGAAGAGCATTGTAATAGTCAGAATAACATTGTAACAACGGCCTCTGATCTTGGTGTTGTGCTGTGCAAATAACCTGCATGACAGTGCTGTCTATGCAGTGTGGTCTCTAAATGTCAGCTGGTCATCAAAGATTACCCCAAGATTTCTGGTGGATCAGGATGGAATTATTATTGATGAGCCTATAGCTGGATGGTGAAATTATGCTGAATCGTCGGAGTGGCTGAGAAGACTAGAAGTTCTGTCTTTGCTAGATTGAGTAGCGCAGGTGATGTTTCATCCATGCCGAGATGTCCTCCAAGCACTCTAAGATATATGCAGCTACCAGATTGTTTGCCTGAAATGAAAAGTAAAGCTGTGTGTCACCAGCATAGTGCCTGTAGCCTATAGGTCCCAGTCATGTATATGAAGAGGGGTCCAAGAACTGACCCTTCAGGTACCCCCTGTGACTAGTTGATGTGCTTTGGATTCCTTTGGATTACCATATTTAACAAATGTCACAAATAAATCAGATTATTTGAGCAAATATGACTTAGGCTATAGGTTGTCACATTGATGTGCAATGATGCCACAATGATGTTCACCAAACAAGATAAGATTTAAAGTGCATTTGAATGCTCATATGAAAGCAGATGCTTTTGTTTACAATTTACATGGTTCTATTTCCCACAACTCTATATTCACCTATATGATGACACACTATACATTTCGTGCAAGTTTTAAACTGATTTCAAACTAATTTAACAAGTTTATTTGGTACCATTGTCTGATCAATATTACACAGAGAAATGGAATTAGGGGGAAATAGGGATCCTTTCTTTTTCCCTTTTATGTGTCCTATTTTTAATAGGCTATATTTGATGTTGAATCCAACTATTTTGCTTGTAATATTGAGATTAACTAGCCTACTTTATTGATAAACAACATTTAGATCTGATTCATGTAATTCTGTAAGAAAATTATCCGATGTGTCAAAGCCATTTGAAAGCATGGGTTCTAATGATTATGTCTAATGACATCTAGCGGTGGATGATGAATACAGAATTACAATCTAATCAATCATTCCGTATTCATCATCCACCGCTAGATGGAGCTGTCACGCGGCACTTTCCTTTATGAGCGCGCACTCTTGCACGCCGAAAACGGCCAATATTATGAAGCTGCAGACTCGGAGCCTGCATCTACAGACCACAGTCCCCCACCGAGAGTCCCGCATTATCAGACCCCTCGTTTTTCGAACACAGCGCCTCCTGCTGTTCGAAAGATCGTATAACACCCGCACACAGAGTACAGCGCACGCTTATCCAAATGCAATTAAAAACAATAGGATGCAATATTACGGTCTCCAAACAAATGATCCAATAAATATTTGCGTTCCCTGCTTAATGCATGTGCCAAAAAAACTCATTGCGATGGAAGGGATACAATTACAGATTGAACTATCTTCTGAAAAATAGTAAGTGATATTATATTGCTAATATAAAAAAACATTGTAGCAATATAATATCACTTACTATTTTTCAGAAGATAGTTCATAATATTGGCCATTAATGGTCTAATTAACATTACCATGCTAACATTACAAAATCTGTTTTTTTGATATTTTGAATGCGAAGCAAAACAAATCAGAATAGACAAAACACCAAAAATAAACAATTCTGTACTTTATTTAATGATCACCTAAACATCATCTTGCTGTAAAGGAAAAAGGAAGAAAAAACTGTGTTCGTGACTTTACTTTTCGTCTTCAATTGCATTAAAAAAACTAATTTATAAGTCGCTTTGCATAATCATAAAATGATATGTTGCTGGGTTCGGCAGGGGCGACTCCATCGATGTATGGTGTACCCTGGAATAGCCTACAACAGTATAGGCCCGATAGCACATGTCTTATGATGTTTCAAAAAAAAGGAAAAAAAATAAAAAAGATGTTTGCAAATGTTGAAGTGTCCCTTGAGATGTTTTTGAACTTTGGACAACTTCGTGGGTTTGAAATATATGGGGGCACAAAATGGGCAGTGAAAATCACTGCAGCATATATGACATACAAAAAGTCCAAGGTTAAAGGCCTATTTTTGGGGGGAAGAGGGCGAAAAAAACATACATTAACGGCTCAAATCTTGTTACAAACTATCTTTACAAATATTAAATGGACTATTCATATGTTGTATCGATTAGCCTAATTAGTTTTATTAAAAAATAAATCAAACGAGTAGGCTACTACGATTCGCTAAATAAAATTGAAGATAGTCACGTTTTGGCTTAAGTTCTTCACATGTTCTTCACATGTTTATCCGATACAATTTGATAGGAGGCGCTGTCTCGAAAAACGAGGGGTCTGAGAATGCGGGTCTCTGGGTGCAGGGGGACTGTAGATGCAGGTCTCCGAGTCTGCAGCTTCATACTACTCACAACCGTGCTCGTCCCATTGTCTGCGCTTCAGCCGAGACACAGCAGCAGCAGCAGGAACAAAGCAATGGCTCTCCTCAAAACGACCAAGCTCATATCCTCTGTTGGGAGTTTGACGCCGTCGTTTGCTGCCCTACCCATTCGAGCCAGGTAAGGAACCTTAAAATAGTCTGTCTATCTTATTCTGTGACAATTATGTCACATTTTGAGAATGAATTGCACGGAATTGCTTTAAGTTGAAGTTTAATACTTGCAGGATGGAAAATAGGTTTTTCAATAATACTATTAAATAATACTATTGGATTAAATTAATACTTATAACCCACGCCATCAGATTTGTGCTCACGGTCACGCGCGTAACGTACAAACAGTCTCACATCCGTTCACATGGAGCTGATGCAGTATAATGATACACTGCAGCTCACGATATTAGACCATGTGGGTGTTACCAGATATCTGTATTGTAGACTGCTTTGTATTATCATCTTCAAATTTCTAGCTGGTAATCGATCAGATTTAACACAAAAAAATGTACAGCGCATCTGTACCGTGTTTACTAAAATAATCATTCAGCATCCCTCTGACCTTCATCTCGAAAAATGCAAGAAATTCACCATCGTTTTCCTTATTCTACATTATTTCTTGGTAAGAGCTGTCCGTCACTTAATCCTGTGCATATGGATAGGGGTCATTACTTTTTTAATCGTGTGTGCTGTATAAATGAATTGCATTCTTTTGAGCGCGATAGCGTGCCTAACTATTTTTGATCTCACCAGGAGACCGTACGTACAGGTTTCCTGTGCGCTCATTGGGTGGAACATGCAGGTTTAGCTTTCTGATTGGCCATGTTGCTTCCGGGGTCTTCCGTCAAGAAATCATGGTAGTCTGTGTCCTTTTGCACTTGGAGGGCAAAGCAGAGCTGATGATGAACGAAGATCAATAATTCTTATTTAGTACAGTATGAAGTTTTTCTTAAAGAGAAGCAGCCACTTATGCCACACCAACAGCCTCATGTCCATGTATTTGATAGTTAACATAAAAGGGGTGTAGAGTAATGAGGCCTACTGCCATTTTTTGACACTGATATTACATTTCTCATTGGCCACTAGTATAAATTGAGCTTTTGAACAATTTTGTATTATCTTTTAAAGTCTGGAATTAATGCAACAATTAAACTCCCAAGTAATGTCAGATCCAAAGTTATAGCGTTGTATAAAAACACACATATAGACTAAATAACCCCTTTGACACACTAGCTATGCAGTAGGAGTTTTTGAAACTTGACTCCATGACTGACCTTTGACTCCTTGGGACTGTGCATGGCCTCAAATGCACTTAAAAAGATATAGCAGAGCTTACTGATGCTATCATGCTGTAAATAGCAGTAAAGGCATCCAAAAATATATCAGAACATGTATATCAGAATATATTATATATATATATATATATATATATATATATATATATATATATATAGAACAGTGTTATATATTTTGACTTTTCTTGCATTATCCCAAATGTTTCCAATAATGTTGTTTAATTCCAGAGAAATCAGATATATTATTGATTGACTTTTATTTTACTGTTTTATAGAGACAACACTATTTTGTCAAGTGGCTAACCTTAATCTTATCATAGAGCGCTTTTTTTTCTTTTCTTTTTTTTTGAAAGAGTACAACTTTTTTTTATCATACAGTATATTTTAAAATGAATTACACATAATGAAAGGAGCAGCAACTCCTTGTATAAAACAATGACCATAAAAATGATAAAATAAATGTTTCAAACAGATTAAAGTGTAAAATAACGATGAAGAACAATAATAAGCAATGCAAACAATGGTTAAAAAAATAGCCTATAAAGTCTGTTATAAATGCGAATACAAAAATCTGCATGGCTGTTTGAAACATTTAAATACAAGTGTATTGTTTCAGATTTACAGTAGTTGAGCTGGGTAAATGCTATATTATTGACATGTATTTTGATTGCCACAGGCAAGGCTAAATAGTTGTTCTTAGAGTTATTTTTGGTTAAAAACCCTATTCTCAGATTTTTTTAATATGCTTTGCCCTGTTTTATTTTAGCTCATGGTGGACTGAGGTGCAGATGGGACCACCTGATCCCATCCTGGGGGTGACAGAAGCCTTCAAACGTGACTCAAACTCTAAGAAAATGAACCTGGGTGTGGGGGCATACAGGGACGACAATGGCAAGCCATATGTTCTCAACTGTGTCCGCAAGGTATGTACCTTTTTCTGTATGTACCTATGCCTGAGCGTGTGGGGGAGAGTTTAAACCTGGTGTTATCTTTGATTCAGAGTTAAATGGTTTATTAAAGTTTCAGGTGGCTTCTTGTCAGTGATTGACCAATAGTTTTCAACAGGGGCGTCGTCAGCCGATTTTACCGGGGCTTCAGCCCCGAATGTTTTGAGTGTAGCCCCGAATGTTTTTTTTTTTAAAGTTGACTGATATGAAACCGGACAATAGCCTAACGTTATGTAAACCCCCGAAATCATATAGTTGCCTTATTGCATTGTGCTTTGGCTTTGCTGCTGTCTCTGACTGGTGATTGTTGAAATCTGTCTCACACAGACGCACCACGTGAGTGTTTTCACTTTTCAGCCTATCGTATCCACCTTATTCCTGACGAGTTTACTGCGTTTCGAATTATGGGCGGCACTTCCGGTTTGGGGAACTTCCATTCAAAAAGACTGAAACGAATCATTTCAAATCATAAGGTGGCCTTTCAAAATAAAGCTGATCCGTCAGTTTGACTCAATCTATCAGTCAAGCTATCAGTTTTCTTTCATGTTTTATTTAAGAATAACATGAGAATAACGTTACACTTGGTATTTTAACGTGACATGTTATAACAAGAATATCTACGGTAAGAAGTATTTTTAGTCGCTGCATTCTTTTCGTGATTATTTTCTTTTTTCCTTTTGCAGTCTGCTGTAATAGTATGAAAAAGGTCAACATATGTAGCTACTGCACATTTGTGGTCTGTTCTCAACGATTTAATTTTCGATATATCCCATTAATAATTCACTGGAATGCATGAAGAATCTCTTTTTTTTCTCCCCAAATCATCTCTTTCCAGGTTTGTTTTCACAGGTAAATAAAATGTATTATCTGTCATATATCTGAATAATAAGTTTATTAAGGCAACGTATGTTACATAATACAGATTACCACAGTGATATTTAACCGTCCGATTTTGCTGTTGAAAGATTCACACTTTTGGGGTTATTCATGGTCTGTCGAAAGAACCTTGTTGATGCTTTTACACTTTTAAATGTACTTTTAATGATCAATGGGTGAGTAGAATAATGTAATGTCATTGTACACAGTTTAAAAATATATATATTATTGCGTCCATAGAGCAAGTCTTTCACTGCTTGTTTACAGCTTAACGGAAGTTACACCCATAATTCGCGCAAAGCGTCATGGGGCGTAGGAATATTGTGAATAGAATATCTCCAGGATTTGCACGAAAAAGCAAACAATCTCACAGCAATTTAAAAAAATAAATAAATAAGGCAGTCAGCACCGCCGCACAGTCCTCTGTCAGATAAGATGTTGTCAGGCTTTATTTAAGTAAAACTCAGAAAAACAAACTTTCCTGTCGTGTCAGCCGTGTGTTCGCGGTGCGCAACTCTTCAATATCACGCGCAAATGCGGCGTGCCCTGTATCACGCAAAAGAAACTACGAGTATGTAACGTTGTGTTCTGTCGTCAATTAAGTATTTAAATAACCAAAAGGGAGATTAAAGCTCCGTCAAAACTCTATGTCGGGGCTTTTGTATTCCTTTGTAGGCTACATAAATGTTACACATTTTGGCGTAGCCCTACTAATTTTTCATTATTATTATTTTAACATTTTATCAATATTGGAAAGTCATCAAAACTGACTTGGGTCATAAAAAAAATAATATATATTTTGTGACCAAAAATGTGAAAAATACATCTAGCCCTTAATTATCGTTCATGGCATTCTTTTAACTATAGCAACCCAATTTGTCTAGATTTGTAATATTATTTCCTGTGTATAATGAGGTTGTCTTTGTTATAATTTATATTGTATTTTTTTATTGTGAGTGTGAAGGCTGCGCAGTCGTGTGATTTAGTCAGCTTGATTAACATTATTCCTACAATGTATTCCTATTTAACACAGATGTACTTGGCTAATTATAGAAACTATAAGCAAAATTCATAAGTATAAATAGATTTATTTATAAAATGTATAAGTATAAATATATATATATATATATATATATATATTGTAAGGGGTGTACAGTTAAAGACCCAGAACCATATATGAAGAATGAAGACCCAGAGTCAGAATTATAAAAAATTAAAGAAAATATTTACTGAAGATAGTTTGCAGTTTCATCAGCAGAAGTCAGCTTCAATACTCGCACAGGAGTTCGTAGGCCGCCCCGCTTACAGTTACAAAGATCACAGCAGTTATACCATTTCCAAGGTCTAAGCTACGTCATTGCTTACAGGATGAATGATTCTCATTGGCTATGAAATAGATAAACACAGTAATTCTCCACACATATACAGATAGACTGAAGCATATCTCCATCGATTATGCAGCTGAAGTTAGGCACGTCGTGACCTTCCAGGTCGCAGATTTGGGTTGCTGGGCGCCAGCATGTCCAGAACAACAACAACTCAGTCAATCTCCAATAATGCCAGTGGTTCCTTAACCTGTAACCAAGAAGATTAACACACACACCGACACACAGCTTTTCCGAGGTTGGATTTGGCTAGGCTCTCACTATAAACAGGAGAGTCCTCTCAAAACATCAAGATAATGCGTTCTTTCTCTGAAGGATAGCTAAACTTTAGTCTAACTGGAAAGAAAGGCTTTAACGAAGAAATGGCCCCTTAAACTATTGGCTTCAATGACCCCTATATGTTTTAACACATTGAAGACCTTTCTCAAACACAAAACAAGTCCCTATTTCATTTCTGGAAGCTGGGTTAAATAAGTAAGCACTGCATTCAGATATCAAATACAGACATTAAAGAATACATGAAAAGAACATTTCAGTAATCACAATGGTAACTTATATAAATAAAGTAAAATCTCCAGAGAAGTCATTCAACTCATTTGATATTTAGAAGGAAAAATATTGATTAATACCTTAATTATAATCAATCATTACATATACATTGAAGCAGCAGTGGATTCCAATCCACCCCCTTCAATATATATATATATATATATTTATAAAATGTATAAGTATAAATATATATATTTATTTGTATGGTCCTCCTCGAATGTGTTCGAATATTTCACCAGTATCAGCCTTTTCACCGTTTGAATCAATCCGCTTGTCTGTGTTTGCACAACTTGCATCATTAAGCCAGTAGGTGGCGACTAGTGACTGTCTTTATGAGTGAACAATTTAACTTTAATTGAACTGATTAGTGCCAAAACATTGCTTAACTCAAGAAAGTAACAAGTTGCTGAAACCAATCTTTATTGCTAATATATAAATTGCTCATTTGCCCAGTAGCACCTCAATGCAGTACACGAAATCCACGGGGAGGAGTCGGATCAAGATCCAAGGGGTGGAGATGGGCAGGATTAGGGGTGGGTTTAGGGATTAGGGGGCAGAGATGGGTAGGTTTAGGCATATGTAAGGTGGGAGGAGTTGGATCTGGATCCGTCCCCTCCCCGTGGATTTCATGTTCTGCAGTGCCTCTGGACACAAAAAGATTGCACTGGTGTTTGATTGAAATGTAACATCTATGCAAAATAATTCTTGAAAGATTTCTCATTTAAGGCCATTCCTGTTTGGAATATGTGAATGTGTATTGTCAACAATAAGCAGAAACATTCTTCATTTCCATTTTGTAGTGTGGATCAATCATTTCAACATTTATCCTCATTCTCATGTTTAAGAATCTGTTATCTGCTTGACAAATAATGTATACTACTGCCCACTGACATGCTTTTTAACACTATTGTTATCCAATTTTTTTTGGCCTTCAAACACCTTAAAATGCACATATGTAGGTCCGAGAAATCAAAATTTTCTCGGGGGAGCTCCCGAACCACCCTAGCTACCTCACATTTGAATGTGCATGTGTAATGTGAGCTGTTGTGGCTACAGTGCCAGGGCTGAATTTTTTTACCAATCTGCCCCCTGCAAATAGGCCTACAATATACATTATTCTCTGTATCGAATCATGTTATCTTATTATCCACCCCAGCCCCTGATGTTTCGGGCTCAGCCCCTGATGTTTTTAAAACCTAGAAACGCCCCTGGTTTTCAAGGGTGCAGATGTTTTTGCATTCGTGTCAGTGTCCTCCAACAGTATTGGCAAAATGTAGGGGGTGGTGTGTGTGCGTGTTAACATGTGCATTTGATTTTCTGTATTTCTGCAAAGTCACCCTGTACTCAGTGATTTGAGAGGCTGTCTCTGATTAAGCAGTATCCTTCTATTACATTCATGACCCTTAGCTATGTAAATGTGATGAAATATTTTATTAATTTAGTCAGTAATTTTTAAATTAAGCATTTTTTTATTTTGTTTAGGCAGAGGCTCTGATTGCCTCTAAGATGCTGGATAAAGAATATCTGCCCATTGGGGGTCTGGGTGATTTTAGTAAGGCTTGTGCTGAGCTTGCACTGGGGCCGGACAGTGAGGTTCTCAAAAGCAAGAGGGTGAGTATGCCTCTCAGTGTGTCTTTCATTCTTGGTTTTTTTTTACATCTTGGATAATTTATTATCTAACATTTTAATGCTTATTTAGCAAAACATTTAATCTGTTTTCCCCCCCTATCATTAGAGCATCACTGTCCAGACAATATCAGGCACTGGTTCTCTGAGGATTGGAGCAAACTTCCTGGTGTGTAATTCATTCCTTCAAAAAGTTTTGCATCTCCTCATTAAGGAGAAGGAGATTTTATTGGCATCAAGGCAAGGGGCCCGTTCTTTGTACGTGGATTACTCAGTTATCTGGATTTTATAGTTGGTGATTTTATGTAATCCAGGATTGTTGGGTTCTTTGAAGCTCATACCGGAGTTGCTGTCATAGTAACAGGTCCGTGAGCTCAAACCTGCTCGGGAGCCGGCTTGTTTTATGTAAATGGGATTAGATTGCGTCCTTTTAAGCAGAGGTGATACTCGCCCAAATATGAAAATTATGCCATAATTTACTCTCCTTTAAGCCATCCTAGGTGTATATGACTTTCTTCTTTCAGCCAAACACATTTGGAGTTATATTAAAAAATATCCTTGCTCTTACAAGTTTTATAATAGGAGATTTTGATGCTCAAAAAAAGTATCCAGGGGGTTAATAAAGGCCTTCTGAAGCAAAGCGATGTGCTTTTGTAAGAAAAATATCCATATAACTATATAAGCTATAATCACTGGCTTCCGGTTACAGCCGTACGCGAGTCTAGTTCCGGCGGGAGAGTGACCTCTGACCCGACGCATGACGTAGGAGTATTGTAAGCTTAGGTGAGAGTAGACTCCTCGTGCGGTTCAAACAAATACTCATTATTTCGCTTTAAAAATTCTCGTTTTACCCTTATAGTTTGTGACTGGTGTTTTGTTTATAACTTTTACAGGTCCTTCTAAAAAAAATGTGCATATTGTGATAAAGTTAATTATTTTCCATAATGTAATGATAAAAATTAAACTTTCATATATTTTAGATTCATTGCACACCAACTGAAACATTTCAGGTCTTTTATTGTTTTAATACTGATGATTTTGGCATACAGCTCATGAAAACCCAAAATTCCTATCTCAAAAAATTAGCATATTTCATCCAACCAATAAAAGAAGTGTTTTAATACAAAAAAATTCAACCTTCAAATAATTATGTTCAGTTATGCACTCAATACTTGGTCGGGAATCCTTTTGCAGAAATGACTGCTTCAATGCGGCGTGATTTTGTGATTTTCCAGTGGTTTTGGCACTGTGAGCAGGTGCCAGGTCGTGCTGAAAAATGAAATCTTCATCTCCATAAAGCTTTTCAGCAGATGGAAGCATGAAGTGCTCCAAAATCTCCTGATAGCTAGCTGCATTGACCCTGCCCTTGATAAAACACAGTGGACCAACACCAGCAGCTGACATGGCACCCCAGACCATCACTGACTGTGGGTACTTGACACTGGACTCCAGGCATTTTGGCATTTCCTTCTCCCCAGTCTTCCTCCAGACTCTGGCACCTTGATTTCCGAATGACATGCAAAATTTGCTTTCATCCGAAAAAAGTACTTTGGACCACTGAGCAACAGTCCAGTGCTGCTTCTCTGTAGCCCAGGTCAGGCGCTTCTGCCACTGTTTCTGGTTCAAAAGTGGCTTGACCTGGGGAATGCGGCACCTGTAGCCCATTTCCTGCACACGCCTGTGCACGGTGGCTCTGGATGTTTCTACTCCAGACTCAGTCCACTGCTTCCGCAGGTCCCCCAAGGTCTGGAATCGGTCCTTCTCCACAATCTTCCTCAGGGTCCGGTCACCTCTTCTCGTTGTGCAGCGATTTTTGCCACACTTGTTCCTTCCCACAGACTTCCCACTGAGGCGCCTTGATACAGCACTCTGGGAACAGCCTATTTGTTCAGAAATTTCTTTCTGTGTCTTACCCTCTTGCTTGAGGGTGTCAATGATGGCCTTCTGTACAGCAGTCAGGTCGGCAGTCTTACCCATGATTGCGGTTTTGAGAAATGAAACAGGCTGGGAGTTTTTAAAAGCCTCAGGAATCTTTTGCAGGTGTTTCGAGTTAATTAGTTGGTTCAGATGATTAGGTTAATAGCTCGTTTAGAGACCCTTTTCATGATATGCTAATTTTTTGAGAGAGGAATTTTGGGTTTTTATGAGCTGTATGCCAAAATCATCAGTATTAAAACAATAAAAGACCTGAAATATTTCAGTTGGTGTGCAATGAATCTTAAATATATGAAAGTTTAATTTTTATCATTACATTATGGAAAATAATGAACTTTATCACAATATGCTAATTTTTGAGAAGGACCTGTATGTCGTTTTGGTTGCTTGGCTGTTTCCTTATAAAGATCCAGATATTTGTCAAGTTTTTCGTCAGGTGTTTGATGATATTATATTGATATTATTAATATGATGTCATTTAACTGTGGTGATGGGGCAGTGGATAAGACACATGCCTTTGGTGTGAGAGACCCGGGTTCGAATCCACTGTGAGACACCAATGTGTTCCTGAGCAAGACACTTAACCCCTAGTTGCTCCAGAGGCGTGCGACCTCTGACATATAGCAATTGTAAGTCGCTTTGGATAAAAGCGTCAGCTAAATGAATAAATGTAAAAAAATGTAAAAAATGTAAATTTACCTTGCCACCAGACAATCGCCTGCATTGCTGATCATATCTGCCATTTCCAATGAGCACAAGAACGCACAGACAACTAAATCCAGATATTTTAATCAAATCCGTTTGAAGAACCAAATTGGCCAGAGATCAGTTTTCACAATTAGAAGATCTGTCAAATCAGATGTATTAAGCGAGCTACGAAGAATGGACCCAGATGTCAAGCTGTAGAATTATGACTCTTAGAAGCAGCAAACATAAATGGAGCTCTTTTGTCATATGACAATTTGTTCATAGTGTCTTGCACCTCTTTCTTTTCTTTTGTCCATTAGTCAAAGTTTCATTTAGTAGCAAAGGAATTATACTTGCCGAAGCCATCCTGGGGAAACCACACCCCTATTTTCGGTGACGCTGGGATGCAGCTGAAAGGGTACCGTTACTATGATTCTGCTACCTGTGGCTTTGACTTCACTGGAGCACTTGATGACATCTCGGTGAGCCAGTACTACACAGCACACTTTCCCATTCAGTTTTATGAGCCTGTAATTAGTACACTACCCTTCAATAGTTTTGGTTCAGTAAGGGTTTTTTGTTTTGTTTTTCTTTTCAAGTTGAGCACCTGCTGCAACATTTCAATCACTAAAAACAGCTGGACATTCTAAAACGCTTAACGTGAAAAACATCTAAAGTGCCTTGATGTACTAAAACGGTGATATTAAAGGATCAAATTCACTATACACTATATTGATAAGCCCAGAATATGAACACATCACACTAAGTGTATTCTTTATAATGTTTTTTTTATGGAAAAACACTTATCGAGGAACTGTGTTGCTTTTATATTCTGGATTCATCTGCTTTCCTGTATGTAGTATGCATCATCAATGAGGTGTATATTGAATTTGGTCTTTTAATATCACTGTCTTCCTAGTGATATTAATAGAATAGATATTAATACTTAGCTCAAACCTGGTAAAAATAATTGGCGAGCAATGGAGGAAAGCCTTGTTTTGCCCTCCAGGTAGGCAGTCTTATAAAGGTGTGACGCTTCAAAATTTCTGAAGCATCATGTGACACTGAAGACTGGAGTAATGATGCTGAAAATTCAGTTTTGCCATCAAAGGAATAAATTCCATTTTATAATTTGTAAAATCATAAAATTATTTTATAAAATTATTGCAATTAAAAAATGACTGTATAGTTAATAAAATAAATGCAAACTTGGTAAGCATAAGAAACTTTTTGTATGTTTTTAAACATGAAAAAAAAAATTCTGAGCCCAAACCTTGGAACAGTAGTCTATATATTTAGGGAGAAAATGTTTTCCTTCCTGGCTCAATTTTTCACATAATTTTGGTTAAAGTCCCTACTGACATGAGTATGTGACTAAACTATGAATCTCTCTAAGATACACTGAATGTTAATAATTTTTCTCTACCTACAGCAAATTCCAGAGCACAGTGTAATCATGCTCCATGCTTGTGCTCATAACCCCACTGGTGTCGACCCCCGACCAGAGCAGTGGAAGGAGCTCTCGGCCATCATTAAGGTGCGCGCATGTGTGTGGTGTTTTTGTTTGTATCCTTCTTGCCTTCTTTTTCACTTTACAGAGGCATGAATTCAAAAGCACAGCCAAAAAAAAATTTTTTTTTTTAAATTCTATAAGAACTAATAAGACACTCCAGACTGTTGTCCTGATATTGCTTCACTGTCTTGTTGTCCATTTTCTCTCTGCAGAAGAGGAAACTTCTGGTGTTCTTTGACATGGCTTACCAGGGCTTTGCTAGTGGAGATATTAATCGAGATGCCTGGGCTGTGAGATATTTTATTGAGCAGGGCCACAACGTCCTCTTGTCTCAGTCATTTGCTAAGAACATGGGTCTCTATGGTAAGTATGTTGTGTGTGTCAGAAGTTGCATTTACACTGTAAACCATTTTCTTTTCCCACCTATATATATATATATATATATATAAATATATATATTTTTTTTTATTAGCACAGATTGGATCTTGATGTATGCATGTAAATAGCAAGAAATGCTTTTTTTTTTTTTTTTACACAAATCTAATATGGATGTAATATTTGGTCATCTGACCTATGAACTACCGACTACACTCTTTAATCTAATTGTTGGTCCTTTGCTGAGGCATACATTTATCTAATCATGTTAAGTAATATTCAAAATTAGAACAGTAGAGATTTTTACGAGTTAATGTATTTAAATTTATTAATATAACATGATTGTATTTAATATCAAAGATACAGTGTGTCCCTTAAATGCACACCAGAAGTGAGAATATCATCTTTTCTTTAGGCTAGCGAGACTCTGCCTGTTCTGATAGCAGATAAAAAAATATAAGGACCATTTAGGCCAGAAAACAACATGCCATAACCTACGAAAATAAGCCATTGAACAACAACAAAAAACTTGCATGCACCACCTTTTTGAGGGTCTGTAATGTTTTATTGTTTTTATTTGAATTCCTTGTATTTTAAAGAATTATTTTATGCTCACCAAGGCTGCATTTATTTGATCAAAAATATTTTTATGGAAATGGTATAACTTTTTTTCCCCCTCCAGATTCTTTTAGTAGTTAGAGTTAAAAAGAACAGCATTTATTTGAAATAGAAAGCTTTTGTAGCATTATAAATGTTTTTTACTGTCACTTTTGATCAAATTATATCTTAGCTGAAAAGTTAAAAACATGCAAGTATTAAAGATTAAAAAGTATTTAAAAAAAAAACATTCTGAACCCAAACTGTTGTTCATACACAATCATAATCGTACAACTGTATTGCAGGTGAGCGTGTTGGAGGGTTTACAGTGGTGTGCGCAGATGCTGAGGAGGCTAAAAGAGTGGAGTCTCAGCTGAAGATCCTGATTCGCCCCATTTACTCCAACCCACCCATGAATGGAGCACGCATCGCTTCCACGATCCTCACAACACCGGAGCTGCGTTCTACATGGTGAGAAATGCTTGCACACTCCCTACATAGAGGTTCATACTTTTTGTTTACATAAATGTATTCTTGTAGGCTGGAGGAGGTGAAGGGAATGGCAGACCGTATTATTAAAATGAGAGAAATGCTGGTGACTAATCTGAAAAATGAGGGCTCCACTCACAACTGGCAACACGTGACTGAACAAATCGGCATGTTCTGCTTCACTGGACTCAAACCTGAGCAGGTACAGTCCTTTACATACTCAAAAAGTAGTATAATTAACTAAATGTTGTATATTGGTTCAAGCTCTAATAGTAGGAGACTATGTATTGTGTTTCAGGTGGAACGTCTGACAAAGGAGTTCTCTGTTTACATGACTAAAGATGGCCGTATCAGCGTTGCCGGTGTGACCTCTGGAAATGTGGGATACCTTGCACATGCCATTCACCAGGTCACTAAGTAGACCAAAATGATGCTGATACAGGAGACTTGTGTACTGGTCCTGTTTCTGTTAGTCCACCTCACTATTCCTCTTTGGACTAAGATCTCGGCTTCACTTCATTTGGCTGTTTTTCTAGGTCAACATGTTACCAGGGTGTCTAATGGTAACCTATAAGTCATCTCACAGGTTATCTTGTGGTTCTGTAACTGAGCACATTTGAGAACATTTTTCATCCTGTTAAAAATACTGTATGAACTTATTTATTGTGTGAGTGAAGTAAAACAACAACAATAATAAAGGGTATTGTGTCCATTTATTGTTCTGTGATTTTGATTGTTGGGGACAGAACAAAGCACACACATTGTTAACCACATATAGACAAAGCCTGTATATCAATCTGATCAGTGTCAATGTAGAAAAATCTGAGTTCAATCACTAATCTGTTCAAATTTACCTTTGTTTCTAAGAAAAATAAATTGAAATTAAGAATTACACTTATAGATATTAGTGTGTGATTTTTTTTTTAACACAAAGCAACCTTTTTATCTTTAACAACTGCTGTAATCTCATAATTTTTAACTTCAGATCAGGGAGACAGACATCAGAAATTACAACAACAAAAATAGGCCTCTTAATGGATAAAATTAAATAAGATAAATCTTACAGTCTCTGACATTGACCTGATATTCAGTCTCCCGTGTAATGTGAGTGAGGAAAAAGTAAAATAGAATTATGTAGTAACATAAATTGTAGTCCAAAAGTCTGATCATGTTAATAGATAATTTATTTTACTACAAGAATTGCATATCAATTAAAAATGATTTTTTTAAAATGATTTGTATTGTTACATTAAAACTGGCTGTTACACATGGTATGTTTCTATAGTCTATAAATACAGTATAATATTTCCCCCCAAGCCAGTACAAAATCCTTTATGCATTATAAGAATGTAAAAAATATATACACATTTCACACTGGGATATTTTTTTAAGTTGCTGGTTGTACAAGATTTCCATTACACGAGAATAGATGTTAAAACTTCATGCTGATTTGTACTCGGTTTTCGCCAAGATAAGCACCAACTAAGACAGGTTTACAGTAACCTATGCTTCTCCATCCATTTACGCTTCTTTCCATATGGTGATGTAAATCTCTTTCTGTCTAGTGTTAACACGCGTCAGCACACACAACGGCTGCAACCACAGTGCGGTCCCCCCATGATAACCGTCTGGATTGAGCGGAGTAGGGAACATCTCTAGGGTCTTCAAGTGGGCACCTTCCGTCCTCAGTGTTTCTTCGACTAGCCCACGACACCTCAAGAGGGCTCGACAGTGACTCTGGCCCCCACCGTCCCCCACTCAACTCAGCCCAGCTTACTGACCTCTACATCGAGTACCACTTGGACCTAACCACAATCTCACAATCTCTCCGCAACCCAACCATACGCGCCAACCCGTTTGACGGCCTCATTATGCTTCTGCGTCAACTCCACGGCGTAGCTACGTCGTCACTCCCATAGACAAAATAGGAACGTAATGACTGTAAATACTATACAATCTATACAAATAAACCAACAGACTCTTCAAGTTTTCAAGAAATCTACGAAACCGTAGCATGGCGGCCTGTACACAGCCAGAATCTTTCCGTCTCAACCACAGCCAGTTGCTGCTCCTTTCTGCTGCTTCAGATAAGTTCTTTACTGTACGACGCAACTCTTGGCCACTGAATCCGGCGTCTCTGAGGTAGTTGCATACAAAAACATACACTTTTTGAAGAAAACCGTGGATGGAGAAATTTGTCAGAATCTTAAATAAAACATCTCAATATAAAAAGAAAAAAAGTATTCCCCAAAATGGTGGGGCAAATTCATGCTCAATATTAACTCGTCACCGACTGTTTAAAAAAAATGTTTCAAAGCAGATTCACGGAGGCGGAAAGTGGATCCTTATAAGGAAACAGCTTTTTTGTATAAAGTTTGAAAGGGTTAAATCGTTGAAAACAATGGAATCGAGTCAACTACATTACCCATAATGAGCTGAATGTAGTGATGGGTGAAACAAAAGGCTTGTTCGACTTCATATAGCTCTGCGCAGACCGATCGGTGGCTGAATTGAAGCAGTGCATGCCGGTTAGAAACTTTGTCTGACTTGATGCCGCGGCGACGCCACATGACTGTGACGTATGCAAGTAGCGCGAGAGCGATTCGAGAGCAGCAGGACTCAGCCAGCGCAGATTCTCTTTCTTCTTTTTTATTTCTTTTTTTTTTTATGCTTTATTATTATGACAAACATGCTAGAAATGAAGAAAAATATGTATATATATATAAAAAAAATAATCATGAGGGTAAGACATCTTATATATCATTTAGTGTACACAAATTAAAGACATTACAATTTGAAATAGTTTTAATAGCTTTCTTATTTACTGAGGATGAAAAAGTGTTAAGGTATATTTTAAATTCTTTCAAAAAACAATAAAAATTGGTTTGTTATCGGTGAATTTACATTTATGAATGTAAAATTTACCAATAAAATAAAATAAAATAATAACAAAGCAGGCTTTTTTTTATTGGGGTCAGACTCAAAGTATCCGATAATGTCTTTAAAGGTTACTGTTATATATTGCTGGATATTATATTTAATAAATGTTTCAATATTGTTCCATAGTTGTTCAGTATAGAAACATGACCAAAATAAATGATAAACAGTTTCTGTGTGAACTTGGCAAAATGAGCATCTGGTGTCAATATTACTTTTACATTTAATCATAAAATATTTAACAGGGTAGAATTTATTTATTATTTTAAAGGACACTTCTTTTACTTTATTAGTTAGAAAATATTTCTGTTGTAAGGACCAAATCTTTTTACAATTTAAATTTTTAAATAAATTACTCCAATAAGAGATTGCAGGAGAAACAGAAATTATATTTTCAAGAAAAACGGATCGAACTTTATTCTTTCTTTCTTTTTTTCCTGAAAAACATATTTTACCTATTGGAGTTTAAGTTGGCTCAGGAAAAGTAGTAATTATGGTAGGAGAGTGAAAGCAGTTTTTTTAAGAGAGTACAGATTCCTGTTGGAATTGCTTCCATAACTAGGGCAAACTCTTTGGGGGTAACTGGAATATTGAATTCAGAAAGAAATTCAGTGGCCAGCGCAGGTTCTCCAGAGCAGCTGCATGCATGGACATCTATGGCTGCATGAGCTCTGATGACGACACAACTGTTCCACGATTGGCTGGATTCACCACATGACAACGATCACGTGTTTCGTGTTTATTCTCACACCTTTAAGTTCCACTAAAGCGCACAAATCATTTTTATAATTATTTTCATGTAGTCACGATGTTATAATGTGTAATGTTTATCAAAATAAAACTGATTAAAAAACGTTGATTCTACTTCATTGACAGTAACTTTATTCTTGTTCAAACAGACGCTGTATAAAGCAGCACATACAGTATTGAATGGAAATGTCTCTAAAACATATGTATTTTTTGCAAATATTGCATTTATTTCACTTCAGCTGTGGTAAAGTGTGCAAACACAACGTGAGCGGTCACTACGGGAACCAGAAAGTGTCCGACTTCACGTCTCTGTTTGCAGCTCCTCCACGCCTGCACGCGGCAACTCTCGCCGATCGGTTACATCCAGCCGCAGCCGATGTCGACAATATTATCGAACACACCTAAAACTTTACAAAGCTTCGATTCAATTCAATTGATCCAAGTGCTTCATAAAATGATAAAAAATGATTCACTGTTTTGAAGCATGCGAAACGCCACACACTGCCTGGTGGTCAGTGCTGGTCAAAACTCAGGCTAAACATGGATAAAAACACCTTTTACAAACCCATTGCAAATGCCTTATTGAAAGTAAAATCTATCAAATGCAATTAACTAATCATCTAATGAGATTATATATCAAGTGTCTGTTTAATATGTTTTTAATACATTTTCAGTGCTTGTTTTGTTTGTTCCATGGATGGCTTAGTTAAACAGACAAAATAAGAGACTATTAACTACTATTATTCATTTTAATTATACTAATAATGTCTAATAAAAACGTCTACAGAAGCCTCGTTTACTGAAATCACGTGACAGTTTCTTCACGCTCCGAATCACTGATTCGAAACAATAGATTCGTAAAGGTTTCGAAGCTTCATGAAGCAGCAGTATTTCGAAATCGCACATCACTACTAGCTGAATGTTGTCATGTGATCATGTCTGTGTCAGCAGCTAATCGATGAACCGATTTCAGTGGAGGCAGCAGCCTCATCTTTATTTCAGTTCCTCTCTGGAAAACATCTCATCTATGCTCTTCATCACGGTGCGGGATTAGCGAAGAACATAACGTTACGCTTGAGGTGGGACATCTGCTTTATTACATATCCTTCATACCTGGACAGTTTATTAGCTAAACAAATGCAGTGCTAAGTGAGTCATGTAGCAAGCGTTCGGGTGTCACGGTATGTTTTGTGCCTTTCTGATTTGTGTTTTTACCCTCTTAAGTGTAGTGAATGTAGAGTTCATTTTCTGTACGATTGAAATCGTGCCTATTAGGAGTAATTTAGTGTTTGATAAGTTGTCTTGACTTGGCCTAATGTTTTGATTGAATCTTATTGTCAGTGAACATGATCGTCAGTGTGTGGTGTGATGTAACTGCTATATTCTCAAACGACACTTATAAACTAATGTTACCACCATACCACTGTCCTCGGATATTTAGTTCAGACATTTCATTAAATAATCCTAAATCGCTATTGATCACCTTTTAATCAAGCCGCTTTAAAGATAAGGTTCAGACAGCGCTTTATTCCTTCTCTTGTGAACAGCATATTTCATTTCCTCGTCGCGTGTCTGAGATTTTTGCTTACTGATCAGATGAGAAATACAATTATGTCCCGTGACTCCCAGACTTGTCCTAAAGTGCAAACCTCTGTGTCATCAAAACCACCATGTGGACTGTGATCTTGACGTATTGTTCTCAAGTAAGCAAAAAATATCTGTTAGACAAGCCAAAAGCAAATACTCTACCATTCAAAAAGACAAGAAAGAAATGAATATTTTTATTGAGCGAAATTGCTCAGAAGTCAAAAGTATGATGCATCAAAAGATTTTTTATTTCAAATAAACCATGTGGTTTCTATTCATCAAAACAATTGAACGGTTTCCACAAAACTAAGCAGCACAACTTTCAACTGAAAATAAGAAATTTTTATTGAGCAGCAAATCAGCATATTAGAATGATTTCTGAAGGACCATGTGACACTGAAGACTGAAAATCAGCTTGGCCATCACAGAAAATAGACAGTTGTTTGAAATTGTAATAAGATATCAGACTTTTACTGTTTGATCAGCTGAGAAATACAATTATGTCCTGTGACTCCCAGACCTAAAAGTGCAAACCACACAATGTAATTTTATAATGCTCATAAGCCATTTTAGTCAATTTGTAAAACTACAATGTGATAAGGTCCCCTCTTTGTTCACAGATGACATTGAACACTGAACACGACTCTCTGTAACTGTATGGACCCTGTGGAGGTGTGTTTGCACCTTTTCCCCTCAATGGTGGTGGCTCTGACTGACAGCACAAGTGTGTTTACCTCTACTTTTACCACATGGTGTCCCTTTAAGTTTATCTGAGGGTGTGTGAGAAAAGCAAGCGTCATGTCCAGGGCGGACAGGGCGATTAACAGTGAAGTGGGCGATTGGGGCTACAGTGAGGATGCTGGAGAAAGGGCGTGGCTTCTGCAGAGTCCCAGCGTGGACTCCATCCAGCTGCCTAACCAATCAGACAACAGAAGGGGAGGGACATCTACATTAGGAGCTGTTTTTATTGTGGTGAATGCTGCTCTGGGAGCCGGACTTCTCAATTTTCCTGCTGCTTTCAACATGGCTGGTGGCGTCACAGCTGGAGTGACCCTTCAAATGGTGAGAGAGACTTATGGACTGTTGTAAATAAAACCAAAAAGCGTTCAATTAAAGACCGAGTCCTTTGAAGTTTAATGTTGTGAACTTCAAAGTTTGACTTATTCTTTTGCAGTGCATGATGGTCTTCATCATCACTGGGCTGGTGATCTTGGCTTATTGTTCTCAGGTAAGCATAGATCTGTATCAGACTCATCAAGAGAAAATGCACTTCCGTTTAGATTTTTTTGAAAGATATTAATACTTTTATTCAGCAAGGATGCATAAAATTTATTAAAAGTAACAGTAAAGACATTTATAATGTTACTAAAGTTGCTTCTAAATGTTCAAATAAATGCTGTTCTTTTTGGCTTTCTATTCATAAAATAATCCTACAAAGTGTATCATGGTTTCCACAAAACTATTAAGCACTGTCAACATTGATAATAAGAATTTTTTCTTGAGCAGCAGATTAGAATTATTTCTGTGATGCTGAAGACTGGAGTAATGATGCTGAAAATTCAGCTCTGTCTTAAAATGCATTAAAATATTAACTGTTTTTTATTAATGTGACTGTTTTTACTGTATTTTTGATTAAATAAATGCAGCTTTGGTGAGCATACGAGATTCCATGAAAATAAAACATTAAAAAAATCTTACCAACCCCAGAATGTTGTGTATATATGTAGTTTTCTAAATAAATGTCACAATGTGTTAAATTATTAAAGGTGCAGTGTGTGATTTTTAGCGGCATCTAGTGGTAAGATTACGAATTGCAACCAACAAAAGTTACGGTGGCCGACAGGAAAATGTCATCGTCTGAGACAGCAGAGAGTAGCCAGTTCAGCAATGAGCGCTGTTTGTTCGCTGTCGGCTACGGTAGAAACATGACGACACAATATGTCGACCTCCATAGAAGGGGGGTAACCGCGGTTATGGAGATATAAATGTCTCATTCTAAGGTAGTAAAAACATAACGGTTCATTATGCAAGGTCTTTATACACCACTGAAAACATAGTTATGAATCTTATATTGCATTTCTGTCAATAGATCCTCAGAAATATTACACAATGCACCTTTAATTACAAAAATCATTAAATCATTCAGTCTTAATTATTAGTTACTTTTTATTGTATTGACAGCCCTAGTTTCTGTAAAAAAAATAAAACTTTTGAATATTAACTTCACAATTGACCCTTTTCGCATTTCCGGTTTCTCAGAAGCAGAAGTCGTCATAGTTGGATTAACTTTTATAGCGGTGAATGAGAGACTACATTAAATATATATTTTTTTGTGTTCCCATTTGCTCAAATAGCAAAAGAAAACCTCTAAAATATTGTTTTCACAACTTTCAAAAAGAGGGAAAAAAGAGAGAGAGAGAGATGGCAGCAGTCAGAAGACAGAAAGATTATATTTTTACAGCCACTCCCAAAGCCGCTGTATTAGAAACCCTTCCACAGCAGCATTTAATAGTTTTTTGTAATTTAATGCAAAGGTAATATAATACAAAGTATAATATTATAAATGTACATTAAAAAAAAAATATATATATATATATAAAAAACTTTGCAGGATTTACGATGCTGATGACCGTAAAAACGCATCTTCACAGACTGTGAAAGGGTCTTAGAATTACAAAGGCTGAGATCCACTGGTTTAGACCCCACATCTTTCTTTTTAGGTAAGCAATGAAACAACGTATCAGGAGGTGATTCGTGCTGTGTGTGGGAAGGTTCTTGGTGTCATATGTGAGCTGGCCATCGCTGTTTACACCTTTGGCACCTGCATAGCCTTCCTTATTATTATTGGAGATCAGTTGGACAAGTGTAAGTATATCACATATACACAGATATGTCAAAATAGTCTGACTAGAGTTGTCTGATTTTCTGTCTTTCTTGCTACAGTGATTGGTGCTATAAATCATGAGTCAGAAACAACGATTATTTCACACTGGTACACAGATCGTAAATTCACCATCACTTTGACCTCCGTGCTGATCATTCTGCCTCTGTCCATACCCAAAGAGATCGGCTTCCAGAAGTATGCCAGGTAGGAATGTCCTTTTTCGTGTTTAACTGTGTAGTTTTGTCAATGCATCGCAGTGTTATATCACAGCTATGATGAGTGCAAATGTATTTCTGTAAACACAATTCCAATTCATTATTTAATCAGTGTTGGGGGTAACGCATTACCAGTAACTTGAGTTATGTAGTCAGATTACTCTTAAGTAACTAGTAACACATTACTTTTAAATTTACAAGTAACGCAAGTTTTCCAATGTATTGACTAACAGCTCTCCTGTCCACATGTTGAGAGAAATCAGGAGTAAGTGCAGAGGCGTTGGGTGTAAACTTGATGGTTATTGTAGTTCTAAACTAAATGTGAGCATGCATTTACTAATCTCACTTGCACAAAAAAAGATTCAGAATTACTCAAAATGAGTAAAATCAGTGAAATGCAAAATCAGTACGACGCAAACCTCCAATAATTAAATGTGTTAAATAAAACAAATATCTTTATACATTCAATCTCACTTTATTGACAAATGTAATTGCTTCTGATCTTCGATGATTCAGTTAAACCATAAGCAAAAAATAAAACTTTTAGATTTTTTGTTTTTATTGCTGAAGTAAGAGTGAAGTAAAAGTAACTTTATTCTTCTGTAATCCAGAACGACAGCACAGATGAAAGGTTTGTTTGAGCTGCGCCCACTATATACACGCGTTAATTTGCATTTCCTTCAGCCTTATTATTTAAATTTTGTTGTGTAAGGGCCTTTACATTTGCCCAAAAATAAAACAAACAAACAAGCCCAGCCCAGGTGAGAAAAAGTAACGCAAAAGTAACGCAATGCATTTCCTTTCTTAAAAAGTAAGTAACGCAATTAGTTCCTTTTTAAGGGAGTAACTCAATATTGCAATGCATTACTTTTCAAAGTAACTTTCCCCAACACTGTTCCTCAGTATTTGCTGTTTAAATCATATATGCATATTTGCACTGATTAATTTGTAGCACCCTGAGTGTTATCGGCACCTGGTATGTGACAATCATAGTCATCATCAAATACATCTGGCCCGACAAAGAGGTTTCTCCAGGAATCATCCCAATCAGGTCAGAAGTACATTTTATATAGTTATTTGAGAGAAACAATACAGAGTAAATTGTGATCACTATTATAATGTGATGTTGGCATTTTTCAGCCCTGCATCCTGGACCGATGTGTTTAATGCCTTGCCTACAATCTGCTTTGGTTTCCAGGTGTGTAAGTAGACTTTACTCTTGTAAACTCTTGTTTACTCTTTTTTTTTTTTTTGTCTCTTGCTAACCAAGGCTGCATTTATTCTTTGATGAATAGAAACCTAAAAAGAACTGAAACTGTATTTATTTGAAATAGAAATCTTATAATGTTTGACTAAATTGTCACATTTGACCAATTTAATGCATCTTTGCAGTATAAAAGTATTTGTTTCTTTCAAAAGATACAGACCCCAAACTTTAAATGGTAGTGTATCTGTCTGAATTCATTCTACTTTTGAAATCTAGCAAATCCTCATTGTCCTCACACTCTTTTTCCCAGTGTCATGTCAGCAGCGTTCCTGTTTTCAACAGCATGAAGAAGCCAGAAATCCGGCCTTGGTGGGCAGTTGTTACAGTCAGCATGATCATCTGCCTCTTTGTGTATACAGGCACGGGTGTGTGAGCTTAAATTTGCCAGCATATTTTAATGATAAAGCAGGAAGAACAAGTGATCTAATATGAGCTGGTTGTATAAGCTTTGGGCTTGTTCTTCTCCACAGGCGTCTGTGGCTTCCTGTCATTTGGCTCAAGCGTGAGCCAGGATGTTTTAATGTCATATCCATCTAATGACGTTGCGGTGGCCATTGCTCGAGCCTTCATCATCATCTGTGTTGTTACCTCATATCCAATTCTGCACTTTTGTGGAAGGTAACAGGCTTTCGTGGTCTATAGATGTGTGTCGATGAAGGATGCATATAGTCAGTCTAAAAGGATATGTGTATTTGTTTGTGCTTTAGGGCAGTGCTGGAAGGTTTGTGGTTGCGTTTTAAAGGAGAGGAGGTGGAGACAGATGTGGTGAAGGAACGGAGACGGAGGATAGTGCAGACACTAATCTGGTTTTGTCTCACACTAATTCTTGCTCTCTTCATTCCCGATATTGGACGAGTCATTTCACTAATTGGTGGTTTGGCTGCGTGCTTCATTTTTGTTTTTCCAGGTATTAAAATTAGAATGATTTCAGACTGTGCTTTTGCTTGTATCTCATTATTTTTTTCATCATTTTCATTCTTCTAATGTTTGTCTATAGGGTTGTGTTTGATTCAGGCAAAGCTTTCAGAGCATGATTTCAGATCAGCCAGGTAACTAATTTATTACTTATTAAAGGGTTAGTTCACCCAAAAATTGTGTCATTACTTACTCACCCTCATGTTGTTCCAAGGCCATAAGACTTTTGTTCATCTTTGAAATAGAAAGGAAGATTTCTTTACTTCAGATGAAGGACCATTTCACCAAAAGTTTGAAGTTTGTAAAAGTAATCCATATAAACTATACGCACACATAGAGCACATCAAATATGGTAAACGGAAGCTCAAACGTACTTACTTTCTTGCTTGACTTTTGAGATTCTGTTTACCATATTTAATGGGCTCTTTGTACTTTGATCAATGAATAAAAGCCTAAATTAAATGTATTTATCATATAAGGCAATCATGTCTTTTAGGAAGACTTAATTAAACTTAATTAAGATTAAACCGCTTGATTTATATGGATTAGTTTTACAGTTTCTTTTTGGTGGAATGAACTTTCAATGGAGGAACAGAAATTAAAAAAAACATCTTCATTTTTGTTTTTTTGTGTTCAAATATGAACAAAAGCCTTATGGGTTTTGGAACAACGTGAGGGTGAGTAAATGATAAGAGTATTTTCATATTTGGGTGAACTAACCCTGTAAACAATATTGCCTAATATATATGCCTAAAGATTTGTGTATTAACCGATAACCTAATTATTTCTCTGTAGTTGGAATGCAATGGTGGCCTATGGAGTCATCATGGTTACAATTGGCGCGTTCATCTTCGGCCAGACCACTACGAATGCTATCTACAAAGATATCATCAACAGCCCATAGGGAGGGGGAATGGGGTTGTTTGACCTCACCAATATTGGGCAATGAACCAATAGAGATTGTTAAAACATGGGAATGAAGACTGTCCAAAAATCATGTCTAACACTGACCTCTATTACATCTTCAGTAGACTGTTTTAAATGTCTCATATTGCAAAGCATGCAGTCCAACAGAAACCTGTACCTCTTGATGTAGTGGATCAACCACCAGCATGCAACATCAACCTCTCTTCTCTGGCTGTTTGTAAATGGAAGACTCACTGGAAAGGAGCTATACTTCTCTAATCTGAATGGATGTGGACATTGTGTTAAATGCTCCTAAGTTAGATCTTCCAAATATAGTCTATTTCTTTTGAAATGTAAATTTGTCCCATTTCCCTTCTTTTTAAGTTTTATATATTTTTTTAAGAAACTGATTTTATGATGGCCTTATATACTTGACATTGCAAATATGGGCAGTGTTCATAATGTTTACCCTTAAAATCTCATTGCAAACTTTGTTTTTCTCGATGACTTGCACTGCCAAACGTAATTCTATAGTTCCAAAAAATCTTGGAAGACTAATAGTGTGTGTCGTGTGTATATATACACCACTTTAGACTGAAAGTGACAATTTAAGATGTTTTTCAGAGTATACTTGAAGAATGGTTTTTATTTTTAATTTGATGCATTGTTGTTGTTTTAGCTAGATTTTCTAAATGCGCTTTTTATGAAATAGTTGTTTTGGCCAAGGATGCAACAATCTCTGGTTTTATAAGTTCACTGATACTTGAATGACTGTAATGAAGACTAAATTATTAACTTGAAAACTTCTGCATTCAATTGCATTAAATTTAGTTTTAGGGTGGAATCATTGGTATTGAAAATGAGCATTCCTCTAGTATATTCCTTTGAACCATTCTCTAAACAGTTAAATTGTGTAAGTCACATTGGTGTGCTGGTTTCTTTTGCACCACATGGTCCAGTTGTCAATTGTGTACGCATATTAGCAAAATTCTTATGTCATATCTCATGGATTTAATCAGTAAACACTAGCATGCATGTTTGCCTTTTCCTCAATCATTTATTATTGTATGTTTACAGTTTCAGTGCAATCACTAAAGGGATGTTCCACATTATACTGCTCTTGTGTTCTTTTTTTCTTCAACTACAAGATGCTGTCATGCATTCAACTAAACAATATAAAATGTAACACTCAGAAATTGTAAATGGTTGGCCAAATCATGAAGGCTCAGTTTAAATTAGTCTATAAGACTAACTCATATCATTTAGGGCAGGAGATGGAGGACGTTTCCAAGTTTCTTCTGCAATGCTTCTACAGGATTAATTCGATTTATTGTGTTTTACGCTTTTTGTACACCTAAAGACTTTGAAAAGATTTAGAAAAGACTTTATACGATTATCAGCTCACATCTAAAGACTTGGGTTCACAGTTTTTAGTCTCAGACTAAAGACTTGCGATAATATCAAACATGTTTGATATGAAAGACTAGAGAAAGACTGGCATAAATCGGGTGGCTGACTGCAGATTATCACCTCACATTTAACGATCGAGACGACGGGAGCGCGCCGAGACTCCAGTAAGATTCCTAAAGACTGCCGGTCTTTAGTCTGGGACTGTGGAAATCCTTTGGTGTACGCCCGGCATTACTGATACACTTTGTGGTGAAAAAAAAAACTCACCCAACTACATAGCTGTAAATTATTTTGTTTGTGTGTCTGTACATAATCACTATCATGCTTGGTCAGTTTGGATTGCTGAATTATAAATATGGTTAAACTATACAACATTCCATTGAAAAAAGAAGTTAAACATAAAACTTTGCTACTGGCAAAATCTGTAATTAATTGATAGATCATTACACTGGAAATGCATAGAAATTTGAAAGGTAAGTATATTCAGCTAAAAAAAGGAAATATAATTCAGATATATAGTTTGGTTACATATTTCTTGGACATTTCAAGTTTTACTTTAATTAAAAAATATGCTGCAATTGTGGAGAATACATCATACTGAAACATGTCCATTTTACTTTGCATATAGGCCTAGTTTGTTGTTTTGGCGAACCGCGAGATAACTGCAATTAAAAGTTCTTTCTATTAAAAGTTAATTCTATTTAATCTCTAATCAATTCTAAAAAAAAAATATTGAAAATTATGTGAAATTTTAGATGTTAAGTAAAAACATGTCACATACTTGTATAATTATTAAATAAACAATACATGTTATGCTTTTATTCAGATCTGACCTTAATTTCTTTGATAATTATTCACATAAAATATATCAGGTTCGGTTAACGAGGGGTATACACATATTTCTACACTCATCTCAAGCATGTGCTTAATAAAATATCAAGTAATGTTAAAAAGCTATTGTTTTTATACATTGCATAAAATTGCTCTAATAGCCTATATTTTTTCTACCTAGCTGATCGAACTGATCAAGCAAAGAAGTAATTCAATTCATTTGTTACGAGGATCCTTGATATAATCTGTTAATAGTCGATAAACTGAGAAAAAAAAGTTTGGAAAAACAGAACAAGGTGATTGCTTACACACACATGTAGACAGTAAAAACCATAGGTCAAAACCAGCTCGGTTGGTTAGGTAAGCGGAAGTACTGCGTCTAGTTGATGTTTGTCAGCATCACCTGACAAATGTAAAAGTCATATGACCGTGAGAGGAAGGGAAACTCAAAGCCCACGGTCAGGCAGCAAAAGGTTGCAGCTCGCAGGAGTCTTCGAGGTCCATGTCCATCAGACTCTTTTTTTACAGTCTATGATCAGACTATGTAAAATGTTTTCTCTCCATGTCTTCCTCTGTCTTCTGTCCTTGTCTGTGCATGTCGTGAGCGGCATGTATGATCCAGACGAGGTGCTGGATCTGCCGGGCATGTCTTTTAAACCCAATTACCGTCAGTGGTCAGGCTATCTAAAGGCTAGTTCGGGCAAGTTTTTGCACTATTGGTGAGTTAAGTCTTTTTGTTTGTTTGTTTTTTCTGAGCGTGAATGTGCAGCATGTTTTGTTTGTGATGAGGATATGTTTAGGTGAATGGCCTTTCCGCCTTCACACCGAATTAAAAATAAAGACGTTTCAAAAAAAAAAAAACATGTTATTCTATATTTTTTGTGTGTTTTTTGTTTGTTTGAAGTAGTTGAAATATATATATTTTGTATTAAAATATTTTGGCGATATCATGGTACATTGAATGGGTTGTGATATAAACTAAGACACAATAATAGTGTACCAAATTCATACCATATCATGTGCATGTCTAGAAAAGCATAGTATTACATTTTGTACATAACTTATAGTATAACAATTTTGGTTTTGAAATCTTAGTGTGAGTACGAGTAACGTTAGTAGCTCTGCAAGCAAGGTTTGAGTCTCCTCAGTAAGGCATAAAATATATGTTTTGTGTATTAATAATGGCATTGATGAGAGTGTGTATATGTTACAGGTTTGTGACGTCTCAGAGGGACCCGCTCAAGGACCCAGTCTTGCTGTGGCTGAATGGAGGTCCGGGCTGCAGCTCTTTGGATGGGTTTCTATCAGAGAATGGACCCTTTCATGTAGGTTGATTACTACTTCCGTTCATTTTAAAAATGACAATTACTCAAGAGGGTTAGTCCTACAGAAAAACGCGATGTTGAGTTCTGAATTGTTCTAAATTGCTTTTCTGTTCAACACAAAACCATAAACATTGTTTCCTCTGTGTGTGTGTGTGTGTGTGTGTGTGTGTGTGTGTGTGTGTGTGTGTGTGTGTGTGTCTATCTATCTGTGGTCCTTAGGTCAATGATAATGGAGCCATTCTTTACGAGAACGAATTCAGCTGGAATAAAATTGCCAATGTGCTGTATCTTGAGTCTCCTGCTGGAGTGGGTTACTCCTACTCAGATGACCAAAAATATCAAACCGATGATGATGAGGTAAGTATGCAAACATTCATAGACATTAATAGCCTTTAAAAACTTCTGAAAGCCTGAATATGTATATTTTCTTTAGGTGGCAGATAACAACTACCTGGCTTTGCAAAGCTTTTTCACCAAGTTCCCGAATTTCACCCAGAATGAATTTTTCATTTTTGGCGAGAGTTATGGAGGCATCTATGCACCCACACTCAGTCTGAGAGTTGCCACTGGAGGCCAGCTTAAAGTGAACTTTAAGGTAAATTAAAATAAGCTTGATTCATTTTTAAAATGTAATTCATTTATGTGCTTGTACTTGAAGACAAATGTCTGTTGAAAGGTTTATTTTTTTATTTCTCATTTATGTACTTTTTTAAATTCTTCGTTTGGTTTCTTTTGCAGGGCTTTGCTGTTGGAAATGGCATTAGTAGTTTTGCACTAAATGATCAATCCCTAATCTACTTTGGTAACTATCATGGCCTGTTTGGAGAACAGTAAGCTAAATCAATTATTCCTACAGTATATGTGGCCACTCATGTGTATTTATATTACAGTAATGACAATGAATATTTTAATTAAAGTGTTGTTGCTTTTTTTCTATGCTTTTTTGCTTGTAGGTTGTGGAAGGATCTGAATGACAACTGCTGTCAAAATGGAGTCTGTAACTTCTACAATAATTCTAAAGAGTCCTGCTCTGACATGGTAACGTGAATACATCCACATGCTCGATGCTTGTTGTACAACCCTGAAATCAAAATGTACAATTCTTGCTTAAATGAAATATTGCATAATATTGTTTTTCATTATAAATGATTTATTCGATTTATTCTGTTAAAAAAAATGCTTGTGCCCTCGTAATTTCAATCAAAATAACTACCACTCCCACTTGCAGCGACTTCTCCTCTGTGGTGTTGTGTTTTTCGGCGTGAGAGCGGGACAACCCGTCACTTACATGAGATCACACCAATAGCAAACCACAATGATCCAATCAATTCCTGATGGACAAAATCAAGTCTACTTTTTTTCTTGTCCGAGAAGCCAGATATACATCACATTAGGGAAGAAAAAACTATCGCAACTTCCTTTTCATGCCGACTTTGTGACTAGTCTTCTGTGTTTTGCAGGTATCGCATGCATTTAAAATAGTCTATAGCTCTGGGTTGAATACATATGCGCTGTATCTTGACTGTGCTGGTGGTGTCACATCTCAGAGAGCCATGAAGCACCTTTTTATAAACTTCAGGAAACATTGGGAAGCTAATCAGGTGAGGCCTGTTTGCTCTACTCATGCAGCCTTCCAACATCTACTTTAATAAACTAGAGAGAACAAAAAGGTGAATTGTGCTCTCGTTTGTATGTTCAGTTAGTTGGAAATACTCCGAGTGTTCAGGGAGTTCCTCCATGCATCAATAGTACCGCTCAGATAAACTGGCTTAACCGAGGAGATGTGAGAAAGGCGCTGCACATTCCTGATGTCCTACCACCATGGGACATCTGCAGGTAAACTGACACCTGTCCTGACTGTGTGTGTGCATAGGATCATGTGTGCAAGCATACAGTGTTTCTCCTTTGTATGCAGTGATGTTGTGGGAAACCAGTATCACACTATTTACGAAACTGTGAAGGACGTCTATTTGAAGCTGCTGGCTTTGGGTCTGAGAGCTTTGGTCTATAATGGAGACACCGATATGGCTTGTAACTTCCTTGGAGACCAGTGGTTTGTTGAGCAGCTTGGACAGAAGGTAAGTTCTTCGAGATGTTCGAAAGAATTTATAGCACCTTCTAGGTTTAATGTTTGGTTTTCTACTTCAAGGCAAGCACACAGTACCGGCACTGGATTTATGATAACCAGATTGCTGGGTTCTACCAGCAATTTGGCAACATCACTTTCCTCACAGTCAAGGTAAGTTTTTTGTTGCTTTTTTCCAAGTTGTAGTAATACTTTACTTTTCCAGCTTCAATAAGATCCATTAATGTGCGACCTCTGTTTGTAATCTTTATAGAGATTCATATGACTGGCTCTAATCAGTTAGACATTCAGTTTAAAAACTAAAAAAAAAAACTGTTATTGTAGTGATATGCCTAAAAATGTAGCTGGTTTCCATTTTATACATTTTCTAATTGGCAATAAATATCATAGGCTGCAAAATATACAATACCTTTAGAAGTTTGGGGTCAGGATGTTTTTTGAAAGAAATGAATACTTTTTCAGAAAGGATGGATTAAATTGATCAAAACTGACATTAAAGACAACTATAATGTCACACAAGGTTTCCGTTTTAAATAAATGGCACTCTTTCAAACTTTCTATTCATTAAAGAATACAGAAAAAAATGTATCACTGTTTTTACAGAAATATTAAGACAAAACAGTTTAAAACATTTATCACATAGCCGTGCATCTTGAAAAAAACGATATGCATGTATTAAGTCTAATTCACTAATCAAAATAACAAAAGCAGTCAAATGTCAAAAGATTCTGTTTTAATTACAAAATAAGTATCATTTAATTTACAATCTGCAAAGGAGGACTTCATGTAAAACATGAGTTTATAAAAAAAAAATAAAGCCTGTAATTTTCTGTCGCTGGTTGAGTGCAGTAAAATGCACAGATGTACAAAAGCAGAAAACATCTTGGTCATGTTCTTCTGTCACTTGAAATCAGGATTAGGCGTAACATTATGTCATACTAGTGAAAATCTGCTGAGAATTGATTAAATAGTTCTAACCTGGCTCAGAGGAAGATGGGAATCATGTCTTTAAGGTGTAATTTTATATATTAATACATTTTATATAATATTAATTAAGGGGTAATGCAAGACTTATTCACCTTACAAATGGTTGTTGAAAGCAAAAATGCTATGAAATTCAAAACAGATGCTATTTTTTTTGGTAAGAAAGAAGTATCGGATTTCATTCAGCAAATAAGGTTTTGTGGTGTAATAATAGTATATGTTTCTTGAGCACCAAATCAGCATATTAGAATGATTTCTGAAGGATCGTGTGACTCTGAAGACTGTAATGATGCTGAGAGTGTGTGAGTGTGAGTGAGTGAGAGAAATCATTCTTATCAAACCTTTTGTGACATACAACTCTGCTCTTCCAGGGTGCAGGTCACATGGTTCCTCAGTGGGCTCCTGGTCCATCTCTAAAAATGCTACAGAGTTTCCTGTCCAATAAGCCTTACTGAACTTCCTACAGACCATATCCTGTCTTAAAGCACCAAATCAGATTTTCAGAGGTTGTCCTGGATTGATTTAAAGAAAGTGTGAAATTTGACATGAAGCTGTAAGACAGTTTTCTCAGGGACTGCTGTGTGTATTTGCATATGTTTGGGAATTTAGTTAAATGGTTTTTATTTTGTTATTTGTATGAATCTTTTTTATGCCTTTTTCACGGGGGGTGGTTCTCATAGTGATATTTCTAAAAACATGAACTTTTAAAAATCACATAATCACTGTAATGTAAACACGAGATCTTCTTAAAACAGTATTGATGGATATCACATAGTTTTAAAATGCTCAAATTATGTCTTTGCATTATTGGTTTGTTTTATGACAAGACTCTGTTTTGTAAGTTGTTGAATAAAGTATACTTACAAAAAAATTAGTCTTTATTTTGTTTATACCCTTGAGACAATAAAACTGCCAGGTAAAAAAAAAAACTGACAGCAAAATTATACTCATAATTAATATGCATCTATGGTTATAAATGGTTTACAAACCCATCTGATTCTCAAATCATCTAAGAGTTGTTATATGGATGAGCATATAATGCTATATTTGACAAAAGATGTGGTACAGTATGGAAATTCAACCTAAAAATAAGTTTCAAATTTTCAAGTTTTCCACATGGAACTAGAAATATAAACTGGAAAATAATAAAACCCTTTTGTAGTGTTATGTGTCTGCACTCCTCAAAACATTGTACCTGCTAACGATTTGACTAATGTAGGGGTGTAATGATACCAACATGTCATGATTCGATACATATCTCAATACTCAACTGACGATACTATATTATTGCGATACTCCAAGACATGATAAAAGGTTAACAAAAAATGTACTGTTGATTAAAATGCTTAATTGGTTTTTACATTGTGGGTGTAAATGAATAGGCTTGGACTTGGTGCTGATAACCCAATGCACGGGAGAATAGTGACACCAGAATAAAAATATTTATGATTCTGAAGCTGAAAATACAGAATTATTTTAGATGAATACGTATGCTTGCACTGTCACTAGATATATTTAAAATAATCTTGGCCACTTTTTTTCTGGCAACATAAGACATTTGGCATCATTAGGACTAACAAATATTCCCCCATTGCATTATACATTATATTCAACATTATATATAGTAGTTTAATGTCTGACACTGAAACTCTGTAAACTTGAATTTGTTTTCACACAGTAATTTTCATTTTGGGTTAATTATACACAATACATATTGTCACTATTCATGATACATATTGATGCATTTAAGTATTGCGATATATTGTGACACAATATATTGTTACACCCCTAGACTGATGATATGGTAACTTTTTAACCACAACAGAGAAGTGAAAAAAAAACTGATTTAAGTCATTTTCCTGTTGTGTGCTGGGCTGAAAATGGAGGCATAGGAGGACAGAGTCCAGGGAGTGGATTTCGAGGGTGGTCTGCGTTCCAGTTCAGAGTGTAATGTTGTTATAGATTATAGAAATTGTTATATTTAAATACAGTACATCTGAAATGTCATTGAAAGCATGGTCCCTCTAGTAAATCACTGTCAAAACACCCCTGGTTGTGTGTAAAAACCTAAATGAGTGTAGGCTATGGACATTATGTATGGGGTAGAGTTTATAGAGAGTGAATAGAAATTATTTGTGGTGCTGGATATGGCAATAGAGGAGCCAATGGGGAACAGTAATCAGTTATAAGTTAATAATGTACAGTAGGGGGCGGTACATGCCATTTTCACTTGGTCGTATTCACCCAAGACAGACGAAGGAGAAAGGCATAAAATCAGTCTTGCGCACGTGGTTGGCGGAACCAGGCAGGCACACGTGTAGAGATGTAGCCATGGAGGAGGTTTATAATGAGGTAAAGAGTGTATTGTTGTCGGTTTGGCAAATAGTTACTTTACTAATCGGTATCGATTGTAGCGATACTGCTATCTAATTCTGTTGTTAAAGTGCACCGTATTTAAGCTTCCGTGTCTGTGTGTGACTGTTGGAGCTACGCTGCGGTGCAACAGTATCTCTCTTTCTCTATCGTTTGGGCTTTATCTTACTGCTGGTTCTGCCCTTGTGAAAAGAGAAACAAAATATTGTATGTTCTGAATATTAGCTTGAGATATAAGCTTTTGTGTTGCTTAAACTTTTTACTCATCTGTTGTTTAAATTCTTTTCATGTTGAACAGCAGCTGGAAGATGGACAAGAAGAGGAACCGTGCCATTTTTGTTTTGTGATAAATTATATTTTAATTTGTATATTTTTACAATATAAATCATAGTCCCAACATTCAATTCTTTTGTAGTCTGACTGTATCATGTTCAGTCCGTATGAAGCCACGCTTTCAAGCAACACAATATTATAATTCTTTTTTTTTTTTTTTAATGGTAGGCCTATTAAAATGTATTTTAAAAACAAAATAAAAAAATATTAAAACGCTACCACTGGAAGTGTCATGATTGCACATTGGAATAGTTGAGAAGAATTGTTAAAAGATAAATGCAATAAAGCTGCCGAGTGATGAAAGTTTCATTAACACATTTAATTCATTTAAGAGACTGGGGCTAACTTGGTTGTCACAAGAGCTACAGTCTCAGTAACTAGTTTTCCCTGGCAGTGATTTTGTATGTTAGTTTTAAATGCCATTAAAATATTTACCCAATGCCTACAGCAAAAATAAATTAAGCAAATACGATAAAAACATTGAATTTAACATCTCCGGGCAAAGGTATTTTTCATATACGTCAGTGCAAATTGTCACGTGCTTTATATGTTGTAATTTTATAGTTTAGTAACCTACAATATTTGTTGGTTTAATGTCTTTTGCGTTTAAATTTTGCTGAAAAGCTGGTACCATTGTGATAGTATAGTGTGATGTGATAATCCCACTACTGGGGCGTGTATTCACTGAAGGGCAACATGGTCAATGAACAGTTTCACAAGTCTCAGGTGTACGTAGTTGTACAGTCAGACGGTAAGGTTTCACGGACTGTGTCGCACCATATATATATTTGAAGTCCGGCTCTCCTGCGTCCTTCGGCCAGATCAGACGGAATTGTCGCAGCACCGTGACCAGGATGAGAAAGAGCTCCATGCGAGCTAGATTTTCTCCTAAACACACACGAGATCCTAGGAAATAGAAAAGTGAATGTACATGATACAAACACACAGTTTATTTATATTCTACTACACAAATGTGCTTTCTATTTGATCAATGTATTGTTTTGATCATACCAATGACCCTGTCTGTATAGTGTGTAATTAAACAGCTCAGGGACACCCCTGTCTGGATTACATACAGTACATAAGCTAAATGAGTCTAGGTTAAAATACCTCTTTACATTGTCTAATAAAACATGCATACCAGCAGAAAAAGGCATGAATGCATCAGGCTTCACAAATTCCCCCTTTTCATTCAAGAAGTTTTGAGGGTTGAATTCATGTGGAAATTTCCACTGACTCTCCTCTCTGAGAGCAGATGACAGATATGGGATGATAATTGTCCCCTGTAAGAGCAGATGTGTTTAACAAGATTTAGCAAACCTCCCTTTTATAGTGAAGATGCTGTTTAGGAGTTGCAGTAATAACAGTTTGGGTGATGGATTGTTTTGATAAGATTAAATAAGGCACAGATGTTTAGTTAGTCTTTCTTTTATGCCAGTATTATGTGCTATAGTAACACTAGACCTTTGATGTAAAGAAACATTTGATGCCACACAGTATTAATAATAAATGCCACCTTTGGGATGCTGTAGCCCTGGAGTTGAGTGTCGGTTCTGGCGGTGTGAAACATACTGAGAGGAACAATGTCACCAACTCGCTGACCCTCATGAATCACTGCTTGAACGAAAGGCATGGCGTTTCTGTCCTCATATGTGACATGTTCACGAGCACCAAGGACTTCATCAATCTCCCGCTGACATTGCTCTGAAGATGTATAAATAGATATTAAAACAAAGACACAAATAGACATTGAAAGACTATGAATGCTACAAAAAAATCACAAAAATAAAATGTATTATATCATTCCAGAAACTTTTTTTGCTGCATATTATTCCTTAATGCAAAATCCATAAAGAAATCTGTAACCCAGCCCACTTCATATTTAGAAACAGAAATTTGCAATAAAACACACACAGACAGACATCTTATCTTAATGGTTTTTATACTGTACAAACCGTATATTCCATCCCATTACTCTAATACTAATAGCCTACCACTAAACCCCATCACAGAAAACGTTATGCATTTTTACATTAAAAAAAACATAATTTACCACACACACACACACAAGTTTTTAACATAAAAACTCTCAATTAGACACATCTTATCCGCATTCCTTACCCTGAATATGAGTGTGCGTCATCAAATAGAGTGTTAAAGTTCGGAGTGTGTTAGAGGTTGTGTCAGTTCCAGCCACAAACAGGTCAAACAGCAAAGTGACCATTTGTGAGTCTTTAAAGGTGGTGCGTTGATCTGCTCTCTGAAAATAAAATGATCTACTCACAAACCATTTTAAATCAAAGATTATTAAACTCATATGCTGCTGAAAAAACTCAATAAAATACATACACACACAAACCTTTGCAAGTATCTTACCTTCTCCATCTCCTCCAAGTAACAGTCAATCACGTCTCTTGGCTCCCCGGTCACATGTGACTTCCTGTGCTCATCCACAACTTTAAGAATATGTTTTCTGATCGTCTCAAAATAGTGAAAAGCTTTCCAGAATGGTAGTGGAAAAATCCTTAACACTGGGGCTATTTCATAGAGCTGCAATTCAGAATAAAAAATAAAATATATATATATATATATATATATATATATATATATATATATGCCAAGTCACCTTTATTTATATGACGCTTTATACAAAAAAAGATTGTTTCAAAGCAGCTTTACAGTGATAAACAGGAAAATGATCATTAAAAAGACAAATCTGTGAATTAAAATGTACAAAATGTCTGTCTGTCTTTCCACTTGTGTACAATCTATGTACAATGTACAATTTATTTTAGTTGTGGCTATTTACACTAAGTGTAAACAAAGACTATAAATAGCAGTAGAGAATAAATAGCAGCTTGCTTACACAAAGTGTAAATATAAGTAATATGCCTATTGCCTATATCTGTCAAATGAGGGGCGGAGTTTGTGAAAATAGTCTTTAAATGCAAGGTTGGCTATTTGCATGTAATTAGATGCTGCCTTTATTTTTCTTCATTGTATTTACCATTGCCCATGGTCCAATGACAATCTTTGTAAGTTTTTCCATAGTTGTGATCAATGTCTCGAAATACTCATCCTGATAATTGAAACGTGACCCAAAAATGATTGAGGCAATGATGTTTGAAGCAGCTCGGTGGTACAGATGTTGAGGATCAATTGACTTTCCTTGTAGAGTTGTAGAGATATAAAGACAAGAAATGTTTTCCATTCATGAATTTGAATGTTCTTTGGCAATTTTGAGATTTTAAAAATGTCTATATTCAAATATTAGGACACTGAACATGTGATTAAATGTGTTACGTTAATATAGAGATTAAAGGTGACAGGTGAGGAGGCCGTATACCAGCAGATTCCTCCAGTTGTGCGCAGATATATTTGACTTCTTCCAGAATCCTCTGCTCCATACTTCTCTTTCCAAGGCCAAAGTTCCTCAGAGTGGTCAGAGCAAAGCGCCGATGTTCCCGCCAGCTGTCTCCATAATCTGCCATGATCACCCCTACACACACAAAATGATCAGGGAACACTCTAAGCCCAGCAGGGAGACTTTTGAAGTGCAATCCACTTGTCTGTGTTATGTGAGTGGTATGATTTGCTGCTTGAGTACTCTAGTATTTTGTGTATGCTGCATTACCTTTGCCCCTTGTTACATGACTGACCATCATGTTCTCTGATCTACCAGCAAACTCCACCGCTTTTGTGATCAGTGCCTCCCTTATTATTTTCTGTCCTGTCAACACCACTGCTGGCTGTCTACCAATGTTCAGTGCGTAGATTGATCCATAGCACTGAGCAAACTGTACAAAAACATTCAAGTTGAAGACCGCAAACTAAGAGCAGAATGTTATTGCTGTGTCATGCTGTATGAATGAAGTTTGATTTCTTTTCATAACTTTTCATAAGGGTACACTTACAGGAAAACAATATGCTTAAAACGGAGAAGTTTTTCCTTTGAGTTTTCCGCTACCATTGGCAAAACGATCCCTATTCACACGGATGTGTGAAACGCTGCTGCCAGGCCATTCATTTTTTTGTGATTCTTTTTTTGATTGAATGCCAGTCACATACAAATAGGCTAATAAACATGACAATAATCCAATATATAAGATAGTGTAAAAATATTAATTAAAGCTGCAGTCCGTAGTTTTTCCTCTGTGTCACCATCTCTGTTCGAAATCTGCAATTGCAGTTATTCGCGGAATTACCAACTTTACGTGGGTGGCGCCTTGGCACGGCACAGCGCGGATGAATACAATGTTTTGAGGAGAATGTGCGGCTGTCAGTCACAGCACCGGTGTTGATACTGTCATTCAGAAACACAGATTATAAGTATGACCAACATAAGAATTTTCACCAGAAAATGACATCTGAACAAGTAACATCCACTTTTGTTCTGACCAACTAAGGGGAAAAAAAGCATTGCAGTAAATCGTTCTGATTAAATCTAACGATTGCTTATCATATCACATCAAACAGTGCAAATTATACTTTATTCTCTTTATACTCAAATTGTTAATGTTAACAACATACGTATTGCGTGACTACATGATGCCCTTCTGATATTATCCTTGTTTTCGCATGGGCCCGGTTGCAGTGTCTTTTTTTCTCTAGCCACTCCGAAGTCTGAACAAAGTCTTTTGCATTTTACAATGGGTGAATCTCCAGTTGTCACTTGTGATTGTTATTTGAACCTTTCTGGATCCGCGATCAAATTAATAAGTTTACTTACATCAAGTGCTGTGAGAAAAGGCTATAAATCTCCACCTCCAACATCTTCACACGCAATATAGCCTACTAGCCGAGACACCTTCTGTATGTGTACAGATGTGACGTAATGATGCAAAGACATGCTCGAATTTCCAGCGGAAATCCACCAATACTACTGGAATTAAAAACATTATTACAAGCTTACCGTTTTGAATCGAGCTAAGGCAAGCAGATAGTTTTGAACACTGGCTGGTTATGTACTTGCTCAAAAATTTATTTGGGATCATTTTTAACCCAAAACAGTTACTGAATGCAGCTTTAAATATAGACTAGGCCTACAACAAATAGGAAAAGAAAATATACAGTGTAATTTATAAAATAATAATAATTATATAATAATAATAAGTAAAAAGAAATAAAATAATATAAAGCCAGGCCTTGTGCATAGTTGTCTTCAGAGTTTTGCATTTTGTTTTTTACATGGAGACCATTTTCAAAAACTTGCACTTTGAAAACCGTTTTCAAAAGTTTGCGTTTTCAGGCTCCCTAAATGCCATTGTCGTGTAAACTAACGGCCAAACCGCATAAATAGTTTTAAGTTTTTAGTTGAAAACGGTGTCGTGTACTAAACTAAAAACTGAATAATTTGTGTGCGTTTATTGAACGACAAAGGCGTTTTGGGTGCCTGAAAACGTGAGCTTTTGAAAACGGGTTTCAACATACAAGTTTTGAATACGGTCTCGTGTAAACAGCAAATACGCTCTCTGAAGACGATGACATCATGCACATGCGTATTATGTGTTCAGTCTTCAGTGTTTCATCACCATCTAATGGCTTGGCAGCAGAATGCTGTATTCCGTTTTTTTGACGTTTTCGCGGATCCGTGTGAATAGGGATCGTTAACGACGATCGTTAACGTTTTGACGATGGTGTCTGTACCGGAAAACCCAAAGGAAAAACTTCTCCGTTTTAAGCGTATCGTTGTCGTGTAAACGTACCCTTAGTTTGATGTAGCCTATTTATTATTTTTAATGCAGCAGTCTCCTGTTTGAGACTGATGTGCTTACCTTGTCAAAGTCCTTTAATGGGTTTATGTGGTCAAATTGTAGCAAATTTCCAAAAAATGGAACAGGTGTGGGTCCAGGGGGGAAGTTTTTAGGTCGCCGAATTCTGAACTTTAAGAAGAGAAGAAGGACTCCGAGACACAACAGAACCAGTGCGGTCAACATGGTTACTGATCTACTGGACAGCCCGTCTGAAACCTGCTATTTAATGCAAATAGAGAACTGATACGCATGCACACAAAACTACTTCTTTCAATTCTGCTGAACTCAACTTTGTTGAACTGGAGTCGGGAAACATAGACTATATAGGTGAAAAGTTAAACTATGATATGAGTGGAGAAGTAATATCCCACCAGAGGTCAATGTCACTATGTACTTTTGATAAAGTTGCTCCTGAAGGTCCAATAAATATGCCCTATAACATTGTCCAAGTTTGTGAAGCCTTAACCAGTTCTTTTTTAGGCTTTGATAGCCAAAATATTCAAGTGACCAAACCCAAGGTGAATTTTTAATTTAGTGTAGCTTCTTAAAAATGTATGAAGAAAATATGTTTGTTTTGTGTATTAATAGGTGGTGCATAAAGTCTATGATCACATGTGCTCTTCGATATGAACAACAGAGCTTAAGCTGGATTGTCTTTCTGTAGCCAACTAAAAATTAAATTATGCTTATTTATTAATGCTTATTTCACTCCTCCCCTTTACTGCAGCTGCCTACTCTCACCTAAATTTCCTTAGTACCCCAGTCTGGACGATGGGGCGGGGCGACACATTTAAGCGGGGCAACACGTGTCGCTCCACCCACCCCCAAATTAATTGGTTTATAATACAGCAATCTCATTGGTTGTAGACGATTCAGGTCTGAGAATGCGCATTCCTTTATGTAGCCACGTTTTTGACAATGATTTGGCCGTATTAAAGAAATATTAAATGCTAACTTTGATCGTATCTTATTATAGGTTTACCATCGTAAATTTAGTACCGATGTATTGGCTATTGTTTTATTGTACTTAAGACAGAATAGATGAAGTATTACGGCCAAACAGAGTAGAAGATAACTCATAAACTCATACATAAGGAATGTGCATGCTCATGCCTCAAGTCTATGCCATTAAAGGGTTAGTTCACCCAAAAATTAAAATTCTGTCAGTATTTACTCACCCTCATGTTGTTCCAACCTCCTAAGACCTTCGTTCATCTTCGGAACACGAATTAAGATATTTTTGATGAAATCTGAGAGCTGGATCACTCCTCCATTGGCTTCTAAGGGATTGAAACTTGCCATCCCCGAAAAGTCATTAAAGACATCGTTAAAATAGTCAAAGTGATTATTGTGGCTCAATCTTAAGTTTATCAGGCGACGAGAATACTTTTTGTGCGCAAAAACAAACAAAAATAACGACTTTATTTCAACTATTCATTTCCTTCTCTGTTGGCCTCTAGTCAGTTAACTTAGTATGATTAGTACTCAGGCTCACTATTGGCCGACGCTGGTCATGTGGGTGATGCGTTTGACGTACAACAACAGAAGAACTGCGCTATATCACTAGTGAAATGACTCGAGGCCTAGAGAGAAGGAAATGAATAGTTGAAATAAAGTCATTATTTTTGGGGGTTTTTGCATACAAAAAGTATTCTCGTCGTTTGATAAACTTAAGATTGAGCCACTGTAGTCACTTGGACTATTTTAACGATGTCTTTAATGACTTTTCGGGGCTGGCAAGTTTCATTCCCTGAAGAAGCCTATGGACTAGTATGGAGGAGTGATCCAGCTCTTACGGGGTTGGAACAACATGAGGGTGAGTAAATACTGACAGAATTTTCATTTTTGGGTGAACTAACCCTTCAAGATTGCTGTATTATAAACCAATAAAATAAAAGTGTCGCCCCGCCCTAATGTGTCGCCCCGCCCCAATCGTCCAGACTGCACTATGGGATTACTCAAATTTCAGGCGAGACAAGGCGCATCTCAAACAAGCACGTGGTGGCGTAAAACCCAGGGAGCCCAATTCACATATTATCTGTCCAAATAGTATTCGAAAATAGAATTAGTAGCTACATCCCAAACCGTAGTATGTACCAAAGAAACCAGGATGGTATACTATTTCCGGTCAGAATCCGAAGTGCAGATCGATGCGCACATGGATGCGCACTCTAACAGCCTGGACAAGTGCTGCGTCCCAATTCGCATACTATCCGTCCTAAATAGTATTCGAAAATAGAACTAGTACGTCCCAAATCGTAGTATGTTGAAATGAGTGTTCCAAAGAGACCCGGATGGTCTACTATATCCGGTCAGAATCCGAAGTGCAGATCGATGCATACTCTAACGGCTGATATTGCCCCCATCGCGCGTTGGACGAGGATTCGGTTAGAACAACAAACACGAGTGAAAAGTGTTAATAAACTACAGACATGGAGGACGCGCGAGTCCGGCGGTTCTGTAGAGAGGTTTAGATAAAGGGGTTTAAGTGATTAAGTATCAGTATCTAACCTGACGAAAATGTATTTATTCAATGTTGGCTACGTTATATTGCATCTGCAGCAGCATTGTGGACTTTTATAAAGATATGTTTAGCCATTAAATTTCAAATGCATCATTACATTCAAATTGCACATGAGGAGAGTGAGAGTCTCCGAATGAAAGACCCACAACTGGCAGATGAACGAGCAACTACATTTCTCTCCGAAACGGTAAGAAATTATATTAGATTGAATGGAGGATTTTAACTGTGACGAGATGATTGACAGGGCAGTTTACGGTGATGCACACGTGACAGAGCTGTCCCTTAAAGATGCCAAAGTAGTATGTCCCAAGGCTTTTGCTACACACTCAAAAGTATGTACTTTTTCTTCACAAAAAGAGTGCATACTTTTAGGGCGCAGTATAAGTAGTCGAATTGGGACGCAGCAAAGGATTCGGTTAGAACTACAAACACGAGTGAAAAGTGTTAAAAAACTACAGACATGGAGGACGCGCGTGTCCGCTGGTTATGTAGAGAGGTTTAGGTAAAGGGGTTGTGAAAATTTATTTATTCAATGTTGTCTACATTATATTGCATCTGCAGCAGCATTGTGAACTTTTGTAAAGATACGTTTAGCCATTAACTATGTATGAAATACATAGTTTAGCCATTAACCTAAATGTATGAAATACATAGTTTAGCCATTAGCCATGCATACTTATATTCAAATTGCAAACACATGAGGAGTCTCCGCATGAAAGACCCACGAATGGCAGATGCTACTACATTTCTCTCCGAAACGCTTGGAAATTAAATTGGATTGAATGGAGGATTTTACCACGTACAGTGGCAGGATGAACGCAACAGATCTGTCCGTTAAAGATGACGAAGTAGTATGTCCCAAAAGCTTACCTACTCTTTTGCTACACACCCAAAAGTATGTACTTTTTCTTCACAAAAAGAGTACATACTTTTAGGGCGTAGTACAAGTAGGCGAATTGGGACGCAGCACAGTCTATGCGCAGCACCAGTTTATTGCATCTGTGACGCATTTTCCAAGCGCCGGAAACGCTCTCGCGAACGCTGATGTGTTATTTTGCAGTATGGTAGTCTTTTACTGTCTATGTATGGTACTAGTGTAATTCTGAAGACTATTCCTTAAAAAGAAGAAACCGTTAGTTTTTTAGATGCCTAAAGGGGAAGGCGTCATCACCGGGTGAATAAAACAAAAAGGCACACGAGAAGAACTCAGGGAAGATGCCGGTATGAGTCAAGCTTAACAACTAAGTTAGCTATTCAAGAAGAAACATGATTAATAACTGTGTCATAAGTTTATTCATATGATAATTGTAATTTTTTACTGGCGAGATTGAACTGTTCTGTGTGTCAGCCCTGTCCTGTAAAGTAATATATTTCTCGTTAGCCGAAAGGTAAAGTTGGAACCAAAGGCAAAAAAAAAATCTATGAGGAAAACCAGGATACTCTAAGGTTCTATGGCAGAATCATCCTGGGAGCAAACGTAAGGCATGCATCTGAGTTTCAGTGTGCATGCGTATATATCTATATGTTGAAAAGCAGACATTTGATTTTGATTTTTTTTTCAGGCTATTTATGCAGCAGTCAATTTCTTGCTCTTTTACAACTCATCTACATTTTGGACATGGGTAAGTCACATTATGATGTGCGTATTTTGTGTGGTTTTGGTCAGTGATGTAAATGAGCAAATCTAGATTGTTGTATGTATGCATATCTTACTTTTTTTTACAGTCTATGGTATAAACACGTGTCAAATTAAAATAGTGGTTTTAGACCAGTGGTTTTCAATCTTTTTGTTGCCACGGACACCCAAATTATAATAAATTCTCATCCTCATGTGAGGAGCCTCACCCTAAAATTTATAAGGTAGGCAGCTATATATATTTTCATGTATAAAGACCCAATTTATACTGTGAAAAAATATTATGTGTAAAATATTTTAGTTTGTTTTTGTTACATTGTTAAATTTTACATACTCACTGTAGTATTGTACTGTTAGATGTATTATTTACTTATTTTTTAAATTCAAATCTTACTTTATTTTGCAATGTTTAAACTTCTTTTCTCTACGCTTTTCCACGGACCAGTTTCAAAAACCCTGATACAGTGGCGCTCAGAATTAATGGCACCCCTGGTAAATATGATCCAAAATGGCTGTAAAAAATAAATCTGCATTGTTTATCCTTTTGATCTTTCATTAAAAAAAATCGCAAAAATCTAACTTTTCATTGCCGGTAAAAGAATTGAAAGTGGGGGTAAATCACATTATGAAATAAATGCTTTTCTCCAAAACACGCTGGCCATAATTATTGGCTCCCTGTTATTAAATACTTTTTGCAACCTCCTTTTGCCAAGATAACAGCTCTGAGTCTTCTCCTATAATGCCTGATGAGTTTGGAGAACAACTGACAAGAGATCAGAGATCATTCCTCCATACAGAATCTCTCCAGATCCTGCAGATTCCCAGATCCATGTTGGTGCTTCTCCTCTGCAGTTCAGCCCACTCATCTTCTATAGGGGACCGGTCAGGGAACTGGGGCAGCTATGGCAAAAGCTTCATTATATGCTCCGTTATCCATTTTTGTATCGATTTTGATGTTTGTTTTAGACCGTTCTCTTGATGGAAGATCCAACCACGGCCCATTATAAGATTTGTAGCAGAAGCAGTTAGATTTGATTTTTTTATCTGTTGGTATTTGCTAGAATCCATAATACCATGTATCTGAACAAGATGTCCAGGACCTCTTGCAAAAACCAGGCATGGGGTACTTTGTATCCCTGTTTGCACAAAACACACCTGGTGGGTTTGCTGTCAAAAAAAACTTTTTTTTTTTCATCTGACCATAGAATCCAGTCCCTTTTGAAGTTCCAGTCATGTCTGACAACTGCATATGCTGGAGTTTGTTTTTAGAGGAGCGAGGAGGATTTTTCTTGAAACCCTCCCAAACAACGTGTGATGATGTAGGGGTTGTTTTATGTATATTTTTTAGACTTTCTGACCCCCAAGACTCAAGTAATCTCTGCAATTCTCCATCTGTGATCCTTGGAGAGTCTTTGGCCACTCAAAAATCTCCTCTTCACCATGCATTAAGACAATATAGACACGCGTCCTCTTCCTGGCAGATTCGTAACATCTTTAGTTGATTGGAACATCTTAATTATTGCCCTGATGGTCAAAATGGGGATTTTCAATTCTTTAGCTATTTTCTTACAGCCACTTACTATTTTGTAAAGCTCAACAATCTTTTGATGCACATCAGAACTATATTTTTTGGTTTTACTCATTGTGATGGATGATTAAAGGGTTAGTTCACCCAAAAATGAAAATTCTGTCAGTATTTACTCACCCTCATGTTGTTCCAACCTCTTAAGACCTTCGTTCATCTTCGGAACACGAATTAAGATATTTTTGATGAAATCTGAGAGCTGGATCACTCCTCCATAGGCTTCCTCGAGTCATTTCACTAGTGATATAGCGCAGTTCTTCTGTTGTTGTACGTCACACGCATCACACACATGACCAGCGTCGGCCAATAGTGAGCCTACGTGTGACGCAGCTCTACGCAATCACACTAAGTTAACTTAGTTAACTTAGTTAAAAAACTATCCCTTTAAGGCAGAGGTCTTCAATCCTGCTCCTGGAGGGCCGCTGTCCTGCAGAGTTTAGTTCCAACCCTAATCAAACACACCCGAATCGGCTCATCAAGCTCTTCAGGATCGCTTGAATATACAAAGGCAGGTGTGCTGAAGCAGGTTGGAACTAAACTCTGCAGGGCAGTGGCCCTCCAGGAGCAGGGTTGATGACCTCTGCTTTAAGGGAATTTGGCCTTTGTGTTTCCTCATATTTAAACTCCTGTGAAAGAAGTCATGGCTGGACAATTTCATGTTCCTAGTCACCCTGGTGTGCTTAAAAAAAAAAGGTAAATATTAATGAGAATATACTACTTTATACTTTATACTACTGAGATATTTTACTTGTAAAAAATTCTAGGGGTGCCAATAATTGTGACCATTGTGTTTTGTAGAAAAACATTTATTTCATAATGTGACCCCGCCCCCCCACACACACTTTCAATTATTTTACTTCATTGAAAGGTTAGATTGTTGCAATTTTTTTTAAATGAAAGATCAAAAGGATAAACAATGCAGATACATTTTTTACAAGCATTTTTGATCATATTTACCAGGCTTGCCATTAATTCTGAGCACCACTGTATAGACCATAATATCCATCTCTCCATATTTGCTTAGGCTTTAGATCACTGTATGTGTGGTTTTTAGTCAACTGTGAGATAAGGAACTGTTGGCAGTTTCTTGGTAAAAGTTAAATGTTATTCACTCAACTCCTCTTCCAGTCTAGTGCTGAATCCCTCTTTTGTCTCTTTTGTACCAGTTCTCGCTACTGTTTGCAGTGGCGGTCTACTTTGGCAGCTACAGATCAATGTCAGCAATGGCTAAATCTGCATTTGCTGAAGATGGTAGTTTACTAGATGGAGGGATTGACCTTAATATGGAACAGGGCATGGCTGAGTGAGTTGGATGTTTTATCTGTATATTTATATCCCCATTAAATGTGTATTTTCAGTTGGTGATAAATTTTCCTGATGGTAATATACATAAGTGACCTTTTTTCTAATATTGACATGCAGACACCTGAAGGATGTGATTATCCTTACTGCCATTGTTCAGGTCCTCAGTACTCTGTCATCCTACTTCTGGTACTTCTGGCTTTTGGTGAGACTGCGGAATTGCTCTGATGGTAACATCATGGAGGTTTCTCTATTCGAGTTTTACTATAAATGTATTATTTGCTCTCTCTTTACACCAGGCACCTGCAAGGGCTTTGCATTTATTGTGGGCAAACTTCCTGGGCCCCTGGTTTTCTGCCGATTCACAGGCACCCCCTGAAGAGAACGAGAAGAATGACAAGAAACAGAGACGACAGGAAAGACGACAGATGAAGAGATTCTAGATTCTGTTTAAAATGTTTTTTTTACATTAATTGTACAATTACACAGAACATGCAATCTAAATTATTCTGAGATATTCAATATGGCAGGTTAGTCCAAACAATAGATTGGGCACTGTAAAGTGTCTTCAACCTTTTTTCCCCCTCACTTGTCATCAAATGCTCCGTCCTTTTCAGCCCTCTCGATCCTTTTTCTTTCTTAATGTCTGTCTTAAAATCTCTAGCTCAGGTGCAGCAAAGTCATAAATCTGCCTCTTTTTTTTTTTTTTGCAATGAGTTAAATGCACACAAAATGCCTTTGCTTACCATAGTGAGCTTTCATATCATCAGTTTGAGTTGTTAATGAGGACCTCTCAAAAGGTGCAGCTACATGACCCCTTGCCCTCAGCAATTTAGACCTGAGGCTGTATGAACCTCACCAACCACATGAAATTTCATAGCACTCGAGTTCAAACTCTTAAAATTCCCTCTTTATTCTGTTTAGAAAATCATGTGCTGATGCTGTATCAAAGATCAAGTCTTTGAGATGTGATGTTCTGCTGAAGTTACAGGTGCAGCCTTGTCCTGCTTTGAGGGATTGCAAGATAAGACATTTACCTTGTGTGGCAACAAAGGACTGTCTGGTTTACACATTTTTAACTGTTCAAATTAAATTATACTGTTTGTATAAAGTTGGATGGGTTAGTATGTATGTATATATATATATATATATATAATATACATGATGTCACAGTATTGACTGGCCCGCAACTTCAATTTAACAGTTCAATGGACTGAAGCAATGAGCAGAAGAACATACAGACTGTGTCTTGACAACCTTGTAAAAAATAAGTTGCTTCAGGTGAAATTTATGAATACCCAATGATTATAAATAAACTCTTATAAAATGATGATGAGTTCTCTTTTTAAAAACACAACTCTGCCCTGACCCTGTTCCCAGAGGCCCTCCCAACAGTATGTTTAGATGCAAAACACACCTGATTCAACTCATGACTTTTTTTAGTAGTGGACTCCAAGATCTGAAATAGATCTATGACATGTTTGGTGTTAAGGGGCCTTACGGAATTAGGCAAGTTATCAATCCTGTTCCTAAAAGCCCCTGATGTTGCACATTTTGGATGTTTCCCTTGTCTGACCTTCAAACTGGGTCTTGGAGTCTCTAATGACCTGGATTAAATCAGGTGTGTTAATTGAGGGCTGCAGAACCAGGATTGAGATCAACTGTAGTAGTTGTTTCTGCTTTAAATTAATTCAGTGTTTAGCTAACTGTGTGGTTTGTATATACATTTCTGAAATGCATAACAATACTAAATTGTAATGTAGACATGCATTTTCTGTAAATGTGCTTTGAAACAATATGTATTGTGAAAATAAATAAATGTGAATTGAATAGTAGGTACTGGTAGACATAGTTCCAACGCGCATGCACACTCTGAAGATGCGCGCACGCGGATCTTGTCTCGTCCTAAAACCTAATCTTTTTCTCATTCATTAGTGCTGATCTGATCCGTCTATCGGCAGACTGCAGCCATGATAGTGTCCATTTAACCCAGACTGACCGTCGCCAGAACAGGGAAGGTAAGAGGAACTGTTGCTAAGCTACCGCTAGTTAGCAACCATCAGAAACAACATGACAAAAGCAAAATGTGTGTGTAAACTGGGTCGAATCGATGTTTGTCGGTCAAGTGTTATCAACTTTCATCTCATAAATACATGCCAATGTTTCTTGGACTTTAAGAGCAGCACAGAACAGATAGGATAATGAGGTAAAGGTAAGTTATGTAACGTTAATTTGTTTAACGTTACAGTTCAGATGAGTTCGTTAGCTACATTGCGAAGCTAAGTTAGCTGAAAGTTATCCAGCATCAACAAGACTTTAACCTGGAACTATGTTTGTTAGTATGGTTAGATGTTAGTAAGTCTTTTAACAGAGTTAGGGAAAAAACAAAGACAGAAAGTTGATCGATCACTTGCAAATTGTTTTTTTTTTTTCATAAATAAACTGCTAACGTTAACGTTAGCTGTGATACAGGCTTGCGTGGCCAAGTGACTTGAATTGGAAATGCTTTGATGATTTAATCGACACCACGTGAGTGGTAGAATGTGTGTCTATTGTCTTTGTCTATGTAATGTCATTTATATTTTGTTAGACTAATAAGTTAAGGTTTCAGCAAGATATGAAAGATCATCGCTTGAAACGGTGATACTGCTCTTTGTTCATTAACGTTAAGTACGCCTACACTTTGACCGATATCTAACGTACGCTCTCTCGATAGAACTGCAGCTTTTGGAATCGAATAACGTTAACGTTACCTGCTTTAACTGGTGGTAAAGGGGTTTCACAAGATTCGGATAAAATAGGGAATATGCCCCATTTAGAACAAGGGGCATTTACCTTTAAATTGTAACGGCTATGAGTTTAGCATGTGCAGGATGAAGATACATCAGCCAATTTGTCATTAAGGAAAATAAATAGAAACATTTGCTAATTTAGTTGTCACAGCACGACATTTACTACTGGAGAAAGTTATTTAAACAAAATTTAAAACTTTCATTTTCAACAAGCAACTTTAACTTGCTTTTGGTGAAGAATAGACTATAAATAGTTATTAAAACATGATTTGTATTTGAATCAGGCTTTGTGACATTATCAGGAACATCTAAAATGCAATTAAAGCAGGTTTTCCATTTATGGAATTGATTTTATAAAAATAATTACTTCAAATCTTTATTTGTATCGATATTTGACCTGTATTTTAAGAACCAGTCATAAGTCAATACTGAAGTGTTTTTTTTAAAGCTGCATGTATTCATTATTTTTCTTCAGTTTAGCCCCTCACGCACATTGTCCTCTTTGAATTACAGTGTCTGTAATTTTCTCCTAAAACAAAGGCAATTTGGACATATAATTGAAGCTTTAAGATATAGTCCATATTAGCAGTGCATATGAAATGCATGAAGTTATTGACTGGTCACCTTTTGTCTAGTTTGTCCTTCAGTTGTTTAGAGTAGTCTTCATGTTCACCATTAACTCTGCTGTTTGTCTGTATTTTTATGAACTTTTTCCATTTAACAGATGGACAGAGAAGATAAACTAATATCGTCGAATCCCTAACATTTATGTGTTGGTGAAATGAGCAGAGTGAGTTGACTCAATCGCACTATCATCACGATGGCTCTCACCAACACCACAATAACAGCATGGAAACTGCGTGAGTACAAAGATCCTGGTCATGATGACACTACAGAATGTTTTAAGTAGTTAAGATCTCTGTTTAAAGTTGTGGGAGAAGTGACTGACTTTTATTTTGTCATATGTATTGTTCAGAGGAGATTGTGGCTCATTCCAGCAATGTGTCTTCACTGGTGTTGGGGAAATCATCGGGTCGTCTACTGGCCACTGGCAGCGAAGACTGCAGAGTCAATATCTGGGCTGTCAACAAACCGAACTGCATTATGGTATTACCCTGTGTTATGTGTTTGCGAGAAATAAGAGTCTCACTACTATATTGTTAGGGGGTAACAGTTTAGGACACAAGGACCAGATGTTTGAAAGAAGACTCGGAGTCAGAATTATAATAAATTGAAGAAAAGTTTTACTGAAGATAGTTTGCAGTTTCATCAGCAGAAGTCAGCTTCAAGACTCACACGGGAGTTCGTAGGCCGACCCCATTACAGTTACGTACAAAGATCACAGCAATTATATCCTTCACCAAGGTCTAAGATGTGTCCTTGCTTCGGGTTGCAAGAGCACATAGTCAAATTTCCACACATGGATAGATAAGAGAGTATGTCGTCATCAGTCAAGATAGTTGTCGCACGATTACTAGATTTAGGTCTGCGGTGACCTCTGAGGTCGGAGAAAGGCATCTTCGGGTGTGTTGTTGCTTGCCGAAGTGTCCCATAGCTCCTATCCAAGACCTGCACAGAACATCCAACGCACACACAAAAGCACAAGGGAATATCAATTTCTCCAAGGTTGAAGAGGGCCTGATCTAACCATCATCAGGACAAACTTACCAAAACATACTGATAATAAATCCCCACCTCAGGAAGAAGTACAGATACGATTCACTTTAGTTTCTAGAGAAATACACATTAAAGAGATGCATTTCTGTAAATCAGGCGAAGTCACGTATAGTTGGACCCCTGGAACCTTAACTCGTCAGCTAGAAACAGACATATAGAAAACACGTTGAGGGTCACATCAGAATGTACCTAAAAGCTGCTGGTTAACACTCACTGCAAACATATGATTAAAAGTATATTTGAATCACTCATTGAATATAGAAATGATTTATGTAGAAATGCTTATCCTTGATTATTAATCTCTTATTAATCCCTTATTACATATACATTGAAGCAGCAGTGGATTCCAATCCTCCCCCTTCAATATAATGAAGTGTTTTGTCTGTTCTGTAGAGTCTGACGGGCCACACCAGCCCTGTGGAGTGTATCCAGTTCAACAATTCTGAAGAGCGTGTGGTAGCTGGTTCTCAATCCGGCTCTCTCCGACTTTGGGATTTGGAGGCTGCTAAAAGTAAGTGGTTTGTGCTGCACCTTATGCACTTTGCTTAATAAAAAACCTAGCGACTTTCTTGAAACCTGTAAAGAAAATGTCCAGGTTAAGTTGATCACCAAAGTCAAGAGAAAGAAAAATAGTAGTTCAAGACACCAAATTTAAAGTGGGATCCTTCGTATTAGTCAAAATTAATTGTTAGGTACAGTGTACATATGGTAGACTTGTAGTCAAGACCGCCTAAACCGAGACCAAGACACTACCAAGACCAGAGGGTATCGAGACCAAGTCAAGACCGGAGGGGAAAAAAACAGACTAGTGTACTCTCTATTCGTTCTGGTGAAATCACAAACGTTTTGTGATTTTACCAGAACAAATAGAGAGTCTGAAATTTTGTGACAAAACATAATGCACACAAAGTGTCCCTGCTTGATATACAACCACTGATGAACATAATCTGTTTTGATGAGGAAAAAAACTATAGGAAATGCGGATTAGAACCCAGAACCTCTACGGTTGGCGAAAATTCTACTACTGGACCATTAAGATATACATTGTTCAAATAGGCGAAACGAGTCACACGAAAATTCAAATACTGTCGCATTATTGAACGTTGATAAATCCCTCGACCACTATGTCGGTCTGAGACAGCGAGACCTAGACAAGACCGAGAGGTCCGAGACCAAGACCGGTCTCGAGACATGCATCACTAACATATGGAGTTCATGATGTTTTGCAAAACATGTTTGCTGGTATTGAGATGGAAAGTGGTTATGGTTGAGGACAGGTTTTGTGATAAGCTTCAGTTTAAGAATAGGTGTAAGTATTATGTAAAAACATGGATGTAATCAGTAGTTTTGTATGACCTGATTGTTAAATGTTAGTACATTATAGTTAAAGACACTTAAAGGAAAGTTAGAATTTATATTTCAAAGGCAAATTTTAGCCTATTATTACAATGTGGAAAACAATACCATACTGATAAAAAAATAAAATACATTTACATTTTTCTAAACTAGGCTGTGCCTTTTCTTTAGGACTGTAGGATGAAATATGATGAATTTCTTGACAGGCTTTATGAGATTCACCCAGTCGATCTTATTTGACAAGTCATGGTTAAAAATGTGCCTGCCTTTTGAATTGATGTTCTGCACATTGATGGCCAATATTTGATGTAGAGATGGATGATGGAAAAAAAAGAAAATCATGTTGTGGACTAGCATTCCTCGTGCTTTCTGGGATGATTAAATGAACCTGTTTGGTGGGAGAGGTCCTGTAGTGACCACTTCCACTCTGAACTCTGAAGACATGCACAGGGGCCATCTGACCAGAAACACTTACTGAGATGGACAAATTGTTCAAAGTATTTATCCACAGCTTAATTGATTTCATGAATTGTTTTTTGTTTTTGTAAGTTCTGCGCACTTTGATGGGGCACAAGGCCAGTATCTGCAGTCTGGACTTTCATCCCATGGGAGGATACCTGGCATCTGGTTCTGTGGATAGCAACATTAAGGTGAGTTAAATGCTTTTGCCTTAAAGGATTTCGCTAGTTTTATAGAATGATCAAAGAATTTGAAAAAAAATGATGTCGGTTAAGATTTGATGAATGAACTTGCGTCAATCCCAAACACTGGGTTCTCATTCACTAAATGTGCTAAATATTTGTATTCATGCGCATGGAAGAATTTCTCATGAAAGATGTACGCATAATTCATAACACTTGTGTATGCATATGAATTTGTTGTTAACCTTGTTCTTGAGTATTCTAAATAATAGAATAGAGCCATGATGTGCTCAAGGTTAGTAATTTGCATAAACGTGCCCAAACCATCTCCAAATGCTCTCAAAAGATGGACTTTTGCCTTAAAGCATGCATAGATCCAAGAGCGCCTTCCTTGAAACCAAGAAGGCAAACCTTTACATAAATCATGTCTTATTTAAGATGAAATGTGTACGTAAAAAAAAAAAATTATATAGCTCCTATGTTTTTTTTCATACATTTAGAATTAATTTTAGTAGGAAAGTTGATGAATCATAACTTGTGGAAACGTTTGTACACCGATTTTACACACATTTGTTTAGGCATAGTTGGTGAATGAGACCCACTCTCTGTGTAGTCAATGTTTTTTGCATATATAAGATTTGTATGTCTATCTTGAGAATTACATTTTTCTTGTCTAATTTCTTTTTTCTAGTTGTGGGATGTAAGAAGGAAAGGATGTGTGTACAGATACAAGGTAAGTACTTGACTAAAGAAGCGTGTGTGTGTGTGTCTGTACAATCAGAAGCCAGGCTAATCACCCTTAACCCTCAGTTGTGTCTGAGTTCATGATTAAACTGTGGATTAGTGAGGCGCTCTCAATCTATCTTATCTTACTGTTTTGTGAAATGGTGTATTTCTAGTCTCATGTTGTAAGATTCAGTCGTTGTTTATCAATTTTTTAATTTCTTTTTTTTTTAATCACTGGATATTCATTTTGTATAATGGCATTTAGCAGGATGTTTTGAGTTTAATGGCTTTTAAAGCACTTTAGTCGGAAAGGGTCTATCTGGTACACATTGTGCAGAATAGAGATGCGTGAAGCTCTAACATCTCCCGAATCCACTGTTAATAATGAATCATCCACCATAACCTATGATTTTCTCTCATTTCGATATCCGTTGCCGATTGTCACAGTACAATTATTCTGAATCTGTTACCCATTATATGGTATCATCGTACACTAAATAAATGTTCATTTAAAAGCAGCCTACTTCAAAGTAAAAGTTCTTCTACTGCAATATTGCATTTCCTTAATACGCTAAACACAAACTTTAAACTTAAATTGGAATGTCACCGTTTCCGTCACTGCAACTTCCTGAACACCCACACACAAGAAATTAAATGCGTTCAATCCCAAGCAATGGCTGGATATAGGCTTTATTAGTTTGTCATATACAGTGCTTCACTGCCGTTAAATATCACATACCCGGCACTTGACTGGTCCTGGTTAAAGGGATAGTTTACCCAAAAGTAAGCCTGGCCTCATGTTGTTCCAAACCTGTATTAGTTTATTTTTTCCTGTTTAACTCAAGATTATATTTTGAAGAATGTTGGTTACCAGACAGTTTCCTACGAATTTTTTTTCCTACTATGAAATCAATGGTTAATAACATTCTTCAAAATATCATATTTTTTGTTCAACAGAAGAAAGAAACTCAAACAGGTTTGGAACAACATGTGGGTGAGTAAATGATGACAGAATTTTTTTAACTATCCTTTTAACTTCGCTAAAACACTCCCACGTGGTACTTTTTATTTAATTCCTTTTGTTTTGTTTTTAATTCTCCTTTTTTGAAATTTCTCTCCGATCTGTTTAGCCTCCATTGCTGCTTAAATAAGCTGTAGCCGTGTCTGGAATAGATTCTGCAAATTAGTGCCTGATGAGAAATTAAGCTTTAAATGCGTTCCATCATGTTGGAAAACACTGTTATAAGAATAATTTCTGTTAATCTTGTGTATATTTTTTTATTTAAAGCTGTTAATTTATTAAGCCTCTGGGGTCGGCGGTATCGCCGGCGATACCAGCTCACTTTTTTCCTTATCAGTGCAAAAGTGACTCAAATTACTCTGTTGATTTTGATCTTACATATAAGTGCTGTACATCATTACATCCTGTTAAGTGTCTATGTCTATTTTTTTTGTGGGTACTCACAATAAAAACAAAGAGTTGTGCTTTTCATCAAATAAAGAAAAATAAACATGATGCGCGTTTTACCTTCTCTCGTCAGTGAGGTCCATTCTGAAACGCGTCCGAAAAATGAACTGTAACTCTGTCAATAATTGTCACAGAGATACGAGAGATTTCTCTTTATGAAGCTGAAATTCTCTTCTTTTAAATGAATTAATTAATATAAAAAAACAAATATTCTCAGTTTATGTAATCTGTATGAAAAGAGAGAGATGTCAGTATTTTTCTTTCCAGCTCATCATACCTCATTACGCGTTACGTGTCAAACAGACACGCAATTCATATTAAAATAGTCTTTTTGCGGTTTATAGACACTATTCTATATCGTGATTAGAACAAAGCACTTAAGAATAAATGACTTACTACATCAGCTGGATCCGTTGCTCCTCGAAATGAAACTACCAGCACTTCGGGTACATTTTCCAGGGTTATCAGATAGTATTATTCCTCACAGGGTAGGGATACGCTGTGTACACAGCTGTAGTAAGATACTTACTAAACATGATTTTATAATCCAGCTGGTGGGCGTTGGCATGTTTGAATGGCTTGCCTTAGATCATTTGCGTTTGAATGCCGCGCGCTCTCCGTGGGCATGGCACATTAACGCGTAATGAGGTATAATGAACTGGAAAGAAAAATACTGACATCTCTCTCTTTTCATACAGATTACATAAACTGAGAATATTTGTTTTTTTATATAAATTACTTCATTTAAAAGAAGAGAGTTTCAGCTTCATAAAGAGAAATCTCTCGTATCTCTGTGACAAGTATTGACAGAGTTAGTTCATTTTTCGGACGCGTTTCAGAATGGACCTCACTGACGAGAGAAGGTAAAACGCGCATCATGTTTATTTGTCCTTATTTGATGAAAAGCACAACTCTTTGTTTTTATTGTGAGTACCCACAAAAAAAATAGACATTTAACAGGATGTAATGATGTACAGCACTTATATGTAAGATCAAAATCAACAGAGTAATTTGAGTCTCTTTTGCACTGATGAGGCAAAAAGTGAGCTGGTATCGCCGCTTTGTTTACTACAGTTATACAGCGCGTGTCTGTGCCGTTCATTCACTCTCGTATCTACATTAGTAAACATGAATTTACATGAACACATCCAAACTATATTGCTATAGCCTACTAAGATGAGTAAAAATAGACTGAAATAAAATGTCTGTATAAGCAACAAACTGCAAATTAACATGTATATGCTAATATATCATACACAATATGTTACAGACTAAATATGAATGTTTAGACAAGATTTTGTGATTAGTTTTGGATAGATTATAAAGTTTTGACTGTAAAAAAAGACTACTGTCACATTAAATAGGTAAGCTTTTGTTCACCAATTTCTGCTCACGTTAAATATACTATATGATGTTTTTTCAAAAATAAAGTAGGTATATTGAATTATCAACTAAGATGTTATTATAGTGTTTGTTCCAATATTCAAAATAATGAATCCTTACCTTTTTTAATACGTATGATCAAATGTATACTTTTTACAAAGAAATACACTTGAAATATTGTTAAAATTTTAATTGTTGTTGTAATTGTAACCTATTGGTTACAATTTCTAATAGTAAAATATGTATATATAGATCATTTCTTTTGTCCTTGCGTTCTTTGGGATCCTGTGACACACCTGTGTGAGGCTAATTATTATGCAGCTCATTATGTATGTGGCACATTATCCGGCCTTTGTCTTCTCAGGTGTGAACACACCTCCATGCATATTGCCTTTCCAAACAAAAGGTGTCTTATAAAATTTAAATCAATGTATTTTTTTGTGTAAATGATTAGGCAGGATGATTTTCAGATAATTTTGAAGCAAAAACTCTAGGGAACAATGCCCATTAGTCAAAAGTCTTGTAGACACATATTTAGTATGTGTTTTGTGGTCTTATTTCAGACACTTTAAGCTTTAGTTTTTTCAATAACCACGCATAAACAATATTCTCTCAAAAATACAAACATTTACATACATGTTGCTCACATATTACGGTAGCCCCGTTTGTGCTATATAGAGTGAATTTACACCTTTGCCATTAACATGTTTATAAATGACTGAAAAAAGCACAAATGTCAGAACACCTCCAGGACCCAGAAAACCCCTCAGACCCCTGAGGGTTAAGCAAAATCTTGTGTAGGTTTTTTTTTGTGTTTTATATGATGACCACTAGGAGGTGCTCTAAACTAAGTAAAAGTGGCGTATGGTTTTATTGTGAAATGAGAGTTCTGTGTATTTATTAAAATCAACACATTGTAATTTATCTCATCCACAGTGTCTGTGGATATAACGGCGGTCTGTGCATCACTAGTGCACGAGATCTCAATGAATGTGTAATGATGGACTCGTTCAAGAGGTTAAAATGAGTGTGTGTTTTATTTCAGGATCACACTCAGGCTGTGCGCTGTCTAGCCTTCAGTCCTGATGGGAAATGGCTTGCTTCAGCCAGTGATGACAGCACAGTAAAGGTAAGAGCTATCCTGTACTTCTCACTTTCAGAAATTGTTGACTTGTAGGAAATGTAGATTTTAATGTGTACTCTCGTTCCGCTCTCTATCTAGCTGTGGGATCTCATAGCAGGCAAGATGATCACTGAATTCACATCACACACATCAGCAGTCAATGTTGTGCAATTCCACCCCAATGAGTACCTGCTCGCCTCTGGGAGTGCAGATCGGTACTGAGTGTTTTTGTGTGTGTGAGTGAATGAAGGGTTGGTGTGTGTCAATACATAATGCGGCTTGGATTGAATGTGTTCGGTGCTGCTTTGGCCCAGGTTTGTTAACTCTGGCACCATCTGTATTTTGTGTATTTCCTGCAGGACTGTTAAGCTGTGGGACCTGGAGAAATTCAACATGATTGGCTCGTCAGAAGGCGAGACGGGAGTTGTGAGGTTCTTATCAGTTTTCCAATCTGGATGTTTGTTTTTCTCTGTTTGACCCATAGCTGAATTCTCTGCCTTTTTTGTTTTTGTTTTGCAGAAGTATATTGTTTAATCCTGATGGTAACTGCTTGTACAGTGGCTCAGAGAACACGCTACGAGTGTACGGCTGGGAGCCTGACCGCTGCTTTGATGTAGTGCACGTAGGCTGGGGCAAAGTGTCTGACCTGGCCATCAGCAACAACCAAATGGTTTGTACTTCATACACAATCTTTCTTTTTCTTTCTACACGCATAAATCAGAGGGTGTAGTGCTATTGGGTGAACTAGCATTCCTCTTGCTTTCTGGGATGATTAAATAAACCTGTTTGGTGGGAGAGGTCCTGTAGTGACCACTTCCACTCTGAACTCTGAAGACATGCACAGGGGCCATCTGACCAGAAACACTTACTAAGAACATAGATGACAACAACGGAAACTGTTAAAATGCCTTTTAACAATTTTCACCTGTCTCTTGAATAGATTGCGGTGTCCTACAGTCAAACCAATGTGAGCTGGTATGTTGTGGATCTCAACCGAGTGAAGAAGTCCGGATCTTTGATCCAAGGGTTGATTCAGGACAAGCCGATCCCAGCTCCTACATCTGCACTGGGAACAACACTACGGCGGAATTACGAGCGGCCCTCTACTTCCTGCACGGGACAGGAGTAAGATTCTCATTTGGTCTTTAGCCCCATTCGCACGGGATTAGTATTACCTGGTGACCTCTAGTCATTTGTAATAATTGAAGAGGTTGTCTGTGATCTTAATCCCGTGCGAATCGGTCATGTCTGTAATTTGTAAAGTAAAAATTCCCCCGCAAATGACCTACCATATTTCGCCGATCACCGAGGTCCTGTGATAATAATATTAGTCCCGTGCGAATCGGCATCTCTGTGATTTGGCAGGGTCGTTTATAATTTTTCCTAGGTTTTTGTTTCCTGTGCACTTTTTTATCCATCTTTCGCAAAGAATGGAGGCTGCGTGGGAGTGTTTTGATAGTATTTTGGGTGCTGGGTCATATCGCTATAGACCATACAACTATACAATTTGCAGAAAGAGAAAGCTGAAAATCATCAGAAGAGCAAAAACAAAGATTAGATGGAAATGAATGAAATGTATAGCAGCATGCGTTAAGGCACATTTTTCTGTTTATTATATATCATACAGCTAGACCTATAATAATGACAATACATTTCTAAGCAATAGCTTATTGACATCATATCTGAGAGATAAGTCAGTAATTCGAGTAAAATCACAGGCTTTGCTTATCCCGTGCGAATGCGCCACATGAAATTCAGATGTGGGTGGGTAATTTCTAATTCACACAAGGTCCCCAGATAATACTAATCCCGTGAGAATAGGGCTTTTTTCTGACGCACGTATACCGCATGTGCTCGTGTAGAACTTAGCATGTCACTTCTAGAAAAGAACGTCAGGGAATTCATGAGCTTATAAAATGCACACCTTGAATGCAGTTGCCTTGGATTAAAGCATTAAAATCGAAATGGTTTGCATTTTAATATTTACATTCTGGCCCTGTGTTTTTCCACCTCTAATTGGTTAACTGTAAAATTGCAGTGAATTTCTAAAATAAAACTGAGGGATGAGTCAATTATTTTTTGTGGTTAGAGCATTATTTTACCCGTTTTGTTATTCAGTTATTAAATATGAATGTGCCAGGTTTGCAATTGACCCTTCGCAGGGAGCTTGATTGACAGGTGATCTGACCAATCATACTTCGCCATCCGCCATTATGTCCAACAAAGCAGTCAGGAGAGTTAGTAAATTAACGTGGGAAGATTTGAACTTGAAAAACTGAATATACTGACACCTTTCCACGGTTAAAACAACATTCCTTCTTATGTTTATTTGTTATTATATTAATTATCATTCATGTTTATTTGATGCTATAAATGAACTAGAAGGAAGAGATGATCGGTTCACGAGCAGCTTTAACTAAGGCTTACAGCGATCTGTCACGACACATTAAAGAGTCACAAAACGTTATTTATTGTTTAAATTTATTTTTAAAGATGACCAGGATATTAAACAAAGGTGAGACTTTGTTTAATATCAAAAGTAACCGAAAAAGTAACCTGGTCTGTCAGCGTATTGTCAGTCTCCTCTCTCATCCGCGATGTATTTTTCACGAGAACATGGTGTGTGCATGAGAGCGGCGTAGCTTGTCGGACATAGCGACAGTAACTAAGGGGGGCGGGTCTTTGCGAAGGGTCAATTGGCGGATCAATGTTGTATTGACCTTTCAGACACTACCATTCAAAAGTTTGGGGTCAGAAAGATTTTTTTTAAGGATCATGTGACCCTGAAGACTGAAAAAATGACTGCTGAAAATTCAGCTTTTCCATCATAGGAATAAATAACTTTTCTATTTAAATACATCTTTAAAAAAGGTAATGTTATAATTGTAAAATTTCACAGTATTACTAGTAGTTTTACTGTTTTTGATCAAATAAATCGTCGCTGTCCGATGAAAACTGCGTATGTCCATTTTGCCGATTTTGAGATTTTTCTACGGCTAGAATGTCCAGGTTCATTTCCGTATACAGTATGCTTCACATATCTAAATGACCAATGAAAAGTTGTGAAATCATGTCATCTGATTTTCACGTATATCCATTTGGTGTCAAAGCTGTCAATCACGCCGCGTATCTCCCACCCTGTGGAGGCATCTCGCCTGTCTCGTGACTGTTACAGCGACATCATGTGGCGTATTCAAATGAGTACAAATATTCTCTTTACTAAGATCACACTTTATATCCTTTATTGGAAATGTTGTTTTTTGCCCAGATATAAAGCTGTAAATATGTTTTAAAAAATCTGTTTTAAATCTTCACAGACCCCTCAGTGAAAACCTTAATATAGAAGAATCAAAATATAGGAAAATATTCAATGGTTCAGAATTCAAACTTTGATTACTTCACCAAATGCTTTAAAGATTGCATCACAATATGTATAGACAGGGCTTAATTTGAGCCGGAACACGACGGAACATCCGACGTTGGATCCGGGACCTTTTTTATTGGATCCGGCACCTCCTATGAAAAATGTATCGCCTAATTTAAAAACATAAAATTACTATTTGTGTGGTGTTCAATGTTTTTATCGATAGAGATGTGCGGATGGGGTATTATTTCATCCTCAACCGCATCACAAAACTCATCATCCGCACAAACGTTTTTTGAACAAATTTCAAAGCAGCGCCCGCCCGCCATCCGCTGATTGTTTTGCGGTCTATGGACGATGCTGGAGCGAGCAGCGAGGCTAGAAAGCCCTTGTCTGTTCTAGAAAGGACGCAGCAAAGATATTTAATGCTAATATATGAATCATAGGCCTACGCTGAGTTTCATTCATTTATGAAGAGATATGCGCTCCAGTTCACAATGCAAGTGAACGCAGCGCGCCGGCGCCTCCATGTTACGGTTATTATATTGTCTGCTATAGCCTATTTGCTTTTTATTTATTAAATACATGCAATTGGCTGATGAAACATTTATTAAAATTAAGATACAATTTATACAAAACGAAATTCACTTTAAAGAAAGGCTTTCAACAAAGCAACTTAATTAAGTGGTAAAAACCATGTCTCATATTGCGCATCTTATGATCCTATATTTTATTACAATTGTTTTTGAGCTAAAATGTCATACACATCATATAGCCTATACCTACACACTGTATTATGATTCTTTTATCAAACATGTTTGGGGCCAGTCAAGGGGTAATTAAACTGCACGATCAGTTATCGGTAATGATACATTGTTTATTGTTGTAAATGTTTACTATTGCAAATGTTTTTTTATTACAAATGTTTTTCATTTGTTTAATAAATCTCATAATAATGGCAAGTCACTATATCACATTCAGCTTTTATTTCTATTTAAAATGATTGGTGGTCGGTAAGGGGGTACTTGGCTGAGAAAAAAAATGATAGGGGTATGTTATTGAAAAAAGATTGAGAAGCACTGCTATAGGCAGTGTAATTATTTTTGTTCCGTTACCTCCAAGCCGTGTTTTGAGTTGCCGGATAGGCAGTGTAATAGGCAGTGTAATTGTTTTTGTATATTTTACAAAATTACGGTAGGACTGTGCAAACAAAGTATCTGTCTAGCATTGCCATGTCAGTGTATTGATTCATTGTCCCTTCATAGTTTGCAAGAGACATTTAATAAACTGAGCGTATTTAATAAACTGAGACGTCGGCTATTTAATAAACTGAGTGTATTTAATAAACTGAGACGTAGGCTATTTAATAAACTGAGCGTAGCCTATTCATCTGTCAATATAAAACGCGACTTGGTCATTCTAATTAATGAAGAACGCGTATCGACCACCGTTACTGTAAAATATGCACGTATGTCCATTTAAACTTGATTTTGGTCAAATGTGGATTATATAATTACAATGGCAAGAATATGGTTACATTTAAAGATGCCGTACCAAGTATGAAAACGCTACGTTCAACTGCTTTTGAAATTACGGTGTTTTTTCACTTCCTGAAAAGTAACCGTTATGGACATACTTGAGTTTCATCGGGCAGCGACGATATGCAGCTTAAGACATAGGCTGAATCTGAAATCGCCCCCTAAACCCTCATTCACTATTCCCTACATTAGTGTACTAAGACTGTTCACTTAAAGCAGTGAATGATAACGAGTGAGCGATTTCGGACAGCCGTTGAGTGTACATCGGTTGTACACTCGTTATTGCGGTGTAATGTGGGATTGAATAAGTGCACTCAATAGCATCCACTATGGTTTCGGACACCACTACAAATGGCTGTCCCTTCAAATAACGCCCTATTTGAGGGTATAGGGGGCGATTTTAGATTCAGCCATTTTTACCCACCCGTGGGACAAGTTTTCGAACTCTTCCTAATCAAACACACCTGAATCCACTCATCAGCTCTTTAGTAGAGACTCCAAGAACAGAAAATGATGGGTCAGATAAGGGAGATGTGTACTGTTGGTGTGCCTCCAGCAACAGGGCTGGGATACACTGGCATAAAAGACTTTCCAAAAAAAAAAAATCTCACCTACTCCAAACCATATGAAACAGTACTGTTTATGATGCCAGGTCAAAAAACGGCTTATGCAAGGATTTTTGTCTGATATAGATGTTTTTATGTGCATTTAAACATGCTGATCTTCTGTGCTTGTGTAGGATGAAGCAGAGTTCAGAGGCCGATCGCCGGAGTCCAGAAGGAGAGAGGAGAAGTCCCAGCAGTGAGGATGAGAAAGAAGACAAAGAAAGCAGTGCAGAAATCACCAACCCTGAAGATTTTAAAGAGATCTTTCAGCCCCGCAGTGTCATCTGTGAGTTTTAGTTGCGCAAATTAAATTAAACAATTTTGTTCACACATGCTGCTTCACATGTGCCATGGTATATAATCTTTCTCATGAACATTTCATATTTTCTCTTTTGTTTCTGGGTCATTCCTTTCCTGTTTTTCCGTTCTGTTCATGCAGCACGAACACCACCTAAAAGTACCGAACCTTTCCCAGCACCCCTAGAGCACTCTTTCTCAGAGAGTGTGCTAGAGAAACCCATCCCAGCAGTTAAGATTGTGACTCCAGTAATAGACAGGGTAGGTTTTTCCACTTGTTACGTGTTTTTTGATAAAGTAGTAAGTGTAGGCTGTGACTTGTGTATAATGAATGTTTGTGTATTTTCAGGCAGGACAGTTGAAAGGTCCTATTATCTCCTCTACTCCAGTACAAAGAGTGGAACCAACTGTGATCGCTGCTGCTCCCCGTCCAGTTGCTGTGGTGACCACATCAGTGACCTCTCCCTCTCGTCCTGTGGTTACTACCACCAAACCTAAACCCTCTACAGGAATCATTCTCTCAACACGCAACGAGCCAATTGGCCTCAATGTAGGGGACTTCCTTTCTGTGAGTTCAATGGATGTTTAACATTACTGTCTAGCACTATTGTCTCCTTAAGATGATTCACTTTTATGCTGCGTTCATGTCGTGTCGGAATTGCTGTAATTATTAGATGGAGTTTCTTGGAGCTGCCGGAGCCATTCACGTCATTGTGATAATTGTCTGTTTCTATGGCAATGTTCATAACCCCTAAATGGATCCATGAGTTGCTTTGTTGATAATGATAGCAAAATACTTCATCACTACTAATTCACCTCTTGCAAAATACTGAAGAACAAAGACATTTGTTATTATAGCCAGAGAGTGCTACAGTCACTGAAAAAAAAATGGTACAACACCTGTCAACAGGGTGATACCCTTTTAAACTGTTTGAAATTACCTTTCATGTAGTGTTGGAATGATAAAGGGCTGCAAAGATCAAGATTCACAATAAATGGAGATTTTTGTCTCCCAAAAGAAAGGACCGATTCTGAACTGGCTGAAATGATTCGTCAGTTATTCCAGTCTTACGTCCTGCACAAACCTACATGTGACCCTGGATTACAAAACCAGTCACAAGTAGCACAGGTATATTTGTGGCAATAGCCAACAATACACTGTATGGGTCAAAATTATCGATTTTTCTTTTATGCCAAAAATCATTAGGATATTAAAGGGACTATGTGTATTTTTTTTTAGGTATTTTATTATCTAAAATCAATATTTTTATTCATAAATATGTCCTCAATGGTGTACAAATACCTCTGCCAATTATCTGACTTATCCTCCTAAACGAAGAATGTTATCTTTATATACATGTGACGGGTAGGTCCACGGAGGCTTCCATGTCGTTCCGCCATCTTGAAAAACTATAATAGCAGAGTGGGACATAAAGTACTAGGCCAACGCGTTTTCATTCAGAGCCAGCGTCACGTCACTGAAAGCAGCAGAAACGGAGGAGCAGAGCAGTGAGAGGCGCTTTTCACTGCCCCGGCAAGTTTAAAAGGCAGCATTGCACTGTTATTATTCATACTGTAACATTCGTTTGTTCGTTGTGTCAAGTTGCAGTTTGTTTGAAATAACAAACCTGTTCACCCGAAGGAAAACTCGACGAAGTGCTATTAGAAGACATCCTGTCATTGCTTTTTGGTACATAACAGCTACCGTAGATGCAACACGCATTTGAAAAAGCGAGGCGCTGGAGAGCACAATTCGTTTGAATGCAAAATACAATTTCACCGCTAGATGGGAGAAATTCCTACACAATGTCCCGTTAAGTAAAGATCATATTCCATGAGTAAATTTTGTAAATTTCCTACCGTAAATATATAAAACATTTATTTTTGTGAGTGAATGCGACACAATCGTGAACATAAATGGACAACTTTAAAGGTAATTTTCTCAATGTTTTGATTTTTTTTTGCACCCTCAGATTTCAGATTTTCAAATAGTTGTATCTCTGCCAAATATTGTCCTATCCTAACAAACATGCATCAATGGAAAGCTTATTTATTCAGCTTTCACGTGATGTATACATCTCAATTTCAAAAAATTTACCCATGTGACTGGTTTTGTGGTCCAGGGTCACATATAGGTTTGTAGCAGATTTGCATAATGCCCCCCCTCTGGTTTTCATTGGGTGCCCGCGAGCAATGTCTGCTTTAATCCGCCCTCAAACACTGTAGTTTTAGCTGAGGCCTGGAAGAGTTTGGTTCTTGTTGACATGTCGAGAAGTCGCTGCAAGAGCAAATCCACTTTGCATGCACTTCCAATGGATGAGGACTTGGGCTCGAATTGATGCGGTAAAACCTATGTCTTCATTACTATTTGTATCACTGTGTAAAATTGTTGAGGAAGCCTTCTGACCTGAAATTCAGATATGGTAATTGACGTTTTGTTTCTGACACGCTGTAAATGGTAAATGGACTGCATTTATATAGCGCTTTCACAGACCTATAGCCACCAAAGCGCTTTACATAGCCTCACATTCACCCATTCACTCACTCATTCATACACCGACGACGGTGTCCTATCCTGTAAGCGGTAGACCAGTCACAAAAGACTCGACCATCTGACCAATCAGAGCAGGGTAGGCTCTCGGAAAGAAGGGGTTTAGAGAGACGTTTGATCGAGTCGGTTCAGACACAAAGGAAAGAGGTGATGCTGCAAAGTATATTATGAGAAAATTTAAGTTTTTTTTTGACCTTGGATGCATGTAAACCTTTTGTTAGAGACCACCAAAACGAAATTAGGAACCTTAAAATAGCATAAGGGCACTTAAAATGGTACATATTAATACATTTTTTGATAGTGTACTGCCACAGTCACAGCTTTTGTACCGGAATGTAAAATACGGAATGATGCTGTTGTTATTTGTCTGTTTTAATAGCATGCACGAAACGCTAAAGCCAGCGTGATGGGAGATGAAGAGGCGTTGGCACAGATCAGGAAAGGGCATGACACCATGTGCGTAATGCTGACCAGTCGATATAAAAACCTGGACACAGTACGCTCAGTTTGGGCCAGTGGTGATGTTAAGGTAAGTGCAACAGCACTCAAGCTGATGAGCTTTGATAAATTGTGGGACAGACCGATTGTAATGAGAGATCTGTTACTGGCTCATGGATACATTTACTGCTACACATCGAAAATGTATTTCTAATGTAATCTAGTAAATGCTGTAATGGGCTATTATTGAAAGCAGCGGTACTCTAAAAGCAGTGTTTGCATTTCCCTTCATGTTGCCCAGACTTCCCTGGATTCAGCTGTGTCTATGAATGATCTGTCTATTGTGGTGGACATCCTTAACATAATCAACCTCAAACCGTAAGCATCCATGTACATTTTCAGTCACATTGAATGCTTCTGTCCCAACTGGCTTTATTTTAGCTGAATTCACTAAAAAGTGCAGTTATAATTATCTTTCAGATCACTGTGGAAATTGGACCTCTGTACATCCATCTTGCCACAGATTGAGGAATTGCTGCAGAGCAAATATGAAAGGTGACTCATTCATGCTTTGAGTTTGACTGTGCTGCAAAAACTTGGTGAGCTGTCTTCCTAGATTTTGATCATGTGCAGTAAGGCTGTCACTAACGATTATTTTGGGAATCAGATACATTTTTTATGGTAATATAAATAGATCTAAGTGAACAATAGCTGTGATTCAATTACAGATTTGCCCAAAACTTAGCAATATTTTCTAAATGTCAATTTAAAAAAACAATTGAAAAATGACAGCGTTTCCATTAACCGATGTTATGCGACTAAAACTTTAAGTCATTACAAAAATCATGGCCACCTTACAATAAAAATGCTACAGTAAGTAATGTAAATGCTACATAATAAATAAAGCGTTGTGATTCACTGCAGCGCATATATTTATTTAACTGAAACGCAGCCATTGTGATTTAACTTTCAATATGTGACAATAGCGCATTGCTATATTTAGATTTTTAAATGTTTTTTATATATCGATTCTGGCAGCCTTTGAAAACAGACTGTGGATTACACCACTTCCGGTATTTTGCTGGTTTATCGACACAGACAAATTGCAATCGAGGATTTTTTTTTTAAATCGAGTACTCGAATAAATGTAAAAAAATAAATAAAAAAAACCTTAATAAAACATCTGGTCTAATCTTTTTATATTCATATCCAGTTGGGAGAAATTCTCATCTTTGATGACTGTTTAGGATTTTTTTCTTTTACAAAATACTACGGCTGCCCTGATGGAAATGTATAGCTGTTCCAAATAACTATTTTCCGGAACTCCACCGAACCTCTTGGAATAATAATTATTAACTATTATTAAAATTATTAAACCATAATTAATATTTAACAATTATATTAACCTTTTTTTTAAATGTTGTTGTTAAACTATACTTAGTAGTAGTACCTTCTTTAATAAACTTGTTTGTTTACATTTTTAAATATTAATAAGTCAGAAGTTTAAATATAATTAAACTAATAGTTGTTGATTATTATTAATAATAATAATAATAATATGATTATTACTACTATTGTTTGATACAATTTTTCATAGTAATACATTAAATGGAAATTGTTCCATGACACAAGGGTGAAATATTGGATTTATTTACTTTTTTAACCTCTTATTTAAATGCTTCGTTAACATCCTAATCAAGTGAGCGTTACGTCTCTTGTGCAGCTCATGACGAGTCACTGAGTGGCTTTTAATGAATTTCCTGCTTATGAAGGGCATTTCAAATCTGTTGCTTAAGAGGATTAATTTCGATTGCTTGGGCAGCAGCACATAAGGCAGTAAACAGCAAGCCAGTTTACAAGTTTTTGAGGCGGCATTTATTAAAGTCAAAGCCATGTACAGACACAGCGATCAAGTAACGCATGCTCACTTTTCCTTCAACAGTTATGTCCAGACTGGTTGTATGTCTTTGAAGCTGATTTTGAAGCGTTTTTGGCCTTTAATCTCAGACACACTGACTGCTCCTCCATCTGTAGGGGTGGACATTACTCGAGAGGAGAGGTTAGTACCTAACAAACACTTGTGTTCTGATTTACCTTAAGTGTCTGTCTAAATTATACATTGATTTTAACCTTTTTCTGTAATGTTGGTTTGATTTAATTGGATTCTTAACCGTTCAAGGCAAAATACTGAAATAATGCTGCTTAACAATATTTTTTACAATTTGTGCTCTGCAAAAGAACTTAAACACTAAAGTTTAATTAACCTTTGCATTGCTGGCTGATCTGCTGATGATCCGCAATTTATTCAAATAATGAATTAAAATTTTGCCTTAAATGAGCCAATAGCTTCCATTTGGCAGTCTGTTAAATGCATTTTAATGTTAAATGTATGTTGTTGTTTTTTTGGAGTCATGTGATTGGAATGTGCTTTTATGAGACTGTTGTGATGTTTTTCAGGCATCGGAAATGTAAAGCTTGCTATAAACAGTTGAAGAACCTCAGTAATGTAGTGAAGAACCGGGCGGAGCAGGTTGGTCGCCATGGCAGCACTTTCAAAGAGCTACAACTACTTATGGCCCCATTGGACTACTGACACGCGCGCGCACACACACAAACACACACACACACGCACAGAGAAACACTCCTCAATCTCCAAACACAAAGCTCAGTCAGAAAGTGTCAACAATGGGCAAAGCCCTGAGCTCCATGACTGACAATACACTTACACGTGTGTATGTGTGTTTGTATGTGTTCATAAGCACACTTTGGAGAAGTATTTATATAGGCTTTTGATGGTTATTTTCCTTGTGCATAAACCTTTTTTATGCACAATTTGTTTTTTAATCACTGTCAATAATAAAGATGAACTTTCATATGAGAGAGATTCCTAAAAAATATGAAGTGGTGTTTGGACGAATCTTTTGTATGCTTTAATCCAGCGTTTGTAACCGCTTTTTAATTCATAGATTTACTTTGAAAGTGAATCACAAGTAACTGCAAAAAAAAAAAAAGTGCAAAATTTGTGTCGCATTTACATAATATTTCGGCAAAATCCATTTATTCCAGTAGGAATCTGTGCATTCTGGAGTTCTGCGTGTGGACGAAAGTGTCCCAGTCTGATTTTTGTTTGTTCAAGTTGCTCATGCAAATTTGTCCCATTGACCAACAGAAAGCTTCTCGGTAAGTGACTTCTGCGTAAGCAGTGCTACATGGAGTGACACTAGTACACTAGTGACAATGGACCTAATCCCGTGTAATTCTGACAAAATTTTGTCAATGTGACTTTAAAGGTAATGAATCAAAAATACTGTCTAATGTATGTGATAGAACATTGTAACAAATGCAACATGTCTAAGCACATAATGTATTAGTAAGGACACATAATGACAATGTAATAAATAATTAGGTGGGGGGGTTTTTTTAGATCAAAATGTCTATCTATTTTTAAAAGCCATTTTAAATTTCTTATATGCTATTGTGAACAGCCTTAAAGGTTTTTTGAAGACTACAGATATCTAAGATCAAGCTTTTAAAACTGCAAACAGACTGAGCAAACAAATCAGTTGTAATGTTTTCAAGTTGTAATATTTAATAAGAGGTTAAAACGTGAAATGTTTAATGTGAACAACGCACTGATGCTGCATATAATCAGCACATTTGTGTGGTGTGATACTAGTGTTTGCAGCATATGGTACTGATGTCAGGGTTTAAAAAAAAAATTTAGAAACAGTCCTATTCATCTTAAGAAGGAAATCAAATGTATAATGCATCTAAACATGTTGTGAGGCATACTAAACACTCTGAAGTTACACAAGTCCTAACAGCCTTCCAAATAACTTTATGGTAAGGTTGAAATGAAGAACAAAGGTGCTTGTACATTATTCAGGTTCATATTCATCTATAATTGTGTTTTGTTATGAATGCTTAATGTGCAGAGACCTTTGCTTGGGCAACAGAGGAAAATAAATAATTTGAGCTTAAATTTTTGAGCTTCATAATAAAAATGCGAGGACAATGCTTTAGTGCAGATAGTCGTTCATGTAATTTTTTTTTACACCTTTTATGGCCATTACACATAAGCTTCGTAATACAGACATGGGTAGAAAAATATACCACAACATTCCTCTGTAAGCATAACATAATCTCCATCTGCATTTAACAATAATATATATTTTGTCCAAAGTTAAGACTTGTAACATCACCTGTAAAAGCCTAAAGCATCGCTATATTCTACATTCTGGAGAGAATAGACTTAAATGTCACTATGTACAAGGTGTAATGGTTGCTAAAGATATCACATATGTCTACATACAATACAATAAAGCATCTTGCGGTCATATACAATTCCAGCATTATGATGAACGGCCTCTCGGAGAGAACTCAGAACACTTAAATGGCATCACTTTGGCACTTTTACGGCAATGAATTATCTATAGAGAGGAATGATTATATAAACAATGACATCATTCTTATATCATCCCATTTGTATTGACTCCGGCCTCAACATTCAAGCAATCAAGCGTTTCGGCGTATATTGCAATGCATTAAAATAATGTGCTTGGGAAGCCATTTACACGAAGGGTGATAATGGGTTTGGGTTTTGCCCTATGCGGGTCTATTTAGTGTACTTGCATCCAGTTAAACCATCTTTCAAAAGCAGCAGAAACATAATTTTCCTCTATAAAAAGCATTCCCGCTTTGTTACATTTACCATGGATCCATCACCTTTCTGTCCTGCATTTTTTTTTTACGTTTATTTTTTAGATTTTTTTTATAAAAAGCATAGAAAATAAGTCATAAGTATATGAAACAAATTTTTAGGTCCAATGCCATACAAAAATGTATGAATTAACTCTGAAGTCATTTTTAAATATTTGTTCATATTATAATTATTTAGTGAAACTCGGATTGATATTTTAGTTGCTCACTAATAATTTCCTTATGTTTATTTCCTTGTTTTATGTATTTTGCCAAAGAGGAAAAAAAACATGTTTTGCAACTGTTGTAAAATGTTGTTAATCCTTTGCATTTGGTCTTCCAAGCGAATTCCTTGAACAGATTGGAAGAAAAAATGTATACAAGGCGCCGTAATACCATTAATAACTCTGCGCACACTGTATAAAACACCATTTAAGAAGATGCTGGAGTTATAGAAGGGAAATGTCTACCTTCTCCAAAACAATACATCCCCTAAAATTACCATGCGCCTACTCTGATGCATCAACATGCAATACCTGCATGCATTGAAATAAATCCATCTTTCCATCCTTCAGTGTCCTCTGCTTGATAATGTTACATGTTGCTTTAGATGTCGCTCAGGACCACTGCAGATGACAAATAACGAGGCATCACAAAACTAATGAACCTTTTGTCTATTCAAGCTATACGTTTTTACAGACACGGGCCTAATATGTTCACCATTATGTATTTGGGCTCATTAATAGGTTACATGACTTGTGTTTACTCTGCACTTGTATCTGTCTTTTAAAGTCTAATGACTGTACAGAGGAGAGATTGAGTAATAACATCAAGCTTTCTAAGACCCTCCATAAAAATAGACTGATTAGAGCCTCACGATATTCAAGTAAACATATTAGCTAATATTCATAGAACTCATATGCTAATATTCTTTACATTTTTTTTTAAAAAATACCAAAAAGACCATCCAAAATGAAACCTAAAAAAGTTGCTTATATATGTAAGCTGGGGCTAGTTTCGCTTGATGGAAGATGAAAGGCCCGTTCACACAAAGAACTATAACTATAAAGATAGCTATAACGATAACAACTATATTAGCGTCCACACCAAACGCACGCTATCGTTCTCTTTCTCCCTGCAGTTTTGTCGTCTGCCGCTTTAAATGCCTGAGCTCTTTAAAGCAGGATGGATTCTGATTGGCTGTCAATGTTTTTATCGTTCATCAGCTGGAAAAAATCGTTCTGAAAGTGATTCCAATGATATCGTTTCTCTGTTATAGTAGTGGTGTGGACTACTATTTTTATATGAAGAATGATTTATAGAACTATGTCTTTTTTTTTAATAGTTATCCTTGGTTTGAATGGGGCTTAATTGTTCGGTTTTGGAACTGCAACCTAATACATCCCCTAATACGATGGATACATTTCATCTCCACATATCATATATCCAGCATATACATGTCCTGACTACAGTAACAGTCAAATTAATTTGGCTCTGTTTACTTAAAACACCCTGGATGCGCTAAAAGAGTGCCCATTTCTCCCAAGAGGGAATGTGCAGAAATTGGCTTACATGGACTTTCTTTTGAATAAGAGCAATGAGACTAAATTAGCATGTGCATATAGGCCAGCTGGCCCTCTTTGGGGTGGGACTATATGGCTGACTCCATGTTCTCGCTCCAGGCATGGTCATCTAGGTTGTAAATGAACTTGGTGCGGTTGGAAGGGTTCTGTGCAATGTCCTTGCCCAGGTTGTCCAGGGTGAGGTTGGAGGCGAACAGCTGGCTCGGGGTCAGGTAGTCCTCACTGTTCTTTATGTACTTGGAGTAGTTCTGACGCAGACACTGCCAGGTGATGGTGTAGAGAATGAAGGCGCTGGATTTGAGAAAGATGGCGATGCTGACGTAAAGGTAGCGGTAGGTGATGTTGTCGTAAAGCATGCAGGCCCCTTTAATGCCACACACAGAGCTCCAAAGTAGGCAGGTGGAGTCGATCCCAATGCCAAAGATCAGAGGTGGAGGAATGAAACCTGGGACATAGAACATAGAGGTCAGTACAATAGTACAGTACTTGTTTTTAATACTTATTTCTAATGTACAAAGAAGATTTTTCATTCTTTTATATATGAATTGACCTTTAAGTGCTTCACAAATTTGTTATTTAAAGATTACATTCACGCATTTGTCTGAGCCAAAGCAACTTGCACAGTACATTGCATTCATGGTGCACATTTACATTTGATCAGCTCTTGATATGCCCTAAAAAGTGTTTTTCTTTTTTGAAATAAATTCTTTTATTCCGTAAGGATGCATTAAATTGATCAAAAGTGACAGTAAAGGCATTTATAATCTTACAAAAGAACACTATTTCAAATAAATTGTTCTTTTGAAGTTTAATACTTTCTATTCATCAAATAATCCTGAACAATGTTTCCTGATTTCCACAAAAATATTAAGCAGCACATCTGTCTTCAACATAGATAATCAGAAATGTTTCTTAAGCAGCAAATCATCATATTAGAATGATTTCTGAAGGATCATGTGACACTGAAGACTGAAGTAATGATGCGGAAAATTCAGCTTTGCCATCCCAGGAGTATATTACATTTTAAAATGCAATACAATAGAAAATAGTTACTAATAATAATATTTCGTTTTTACTGAATAAATGCTTGTGAGCATTAGGGCTGGACCCGGATATTCGAATATTCGTTCGGTGTGTTGGTATTCGATTTGAAAATGTGACATTCGAATATTCTTTTTTTTTTTTTTGCACATCTGACATCCCCGTCGAACCGGTTCTCATTCGCGCTTGAATATGTTTTACACTATAAAATCTGGCGAAATATAATACTTAACATATAACTTCGTTATATCTACTTAAATATATTTGCTTCTTCTTGGACTACTAAATGTGTTCCTGCAACGGGAGTATTCTCTGACTTGAGCGCAGAAAAGCGGAGTTTGTATGGACAGAAGTGCATGCATGAGCTTGTATTTTGGGTTAAGCTGCGTTGCTTTGACATTGTGGAACATAGAATAATAGAAACAAAATGTATTATCCTTTTTACCCTATTCAATCTAAATTAATCTACAGTTAAATATAGGAGATTTTGAGATTTTACTGGGACGTCACGTTTATTTTTCGTTTTTCTTTATTTAAATTTTGTTTATTTATTTAAATTTCGTTTTTATTTATCTAAATCTACCCTACTTTGTCAGTGAGAAAAATATTATAAGACTACCTTATTAAAAATATTGCTTAAGTTAAAAGACGTGTGTGTGTATTATATCACTAGCGCCAGAGACGCGGGAAGTCATTTTCGACAGGGGGTGCTGGGGGTGGGGGGGATTTTTTCCGACCAAGCAATTACAGGAACGTGGTTATAGGAAAAGTCCACTTCTAAACAGATCTATTAATTATTACTACCTAGGAAAGCGCTACATAAATGTAACGAATTATTACTACTCTCCCTCAAAAAATTTTTTTTCCATTTGCATTCAAGCAGGACAAGTGGCCATAGGGACTTTAGGAGGAGTAAGGGAGTGATGCAAGCACGGCAACGATCTTTATAGTTAAAATCAGAAAACAAATACACACACACAAAAATGGAATCTTTTGGCCACTTCAGGGTGAGAGCTGATGCAGACGCTTTTGCTTTCAACAAAATAGTGTCCACAACTCCTTCTCCCCTCAGTGCACCTATAATAATAATAATAATACATGTTATTATTTACGTTTAACCCTCTGAGGTCGCCGGCGCGTTTTGCTGGATTTTCTTCACATTGTAGCACAATAACGAGCAATGCAAGTTATATCGCGTGGGCGCATCCATGTCCTAATTATATTGTCTGCTATAGCCTATTTGATTCTTATTTATTTAAATCCAGGTAATTGGTTGATGAAACATTGATTAAAACTAAGATACAATTTATACAAAACGAAATTCACTTTAAAGAAAGGCTTTATACAAAACAAAACTTAATAAAGTGGTCAAAATGATGTCTCTCGATATTGCGCATCTTATGATTAGGCTACTCTTCACTTTTCATATAATGCCCTTCCCTACAAAATACGAAATGTATTAATCAGACAAAATACAAGCATCATTGCATAAGAAAGAAATGTAATAAAGAAGTAGGCTAAAATAAATAAATAAAATAAAAATACATTAAAGTAGGCCTAAATAATAAATAAAGAAAGAAAAGAGGCTCAGTAGCTTCTGAAGCACTGACTGAAACCCCACAGTACGCTACTGATCATAACCTTTTACAGTCTATGATCATAACATCGTATTGGCTAGCACCGGGAACGACAGAAGCTAGCTTGTCCTGCTCGGGCGTAGGGGCTGTAACGTAGCCTACGTTACCTCTGGATGAGTCAGTTGGAGAATTCTTCTCGCTAGTCCTCCGCCTCGGTTTTTTGGGGTTGGATTGAAAAAAATCCGAAATTCTCTTTTGAGACATTGCTAACTAATCAGCAGTTTTTTAGACTAGGTGTATTTTTGCTTTTTTTTTGTGCTGCGTAGGCTGAATCGTAATCGCGTGATTTGCGTCAAGACACCTGATTGGCTAATACTACACACTGAAGATAAATTAAATAATTTTTAATTAAATAATTACTAAAAATATCCCTCTCTTCATCCCACACCCCAAACATGACATACAAAATGTTGTGGAACAGAAACAACAACCAAAGATATATTTATAAGCTATCATTTTATTGTCATCACAGTTTGCCAACAGGGGGTGCTGCAGCACCTGCAGCACCCCTACTTGCCGCGTCCATGACTAGCGCAGTGTCCGTTCTCGTAGCATATATGCCCTGCATGCGTGAGGCGCGCGCATCCGGCTCGCTCTGTTCTGTAGTTTATTAAAGGGGTCATATAATGGTACATGCACTTTTTCAAGTTGATTGTACTGAAATGTGTGTTGACACTGCCTGTACACAACCATCATATAATGATAAAAATCTACCCAGTGTTTTTGTTTTAATCTCCTTATATGTTTTCCCCTGCCTCAAATTGAGCCGTTCGATTTTGTGACGTCACTAATTCGGACGCCCCTCCCACGATTGTTGATTGACAGCAGCGTTTCAACAGATACCTGCCCTGAGCGAGCTGTCAGTCATCATAGTCCGTCATTGTTGATACTGGAGCAGAATGGCGTCTAAGCAATTGTGGTGTTCTGTTCTTGAGTGTAATAAGGAACACAGCAGTAATTTTGATGTTCCTAAATCCAAATCGCTGAAGACACAGTGGCTGAGTTTTGTTTTCGAAGGGAATATTATATTCCCCACGAGCAACGGCAATGCTGTCATGTTTGCGCGATTCGCAAATCTTTTCTCACCAGACTGCTTTATTAAGGAAGGAAGTAACTTATAAAGCTGATTTTGATAAGAAGCCGCTCCTGAAAAAAGAATCGATACCAACTATTCATGTCTCCCTGCTGAACCTCCAGAAAAAGTAAGTGTAAAATTGTATTAACTTTTATATTAATCTTTGCAAATCGCTTCACGATGAATGCGGCTAAGGTTTACACTCAGGGTACATGCGGCATGTTTTCTATGTACGACGTTCTCAATATAATTCATAATCCCACGTTTATAATGAACAACGCGTTGTGGTTATTGTTTTATTACAAACTGAGTACGTATAACTTACATCAGTAAACACATAGCGTTCGTACATCTCACTAAGTTACTCTACCCTGCCAGTACACAAAGATAGATCAAAGTGACAATATAATAACCAAACATTCAGAAACGTCGGAGCCTTCAGAGCCTTAATTGTCGAACTTCTTCGGGCCGTCATCTTGTTCCGACTCCGGTTCAAACTGATACGGTTGCACAGATGTGTCCTCCTCAGAGACTCCCGCTGCCATTTTTTCCTATACCCTCAACTGTTGTCAAGGAAACACTCCACTAGCGGTGTGGTCATAACTATGAAGGTAAAATGATGACATAAAGAATCGCATGCGCAGGGTAAGATTTGTGAAAGTGCACATAAGATTGCAAGCGTAAATTAAATTTGCATGTGCAAGAGAAGATTTGTAAAGGTGTAAATCGCAATTCAAGTGTAAGAAAAAAATATTTGCAGCATTTAACTGTTATTCGTAAGTGTAATTCATGTATTTTGAAACTGCAGCTGCATGCTATTGCAAAATAAATAAGATCTGTATTCTTCAGACTTTAATTTTTCCGCGCTTATACTTTTGGCACGGTTTTTGCGCACAAATGCGGCCAAAAGCACTGCAAGCCTGTGAACAGCAATTTACAAGCGAAAACGACAGAGGCAGGAACTGCAAAACAGATTAATTGCGTAAAATCAAACTTTTTGTACAAAAATAAACTGTTGCAAATGTCTACATGACTCTTTGTGTGCATGAGGCAAAACGTTTCCGAAATAACCCGATTTGTACAGTTGCGTCTTTCATTTTCCTGCGCTTCCACTTTTGGCACGATTCTCTCACTAACTGAGTTTTGCAAGAGCGAAGAGGAGGGCGGGTCCACCTTCATGTAGCCAATCAGATGAGCTTCTCGCTGACTCTCGTTTTACTCTGATCTGATTGGTTCAATAAATACGCCAGTCACTGAAACACATCTTTATCTTCATTTGGCTCAGAAATGTTCTCATTGCCGAAATGTTACTTTTAATGCACACATACATGTTAACTAAGTAAATAAATAAACAAATTAATAAATAAATCATGATTTCTTAACCCTCTGGGGTCCTTCATTTCAGGGTCACACTCAGGGTCTTCGGGACCAAATGGTCCGGAAGGGTTTGATTCATATTTATTAAAAGAAAATCATATTTTTTTTTTTTTACTTGTTTTTTATAATATTTTTTCTTTTCTTTTTTGGTGTTTTGAGATAATTTAAGATTTATAATTAATATTTATGCAATAAATATGACCCATTTTCCCCCCATTGAATATAATAGAAAATAAAAAAATATATATTTTTTAATTTTTTTTAAAGCTGTATTTCATTTTAGAGTCAAGCCTAGACCTCATAAAAGCAATTTTTGAAATTAGATGGATGCCATCTGGTGGACAAACTGAGCATTTTAAAAATGCAAAACCCATATGTAATCTGAATTTATTCGTTTGTTTATGTATAAAAGTGTGTTTGTGTGTGTGTGTGTGTGTGTGTGTGTGTGTGTGTGTGTGTGTGTGTGTGTGTGTGTGTGTGTGTGTGTGTGTGTGTGTGTGTGTGTGTGTGTGTGTGTGTGTGTGTGGATGTGTCTGTTTTGCACTCTTGATGTTTTATAGATTCACCCCTTCACTGTTGTGTGCTTTTTTTCTGGATCGTGGCTGATTTGTAGATTGTACGCACAAAAAAACTCTGTATTGTCACATTTTTGCCAATTTCCCATTCATTTCCTATGGCGGGACCATTTGGTCCCGAAGGCCCTGAGTGTGACCATTTTTTTTACAACCACTTAGACTATTCAAATCCTGTCCCCAATTATTTGGGGTGTTCATATACCAAGTACCAACAAAGTCACCAAATTTCGGACCATTCCGATGAAGCTATGATTTTACACATTTTTTTATTTAAATTCTTCGGGAACATTTGGTCCGAAGAACCCCTTAATAAGCTGTGCACCAGGCTGACTGACATTCATATTGAATTTCGAGCTGGTGTTAACATTATTGGATTGAAACTGTATATCTTATATAATCTGTTACACCACTGAGATGATGTTAAACTTTACAATCAAAACATTTAGTTCCCATTCTTTAAGTAATAATACCATTCTGATGCAGTGTTTTTCTCATCAAGTCTCTGTTCATGGTATTTAACACTCAATTATATATTTCGAAATATTGTCTTGCACTGTCAATATTGATTCTGATTACATCCGTGTGACTGATCAAGATATTATATGTAGATAGTATGACTACCAAAATGCTTTCTCTGTGTCCAGATTTGACTGTAATGAAAAACTGATACTAAATCAACATGAACTCAACTTTGACAAAAAGTAACTAATTATGTCTGAATAAAAACCCAGCCACCAGGGAATACACATCATAGATATGTTTATATATAGGGTTATACATCCATCTAGTGGTTACACGATGGAATTGCAGGTGATAAATGGTGCATAATTTTAAGATAGACTCTCCTCACCGCTCAAAACGGACTTTTTGTTCAGTGCTGAATTCTGTAAGCTGGCAAATCCTCTAATTATAACAAACAAAGTGTAGGCTATATATTATGAAAGATTCATTGTGCAGTCAGCTTCACTGATAATAACAGAGATGTGTGAGATTGCGATGAACTGATGTCAGCTTTTTAGGAGCAACAGCAACCTGTGCTTAAAAAAAAAATCGAGAATCGAATCTAACCGTGACCTTAGAATCGAAAATGTAATCGAATCAAGGATTTGGAGAATCGTGACACCCCTAATATATATATATATATATATATATATATATATATTTTTTTTTTTTTCTAACAAGACTTAAGATAATAGGTGGATCTTGATATGTACAAACTAAACCACCTGGATCCTAGAACTGCGGTCCTGAAACCGCTGCCACTGCTATATCATCCAGTTCGGTAGGTGGCGCTGTCACAAAAAACTAGGGTCCTGAAACTGCGGTCCTAGATACATGCACTGGATACACAGAAATGTCCTTTCTTAATACACCTGCTCGAAATTCAGTTTTGGCTCATATAGTCAGCCTAATGGTGCACAGACTATTAAGCAATCATGATGTATTTATTTATTTATTAATTTGTTTATTTACTTAGTTAACATGTATGTGTGCATTAAAAGTACAATTTCGGCAATGAGAACATTTCTGAGCCAAATGAAGATAAAGATGTGTTTCAGTGACTGGCGTGTTTATTGAACCAATCAGATCAGAGTAAAACGAGAGTCAGCGAGAAGCTCATCTGATTGGCTACATGAAGGTGGACCCGCCCTCCTCTTCGCTCTTGCAAAACTCAGTTAGTGAGAGAATCGTGGCAATAGTGGAAGCGCAGGAAAATGACGCAACTGTACAAATCGGGTTATTTCGGAAACGTTTTGCCTCATGCACACAAAGAGTCATGTAGACATTTGCAAGAGTTTATTTTTTTACACAAAGTTTGATTTTACGCAATTAATCTGTTTTGCAGTTCCTGCCTCTGTCGTTTTCGCTTGTAAATTGCTGTTCACAGGCTTGCAGTGCTTTTGACCGAATTTGTGCGCAAAAACCGTGCCAAAAGTGTAAGCGCGGAAAAATTAAAGTCTGAAGAATACAGATCTTATTTATTTTGCATTAGCATGAAGCTGCAGCTTCAAAATACATGAATTACACTTACGAATAACAGTTAAATGCTGCAAATATTTTTTTCTTACACTTGAATTGCGATTTACACCTTTACAAATCTTCTCTTGCACATGCAAATTTAATTTACGCTTGCAATCTTATGTACACTTTCACAAATCTTACCCTGCGCATGCGATTCTTTACGTCATCATTTTACCTTCATACATAACGCTGTTATGAACGCCCGCAGAACAGAGGGGCGGAGTGAGCGAAGCTCATTATCATTTAAAGGCATATGCACTGAAATGGCGTGCTGAAAACAGAGCTGTTTTTGACCAGGTAAAATTAGTGTTTTCTTACAATACTAACGAAAATTTTTAATTAAAGTAATTTACAAACTTTTCATTTAGACCCTAAAGAATCAAATTAACTTGTATGAAAATGGCATTATATGACCCCTTTAAAAGTTTATAAATTCTGAACGTGTCGCGTCTCGCCTGTCTATCTATATTGCACCAAATACGACACTGCACTCCCTTGTGAAGTCGTTTGGATGAACGGTTCTCGAAATAATCAAAACGGAACGGACAGACAGACATAAGCTATTGAGATTCCGAACCTTCGAATATTCAATGTTCATTACTACCGAAGCTTCGAAGCTCAAAAAATGGTATTCGGACCAGCCCTAGTGAGCATAACAGACTTCTTACTGACCCCAAACATGTACACGGTAGTTTACAAACAAGTTATCCAAGCAAATTGACATCTAACAAACCAAGATAAAGATAAGGATGCATGTTTAAAAAATTCGGACAAATTGTTATGCAAATATCTTACCTAGCAGCCGGAGCAACAGGAAAAGAACTCCAAGGGCGTAAGACTTCAGCTCTGGGCTCACAGTTCTACAGACACCAATGACATATAGTTTAGTACTAGTTCATTATGATGTGCAGATGACAACCATGACTGATTAAGGCTCATGAAACCAGTGACATGGACCTAAATTAACCGGTGTCAGCAGCATTACCTGATCAGGATGATGACGGATGGAGTCTGGGCCATGGCTCCGATCATGCTGCAGACGCACACGACTGCTAGGAACGTGAGGAAGGCCTGCTGACAGCCTGGGCTGGAGCACTTCCCCGGCGTTGCTGTCCCGGGCCCGTCGCCTTGGGCGATGCACTTACAGCCTGTCAGATTCTGAGAGAGGGAGGGAGGGAGGGAGGGAGGAGAGCTGAGCTGAGTGTATATTTCATGAGGGGAAATAAGTGCTTAAGTGCTGCTCTGGGGATTTCCAGCGACCAACCAGAGGAAAAAAGAACCGAATATTTGAGACAAAGGGGACTGATGTATCTAAAAGAGGGAGGAAAAATGAGCATTCCCAAAAGAACTCTTGCTACTTATGACTTTAGGAAGCATTTAAGCAGATGTGTGCCTGAGTCTATTGATCTGTATGAATTGGGGAGTGTGTGTGTATGAAGACTCACTCCTCGGGTGCAGCCAGCCAGGCAGGCGGAGAGGTAGGTGATGCCGTTGGAGCCACAGATGGGGCTTAGAGAAGACGTGTAACAATTACAGCCTGACAGACATGCGGCCTCCGTCCGCTCCCATGAACCTAGACTCCTAAATGGAGAGAATAATTACGAGAAGAGTAAGAATGACATGTTCCTTTCAAATTCACAGTTTATAAACATGATCATCTGTAAAATTAATGCTACAAGCACAAAAGTCTTTATACTCTAAGTGACAGTATTTATTGCCAATTGTTGTGGATCATTAAAATTTTTTGAGGCTTTTATGTTGTAGCGCTCTACTCACTCGTTGCCATAGGCAACAGTCACCCCAGCGACTGGGCCTGTATCACAGCCAAGGAAAAGGAAGGAGACGTAGCAGGCTGTAGAGATGATATTGACTAGCATGGCCAGACGAATAGCCCCTAATGCACACAGATCCAACTTTTTCACCAGGAGGCCGCCCAGGAAAATACCCAGACAAGCACAGGGGATTGCTGTCATACCTGTACACACAAGCAAAAAAAAAAAATTAATTAAATAACAATTGACAAGCAGCTTTCATGTACTTGCAGTGATTTTGTTTGAAACTGTGTTTTATAACGGATTAGGACTTGGACTTGCTGATGTTTTAGTGGACTTGCCTACCTAGGAGCTGATTGGCGGAGGACGTTGAGAGGTTGAACTGCTGTTCGAGATATTTCCCTAGGAAGGCCGCGAATCCAGCCACCACACCGATTTCCATACAGGCAGCGAGAATGACACAGGTGAAAACCGGATTGGACAGCAGATGCTTAGTCACCTTAGGGATAACTGAGACGAGATTACACTGATATTAAATGGATGATCAGATGAAGATGTAGTTGAAGAGAATGTTGTAATCCAGGGGTTTTCAAACTATTTGATGTCAAGGATCCGCAAATATGATGCCCCTTCCCATCCTCTTACTAAAATGTAAAGACAGCTGTTTATTTTTATGTAAATATCCATTTATACTGTGTAAGAAAAATATTCAAATATAAAAAAATGAAATAATTATTTTATATTTGCAATTAAAGCCAAAAGTAATGATTAATAAATTATTTGTATTGTGTAATTATTTATTTCACATACTGTACTTTCGCAAGGCACTGTATTATATATATATATGTATACAGTATATGTATATATATGTGTGTGTGTGTGTGTGTACATACAGTGCCTTGTGAAAGGATGTAAAACAAAATAATTGAAAGCAGTTTAGCAAGGTTGCAACATAAGAATATATATTTTACATTTTTAATTCAATTTTACAGCTTCATTTGAGTTCATTTGAGCTTTTCACTATAGAAAAAATTAGCTTTATGTTTAATAGTCTAAAGAAATTTAATTTCCTTATAATTCCCTTGTGATTCATTTCTAGCCATTCTTTAGAAAGCAGACTAAAACAGTTGGAATATAACATTTGGTTATAAAAAAGATTACACCTATTAATATCTTGAGTTAACATGCTAAGTTTAACATATACTTTTAGAAAATTTAAATTCTTTTCTTCAGCATCCTCCAGCATGAATTTAGGATTTTATTCACATGTAAACGTTGATCAGCGAACATAAACAAAAGCTCAAACGGGCTGCGTAACACGAGAATGAACCTCATTGGTTCTCGCACGTCAAGCGAACATGCTTGTGCTTCCGTTAACCACAACTGATTTGTGAGTTGATGAATGTTTACATGTGAATAAAAGCCTAAATTCAATCTGTTCATCATATAAAGTGATCGTGTCTCTTCAGAAAATTTTGACTAAACTGCTCTATTCATATGGATTAGTTTTACGATCTCTTTAGGAACTTTTTGAAGCATCAAAGTGTTAGTTGCGTAGCTGCCAATGGAGGGACAGAAAGCTCTCAAGTTTTCATCATAAGGATCTTCATTTGTGTTTTAAAGATGAACGAAAGCCTTACAAGGTTGGAACAACATGAGGGTGAGTAATTAATCACAGAATTTCCATTTTTGGGTGAACTAACGCTCTAACAGCATTTTGAGAGCTGAGTCTTGTTCTCTACTCTGAAAAGAAATCTAAAACTACTACAAGTAATGAACTGACAACAATGACAAATCAAACTAAATGATTTCAGGTACGATTGCTTATAAAACCTCAGTGTGTTTAGACAGTCTTTCTCTTTGTCCTCTGTCTCACCCTGCAGGTGCTGGCAGCAGGTTAGGCCAGCGCTGATCTCCGGGTCATCTGAGGTTTTGACTCCTTCATACTCCTGCACCAGCTCAGCAGGCAGCATGGCCTGTTCGCTCTCACCCCCCGGGCCCTCCCCAGGCTCGTTCAGCGACTGCGGGAACCCGAACATGAAAAACGAGGAGAGGAAGAGGAAAAGGCCACATATGATAAAGCCGCCCCACCAGGCACCGATCCAGCGTGGATCGTCAGGAGTGATGTCCAGCGTGGCTGTTAGGAGTGAACAGAGATCTGATGAGATATTACTGAGACACAGTTTCATTCATAATTCTTAACAGATGCTTTTATCCAAAGCCGTTTACAAATAAGTTAAAAATTAAAATAAAGGGATTGATTTTTGATGCCGGTACTCACATGTGTCAATGAAGACTGCATCAACATAAACTTTGGTGCACAGAGAGCCAAGAATAAAACCACAGGCTGGTCCAAAGACAAGTGTAGAGAATAAGATACCTGTAATACAATACAACAGACAAAATAATCAAAATAGTTACGTAGGAAAATGATATTCATTCATGCAGAGTTTTGGCCAGATTGTTGTCAATTCACTTAAAGGCACAATATGTAAGGTTTGTGGATTAAAATATCCAAAACCACTAAAACAATATTAAATATTTTGTTGACTTGTGTACTTTCATTATCCCAAATGTTTCCAACAATGTTTTAGTCCAGAGAAATCAGCTATTTTAACCAGTGTAATGGCCCGTGTCATTGCGTTGCCGGTCAATGACGTCATATCTGCATTACCCTCAATAGCCGGTTTTACTTCAGTAGGAACCATGGAAACACGCTTTAATATATTATGTGTTTTACTAGACAGGCGAGCAACTGTTTGGATATCTTTATCAACAGAAAACTAATCATTGTTATATAGCTCAACACGGTTAGTCTTATTGTTTGAATCTCGTTTTCTTGATTTACCGCGAGTTACATGTTTTTATCATGCCTATCATCAGACAACACTCATTTTATTTTTATTAATATGATAATCTAACATCAATTTAGCTTACTGCAGTGCAACAAGAGTCTCATACCAGCCACTGAGTGAACGCACAGAGTCATTACGTTCAACACACTTAAACGTATTTTAGTATGATTGTTTTGACCAAGTAAAACAGCGCTGTGTTAACTTACCCCACAATTTAAATTTTTCAAATAAAGTGACCTGTATGAGTAGAAATGTAGCACTTGTGGCTGTTTTATTAGAATGAAATAAAATAATGTGAATTTAAGTCATCAAATGTAACTGTACCAAAGTTCAAGTTCAGGGAAGAAGGAGGCAGACGGTAAGCGTAACTTTAATCGTAAAATAAACATAAAAAACAAAACGAAAGGAGCGGCTGCTTCCGACAGTGCCATATAAGCATAATAAAACAACAAAGTAAAATGTCCTTGGCTCTCAGCCCCACCCTGCTTCACACTAGAGTAATGTTTGACTCCTTCATACTCCTGCACCAGCTCAGCAGGCAGCATGGCCTGTTCGCTCTCACCCCCCGGGCCCTCCCCAGGCTCGTTGATATTAAAATCATGAACTCAAATGTCATTGTTTATTGCAGAAGTATTTTTTTGCACACAGTGCCTCGACAAATCAATCACTTTTTCGACTGCTGTCTCGACCGGATTGCTTTCCATCGGCTGTGGAAGTGAAGATGACAACTCCTATGATTCCACACTCATTCACGGCATCATCAAGCTACTGCCATACTTACATATGATGCCTTTAAATTAATTTAATTTAAATTTTTACAAGTTATTAAGGTGGCATTTGTGCTAATAATCTAGATGTTTATGTAAATAGCCTCTTTTTAGGGCAAAGTTTTAGAGTTTATCATTATTATTATTATTATTATTATTATTATTATTATTATTGCAGAACGGGAATTATAACGTACAGTTGCAATCAAAATTATTCAACCCCCTTGAACTTGAAGACATTTTGCTGCAAAGAACGACATTTTATGAAAACAATTCAACAAAAGCATCAGTAAACTATTATAGAAAGTTTATCAATACACATTTGAGTGATTCTGAGAACATAAAGTTGATGAAAAATTTAAAAAAAAATCGATTTGGCTCTAAACATTCGTTTTCAAAATTATTCAACCCCCAAAAGTCATATTTTGTGCAGAATCTTTTATTCTTTATTACCTCCCATAAATGCTGCCTGTAAGCGGTAGATGCTTCTGTCACCTTTCTACTTCAACGATGGACCATCCCTCACTTGAAAAAGCTTCCAGATCACCGATAATCTTTGGTTTTCACATTACCCCTGCTTTCTTCAAATTCCACAAATGTTTTCAATGAGATTTAAATCTGAAGATTGTACAGGCCACTCAAGGAACATTCTACAACTGATCCCTGAACCAAGCTTAAGTAGATTTGGGTGTATACTTTGGGATGGCTGTCCTGCAGGAAAGTCCATTGTTCATCAAGCTTCAATCTCTGCATTGAAGGCATCACCATCTTTGCTAAAAGGGCTTGATACTTCAAAGAGTTCATTATGTCCTTCATACAGTCAAGATTTGAAGTTCCTCGAACAGCAAAGCACCTCCATAATAAGACTGGACCACATCCATGTTTGGCCATTGATTGAGATGGTGTTCTTCTGCACATAAGCTTTGCCTTTTTTGCTCCAGACATACTACTGATCCATAGGTCCAAAAAGTTCCAGTTTGGTCACATATCACTCCATAAAACATTCTTCCAGAACTCCACAGTTCTTTCCAAATGAATATTAGCATATTCAAGTCTGTCTTTTATGTTTTTCTTGGTCAAGAGTAGCATTCGGCAAGACGTCCCAACATTAAGGCCATGCTTGTCTAGTGTTCTTCTTATTCTTTGCATTATAAATGTTTTTTCCTCCTTTCCTCTTGCAGGTCTTTGGCAGAAAATTTATGGTTTTCCTCGGTTGCTCTGATCTAAAATGTTATTCCCCTTGATGATATTGTGCTTTTTATCTCAAAACCCTCAAAGGATTTCTGGTACAACAAATGTTAAACTTATGAAAAAGGCTGTCAGCTGTGTCTCTAGGAACTTTTAGTGGTTTGAAAAATATTCTTGTAGCCATAGACTTTGTAATGTAATACAACATTTTGTTCTCAGCTTTTTCGAGAGCTTTTTTGACTCTGCCATTTTTGCTAATCCACTTTAGCATATGCATTGGCTAAATGTATGTATGTGTAACAGCACAAGCTAATTCAATTTCCAAAGGCTTAATTATGTTTTAACACAACTTTGTACCATACCGTACAAATACAGTAAGTATCTTAAAAACAGCTATGAAATAATTAAGACATAGCTGTATTACAAAAAAAATGCTATTACCCAAAAGCATTACATTATATATTGACATTATCACTTAGCTGTTATAGATGCAATTTAAAAAATACTCTGTATCATTAGAAAAGCTTACATTTGTAAATTATTACAACAGACATAGTCTCCAGGGGGTTGAATAATTTTGATTGCAACTGTATTCCCTTCTGAGACACAACATCAAGTAGCCTAAAGTAAAGAAGCTATTTCCTTTAATGATTGTGTACATTTAAACATATCTCTAATAGCTAATTTGCATAATCTACATCATCATTGCTGTAACTGGCACCTGATGAGTTTATGATAAAGCTGATGAGCACAAACATTTCTGTGTTGATTATTATATCTTGTAGGAATACTAAATGGGGGGCCAACATATAGATTATGCATGTGTTAGTAAATGTTGTACTATCAGCTTTTTTACCATTCGGCGAGTAATTATGTGTCCAGACACAGCATAAGCATGATCAGAGAACACTATAAATGAACATGTAACAGATAATGTACAACTGAGGGGGTGATCTTGTATCATCCTGAAGGGGTTTATTTTGTAGTAATGACTGACTGACTGTACATTATTATCCTGTGCATTATACGGCTATACACGAAATAAATAAATACACTACCATTCCAAAGTTTAGGTTTGGTAAGATTTTTAAATGTTACTTATGTTCACCAAGGCTGCATTTATTTGATCAAAAATACAGTAAAACAGGGGATTTTTCCATTTAAAATATTTAATTTATATTTCATTTTTTTTATGTAATTTATTTCTGTGATGACACAGCTGAATATAATCTACACAGACATGAAATATTGGATTGAGTTGAAGTTCAAACGCATGTTCTGTTTATTATAAGCACGCACTACGGTTATGTTGTCTACCGCGTTAAACGCTTGAGCTCTTTAAAGTCTGGTGGATTCTAATTGGCTGTCTATGTTTTCATCAATCATCAACTGGAAAACAAGAGTGATTTCAACGATATCTTTCTGTTCTGAGAGTGATTCCAACTATGTCTTTCCTCTGTGACGTTATCGTTATAATTGTGCCGTGGACTTCCCTTTTCACATAGAATTAGAATGGTTATTAAAACTTTATAGTTATTATAGTTATCGTCCTTGGTGTGAACAGGCCTTTACTATGGAAAGAATGAACCTCATCTCATTGCTGTAAAGGGGCAGACGGGTCTGTAACATGACCTTCAACGTTGTATTTGCTCTGGATCTTTAAAAAGTGTTTTACTTCTATCCATTAGTCTGGATGAAACTGATTAAGCATGTCAGTCCAAATGTTACCCTATGTAATCCTAGATCAGTTCTCTAATTCTGTATGAATACAAACGCTGGATAATTCACTTAAACAGATAGGCCTTTCTGCTTGTGCCTTTGTGAAAGATGCCAAATGCATTTCTGTTAACCAAAGCCTCTGTGATCAAACAGCTAAATGACTGATTCCATTATGCCCACTAGCAATGACTCTCTCCAAAGAGGATGTTTATGTCTGTGCTAGTTTACACCATGCTTCAATAAGAGACGGGTCCAGTTTTAAAGGTTACAAAGGATTAAAACACGCAAGAGTGAGAGAGAAAGAAGCTAGCTCGGGTTGCACAGACATTAACGCTCATAGACAGTAAAGTCAGCTCAATGCAAAGACGTCAAACACCCTGCAGAGAAGGAGACACAGCAGAAATGATGTGAAACGCGCACACACAAACCCACAGACATTCACACAGAATCTTCACATCCAGACCTTGAATTACCTGTGGAAAGCTACTCAATTACAATAGTCAATTTCCATGCTAGGATTATATTTCGGGAGCTTTCTTAAGACATTTGAGTCTGGGGTTGATGATCTAGTCTTTATTTGTATCAAATATATGGAGAATCATTGTCGTAGTGCGAGAGAATGAGAGTGAGAAGAATCGAGAGAGAGAGAGTGAGAAGAAGGGTGAGAAAGAGTGAGCTGCCTGAGGGATGACAGAGCAGCCAGCACACATTAGCTTCTCCGCAGAAATAACAGGCACCGAAGGCCATCATTGCTTCTTGTTTACACCCTGAAAACATAGCAACAGGAGATTAAGACAGTGGTGCACTACTCTAAACCAGTGGGTTTAAGCTCAATTCTTGGAAATTTCCCAAGTGAGTTCACCCCAAACCTAAACCAGCCACATATATATGCGCTTGTGTTTCTTCATACAAAAGCTTTCTGCTAGCGAGTCCTCCAGGAAGCAGTAAAGAGCTGATGCGCTAAGCATACAACATTTTGTGGCTTATAAATCATTAATAATAATAAGTGCTGTTATTGTTTCAACGCAGGATATTGACGGTAGTGCTACATGATATGCCCTAAAATAAAAACAACACTCTGTAGTGTTTCTTTTAGTGCCTGACCAGCGTGTTTTACCAGGAATTCAAGTAGTGCCATTTTAGGACATTTAAAATACAGTATTTATCTTTAACTTACATTCTACAATGCAGAAAAGTAGTGTTTTTTTTAAATAGTAGCAAAAGGAGAGCATTTAAACCAGGTGCTGTTGTTCTCTCCTGAAGTGATTTAGAATAGATTAAGGCAAATAAATCTGTTCAAAACAATTCATCTGTATCATTTCACAATAATGCTTTGCCTCAATATCTCCTAATTACTGCTTATTAATACTTAGTAAGGTAGTTGTTAAGTTTAAGTATTGGGTAGGATTAAGGGATGTACAATATGGTCATGAAGAATAAGGAAGTTATATGTGCTTTATAATATGTACTAATAAACAGCCAATATCATAGTAATATGCATGCTGATAAGAAACTAGTTAATAGTGAGAATTGGACCCTAATCTAAAGTGTTACCTAATGTTCTATGTTAGTTATTATGAACCAACAATGAACAATACTTTTACATTCATTGATAAAAAAATTTACAATAAGGTTCCATTTTGTTAACTTTAGTTTTTGTTAACATGAACTAACAATGAAAAATTCTTCTAAAGCATTTATTAATCTTATTTAAAGTCAATTTCATCATTTACTAATACATTATTAAAATCAAACATTGGATCTGACAATGAACAGTTTTGTATTGATCATTGTTAGCTAATGTTTGTTAATGCATTGACTGATCGTATTGTAAAGTGTATTATTTTTTACTTTGTTCATTTTACTTTTTAAATCCTAAACTGAATCAAAAGTTATAATAATAATAATAATAATTTAATTACAATAATAATTATTAATCATTCGATTATTTTAATAAAGGTTTTTAACAATAGGTTTAATACAAAGCAAAATCAAAATCTGTCTATAAAATCTAGGTACCCCTGGTTCACCAGGTACCCTCCACTATACTAAAAATTTCTACTACTATTATGTTTCATTATTAAGGAAAGAGAACAAAATAATGTGTATGTATAATGTGTGCATGTTTAATATGTTTGTATATGAATATAAATATGTGCTACTGTTTGTCACCCACAATATCTCTGATTAAGGGGCACTTAAGCCTTACTGATGGGGCTGAAGGGGGCACATAACACAATAATGGTTGTGTAGATCACTCTCACCAATATAAAGGGAGGAGTCTTCACGTCTGACATGATCATCGATGTAAGACACTCCCAGCGGCTGCAGGGGTGTCGCTCCAACCCCCAGAAGCATTTGAGCTCCGATCAGCAGCAGGTACATCATGTTGGTATTTGTTCTATTTCCACAGAAATAATTTGGATCAGAGAGCCCAGCTCGACTGCTATTGGAGCACACGTCTTTTCCCTGTCCCACAGGTCGTGGCTCTCCAGACTGATATTCATACTGATGGGTCAAGAACTCAGGCAGTGCTGACAGTAACGCTCCCAGCGCCATCACGATGCCCCCACAACCAATCAGCCGAGGCCGATGGGCCCTGGCCCCAAAGTAGCTGACGAATAAGATGAGGGCAAGGTTGCCAATCTCGAAGCTGCTGGCGATCACACCCACGTCAGCGCTCTGCAAGTTGAAACGTCGCTCTAGTGTGGTGAGGACACTGACCTAAAGTATAAAGAAAAAATATACTGTTACAAGGCTGTGAGATAATGAGCAATGACCACGTGCCATATTCATGTTGTTTATGCTTTCGTGGCTTGGAGATCTTAACTAATAGAATAGATTTATGAGATTATGTTGAGAACATGGATGCTGTGTATCCTGTAATGAAGAACTCACTTACACAATATTAAAGGTATAAATCAAATGTTCTGAGAGTTGAAAAAGACTGTGTAATTATTTAAGTGATTTATGATCCATTTAGGTCACAACATAAGACAACACAAAAGTCATCATCCTAGGGAAAATAATATATCAATCGTATAGCTTCACTCAAGAGCAGATGCATTCATGTAGTGACGTGACTGTGTGAATCTTTCTCTAGTGCTGAAAGCTAATGTGAAGTATAGGCATTGCCATTTTAACATTTATTCCTTTAACTATTGTCTGTGTTTATGTTACCAGTACTTGTTTTTTAATTAGTTGTAAGTAATCTAGTAGTGGCTAATCCCATTAGTCACCAGTACCTTTTAGATACTAGTACATTCTCGTCTCTATCTCAATCCCCACTCATTATTGGCAACAAATTGCACATTATTGTCACTTATTTATAATGGGCATCTGAAGTTTGGCACCTTTTTTTCTGAGACACTAGTACTTATTCTGCTTGTTATAACTTTCTTATCTTGTGAGTTTACAAATCCTTTTTTTTTTTTTTTTTTTTTTTGCTTGTCATATAAAGACTAGTCAGAATCCCTACTTTAGTTCAGTTAAAAATGTTACATGTAATAACTGGATACTAGGAAAACGGGATTACCGGTAGCTATTTTAATAGTTATAAATAACTAAAGAAAAACTACTAGTATAGTTACTAGTGCAACTGAAATAAGTACCAGCAACAACTGAAATGCATCTAGTATTAAAAATCAAAAATCCTGGAATCAAAAATAACCATATATTTAATGGCAATCATTTATTATTAGGCTATTATTTTTTTTTTATTATTTTTATTTTATTAATTTACTAAACAGGAATTAGTGCACATTAATAAACACTAGGCCCTACTGTAAATGCGCCAGAGTTAGCCAAATACTTTTTTCATCATCCTTGGAGATAATGTTACAGAGTCACCCTGAAAACAAAATATAAAAATAAAAAGACACAATTATTACACTTGTTTTTTAAGCATTTTGTTTTAAAATTATGTATTAATTTAGAATGTAAAAAACGGTAAGTAAGTAGGCTACTCATATTATGAGTAAATACGGAATAGTTCCTTATTTCTATGTAGGCTACTTACAGTCGTAAAGGAATTACTATTTTTAATAAATAGGTTCTAGTAAACAAATAGGGCCTTAGTCGATAATGGAATAGCATACTAGTATCTAATTACTGTAATAGCATTTATTTAAAAGTTAATAGAAAAATTGATCAAAGTAGCCTACAAGTCACTGTAAGATAACTTTTAGTAGCCTACTATAGCCTATACAGTAACATAAAAATAGTATTAGCCTACTAAAAAATAATAATAATAATTTAAGGAATTATAAGGAATAATAAGGAATAAACATCTTTCCATAGAAGGTCTGATCATTCTGACATATTTTTGTTTCCAACGTGCATCCGTGGCTCAAAGACAAAATAAGGTAATCGAGCACTGGGCCACTCACTAGACTGATGATCATCTTCCATTATAGCGCCTCTAAATCATGTAGAAATAAAGCAGTCGCAGTGCCGCACGCAAAACCCCAGCTATACCTCATAATGTGGTTTATTTATCTTGCTTTAGGGTAAAGGTAAGCGATGCGTACCGGACACCATCCAATGTCATCCACAGTGCGTACGTATGAGCTGTCTGTGTTATCGGCTCGACTTACCAGATAGGCTCCTACAGTGCCCTGTGCCAACATTAAGGCACATTCTGATATGAGGAATATTTTGATGTTGGAGAAGCATGATGTCTTCTTCTGGCACGCGTCTGGCTCAGTGTCTGGCGTGCTTCCCTCAGCGTACATCCTCTGATGCGGACTGCAGCAAGCAGAAAGACAGGCTCGGACAGAAGGTGACCATTGAGGACGAGTGCAGATGGATCCTCAAAGAGACGTTCACGGCTCCATTAATATCGCCTCCGGTTCCGGTCCGCTTTCAAATCGAGTCTTATGAAATGAATCTTGAGCGTTCTCAGCACTGTCACCTCAAAAACTGCGCACTCGCATCTGATCCGTTGATGTGAATGGTCCAAAGAAACCGACGGAAGACCAATGCAGCCTATTAATAACCATGAACATCAGCGACACGCGGAAACTGCGATACAGTATTACGTGAGGCGGTTACAGTGAGTCCACTGTTCTTCCGTGAGGAGAGTTTGCCGGTGTGGAGGACTCAGCTCATGCGTGTCCCCATCTACACCACAGCCTGCACCAAATGATGACCTCTCTCTCCTTTTCATTTCTATACTGCCTCTCTTTATTTCCTCCTCCCACAAACATCTATTAGGTGGGTAGGTAGGTAAGTAGCCTAGTTAGGTAGTAGGTACTATAGATAGATAGATAGATAGATAGATAGATAGATAGATAGATAGATAGATAGATAGATAGATAGATAGATAGATAGATAGATAGATAGACCTCAAGATGATGTATGGACAGAGAGATTTATTAATAATTTTATCAATAATAAAAGGGATCAATCAAGAGAAAAAAATTGATTTTTGTGTCAGACTTAGTGCAGTTGTTTCTGAATTGTCAAAGTGAATTTTATTCCCAGACTAAAAATAACCCTCAATATGTGTCCCCTGAGAGCAATGTGCCAAACTAGGGATGTATGAGCTGCTGACCAAAGGATCACACAGGCCTGTATTAAAGGTACTGTTCACCCCAAAATAAAACTTCTGTTATCATTTACTCATGTTGTTCCAAACCCCCAATTACTTGCAGTCATTCGCTTTCACTCTCAATACAAAATTATCAAAAAAATTCGAGCCCCTATAAAAAAATCAAGGTTAAATATTAATCATGTATCAATACAGAATCGTTGTCAGTTTAAGCCACTGCACTGTAGTTCTATAATTAATATGTTCTTGCTTTCTAAATATTTTGAATGAGTAAAATAGTCAAAATACACACAATAATTCTTTCAGTCTTTCGGATAAAAGACAATCCTGTTGACTGCGTCATGCAGCAGTCATTTAGTGTGGCTATATTCACAGCAAGTGTGATTGTAGGTAATCACTGGTTTTGCGCTGAAGGTCTCTGTGCTTCAATACTCTGAGGCAAAAACAATTTACTGCTGCCTGGAGAATGGACTCAGCAATAGCATAACAGTATATCTCAGACTGTCTTTGGAGGCAGGGTTGATTTACACGCGCACACACACACACACACACACACACACACGCACACGCACACACACACGCACACACACACACACAGTATTGACTGGTTGTTTTTTCTTTTTTTTTATCCATCCTACAGAGCAAGACTCACCAGTCCTTGTGTTTTCCCATCTGTCTATGGCTCTTCTGGGCTCTTACAGTGATTCATTTTGAGCCAAACAGCGCTGTACTAAATTATAGTATCATAGACCCCACTCTTTTTCCAGCACTTGCATCATCCCATCATCTTCTTGTCTTTCACAATTAGATTAAACAATTCGGCTAGTAGGCCTACGTAAAAGCACCAGTTGTATATGGTGTTTGGTTACAGTTCAGTTTTGTAAAAGTTCGATCTTGGCCATATACTGATTTAAACTATATGCTTTATTTTCTTGCTTGATTTCTCGGTTTTAAATAATACCAAAACCTAATCTTCATCAGTTGATAAGATGTAATCCATAATTAATTTGTTGTAGTGGGCTGATTCATCACAATGATGTCAAAAGGCATCAGGCAGTGGATATGAAAGTGTTGCAGCAAGAACAGTCTGACACTGAATGTCAATAAAACAGACAGGTTGTTTTGTACACAAAGAGACCTAAGGGCACTCCAAAGAGGTGTACTTATGGGTCTCCAAAAATTACCTTTTAAACAACAACTAATTTTCAATTCACAAAATTTAAGCATGGAACAACTATCCCACACACAAAAAAAAATGTTATGACATACTGTTTCTTTAGTAAGAAACTATAACTCTGTTATTGATCATTGTAAAGTATTGATGTAATGGCCATACACTGGTCTTGGTCTTGTCTCTCCCATCGAACCCTGTGGTCTTGACTGTGACTACATTCAAAAAATAAAGACTGACACACTCTAAACACTACTGCTTTTGTGCAAGTTTGCATGTTCATTTTAAAAGATATTCAATGAATAGGCTATATTTGATGGCATATAAACCGTAAACTGTAAATTGTCATGATGTGCCTATTAAAGGGCAATAAAAGGTACACTTGGTACACTTCATGTTATTACTGAGCTTAGCGAAGTATGGATAAATGCTCTTTGTATGGAGAATGGTCTCCGTGATTTTGGCAAGTAAGACATGCTAATGGCTATCCCTACCCCTAAACCTAACCCTACCCATACATTATAAAAATGAATAACTGAATAACACTGATGCAGAAGCACCTAACCAAGGCTTGTAAGCCTAAAATTGACATAAACTGACATTTTTTCCCCCTCAAATCTGATTGGTTGATTGGAATGTTGTTCCAGAATCAACAAAGATGTTTTATCCAGGAACATGCTGTAGCCTACTTTTCGAAATCACGTTCACCTATGGGATCTACAGTGCAGGGGGACATCTAGTGGTCCAGTGGTGTAGTGCACTGCATTCCGTGAACGAAAGCAAACATCACAAAGTTGACAACAGGAGAATCATATAATTGATCTTTGAACAATTTCTATAAATGTGACATTGTAAGATATTCTAGTTCATTCATATTGTACTGCTCTTTTAGTTATGTTCACTTAGCTTTCAAAGCTGTAAGCTTTCACAGATTTTAGATTATATGGATCATAATATTTGATCAGTTTCACTTTTGGAGCTTTTATCAGTATATCAGTATAACACAGTCTCGCTTTAGACTCACATACAATCTGGACACTATAAACATTTATTTGAACATTTATATAGTTAATACATTGTAAGAAGGAAGTCTAATTATCATTGTACTGGCAAGTTTAAAAAAAAGTTATTTCTAATGTGTACATTGACTTGCTTCTCACTTCTCATGCTCGCAGAAGGGAGGAGGGAGAGAGAGAGAGAGAGAGAGACCAACTGAAATATATCTGACATTCAAGGATGCAGTCATTCATTTTAATTACAGAGCTCTACAATTGGAGTTTTTACTAATAACAATTTCAATTAGAGAGCTCTGTAATTCAATTTTTACTAATAAAAATTATGTCTCTCTCTAATTGTTTATATTACAAGTAAAACTTAATTAGAGAGCTCTCTAATTGTAATTTTTAATAAGAATTGATTTAGAGATCTCTCTAATTGTAATTGTAAAGCACGTAGAGGCTCAGGCTCTGGCTTAGGCTTCACAGGTTTCTGAGTCGACATACTCTTTTGGCGACTGGAAGCAGCTGTAGAACTGGAGCGCTTGGGCAGGGAGTGGCGCATCGACTGCGATGACTTCTGTGCAGCGGTGAAGAGTTTGGAGAAACCTTCCACCCACCGCGGTGCCGAAGAGGCCGGTGGGGGAGACTGGACATCGAGGAAGTAATTGACAAATCACAGGTGTACAGATATTTGATCTGATCAACATGTAATATTGTTTTAACAGGTTAATAACAAGACATAAATATTAAGTAGCTTACATTTTACACAAATTGATGTCTATTTTTCTCTGTCAATCGAAAAAAGTTCCAAATGAGTCCACAGCCGCAAATCAACATCTCTGTGACTTGTTGTAGAAATTTTAATAGTCATTGATCCCTAGCAGGTATCATAGGAGAGAGAACCTATTCAATGTGTAAAAATATATGTGTGTACGTGCTTGTGCGTGACGTTTCAAGAACATATGGGACAGGACCTCTGACCTTAGGGACGGTCAGATTTGGCCAGTTTATTTCAGTACGAGTTTGTGTCTTTAAGTAGAAACTGAACAGCAGTAAGGACCTTATCTGAGTGGGTGAAAGGTACAGCGGGTGAGGAGGAACCTTGAAAAGAGTATAAAGGCTGTCTCAAATCTTCCTGTTGTGTGTCACTCTCTTGCACAGCGTAACTTCTGTGTACTAGACTGAACCTATTCTTGCAAGAATAAATACTTCTCCTTTTATTAATTTGACTCTGAGTGTCTCTTACGCAGTGATGATGTTTAACAGGATTTTTGCCACAACAGACTCTAAAGGTATAGGGACACACCAAACCGACGCCAAAGAACTAGCACTGATGAAAGCCGACTGTGCTGACGCCTCACGTCGCCTGCGTCTGGGCAAAAAAACTGCACTTGAACACAGAGAGAACAACAGCCGGCTGTCAACTGGGATGCACGTACTGCGTCTGATCAGGACAGCTTCCGAGGCGCAGGATCCAGCGTTATCTTAGGCCGGGGACCTTGGTGCTTCGGAAAGGGCTAGCGTTTGGCGGAGCGGTAGCACTGTCGAGGCTCAGGCTCTGGCTTAGGCTTCACAGGTTTCTGAGTCGTCATACTCTTTTGGCGACTGGAAGCAGCTGTAAAACTGGAGCGCTTGGGCAGGGAGTGGTGCATCGACTGCGATGACCTCTGTGCAGCTGTGAAGAGTTTGGCGAAACCTTCCACCCACCGCGGTGCCGAAGAGGCTGGTGGGGGAGACTGGAAGTCAAGGAAGGCAGTTCTGCGTCCTTGATCTCCGTTAGGTTGAGCCATAAGTGGCGGTCCAACATCACTAAGCTGGCCATAGCTCTGCCGTGTTGTGCAGCTCCTTAAACACGGCAGTGTCGTGGCCGGACTCGACCATGGAACAGGAGAGTTAGGCCTGAAAGACCTGTAGGACCACCATATTGTAAAGGACAGAGACCATCCCGTCTGTACAGCTGAAGTGTAGGCTCGACCAGCGAGAGCTGAAGAGTGCTGAAGGGGTGCCCTGCACATGCCACACTGGTGGCGCGGCATTTGAAACAACACCACGTGAAATTTGCTCAGAATTTGCTCTTTTAGAAATGCCGGATAGCCGCAAGGGAGATCGCTGAATCAGCTTGCATGCAGCACGTCAATCCGCTTGCTTGCAGAGCGTCGATCAGTCAGGTTGATCTGCTACGAGGTTCTTTGACGGCGAAAAAGCTTCTTGTTCGTCGCTGAAGGAGCATTAATCTGAGTTCCTATATATAGAGTGGTAGCCCCGCCCATCTTGGTGGGCTCTGGTGGGCTTTCACACCATAGGCTAGTGCAGCTACACTGCTTAGCCATTGGTTCTTTCAACTCCGCGGCACGGAGTTGCTTACACTGCTTGATTCTATAAGCTTCAGTAAATTGGAGAAAAAGGAATTTTCCCAATGCGTCTAACAACGCACGAGTGAACAGAATCAATAAGGAACTGGTTGTCAACAGAACAGGCGCGGATTTATGGGCACGTGCCCACCCAGATTGACAGGTGGCCCACCCTATCAGATTAATAAAAACGAAATTTAAATTTTTAATTTGAATAATAATATTAATATTAATTAATTAAGTTTGGCCATATACGGCCCGCCGAACACTTTATATGATATATGACAAGCCTGAGCGCGTCCATCTCTGGCTCAGCGCCAGCCAACGCACGAACGCACAGTTTGAATCTGGCAGTTATGTCATGTCACTGTACATTTTTGGTCCAGACTTTGACACCTTTGCAAGGAGAGGGGACGAGGCTCATTGTTCACATGAACACCGTGTCTTGGAAAGACAAAGACGGACCCGTTCACATATCGCGTCTTTTGCGCGCTCAAGTTTGTTATTTCAGATGTAGCCTACGCGCTCATACTGGAAGCGACGCGGTCGTGAAAGAGGTGGTCAGGCATCTGATTGACTCGTCAAACGCATGCGTTTCGACTGCCAAGGGACTCGCGATTTGTCATAAAAGCGCGCGTTCTTAACGTGTGCTTTGTGGTCACGGAAAAAGCGCGTCAGAAACGCACGTTTTTTGCATCAAAACGTGCGTCCTCGACGTGTGATCTGCTTTTTAAATGATATTGTTTCTGTCTGCAGGTGTTTTATGCCTCTGAAGTGTTTTTGTAACAAGAAAAGAAAAACAACTCTCGGTTTCAAGTTCACTGTTTTTTATTTCAGCACCTCGGACGGTCCCTTAATCTCTTCGTTCGAGACACATCTCGCAAATTCTCCAGTTGTAATTCCGGTAACACTTTACAATAAATTTGCATACATTATTTTATTTTATTTTTTTAATGCAAAAACCACAAATTTCTTTTAGCAATTCACAAAATTGCTTTTATGGCAAATCGCGCGTCCCGCATGCTTTATGAATACTTTAGCTTGCCATCAGTGTTGCCAGATGTACGATCATTATTGTATTTGTACGATAATTTTGACCTCTCTGCAATGTATGATCAATAATGAAAAAAATCCCATAATGTACGATAATTTCAGAGTTTTCAGTCGTTCGTCCAAACACACATCCTACCGCTTCTCTCTCTGACCCAGAATCATTTTGCAGGCTCACCTTCCTGCACGCAAGCACGTACACACACACACACAGGCACCACGTGTCGCCCGGCCCACACGTCAACACTACTCCATCTAATCCATCCTACATGTTGGGATAAATAGCTGTATTCTGCACGTTTACGTCGTTTACGATAATGTTCTTCTAAATACGATCATTTTGAACTTCTGGTACGATAATTGGACATTTCCAATCTGGCAACACTGCTTGCCATACGCATGTGGTGCAGGCTGCAGCGCGCTCGTTTTTCCAGGCGCGCCTATGTGCCGCGGCGAGAAGAAAAACATCTCAACTTTTCAGAGAGTGCCGCAAGGTCATTTGACAAAAACCAACCGGTCAGCATCGGTCTTTCCGTATTAACAACTTCGAAAGCTCGGCCGAACAGCTGACCATAGCTGTACAGTGCGGTTTTTATTTCTCATCTCCATAAATATAGCATACTAAACCCTAGATTCAGGCCCACCTCGACTTAATCCAGGCCCACCCATCTGTCACGTTCTGCATCCGCCACTGCAACAGAATAACAGAATTTTCATTGTTGGGTGGGCTATCCCTTTAAGAGCAGTCTCTTGTTCGTTGAACATACATTGGTTGAATGAATCATTCAATGACTCACTCATAAAGACAGTCGCAATATAGCACCTACTGGCGTAATGATGCAAACTGCAGAAAACTTCACTGAAAAGTCTCCTTGTTCATAGCACACATCAACACTATGTTTACAGACAGTAACAGCATATAATCCATAGGAACTAAGCAACACATTCTATAAAAAGTTTTAAAAAGTTGTGTAATTGGAAATAGAACCAACCAGGTGTACATATACATACAAATAAGGAATTATGAATTCTCAGGTTTTTAAGGTATTGTGTAAAATATATTGACCTTAAATCGATGATTATGCAAATATTATCACATTTATTTTGTACATTGTACACTTCAGTCTTATATAGACTACTTCTATGAAATCATCAATTCCGTAACCTATGTATAATTACTGCAACAGGTGTTCATTGAATGTTAGTTTAATAAATGAAAAAATAGTCTTTGCTTTTAAATGCATGTGCAGAATCTATCTTCTTTTAGGTTTGCCACATGACTCTGAATATATGTTAGGTTTCAAATAGATTGTAAATTGTGAAAGGTGTTATGAGAGAAATTGTCATGATCACCAGCTGGAGTGCCCTGGACGTCCACCAGAGTTCATTGTCATTCTAGACTACACTTCCCATTACTCTCTTCCTAGACTAATCATACCTAATTGTTTTCACCTGTGGTTCATTAGCCTGTTGGTGTTTGCCTATTTAATCTGTGTCCTGTCTGCTCTTGTTGTGTAGTCTCGTTGGTGTTACCATTGCATTTCTGAGCATCTGCATTCAATATCAATATTTCTCATGTAATACGTTTAAAACGAGCATGCTTGAGTGGTTTGACTTGAGTGTATTTGACCATTTGCCTGTTTTTGACTTCTCCTTTGGATTGTCCTAAATGCTGCACTATGGATCATAAAGCCTCAGAGCAGTGAGTTGTTAACAGAAATCATTCAAAATCAAATAAAACGTTAATTTAACAAATATCTATTATTTCATAATTTTAAAGGGCCATAATGAAGTGCCTTGGAACGTGCAGCTATGTATGATGCGTTGACAATTTCCACTGAAACAGGAAGCTAAGGTGGGACATATTGAATGGTTCCTCCCCCTTTTCAAATAGCCAATAGCGTTTAGTTTACCTCACAGACTGCAAGTCGTACTTGATAGCACCATGGAAGCGAATCCGAGCACTGATGATAGGTTGGTTTCAATAGTAGAGGTGGGAATAAATTCTAGCCATTTCATTCTTAATCAACGTACAGTTGGAAAACTGAATAAGACTTGAGCGTTTGAGCAACCAAACACACATCTCCAACCCATATTTCTCTGTGACGTGTCAACGGTATTTATAGCATAGGGTACACTTTAAATGCTAGAGCATTTGATCGACAAAAATCTGTGATTCATTTTAGTGGAAGTGGGAGACTGTATGTTTTGAATGTTTATTTCTCCTAAATGCGAATTTTGTCATTGTTTTGGAACACACCAGCTTATTCATAACCTTCAGGCTAACATATTCATAGCCAAGTATTCATATTTTCAGGTTGTTGCAGGTAATTAGATTTTTTTACAATGTGTTGGGAAATAGGTTCAAAAAGTTAAATTTTTAGTAAATATTTCTAAATTAACATTCATGAATACTTCCGACCTTGTTGTTAATGTATGAAAAGGAAATTTGTTAATGGAGGTCTTTTTAAACAAACTTTAAACTTTTTTAAATTCATTACATATTTAAAGTAAATAATTTAAGGGAGATGACAAAATCAGACATTACAAAACCAGTGTTGGAACATTTGGATAAAAACAAAGGATTTCCTAAAGATGCTCAATGTTCTCGTCCCTGAAACTGAAACCGTTTTAAGGCTGCAAGGCTTTCAGTGGAATCACTAGCACTTCTGAGCTCAGCGTTTTTCCGGCTGTGGGACACATTGACCTTCCTGACAACACTCTTTCACATCACATGTGTCTCTCTATTGCCTCTGAGCATATTACTAAGCACACCGCAAACAAAAAACAAAATCATACACACACACAGAAAGACTTTATGATACAAGTGACTAAAATTAACCTCCACGTTTTTTAGAAGTATCACCAAAACAGCTCTTTTTTTGCACAGTTTAAATTACACCCTTTTATCTTATCTCAATCCCCTCTTTAAAATGCATTAGCAAACTAAGGGATATACAGTAGTATATGAAAATTACTCACCCTCATGTCGCTCCGAACCCTAAGACTTTAGTTAATATTCTAAACACAACTGAAGATCTTTTTGATGATATCCGAGAGATTTCTGTTCTGTCCCTCCGTTGGCAGCTACGCAACTACCACTTTGATGCTTAAAAAATCTCATAAAGAGATCGTACAACGAATCCATATGAATAGAGCGGTTTAGTCCAAATTTTCTGAAGAGACACAATCGTTTTATATAAACATATAAACATTGATCAGCGAACATAAAAAGAAGCTCAACCGAATCTGCTTTATGCGTGAGAACAAACCTCTAGCTGAAGCTCAAACTTGCTGCGCAACACACGAGAATGAACCTCATTGGTTCTCGCACATCAGGCGAACATGCTTGAGCTTCTGTTTACCACAACTGATGTGTGAGCTGATGTGAATAAACGCCTAAATTCAATCTTTTCAACATATAAAGTAAGGGTTTCCGCATTTGCATGACCACGTGCGTTGTCTGCTTATTAAGCATAATCGTATGTTTTTAAACTGACAAAAAACTAAACAAGTTTTAGGGCTGGATGATATATATAACATTTATATGAGTGATCGCCCAGATTTAGACCTAACTATAAATATAAAGCGTTCAGGCAAGTTTAATTTTGCATTGCAATATCCATGGATCACTGGATCTTTGGTAAGTTGTAAGGAACACTATATCGAGTCCAACCTTTAGTTTAAACTGAAAATCGTTTGCCGTAGGCTACTCGCGTTTTCGCGGTTTCCCCTATTAAATCCAGTCATGCAACAGGCTCTATTGCCACTCCGTCCGGATAGGGGGGCGTTTTCCGGAGGGAAAGTGACGTCAATGCATAACCTAAATATCTTAAGTAACCACGCCCCCGGTGATGCTGCGATTCATTTGGACACTTCTCTTACAACTGATGGTCAGCCCATCTAGATGACCACAGAACTCTGAGGTCACCAACAAGCCATGACCATCTAAACAAGGGAGGAACATTAAGGTAGGCCTAGGCTAATTATTTGTTTACGTTTCTTGTAGCCTAATTGAAAAGTTTAGAAAAATAAATAGATTTTATGGACTGTCATTTAAAGTAAGTAGCCTATAGCCTACAGTTTCTGGAATGACACCTCTTGGGATTCTTTTCCAGCTTCCACATGTTTACTGGGTCTGAACAACCCCCTTGTATTGCTTTACTGATCTGATACTGATCTGGCCATTAAAGCTCAAATGAGCATGAACTCAACTCATCACATCGAGGATCTTTGTCAGAAGAACTCCATCTGTAAGTATGATGCCAAAAACTTTACAGAAGATCTTCCTCATCCTCCTCATCTTCCGCGCTTCACCACCGCGGCTCAGGTCCGAGTGACGCTCACGCTCATCCTGTGCGCGCTATCCGCCTGCTGCAATCTCGCCGTGCTTTATTTAGCCAACCACAACCACAGAAAACGCTCCCACGTTCGGTTGATCATCACCAATCTGGCTGTGGCTGATTTACTGGTGACGCTCATCGTCATGCCGCTGGACGCGGTGTGGAATATAACGGTGCAGTGGCTCGCGGGGGATCTCGCGTGCCGCACGCTGATGTTCCTCAAACTCGTGGCCATGTACTCGTGCGCTTTCGTGACCGTGGTGATTAGTCTGGACCGACAGGCTGCCATTCTCAAACCTCTGTCTATCAACAAAGCGAAGAGGAGAAATAAAATTATGCTGAGTGTAGCGTGGATCACGAGTGTCGTGTTATCCATACCACAGGTAAGTGACGTGTACGGGGGAGAGAAATTTTGAGACAAGGTAAGAAGCAAGATTATTTTTTCCCCTCTTTTTTTATATTTATATATAAAATAATTAAAATTTATATATATACAGTACTACCATTCAAAAGGGATCTAAATTTTTTCTGTAAATAGCCTAATTTAACTTTTATTCAGCAAGAATGCATTAAATTGATCAAAAATGACAGTAATAAAATGTATAATGTTACAAAATATTTATATCAAATTGATGCTGTTCTTTCTGTTAACTTTTTTATTTATCAAAGGATCCTGAAAAAAGTATTGTGGGTTCCACAAAAAAATATTAAGCAGCGCATATTAGAATGATTTCTGAAGGATCAAGTGACACTGAAGACTCGAGTAAAGATGTTGAAAATTCAGCTTTTCCATCAAAGGAATAAAATACATTTTAAAATATATTAAATTACAAAAGAGTTATTTCAAATAGAAACAAGAGGCTTATTTCAAAAACATTAAAGAAAATCTTACCAATACCAAATTATTACATGGTATATATATAACTATTCTCATATTTCAAAACAAAATGTAACCTTGCAACAGAATATCTGTAATACCTATGCCTGTGATATCTTCTCTGTTCAGGTGTTTGTTTTCCATGTTGTGGTGATTAATTCCCCCAAGCGGTTTATCCAGTGTACGACTTACGGCAGCTTTAGCTCACGCTGGCAGGAGACTCTTTACAACATGCTTACCTTCAGCTTCCTCTTCCTCTTCCCACTCTTCATCATGATCTCATGCTATACCAGGATACTGTTTGAGATATCCAAGAAAATGACTGAAGACAGCTGTAAGTTTTTTTTAAAAAGGAAGATCCATTATTGAATCAACAGTAGAGTTTGCATGTGACATTATTACCCTGAGGTGTCTTTGCTTTAACTGTCAAGCTAACGTCTTGCTTTTGTTGTGATCTATGTCACATCCAGTGCTGTCCAACAAAGTGCAGCTGCGCAGGTCAAAAAACAACATCCCTAAGGCACGCATGCGCACACTGAAGATGACTGTGGTCATCGTCCTGTCATTCATGGTGTGTTGGACACCCTACTACATGCTTGGCCTATGGTACTGGTTCTGTCCCGCTGGCCTGGAGGAAACAGTGTCCCAGTCCCTCTCGCACATCCTTTTTATCTTTGGCCTATTAAATGCTTGTTTGGACCCCCTCATCTACGGTCTCTTCACCATTCCACTGTGTAGAGGCATGAGGCATCGACAGCGTGAACATAACGTTGTTGCTTTTGAGCTGGAGAACACTAATAACTCTTTGATGACTTCCATCAGAACTTCCACCTCCTCTCTCACTTTAAAGAGACTGACAGTTCATCAGACTTCTAGAGAAAAGCTAGAATGGGATGGAGAGTATGTGCACAGGATTGGAGATGATGGGCCAAAGAATTGTGTGGCTTTTGCAAATTATTCCACCTGTAGAGATTAAAGGCCAAAACACTGTTGTCTATCTATATGTACAATAGATTTGCATTTAATTACCATTAAAGCCGTTATGGCTTACAAATGATTTTAAAAATATGTTACTTACTGTAATTAGTACATTAATACTGGTTAATAAGGTTAAAGTGACAAAGACTTTTACATTGTTGCAAAAAAATTATATTTCGAATAAATGCTTGTTCTTTTAAAGTTTATATTTATTAAAGAGTCATGAAAAGGGGTATCAGGGTTTCTACAGACTTTTTTTTCTTTTTTAACTTTTTTTCAACATTGATAATAATAAGAAATGTTTCTTGAGCAGCAAATCAGCATATAAGACTGATTTCTGAAGAATCATGTAACACTGAAGACTGGAGTAATGATGTTGAAAATTCAGCTTTGTCATCACAGGAATCAATTATATTTTTATATAGAAAATAGTTATTTTAAATTGGAAAAATATTATACAAAATTACTATTTTTATTGTAATCATGATCAAATAAATACATCTTTGGTGAGCAAAGAGTCTTCTTTGAAGAAAAAAAAACAGGATACTGTATCATCTACTTTTTTATTTTTGGGGGTTCTCTTTTTCACACTGTCCTTTGAAAGGCTCTTCATGCATTTTGTGAATAAAGCTTTACAGATATTTTAACACACTGAAGCTGAAAAAAGAACAGAGATCTTTTTTATGTGTACAGTGAAATTAAAATGATAACTTTAAGGGTTGATATTGAGTATTCAGTGATTTATCATGTGGTCTAAAAGTTGAAATCACAATAAAATTAATTGGAAATCAATGGCTTGAGGTGTTTTGCACAGATCATTAATTTAATGTAACTCAATGTGGTTATGGGTTGAGACTCAGATCACGTTAAGTTCCATAACCTCATAAAACCATGTTACAGCCTCTCAACTGCCCATGGCCAGTCCAATTAAAGATGAACAAGTAAAAATGTGACTAAAAAATCTGAATAAATAAAATGACATGAATAACTTTTTCAATTAGTGGTTTTTAATAAGCCTGAGGAAAAAAACGAGCTACACCGATTAATATTGAGGCTCAAGTTCAATTAAATTGATGTTCATTACAAATGGCACTAATTGTGAAAAGATTTGCTTGCCGGAAAAGACTTAAGTGGAGCAAAGCTGAAAACCAGTGCCTATGGCATGTCATATGAAATGAATACGAACAATACAACCAGGAAATTGGTGTTGACATTCAGTATAATAATGTGTGGGAGATATCATTAGCTGTGATGTTATTTTCTTCATAACAGGCCATGCGATTGTGCAGAACAGTCAGTTTGCTATGGACTCTGAATCTGTGCACTGCCCAGCCAACAAATATACTGAATTTTGTTTACTTGACCTTGTTAAGACAACTAAATGTAGGAAAAATGCTGGGATCAAGTCAGAATAAACTTAATCAAATGCACAAATTACTCAAGCATATATAAACACATATATATTAAGGCAACAGTGCAGATATAAACACATTTGCGTGATGTAGCAGAGCTTCTTGTGAGAACTGACATGTACCCTCCTCACAACCCCGACCTGAAATGAACTTTCATTACAGAAGTTAGTCAAATTAACTAAAATGATGACTTTAAAAGTTAAAATGTTCTCTGGCTGATGGCATCAACATCACCAAAGAAGAATGAATGGACGCATATAAACATGTATCTGATTTACATAAATACATAAGAAAATGCACTCTTTGTCTGTCAGCAAGCATGTGGTGTCTGGTTCCCTTCTTATTGTGTGACGTTTCATTTAATAGAACGCTTCAGAAACTGCTCCCACTGGAAAGCCAAAGTTCTGTTCCTCTCTTTCCAAGAGTCAGCTCTACACACACAAAGACATTACACATATAAAGTATAGTCTGTATTTTAGGTTAGAGGCCAAAGTTAATTTGATTAGAGATTACAAGACCACATGATTTTTTAAAAATGATATGCACGGATAAATGTTTTATAACAAACAATGCAATATTCCATAAAAAAACAATAATTGTTCATTTTCATTTCATGGTGACTTTAAGGCCCATTCATACTGATTACTTAAACAATAACTAGGAACATCGAGTTAAAAAAACAAAATACTTTTAACTCTAAAGGAATAGCAGAGTCCATACCACAACTGTAACAATAACTACACAAAGGAAGAATCACTTTTTTTTAGCTGATAAATGATTAAAAAAAACATTGACAGCCAAAATCATTCCTATTTTAAACTATGCCTATAAATGCCTTCAAATATGACCATAAGTGAAGCACGCCATTGGTGTAGATGCTAATATAATTATCATTATAATTCTTGCTCTTGGTTTGTTGTCTTGTCTTGTATTTGCATGATCTGTTACTATACCGGCATAGTAGTAATTTTGTATAATAATTCTTTCATTTGATGAACAGATTACAGTGTAGTCTCACATCCACTAACAAGAGTGTTCTTACCTTCATGTGGTGAAAAGGTTCTAAGAGAATATTTCTTTCAGTTACGTGCACATACATTTGTTCTTAGATCAATTATGTAATACTGAACAACAGTTCACAAACCTTTTCTGAAAGTAAAGGTTGCAGGCCTCCTCCAAACCTGAAAGTGTGGCTCTGGTCTCTTTTTCAGTTACATCTGGCCTTGTGACACGGTACAGATCCATCAATGAACATTTTGAAAAGCTGAAGATGAAGAGAGAGCTCTCATCCTCTCCCCTTTCAGTCACCTTCACTAAGGGTGTTTTTCTGTTCCCTAAAAAACACAAATTAGGTGGTGTGTCACCAGGAACACAATCCTGTAATTGACACTGATAAATAACAATATGTGACACCTTCGACACATTGCATCACAACTTCAACAGTATAAGACGGCATTCATACAAAACACTTTTTGTGTTGAAACGTGAGATGCATGGCAATGGAATAAAAAAAGCAAGGTCTAGAGACACAGGGGTTTTTTATGTAATGGATAATCCACGGCTAGCTGTCCATTAAGTAAGGAGTAATTGACAATGGGCCGTTGAATTATTAGAAAAATAATGCACACGTTACACAACAGGTGTGCACTACTTTTCAAAAATTCAACGGCCTGAAGTCAATTATTCCACTTATCCTATGGTTACCAGACCTCAAAGCATAAAACGCTCTTTTGTACAGGACTAATTTCTAACGCTTCTAATCGCAAGCCTTTATTGCTAATTTTAAAACGCCATTTTAGAGCTACAACGGAGGCTTGAGCCATTTATAGCAGCAGTCTAATGCTGTTATAGAGAGAGAGAGAAAAGAGAGAGTTTTTTTTAAACTTATATTTTTAAACGTAACCTTTGCGTTTTTACAATGCTGTGTCATACGTGAGACACTGCAAAAGACCCAAGACGCAAATAACAGAGTCAAACACGTTCGTCAATTTACATAGAAAAACAATGGAAAAGCAGTGCAGTGGAATGCAAGTGCCAATCAAATAATTTTCTGTTTACCTGTTATATACAGATTTTGTTGGACTGGCTCGAGCACATACACAGGTTCTCTGAGTGAGCTGAGCACATGAGTGTGAGGCAGGTTTAAGATGAACATTGGCGTGCCATCCTCCAATTTACATATAGATACTTGCCCATTTCTCTGCATCAACAAAACCTGTAAACAACTTCAGGAATTACAATATAGTCACTTTACAGAGCAAAAAAAAAAATATATTTTTAAAACAAGCGATCCAAAATCATTAAATCCAGAATCTAACATGTGTAGATAGCATTATGGTGTGGACTTCCCTATTCTCATAAAATTAGAGTGATAACTTAAGCTAACTTTATAGGTATCGTCATTGGCGTGAACGAGCCTTAACACAGAATTATGCTGCTGCTAAGTTGTACTATACCAGACACTTCAGGAAGGGCACAGGTACAGCAACAGAGACAGAACTGCTTGGGTCTGCGGGTCTGATGGGAGATAGTCATTGTATTTATTTATTTATACACCACGTTCAGTATTTCTAAACCCTTTATAATAACTGTGGGTGTTTAGTACCTGTCAATGAGTGGAACAGTGCATGTGTCTCCTCCTTTGCTCGCTGTCACACTGTAGCACTCCCCACTTCTGCAGGTGAGCACTAACTGGAGTGTGGGTAAAACTGGACCCTGAGTGACCGGTAGTTGACTCTGCAAAAGGAGATTCATCCTGAAAATGGGGCTGTCTCCTGGGATCACAATATTGGCATATGGACACCCTGCACCACCAGAAGACAATCAGGGATAAGATTATTTATTTCAGTATGATATCAGTATTGTGCAGTTATATCATTTTATCATTGATGACCACATAGTTGCTATCATAAACAATATCTGAAATGACTAGACACTGAAGGAAATTTACCAAATCGTCTGTCCCATATAGTAACCAGCTGACCATCAAGCCCTAGAACAATGAACCGTGTGCAGGCACTGACGGCAGAGCAAAGGATTTCCTGAGAATTGGGCCACAAAAAATCCGGTCTGGGTTCACTGTCTGATTCAGGAACAGATTTTAATATCATTTACAATGATGAACAAATGTGTCCATGTAATATGAATATCCCGAGTTTTCTTTCTAAATCATGCATTATAAATGTATGAGTTAGAGGCTAGAGTACCTTTCTCTCTCTTCAACAGATGATACTGTAAAAGATTATGACAGCCACTCCACCACAGGCACATGGAAATTGGAATATCTTCAAAGATAATCCGAAGAAATATCATAAATGCACATTTTGAGAGAAGGCTTATATCTATTACTGAAAAACGTGCGCGTGAAATAATCTCTTGAGTCCATAACTCACCTCTAGCAGCATTTGTTTTCCCAGGCATTGAATAAAACCCCTCACGCAGTAAGAAGTGACAAGTGCAGTTGCTTTAATGAAAAAAAAGGAACAAACTGTAACAAATTTTGTAATGTGAAAAATAACCAACTTTCATAATCTCTAGAGGTTCTAAAGTGACTCAACACACAGTTTGCCAAATGTTTCTCATTTCACATGTGGTCAGTACCGTCCTTTCCTATATGCGACTTTTTAACTTATTCCCTCGTTTCACTTTAATCGTCCCTTTAAACAAGGGAATAAATGGTAACACTTTAGAACTAGGAACAAGGGATTATTTGGATCAGTATTCTAAAGTGCATGATAACTCTCTAGTAATGACTAAAGACATTGTAAGCTTTTGAGGTTTCTGTACGTTTTTGAAAGGTTTCGGATAGTAATTCCTCCCGATGGATTTGATAACACTTGAGTAATTTCTAGAGGGTTACCATGATCTTCACTCTAGAATACTGATCCAAATAATTAGTAATTCCTTCTGACGGATGAAGTAACACTTGAATCATTACTATCCAAAACCTCACAAAAACATTAAAAGCTTACAATGACTTCAGTCAGTATTAGGGTGTTATCGTGCTTTTCGCTTTAGTATACTGATAATAGTAATAATTAGCAATTACTTCCTTGATTTGGCAATAATTGAGTCATTAGCAGTCATTAGCATTGAGTCATTGGGTTACAACAATTTTCACTTTAGGATTAATTATACATTATGTATTATTCACATTAATTATGAACCTGTATATAGTAGTTCTTAGTAATCCTCTGGAAGGTATGAAAAAATAGTAGTTATTGATTATCTAATAGTGAACTACCACACTCAACTGAACACTATTACTAATTCGGGCAATCAGAGTTTCTTGTTCGTTAATAGTAATAAATAACTAGAATGTTAATAGCATATTACTCATTTGTTCCTGTGTAGATATTTAATGATAGAATAGTATTCTAAAGTGTTACTGAATAAATTATTTAAACATATCCACGATTTAACTAAAACAAGGTAATAAATTAATCAAAAATTTCCACAATTTAACTAAAACAAGGGAATGAATTAATAAAAATGAGGCCACGAATTAATAAATTGTGGGAACGAATAATTAATATGTAGCTGCGATTTCAATTTTATTTTCGCGTGCGGAGCTCCATGCTGATTTGTTGTTTACAGATGAGTGCAGCAATAAGGAATTTATCTTCAGCTTTGTTTGTCTTTTGACAAACATTTTGTTGATTTGCAAGTTGTAGGTAGTGATTAGCATAAGTGAACAGACCCATGCTAAAGTTGACTAAAAAGAGGGGGGAAAAAATCATCTTTTGGAAATTAATCTTAATGCCTTAATTAAAAAAATGAGGAAAAATCCAACCTTTGAGGACACCAATTTTCTTTGTGAATGAATAATGTATCGTAAATAAATAAATGTTCTTTCTTAAAATACAGGGTGCATAAGTCAGGACACCCCTATGTTAAATTCCCATAGAGGCAGGCAGATTTTGATTTTTAAAGGCCAGTTATTTCATGGATCCAGGATACTATGCATCCTGATAAAGTTCCCTAGGCCTTTGGAATTAAAATAGCCCCACATCATCATAATACCCTTCACCATACCTAAGAGATTGGTATGGTGTTATTTCAGTTAGGCAAATAGTGTCATGTTTGTGTCTGTTTGATTCTGTTCTGTTTAGATCTTCTGTTTGTTTTCAGTCTTAGTCACATGTCTTTTGTTTTCCCGCCACTCATCCATTGCCATGTCAACCTTCATTAGTCCATCTTCATCACCTGTGTCTTGTTAATCACCTTCATCTGTGTCACCTGGTTTATGTTCATCAGTGTCTGTATTTGGTTCCCTCTGTTCAGTCAGTCTTTGTCCGTTCTTGTCTATGTTACGAGTGTATTAGTCTACACAGTATGTAACGTTGTTGTGTGACCTACCTGCTTGCATCTCTGTAGTTAATCGTGAATAAAATAGTTTGGATCTGAACCTTCAGCCTTCCTCGTCGTCTTCTGTCTGCACACACCATGACAAATAGCTGGTATGATTTGCATTGAGCGATGATCTTATGAAAGTGCCCCATGCCAATCTCTAGGTATGGTGAAGGCTGTGTGATGATGTGGGGCTGTTTTAATTCCAAAGGCCAAGGGAACTTTATCAGGATGCGTAGTATCCATGAAATAACTGTATTTTAAGGAAGAACATTTATTTATTTACGATACATTATTCATTCACAAAGAAAATTGACGTCCTTAAAGGTTGGATTTTTCCTCATTTTTTTTATTAAGATCAGTTTCCAAAAGATCATTTTTTTATTCCTCTTTTTAGTCAACTTTAGCATGGATGTGTTCACTTATGCTAAGCACTGTAACTCTCACTGTATGCTATGGAAAATGGCTCATTGTTTGGAACAACATTTTATTAATAATTATCTTTTATCATAAACCATAGTTCACAATGCTAACAAATACAACATTTGATTTTAATAATGTATTAGTAAATGTTGAAATTATCATTAACTGAGAATAAATGCTGTAGAAGTATTGTTATTTCTTAGTAAATGTTAACTAATGTTAACTAATGAAACATTCTTGTAAATTGTTACCACATCTTTTTTATTAATGATTTTATATGGGGTGAAAAATCACTATGAGATATATTCTTAGACTTATTGCCGATACTCTCTACTGGTTTTAATCAACTGCCCCAGAACAAGATTTGTAGTGAAGGTTTGAGTGTATGGTCAATGTATGGCTCCATGTATGGTCATGCAGATACATACTTTTCGCATAAATGTACTGTAAGCTAAATATGCTCACATTTATGCATTTATGACATAAAACATTATTTTCACTCAATTCAAGTCCACTTTAATTTCATATACAATTTAAATACAAAAATTTTTGAACAACAAATTTATAAACCTATAGCAAATTTCTCAAGAAAAATATTTTGGATGAAAGTGTGTGTTTGTTTGTGTATCTTTGTTTTTATATAAAAGCTGCTATATACATATATGTGTGGCTAAAGTGTCAAAATACAGTACTTTTTAGGGGTGACTCTAGGATATATCTCCTAAATCAAGTAAAATATGACTTCAAAAAGTCTTTGATCAAGCCTACCTGGGACCTTCTGCTTTCTGCTGTGGTGGTCTCAAAGAGCTGGAGCTGAGATACTTCATGAACATTTTCCTAAATGCCGCATCCTGGTTTTCCCATTGATGACTACTAATGAGGTGATTTTGGCCTGAGCCTATTATAGTGCCTTCCTCTGTCTTCTGCAGGACCTCAGATGGACTTTTTAGAGAGGTTCCTTAAAGACATGTAGACTTTGTGAAAGAAATACATAATACATAACCTCTAAAAGAAACATATTTGCAGCAATGCTTTAAACTGGATACCTGCAGGGATTTCTGGAGGTTTGATCTTCATGAGTAAGACTATTGGAGACCATTTGGCTTCTGTGGCCAAAGAAGATTGTGTAGCCTAAAGAAGAGACGGGGCAGAATGATCAGCTCATTGGAGCAATTTTGCAAAAAATGCCAGAAAAAAAAGTAAACTTATACATAGGACAAAACAACAATATATTTTATTCTGAAATAAATGCATAACAGTTGTTCCTCCAAGGAAATTTTGTTGAGCATTTTGAATTGACATCAACAAATGACCAACACGTTTCGTTTTTAAAATGTAAATACAGTAAACAAGAATAGATGGTTTTCCGGGTAATTTTCCAATGACTATAAGTTACCTGTTTTGCTTCCATCTCTTTGAGCCACACATCCTGTGGGAAGCGATAGACATCCAACCAAACAGAACCACTGGCTTCAATGACATTGACAATATATAACAATGGCATTAATAAATCACTGGTTTCAGTTTTATATTATACACCCATATATTTCAATACAAGACTTACACATCATGACTGCAGCTCCAAAGTCCCCTCTTATAGAGATTTCAAATTTTGCACAGACGTTTCTTTGGTTTATATCTTCCTGTGAGAAATATAACATTTCAAATATAACATTTTAAAACCAGCAGCAAACATACAAACAAGCTCTTATAACACTATTATGAACTCACAGTTTCATTGATGATTTTTATTAAATAAATATTCTCCGTGTGATGCACAAAAAGCCGCGCAATACCTTATGAGACAGAGAATAATTATGTACAAATAAATAAATACAGAAAATATAAAGTGAAAAGGTTTAAATGGAAATTGTCTAAAAATATTCCCCACTCCCAGGAAATTACCCATGTCATCCACTGTGCATAAGAGGTGTGTGAGGTTTCCCAAAGAGGCACAAGAGATGCTGGTAAGCTCCACTCTTTCATTCTTCCACGTTCTTACACATGTGAGAGTGGATGAACTGATGACTGACAGACCATGAGCGTGACCCAGAAACAGGTAAAGTCCATCCTCGGAGCACACAATACAATTAGTTCTGGCTGGAAGCTAAGAACCAAGAAAAAGTAAGTGTAAGATGAGCATTTTGGACAAATGCACCCAAAGCACATGTGCAAAGGAATATGATGGGGCTGTATAATTGTACTGTACATGTAGAACAGTACCTTCATTTCTTTAGAAGCATCCAGCACAGGAATTTGTCTTGCTGCTTGTGCATCCATGTCGATCTTCTCTTGCTCTGATATAACTTCCCATGCACTGTCAACAAGGTTATTTAACAGCTTATCGATCATTCTCACAGGCTCAGGCCGATTTTTATCAGGTTGATGCAGATCTATGAAATAAGTCACAGCATCATCATCATCTTCACAGCTGCTGTAGTCTGATGGCTCTGGGATCTCCAAACCTGGTGTAACATTCACCGCCATGTTGTGCTATTTCTGGAGTAAAAACATTTTTTTAAAAACTGAAATCCCCTTTGTCGTTACATTTATACACACACATTGTTGAATCACATTTACACATAAATATACATATATACATGTATATATATATATTTTTTTTAAGTATCAGTCATATAAAATGGACACAGAAAAACATTCAAACAGTAACAGTAATATCTTCGGGGGGGACAAAGTACCATGACGGTTTTTTTTTACATGGCACTACTGTATTATTATGTTTTTGGCCATGTAAGTTAGCTACCATAATAATACTTACCATGGTATTCTTGGAAATGGAAATTATCAGGAGTAATTTACCAAGTAACGATAAACAACAATGGTAGTTATATAAATACGGTAATCAAACAGTACCATGGTGAACCAAGGTTATATACCATGGCAACTCCATAATAGTGTATATGACTACTGCAAAAGTAAATTACCGGGACAATAATTCGTTATAGCAGCAAGTAACGTTAAATGTTATAGTTGCTTGCTAGGTTGCTATTTTACATAGTCTAGTGTTTGTCGTACCCCTTGATCAGACCTCAATAAAAAAGACAATAAAAGTTTGATTTGGTTGGTCAACATGATACTTTTGTGAGTATTAAGAGTATAATCACACTGTTACACAACAATGATCTGAATGTATAATAATATAATTATTAACACAACCGCTCACCGCTGACGCGCTTGTGGAGTTCTTCCGGATTGTTAGGTTGTCATGACAACACTCTGTGGTTGCTCTGAGTGGGGCGGAGCGTGCTGACTTCTCCAGTGTGATAAACATCTTGTTTTGTGTGTGTGTGTGTGTGTGTGTGTGTGTGTGTGTGTGTGTGTGTGTGTGTGTGTGTGTGTGTGTGTGTGACAGTGGCGGAGCCAGAGGGGGGTCAGGGGTGGCACTGGACACCCCTGACATGCGATTGGCCACCCCGGGTGCCACCCCAAAATTGTATTTCCTACTGGCAGTTGCTGATGCTGATTTTTTTTTATTTAAATTACGTTCGCCGGCAGCGCGGCGCGCGCAGTTTTCAAACGGACGAGCAGAGGACGAGAGATGGTTGCAAGATACCGAACTTCACCGAATAAGAAAACATCATATTTGAAGTAAACTTTTAAGGTTTAGCACCAGGGTGGTTTGCTCCCAATAGCCTACATTAGGCCTAATACAAGCATATACAGTACCTTGCCGTGTGTAGCCTACGTTACAGTATACAAATGTTCTAGCTAATGTGAGGATAGGAGATCAAAACGCAGGCAAAGAAGAGCAGAAACAAGCGATATCATAATGCGATCACTATAGGACTATGAAGCTTTATGGGTGTAGGTTGTTGATGGACTCGATCTACTGTGTTTTGATCATCATTATGAATCTTATCTAGATGTAGTCTTTGATAAAAATGCGATTTTCTCAGCTTTTTGATCATGTTGCTTTTTATGAAACTTGCCAACATTCAAGTGTTCATTAAAAAAAGACGCACGAAGCTAGAATAACATTATTTTTTTGTTTTTGTTTTAAAAGCACAGGGTTTGTTCTTTCTTTTGGTATGTTCAGATATTCATACAACAAAATATTCTGGGGTGCCATGAAATTGTGAAAATTACCAAAACCACATTTTTTTTTATACTGGCGAGAAAGAGTGTTGGTAATTGGATGATTATTAGAATATGAATATGATTGGAATCATATTTTAAATTTGTCATATTTTCGAACAGGGTCAATTAAACATGAAAAGAAAGGGAGAGATATCAGAGTTATTTTAAAATAAGCACAAACATAGTCCAGTCATTTTATGAAAAAAAGGTTGAACAAATTGCAACAGAAGCAAACTCAAATAATTTTGTATCCTCATTATGTCCTGAGTAAGGAAACAAAGTCCCTAAGAATCCCATTAGGGGAAAGTTTCGAAATCTGTTTCTGGGGATTCACTTTTTATTTTACTTACCTTTTGTCTTCTGCATTCTTCTTACCCTTGTCTCCTGTTCTTCCCTTAGACTCGTCCCCCAGAAACAGTCGCACAGACCCAGCCCCAAACCCCATCTCTTAATAATTAAAAAAGGCTGGTTTCTAAAGTACTTCTTCCTGCCTCTATGTATTAATGCTCATGGGTAGCCTAAATGGGTTCCATTGAGACCTTAACATTAAGTATTTTACTGTTATATGTCAACAAGATTCAACAAGACATTTTCACCTGGCTAGACCCAATGTTTAGATCTGTTGTGGTATTTATGCAAATTAGCACATACGTAATTAGATTATGCACCGTTTGTCCATCTTAACAAACAATTAAAAAAAAACTTGGAATACATTTTTTGTTTGTCTTGATGTAAGTAATCAACTCAGTAATTTTCATGGTGATATCTAAAGGTTAATCTTTTTACCCTATTCTCATAAGAAAAAGAATGAATAGGCTATATTTGTTTTTTTTTCTAAACTTTCCCTAATGGGATTCTTTGGGACTTTTTTTTCCCTTATTCAGGAGGACATATTGAGGATACAAAATCAGTTGAGTTTGCTTGTTGCAATTTGTTCAAGGTTGACCCCCATTTTGGCTTAAAATGACTGGACTAACAGGCAGATCAGGTGCAAACAGACCCCCCAGCCCTTGCATCACCACTGGCTAGTCAGAGTCAGTGTGGTCAGACTTCAGAACCAGCAACAGGTCAGAGCATCTACCAGACACAGGCAGTCAATCACATACCCAATTCAGGAATTTAAGTTGAGATGATTTTGCCAGATTAAAAGGATAGTTCACCCAAAAATGAACACAAAAAAAATAATTATAAATTAAATAATTAGAATTAGAATTATTATAAATTATTATAAAGAAAGAATTATGTTGTATTTAATCTTCCCAGGATAAGATTTTATATTGATGGGCAATAAAATTGTTTAACTTTTTCAAGGACATGTCTGCTTGATGCCTGCTATATCTAATAAAAGATTAAATAAAATAAAAAAATGTAAATGTGAGTTTTTTTGTAAATAAATGCAGCAGTTCATAACAGACACATGCGGTATCTTATCTACTTGGTGGTTCAGCTTTGTTTTCTGCAAATATGTTGGATGTTCAACACTTATAGACACAAACAGAGTGACCCAAATCCTTCCACAAGCTTTTCCACTGTGTGTGTGTGTGTGTGTACTGTGTACCCCCGAAAGTAGCAGTGGCCACCCCATGTATAAAACTCTAGTTCCGCCACTGGTGTGTGAGTTTATGAGAGACTGACTGAGATCTAAGAATAATAAATAAAAAAATACGCGCATGCCTAGCAATATACATAAAGAGTTATATTTTACATGAATTGCATATATAACGTCAATAATTTATTTATAACACATAAACATATTTTTTAAAAGAGATTTCTCACAGATCAGTATAGGCCTATAACCATTTATTTTAAAAAGTCCAGTGAGTGGGAGGTTTGGACATTTTATTTATTGAACAATAAACCCAGTTCTGTGTAAATATAGTGCTCAGTCAGTGAAAAATATTAATACCAAATATATTTGAGCGTTTTGTATGACAGGTTAAGAATCAAAACTGTATAAACCTTCATTTGCAGTCATCATAAATCATGATGAGATTTTGGCAACTGAAGCGAGTCTGAAGTAAGTCTGAAGTGCACGAACACATTAACACTGTGAACAATCCACAGAGCCCTGTTTTCTCTCAGCAATCTTCAATCTGTCTAGGTGATGTTTGGTCTAGAACGATGGGGTCTAACCAACACCTTTACTTTTAACTGGCCTTCTGAATAAATTTCTCTGAGCTATAGAAATCAGGTGAATAAGCTGGAGTATATGCATCAAGCAACTCCAGGGGGAAAGTGCAATAGAGCACGATGCCACTGATGTCAACAGCGCTCTTTGTACAAATAAATGGAACCATTAAACACGTTAATACACACTGAAGTGAAAAACATCTATTAGAACTCAAGCATTGAGCTTTGATCACACCTGATACCATTATTTCTTTGCTGAAAAATAGATATTATTGAGTTTTTTATATATACCTATATACCTATCTGTAACAAAATAATATATGGGTTATACACTCAGAAAAATTAAAATATAAATATACAATTGTAAAATATAGAGGGCTATCACATAAAATCACTTTTTTGTAAACAAAGCAAAATACAGTGCATCAGTATACTACTAAAATAAGTTATTCACAGATCAGTAGGTTATTTACATATACTGCAATGTTACACAAGCAGTAACAAAACAAAAATACTTCATGTTCCATCAGCTTCGACCACTGCCATTCTAGTAGAGCTTCATTCAATGTTCATCTTCGCGCTCATCTCCATCAGCTTCATAAAAGGAGTGTAGATCTGTGACGGCCTGGTTCTCACTCGAGGGCTGGTGGCAGAGGGCAGTTCTGAGGCCGGTGGAGATTCGGACTTCCCGTCTTCATTGCTTGTCTGAACATAACTTGAAGATAGAGTTGCAGTTTGTGTGGTACTGCTCGTTGTTTCTTGTGTATGTACTACACTGGACCGCAGCATTGTGCTGTACTGGCCAGGGGTGTATTTAAGTAGACTATTGCTCAGTCTGCTAGAGGATCTTGGGGTCGGTGAGACAGGGCTGGGTTGAGAAGGAGCGACGTACACTGGCTCCTCAGATCTATGAGAACAGGGAGAGCATGTGTGTGAAGTCGTGGCCTCGAAAACAGTTTTAAATTTCTTATGGCAAGTTGATCTTGCGCTCATTACCTAACGGGCAGGTCACAGCCAACTCCAACATCCCTGGTGACTACTTTAGTCTCAGATGCTTTCTGTACAGACATAAAATACTTCAACTTGTCTTCTAACTCATTATTCTAGGAAGCAAAGCAAAGGACAGAGTCAGATCATAGGCAATGGGAAATTGAGTAAAGAATTGATTTCACAGATATATAAAGATGACACTGGACAAAGACCAATTCAAATAAGATGCATGAGAAATTTGAATAACAACCAAAGGGACTCAAACAGCTGACAGAATAGCAATGGATTCTGGAATAATCACATTCAGCATGCTTATTCCAACCAAGCTGTGCTTTCCAGATTGGTAAAGGCGAGGGATGAGCAAAAATCACATTTTGCTACATGGAAAACGTTGCTCTTACCTCACACTCCACAATGGCAATCCTGTCTAGCAGCTCAGTGATGAACATATCCTTCTGTGCAACTTTTGCTCTCAAGGTTTCAACCTGCAAAATTTGTTTGTTTGTTTTATAATTAAAACAATATTGGTGTCATGATTTTTGGTTTTGGTTCTGGTTTATTTTGTGTACATGGAATACCCTTTATTAACAGAAGAAACAGTCTCTGTATATCCTTACCTCCTCTATCATGGCCTTGACCTTCCTCTGTTGAGAAAACACCATGTCATTGAGGTGCTTTATTCTCTCTCGGAGTTCTGCTGCTTCCCCTTTCAGCTGCTCGGACCTGTGAGGAAACATGCGGCTTATGCATATTATTTATTGCATATAATACATACAATAAAATATTGAAATAAAATTTTACCATCAGAATCACTGGTGGCATTTTTTTCTCTCTGAGAGGGCAAAATTAAGAAATTTTTAGTCTAAATTAACGAATTAATCGCACAGGTTTTTATAATTAATCGCGATTAACATAATTAACATAAAAGAAACATACAAATTTGTAATCATTAATATATTTTCACACGGAATCTCCAAATTAATGTAGAAACAAGAGAGACAGTATTTAAAATATTTGTTTCATGTCATCTTTTTACTATCTACTATGAAAGCAAGTGTCAGCGATACCAATCCTGATACTTATTAATTAAATCGTTTTTTTATAGGCACATAATAACTTAATAACAGTATAATTGAGGGCCAGGCCTAAACTGCAAATTATCAGAATGTTTTTATTTATTGCTTATTAACTATTTCAGAACATTAAAAATATTATAACAACTTTTAATTTAAGTAAACCTAAAAAAATAGTTACATAAACCCATTATAATAAATGTCATATTTAGCTGTGCCTTTAGTTTTATATAGCATCTCTGTCAGTAATCTATACTGCATTAAAGGGTTAGTTCACCCAAAAATGAAAATTCTGTCAGTATTTACTCACCCTCATGTTGTTCCAACCCCGTAAGACCTTCGTTCATCTTCGGAACACGAATTAAGATATTTTTGATGAAATCTGAGAGCTGGATCACTCCTCAATACTAGTCCATGGGCTTCTTCAGGGATTGAACTTGCCAGCCTCGAAAAGTTATTAATGACATCGTTAAAATAGTCCAAGTGACTACAGTGGCTCAATCTTAAGTTTATCAAGCGACGAGAATACTTTTTGTGCGCAAAAACAAACAAAAATTCATTTTCTTCACTTTGGGACTCTAGTCAGTTAAACTAGTGTAATTGCGTAGCGCTAGGTCAGCTGGTCATGTGGGTGATGCGTGTGACGTACAACACAGAAGCGTACTCTGTTAAAGCAGAACTAAGTAACATTTTTACCTTAACCGAACAGCTTTGGAGTCATTGTAATGTGTATATTACTGATTTCGTGTTGAATGGTGGTCGTCTCGCACCCCCCTGGTGCCTGTGAGCCGCAAAACCACCCTTGCAACTTTGGGCCGGCGGATCGCCGGCCTCAGTGTTAGGAAGTATCGTGTGATATCAGGTCTCGTGAGGTAACGAATTGCTTTACGGCACTGCACGCGTACACGCCCCCATCCAGGATACGATCAACTATCATACCATGGCAAAGCTTGCATATAAGAAGCAGAAAGCTAGAAAAGCATTGTTGGAGGAACAGAGAAAGAGGAAATGGCAGACTGACCGAGCGAGGAGTCAGACACAAGTAAACATCGGACCTGCGTTTTCAGAATGGCGGAAAAAAACGAAGAAAGCGCGGTCGGAAGAGTCTAGAAAAGGTAACAAGAATCTGACAGCATGAGGAACAGGACAAGAGTCCCACTCGCTCAGTCTTTCACTGTTAAAGTTGATTCCTGCGATTATCATGAGAACAGTTGTCAATATCTCACATAATTATCAGGACATAAATAAGCCTACATGTTGTAAATAGTGAAAATGAGCGCAATTTGCAAACTATTATGATAAATTGCAATAATCAACATCATAACGGGCATTGTTACGAAATCAGGGCTCTCAAGTGTCACGCATTGAGCGTGACAGTCACTCATTTCGGTCTTTTGTCACGCTCTCCCGCCACACATTGTATTTCTCACGCTGACAAACTATTTGTAATATATTTAATATGCCAAAACTCTGGCCGCGCCGCTCTCACTGTGGAACCGGCAGGAATCAAGCGCGTCTCCTCTTGTGTTGTTCGTCGAGCTACACAATAGCCAATCAGAAAATAGCACTATTGTATCTGGGTAAGATTTAACGCAACAACCAATGACAAAAATGTATCTGTCGGCTGGATGTCACTCTTGCCTGTCTTCAAAACTTGAGAGCCCTGCTAAATAATGCGACGTACATGATACACTTTATTGGTGTCATCTGGCATTTAGGCTCAGGTAAGCCTCAGGCAGTAGGCTACTTTATTATTATGAAGTGCAGAGGCCGTGAGTAACAGTAACGACAGTAACGTTAAATACAAATACTCTACAGCCACTCTAGGGATCGCTGTTTGACAAAAACAGAAATCCTGCATAGTCCCGCTTTAAACTAGTGAACTGACTCGAGGCCCACAGAGAAGGAAATGAATAGTTGAAATAAAGTCATTATTTTTGTTTGTTTTTGCGAACAAAAGGTATTCTCGTCGCTTGATAAACCTAAGATTGTTGTCACTTGGACTATTTTAACGATGTCATTAATAACTTTTCGGGGCCTGCAAGTTCAATCCCTGAAGAAGCCTATGGACTAGTATGGAGGAGTGATCCAGCTCTCAGATTTCCTCAAAAATATCTTAATTCGTGTTCCGAAGATGAACGAAGGTCTTACGGGGTTGAAACAACATTAGGGTAAGCATTTACTGACAGAATTTTCATTTTTGGGTGAACTAACCCTTTAATTGCTTTAATTATTTGAATGGATTAAAAGGCAAATATTAATTGCTGAAATTAATGTATTATTTTCCCAGGCCTACTTGAAATATAATTATTATTATTATAGTGGTATCTGGTTATTATAGATAGGCTGTCCACTGAAACCATCTTGAATGAAGAAAACATGACATCACTGGACTCAGCAGCTGCAAACTCACTGTTTGGTCGCAGCTTTGTCTACGTGGTCAATTTGGTCCAAACCACGTAAGCGTTGTTCACATTCAACAAGTCTTTTTATCAGGTCACCCTTCTCCTGTTAAAGAGAGAGAAGTGTTTTATAAATAGTTTTCTTCAGAGGTAACAGGTAAAGACTGAGCAAACTGATATTATTTACCTGAGCCATACAGTTTAGTAGCCTTTCCACCTCTGTAATTCTTACGTCCCTTTCAGCGATCTTTGCCTCAGCTATCTGAGCATTCCTCTCAGCCTCCTCAAGTCTCCTCATGTAGTCATCAAGCTGTGCCTGTGGACAAACAGGTCTTTCATTATACACTCAGAGCGACAGTCACAATTTCTTCAGTCAGTTACCATCATCCGCTCTGAAGTCTTCACTATCAACACTAGATGGCACCCTTACTCAGAAAAACAAATGGGCATTTTTCTCTCCTCCCTAGTGAATATCTACAGATGTTTCCTGTTATGAGATTGGAATTCATACCCTGCTTGTAAAGTATAATACAAAATTAGATATAACAAAGTCTTTAAAAAGTCACACACATATAAACTAATGCTTTTGTCGCATTATCATGCAGTGCAGTTCTTGGTGAACTTGTTGGACAGTAAGGCATTGTGAGAGTCTGTTTGTTTGGTCATATCTGTACCTGCAAAGCCTCTATCTCCTCTCTGTACGTCCTCTGCTGTTCCTGCAGCTGTTCCTCATATTCCCTCTGTAGCTTAGCACTCAACTCTTTCAAAGCTTGAGTCTTCGCCTCCTGAGAAGTCTCCACCTACACACAAAAAAAGCAATTTAGTTGTCAAATAGCATGGATTTTAACGTAAAAAGGGACATCAAGCATTTAAAAAATATCAGATGTTCTTGTTTCCAATGAAGCACAAGAGATACCCTTTGGATAATCTCAAACCATGCTGTGGAACATTAATGGCTCAACAAATGTTTGTAAAACCTAATGATAAAGCAAAATGGACATTTTTTCATCTTACATTTTCATTCATTACAAATGAATAGTCTTTTGTGTAACTTTTATTTCTTTTAACTATATTTTTATTTTGAACCTAAATACTGCATAAAATACAGTACAATTTTACTTTTTGACATTCACTTATAATTATAAGAAACACATCATGGAGAAAATGAAAATTTCCAAGTACAATGGATAATACAAAGACCCCACTCTATATATTACATTCATATAGGGTTTTAACTACTGTAAAAGTGTAGTCTATGAGTTTTAACTACTGTAAAAATGATACAGTATGATCAGGAAGCCATGGCAACTTATGTTTTTACATGTTGTAAATTGGGCCCAAATTTGCATACTAGCCTATAGGTGTTCTCAATAATCTATGTAATGTTTCACTAACAAAAAAGAGGCAAAGTCCATGGTATAAGGATGTTCATACCATGAAGGGTCTGCTCGATAATAATAGCATTGTATAATAGCGGTTTGTGTGTGCTTGCAAGCACCTGATGTTTGAGAGACTGGTTTTCAGCCTGTGCTGCTGCTAGTTGTCTCTCTGTTTCCTTGAGTTTCTCCTCTGTCTTCTCCAACGAGCCGCGCAGAGATCTCATCTCATCCCTGTTCCCCACACGGTTATGGCAGCTTTCCAGCAATGATTTCTAAAACAGACATGATCAACATCACATCATATGGATGAATACAAAGGTAGTTTCTAAAAGCATGCATTTAGATTTTTTCTAATGTTACATTTAAACGTTGACCAGTCTAAGCAGGTTGACTACAAAAATAACGTCAATAGCTTTCTCTTAACAGACCTTTGTCAAATGGCAATGAGTGCATTGATCGTGTACCTGCAGATCAATGTTTGCTGTTAAGAGGGAGCTGTTCATCTGGTCAAAGCTGTCCATAGCTGCACTTCTCGTCCTCACCTCTGACTCTAGGAAACGCTTATGAGAGTTGGCTGCCTAGTACAAACACAGTCAGCACATTGAGAACTTGTCGTACCACTATACATTTTTTTTAAGTCTGACACAGTAAGGCATTGAGGTAGTTAATAATCTTGGGTATTATTACACAGCTCTCTGGAATACTGATTGGTTAATCGTGACATCGGGAAACTGAAATATGGACCTACTTTCATGTCACTAATATCACGACTCCATCTCTCTCAATTTAAACAAACGCAACTACCGCCATTTTCTGCTTCACTTAACTGGAATACTGAACGTTGGTGGAATATACGACTTTTGAAATTGATTTTTAAAACACTACGTATAATACACTTGCCTACTTTGTAAATGGTTACAGAGAATAACTGTTCATCATACACTTAAAGGGATAGTTCACCCAAAAATGAAAATTCTGTCATCATTTACTCGCCCTCATGTTGTTCCAAACCTGTATGAGTTTCTTTCTTCTGCTGAACACAAAAGAAGATATTTTAAAGAATGTTGGTAACCAGACACCCATTGACATCCAAAGTAGGAAAAAAAATACTCTGGAAGTCAATGGGGCCCATCAACTGTTCGATTACCAACATTCTTTCAAATATCTTATTTTGTGTTTAACAGAAGAAAGAAACAGGTTTGGAGGAACAACTTGAGGGTGAACTATCCCTTAAATGACCGAGGGTCACACACTACCAGACTTTTCAAATCGTTCTGAAAACAAACTCATGCAGAAACGTGCACTTTGTTGCTAGGAGACATGTGAAAAAATAAAAATAAAAATAATTCTAAAATCGCAAAAAAAAATAATCTTGTGCCCATCACACACTATGCAATTTTCTATCAAATCTGACAACTGGAAGACTGACCCTGACTTCCGACAGCCAGCATCGATAAAAATCTGTGCAAAGAGTCTAATCTAATTTATTCCAACCTTTACCGATTGTAGTAAAAAAGAACCTGGGAGGGCGTCAGTATTAATAATAATGTAATATTGTTGCAGTGTTTGTCTTATTGCTAGGCTGAATGTTTTGTACTTTGAAAAGGACACATTTTTTTTAGAATTATAATTTATTCTTAATTATTATTATTACATAATAATGTATAATTATTTATTTTTGAAATTCTAAAATAATTTGAACTCAAAAATTTGATGCCCACAAATATTAATTTATTTGCCGAGTATCTGTGTAATAATGTGCAGTCAGCCTGTCATTATAACATTATTACAGGGTGATCAGGGGTTTATTTTACCGGTACATTATATATTATAACCTTAATACCATGCAGCATTTTGCTCACCTTTAATTCCTGAGATAATTTTTGCACTGATTGTTGCATTCCTCCAAACTGGCCATACATCCGCTCTCTGACTTTTTCCAAAGAGTCACGTACCTTTTAGGACAGAATAAATACATTATCTGCTTGGATGTACATTCCTGAAGAAGAGTATGAAGTATCTGTTAATAACGAGTTAACCTCACAGTTAGCTAGGTACCAAACGAAAAGTCTCTGCGCTCACCTCTCTGATGTACCTCATCTCATCCCTCAGGTGACCGGCAGACCAGTCTCGTGCCATCACTTCCTGTTGGTGGTTGGAGCCTGTGCTGTGCACCACACCATAAACTCTGGGCCCGTGCTGAGCAAGCTGTTCTCTACTGATGCCATTGGTCACAGGCTGCTGGGGGAACAGGACCACAGGGGTCAGATTTCCGCTTGTGGATGTGTAAAAAACAGAGAGTGCCACTGTTGTGTTTACATGCGTGAAGACCAATGTCACAGCTGTGTATGTATGTCTACTAGAGCATCCTGGTTAACAAATAAGAGCGAGACTTTTGCTGTTATGGCTATATATTTGTGACATTTTATCATTGCTGCTGAGTGTTTAAAATGAGAGGTTGGGCTGCAGACAGTCAGAATAGTCCAAAGCGAGGGTGTCATATCTTCTGCATCATGCTGTCCGAAAGAATTAAAAACATACAACATACAAACAAAAAAATACCTTTTTCTATCTGCAGTTTCACCCGCAATATGAAAAGGAACTTGAAACTTGGAATGCTGTCGTGTTAACATTATCCAGTGAAAGTACATAGAGAAAATATTTCTTTCATGACAATGCCAAAATGCCAAAATAGCAAACCCCCTGGGCAAACTACAGATGAGAAGCTCTCGCTCAAGGGCAAAGTGCTAGCGATCAATGGCCTTGCAATTCATTTTGATTCTGCTGCAGGGTCCTAGAACTTTTCACACTGGGTCGTTTATGTCTCTAAAATTTAGTGTCTAAAGGAGTCATATTTCATGTTTTGCAAGCCTTAAGAAAGCTCTTTTGTAATGTTTAAGAAGTGAACAAGCATTTTACTGTGCAAAGAATGCCCTCAAGCCAAATTGTACAGACACAGTACAGCTCATGCTTGCTTCACAAACAATAACACACCAAACTCAAATATCTTTTGGGAAACCAGCACCTGTGTTTTAAACTCCATCACTATCATAGATAAAATGACTCAGATAATATTACCAGGTGGTACAAAGACATTAAAACATATATAAAACATATGTAGTCTATTGTGTTTGAAAGCACAGTTATATAATGGATCCAGTGAAAAATACTGTGTCTTTTAATGTTCAAAAAGTTTGGGTCGGTAAGAGTTTTAAATGTTTTCTTTTAAAATAAAAGGCTATACATTTTTCACCAAAAAATTTAATAAAAAAATTTTACTGACCCCAAGGTGTTTGAACAACTTATGATGATCATACTAGAAGAATCATATGATTAAAGGTGCTCTAAGCGATGTCACGCGTTTTTTAGGCCAAAACATTTTTTGCCACATACAGCAAACATCTCCTCACTATCCGCTATCGGCCTGTCCCCTGAACACACTGTAAAAAAAAACGCGGTCTCTGCAGACACCCCCAGGCTCCAAAAACGGCAACAAAAACAAATTGGGCTAACCCGCACCACGAAACATAACAAACTGTTCCAGCCAATAACCGACAAGAAGGATTTGGGGGTGGGGTTTGGGGGATTAGTGCGCGGATGAGGAGTCTAGCTAGCCTCCGTTTTGTTTGACAATACTTTAAACATCAACAAGAAGTGATGTCACCCAACATCGCTTAGAGCACCTTCAATCTTTACACAGGTAATAGACATTTGGGTTTGTTTGTGTTCTCAGAAGCTATCGTACCTTTTCTTCTTGTTGAGGTGATTCTCTCCCAGGTGGTCTTTCTCTCTGCATGAGCCCATTTTTATTTTTCCAGGAACCATTGACCAATTTCTCCCCCTGCGATGTAACACATTGTATCATTATAGGTTTATCAAATTTTTCAGACACATATTGATGCTTGGGTTGATATTTAGAAAAGCAATGTTGCATTATCAGACATCACAGGTTTTGCCCTTGCTAGATGTTTTTGTGCAACAATTCTAAAAAGGCTCAGTCTTCCTGTTTATAAGAAACCATGTTCCATCTTTCACATGGTGCTGTTTTCACATTGTACTGAGATCAGATGAAACATTAATGAATTCCAGCTGTGATCGGGGTGTGGCGTTCCCTTTGCTCTTCTCAGGACATAGTTTCTCAGAACTGTAATCTCATTCATGTCATGACCACACCTCCTCAGGACTCCTCTCCAAAACAAAGCACAGAGCTTCAGCCTCCTCACTAACAGAGACTGAATTCTGTTAGGCGAACATGAGAACAGTTCTTCATTAGCAAAAAGGATCAGATGCCGAGAATCCTGGATAAATGTTTTCCTCTGATTCTGACAGACAGGGAGAGATGTGTGGGAGTGCGTGGAGATAAGATAGAACAATGATGCCAGTGTTATCATGGCCTTCTGCACTGGACTTCATAGAACTTGACAGATAATCCACAAAAACAAGCCTATGAGAGTAAATTTAAGGTACTCAAAGAAGGGAGAGAAATTTAAATAGTTGAACACAGGACCTCCTTTTTTGGCCTTATGTGTAGTTATTTGCAAAAACGTTTTTGGAATCATTTTATAGAGTAATTCATCTTTTGGGGTGGCCATCCTGATAAAGTGCAGCCTCTAGAGCCTTATTCATTTAATAAAATGATTACTTCATAAAGTATTAATGGGATAGTTCTCTTAAAAAATTACAATTGTGATCAATTCCTCACCCTCATGTCGTTCCAAACTTTCATTCATCTTTAAAACACTTCATTTGCGTTTTATAGACAAATGAAAGTCTTATGGATTCGGAATTAAATGAAGGTGAGTAAATATTGACAGAATTTTCATTTTCGGGTGAACTATCTATTTAAATGTAATAATAAAACACAAAGCACCATACTTATGCTAGAAAATACAGTTACTGGTTTAAAAAATCCTCCAGACAGTATAACATTTCACAGAAATACTTTACTAAAAGCATCTAACAATACAATTGCAGACAACATTAACAAAGTTCAGTTGCATTAAACTTTCATGCTCTGCTATCTTGGCGTGTTTTCCCTGTTTCATATTATATGCTGCTCACGTAATCTTACTGATTGAATTGAACACTATTCACTAGGTTTATTGTTGTTTTAGAAAGATGTGCTGGAGGGTGTAAACTCAAGTCTAGTCTCTGTATTTTACAGTACACTATATCTGTTTCCATGCAGTGGGTGTTGTTGGTATAAAGCGGATTTGCTGAGACCAGTTATGTTGTCATTCTTTGTTGTTTAGCTAAATGTTTTTATTGTAATACTGGTACTGGATCGGTGCAAATTTCAAGCCTTTCTGTAATTCAACAGCTGTAACTCAGGCAATCCAGGCCACAGGTAGATAGTATGCAATGGAGGATAGGATTACCACACACACCCATCTTAATTTTGAAGTGGATTCTGGTCTTGGTTCTTTGTCAGACCGTAATAGAATATCTCACTTAAATGAAATGTTCTCTAGTCTTTACACTTAACTATCCCGATTCCTGACCGTACTCTTCCCTCTCCTCATTTTGTCTTCCATTGACCTTGTTTCACTTTTGAACAGTTATGTCATCAATTATGTTGCGAAGAATTACATTTAAAAAGCTTTATATTGAAAGTCAATGCAAAATCCCCATGTGAAACCTAACCTCGCCAAGATAGGCTAGATACTTATAACTGGTTAATATTAACATAAAGGCTAGATAAAAGTTTAATATTCTTCAATATGTTAACAAAAAAGCTAATTTATATGCATAAAGGTGCAGTCACATTAGCAAAATATCTGCAAAATTTCACAGGCAAAAGAAAAGAAAGAAGCAGCTTTCTGTTGGCCGACGTGACCACCTCGAACACAATACGAAATCTGCATGGGAAAATCTTTTGCCCTCACTTGAAATTCGCAATCGCCAAATTCCCAAACTAACTGGCCATTGGCAGCTCATCAGGCAGGCCTGGGTTTTGTGTATTGACGCTGGCCCTTCCCAGGAGAAAGACACTGATAAGGCCATCAACAGTTTTTGTTGGCTGAGCTCCTGGATTTCTATTTCTCATTAGTGTCTGGGCTACGAAAGGCCCTGATGTTCCCAAAACAGCTCCTATCAGAGACCAAACAGGGCGGATATCAGTTGAGCTTCAAGGACTAAGAGCTGCAGGGTGCAAGTTCCAGGCCAAGGTACAGATAAAAACTCTCATGAACGTGCTGACACACCTCTCTTGACTTATTTCTCAGTACACCACTGTCAGTAGAAGGCATGTAATAGCAGGTACTGTCAAATACACATATTAATTTGTCACACAGACTAACCTGTATCGTAAACAAGCTCAAAACTAACTTCACCTCCCTTGGTAAATAGGTTTCAATTTCATGAGCTTTGTTTCATGTGACTCTGAGCTTTGGGGGGAGCTCAAGGATATTTATAAGCCTAACTTGTTTCTAAACATATTGGCTTGGTAAGTGACGTTTAACTATGAAATCTTTACATGTATTTCCAAGAATGGGAGTCGGCGGCCAATAGTGAGCGAAATCTCGCGCTTGTGTGCATATCTGCATGTGATTTTATCAGTATAGGTGACCCTCATGATACTGGCACGGCAGTATGGATCTGTGACGCACAAAGGAAGTGATGGATCTAGAGAAAAAACACAGTCTCTGATTTATATCTTTATATCTGATTTATATATATTATTTTTAATAAATAATAAAGGCTGAATTTTCAGCAGCAATTGCTTCAGCAAAAGTGTCACGTGATCCTTCAGAAATCATTCAAATATGCTGATTATATTGTAATACGCTCAAGAAACATTTCTCGTTATTATCAGTGTTGAAACCATGATACATAGAATTTATTTTAAATAAAACATTTTTTTAAAGTCTTTACTGTCACTTTTAATCAAATTAATGTATCCTTGCTGAATAAAAGTATGAATTTCCTTAAAAGAAAATCCTACTGACCACAAACTTTTGAAAATTATAGTGTACATTACTTTTTATCTACTGTTTTTGTATTCCTTGTTTTCTATATAATGTGAAAAACAAAACAAAAAGATAAAAAACATGCAGGGACCACTATAGTACCACAGACCTTGTAATAAACCCTCGATCTAGAGTATCACCAGCTGATGTGTCATAATCTGAAGAAATCAGTCATTTATGTAATCTTGTTGATCTTATCCTGTTGTCGAGCCATCATGCCATTTCAGGGGCTACCCAAACAAACTGAAGATGCCAAAGTCAGGGAAAGAGGAAGTGTTTTATTCTGACGTGAAGAGATGGCTAGCGCCAATCTGTCTGGCCGTACTGAAAGATGCTAAAATGATACTTACAGAGCTGCCGGTTTCATTCTGGGTTTTAGGATTGTCCTCGGGCCGGAGGGTTAATCTGAGACGCCTGATTCTCCTCTGGTGGACATTCGTCACAGAAATACACAGATGCAAAAATGGAAAGACAGACAAACAAACAATGATTAGTCACAATCTATGTTTAATTAGGCAGACAATCTGATGATTGATATCACAAGATTAAACGCAATTTCACTGAAACCAAAACAAAAACTTCCTAGTCCTCTCAAAGATAACGCTTATCTGATCTGAGAAATGTCATGCATGAAAAGGAGAAAAAGGCTGCTGAGACTGATAAAATAACAATACTGTATTTAAATATGACTGCCCTTAGAAATGCTTCAATGATTAACCACTTCAGATGTGGCTGTCTATTCAATTCAAATCAATAATTACTACAGTCAGAAATGTGGTTCTCAGCGTTTTGATGGCCTCTACGCTGGTTAGCACTATCTGAGAGGGTGTCAACTGATTAGCTGTAAGAATGTCTCTGAATGGCAGCTGACCGCAGCAACAGCGGCTGAGCGCCAGGCCCTGATAAAATAAACATGACAGTGCCCTGCCTCCCAGGACAGTGGCTCTTATTACAGGCCCCTCTCTGAACAACACAACGCTGCCTCGCACACATAAACACGATTAGCCTGGATATGGACAAGCCATTAGGGCACAGTCCAGAGCAGAGTGAGAGACACAGAGGACTGAGAATGAACCAAACAAACATAAACACCTCATTGAGAATCAGTTATAGTCGAACATTCACAAGGAAACAAAGTTCAAAAGAGCAAGAAAACGTAAGAGAGATAAAAGTACTATTCACTAGTGTTTCCTACCTCATTGAGGTCTGGTAGCTCTGTGGTGGTTGTGGTGCGAATGGCACCAGTCATGCCATTTTGCAGCATATCTCCTTTTCACTGTCCAAGTCACACATCCAGTCAAACACTATCAACGTCTGCGCCCACCACTGCAGGCGACACACCAAAACAGGATAAACGTGGTGTGTTTGTGTGTGTGTGTGTGTGTGTGTGTGTGAAAGAGAGGAAGAATGGGGGGAAAAGTTCCCTTCAACAGCTTTGCCAGAATTCCTTCCCCCGGATGAGAACAGAGAGAGTGAGAGAGAATCAGGAGGAAAAAAGAGGCTCAGTATTCCAATGTGCAGAGGTCAGTAGAAACACAGCCCTCCAGTGTGCAGACAACTCCAGAGTGACAACGTCCCATATAGACTCCTCCTGACTGAGAGAGAGAGAGAGAGAGAGAGAGAGAGAGAGAGAGAGATGTCAGTCTTTCTGTATCTGAGCTGGCTACGTAAGCCTTGTTTCCCATCAGACCCGTTGAGCAACATTTCACCTGTGTGCGTTCTCCAGCTCCCACCGAACTGTAGCCGGGCTGCTTTCATAGGGTGGGGTTAATGGCACTGGGGTGGAGTCCTCTCTATTTCTACACGGGAAGGAGTCACACCTTAGGCGGGTTATACCACTTTTGATTGTAATGTTACTTGTTATTATGCATAGAATAATAGTGGTGGATTTAAATTTAGTTTAATCTAGCAATTGGATCATAACAATGAGAAGTGGGAACAAAAAGAAAAGATTATTGTATAATTGTAATAATGTGTTATTATTTCGAATCAAGTAATCAAGTAATAGATTAAAAAAATGTAAATTCTGACATAATTTACTACCCTCATGTCATTCTAAACCTGTTTGACTTTCTTTCTCTGTGGAACATATTTTGAGAAATGTCTGCTTTTTTGTCCATATAATGGAATTCATTGGTCACCAGAAGTGTTTGATTTACAACATTCTTCAAAATATCAAATTTTTGTTTCTTGCAGGAGAAAAAAGTCATACAGGTTTGCAATAACATGAGGGTGAGTAAATGATGAGTCTAGGTACAACTTTGCAACTGTTAAAAAGTATGTTTGATATAGTATGAATTTTGGTTAAGTATGACTGAATTTCAGACTACTACATCGCCCATGTGGTCATGTGACCAACCAGCATCAGTTGCATCGCTTCATTGCCATTTACAACTCTTCTCCTGTAGCCTCATGGGATTGTAAAGTGCTCATCAAATGCTCACTTCAGAATCATGCCATAAATAGTAGATAATCTGGGTTCTTTTCAGCTACTGTTCTATTAATACTATGAAAACTAATCTCCTCACATAGTGTTTTTCACCTACTATATAGTGAGGAAGTTGGCATATTCTGACGCGAGTAAATATTTAAATTTTTGGGTGAACTAACCCTTTAATTTTTTTTATTCTCTTCTAATTTTGTCCAACACCAATTGATGTTGCAGACAAACAGACTGCACTGGAGATGCCTTCAACTTTGCTCTATGAAATCTTTAATCTGTGTGATTTTGTTTGCTTAACATATTTCAAAGTGCGCGAGTTGTAGGTCAATCATTCATTTAGGAAGCAGATAGTCTACTACTACATGACCCAGTGTAATCATTAACCCTCCATATTTGTGAGATTCACCCCTTGAAAAACACATATAGGCTGTAAATCTCATGTCTAATGCCCCCCCCCCCCCCCCCTCATAAACACAGACCTGGCCTAATTTAATCTTCATCACAGGGATAACTTGGGTTGTTTTAGTGACAAACAATCTTTGGAATATGCCAAAGGTCTCCACTATATAGAAATCCATGAGTAAGACGATCAGATCAAGCTGCATGTGAAAGGTCACAGGGATTATGTTTCATGCCTTTCATGATGGAAAATAGGATCCCTGTAGGAGTGGTATCCTACTGGAGGAGGTTTGCTAGTCCCATTCAGTCATATCGTGATCAATAAGGCACTGAAAAGGTACACCATTGAATAGATGACTCCAACTACAACAGGGGCTTCAGATGAAGCAAACTCTGAAACAACATGCACCAATGCAAAATTGTCTATTTATCATAATCATTTGCTAACAACATGTATTCATTACTTCAATGAGCTCATAGTTTTCAGCCTTTAATACATTGTTAGCTAACTGCGTGATTTGTATAATGTACATTTCTGACTTAGAAACTTAGAAACAGTCAACTCTAATTGCAGATCAGATGCACTGAACGTAAACAATGCCACTGAACTGAACGGACTTGCATATTTGGCTGATTATTGCTGCTGAAAAATGGTCGTGTTTTGGTCTGTACTAATCAGTCGCACCGGGAAAAAACATTTCGAGTTCTATAAATAGCCAAAAGTTAAAGAGAAGAGTGCAAAAAACGCATGAAAGAAGCCGTTTGTGGTTGAGAGAGGCACAGCAACAGCCACATGTGTAAATGAAGTGTTGACTATGGCTAAAATGTTGACGTAAAGTAGTTAACTATGGCTACATTCACACTGTCAGTCCAAATCCGATTATCTTGTATCCGATTGGAATCTGATCTAAAATGATGTCCACACTGTGTATCGCAACTGTTCAGATCCGATGTTTGCATTTGCAATAGAGATGTTGTCAAGTCAAGTCAAGTCAAATATATTTATATAGCGCTTTTCACAATACAGATTGTATCAAAGCTGCTTCACAGTATCAATCAAAACAACTTAACAATGTTTGTTTATTACTGGAAAAAAAGACATCCAAGTTTGGTAAAGCTAATCAATGGTATGATTGGTTAATTAATTTGAATATCCCCAACTGAGCAAGCCAAAGGCAACAGTGGCAAGGAACCGAAAAACTCCATCCAGTGACCTAATGGTGTCCTAACACCCCATCAAATGACCCAATGGAGAAAAAAAAACCTTGGGAGAACCCAGGCTCAGTCGGGGGCCAGTTCTCCTCTGGCGTTTATGAACTAGAGGCCGAATTTACAGTAACTGTAAGATAAAAATTTATATGAATGCCTGGATAAATAGATGCGTCTTCAGTCTAGTTTTAAACTGGGAGAGAGAGTCTGAGCTACGAACAATATCAGGAAGGCTATTCCAGAGCTTCGGAGCTAAATGTGAAAATGCTCTGCCTCCTTTGGTTGATCTGGATATCCTAGGAATGACCAGAAGCCTCGAATCTAGTGATCTTAAAGAGCGCGATGGATTGTAAGGCGATAGAAGATCCGTTAAATACACAGGAGCTAAACCATTTAGAGCTTTATAAGTCAAAAGCAATATCTTGTATTTAATACGGAACTTTATAGGTAACCAATGAAGTGATGATAAAATCGGTGTTATATGATCATATTTTCTTGATCTAGTAAGAACTCTAGCGGCTGCATTTTGGACTAACTGTAGCTTGTTTATTGAAGATGCAGGACAACCAGCTAATAAAGCATTACAGTAATCTAGTCTCGAGGTCATGAATGCATGACCTAACTTTTCTGCATCAGAGACTGATAGCATATTACGTAGCTTAGCAATGTTTCTAAGGTGGAAAAAGGCTGTTTTTGTAACATATGAAATATGCTTTTCAAAAGACAGGTTGCGGTCTAGTATAACACCCAGGTCTTTTACTGTAGCGGATAAAGTAACAGGGCATCCTACTATGTTAAAGTCGTGCTGTGAAGGGTTTTGTGGACGGTTTTTAGAACCGATAAGTATTACCTCTGTCTTGTCTGGATTTAATAAAAGAAAAATACGCGTCATCCAATCTTTTATATCATTAACACAATCTGTCAATTTGGATAATTTAGCGTATTCATCTGGCCGTGATGAAATATATATTTGAGTGTCATCAGCATAACAATGGAAACTAATTCCATGTTTCCTTAGAATATTACCAAGTGCCAGCATATATATTGAGAATAATAAAGGGCCTAACACAGATCCCTGCGCCACTCCATAGTTTGCCGAAGTTATAATCGATTTTTCTCCATTTAAGTAGACGAAATGGTAGCGGTCAGATAAGTATGACCTGAACCAGCTTAATGCTTGTCCTTGAACACCAGTGTAATTTTGTAGTCGATCTAAGAGTATTGTGTGATCTATAGTATCGAACGCAGCACTAAGATCAAGTAAAACTAGTACTGAGATACAGCCTTGGTCCGAAGCTAAAAGTAAATCATTTGTGATTCTAACAAGGGCAGTTTCAGTGCTATGATGTGGCCTGAATCCAGACTGAAACTTTTCATAGATGTCGTTTTCTTGCAAGAAAGAGCCGAGTTGAGCAGCCACAACTTTTTCTAATATTTTTGACATAAATGGAAGATTCGAAATGGGTCTGTAATTTGCTAGGTTATTTGGATCTAATTGTGTTTTCTTAATAAGAGGTTTTATAACTGCCAGCTTGAACGTTCTTGGAACATGACCTAAAGATAAAGATGAGTTAATAATATTGAGAAGAGGCTCTTCCACTATAGGTAACACTTCTTTCAGTAGTTCAGTTGGTATAGGATCTAATAAACATGTTGTTGTTTTAGATGAAGTGATAAGTTTATTTAACTCTTTTTGTTCTATGGTTGTAAAGCATTGTAATTGTTCTTGCGGGGTGATAATTGCGGCTGAATTAAAAGGCGCGAGCAGAGATCGAACGTTTACGATTTTGATTCTGATGCTTTCAATTTTCTCGGTGAAGAAGTTCATGAAATCATTACTACTAAACTGTAACGAGGTATTTTGTTCAGACGACGTCTGTTTATTTGTTAGTCTAGCCACGGTATTAAATAAAAACCTATTATTTCGGTTGTTTTCTATTAATTTGCTGAGGTGCTCCGCTGAGGTGCTCCGCCCTGGCCGTTTTAAGGGCCTTTTTATAACGTGACATACTGTCTTTCCACGCGATTCTAAAGACCTCTAAATTAGTTTTTTTCCATTTACGCTCTAAATTACGGGTTTCTCTCTTTAAAACATACGTAGTATTATTGTACCATGGTGCTATACTTTTTTCTCTGACCTTTTTTAATCTAATGGGTGCAACAATATCCAATGTTCTAGAGAGAATGGAGCTCATAGTGCTAGTTAGTTCGTCTAGTTCATCTGTTTGTTTGGGTTCAGGCAGCAGCTGGGACAGATCAGATAAGCTATTTGAGAAATGATCTATGGTGGATGGACGAATTGTTCTACCTGGTCGATAATAATAATTTTGTCTTATTTAAATTTTACAACATGGAAATGTGTAGCCGCCGCGCTGGACTCCTGTGTCTTGAGCTGCTGCAGAACTGTAGGAGACTGGTATGCACAGCCTTTTACCGCGCTCTTATCTGCGCCGGTTTTAAAATATGTTTCGAAATAATAATTTTCTGCTTGTCTGGCTCTTAGCTAGCCTGGCATACCAGACCCACATCAAGATGTTAGGTGTGGGAACTCTCCATTGGCATGCCTCAATCCGAGGGGCGGGATAAACGGTTGTCTTTCAAATTCCCTCTGCACACTATCCACCTTTGTCCTGGTTAGTGAATTTACCCATGATTCATAGCGGGTTTGAACCGTAATCCGGTTGTCCTTTTCCGGTTCGAAGCTTTATGAAGATTAAGTGCCGCTCGCTCAGAACGCCCGCAGTGATGTGCTGGTTAGAAAATATGTGAAATAAGTAGGGCTGCCCATGCATGACTGAAGTTGGGTTGGATGTTATACTATATGGGAGAGAATGCTAAACCATAATGAGCGTTGTCGTAATATATTGCCTATTCCGCATCTCAACGCACGCATAAAGCTTGCAAAAAAAAACCCGGCAAAAGTAATGATTATGCATGATTCATGAAACATGAATTGTTTATTAATAAACTAGTGTTTTCTGTCAGTGTCGACTGTAAAGATAAAGTTGACGATGCAGACTCGCCATCTTCGCAGTAGTGAACGGGCTTACATTATAGAGAGAAATGCACACTTCATACGAATTAAGCAGAGAGCAGCCCATTTCTGTTCGTTTTTAATTATTTTGTTTAAAAGTAGACATTTTAAGCTTTCTATAGGCTTATATACTCCACGGGTCTTTGAGGCAAATCTTATACGCTGAGTTTGGGTTGATTGAAACGCCCTCCAGTTCACGCGCCTGCGCCTCCGTGTCCTGATTATGTTGTCTACTATATTTGCTTCTTATATATAATTCCAATTAATTTGTTGATGAAACATTGATTAAAATGAAGATACAATTTATACTAAACGAAATTCACTTTAAAGAAAGGGTTTCTACAAAACAAAACGTAATAAGTGGTCAAAATCATGTCTGACCCATTCCAAATTTTATCTGATGTAGGCTATTGGGCATCTTGATCCTATCTGACTCATCTCATGCGGTTCGCTTTTTATATAATCAACATAGATGAAATAAAAAAAAAACATTATATTGTGAAAAATAAATATAAAAAGTATGTTTTAGTTTTTTTAACTTATATTTAAGCGTCACACTGCTCTGCTTTGCTCACATGCTCTGGTGTGTAGCCTATACATGCATGTGTGTGTGCATGCGTGTGATGGAGGGGTGCGATTTTCGAATAATAATTGAATAATACCCAGCTATCTTCGAATATTATTTTTGCTTGAAATGCCCATCCCTACTGGTAACGTATTAGGCGTTTGTCAACAAAATGGTGTGAACAGACATACACATTTTTCGGTGGATGCTTCAGTTTTAGCGCAGCTAACCAAAAACGTCTATGTTACTCTCTGGCATTTGAATATTAGCTGATACGGAACCGGACATGGGCATCCTCTCCTTTTTATCTTATGCTCAAAGCACTCAGTTTCTAAAAAAAAATTTTTTTTTCTTTGAATTGTTAAAACAACCAACAACAGCACATGTAGAGCCCGAAGTCATTCTCTCACTGCTAATACAGTACGAACCGGAAGTAGGCATTGTTTAGAGCAGAAAAGGTGCCGCAACCAACCAACGAAGAAGGTGACGTAGTCAGAGCGACTGGGGGAGTGTTTCGCACATAGACATCATATAGAGACTAGATGCCCTATTGGCCAGAGACACCTTAAACCGGTCATACTCCTATTTGCGTTGCATAGCAGCAGTAGATCTGTATCTGCAGCATATTCCTGCTCAAATCGGCGGACCATCACTCGGGGATTACTTCTCACAAGTAAGATTTAACGTTTAATATTACCGTAAGTAAGTACTATTGGTTGTATTTTGAGAACAAAATATTCAATGTTTCCTGTATCGTAGCTACGTGTATGACCTTTGCAGCAAAAAAACCTGCGTGAAAATCAGTGAGATATGATTAACTAAATGCGCTGGCAGCTCATTGCACCTGCAAAACAGATTACACTGAGCGGAGCGGGTCACCGGTTTAAGATGGCGGCCCCACGGCTCGTCCCTGTCAATAGGCAGTACCGGTCGATAGGGCGTCTATCTATATGTCTATGGCAGCATCAGCCATTCTTTGTTTTCAAGTAGCAGTGAACCGTTGCAACTCTGTCGTCATTATGTTAAGCCCGCCCGCCGACTCTATACACGATCTGATTGGCCTGGCCAGTTTTTGTTTTTTCCCGCTCAAAAGTCAACAGAGAGTTGCTAGAGTTGCAACCACACTGGCTGCAAAAAAATTTTTTGCCGCCACTAGGGTGCGTCTAGATTTCTAGGCTAGCACTTAGCAACAACCCATCCGTGTTTCGGCAGCCTCGTTTACATTTTACGTGGTGTGAGAAAGTCACCTACCACGCGAAATCCGATCAGAGCGTTCAGACTGAAGCGGATTTGTGTAGGATTTGAATAGGATTTCAATCCACATATGGATGTAGCTTGAAACAGATTTCATGTGCTTTTTTTGGACTGACAATCTGGACGTAGCCCATGTCGGGATAAGAAATAGAAGGAAGAACAGCGGTAAGAGCTAGAGAAGCTAGCTCATTCGGATCTTTACCACATATTAACTTTAGTTCGTCAAAATTCTGTGCTCTTTCCTGCTTTTAAGTCATTCTCTATATGATTTCGCAGCTTCCATGTGTTTTTTCCGTAGTTTAGACATTATAAATTAGTGTAACAAATGTGTTTAGTACATAAACGGTGCAATCCATGCTGTTGTTTACATCCGAGTATCTCCAATATGGACGCGCATCCGGGTAACTGACCAAATCGTGACGTAGGTGCAAACCCTGTTTTTCGTGATCAATTAAATCTTATTATATTTAAGGCATTAAGGGCGCTGTAGCTATGGCAAGCCTTTAACATCACATAAGGTAATCTTCTAGGAAATTAGGTGCTACATACAAATATATATAAGACACGATCTTAAAACAAATAATCATTTTTCTCAGAAGACCTGAGTCGTGTGCCTGGATCGATTTATGGTTTTCATCCCAACAATTTCTGTGTACGGCTACAGCTATGTTTGTCTTTCTTCTACGGTAGCCTATATTTCACGGTTTGGATCCCTGAAATCGTTCATTCGCTTAAGGTGTTTGTGTGTTGGTGTACTTAAATATACGTTTAAATCATGTTCACTCACGTCATATAAGGAGACAAACGCTGGATTGTTGTAGTTGGGCTACATGTGCGTCGTAAGGGCCTCTTCCATCTTGAGATGACATGACCAGCCGAATAATGTTCTTTATTCACCGCCCTATTATCAGAGACTTTCGCTTACGAAATTAATTAATGCGGACAGTATGTGAGTGAATTTCACCACTGGCATTAGTAATTTATACACATACAAACACGATATCAGAGTTTTAAATTGTTACCGAGTTGCAGTCGGTGCCGGTGGAGAGCAACTGCGCGCGACTGCAGAATGTGACACTTGCTCATCGCGATTGGATTATTTTTGTTAAAGATTGAGACGGCACATTAATTAAAACAATGAATAATTCATATATATATATAGATTTCATAGTGACTTTTACAATTGGCTACATTTAGTGTAATAACTGCAATGTTGTAAATTAGGCCTATCTTTAATGCTGACTGATCTTTAACTAAAAGGAATCAAGGGGTCAATAAAAATTACTGTAATAAAAAGAAACTCAAAACCAACCCTGACAACTTTTTTTGCGCAATTGCTTTGCGTTGCTTGCTATGTGTCAGTAGTAGGGATGGGCATTCGATTAAATTTTCTTAGTCGATCGTCGGGAGAATTAACGATCGACTATCGATTAATCATTAATATTTTTTTATTCAAATTCATTATTTATTTAACTTTTTATAAATTAAAAAGGCAATGAAAATACAAAAATACAGCGTGTTTTTCCTCGATTAGATCTTTATTACAAGATGATCAACTTGTGGCAGTAAAACTGGACGTTCGGTTAGGCTAAACTTGAAGATATATATGCGCTGCGGTGCTCGAAAGCAACGGAACCTGCAGCTGCGAGTTGGCGTTCTTAAACAGAGACCCTTGTTTGTTCCAAAATAATAAATAATAATAAAAAATCATGTTAAACAATAACTTAACCAAAAACATAATAATACTTAGATCTGACAGGTTTTGTCAAAATGTAACTCAAAACTATCCAAGAACGAAGTCGAGAAAGAGGGTGAGAGAGATTACTGTAACAATCAATTAGGCTAGGCTACTTAACAAAGCCTCGTAAAAAATAACTAGTAACTCACATACAACTTCTACACCAGTCTACTGATTTTTGTTGAGAAAGATAAGCATGTTGATGACATGATCTGGGGTCAGACGCGACCGCAACTTGACCGTCAAGCCTCGTTTACACTTTCGCCTGGCTCTGCAGCGCGAGTCTCCGCAGACTGCGCGCGCACCTCCCCAAACAGACGAGGCGTTTATACTCGACGCGCTCGCCTGTGAAACACCGAATACCGCAATGACGTCATTTTTGCCGCGCTAACCTTCGCGCTCTTGCGGACGCCTCGAGTGTAAACAAGGCTTCAGTCCAGCCGCTGAAAACACCTGCTCTGAGGAGACTGACGTTGCCGGGATGCACAGGTACCTCCGCGCTAACTTGACCAGCCCGGGGAACACGTTCACTTTCCGCAGCAGCATTAGTTTAATGATAATCGATAACAAATTAACGTGATCGACGAAATTCTTAATGATCAATAATCGATCGTCGATTAAACATGCCCATCCCTAGTCAGTAGAAGTCCAAGGTGTTCAAAATCAGCTTGATATAAACAAATTACTAACTTTAATAAGTTTATGTTTTATTTTAATATAGCAAAAAATTGTCAGGCAATTTGTTGGCAGGATTTAGACCACTGAATGCTTTAATGTCTGTAAGCTTGTAACAAACAATGCCTGAATCAAATTGAATGGTTTTATACAGTACTACATCAATTATTCAAAGGAACTATTGACTGTTTTTAAAGAACAACATATTACAGCTTTTTCCTAGCCTTGGGAGCTTTTCCACATTAATGCTAAAACAGGATGTAGCCTATGTCAGATGAATTCTCTCCCTAGTTAAATCTACACAGCTGCTTTGTCTTCCTCACCATGTGACATATTATTCAAGTTCAAATGCATCATTACCTACAACACAAAATCACAGGTAAACACTGTTATCCATCCTTCCAGCTCACCTCACCTACAGTTTATGTCTGACTGCACTCAGTTAACAAGGAAAAGAAAAAGTGAGCAGGAGCGAGCCTACATATTCCTGCCTCATTGTGTTATTACGTATTGTCACCTTGCTTACCTGGTCTTACTAGACGGGCTAGACGGGATTCCCTGAGGTGCAGATCAGAAACATTTATGAGAGGAAGAAAAACAGAGAGGGTGAAAAAGATGACTAGATTATCTGGCAGGAAGACAAAATAAAGTGTGTTTGTTTGTTGATGTTATACAGAGAAGGGGAGTGGACCTAAAATCATTAAGTCACCTATTGCAGAAACATTTACATTTTAAGGAATCTTATTCAGAGAGACAGAAAGTCCATCCACAAATATATAAGAGTCATGACATGTACGATTTGATCATAGAAAGAGATCTAAATGTGAATTTTAGGAGCAATTCCTTTCTGTTCTGTTATGAGGTTGATTCCACCATGGAGGTTTGGTGGGTGAGCTGTAAGTTAGTACATTTAAATTTGCGGGCCCTCACCTTTTTCTTTTTTCCTTTTCGCAATCCAACACAAATGACTAATCCTGCCTGAAATAATGGCGAAGTGCCTTATTGTTCCCAGGTTTTAACATGATTGGTTGAGGTGTATTATAGAAGCTAAACATAGTCATATATGTGTAATGTCACTACATTCACTTTCAAACACACATTCATTATATATATATTAAAAAGTGAACTAAAACCAACAAATCTAAGAAGGCACCTGAATGGTGTGGTAACCAACAACGTGTATTGTTTAGCCAGCACAACTGCTGTCTTGGAATAATTGCCTTGTTGTTTTTTGTCATGACCCGTACAGCAACTTCACCTGTGGCTGACAGGTGACTAATTACAGCAGTTTGACTGTCTAACAACATCATACTCTGTGATGATGTCCATACAGGAGACAAAGATTGAGCTCTGAGAACTGGTTATTTGACATTTATAAGTACTTGGAAACATGTCCCACTTGTGTGTCCTGTCACAGCAGATTTTTTTTTGAGTCTGCGTACACAAAGTCAGCTTGACAAACACTACCGTTTGGGTCAGTATGATATATTTTTTGAAAGACATTAATACTTCTATTCAGCTTGAATGCATTAAATAAAAAAATAAAAAAAGTAACAGGAAAGACATTTATCATACAAAAGATTTCTATTTTAAATGCTGTTCGTTTGCACTTAAAAGAATCCTGAGAAAAAGCATCACGGTATTCACAAAAATATTAAGCACAACTGTTTTCAGCATTGATAATAATAAGAAATGTTTCTTGAGCATCAAATCAAGGAATTAGAATGATTTCTGAAGGATCACGTGACACTGAAGACTGGAGTAATGATGCTGAAAATTCAGCTTTGCCATCATAGGAATAAATTATATTTCAAAATATATTAAAAACACCAAAACGTGTTGGCCTGCAAATACAAAAGCGATAAAATGGTTCAAGAAGAAGGCATTAAAGCCAAATAAGTATAAATGTGGTGAGAAAATAGAAAACATGAGAGTGAGGGGAAAATAGAAAACCGTAGGCAAGAGAAAGTTCTGTGCTCTTTTTACTCTCTATTTGTGACTCTCATGACACAATAAAGACGAGGACGTCCCCCAAAATTAGCTTTTGGCAGCCAAACCACTTCGTGTTCTCATTCAGACCGACGATGGTCCAGCCCTTAGAGCCTGTCTGTTAGGGGTCACTGCACACCATTAGGATTCATTAGTCGGCTCATCATACATTTTTTCTCCGGCTAGGGACAGTCACGCCTCTTTGATGACTATTCAGTCAAGCAACTAATCTTGTTTATCTCTAGTCTATTTATTAGTGATGTTTGATTTAGCATGCACACTATTGCAATTGATCATTCTTAGGTAAAGTTTAAATATCAAATTTGAAATCATTTCTTTTCTCCCTGTCAATGACTATTATTTTTTTATTGAAAAACATATAGAATCAGAATCTTGAATCACAAAATGAATTAAGTGAATACATCAACACTCTCAGTTTCTAGGGGCATTACCATAATTACAGCATAAATGCCAGATGAAATATCGGTAGCAGTGTATCGTTACAGTCCTGTTCCCCATGTATTCATACTATGTACTTATTATATAGCAATCACAGTAACTGGGTTATAAATAGGTACTAACCCTAAACCTGCCCCTAAATTTAATCTTTGTTGTTACCTTATTACCAGTACTTTCTTGGGTAAGTACACTGTAAATATGCATACTGTAAAATAAAGTGTAACTGAAAAATCTTAGTCAATATTTGAATATTGTGTTTGACAATGGGGGCCCTCAAGTCGAAAAGTTTGAGAACCATTGTCCTAACCATAAGTGAACTTATATACTTTTTCTGTACTTTTGGAGCAACAGACTCAAATTATATTTGAATTTGTGTGGCTTGTTGAGGAAATGTGTTACCTTTAAAAAGCGACCAGACTTTTAACTTTTTAAAACACCCCTCACAACACATTTTTCTGAAAAAGACCAATTCACATTTTTTTGTATAATTTTAAAAGGCATGCAATCTGTTTGTATCTAATGATCATGAAAGTTATCTAAATATGTATTTTGTAAGATTGTCTGACTACCAGATGGTGTCATTATAATCTGTTTGAGTCAGACCCTCAATTATACTGTGATTAATGGCCAGTAGCTGAGGTCATAGTCTGAGCAGAAGGGAGCAGATATATATATATATATATATATATATATATATATATATATATATATATATATATTTTTTTTTACAAACAATAATGTCATGGGTGTAAACTTCGGTAGCCTACTGTGTGTTGACATTGTTTACATTTACAAATCTGCAGTACTGCTAACTGACCGAAAGAGGACAGTAGAGAGCTGTAAATCTATTCTTGTCTAAAATAAGAATACTTTACCACAGATTTTGAAAGAATTGTTTGTGTGTGTGTGTGTGTGTGTGTGAGAGAGAGAGAGAGAGAGAGAGAGAGAGAGAGAGAGAGAGAGAGAGAGAGAGAGAGAGAGAGAGAGAGAGAGAGAGAGAGAGAGAGAGAGAGAGAGAGAGAGAGAGAGAGAGAGAGAGGAGTGGGCTTGGAATTTCAGGAATGGATCTTCACCACGGTGGCCCCGCCTTGGCTTGATGAGTGTTGGCTTTGCCAAGAATCTCTGCGCAGAAGACTAAGCTCCTCTCACACCAGGAGGTTTTTAGTTTGTTTTGTGCTTTAACAATACAGATTAGCATTACAGAATCCTATTTTATCTGTTTGGCAACCATGGCAATTTCAGTTAGGACCCCATTTCTTAAGTGCATAATCTTATCTTAACTACAGATAGGAAAGGGGTATCACAGAAGCATCTTAACTCCACAAAAACTAACTGGTGTCCTACCTTCAAAATAAATTGAAAGCCAACTGTAAAAATCACATAATAATCATTACATTTATTAATGAGACAAGGCACATAATTGACTCCTATAAAATAAAAGGATTAGGCTTTGCCTTTTCTACCAAGCTTATCAAAACGTCACTTAATGAAAAGCACCACTTCATATTTTTTTTCTCTATTTTTTAATCTCTAGAGTTTTACTTCACAGCAACTGTTTGCGCATCCGTTGGTTGCTTGGTAACAGACCTGAGATGAAGGGGTTTAAAATTTACAGAAAAGATGAGATTTTGTAAGATATGATACGAATCCTAAATCAACTTAAGATTTGCTTCTGTAATACGAATTTGTGAAAAATCCTAAATTAACTGAATTATCAGATCTTAACTTAAAGATAGAAGGTTTCTGTAATACGCCCCCACCAACAGCCTAGCCCTAGACTTGAGGATTTATTGAGGGGTTCAGACTCAGGGCTGGCCTCCCCGGTGCTCTGCTGTATTGACATTCACTCAGCACATATGCAATCCTATCTCAACATTGGGGGAGGCTTTTCTCTTTTTCTCTGCTCTTCTAGAGTTCGGTTTCTCTGGCTAAAGGCACAATGGGACCAGAATCTAGACTTGATCAGTGGTTCTTCTCAACTTCTCAGTATTTCAATCAATGCCCTCCAATCTATACTGATATACCTATACTGCCATCCAATGTATACTGATATGTACCACGTATATGTTGTACATCTTAATTTTTTTTTTAGTTTACACAAATTAAAATGTTAAAATAACTAAATTTAAATAATTTTAAGACTTATTGGGGCCCCCTGGTTGAAAACCTCGGGACTAGAGGATTGACTAAATAAATACGCAAGCCAAGAAACTCATTTTATGCACAATGACACTGTTAATGGGAATTTACTTCTATTATATTTTAAACTATACACTCTGTACACAAATGGACAAATAAGAAAAGCAAGGAATGGAAAACAAGCAGAGCATCATGGGATTAACTGTGGAGTTTATTTCTTTTTGTAAGTTTTTTTTATGTAGATGTTTACAAAGAGGTAGGAGGCAGGATTCAATTTGGAACCTTAAAAAAAGCACTAATGACTAATAATAACAACGCTTTTTGTTCCATTAAACAACATTTAAGCACCAGACACACAGAGTTCACTTCAACAACATACAGTGCAAATCATCACAGTGTCCAAAGGGTGATTGTCAGAACAGTAATATACAATGTTTGCATAAGGAAGGACATCTCTTCTCTTCCACCTCTGAAACAACAGGCACCCAGATGCTTTCACATTTGAGCAGGTACATGGCAGCATCCCATGAGTGGCATAAAGGTTTAGCGAAACCAGTTATAAATGTTTTCTATAATACAACAGGCTCGTACGATTTGACCCATAACACTGTTTTGTGTCTCAGAAAGAAATTAAAACTCCTGGAAACATAAATGTGTCAGTACAATGTAACATTTCAGGTGTACAGATTGGTGCAGCCAGTTGCAACAGAGCACCTCTGCACATTTTCAAGCTGCTTATGTCTGGAATAATATTGAAAATGAATTAAAAATTGACAGAAATGAAAGCAGCTTCATATGAATAGAAAAATAACATTATATCTGCTTGTTCATTAAGTAGAAAAAACTTGGCCGTAACTTTTTTTTTTTATGAACAAAAAATTCCCTCATACATACTTCCCTTACTATGTATTATATGAATTTTCTTGAAAAAGATCAGTCATTGAAGTCCTTCACATTCCGGATAGTTAAATAACAAATGTCACTTTTGCATAATTTAAAGGCTGTTTATGCAAGTGTATTTAGTGGAACTGCAGAGTTAAGAAAAAAAAACATTGTATTTAACGCAGATATACAGTGCTATACAGTTTCCAATAGGGTTGAACACATAAAAGATTACTTGTACAAAAATCTAGCAAAATTATATAATCATAGGAAAAAGGCATTGGATTTGGGCTCATGGTTACATGAAATGGTGGCAAAGAGTTTATAACAGCACAAATACATATTTCCATCTTTCTTTATATTTCCTTCTCAGTTTCCAGTAGTGTTTTCACCGAGAGAAATTGGAGATGAAGGCATCCTGGCTGCTGGAGCGCTTGTAGCCAGATGAAGAGCTGAAGTACGTCTCGCCATCAGTGCTGATATCATCGTCGTCATCATCATCATCGGCGTTCAGGACTGGTGCAGAGTTGTTCTTGCGCCTTTGTGGGTTAACAAAAATGAGTATTTTTAGTTAGACAAAAGGATGCGAGTATAATTTTCTATATGCTTTTTTACATTTTCAACATTCTTTAGTGTGTAATGTTGCTGTTTGAACATAAAAATGGTTTTCAAAAGTTAAAAAGTCCACTCCCTCTCTTTATCGGTAAGGACCGATTCTGAAACGCCTCGTTTGTAGTCTTGAGGGTTTTTCCCAGGAACGTACACACATCATAATTTAACGTAATTCCCACACAAGGCATTTTCCGATTGAGTTAGTAGTGTGTTGAAACTTGCGGTTGTGGTAAGGGTCGTGACATTTCTGAAACACACAGATCAAGCGTCCAATCAGAGCACTGTGCTTTTGACGAGGAGGGGCTTCATAGAGAAAGAAACTAAACGGCGCGTTACTGACGGACTGGGAAGAGAGCAATGTAAAATATGTGAAAAAATATTATTCTAGTAGACCCAAGAAACTAAATCAAGATTTTGAAAAAGTGCATGATAGGTCCTAAAAGCCTGTCCATTGCATGAATCTGCGCACAAGTTTCAATCAGTAATATTATAAATAAATAAAATCTCTAAATATGAACATGCATTTGATTTCAGTCAGGCTAAAATAATAAAAATGTCATATAAATGCTTTTACAGTTGTCTTCTGCATCATGTTCTGAAAGGCAGAGGTTATTAGACGTGCATTTAATCCTTCAAATATTCTATTACACACTGTGTGATGTCTACCAAATTGGCATCAGACGATGTCTACAGTGAAACATCGCGATGGACGATGACATCGAGGGACGAAGCAGCCGAATACAGTTGTCAGTCCTGTATTTGAGTCCTTGATACGGTTATGTTCCACCCACTTCAGTTATTTACAGGAGTGACAACAGCATTCTTGTCTGTCACGTCATACAGTGCGAGAGAGCCGCTTTGTGACGCACAAATACAAGTCTACTGTGTGGTTTCGGTACATAACTTAGTGACGTGGATATCTATCAAAAACCATATGGGTCAGAATTCGTGTGTATTGTATGGTTACTGGTAAGAGAATATGGACTTGACTCCCATTGCACGTTTATACATACAGTATTCAAGACGCTGCTGTTAAGTTGCTGTGTGAACGGGACATTTCGAGATTCATAAACCGAAAGTGTGAACGTAGCTATTGTGTCATACTGTATATACTTGGACAGACAGATGAAGAGTATAGGTTGATTTCAACAGCACATACTGTGAGATGCCATTCCATCAGTGGTAATGAACCCAGATCAGCAGTACTGCATTTATCTCGGTTAGGTTTGAATCATTACCTCATCTCGCCACGCAGTGACTTGAGCTGACTCTGGAGTTGTTCGTTGGCTTCCTGCTGCTCCTCCAGGTCTCTCTGCAGTTTCTTCTTGTTGTGTTCCAGGCGGTCGATCTCCTCCTCCGCCTCATCCATCTGCCTCTTCAGAGCCTTCAGACGCAAGTTCAACTACACACCACATCAGATAAGTACAGTGTTGACAACAGATTCATCACAATTCAACATTGTTGCACAGTGTTGCAACATGCCTATATTATTTCCTGAATTAGTTTTTGATAATAGTAATCCATCTATGCAAGAAAATTGACTCTTTAAAAAAAATGATTTCATAAAATGTGCAATGGTGGGTTAAAAAAAAAGTTAGCTTAGAAGATTGTCTCTTTTTTACGTGTTCCTCTCGGTGGAGGGATGTTTGCTGCTGACCTGATCTTTCTGATCCTGAAGTGAATGATGTTCTTCATCTACTTGCATCATCATCTCCTTCACTTTTCGCTCAAGCCGACGATTCGCCAGCTGCAGGTTAGCTCGATCCCTAATAAATATTTAATGAATTACTTTTTTTTAAAACTTAATAACAGACATTTTAGAAAAATCCAATGATGTGACGCCTAGCACACTAGTTGCATTAGTTGCCTCGTTTACCTCTCCTCTCCTTCCAGTCTTTCCTCCAGTTCCTGGATGCGGTTCTCCAGCTGGACCACCAACCCCTCTTTACTAGGCTTGTGAGATCCCTCCAGATAAGCAACCCTGCTCTTCAGATCCTTATTCTTGACACAGAAAAGAAAAAGGCATGTATAATTATATGTAAAGAAGGTTACTGTTTTGCAGAGGTCGAGAGCAATAGGAGCAGATGCCGGGTGGTTTAAGGCATCGATCAGAGACGGGGTTGTTTTTACCTGTCTCTCCAGGGAGATTTTGTCACACTCCACATCCTGTCTGCTGGCTCTCTCCTGCATCAGCTCATTCCTCATCTGCTCCAACTGTCACAAACACAGCGAAACAAACATTAATGGCAAACCTCCCTAACAACAACAACTTCCTCCACAACTAAAAACATGCCAGTTGTTTGTGAAGATTTCGCCATCTAGTCTATTCTTTACATTTTGCTTCACACATTTGGAATAAGGAGTCCTAAAAGACCGTAAGATTTATATTTTCATGATAATTTATATAATAATTCACTTTAAAAACCAAATAATTTGGTGATACACTTGTTCAAAAGTTTATAGTCAGTATGATTTTTTTATATTTTTATTTATGCTCACCAGGACTTCATTTATTTGGTCAAAAATAGAGTACAAATAGTAATATTGTGAAGTATTATTACAATCTGAAATCAAAATAACACTTCTATTTGAATATATTTTTAAATGTAATTAATTTCTGTGATGGCAAAGCGGAATTTTCACTAACAACTAAGGCCTGTTACACACTAAAGATAACTATAAGGATAAAATCATTCTAATTATAAAAGAATAGCAGGGTCCACACCAAAACTTTAACGATAATGGCACAGAGAAATTATAATCGTTGAAATTACTTTCAGAACGATTTTTGATAATCAATAAAAACATTGACAGCCAATTAGAGTACATTCTGCTTTAAAGTGTGCGAGCATTTTAAACGGCAGACAACAAAACTGCAGCGTGCGATTAGAAAAAAACAGACCGATATTGTGCATCAGTGTGAATGCTAATATAGTTATGGTTATATTTCTTAATGTGAAAGGGCCTTTACTCCCATCCTCAGTGTCACATGACCTCATCATGAAATCAAGAAATCATTCTAATATGCAGATTTGCTGCTCAAGAAACATTTCTTATTATCGAAGTTGAAAACAGTTGTGCTGCTTAATATTTTTGTGGAAACCATGATGGGTTTTTACCTTTCTAAAGGATTTTTTCTCAAATTGATGTCAAAATATCATGGATAATACATGTACAGTGGCTTACTGTTTTTTTGTTTGTTTTTTACCTAAATTGAATGTTCACATTTCTCATGGACCCCAGTCTTCCAAAGCATTAACCGCACAAAAGATGTTAAAAACTTGCCTTAAGACAGTGAAGACATATGGAAGAAAAGATAAAGATTGAAAAGGAGAAAAAAATCGATCGATGGAGAAATGGCTCTTTTGTCTGCTACCAGGCGCTAAGAGTGGATGATATTTTATGCCAATTAGCGCGTGACAGCAGGGCTCAGGGATGAGGGATGGCCCGCGTGTGCCGCTCTACCCTGCAGGGCGCTGCGTCAGCAGAGCAGAAAACACACTGAAACTAATCAAAGCACGAAAGCGCTACAGACAGAGAGAGAGGGAGAGAGAGAGCCAGAGAGCATGTGAGCAAAGAGCGGGAGATTACTCTCATTTAGACAGTCTCTCATGCACCTGCTGCCATGGACGCAGGTGTGCCCATCCTGACACCACCCTCCACTTCTGTAACCCACCCCGTCTCCACAGAGCCCTCTACTGTTTCCACACAAACTCACCTCGGCCTCAGCGTAACACTATTGTGTCATTATGTTTGCCTCGATTCTCTATTTCCAGACAATTAAAAAAAGCTCACACGCTCCTCTCCTTTATAATCTATTAATCACGTCTTCAGCCCTGGTCTAGATTTGCCGCTTTTTAAGAGGTCTAAATGTAGTGCGACAGGTGCAATCGGACCAACGTGCCAAATTAGCTTCTGGAAACAATAAGCGAGGAGACAAATTTGGGCTACTTGTGAAAAAAGTTTGAAAAAGTCCAAGTTCAAGAAGCCATGGGTCCAACCAAATGATGCATGATCCTGAAATCAAATGGCTCGTTTCAAAAAACAAACTTTTCCAAGTACACATAAAAGTCTGTCTTGCTTCCATAAAAAGCAACTAAGCAACACTTTAAGACTGACATTGAAGAACAGACCTTGTTTCTTAGGAAACATGTATCATCTTTGCCTCAAATTGCAAAAATGCTCCCTTCCCGGCCTTATCGGTCAGGAAGGAAGAATTCGGCCCCTTGCTTTAAACCTCTGGTTTGGCCATTCTGGATGTTTCAACAAAATGCATTCAGAGTGAGCTTTGCCTCTGGCCGACTTGAGATGCCTGGCCTCTTGCATATCTTGGCCAAAGTAAAGCTTTAGAGAGAGCTCTTAATTGATGCCTGAAATTCAGACGGGGACTCTTTCACCAAAAGGCAGGCTGCCAAAGAGAACGATTACGCAAGCTCCATTTACAATGCACTCCCACTTCATCTTTCTCTCACTCTGGTGTGAATTAATTCTGAATCTTGAGTGCAACTTTTAAAAGAAGAATCCCTTGAATAAAAAAGAAACAGTGGATCAAGCGTTCAAGTTTAATTGCGTCACTTGTATTTTACAATCATTGAACAGTGTGTGAGTGTGTGTCACTTGTAATAAAGTACTCATGGAGAAGGAGATCTTGAAAACACCTCGATCTACATTATGAGCGGCACAGACATGATTCAAAATTGTATTCATGCATTTCTACAGTTGATTTTAGGGTAAACGCAAAAATGCCAGCTTTTTAACAACATCTCATGTGCAGAGTACTAAAAAAGCTTGATCGTAAAAACATTTTAATCAAAAGGCTTATGATATGAAGAAAAATACATTAAGTATGAATTTTTATTAGAAACTAATATTTTAAACCATTTAAATGGATGAGATAGTGAGGAAAATGTAGTCAACAAGTGTCCATTATTCATGTGACCCTAGGATGCACCTCATAAATAAGAGCTGGGGTTAGATTTAAAGAATCCAAAATAAAGATAGTTTTGGTTACTGCATATTTCCCATATTTCCGTTTGTGACATTGCATAAATGTAATCATTTCACTATTTATTATTGTAAAATATTAACAACAAATGTGATTGTGTCAATCGTATCTCACCTGTTCTCTTCCTCTGTCTATTCTCTCCATCAGCAAGTCTCCACTCTGTCTCTCCTCCTCCAGCTCAACCTCTACCGCAGACAGACGGTCCTATTGACAGATAAAAACAACTTGAACATTACAACAAATTTACATTACAACACAGTCAGCGGTTCAATAAAAAGCTGATGAAAGTAAAAAGAAGACATGTCTCTATTAGTGCTTCACCTCCAAGACTTTGACCTGTCTGGTTTTGTCGTTCGAGTGGGCTTTGGTCTCGGTCTCGACCTCTAGTTCAAAAACCTTCTGCTCCAGGTCCTTCACTCTCTGCAGCGCTTCATCTCTGCCTTTCTGACACTGACGTAGATCCTCCTGCACATGAGCCAGCTATAACACACAAACACATTCACATTCTAGTCTCGGATAGCAGTGAACAGAACATTTCCAGAACTGATGTAGGGAGAAAATGTGCAGAATTCCCATAGTGGATTTTAATTTGGTAAAAATGTGATCAGACAGTGTTACACTCTTATTGGTATCTGAAAGCATAATTAAACAAGCTATAAATGGAGAGGAATTTATAATGATAGATAGACAGACAGACAAGAAGATTTTTTTAATGTTTTTTAAAACGAAGTAGGCTACCTAATGCTTACCAAATCTGCATTTATTTGTTGATTTTTTTTTTATGAACAGAAATGTCAAAAGAACAGAATTTATTTGAAATAGAAACATTATATTTGTAACATTATACAATTGATTATTTCTGTCACTTTTGTTGTCCAATTTAATGCATCCTTGCTGAATTTAAGTATCAATTTCTTTAAAAAAACAAAACTACTGACCCCAAACTTTTGAACGGCAGTGTAAGTGGTGAAAGATTTATAATATATAAAAGATTATAATCCATATTTATTTATAATTTATATATATCACAGGAGCAGAAGTGTGATATGGATCTACTGTATATCAGCATGGTTGTGATCCGTGTTTATGTATAAATATAATGTATATATATATATATATATATATATATATATATATATATATATATATATATATATATACACACCCACTAAACATCATTACAATTTAATTTGAACCATGATATTCATGGTGTGCAACATGCTGTGCTATGAATCTCTCTTTTACACGAGTTCCACCTTTTGCTGTCCTGTTGTTGCAGTTACATTTTTGGCCACAAGATGCTGCCTTTGTCAAGAGTGAAGTAAAACGCATGTGAAGTGTACACAAAAAGAATATTTTGCACTCAGTGTGATTTTAAAGAAGAAACTGGGGAACAAATACTCAGGGAAGCAGACTAAAATGAGTAACTGTGTAAGAATGTAAGAATGCATGTAAGAAGCATCTAGTACATTTTGATGTGTGTGTGATTTGGTTTAATAGAAGCTAGCAGCAGAGGTGTATCGCTCCAGAGGAAACAGCTGTAGGAATGAGGTCATGATCTGTATGAGGAGAGGAGAACATGTGTACGATGGAATTCTGGGAGGATGAGGTGTCAGTAGGTCATCGCTCAGACCCAAAACTCCCCACGGGAACCATCCTCCCCATCCTTCACACACAGCTGTGCCGAGGATGATGTCTCACTCTTTTCTTCTTTTTACTGTTTGCTTTTCTTTGTATCTTTCTTCTTCACGCTCTTCCCTTCTCCACCCATGAACTGATATTTCACAGGCAGTAGCACAGAATCAGTCAGTGAGTGCTGAAAGCAGGCCATTTTACACTCTTGTTCTCAGCTCATAAAGTGTTAATGAGATGGGGGGGATGGGTCCAGTACCCACTGTTCCATGGGACCTCATTCACAGGGATGACCTATAATGCCTGATTCTCATATCAAACAATAACATTCCTCAAATGCCACAGTGCTGACAGGGTTAAAGCGCATAACAGCAGAGGTCAAAGGTCAGTCCCACTTGGGGTTGAGTATATAAACTGAAAGACATGGACTGCGAACAGGAACTGAAGTGACTAAAAAATGTGATCTGCCAAAAGAATGTCGGCCGATGATTAATGGTGACAAGGAACATTCCAGATGTTTGACACCGAGATAGTTGATATGAGGATATTCATCTCCAGAGAGACAGAGATGGCAACCGAATAACAAGTTATGTAAATTGTATTTAACACGGCATTTGACGGAGTTTACATTGAAATATAACTCCAGCTGACTGTTATGCTTCTTCAGAAACACGTGGTTTTCAAGAAATGCAAACTTCACTTTGGCTAGACACTCTTCCCATATTTACATGAATTTTTTTGTGCTGTTGGATAAATAGACCATAAACTCTGTGCATAAGGGCTCACTGACGTGCTCCTCTGCGTTTCATTTTCAAACGTTTACCTTGGATAATCGTATCAATAAAATGGGATTTTCCTATCAGCATTCCAAGTCAAACAAACTGCATGAAAGGACATTCTTGGACATTTCTACATAATTTTGTAGCACTTTCCTCCTTTAAAATCTTGGTAAATGAAAACACTAACCACTGAGTAACAACGGAAAATGGAATTACCGCCTGATATCATCAACAGTAACATCACAACAGTACTGTTTTTTTAGGGGATTAGGTCCAGCAAGGTCTATAGTATAGACCTTATGTAGCCCCGCCCCTTTTCAGCGCTGCGCTCGTTGTCTTTTGACTTCCGGTCTGTATTTTCACAGCGATCTTGCATAGGTATGAATAAACTGCTCGTAAAAAAATTCCCGGTCGACATTTGTTAAGACATCTGCTTTACAATGCTTATGATAAACATTACAATGCTCATGATAACTTTTGTTAACTCTACAATAAGTAAATCCACTTCACCAGCTAATTACTCCTGGACAGCGATGCCATAGAAATATACAGAGCGACCGCAAAAAGGGAATTTCAAAGACAATATTCTAAAGATGACGGCGCCCACGTTTCTCTGGTGCATAAGGTCTATACGAGTATGTAAAGAAAGTTCAAGATAGAGGTCAACTATAAAAGTTTTAATAATCATTCAAATTCAATAAGAATAGGGAAGTCCACACTAAAACTAACGTTAACGACGCAGATGAACAATATCAATGAAATCCCTTTTTCCAGCTAAACAATGCTAAAAACATTGACAGCCAATGAGAATCCACCAATTTTAAAGAGATAGAGCTTTTAAAGCGGCAGAAGACATAACTGCAGTGCTTGACTTATGTCAATTATAATAAACATAACTATATTAGTGTCCACACTAATGGACGATTATGGTTATAGTTATCGTTCTTGGTCTGAATGGGCCTTAGTTAAGCAGTTGTGGCACAGACCAAACTGGTTTAGTCCAGTCTGGTTTAGTCCAAGTTTTTTGAACATGTGCATTTCAGAATTTAGAAATGATCTGCTTTGTTTTTTCGACTTGGCTTCAGGTTGGTAGTTTTTGCTAAACTTTAGCCGCCCTCCCCCACCCACCTCCTCATGAAGGCTCTTGGCGGTAAAACGGGATTTCTCCAGCTCCAGTCCTCCCTCTCTCAGCTGTTTCTGCAGCTCTGCCATCTCCCTCCGGTTCTTCTCCTTATACATGTCTATCTGCTCCTGCAGCTCCTGAGTTGAGCTCTGAGACGCCTCCACTATCTCATTCATCTACACAGAAAGAGAGAGATATTGAAAAAACAATAGGACAGAGGACAACTAAATTTGTCAATTCCTCAAATTTATCAGCTTAACCCCAAGTGTCGGTGACACAAATCACACTAAAGTTGTTTAACCAACTTAGGTTTTGTGTGCCCTCAGTGAAGCATGTATTGAAAGCAAGACAAAAACGTATTTAAACGTTTATTAAGACCTTTACTTGATAAAAAAGCACATTATCATTCAGGGTTAAGTCCAGTCTCTCACCTCCCGTTGAAGTTTCTCCACAGTTCGGTCCAGCAGCCTCCTCTCATCTTCAATCTCATTCTTGGTGTTTTTAAACTGCTCTTTCTGACTCTTCTCCTCCTTCAGTCGCTCTTGCAGCTCATGGTGCTCTTGAGTCATTTTGGTCAAGTTTCTCTATGGATGGAAAAGTATCAATTAAAGTAAAGTATGGCTTCCCTTAGGCCAAATATTGAAACAGTAATGCTTCTCTGATTGTCGGTTTGATGTAAAGATAGTTTTAACACTGTGACCAAAAAAAAAAAAAAAAAAAATTTCTGAAGTTGTAAAAATTTAATTATTTAGAAGAAATATTATTGTTTCACCTCTAATTTAGACTTTCATACACTATTTTTCAAAAGTTTGGGGTCAGAGAGATCATGAAAGAATTTTTTAGGATTTTCTGTAAGAAAAAAAAAGTATCAAACACATGTCTTAAAATATGTCAGTGCCATTGTTTTGTCTCAAGATGCAAACCAGTAATGTTTTTTTCTAAGGCATTTTTATTAAAGCTACTTAAATGCCCTAATTAAACTAAGGCCTAATCGTGGCTTAATCTAAACCCCGTCACTGAGCCTAAGACTTTTACATTGTAACAAAAATACATTTCTGTTTCAAATACATTTGTTTCAAATACATGCAGCACAAATGTTTTCAGCATTAATAATAATAATTATAATAATATTACTGGTGCCCAGATTTGCTTATTAAAGTGAGTTCTGGTGGATCATGTGACACTGAAGAATGTAGTAATGGTGCTGAAAATTAAGCTTTGCATCACAGGCATAAATTACATTTTAAAATATATTAAAATAGAAAACCGTTATTTTAAACTGTAATAATATTACACAATATTACAGATTTTTTTTAATCTTTTTAATCTTTTAATCAAATAAATGTATCCTTAAGTATAAGATACTACTTTCAATAACATTTAAATAATTTTACCGACCCCAAATTCATAACTCAACCAAACATGATTTTTTAATATCTCAGCTCCTGCTTAAAGTTGAGCTTCCCGGGTCTCACCTGCACATCCTCTAGGCGAGTGGTAAGCGCATGGTTTGCACGGGTCATTTCCTCTTCCTGTTCCCTGACCTCAGCGAGAGACTCCTCCAACTGCCTTTTTTCTTTCTAGTAACAAACAAACACATTACAGATGTTTTACTTCTCTGTGTCTGCTTTTTTAGACACAGATTAAGCATTTCCCCCAGACTAAAGGAGAAGAGTTAACAGGGAATCAATGCTGATGGAATTCCCGACAGGAAAATCTTAATCTTCGTCTAGGGAAACAGCCTCAGGTGTACCATTAGAATAGTAAATTGAAAGTACCTCCAGGCGGCCAGCTCGCTCCCCCAGCCTGCTCTCCTGCAGCTTGGCTTCATCAATGATGCGGTTGAGTTTGGTCACTTCGTTCTCCAGCTCATGTGCCCTCTTGCGAAGTCTCTCCACCTCCTGAGACAGACGGCCTGCCTGGCCCTCGGACACCTTCTTTGCTACCTCCACTTCTTCCCTCTCCTTATTGGCAGTAACATTGTTCTAGAGAAAGAGCACAAAACAAAGATAGAGAGTGTTAAATATACGTACATTACGCACAATTATCTTGAAAACCTACATAGTTTCATTAAGGCTCCAAAATTAACACCAGAAGCAAGTAAAAAATTAAATTAAATTAAATAAAAATGGCAGTTACCCAGCAACTTTTTTTAGAAACTGTAACACTATATGGTTCACAATTAGGCTAGACTGTAAGAACATTAGCCTGAGCATCGCTAGTGTAATAAATGTGAATGATTCAAAGTTATACAAACCGTATACTTAAGAGAATATCTTGGTCATAATATTAAAGATTTATCTAAGCTTTCTTTTCTCTAGAACTTCCCATAGAGGCATGGGCTCAGTAAGATGTATTAATGTTTTTGAAAGGAGTTGCTTATGCTCACCAAGGCTGCATTTATTTGATGAAAAATACAGTTAAAACTGTAATATTGTGAAAATATTATTACAACTTAGAATATCAGTTTTTTTAAATATATTTGAATATGTTAATATTGAATATGTTAATTTGAATATATTTGATTTATTCCTGTGATGCAAAGCTGAATTTTCAGCATCATTACTCCAGTCTTGTGTGTCACATGATCCTTCAGAAATCATTCTAATATGCTGATTTGCTGCTCAAGAAACTATTATTAATCTTATTATTATCAATGTCAAAAACAGTTGTACTGCTTAATATTTTTATGGAAATCAAGGTGTATTTTTTCTGAACACTTTTATAAAAACAGCATTTATTTGGAATATAAGTCTGATGTAACATTACATTACCTTTGATCCATTCAATGTATTCTTGCTGAAGAAAACCATTCATTTATAATATATATATATTATATTAATATAATATATATATATATATATATTTAAAAAAAGGAATACGAGGAAGAAAAGAAAAAATCATCATCAACAGTAAATCATTGTCTCTGGGAGAAACGGTCCCACAAAAACAGAGAATGATCTCATATATGATGCTGCAACCAACACAATCACTTTAGCTGTTTGTCACAAATATGCAAGACAAAAAATAATCATAGTGGAAAATATATATAATAAAATAATGCAAAATACAGCTTCATTTATATATATTCATATATAAAAGCTGTTTAAAATGTACATTTTAGACTGTAGTGCAGGAGCTGCAGTACACATCAAGTCAATGAACTCCTAGAACTGAATGAGTCTAATGGAAAAGTGAGTGTAGGGCAAAAGGCCTCTGACCTTTGACACCCTCTTAAATGATGTGGGCCAATATAAATGCTGTGAATCACAGGCAACAGAGGTGAGGTTAAACTGAACGACCCAGTACGATTTATTAGCGCCGTCCATTTAGAATCAGCTAAGCATGTCTCCTTCAGTTTCTCAAAGACTCAACCAGACACATATACAGTTTCCTGATTCCTTAAGCCTTTGACAAGTTACGGGTTCGGCAGCCGTCTCCGAACGTGAACAAGTTCCTTAATTAGGCTGTGCTCTGTTGGTGGCTGCCTCTTTGTCTGGTTTGTGCTTTTGCTCGGCCAATATTACAGAGCACTCGGCGTTCTTCTTCGCCAACTTTTATGAATAAGCGAGACTGTCCTGTAGAGCTGCTGTACGTGTAAATGCATTGTGCCATTTCAAACTCATTCTGCATTTTAGACACCCACGGACAATGACACCTAAACCAACACACAAGGAACTCCTTGTGGGGATTTCAGCTAACAAACCGAGACAGCTGTCATGCAACGAAGGATTCTTTATCCTGTTGGTGACAGGTCAAAGATGACACACAACACGGATGGTCCCAGAACTGGATGAGCAGGTAGATCGTTTGCTATGCATGAGAGAATGTCACCCAACTGGTTTAACCATCCACGGTTTGCAACTGTGGACAAAGACAATACTTTAATTATAGCTAAACAAAAAAACAAGTCCTAACCAGTGTTATTTCACTACCACTGAGATACTATTATATTTTTGAATTAACATTTCAAATTAGTTAATATTTTCCGTTTTCGTTTTAATTTTAGTTAAAGTTTAAGTAATTTTGTTGTAAATTTTTTAATTTTTTATTAGTACTTTTTATTTCAGTTTTATTTTTGTACATCAAGTGAAACTAAATTTAATTTTCGATATGTTTCCCTGGGAACTAGCTTAAACAAAATGTATTATTATTATTTTAAATATATTTTATATTATTTCAGTTAACGTTTATTTTATTTCAAGAAATGGACAAAAAAAAACAATAAAATTAGTTCTGTCTGATAAATGTTACCCGTAGTCAACGTTTATATATATACACACACACGCACACATATATATATATATATATATATATTTTTTTTTTTACAAATTTCTATTGTGCTTTTTAGAATTCACACAAGTAAATGCTTTAGATAATAATATTATATATATATATATATATATCTCCAGCAACAGGAAAGAGACACCAGATTATTAAGACAGTGTCTAAAATACCTGTGGCCTAATGGAGTGGAACTACATTTGCAAACCCTATGATTAGTGAACATCCAGACGACAACACACAGCTCTTTTTGTGTGTGTGTTAACGTAAAGTCATTCCAGCCCTAACACAGGAACTCACAACACAGTGACTCATTAGCAGACCAGGGTGGATTTATGTCAGTTCTGCTTGCAGTTCAAAGTCAGCCCCTCTAAGAATCCTCCCCTCTCTCTCCCCGCTGGCCCTACTGGTCAGTAATGCTTAACTCATTAACTATGATACCTCCCAAAATAACCACGACCACCCACCCCCAAAACAAACCAAAACGTCTGTTACGCCACACCACCACCCCTAAATTACAGAGGCCAGAAGGTGATGCCTCGCTAATATGTACCTAGCATAAGACAACATACTCTACGCTTGCAAAACTGCAGGAGATAACATTCACTGACAAAGTTTAGTAAGCAGCGACCTTTTTAAATTGTAAATATTAACGTTTTTGTCTTCAGAAAAGCTGCAGCTCGACATGAGGTGGCTTATCATGATGACTGTGTCCTTCAGAGGTTTAATTGTGGCAATATTCTCCTCCCTTTGCTTGGAGTGAGACATTTTAGTACTGATAAGCTACAGGACACGAGGATAGTGCTGAGAAACTGTTGCATTGGGTGAAAGTGATTAAACTCTTTTTTTTATGTATTCACACGTTCCCTTTCCCTCCATGCCCCAGTTCCCGCAGTCAGGGCTTTGAAGAGCAGAAACAGATAGAAAGGGAAGGGCAGAGAGGAGCAATGTTTGTTTCTGAGCTTCTTTTCTTGACAGAGGAATTTCAAAGTCTCAGAGAAAGCAGTGTGCTCTGAATGGTGCTCTAGCCTGCTCGGGCTGTTTATGTATAGTTGGGCATTAACCAGCATTGTGAGTGTGTTTAAAAGCTTGAGAATAACAATGGCAGGAGAATCACAATCAGTTCATGAACTCCAAAGCAAGGACACAGAGAGTCCTGAAGCTTTGCGTCCTAAATCTTCACAGCACCGTTTATTGCCTAAACCTTTAGTGAAACTAATAACCTGCCTAAAGCCACACCAAATTCACCATAATTTTCTCCTTCACATGCAGCACAGTACTTCCAACGAGTTAAACCTCTCTAATCCACTCTCAAATCGTTCAAGTTTACATGTCAGATTTATAATCTGACGGGGTACAACATAATCTTAAAGCCATCCAGAATGCAAAAGCAAAATTTAATCACAGGTCAACCCCAGCACCAAATGGACTGCCATCGTCAAACCATTTACAAATATACTGCTCTACTCTGAAGCCAATGCAATTTCTCTTAATTATATATAAATAAATAATCATATATATATTAAAAATATATATACTTATATTAAATTGACAAAGATAAAGATGAAAAAAGGTTGAAAAAGAAGTCAAGTTAAAAAGATGTTAAAACGGTTTAGATTTAGAGAAATGATCTCAAGAAAAAAAAACATGTAATTTCCCATTAAAACACAATGACCTTCATAAATAAATCACATGTATCAAAATTGTTACAACAAACCACAACTGTACACAGTGTTTCAATGCTTTAAGTATTTTTAAAAAGTATTTTAGGTATTTTTTTTAAGTATTGATTGTCATCATTACAGTTAAGTAACCATTGGTAACTTAACTGTTATGATGATAATGATTCACTGCATTGATACTTAACTGGTCCCTCAGCAAGTGTAAGCAGTGATTTCATCCGCATTATACTCAGAATGTGCAAAACTACAGGAAATCCTGCTTTCCTTGTGTCTAAAATTCAGATCTGTTTTTACCTCAATGAAAGCAACCAAGCTTGTGTTTTCATTGTGAGAGCCAAGACCAATTAGTCATCTATTCCTACGTCAAGCTTTCAATGTGACTTCTGTTTACATGCCAGGCGCTTTTCTCAATAAACGTGCTGTAACTCGACAGAAAGATAAGAATACACAATCATAGAAACATAAGCAACAGGTCATTCGAGGTTCTTGAAACTTTATCAGCCAGGCACAAAGTGTTCAGCCTTTGAATACCGCAGCAACACCAAAGACTCAAGCTTCACTCTGGCTCCAAACAAGACCGGGTCTGTTTCTGCATTTTGGTGGTATACGTTACAATAGCTTCGCTCCTAAACAAAGAGGCGCATACACACAAATGTGGCGAAGCAGGACGAAATGCTGAGGACAGGCGAGAGGTGCTCAAGCTGGAAATGAAAATGTGCTGCTTGAAAAGCACTGGCTTCTTTCCAGCTGCATAAGACGCCAGTAATAACCTCCTCTTGTCCTTCAGGAAGGGTGAGAAGAAAACATACTGTATTCTTTCAATGAGGAGGGTGGCAAGCAGTTACTGCAGGGGTTCAAGTGCACACGGATTTCAAAAGCAGAGTATGTAATAAAAGAGCGAATTAAATCTTGTGCATGACTTCTCCACATTTTTGTCGTAGCAGTTGTAGAGTTGTAAACCTTTGTTGTGGTGAAATGTGTTAGTATGTGGCCTGGGATGCATCAGGGGGACACATTACAAAACAAATGTAATATGAGTTTCTGGTGATAAGAGAGATCCCAGAACTTTTTGGAATGTGTTCTACAACCAGATCTGCTAAGGAGGCCATATAGAAAAGTTGTTGTATCCACAAATGGTGGGGAACAGCAACACTGTCAATGTTCGTTTCCTTTTTGTAAGCTACCAAAAGTTTGGGGTCAGTGAGATAAGATTTAAATAAATTAATACTTTTATCAGCAAGGACAGATTGACTTGCTCAAAAGTGACAGTAAAGACCTTTATAATGTTACAAATGATTTCTATTTTAAATAAATGCTGTTCTTTTTCTTGCAATTCCTCAATTTTTTCGCTTTCCACAAAAATAGCTGCAAGATTGTTTTCAATCATAATGTTAAGGGACTATTCGCCTGCAATATTTAGAAAAAAATTAGCCTGTATGTCTAAATCTGGCACATTTACTTGATGGACCCAAGTGCTCAGGACAATTAATGCACATTGTTCCTTTTAAAATAAAGAATAAAGAAAGAATACAAAATATGCCTTGAGGAGCAAATTAGCATACTAGAATGATTTCTGAAGGATCATGTGACACTGAAGACTGGAGTAATGACGCTGAATATTCACCTTTGCATCATAGGAATAAATTACATGTTGAAATATATTAAAACATAAAAAAGTTTTTAAATTGTAATAATTTTTCACAATATAACTTTTACCTTATTCTTGATCGAATAACGCAGCCTTAGCTTTCACACAGAACGCGCTTTTCCATTCCACTGAGCTACCTTTCCATTTTCAATGTAAACACGCGGTAGGCGGATGCCTTTAACCGCTCTAAAAATTAGTCACTCAATTAAAATTAGTAAAGTTTTTAAAAAAACGTGTCTCTAAGATGCGCTTTTTTCGTTCTACTGGCCTGCATCTTAGTTCTGTTAACTCTTAGTCAGCATAAGAGACTTCTTTTAAAAACATGAAAACTTCTTACTGACCCCAAACTTTTAAACGGTAGTGTAAATAAACAAAACAACTCCTTCACCATGTAGCTATGACACTAGAAAAGAAATGAGAAGCAGGTTGGGCAAATAACTTTCCCAGCCTCCTCCTTATTAAAAGCCAAATTCAAAACACACTTTATAAACACTTTAGACATACAGACGGTGTCATGAGACTGGGTGTGATTGTAACTTAAAGCGACCCATCAATTGTTTTCTTTTCTACATACAAAGACACATGCCACCACTACCTTGAATGAACATTACAGATATATCTGTCATCATGTTCCACTCTCTCCCATCTTTAAGACCACAGCCGAGAAGTTTGAAATCATTTGTAGCCTGGGCTAAATCCTTAGCTTTGTGCTTCTGTGTTTAATCCCATAAAGCCTGGAGGTCTGAGGGTCAGACCCCCTCTGCTGAGCTCATGGTGGGGGGTTTGTAGGGTTCCAGGACGCTACACTTCTTGACAGCAGGGGACTTTGGCTCAGTGGGACAGTGAAGAACAATGGCCGAAGAATCCAGGCAAGTACTGGACCGAGCTCAGCCTGTAGTGAAGACCGTGCCATGGCCTAGTTACACGCACAGTGTGCGTCACGCATGAGGGCTGCTGTTTATATGTAGACTATGAACTGTCACAGTAATCGCTTATAATCATTGTCACTAACCATCAAGACACTGAAATACTGCCGACTGAGCTTGTTGTTATTAGGCTGAAGGGTGAGATGTAGACTAAATGCAGATGCACATCATTTCTTTGAAGCTCGTATTTGCTTTCATATGGCTGTTCTTCACAGTTTTTGCTCTTTTTTCAATGTTACACTTCCCTCTGTCCCTCTATCTCCTCCTCCACTTCCCCTCTCCCACTCAGGCATCCAGCTGAATCACCACAGAGCAGGCCGGAACAGTTTGCTATCATCACCTGAGGAAACACACCACGTCCTGTGAGACTGTCGGCTCCCCAAACAGCCCCAAGGAGACCGTTACCGCTCTGTATCAGCCACAGCCCACAAAACAAACAAATACAGCACAGTTACGGTGCCGCACTCAAATACACCAAAGGCTACACATCCTGATACGTTTTGGATTTTCAGTAGTGGTTGACTGATAGGGGTTGTTCAATAAACAAGAATAGTAATACTGTTACTAGAGATACTATTTCAAATAAATGCTGTTCTTTTGAACTTTCTATTAACTTTCAGAATCCTGAAGAAAGAAAAAATCAACAAAAAGTTTAAGCAGCACAACTCTTTTCCACATTGATAAGAATGAATTGCGCAGATCAGTACATTACAATGATTTCTGAAGGATCATGTGACATTGAAGACTGGCGAAATGATGCTGAATATTCACCTTTGCCATCATAGGAATATATTAAAATAGAAAACAATTATACAAAATTTTAATATTTTACAACATTACTGTTTTTACTTTATTTTTGATCAAATAAACCCAGCCGTGTTGAGAGACTTCTTTCAAAAAACATAAAAATGGCAGTAAAAAAAAAACGAAGTATGTACTAACTAAGTACTAAAGTATGATTAAAGGGTTAACCCAAAAGGTAAAAAAGTGCATCAATCCATGATAAAAACACTCCACAAATAAAGGCCTTCTGAAGTGAAGCCATGGGTTTTTGAAGGAAAATACCCATATTTATAACTTTATAATCTAAAATAACTAGCTTCCGCCAGACAACCGTGCGCATACTACGCAAGTCGACTTGCGCCACAAGAGCAACCCGTGACGCATGTATGACGTAGGATGTAGGAGTATCGTAAGCTTAGACGCCTCTCGCTGTTTAAACAAATATGGCTGTGCAAAAAAAACTGAAGCTCCTCTTTTATTATATAGAAATCCTCCGAAATTTCTCTTCAAAATGGCTAATTCGCAACCAGTGTTTTGTTTTACTCTTTCCTCTGAGCTTCGGGTCAGGAGTTTTCCACCGTAAATCAATGCGTCTGTCGGAAGCTAGAGATTATAGTTTATAAAGTTTTAAATATGGCTATTTTCCTTACACAAATGCATGGCTTCACTTCAGAAGGCCTTTATTTACCCCCTGGAGCCATATGGATAACTTTTATAATGGATGGATGCACTTTTTTGGTCTTCAAATATTCTCCAGCCATTCACTCTCATTATAAAGCTTGGAGGAGTCAGGGCCTTTTTTAATATAACTCCGATTGTATTTGTCTGAAAGAAGAACGTCATATACACCTATGGCTTCAGGGTGAGTAAATCATGGGCTAATTTTCATTTTTGGGTGAACTATCCCTTTAATAGACTTTAAATGATAAAGCTAAATCATATCTAAAACAAAAAGTTTTGTTTTGTTCCAAGCACCGCTATTATGTCCCTATGTAACAATCTCAAATAAAGATGCAAAATAACATATGATGTAATAATTGTTGTAATTTTACTGAACAGTTTTTGGTACTAATTCTCTCATTTGTGTTTGAAGTCAAGACAGTTGGGTTTGGTTTGGTCAGGTCAGTTTTCTGTGAAGATATCCAGTTACGAATAAAGGCAAATTCACAGACAGACGCAAACCAACGCAGACAATCACCATATTACAGTTTGTCCCTTCACAGATATTCCACAACCATACAAACACCCGAAAAATAAGCGCTGACCAATGGCAACACACTGATCTGACAAAACTTGTCAAAGTGTCAGTTGCCGTTTGTAGGTGAGGCCAATTGACCTTAAGAAAACAGGGAAAGCTATTGGAGCAGAGAGAGAATCCCTTCACAAGGACTTCCAACCGTTGAGAATCAGGAATCTCTTGCTGTGACCCCCCACTCCCTTTCTGTTCCCCCTCCTGCTATTGGGACAGAGCAATACCTTTATATGCAGCAGTAAAAGTGAACAAAAACAAACTCTGAGAGTTCTACTGATGACCATCTACATTTTTTCCATTGCTGGTAACAAAAGCCTTATAGAAACATCTATACAAGCTGTACTTGGAAACCTGGGATCAGTAGTCTAAACTCTTATGCAAACTTTGTAAAATAAAAAAGGCAAACAATTCAAACTAACCTTTTTGTACAAACATCCTTCCATTGTGTCATCTGTAAGACCCCTTGTCTGCACAGTGACCCACTTATTGGCCATGTGCAATTCTCCAGCTATTTGCATATGAAACAATCCCATCATTCATTTTCAAAGAAAGAAAGAGAGACCAGCTATCCACCCCATCAGAGCCTCATTAGATTAGTGACGGCCTGCCATTGCAATTAAGCAGTGCTAAACTCCATTTAGTGCTTCACCCTTCAGTGTTTCTCCACATGGGGCCTTCCTATCAACACTAACCCCATAAAGAAGAGGCGCATGGTAACACTCGTTTAGCACTGTGGCTTGGTCACTCACTAAAATATCCAGAAATCCGTCTGTAATCTGTCTATATGTCCACTTCTCAAATATCCAACAACAAAACTATGCTCTATTCTTCTGACATCCGTTCGTGCAGCTATTTCAAACCTTGATTACTGTGGCACCTGACCAAGATTAAACTCTTTGTCGGTTTACTCCTTTAAAATACATTTAAACTGAGACAACAATGGCCTCCTTTGGACAGGAAGTTTCTTTGTTGGAAAAGGAAGTGAGCTAAGAGGGAGGCAGAAGGAGTTCCACCTACTTGTGGACTGGACACCTATCTGTCCTCAGACTACCTCTTTCACTCCTTCTCTTCCTGTTTGTTTATGTTCTATTGTATTGTGCGCTTTCCCCTCATATGAACAAAATCATCATGATTAACTAATGTAAGTCACTAGGAAATGAATTTCTATTAAAACTGACAAACTATAATAGCAATACTTAATTCACTTTAAACTATAACCTATATAAATCAAAACATAATATTGTGACATAATATTAAAGTTTAACTGAGTTTATAATTTGAAAAACATTATGTCTTAACATATGCCATGATCATAACATAGCATAAAAACACTTTAAACATCACATTTACTTTGTTATATGCATGAAATGATAGCAAGGTATGGAGGGAATAGGATCAGGAAGTGTTTACATGGTTTCTAACATCACACAAACCTCTGCTGTTGTTGCTTTATTTGCAATCAGTTAAAAATGTAAAAAGCCAGATTTATCACCTGTTTGGCTTCCTCCACAGCTGTTTGTAGCTTACGGATCTCTTTTTCATACTGCTCCCTAAGTTTATCCACCTCCTGATCGTGAGTGGCCACCTCCTCTTTCAGAGCTCCTTTAAGAGCGGTCAGCTCCCGCTCACGCCTCCTCAGCAGCTCCTCCTGCTCCTCTTTGGCAAGAAGCAGGTCCTGGAGGTCTAGTTTCAGTTGCATGAAGTCCTAAAGAGAACAGCACATGGTTAGAAGTTCTGTTATCAGCCTCAAGAATTAATTAGTTTGAATATGCAAAGAATTTTCTGTTGTGCTATAGATTGATGCAGTGAAAAATTTGCATGGGAAATATATGGCTTTCCATGACATTTTATGTGCCTCAATAGAAGTTATACACTACTGCAGTCAGTAAGAATTGTTATATTTTTGACAGTAGTGTCTTGTACTCGCAAAGACTGCGTTTATTTAGTCAAAAATCATGTAAAACAATAATATTACACTTTAAAAGAGCTGTTTTTTTAATTTCAATACATTTGTAACATGTAATTTATCCCTGTGATGGCAAAGCTTATCTTTTATCATCATTCAAAAAACAGCTTTGAATGACCTAGCTCACATGATCAGTCACATTATCCTTCAGAAATCATTCTAATATGCTGATTTGCTGCTCAAGAAACATTTTTTATCATTATCAATTTTGGGGTAAAAAATCATACTGACCCCAAACTTTCGAACAGTATGTACAGATATGTCTTAATGCTGTACCTCCATCATGGCCTCTTTGTCTGTACTGTCTGTTTGAGATTGCTTGGCTCCATCCAACTCATCGTGCATCTCTGAGAGCTGGTCCTGCAGGTCTCGGATCTCAGTCTGGTACTGCTCTTTCTCCATTTTTACCTGGAAGAGTCTGATATACACAAAAATACACTCAGAATTGCTGCATTCTGAAGTAAAACAAGAGCCAACGCAGACATGCCTGATAATCTGCTGAGCTCATGTCCATATAAACTCCTGCCAATTCATACCTTGATGTCACAGAGTATAATTTGCACCTTATTTTGACAACCTTAGCTACTAATAGGAGATCGGAGAAATCACAGAAACTTGCATATCTGATGGTAGTGTAGATTTTCACTGCATTAGAAGGATTTTCATCTGGGCCAACACTTTTTTAAATTAAAATTTTACTTTTACTCCAAAGTTTACAAATAACACATAGACAGACGTGTTCTTTATGAACGCTGGTGCAAAAGTAAAATAAATAAGCTAAAGAAGGGCCAGGCGGAGTTAAACATAGTAAAACGTGCGAGCTGAGGGTTTAACAAATGACAGTAAAACTTGTTTTTTTCGATTACAGGTGTTCCACTTTTGCTAAACTTTCTAAATTCACAGATTCTGTGTGGGTCAGTCCACATCCACAAGACAGTATCTTACTCCTCCACTGTAGTGCGCAGGTCAGCCTCTGTTTTACTAAGCTTGTCCCGTAGTCTGCTGCACTCGGCTTGACTCTGTTCCAGCTCTCTCCTCAAATCTTTCATTCCTGCTCCCGCCTTCAGCTGAGTCTCGCTCAGATCACTGCGCTTCTGCAGGGAGGGACATAATAAGAAATGACAGTGAGGACCTAAAATGACAGTAACCTTACTGAACCTTCAAAATCATTGTCAGTCTGAGACACTGGGCGTCTTTTTTTGGATTTAAGGTCCAGTCTTTCTAATAAGCCAGTAATTGGTTAATTTGATTAACGATCTTAAGGGGTGATATGAGTGGGATTTTCGGTCAACATGGAAGCTTCTAACAGACTGACTAAACAGACAGATCAGGGGTCCAAGGTGCAATTGACGAGTCAAAGTAGTAGAGGTATTAGTGGAGAGAGAGAGAGAGTTTTACCTTGCTTTCATTCTCAAGCTGTTTCTTAAGATCAGCAATTTCTTTTTCCTGTTCGGCTTTCTGCTCCTGAAGGGCTCTAGCCTGGGCTGCAAGGTCTGGAGCCTGAGAGAGAAACATTTATATGCAACAGAGCTCTTTTCAGCACTATATGATAGCGATTAGATACAGATTCACATTTTAGCGATTAGATACAGATTCACATTTTAGCAGAATAAAAATAGCGGGTTCTCAAGAATAATCTCGGTTCTAATCAGAAATATAATATTTGTAATGCTTATTCATATGCTTATCTTTTCATATACATGATTTCATGATTTTGTAGACGTGTTTATAAAAATTAAATAAAATAATGAACAAAAATACAATAAAAAATAAAATACAGTGAAAAAGACTAGGTTCTGGTCTGATTTTGCTTGCATATGTTTAAACATTAGCCATGATGACTACGCTGTTTGCCAAATAAATAACCTCAACCAGCCTTTATACTTTCTCCAAGAGATAGACTAAGTCCCTCTTATAAGAGGCTCAGTCTTAGCTGTTTGTTGAACCCAATTACAACGCCACAACAACGGCTCACTTTGTTGTCGCCTTGCATGTTTCCAGCGGCCCGTGACTTCAAGGTCTGGATTTTTTCAAACACCAGGTTGACCTTTCTCTTGGTAGTGTCATCGTTATCATTGCTCCTGCAAAACAAAACACAAGTGCTCCTAATTTACTTGGACTTTTTTAGAGTCCAGCCAAAGTGTGTTGATAGTGCATGTGTGTGTTTGTGTATGCGTGTGCGCGGACTGGATCAGAGTATATAATCCCTGACATTTCTGGGAAAAATCCGCCTGGCTCTTTGCCTGTGTAGAGAGTACAGAGTACTCAAGCTTTGATGTGTCACCTTATGACCTGCCCACCCTAATTATTGCCTTCTTTTAACAAGTCACATGTCTAGGAATGTGTGTCTGATGCCCGCATGTTCCCAGGGCACTCGAGTGATGTATCAGGAAAAAGCACAGAACATTGGGTTAGTGCCATGCGTATACAGCAGACTGAAGCGTATCATTACATTTCACAAAGAGAGGAAAAACCAACAGTCCAGCACCGCCTCTCCTTCAAACATACATACACCTCCGGCAGAACGGACTGTTATTAACGGTTTCATGACGTAAGTGATGTCGCCATGTCAGAACACTGTTGGCGACAATATTGTTTTGCTCCATTACAACCACCATAACCCTCAACCTGGTGCACCTTTGGCACGTGCCGCTGAAGGACAAGTCTTGACTTTAATAATTATGGTTGCTTTTGAACAGAAGACATCTGATCCTAGATCTGCAGGGCTTCAAAAGGTTCACAGACACTCGTGAATAATCCACTCAGCTCACCTCCCTCCACACATCACATGAGGAATGCAGAGAGGGCGGAACTTTTGACATCAAGAATATGGAGTTCAGGGAGGGCACGGTTTCAGCTATTTCACAAGAGCAGTTTGGGCACCTACAGCATGCCTTTGAAGCTGTGCAGTGATCATGTAGGATTAGATGAGAGAAGGAAACAGCACTGCTTTGGGTGGAAATTTAGACCTTCAAGCAAAATAACAGATTTTAGTTGTTGGCAGTGAGCTAAAACCATTTATATTGGGCGAAGAATGGTCTAGAACATGTTGCAAGCAGCTTTTTATGGAAGTTTATCGAAATAAATGACTTGACATTTTGATTGTTTTGAGATGTTAAAGGAGGAACTTTAAGAACCTGCTTTTTCCTTGAAAGAATGATATCGAAGTGTGGGGGTTGAAGTTGTGTGTGGATGATTCTACTGTACATAAATGAGGAAAAAATGTAAGGGAGGTAAAATTCTTGTACTGTTATCATTATGTGTCAGACTATGTGGAAACTACTTCAAATTCCATGTAAAATTTCACTTCTAAGAAAAAATAAGTGAACACTATTGAGTAAGAAACAACCTAGACCAATAAGGACACAAATGCTGCTGTAATAATTTAGCATTAGGATAAAACATGTTAGTGTGCCAAATTGAAGTAGTGGTGAAACCAACAGCTTAGATCTTATAGAGGAGCCATGCAGACCTTCATGACTGTTTGTTAAGGTCAAAAAATTAAGTCTCTTATACATTTAAATAATTCAGCCTTTTTAGAATTAGGCAACGTTTTTAAATGTCATGTGGTGCAACTCTCCAAAAACATAATTTTATTAAACAAATAATTATGAATAAATAATTTAAGATATTTCACATGTATGTATATATATATATATACACACACACTTACATATAAATTAAAGGTCTATAATTTTTTTGGTAGTTATATATAAAACTCATTATATAAAGATTATAAATTGATAAGCATTTGATCGAGTGAAATAAGTATTTGATCCCCTACCAACCAAGAACAGATTGGTTATGTGCCCATGTGGGACACAGATTAGTCCTGTCACTTTAAGAAAGTACTCCTAATTTCAGCTCGTAATGTGTATAAAAGAAACCTGTCCACAGAATCTGTATCTTCCATGCCAACCTCTCCACCACCATGGGCAAGACCAAAGAGCTGTCAAAGGACATCAGGGACACAAGGCTGGAATGGGCTACAAGACCATCAGCAAGAAGCTTGGTGAGAAGGAGACAACTGTTTGTGCCATTATTAGGAAATGGAAGAAATACAAAATAAGCATCAATCGCCCTCGGTCTGGAGCTCCATGTAAGATACGGATGAGGTACGGATGATCATGAGAAAGGTGAGGGATCAGCCCAGAATTACACAGGAGGAGCTTGTTAATGATCTCAAGGCAGTTGGGACCACAGTCACCAAGCAAACCATTGGTAACACACTATGCCGCAATGGATTGAAATCCTGCAGCGCCCGAAAGGTCCCCCTGCTCAAGAAGGATTATGTACAGGCCCGTCAGAAGTTTTCAAATGAACATCTAATGATTCAGAGAAGTCTTGGGAGAAAGTGCTGTGGTCAGATGTGACTGAGGTCAGAGAAATGCTGACTATGACCCCGATAACACCATCTCTACAGTCAAGCACGGAGGTGGAAACATTATGCTTTTGGGCTGTTTCTCTGCTAAGGGTACAGGATGACTTCACTGTATTTAGGGCTCCAATGGACGGGCAATAAATAACACCTGCAATAGTTTCACTTTGTAATGTCAAATAACAGTAGGAGAGAATAATACATCAGAACTTAACTTTTTTTTAAATAAACAAAAACATTTAAATATTTCAATATTTCAACTTCTATGTTGGGCTTGTTCCAACAGTGACAAGTCAACGGGCTGAAGAACGATTCAATGTAATTGCCGTTCGATGCCGCTTCATAAAGGCAGAACACTAACAGCTATTCACGCACTTGAACGCCGTTACAACAGTTGTTTTTTTTTCTGCTGAACCACTGCTATAGAACATCTGTGGAGGGAGCTGAAACTTCGAGTTTCAAAGCAACAGCCAAGAAACCTTAAGGATTTAGAGAGGATCTGTAAACCTGGTGACCAACTACAAGAAACATCTTACCTCTGGGCTTGCCAACAAGGGTTTAACCACCAAGTACTAAATTATGTTTTGCTTGGGGGTCAAATACTTTTCACTTACTGAAATGCAAATCAATTTATAATTGATATTCTCTCTCAATCCGTTAAAATAAATCTACCATAAAAATATTTACCCTTCATTTCTTTGTAAGTGGGAAAACTTACAAAATCATCAGGGGATCAAATAATAATTTTCTCCACTGTATATGTATATTACACAGTAATGCTCAATATGTGCACACTGACATGACATTTTTAGATTTCCATGTGTCACTTCCATGTGTAAGTGAGCAATTAAAAAGTATTTTAACAGAAATATATCGGTGTTGATATTACAAAAAACATACACAATTATTTGTAAAGTACACCTACCCATCTTTGAGGTAACTGAATAATATCTGCTTAGCAGTCTCTTCATTTGTTTGCTGTGAAAGCTCTTGTTGACCTTTCAGAAGATCAGGTGTCACCTGAGCAAAAAAAAAAAGAAGAAAAGAAATACATGTCATTATATTTACACATACATAAAACAAATGACTGGTCTCCCCATTATGTTAAGAATATATGTGACCCTGGACGACAAAACCAGTAAATTTTTTATTGATTTATACATCACAGCTAAATAAATAAGCTTTCCATTGACGTATGGTTTAATATGATATGACAATATTTGGCCGAGATACAACTATTTGAAAAAATGGAATCTGAGGGTGCAAAAAAATATAAATATTGAGAAAATCGCCTTTAAAGTTGTCAATTTATGTTTGTGATTGTGCTGTATTCACTCACAAAAATAAATATTTTATATATTTACGGTAGGAAATTTACAAAATATCTTCATGGCACATGATCTTTACTTAATATCCTAATTATTTTTGGCAAAAAGAAAAATCTATAATTTTGACCCATACAATGTATTGTTGGCTATTGCCACAAATATACCCATGCTACTTTTGACTGGTTTTGTGATCCAGGGTCACATATTAGAATAACAGAGGAAGTCCAACCTTTCTTACCTGGGCATCCACTTCAGTGCTTGTTGTTTTACTGTTGAAAGTGGGACGAGAAATTGATCCTGTTTTCAGACTTGACAGGCACTTCATATTCTGTGATAGTTTGGCCTCTTCATTTTTGTTCTCTACAGGTGCTACAGAGGGATCACTCTGAGGATTCTTGAACCCCAAAATAGCAGCTGAAGAGTGGGAGACTGTCCCCTGAGGAGAGCCTGGAGCACTTTTGATTTGCTTTACATTTCTTAGGCTTATCCTCGGTCCAGTAGTGGAAGTTGGCGACATCGGGTAGGTCTTCACTCCAGCGGTCTTCTGCAGGAGCAGAGAGGGGCGAAGAAGATGCTCTGTAGATCTGCCTCGATTCCTGCTTACCTCATCCAAGTAGTCAGTGTCACCCTCAAGACCAAATGGCAAGGCGCTATCAACACTACGGGAACGCTTGCGGTCTTCTGGGTTTAGTCGATTCCTCCGCCCTGACCGACCCCTGCGTTGTTGAGTCTCTTTGCTGTCAAACTTCTTGATGAGCTCATCCACACCTGGGATGGAACCAGTATCAATGTCACGCCCTGTGCCAGGCAGGAAAGGGATGTAGCGCCGGTTCTCATGTCGGTTGATAGTTTCTGCATAAAGCTGGTCCAACTGGTCTTCCTTTGTTGGTGTGGTGGAGCCCATAGAGGAGTTACGGGAGGAGGAAGACTGTAGAACCGGGCCACAGGAGTCAATACGGCGCAAGGGCAACACATCTGGTTCACGTCGACTCCGTTCCAGACTGGAGTTGGTGCTACTAACTGAGCTGGGAGGTCTAGAAGAGGCCTTGGTCTGGTCATTTGGGTTACTGGTTACTGTAGATGCCTGAGGAATTGGAAGGCGTTGTGAGAGTTGAGGTGGAGTCTGGTAGGGCACTGGAGTTTTAAAAGGTGGCTTAACCTGAGGTTGCGCTTGAATCTGGGGTTTGACCCGAGGCTGGGTCAGAACATGGTCTTTGGTTAGACCTGTTTGAGGCTGGACACTGAACGGGAGTGTCTGGGGACGAACCTGAGTTTGGGCGTGTCCCCTATCATCTGGAAAAGATGGTTCTGGAACTAGGCTGGAGGATCGGGCTTGGCTCACAATTGGGGAGTTGGCTCTGGGTAGGGATCCTGGGTAGGGATTTTGAGTCTCGACTACAGGTAGACTTCGAAAGCTATCCAGAGTATTGCTCTCAGGATCATATGGCTTGAGAATCTCTGGATGTTTCTGGAAGTTTAAAAGACTGGATTGCTTCTTAGGATCAGTTCCATTGTGAGGACCTCCATGAAGCTTCGGAGGCATAAAATCCGCATATGGGCCTTCAGAAAGATTCTTCCTGGCTCCTTTGAAATCATATTCGTCATAATTGTTTGGACTTTCAGAATCCATACATTCATTATTGTTTTGAGGGTCCGCATAGGGGTTTGGACCTCTTTCTTGGTTATTGAGGACCACATAGGGGTGTCCATCTATGCCTTGAACTCTGATACTGAGGCCATAAGTACCATTGCTCTGGCCTCTTGTGTGGGAAGGCTGCGTATAGCCTTGTGATAGTCCAGGGTTTGGCATGCCGCTAACTCTGTAAGACTCCATCAGGAACACTGAAACAACCAAATCCCTCTATGTGGATAAGGTTCCCCTCTGAAAACAAAGCAATAACCTCATTATTACACAAGAAGTTTGTAATGCATTCAATATCTTTGCATTTCTAAAAGATCCTAATGAGACTGTGAGACAAAATTTGAGTATGCCATACAGTTTGTTACCTTTTTCAAACCGGAGTTAAGGTAACTGGGTTAAATTTGTGTGGCAAAACCCCAAACCAAAAAAAGGCAAAGTAAAGCATTTAGCATTTAGCATTTAGCAAAGGTTGTTTGGACAAATTGAGTACATTAAAAGACTTTTAAACAGATCCTTTGTTCGGGTTTTGGAATTTATTCTGAGACAAAATGATGTTGGCACGTGATATGATCTTTGAAGTTTTTCCAAGGAACTTCAGTTAGATGACGACTTACAGTATTTGACGCCATTTTCATACAGTACAATAATGTCCTCTCACTTCGTAAGAGCATGCCTGCGAAGCATGCAGTGAGTTTCAGCCCAGTTGCAGAGTTTATAATCTTAAGCACATTGACATTGCTGACTAAAGTTAACAAGGGTAGCAGTGTGGGTTATTTAAACAAAAACAAACATTGGCACAAAAAAGCAAATGATGTCACTGTAAAATATGGGGGCTGTGTTGGAAGGATAAGCAGACGAAAAAAAGTAGAGGAAGTCAGATTTTGTATTCCATTGTCTTGAAACAGCTGACTAAATTGTCAACAGCTGATATTTTATTGAAAATAACCAAAGTACAGCAACAAAGATGTTTTCATGTAATTTTGTTTTTCAAGTACAACTAATTCAAAAAGTTCAACTGTAAACAATAAAAAACAGCTACTCCCATACTATATGTTTATCAGTGTAATCACATGTTCAATTTCAGTAACATGCAATGAGCCTATGCAATGTGCAACAGTATTGTGCCTCAAGAATAGCACAACACAAAGCTACAAAAATATCATCCCACTACAGGCATCAATCCAGGCAACAGGCTATTATCAGTTTCCTCTGGACCCTACTGATAACATCCTTTCACCTCAAAGCCAACAAAAGATTGCATTAGTCATATTGATGCGTTTGTTGCAAGTGGAACAGCAAATGGTATGACCAAAGCATGCAGTGTATTACAGTGCATGCAACCTGTGAGATCCCTGAGGGCTTGACAATGAAGAAAACAAAGACGGCATTGGTTCATTTTCAATGGGCAAGTAATGAATCTGATCAGTGAAGAATGAAGGCGACACTAGAGATTACAGGTTGAAAGCACAAGATTAGAAAACTACTACAAAACCACAAAATGCACATCATAATAAAGAAGCAAGTTAAAAGGGAAAGTCCTTCTCATCGGCTGCCACACTCAAGAGAGCAAAGGGACTCAAATTTTCCAGCCTCATAGAGGGGGATGAGAAAGAACAATAAGGGTGAGTGAAAAAGCGGCAAGCCCCCTTATCCATAAAGAACAGAGCTCTGGTGCAGAAAAAAAAGAATATGACACAATAGCCTCTTTCAGCTCCTGTATCACATGTACTGTGAGCAGAGGAACTCAATGGTGTTAATGTAACTCCTTTCCTCTCATTGTGCCCACTGGAAATGTGTAGCTCTGACAGGGAATCTAACACAGGCTGTGCAAACTCTTGCAGCATGGCCTCAACCTGCATTCCACTTCTAGGGAAACTCAAAAAAGAGATTTCTGGTGAAACTAAGTTTAACTCTAACAACTCAACTTTGGCCCTGATACAGACCAAAAACATGGCCACAGCATCAACAAAAAAATTTTCAACAAAGAGGTTTATGGATAATTATTCTCTCTAAATGACAGAGCAACCTCTGTCAGGAGGGATTCAGGAATACTCAGTCATCTTACAGTAAACTTTCCTTTGCTTTTACATACATCAGGCAGATTGCATGGACACTATTAGACCAGATTAGTTCAATTATATATATATATATATATATATATATATATATATATATATATATATGTGAATTAATTTACAATTTGGTTTACATATTGTACTGTAAATGCACAATCTGATTATATTGAGTAGTGCTACATTCATTTATGGGGTTGCATTTGTATGCACCATGCAGCTGAAACAAGCACATTATTGAGCCACAACTTTGTTTCCATTGCTTTATATGCAATATTTAATGTTTTGCGTCATTAATACCAAACATCATCCCAACAGATGCACCAAGCACTGTGCAGTTTTAATAACATAGCCTGTTTTCCCCATACTAGAACACTGCCTGTTTGGGTGCTCACTAACGTTGATCAACTTTCATTTTATGCTTTAATAAACTTTAGCCCACCTATTACATGTCGGGCAAATGTCCCTACACTAGAAATTTCGCACACTTTCTTTTTTTTTTGTAATAAAAACAATACAAAAGCAACACTTACCGTTGTCAGGCGTTTATCTCACAATATGCATTTATTTGTTGGTCAAGCTCTGTAAAAAGCAATGACACAATGCGAAAGCTCCATCTCCTCTCAGCTGTTCAAAGTCACTTGTTGCACGTCTTGTTTTCAGACTAGCTTCACTTCAAGCACACGGACTGTTGAAGAGCGCGAAGCCCCGCCCACACGCGTCACTCACTCCACCTTCGCGCCCGCAGGCTGATTCACGATCAGCTGATCTACTCGGCATGACTGATGGACATGGCTCACTTCGCATTTCAGCTGATCCTAAGACACAAAGGCACAGCCAGAAACTGGGTGGAGGCCTTCTAAGCACTTGTGCTTCCAGTATCGGTGAAATCAAGGGTTTTCAAGTGATAACGAATTATTAGGAGGACAGAGAGATATTGGTCTTTTTTTTTAAATGATGACATACCATTAATTTATTTCTTCTTCACTGACTCCCAAAGACTTTGAATATTGAAGAAACCCAAAAGAACATTAAAAAACCTAACATTTTATTAAATATTATAAAACATGTTGTTCAAAAACCTCTAATTAACAGCTTTCCCAGCACCCTTCAAATTATCGTTATTTTGTGTTGTAAAACTGGGATTAAATCAGAATTACACGCGTCTTTATTATGAAATGGTGTGAATGGTATGGAATGGTATGAAAAGTGGCTTAAAAATCCTCTGTTCCCTTCATTTGGCGTACGCTACTTCTATGACATTTATTGATTTATTTATTTTTGTTTTCACGGGTTAAACATTAGAGCAAGGTCTAATATTTGTGTAAAAAGCAAAACAACACAAAATAGGTAATATGAAGCATAATAATAACTTCTTAACTTGTGAAATTAAATAGGCAACATAATAAAATCATAAACAAAACTAATAAAAAAAACTTTTTATGGTTATTAGTTAATAATGTCAAGAAATACACTTACCATCGGTGAGGGGGGACTGAACTGAATTCAAAACATTTATGACAATTAAAATGTGTGTTTAGTAACACTGTTTACTGATGCTTTGGCAGAGCTAGAGATAATTTCGTGATATAGGCTAACTGGTGTAGTAAAAATGTCAAATGACATAAGAGCATTATAAATACACAATGTCGTGTAACGTTATTGCTGTTAGACATTAGCTAGCCTAGCATTAAATTAAGGGATAAATGCGTGACAGCTGTTTAGACTGACAACGCCATCTAGTGGTAGAACATGGCAGACACCAAACTCCACTTAACACCATACTGTAGTGGGCATACTGACATACAGAAAATAAATATATTAAGATAATAAGGTGCCAGTAATGTTAATAAACTAACGATTACAATTGACCTACAGAACATCAAATAAAATTCAACAGAAAAAACGTAAACTTTCAACAAAACGTTAATGAGGAATAAGACACAGACAACAAATAAACTAGGAAGGAGCAGTGGCTAAAGTGAAAGTTTTTCCAAAGTGTTTCTCCTAGCCTATATCAAAATGTATTAAAGCAAGGAGAAAGTCTGCCTCAGCTTCAACCTCCTTAGCTAATAGCCTAGTCTATAATGATAATGGGTCACCGACTAGAGGAACATTAAATACAGGGTGATCATTTCTGGAACAATCATTTATCAAACATGTTTGTTTATTTGATTGATTATTAATGTGCATAATTTGAGTGTCTTCAAAGGGTTATCACCCAAAAATGTTCTGTCTTTAATCGCTCGTCCTCATGTCGTTTCCAAACCTGTTAGTAAATTAGTAACATACTCTTTAAACTTTACTGCATTTGCCCCTATAGACCAATCTAAGGACCAAGACCATTAATGACTTGTGTGGATAGTGTGAGTAGGCTACTGACTCCCTTTTATTCGCCCTGCTTTGTTTTTATTTCTATATGTGGGTGAAGTTAGTCTTGTAGCTGTGAGGACTGTGAAGAAAACACAAAATAAGCTCTTCTAAAAAACACACACAAAAAAACAGCAGCTTGTTCAGCAGGGTGCGCTGTCTGTCCCAGTTCCTGTTGTGAACAGAGATCCAGCAATGGAGGCATTGCAGTATTTTCATTCATCTTGATGACTATACACATAGATATTATTGTTTTTATTATAGGCTACTGAATGTTGTTATACTGAAATAATGTGGTTCTGTATTAATTTCTTCATTTTAATACCTAATGTAATGCAAACCTAAAACCTTTTTCACACACACACACACACACACACACACACACACACACACACACACACACACACACACACACACACACACACACACACACACACACACACACACACACACACACACACACTGTGCTATTATATATGATCATATACTTGCATGTGTCATTATATTAACATTTGACCAAAATCAAGTTTTTGACCAGCGGATGTGGAAGTGCATCGTCACGTTTTCATCAATTTAAAGGTTATAAGCTATATGTGGACGCTCCCTTTTTTTCTTCTTCTGTTATTTGGCCAAAATAACAGGTTATTAAAGACGAAGTGCTACGCACAGGCTTAAGATGCTATGACTCATTACATTTATATTTAATGGTTTAGCAGACGCTTTTTACATTTTTTTTAGATACATAGAATGTTAGTATTAATGGGTCAAGTGTTGAGGAAAAAGATGCACCTTCAGCAGTTTCTTGAAAATGGCTAAAGACTCAGCATCTTGGGTTGAGTTAGGCAGATCATTCCACCAGCTTGGTAAAGGTAAAGGCCCGTGAAAGTGATTTTGAGCCTCTTTTGGATGGCACCACAAGGTGCCGTTCACTTGCAAAAGGTAATAAGCTTCTGCAGGGAAGTGAGGGCACATAGGTCTGAAGTAGTGAGTTTCGGGCCAGTGGTGGTTCTGTAGGCAAACATCAGTGCCTTCAATTTGATACATTCAGCAATTGGCAACCAGTGCAACTTTATGAGGATAGGTGTGATGTGCTCTCTTCGGCTTGTTAAAGACCACCCTTGCTGCATCATTCTGGATCAGTTGCAGAAGTTTGACACTGCATGCTGAAAGACCCACCAAGAGAGCATTACAAATGTCCGGTCTGGATAGAACAAAAGCCTGGAAAAGGAGTTCTGATTGGAAGGACCTGATCTTCCTAATGTTGTATATGGCAAATCTGCAGGACTGAGCAGTTCTAGTAATGTGGTCGAGTGATGACTTGTAGAAGGAGAAGAGAATTGGTCCAAACACTGAGCCCTGAGGCATCCCAGTAGCTAGATGCTGCGACTTAGACACCTCACCTCTCCACGACACCCTGAGAGGTAAGACTTCAACCATTGGAGTGCAGTTCCTGAGATGCCCTTCGTCATGAGGGTTAACAGGGGGATCTGGTGGTTAACTGCGTCAAAACACTCGATGATAAATGATAGATAATTCACTCTTCTCTGCTCCTCAAGTCCTTTGATATTGATGGAACTCACATTAAGCCCTCGTTTTTGATTCGTAACTTTGTTGTCATATTTGATCAAACTCTATCCTTTGGCTCTCATATTTCTTCTCTTGTGAAAAACTCTTTTTTCCATCTTCGCAGTATTGCTCGCTTACGATCTTCTCTCACCTTAGCTGATGCTGAAACCTTAATTCATGCATTAATCACATCACGCCTCGACTATTGCAATGCCTTATTTCCTGGTCTTCCCAAAAAACGTATTGCAAGATTACAGTACGTTCAAAACTCTGCAGCGAGAGTCCTCACCTCTACTAGGCGTTCTGCATACATTACTCCTCTGCTTTATGAACTTCACTGGCTACCTGTGGCATCACGTATCCACTTTAAGGTACTGCTTCTAACGTTCAAAGCATTAAATGGTCTTGCTCCACAATATTTGTCTGACCTACTCCACCCTTACCGTCCTACACGGTCTCTCAGATCAGCTGAACTTGGTTTACTGTCCGTCCTTCATTTCCGGTTGTCTACTGTAGGAGGAAGGTCTTTCAGTACTAATGCTCCTCAATTATGGAATTCGCTACCTCTTACACTACGCAATACCTCTTCTGTGGCTACTTTCAAGACCCAGTTAAAAACATATCTTTTTAACATGCATTTTGGATAATGTGATTATATGTATCCTATGAGACTGTAATATATGGGTGTCTAAATGTATTGTATGTACAATGTAAAGCGACCTTGAGATTCTGGAAAGGCGCTATATAAATAAAACTTCTTCTTCTTCTTCTCAAATTCAAAAAACTTTAGCCTTTATTATTATTATTTTTTTTTTACTACATTAAAAGTTTCCAATTAAACCAGCTCCCTCATTTTCAAAGTACTTTTCAAATTATTCCAGGCAAAGGGAGCAGCAAATTTAAATGCGTTTTTCCCAAATTCAGTACTTCCCACCGGAACAGACAGTAAGAATAATTCCTGGAACTGTATGGCTATAGCTACAAACATACTTTTTACAGATGTATGTGCAAAGATATGAAGTAGACCCAGGATAGATTTATAAATTAAAACATGCCAGTGTTTTTGTCTTCGGATGGACAACGCAGACCCTCCAACCCAAGCATATAACACACAATGATGAGTGAGGGTTTTAAGATTTGTTATAAACCTCAGTGCACCATGACAAACTGTGTCTAAAGCATGAAAACACTGTGAAGATGCATGCATATATATAACATCACCATAGTCCAGTACAGACATAAAAGTGGCTGCAACAAGCCTCTTTTTTTGCCTCAAAGGAAAGACGGGATTTGATTCTATAGTAAAGACCCAATTTCACTTTCAATCTTTTCACCAGTTGCTGAACATGAGCGCCAAAGGAGAGAGCATCATCAATTAAAATCCCAAGATATCTATACAGAGACACAAACTCAATCTAAATAGGCAGAAGATTATGAGGGATCGATTTTGATTTAGATTTAGAAAACAACATGTATTTTGTTTTATCAAAATTTAGAACTAGTTTTAATTCAAATAAGTTACGCTGAACAATATTAAATGCAAGCTGTAACTGAGAGAGTTTGGGGGTAGATGGGTGTAGGTGCTGAATTATATACAGTATAACTGTATCATCAGCGTAATAATGTAAATTTACATTATGAACATTTTTATCAATATTATTTATATATAGAGATTGGGTGTAGGTGCTGAACTATATATAACTGTATCATCAGCGTTATAATGAAGATTTACATTATGAACATTTTGATCAATATTATTTATATATAGAGTAAATAGGAGTGGTCCTAGGACTGACCCCTGTGGCACACCTGTAGTTACATTGAGTGAACCAGAGATAAAACCATTGAAGCAGTCATTTCTGCAAAAGGATTCCCGACCAAGTATTGAGTGTATAATTGAACATAATTATTTGAAGGTTGACTTTTTTTGTATTAAAAACACTTCTTTTATTGGTTGGATGAAATATGCTATTTTTTTGAGATAGGAATTTTGGGTTTTCATGAGCTGTATGCCAAAATCATCAGTATTAAAACAATAAAAGACCTGAAATATTTCAGTTGGTGTGCAATGAATCTAAAATATATGAAAGTTAAATTTTTATCATTACATTATGGAAAATAATGAACTTTATCACAATATGCAAATTTTTTGAGAAAGACCTGTATATATATATATATATATATATATATATATATATATATATATATAGTGGGGTTTTTTTAGTAAAGAAAATTCTGTACTTTATGTACCAGTTCTTTATTTACCCTTGCATTGCAAACAAGCAGAGACGGTCCAAACTGTGTGCAGCACTTCATTTCCGATAGAGGCGGGTGGAGTTATGAGGTTTGACTGACAGTTTGAATATCCAAAGGAGTTACGAGGTTTAGTCACAAGCTCTTTTCAATACTTTTCATTGGTTAAATATTTGCAAAACCCACAGAGAGACGCATTGGGCAACGGAACACAGTGTGACCAATAGTAATGATTTATGAAAAAAGATAAAAATATTTGGAGATACAAGCTTCTGCACAACAGCAACAATATTATAAATTGGATTATTTAAAAAGTTTTGGCATTAGAGTGAAATAATAATAATAGTGAAAATATCCAGCCCGGTGCATTTCGCTATATTTAAATGTACCCTGTGTGAAGGGCCCTAGTCTCAGCCCGCGCCCGCGGACCACTGGCTGAATGTCTGATGCATATGGCACCCTTAACCGGAAACACTTCAGAATTTTCAAAATCATCATCTGATTGGTTGAATTCTACAGGATGTCCAAGAGACATGTGTGTCACGTTCTTTAACGGTCTGCCTGGAAACAAAGATGCCGTGACGCCCAGTGTTGGGTGTAATGCATTTCAAGTAACTAATAATTAACTAATAATAACTAATAATATTTTCATGTAACTAGTACAGTAAAGTAACGCATTATTTTGTTTTCCCATGTTTTGACTAACAGCTTTCCCTGTCCCCATGAGGAGAGAAATCAGGAGTAAGTGCAGAGGCGTTGAGTGTAAATTTGATGATTATTGTAGTTCTAAACAAAATGTGAACATACATTTACTAATCGCACATTTTTTTTCAGTATTCCTCAAAATGAATAAAATCAGTGAAATGCAAAATCAGAAGAAATTACACAAACCTCCAAAAATGAAATGTTAAACAAAAGAATCTTTATACATTTAATCTCACTTTATTGTACTTTAAATGTACTTGCTGCTGACCTTCAATGATTCAGTTAAACCATAAGCAAAAATTACTTAAGATTTTTTGTGTGTTAAACTTTTTTCTCCTGCATCCTATTCTTCTGCAATCCAGAACAGCAGCACAGCTGAAAGGTTTGTTTGAGCTGCTCCCACTATACACGCGTGAATTTGCATTTCCTTCAGCCTTATTATTTCAATTTTGTTGTGTAAGGGCCTTTACATTTGCCCAAATATAAAACTTTTTTGTTATATATAAAAAAAGAAAAGCCCAGCCCAGGTGAGAAAAAGTAACACAAAAGCAAATTAACACAATTACTTTTTAAGGAAGTAACTCAATATTGTAATGCATTGTCAATTACAACTGTGACAATGTGCGCTTATCAGGATCAACTAAGTGCTGGATTTTCAAACGTATATGTGAGTTTTAAAAATTGTTTTTCTTACAGTGTTAATAATAATATTGCAGAAGTAGCCATTTAGAAGAATTCGATTTAAGAGTTTTAAATATAAAATCTGCTAAAGTGCAAATATAAAGCCATTAAGTATAAACCCAATAGCAATTTCACTGAAAAGAAGAGAGTCAGCAAAAACATTCTAATCAAATGCATGTCAGCCTGAGATAACCTTGATTGCGCTCCAACTGAAGAAGCCAAGATGCTCCTGTCAGCAAGCCCACCATGACACTCCTTCTCTGGGCTGTCCCAGGCAGCCAGATCCACAGGAAGTTGCCTCGCAAACATGGTGGTCCCAACACTGCCCATTTTTCTAGTTGACTGCAAGTAAACATTCCAGGGTACGGTTTTGATAAAGGCAGGAAGGAATATGCACACAGTCCCACAAAAACACACACACACGGAGGAAATAGGACAAAGCTTTCCCACCCAGCCAGTGGAGTTGGAGCGTTCTCCAGATGAGGTGTCGTGTTGGAAGGATGACAGATTCAGAATTGGCAGAGGTCTCTCCAGCATTTAGCAACCTCTTCCCCAGCGCCGTTCCTGTCTCAGAGCAGATCTTAGGCCCAACCTGTCAGCACAGGACAAATCCAATGAGAAAGCATCTCTCACACACATGTACAGAGACATAATTTAGGGCAGATGTGTAAGACAGGGAGATAAGTTCTGGGATTTAGTTTAGTCTTTTAATTGGACAGCCAGGACTGATGTCATTGCATAAAAATGTATGGATGAGATGAAAAATGAGAAATAAACAGAGCGAACTGTTATTAGAGTTTCATGAGGAAAGACTCTGGCCGTAAACCATTCACCACTACTGGGACAAAACAGGTGCTCCCATATTTCGTAACTGACATTTAATAGCAAAAACGAATAATTTAATTAGGAAGTAAAGTCAATTAACATTGGGAATACGTGGGAATATGGACACACCCTGCAATGTTAGTGACAGTCAAGAGTCTCACACTCCAGTGTTCTTTTCCCATGATCATTCACAAGAGACACGAAGTATGTTTGTCTTTCAGTGAAGTTAAGACAGATGTTGAACTCCTATAACAGAAATATAAATTACTCTCTGAAGAAAAGGTTTTCATTCAGTGCAAAGACAATTCTTCTGAAACAAAAAGCCAAAATAATGTTGTTTTTTTGTGTTTTCAAACTAAATTGAACATTAAAAAGGGCTCTGTAATGCTTTTGAAAGAAAACTCAAAACATGATACAGAACACAGTGTTTGAATTGACTAGTTCACCCAAAAATGATAATTCTGTAATAATTTACCCACCCTCATGTTGTTCCCAAGTTTCAGTTACAGTTTATTTTTTGGCCATATAATGAAAGTCAATGTTCTTTCAAGACACATTCTTGAAAATATCTTCTATGTTCCACAGTAAAAAGAAAGTCATACACGTTTGGAAGAATTACAATTTTTAGGTGAAATAAACCTATAAAGTTTGTATATGTATGAAATCCTTTGAAAATCCCAGCACACTTATGCCAAGCAATATATATATTAAATTTAAGTTATATTTTTATCCAGATTTGCTGCGTGAAGACAAATGCTGAGACGAATGCTGCAAAAGGGAAATAAAGGCACATACAATTTGAGTTAAAAAAGATGGCACATTTATTGCTACATAAATGTTATATACATATTGTGTTTTCTGTTACAGAGACAGAAAAAAAAAAGAAAAGAATTCAACTTCTTGCTGCTGGTTTTCTGATGTGCATTGACAATACCTTGAATTTTGACATGGGTACAAATCGTTCATCAACCAACAATGCAGACTCGAGACAGAGATGGAGAGCACATTCTCTGGAACATCGAGCTCGTACAATACCCCATACGTACTAGACTGCGAGCTACAATCCTACTTATGTTCTTAAGATGCTATCGATAATCTTTTTTTATAATAATGGACAGGTTATGGTAAATAACCGTACATTTTTTTTTACTATCTAATATAGTAAAATAAAGTAAGAAACTTTTTACTCAAAACTTTTGATTTCAAAAATCTAGAAAGAGTAATATTTAGAATTCAAGAAATGTTCTTACAATATTATTGTATAAAAGACTAACTATAGTGAAAAATAAGCCAAATGTTTTTTTTTTATCCTTTTCATAGATTTTTTTTTGTTATGAGGGAAAGCATCAGGGCATACAGCAAAATCTAACATATCCAACAGAGGAAAAACCGAACACAGAAAAAAGAAAAGAAAAAGGAAACAAAACAACAGACAAAGAGATGACTCAAAACCTCGATTCATTTTCAGCCAGCAAAAATACAAGCTCTTGAATACTGAAATGTATAACAAGGCCACAAAGACTAATGGATTTCATGATCATTTTTTTAAGGAAGGAAACTCTCCACAAAGCAAAGAAAGAGAAAAAGAAAAACACAAAAGGAAAATAATGGTGATATTCTGAAACGTATATCTTTCCTTAAGTTTTTGTTCTTTTGACTTTGTAATGGAGAGAGTGATTCATATGAGAATGTGGCAGTCTAGTTTCAATGGTGTGAACGCATGGAAGACAACAGACACGCTAGAAAAAGAGACCCAAAGCAAGAAAACGAAACATTTTTGGTCTTAAAGAAAAAACGCATACATTATAAAACAAAAGTGGTGAGTGACTGCTGCTCTCTTCAGATTCAAAAACAAAACGAATAACGGCAGAGAAAATCCTGATCCAAACCGGCTTTGTTCATCATTTCCACTGTTTGCTGATTTTGATGCTTCACAGCATTTGAATTCATAGAACTTCTCTTTTTCGAACAGACATTGCGCTCACATTCTGCTGATCAAGTAATAAGTACTTCAATGCATGAGGGGAAAGACGAAGCCATTCTAAGTAACTTAGAACATCCTTCTATTTTCACACGACAGAAATACGCTTTACTATGAAGCCTAGAGAGATGCTTTGTATACAGTTACAAATAAACATATAACATGTGGTTACTTTGAGTACTTCTTTTTTTTTTCTCTTTTTTTTAATTGTTAATGGTTTTAGAAAAACAAAAGAACTTAAAACAAAACTTCAATTCAGGCCAGGAGAATCAATGGTCTTCGTTGTAAATCCAACTCTTTTCCAACAGTGCCATGTCTCGCGGTATAACAGAGATTCCTCAGTACAGATGTCCTCGGCATAACCACGGCTGTTCCACCGAATAATGTAATGTCTGAATACAAATCAACTGTATCGGAAATACGTCTGTCTCTTTACCCATAATAACACTATATGGCAAAGGAATCAAAAGGACGAGACCGCGTCCCTTTTCCCGTTTAAGACACTAAGAAATATGCAGGGAATGCTGGGGTTTTGTAACGTTCTGCTTTCTGTATCTGCACTACTCATGAACGAGTATAAACATGTCAGCTAGTGTTTGACCTTTGGCCTTTCAGTAAAGCCAGAGTTTGCCGTTCCACCATCGTCCTGGTCAAAAACGCACAGGCTGATCCCATCTCGCCTAAGTAACTTTCTGTCTGTGACGAGGACTCTGAGCTAAACTATCAACATACGTCATAAAGAATTAGGTAGTTTTGGTTTCTCATGCTGTCATTTGCGGAATGAATGTACGATAAATATAAATAATATATTACTTCTCTTTTTACTTTTTCTTTTTTAGACACAGGGATCCTTGAGTCTTTGAACGTTCAAACACCATCAGATTCTTTGACAAAGGGCACGGAATTTGATCCGAATATATTAATCTCATGTTTGAGCCGAGTGGCCCATCCACAGACCGACGGGAGAGAGGCTCACGACTCTGATGTGAAGGACAAACTGCAGATCTACTGAAACGCCACCAGATTCTCATAGCAATGTCAGAACTTTTCCCTTTAAACATAGACTTACAGCTCAGTAACATAATAAATAGGAAAAAAACAAACAAACAAAGAAAAGAAAAGAATAAAATTGCTGTTACAATGCATTCGTCAATTCAGTTTAGGCACAAGGCAACTTCCACGTACAGGGTGGAGGGGGTGTCGACAGTCTCTGATTGTACAGCTGCGGCACACGGCTTGCAGACAGCGATATGTGCTGAGGGGATTTTATGCTTGATTTTGTTTTTTCTCTGGTGGGCAGAAAGTTGCTTATCGATATGGGATGTCTTCACAGGGAGCTGGGCACTTGCCAGTTTTCTTCTATCTCAGGATTGCTTAACGGTGGTATTTTGCTTCGAGTGGTCTGTCTTTTCAAATTCGTGTCACAAACTGTGAGTCCTGTCCGCCCGTGGAAAGCAAGATCACCGACTCTGTCTAACACACGCCATCGGGATCCATTTGACCTGAAAAGTGAGGGAAAGTTAAGGACATTGCTGTGACCCAACTGTACTGACACTCAAATCGCATTCTCATGTGTATCGTATACTAAAAAATGTACGTTTTCCAAAATTTACAAAAATTCCATCATAATTTTACTCACCCTCATCTCATTCCAAACCCATAAGACTTTCGTTCCTCTTTGAAACACAAATGAAGAGATTTTTTAATGAAGCCCTTCATTAAAAGTCTATTACACCAAAACTTTAATGCTACGAAAAGTTTATAAAGACATCATAAACGTAATCCATATGGATTGAGCAGCTTAATCCAAGTTTTCTGAAGAGACGTGATTGCTTTATATAGTGAACAGATCAACACTCATACACAGTGCACATCAAATAAGCTTGAAGTGCCGTTTACTATTTTGGATGTTCTATATGTGTTTTGATCAGTTATTATTTTAACAATGTCTTTATGAACTTTTTGAAGTGTCAAAGTTTTGGTGGAATGGACTTTCAATGGAGGGACAGAAATCTCTCAAGTTTCATTAAAAATATCTTTGTGTTTTGAAAATAAACTAAAGTCTAATAGGTTTGGAGTCAATAATGACAGAATTTTCTTTTTTGGATGTACTATCCCTTTAAGACATCGGGTGCATTCGCAATATAAATACTGTTCCAAAAGGAAGGTAGGCAAGGATGCAGTTCACTAGGGTTTGGAACAGAGCTTGTGTCAAAGCAATAGCAAAGAAAAATCTTGCTTGTGGTGTCGTGCTTTAACCACCTGCCTGTTTTACATCTCTGTGGAGCTGATCTTACCTGGTTGTTCACAGATGGCCCATGGGGTTGGATGTGTCTGTGAGGCTCGGGTGCACAGGAGGGTGGGCTTGCTGGGGGTCACCTGAAACCCCTGACACCTTCTCCTCCTCCCTCCTCTTAAGGCAGGCTGCTTTGGGGTTTAGGTTCCTCTCTGGACACAGGAGAATTCACATTATCTCACCATTTTTGTTGAGTTTGTAAAGCAAAAATATGTAACTTTCATTGCCTTATAAAACCAGCTATTCTGCTGAACTGATTAACATAATTTAGCACTGTTGCCAAGGGCCCCCAAGTAAAATATTACTGATAAATCCTTGTCTGACAGTGGAGCTTACAGTGGAGAATCATTTTCCCTGATAATATTTAAGTAATAATGTCTTGTGTGTTTTCGATCAGATGTTTAAATGCTAGATTTGGATGATGGATGAGGTGGATATTTACCAACACTGTACTGTATGAAAAAAAAAAAAAAAACTTGTCTTCAATCACTAGTCAACGATGAAGCGGCTCTTTATTGTGTGTGTAGCTTGTGAACAACTCTGTACTGAAGTCAAAGACAACATATCCACATATCCACAATACTGTCAAAAAAATTACCAAAACATGGGACACTTTTTTGAGGGGGGTTGCTTCTGATAAAAGGTAAGAAATGCTCCTGGATGTTGTGTAGAATGAATTGCATTTGTTTAACGCTGTTTTTTTTAAATTTTCTTTACAGTTAATCTAGATTCATTTCCTAGATTAATCACGTTGACGTATTTTAACTGACTGACAGGTCTTATATAAACATGACATAATTGCATTATGTATAAGGTGACCAGATTTCTCGGAGTGGAATACGGGACAGATACAGAACGCATGCGTATAGAGGGAATGCACGTGACGTCACCGTTGGCCGGAGTGACTGCAGTTACGCCCACAAGTGGCAAAAAGACTGAGCGCCAGCATTGGTTTTCAGTGTGAATGCTGCGGAAAAACACACAAAGCGCGTCTAAAACGGGAAAGAGCTTTGAGACTGACTGTACAACTAGATTTGACAAGAAATATGAGGAATATTTTTACAGACTACCTAAAGCTACAGAACAGAGAAGCAAATAGATCGCTACAATTCATAGAAACAACTGGACTCCAGGCAGCGAAAGGTGGATTTGCAGTTATCCTTTTTGTGTCAATATGCTGAATTTAGTGGTAAAATCATTCTCTATATATTGTATTGTTATATATTGCAGTGACAACTCATCAATCAAATATTTACCACTGTATATTCTGTATAATTTGACATTTTTAAATAAACACTGACAAAAAACTATACAAGTTTTAAGTCTCTAGACGATATGATGATATATATAACATTGATAAGTGATCACCTGGATTTAGACCTGCCTATTTTGTATTTATATAAAGAGTTCAAAGGCAAATTTGCTGTATGTATTTCCCTGGTGTCGAAATCAGGCACATATAAATGTCAGGAAACACGATTCCTGGCTGCATGTTAATATCCATGGATCACTGGATCTTTAGTAAGTTGTAAGGAACACTATATTGAGTCCAATCTTTAGTTTAAACTGAGAATCGTTTGTTTTACTTGCGTTTTCGCAGTTTCCCCTATTAAATCCAGTCACGCAGCTGCTCTTCTGCCACTCAGTCCGGCTGAGGGGGCGTGTTCCGGCGGGAAAGTGACGTTAATGCATTCCCTCTATTAATGCGTCTTACATGCGCTTCATTAGGCACACTAGCACACACACACAAGGTCTCTCCCTCTCTGTCATGCGCGCGCTACACGGTTTGAACGTAACATATATATTCACTTAGCCTTTCGGAAACGAAACCTATTATATATAAAAAATATATATATATATATTAACGATGAAATAAGGGACAAAACATGATTTTTTCAGAATAAGTCGGGACACTAAAATTAGAGTGGAAATACGGGGCTGTCCCGGGAAAAACGGGACGTCTGGTCACCCTAATTATGCAGGACGGCGTCTGACCTCTAACTTGCTGTTCGAGGCTGAGAATGACGGCGACGGCCTGGTGAAGAATGAGCAGTTTGGTCTGGGGTTTCTCGCTCTTCAAGTGCAGCTGACACATGCGGCCCAGCTCTTTGAACGCCTCGTTGATGTCCCGGACTCGCAGCCTCTCGCGGGCGTTGTTGGCCATCCTCCGCTCACGCTCGCGCTCCGCCTTCTGCTCAGGGTTCAGGTCCTCGTCTTCATTTACACTGCTGCAGAACAAATCACAGCTGTCAGACGAGATGGAGGGAACAATGTGGCCTCAACACCTGAACACTGCGTGTTTGGTGTGACATTGAATTTAAAATCATTAAGGAGTAAAACTTCAGGCATAAAAAGTTAATCGAAGTGGTGTTCTATGCTAATATTTAATGACACTAGCTTATCTGAATATTCACTGTCTCTAAGGTCAATGCTGAAGTGTTGAAGGACACTTTTAGAGGGAGTGCTTTGATGAACGGTTGCCTTGCCTTGGTCGAGTGCTTCCCCGATTCTGTTTCATATCCCTTTTATCACACTCGTCGTCTGATTTGAGGTCGTCTGAGGATTGGTTATCGTTCATGTCATCCTTTTCTTGATTTTCAACCTTCAGGTCCAGAGAAGGGGCAATGTGAGCGGCCAGAGCGCTAGCGATTCCTGTCACACACACATGCACCGATTGGGTAAATAAACACTTTGTTTTGATACTTGTATATAAATCATAACTGAAGAAGCATAACTGGTAAATATGACCAATACATGTTAACAAGTGCCAAATGGAGATTGAGCTGACAAAAACAAAACAATTAAGTGGTGCAAAAAAGCGTCCCAACCTCTGAACGTCTCTGCCTGGTGGTTGAGCTCCGAGCTGGAGGTGGGACCAGCGCTGGCCTGCAGGCCACCGTGGTTGTTGTTCAGGCTGACGGTCTCTTCGCGGTGAACAGAGCCCTGTCAGAACAGATCGCCATAAATACATGAGGCAGAGAACAGAGCAAAACATCAAGAGTCCCTCTGATCATGAAGCCATCTGATCAGTGCCGAGAAAACAAAAGTGATTTACATTAAATCGGGGAAGAGACAGATCTTGGACTTCAAAGCTGAGAGAGTCTCTGTGTTCCTACTGTAGAGTGTGACCTCCCCTCTGGAGAACTGAGTGGTGTTCACACTACAAAGAATGACCTTCACAGCCCCAAATTTTTGCTCAGAGAGACACGAGGCACTTCAGTCCTGAGTCCTGACTCGGTTCCACCAAAAAACACTCTCATGTTGTTTTCAATTTGGAAGCGTTTGTCTGTATATTTTGAGAGGCAGGATGATTGTAACAACAGCGGACTGGATGCTGCACCATTTCAGACGAGATTTTATGTGGTAGAAGGGAAGCGGCAAACGCCAGGACATAAACATGAAGCACATACAGAATATGTTTTTATAGTATGCAATGTTTTATAAAAAACGTATTAATTCATATTAACTTTTGGTTACACTTTATTTTAAGGTGTCATTGTTACAGTGTAATTATATATTTAACTAATGAGTAATAATAATTAACTACATGTACTTACTATAGGGTTAGGGTAGGATTAGGATTTGGTTGAGGGTTAGTTACATGTAATTATGCATAATTTACTGTTATTGTTATGGTAAGTACATGTAACATATGCAACAAGGACACTGTAAGATAAAGTGTTATCTAACTTTCTTTTTACAAAACAAAAACAATAAAAGTGGCATTGTGGTGGGATCTGAAGGTCAAGTTTACACTTGACATGAACTAGGCATTTTCAAATCTGTCATTATTTGCTATAATTGTTGTAAACAATTATTACATTGATATTTACTACATATTAAATTACTACTTTAATTATTGGCAAGAATTGAGGAAGGCTGCAGAACAGTAAAACAGTAGCCTAAAACAATGCCTACACCACAATTTAAAAGTTTTGTTTTGAAAAGACTTTTTAAAATGTTTTTGAAAGAAGTTTCTTATGCTTACCAAGGCTGCATTTATTTAATCAAAAATGCATTAAAACAGTAATATTGCGAAATTTCATCACAATTTAAAATAATACAGTTTTCCATTTTAATACATGTTAAAATGTAATTTTTTCTTGTGATGGTAAAGCTACATTTTTAGCTAATATTATCTAGGATTCTGTACTGCCTAGGTGACATCAGTTATTTAATTTAGAAAAAAAATTGGGGGGGGGGCTGGGTCAAAAACATGCAGGAAGACAAGGAATGCGTATTAAGAAAGTCTATGCATTTCGATTTCAAGTTGAAATATTGGTTAAGTGTTTTTTTTCAATGGACACTCAGCAAAATGGCTCATTCACATGTGGATATGGCAACAAACAATCTGCCCTTTCATGCTGAACATCAAATGACAGTTTGACCAGCATTCGTCACTGGTGGCTTCCAAACACATCTGGATTTGATCAACGTCTTGCCATGCGATTAGCGACGCAGTGGAGTTGAAACCGCCGCACCCCCCTCTAAATCTCTTCCTTCCACCCTGCCACAGTAGGCAGGAGCAGATGTTCGCTCACAATCTAGGATCCACGGGATTGGGAGTCATGGAGAAGGAAGAGAAAGGAGCAGAATTCGGTGTGTGTGTGTGTGTGTGAGGGTGGGGGGGGGGGGGGCTCTTTTCCTTCAGGAATGCGTTCCTAAGTCACTGTTGGCCTCTGTTAACCTCCATGCCGCCCAGACCCGAACCCCTTCCCCCACTCTCTAATCTCAGCGCCACTCTCAACAGGTGTCCAAACAACTCTTTGTCTGTGGCAGAAGAGGGGCGGAGGAGGAGGGGTGCCACCCAAAGAAGGCGGCCATTTTCCTGTCTGGGCTTGATTACCATACAGCTGAGGAGCTCAGACACACACAACTAAAGTGTCAGATTTCCTGAGTTGTTAAGAAAGACGAGGGGAGGAAAAAGAAAAGAGGGGAGACAGAAAAAGAAAAGAGTGCGCCAAAATAAAAGCATGCTGGCTGTGCTGAATCAGGACCTTGTCTGGGTGTGTGTTTGGGTCGAGCCTGGAGCACAGAGCTCTGTTTGTGTGTGTATGAACACATAGTCCACTGACAGCAGTGTGACAGCTCCCGCGCAGACGAGAGACTCTGTCACTCCGCTGCAATCTCCTCTATGCCTGAATAAAACACACCTCTGTTCATCATGACTGAAAACATAAGCTGTGGCGAGCCAAACATTTGTGAACATCACTTTTGTCACTGTTGCAATGACTGGTTGTAAATTACCGCTTTAATTGCATAGTTCACCCAAAAATTTAAATTCTGTCATCATTTACTCCCCCTCATGTTATTCCAAACCTGTATGACTTTCTACTGTGGAACATAAACAAAGATATTTTGAAAACCAAACCATTTTGGTGAGCGTTGACTTCCACTGTGACATTTGTCAAAATATCTTCTTTCATGTTCCACAGAACATCATACAGGTTTGGATCTACATGAAATTTTGAGTGTCTAAATAAAATTTGACAGTTTGAAACTGCTGCATGATGTGATGCAATCACAGGCAATAAGAAGATATCTGATGTTTAAACATCCTTTTTAAGAATTACAATTGTGTCACATTACCTTGTCAATGCAAAACTGTTGCATGACATGACACAATTTCAGTAAATAAGATGATGTCTGATGTTTAATGTACAGTTGGAGCTGGATTTTGGACCAATGAGATTTCACAGTGGGCGTTGCTACTTCATTACAGAAATCAAACCAACAACTGACAGCATGTCCTAAAACTTGTTACAATCAGCTTGTTACAGCTTGTTGAATTTACATGAAATATAGCTTTTATTGTTTTATGTCACACTAGGTTTGCATCTAGTCTTGAAGTCTGTTTCATTTAGATTTTTTAAATGTGTTTCTTTTACATTGGGGCTATGAAAAATTATTGGCACACATAGGGCTTGTGTGAAGAGGGTAAGAAACTATAAAAAAGTTATTTATACAAAATGATTTTTCTAATTGTACATGCTGAAACTTGAGCCATCAATAAAAGCTTCACTAACATGTGATAGAGCATTCCAGACATTTACTGCCTGTTTGAAACATTAAATTCAAACAGTGGATTGCTCATCAGGAAATAGATAGATATTCGTGGTCAACTGGCCAAGGGTAAACTTTCCACTGTAGTGGTCATTCACGAAAACAGTTTTGAGTGTTGCTCTAGTCTTTGGACAAAAACAAAGAGGTCAGTGTCAGTTCACTTGAAAGTTGAAAGAAAATCCAAATGTTGTTTTGAATGAAGAAAAAAGGCCATGATTATTTCCTATTATTGGGAAACCATTGGGAAACACCTCCCTCGCTTGTTCCGTCCATTACAGCTGTGTGCAAATCTTTCTGTAAAAAGTGAATGAATGCCGTGGGACGGTGGGGGAGATACAGAGCGCTTTAGTTTCAGCAAGTCTCACATCACACAGGTCCCCACAGCCCCAGCAAGCCACGGTGCGGAAATGTCTTCCAGACCGGCACTGATCTACTAGATTCGGCTGTGACTGCTTTTCCCATTCAGCCTGAGGAACGCAGCTCAAGGAGGGAGAACGAGCTTCGCTCCAGCCATTACGCTTATGGAAACTATGTGGGTTTAAGTTAAACTGCTCTCAGTGGAAAATAGTTCAGTTTCAACACATGGCCAGGCCTTCATTTTAAACAGGTGGCTTAGCTCTGTTTATTAGCCTATTTGGAGAGGCACGATGAAAAAACACATGAGCTTCTCTCCCTCTCGCTGTAATAACTGAAAGAGACTTTGACCTCTAAAGAAATGAGACATTCAGGAGGCTCTGAAACGCATAAGCTAAAGTTTCCTTTGTGACAGTGAAGTTTTCTTTACCATTTGTGCTGTTCGGTTGGTGACCAATCCAGAAGCGGGGAAACTGGTGCCGATGGCTGAAATTGGCCCGTTGTGCGCTTGTCCCAACAGGCTGTGGATGTCGCTAGACAGGGCGGCAGTGGAGCCCACAGCGTGATTCCGCAGGACATGGATCGCATCGTCCAGCCTGTCCAGCCGGTCCTCCATCCGAGACTGGAATGAGCAACGAAGAATAAGAAGAGAGGGAGAGAAAGAGAAAACAACATAAGGTTCAATGAAAACAAACATCAACATAGACTTTGATGACATTCTCTAAAAGCAAAGAAACATTCCAAGTAAAAAGGAAAATAAGTAAGAAATTAAGAGAAAGAGTGAAGGCTAAGACAGTTGAACAACATCTGTTGGAATAAACAAAAAAATCAATGACAGTTATCCACTAACTAACCCCAATATGGTGATTTTCATGTATTATTATAATCAAAAGATCAATACAACATGAAATGGCAAAAGCACAAAACAGAAAAAGCATGGCCGAATCAAAGGAAAGCTGATGACTGAAAGGAAGAAAAGGACAGGAGATGATTGTCTGAAGAGCGGGAATACCTCGCAGACATCCTTTAAGAAGGACATGGCATCCTGCAGATGCTCATGAAGCTGCTGGTGCACACGATTTTTCTACAGTCACACAGGAAGAGGAGAGACACGTACAGTGAGAGATGAGACCGAAAGAGAAGCAAGCAGAGTTTACGAGAGATCGGCAGAGAAAACGGGCAGAGCACTGAAGTGCAGCTTCAAGTGCCGAGATCTTGGTACTTGTTCATGTAACTAATTATGATGAACCATGGTTCACTCTGGCGATCACATCATTTCCTGTTTCCTGGATGTGCCGCTGTTCATGGACGGTCAATAAAAATGCACTTGCAGCTGGCATACAAAGCATTAGAGTAAATATTTATCTACACACTCCATTATGTGAATGTATGACGTGGTAAGGAAAGTGTGCGTTTCTGTAAACTGATCTCCTGTTGTGGCTCAGTTCCCCAGTCAGCCCTGGAATCCCGCGGTAGTGGTTGAACGCAGCAGCTGCCAGCACCCAACCCCCCATCACACACCCTAACCAATCCCTAACCACCCCACCGTCACACACCCCGGCCAATCTCCATCCACCCCGGACAAGAGAGGACAGATGGCAGGAGACACGCCCCAAGGGATGGGTATTGTTTGGTCCACCACACGGCCCCCTCCCCGTCCCTCTTCTGACATTTGTCAGCCAGGAATGTCCATGTAAAGTTACCCCCTGCCCTCCAGGAGCAAGTCATCTACTGACACAGTGTCCATTAAAAAGTGCTCAGTGCCAGGGGGAGGGGAGGAAGAGATGGAGGGCACTCTTACCAGAGAGTGGAGGGAGTTCTCGTAGTTTGGGGAGGAAGGTGCTAGTCCAGCTGCGCGGGGCCACTGAGCTGTACCTGTGGATGGAGGCAGAGGAGCTTTTTAGTCACATGACACATAACAACAAGCAGGCTTCATTAAAACAGGTGAAAAATGATCGTCTGAAATGAACGAGCAATGAACCACAGTTTTTCATGCAACGCACATGGTCTTTACCAATAGAGTCTGATTCATGAACAAATGACTCATGATTTGATTCTTTTAATGAATTCACAGGTTAACAGTTGAGGAGCACCTTTGCTGTAACGAAAGGCATTTAAATAAAAAATGTGAAAATAAATAAATATAATATAACATTCTTTAATTTAGCATGTAGTGCACATGGTACAATGTACTGATGCACATTCACAATAGACTACAACTCATTTCCTATCCTGGCTGATTCCAACTATTCTCAATGTGAGCTGTTTTCCTCTAGGTCTCCAGACACATAATTTCCTATGACTGGGTCATATCCTGCAATGTGAGAAGGGTATGAGGACGACCCTTACACGCATACTTACAAAAACCAGTGCTGAGGGACATCTCCTACTTCCTCTTATTAATGAACTCATGACTAAAAAAGCTTGGGAGAACAATGCAGGACCCCGATAAAGGCGATGACTTGGACCCTGAGTGTCTTCCCTTGACTCTAATACTGCATGAGCTCAACAGAGGAGCTTGATATTCTAGACGTAACAGGATGAAACTGTGACACTCTCTTAGATCTCAACTCGCGCAAACAAACTACCGGACGTTGAGCAGTGATGTGACCAATCTCATGTCAGATGGTGTCAGGGAAAAGAAAAAGCACTGTTTTGCCACATTACTCAAGTAGCAGCAAAAGATTTGATTTGACTTGGCCATATTCTCAGCCCCAGACTCAATGCTTCACTTTTTTTTCTTTCAAAATTCACTCCATGACTGGAAGAATTCAGTGAATGTGTTTTGTTCTGTGGAAGTGTGTGTGAGGCTGGAAAGGACTATAATGAGGATGTAAATGACTCTGGTCTGGTCTCAGTCTAAACGTGCTGATTTTGACTGGTCATAAATCAACACCGTTTCAAAAGAATGCACATCTGCTAATCACAAATCAAAACTCTGGTAGTGGGGGTCGCCTTCACTCCCAAGTCTACTACTCCAACTGGCAAACAATGGACTACAAAAAGTCTTGCGTGAAGGCTATGGTGTACAATAAAACAGGTCAAATACTCTTAATGTAGCATGACTCAAAGGAAGCCTTTTGGCTTATTTACATTAATCGGTTCAGGAAGGAGATCAGCGGTCGCCGTCCTTCAATCTGACTCCGCCAGGAACAGACCCAACAATTGACCCAAGCTGTTGACATCATCAGAGATTTCCTATTTTGCCGGTTGTTATACTGTTATGTGTTATGTATGGTCTGGCTCTGGCTGCGTTAAGAAAATCTTCAAAAGTCAGTGAATGCAAAGACAATTTTACCTATTGTGTGACTGGAAGTTGTTAAGGTAAAGAATTTCCAACCATTCGTCCTCCCTAAAGCAGCTCTAATTTGAAGTATTTGCTTAGAGCTCTCAGAAGCAGACTTTCATTAAGGGCCTATTAAAAATGACTTTGTGGCTACGTGAAGAGAATGCAGCGTTTAATAAGGCATCCTCACCGGCGGCCAGCTTGACAAATGAGCGTGGGCCTGTGCGGCACTCCACACGTGGTGCTGGGGTCTAATTGGCTGGTGTGGGCAGAAGAGACCCGGCTATGAGCGGGTCTAATGGCTAAGTTTAAGTTTAATCCGGATAAACAGATGGATGTGCTTTGGCTTAATCATAACATCATGAAACAATGTGCACCAACGTCTACAAACAGCCTAATCAAAAAACTTTTAGCAAAAAAAAATAAAAGGCCCCAGATATCAAAGGGGACTTTGACTGCCTGCTTGTGAGTGTAAATCAACTTAATGATGTGATAAAACTGCAGGCCGAGAGAGAATGACAATATGTGTGCCAAATGTGACTAAATACTACAAAAATAACTATATTTATACTATATATATTTATAACTATATTTTGGCCAGACCAATTAATCAGTAAATATCTGAGGCCAGTTGCATAACCTTAGCCACTATGTTAAGACTGTGTCTTTAGAACTAGTTTGACCAACTAGCAGTTAGATAAGACTAAGAGGTAATCAGTCTAACTTTTCCAACTCAAATTAGACCGATCTTTACATTTACATTTAGTCATTTAGCAGATGCTTTTATCCAAAGCGACTTACAACTGAGGACTAAAGACAAGTCAAGTCATTGTGCAAAATACAAAGTTCAGGCATTGCTCAGAGTAGCATAGGCCAGACAAGGGAGGATTTAAAGAAAAAAGAAAATATATTTTTATTTTTTTATGTTAAGTGCTCATGGAAGAGATGCGTTTTTGGAGGGTTGTTGGAGGTCATTCCACCAGCATGGAACCATGAATGGGAATGTTCTGGAGAGTGATTTTGTGGCTCTCTGTGATGGTACCACGAGCCATCTCTCATTGACCGATCGAAGGCCTCTGGAAGGGATGTAGACTCGTAGGAGCGAGTGAAAGTAGGAAATAGCTGAGTCTGTGGTCGATCCGAAAAAAAAAGTGAATTATTTTATTCAGCATTAACACATTAAATTGATAAAAAGTGACACTAAAGACTTTCAAATTGTTACAAAAAAATCTTTCAAATAAATGCGGTTCTTTTGAACTTTTCAACGAAGACTCCACAAAACATCTATCGGTTTCTACAAAAAATATTAGCCACCAAAACTGTTTTCAAAACTGATTTACTGATAAGCACATTATTTACTTATATAAATGGACTACATGTATATTATAATTGTTTTTTGGCAAAATATTATTAATTCTTTACATAATAAAGCATAAGATAAGGTGTGCTAGGGTAAGAGGAAGTGACATTGTAAGGTACAGGCTGCTAAGTGGAGATGAAGGCTGTATCTGAGCCGAGTCATCCTCTCCCTCCCTTCCTCTCAGTCAGTCATGCTAATAAATGAGGATCTTTGCAGGCCGGTCTGTCATGGGCAACAGCTGTGTGAGGAACAGGGCAACAGCTGAAGCTAAGGAGCGGGACAGACACCGACACAGCTGTTACCACTATATCAATGAACACACACAACTGCCCACTCACCGAATCAACCGGAGAAACTGCCATTTGTAGCAACTAGTATCTCCGTCTGTCCCTCTGAGCTTAAAAATGTATCTTTTTTTCATATAAAATGACTGTGCATCAGTCTTGTAAGACGCAGATAAAATCTTCACAGTAGTTGGTTATCTATCCACCCCTAACCAGGGCATAACTCCCCCGACACAATCTTCAATCTCTGCAGCTGAGGGACAGTGTGTTTATACTCATTTATGTGAAGAGGACGGAGCTCGCTGTGTGTGTAGCTACACCGCGCCAGTGTGACATTGAGACAGGGAAGGAGCTGACAGAATGAATTGTTTGATATTTTTTCTTAGAGTGAAGAATAGACCACTATGATTGTTCATTAGACAAGGGCTTATTCCAGAATCTCAGATCAATGTTTTTAACAGATCATGTTTACATATGTAATGTTTACATATAGAAGACTACACTATTATTGTTGTCCATAAATGAAATCGAAATCACGGCCTTCTTGCCTATTCTAAATGATAAACCAAACAACATGTTAAGAATGTGAATTGTGTTGAGAGTCTGTCTAAATGTGCGAAATGAGTTTCAGTCTGTACAGTTGCCCCAAAAAGAATATGACTTTTTGATGGATGTTTTACATAAACCGACAATTAAAAAGAGCAGACAGAATAAAAGAACGTGTCTTGTGTGAACAGCCCATTTGTATAATTCAGACTGACTGACAAACTCAACTTGTAAAATTTATTGCTGTAGGTCAGTGATAAGATGATATGGAAATAAAACACAATAAATTAAATAAAACAATACTTTTATAATGTACACTACCATTCAAATGTTTGGGGTCGATACGATTTTTAAATGTTTTTGAAACTCTTTTGTTCATTAAGGCTGCATTTATTCGATCAAACATATAGTAAAAACAGTAATACTGTGAAATATTATAACGATTTAAAATAACTGTTTTCTATTTTAATATATTTTAAAATGTAATTTATTGATAACTGTCACGTTTGAAAAATTGTATGCATCCTTTCTGAATAAAAGTATACATTTTTACTTAAAAATCTTACTGACCCAAAACTTTTCAACAGTAGCTAGTGTACATTCAATAATTTAGTCATCTGCCACAATAATGTATTTGCATTATCCTCATTCCACGGCTTCTCTCAGTAAATATAAATAAATGTTATTATATTAGATTTGATTAATCTGCATATACCATGTAATTAAATCTATTCCTGTAAAGATTAATAGATTCACAGCCCTATTAAAATATATGAATGCATTAGATTGGGGGAAAAAAATTAGTAAAACAAATAAGCATTTACTTTCGAAAATGAAGCAAAAGGACACTTACTAGCACAAAATAAACATTATAGGTTTCAAATGATAAACCAAATTTATATTGTTAGTCAAATTATAATTAATGGTCAAATTTAATGGAAAATGTCTATTCTGGCTTTAGGACTAATTAAATGACAAGGAATTATGTGAAATAAGTGATTTCAAGCACCAATTTGCTTATAGATATTTTGTTATACAATCCACACATTCATACATTTTGAGGGCCACTAGGTGACGGCCCAGTGAGGGTGTGGTATATGGAGTGACTGTGTGTGTGGGGTCAGAGAGGCAGACTGGTGCTCTACCTGCCCTTCCTGTGGGGCCGCTGGCTGTCACCACTGTACCTGCTGTGGCAGCGCCCGCCTGAGCCGTCAGAGGAGAGGGAGAGCCCACTGGAGTGGAGGGGTTTGAGGGGAAGCTACTGCTGGTGTGGTCAGGAGAATAAATCTGCAAACAAGAGCGAGAGAAAGAAAGGAAGAGATCAGTCTGTGAGGTAGCACACTCAACCTTTTAAACATGCAAACTGTCGTTTCCCTCTGCGGCTTTACGGCTGCGGTTAGCATCCCTCAGTCTGTGCTCAGCCAAAATGGGCTCATCAATTCTGCTGATTTTACAAGCAGGGCAGCAGTAAAAAAAAAATGCTCACAGAATACATATGGGCTTTTAAAAGCCTATGCCTCACTTTACAATGTCTGCAGAAAAAAAAAACCCTCCTGCACTCTAAATGCTGTGTGACACCTGCAGTCCAGCCTGCGTTCTCTGGGTTTCTGACACATCTGTGGTTGTTATTAAGTCAAAGCCTGGGCCCACGACACACACCCGCTGCATGTCGCACATCATAAGTGAAACCACATGAGCACACAAGATCAGAAACCCTGCAAGAGAGCGGGAAAACGGCTAAACAAACAGGGGTGGTAATAATTCACATTAGAGGTAGACAAACTCTTACAGCACGGTGACAGTATATCACAATTGTTTTATATCAAATGTTTTATATATTACATAACATGAAGTAATGTTTTATTTCATTATTTATTGCTTTATTTATACCCGACATAAACCAAAACAGTGAGAGTATATATCAGAATTGTTTTATATCAAATGTGTTTTACATAACATAACCATGTAGTAATGTCTGTTTTTTTATTTTATTTAATATTTTTACTAATATATAACTGGGTTGCAGGCATATACCAAAAAGATAAAATTATTCAGAAATTAATTCTGTCTTTAAAAAATGCTTCACATTATGTCACACCTGCGTTAACAAATTCAAAGCAGTTACATTAACACAAAACTTGACTGGACGAGCAACATTAGAAGCCGTAATAAAATCTGATATATAAAACACTGGTTAACACATTTCTATGAGAATACACTATCATACAACCCTAATTCAGATCACCCTCAAATTCTGTTTACATGGCACCTATAACGTCACTTCTAATACACAATAGGGAGGAGATGGAGTAGAGAAAAGCAGCTGGATGATGCAGAGAAAGAGAGAGAAAAGACATGGTCATTAATCTCTCTTTTTGGAGCTCATTAGAGTGAATGAGTCTGGCCCGTGGCTGTGTGGAGGGGCGTCTCAGGCTCATCTTCAGTTATGGATGAGAGGTAATAAAGCCGCTCCCTGCCTGCCCAATAAACAGCGGCTGAGACGGCACAGTCCTGCCCACATCAGAATAAACTAACCGATGCCTTTGCCTCATTGTGCAACACTGCCGGTAGTCTTTTTCAGAAATTTTTGTCTGAAAAGGGATTTTTTGGTTAAGCCAAATGTCAAATGAAAGTAAAAATTCAAGCCATGCTCTGCATTCGGCTAAAATGGTTTTTGGTCCCATAATGGAAACCACTATGAAATATTCAGGTTTTGATCCCAATTATCTGGCAGGATTTGAGAAAAAACAGCTCTAAAGTTGTGGGCCATCACTTGCTGGGGATCATGAAGTCCATTTGACTTAAAAACACATCAAAATGCGGATACTATCATTATTAATCTTCTTATTAAATCCTGAATGCCACACTTTTGTGTTTCAATCAACTCTGTAAATCCTGCCTGGGGCTTTAGTACATTCATCTCTCAGAGTAGACAGAGAGAGAGAAAGAGACAGAGGGGGCAAGTGATTATAGAGTGAGAGTGATATACAGAGATACAAAGAAAGAAATACTCTGTGATATTAACGGATATTGAAGATTCAAATATGTGTAATACACAATGCTTTTATATAGCATTTTTCTTATTCAGTGCACATTTATTCTTCACAAATTAAATTATCAGCATAATAATTTTAGTGAAAAGTTGACTAGGAAATGAATATGAATTTCATAATGTCTTCGTATTTGATTTGTCTATCTTCCACTTGAGCAGCATAAACTCCACAAGTTAATTTAAAACCTGATGATCATGTTCTGCGTCTGCACGAAGAGTCACATGATCAGTGTCACAAATGTACTTATTTAATTAGTGGCGCAGTGTAGAAACTGAAATATTAATATTGCTTTGTTTTTAAGCTGTCGAAATCCTAAACCTTTTTTTTTCCATGTCATCTCTAGACTTTTGGACCAAACTGTACAGTATGTTTCATGAGAGTTGTGTTCACCAGTAAAACACCGAATCTGATCCCTCATAACCGTGCCAGGCAAGCGTCCGTCCCCTCCGCCTTCGTGCTTCAAGACCTCTTACGGTTGCTGACCTAATGAGTGAAAGCGAGCCATTTCGAGTGTCCTGGCTGACTGCTGTATCTCTAGTGTAACACCACTCATTTTACAAACAACAAACGGATCTCCGCCTCCTCATCAGTCACGCTGCTCTCCGCCAGCGGGGTCCCAATGAGCACAAACCATCCAAAGGGAACCTAAACAAAAGTGGCACAATGGGCGGCCCGCAGAGCTGAGCCGCAGCAGTTAGGCCGTTTCCCCCTCCCCTCCTCCCTCCACCCCAGCCCGACCGTGTCCGTTTCACCGCAGCTTTATCATGCTAATAGAATTGAGTCTGCAAATACAAAAAGACTTAATTTGTGATTATCTTTCAGCCGCACTGTCTTGTGTTTGTTTGTGTGCCAGAGTGCTCTCGTAGCCTCACTCACAATATCTTATTACATTTTTCTTTTCCCCAATCAAAGAGCAGCGATTTTAGGCTTCTAATTCCGCAGGACATGAGGGCGCTACAACCTTTCCAACATTAAAAGGTTATAAAAAGCTTGTCCTTCTCCTCAGCCGAGAGGTGAGTCTACGGCTCCCGTCCGAAACTGTGCTGAATCAGTCCAGATGTGTTCCTACTTTAAAAAAAAAAGTCTTGTTGTGACTTACTGTAAGATAAGCAAGTCTGCAGGATTTTTTTTAGGAGCTAAATAAGTCTTTAAGTTAAGCTCAGCAAGTTTTAGAGGTTATTGTAAGCTCCAGTTTCAGGGACACACTAGGAACTCGCACGAACGCCAGCCCTCATTATCCAAACCAATGAATAATCCACAGGCTTTTATGTACAGCTCCTTTTCTTGTATACTGTGAGATTAAGAGCACAATTATCCGGGCTTAGGTCCAGAAACATCCACAAACAGATCCTCTGACCTTATTCAATCTCTTAACCTTCTGCACTGCTACTAATACCCAGCCTAATAGCACAAGTCCTGTCCTTTAAAGAATTAACTGCACCATTATGTCGGGTAATCTCGCCCACGTCTGCAACAGGAAGATCCCGAAAGCAAGTTGGGGTATGTTTACGATGCCTGAAACCATATACCGCTCAGTAGTTAAAATAATAACGCAATGTCTTTAATCCATTCCTCGGTCTGTAAAACCAGGGATGCATATGGAAGGAAGGAAATCCCTGTTCTCTGAAATGGTTAATGCATGGATTAATCGGTCTAGTTGAATGGAGAAGTATCTCACCGAAGCCAGGGCTTTTCCCAGCGCGTCTCCAGTCTGAGAGCTTCCAGTGGCATTCCCTCGGTTGGCAGCAGCTACAAAGACCACACAGAGATACGGCATTCACATCAGAACAGAGCTGACAGAGACATTAGTGTCATGTATTCTTTATAGGCAAGTAGCAGCTGGTGCAAGGTGTGTGACCTTATCGTTCTAAAAAAGTGATGTATACTGATGTATATATATTTTGTATATGGCAAAACAAAATAAAAAGTTTAAATTAATACTAATAATAATAATTTTTAATTATTCTCATGAAATTATTCCTAAGAATGATAAATCAAGAGTAAGACTACAAATGTGCAGGACACACGTACCCATGACTCCCTCTGCGGTGTTGACAGGTGGGGTGTGAGACGCGGTGACGAAGGGTGAGCTGCTGGCACTGCTGCGGTGGAAGCTGGACATGGGCGGCAGACTAGCGTTGATGTCTGTGGGAGACACCGAGTGTGGCGGGTAGTTCTGTGACAGAGAGAGAACATGGGAACTTCAGAGGAAGAGCAACTTTTAGCTCTATGAGCACGGTCATACTACATAAAAGGTTTGTATTTGATCTGAATCCACAAAACGTTCTCACCAGGCGGTCGTGTGAGTGCAGGTTGCTGTAGTTTCCAGACTGTGGCATGTGAGATGAAGATCCTCCCAGCATTCCCCCATACCCTGGCTGGCTGATCCCATTGGATGAGCTCCACGGGTCAGTGGAATTGTGGGTCCCATCTGATTATGCAACCAACGATAAAATTTGAACATTAAAGCATGGGGAATATCTTCGTTTTCTAGTTTTAATTTGAGTTACTTTGTAACTTCTTGCCGAGGGAGGTTTAAACTGTGAGCGAGACCGAGGTGACAGTAATGTATTAAATATTGCTGATAAACAAGGACAAACACAACACACAGTTTGATATGTGAGCCGAAGCCTGACCTCCCCACTCCTTATTTTGGATAGAGGATGTCAAACGGACTGGTCTCTCTTTAAGTCTGCTTTTACACTTGAGTCTGAGCCAAGCGCTGAGCGCAGCTGAGATAACATTCAGCCAGCCGCTGCTCACTTGCTTCCGCCTCAACTTTTAAAGGAGAAATTCCTCACAGTTTGAAACACACGGCTGGAAATGGCCATATAATGTTTATCTGTCCTGATTGGCAAAGCTGGAATACGCATGGTTGGTTTACTATTTAAGTCTGTGAAGTCGGTAGCATGATAGACAGTGGCTGAAATGTAAAGAGAAGGCTTCCCAATTGTGAAAAAAAAAATTGAATGTGTGGGTTAGAGGACGGAACGTACTAGAAGTTGTTTAGTGTTTGAAAATATTGATGAAAACTAAAGTAGACTGGAAGAAGATTTGGCTTTAGAATTATTAAACGTGCAAGAATTACATATATGTGCGAGACCTGTTAATGAACTCAGTCCATATTACAACTCTGCATGACTAGTTGACTAGTTTCTAGGATGCAAAGGATGCTCTAGTTTCTGTGACATCCTAGAAACTAGCCAATGTTTATTTAATTTTTTTAATAAGGTTTATTCGGTCTTTGGCAAGTATACTCTATGCAAGTACATGAACGCAAATGCATCTAGCTATGAAAGCTCAATTTCATGCATTATGAAATATGTCAGACCACAATGTAATGCTTTAGTGAGAATCTCGTATTCTCTTTCAGTTCGTCTGCACCTTAAAAATACGCCTACTTCCCTACTATACAGTAGGTGAAAAACAATACATAGAAAGAGTAGTATGTCTGAATTCACAGTATTCATAAAACAGTAGGCAAAAAGTACCTAGATCATGTACTATTTCCACTGAGATTCTGAAGTGCGCATGTAAAGGAACACCTTACTATCCCAGTAAAGTGACGCAAATGACGCTGTAGGTCACATGACAAAGCCAACATGGCAGATATAGTACGTTCGAATTTCATTCATACTATATAGCACATAATTTTTTGTTTGTTCCTCATCAAATGTAATATCTATTTAGGCACAGTATGCAATTGTAGACACGCTGTTCAATTAAATGATGATAACATGTTAGTTCAAATCAATATATGTATAGCTAGCTACCTGAATGATAACACAGCTAGTTTGACAGCAAACACATATTTGAGGGTATCTCTATTGCCCACTTGGGGTTTATTACCGCCACAGTAATGCAAGAATGTATGCGATATGTATACAACAAAACTGTGTGTTTGCAATGCTTTGGCCAAGCATTCATGTATGTTCTTGCATATTTGTATAAAGTATGTTTCTGGCCTTAAAAAAAACAAAAAACTTCATTAACAAAATCAAATCAAAGTAAATGATAAATAATAAAAAAAGTGATAAAAAATGATCGTGACTGACCGAAGAAAGTGCTTGCGAACATACTGCCGGGGGGTTTGGGGGACGGGTAGGATGGAGAGTCTCTGTTGAAGTCTTCTGAGCTGGGAGATGGTGCATACACCTGCAAAAAGAAAAACAAAATCAGGCATTATGACCAAGAACAACTGCTTACAGACAGGTGTGACGGAACGTAGGCTGCTGTTTTCATATCTAATATAAAGAGCGACTACCATACAGACAAGCTCATGTCATGAAGCGTATCCTCATACCCTCGGCCTAATTCACACATACCACGAAACCTGACTGCATAATACAACACAGACAATGCAATGCAACGCAACGCATATGGCCAATTTACAAATTCTTTATAGTAACAGATGGCTAATTTAGAAGTCTTCTAAAAAAAAAAAAAAAAGGAGGATTTTCTGCTGTGCAGTGCGCGCTTCAGCGCTTAATTGTAATATAATGACGACGAAATGCACGCCCGCCGAACAAAAGCATCAAAACAAATGAATTAATATGCGAGGGCATTAGGGTGCATATGTGTTTGTTTACGCATGTGTATTTTAGGAGCTGTGGGGTTGGACAGGGTCGGGCCAGCGGAGCAGTGGTTACAGCTGCAGAAGTGCCCATTCCAGCAGAGGAGGATCAAAGACATGAGGCTACAGCCCAGTAACATGGCTCTCCCAGTTCATCTGCACCAGATGGGACAAAACCTCTCAGAGGGAGAGAGAAAACACTAGCATGTATGACATGGAAAAGAACGCTAGGTATACATGTTGAAGAGAGACTCGCTCATTCTCTGTCATTGGTCTTTACTTTCAGGTGTCTTCGTCACCTGCCATTTAAATTCCTCCCTGACTGAACTCCCACATCTGTAAGAACCAATCCTCGTAACGAAGAGCAGATGTGCGGCCCAATGTGTTTCAAGTTACTTTAAGTTAAACAAACCTCTCAACATCACGGCAACTTTTACTCTAAATAGAATAAAATCACACGACATGATATGATGTTAAAGCTCTGTAAGAAAGACTAGATCTTTTAAACAAGGCAAAGAGGCAAAAGGGTATAAAAAGTAAGACATACGTAAATATATAGTAAAGTAAATATATAAATATATAGGAAAATATAAAAATATTAGTTCTGATAATATAGTTGTATTACAATTCATTACTAAATAACAATACATCAAAATCTGAAATTAGTCTAAAACAGTTTAACTTATCTTTATTAATTAATTCATAATTATTTACACAAATTCAATCAATGTGACTTTTATCTTTGTTGATGCTCACAGCATCTAACATTTAATAATTCAATCATATCTGTGTGCCGAGATATAAATACAACTCTATACTAAATAACACAACACATCATAAAATCAGAAATTCGTTTTGATTTGATTACATTTATTTATTTATTATTTATTCATAATTAGTTACACTCCAGTTAAATATTGACCAAAAGAACAGAATTCATTCCGACATTCATTCATCATTTTTATCAATTCATAATTATTTACCAAAACAACAAAATTGTAAAATAACCTGTACATTCATGACAACAAATTTTAATAAAAAATGTCCAATAATATACTAACTTTATTAAGAAGTAAGAAATGGACATGATAAACACTGGAAATTATTGTAGGAGTAATTATAATCAAATATTAATTGCATTGAATTTCCATTGTCAGATCCCCCTTCTCATTAATATTTCAGATGTATGCAAAGATCCCCTTCATCACTCACACACAAACACACGGCTGCAGCATGTCATGACACACTCTGCATTACGATCAACATCTAAAGCCTTTCAGTCAGCTTAGCCAGCTGTGTGCGGCCGGGCACCTTGCTGAGGCGGCAGTACGTGCCCATGTGATTGGCAGTGAGTGTGTTCATAAGCTGCGACGGGCTCCCGTGGGTGTGCAGGCGCACACATGTGACCCGGGTGCTGGAAGTCCCCTGGTGATCTCAGGTTAGGGCGGCGTGGGAGAGGGCCCTTTGTCTCCGCCTCACGGCTCAATGGGCAGCATATGGCAGCGGATAATGCTAATTGTCCGCTTTACCCCGAGCTAACCAGCCGACCCGTTAATAAACCTTCCAAAACACCGGCGCCCCGCTCCACCACCAGGATAAAGAATGAAAGAAAGCACGAGAGAAAGAGCAAAGGAAACGCTTCCTTTGACCAGAGCTTTAATTAGGAAGCTGTCAGTTATTCACGATCCTCTGATCTAAACACCCACGTTTACATTTTCCCGTTCATTGTACGTCTTTTGTAAATACTGAACATGGAAATAAACTGTGGAAAGAAATTAGTCAATAGAGGTGTATATTTGGAGTTCCCATACTTTTTCTTTTCTCCAATACATTTCCAAGACTTTTCCAGTCATTTGTGATAATTACAAGATTATAAAATACTTTTAAAAATCATTTCTAGAGACTGCAATCACAAAGAGCAATTTACAGCCACTTAAACATTTTAATATACCAAAAAAAACAAAAAACTATATTCACTTTTACATGACTCTATTTTTAATTTTTTTTAGGGAAGCAACCATGTATACATTTCCAAAATCACTAAATTCATTTCCATCTGTCATTAAAATGTAGTCACGAACAAAAAGCAATATAAATAGTATTTTATTATTTCAATTCCTGTGCGAGTAAATGGAGACGAAGGCTCACGCTGATGAGTGAAATGAGTTTTTCCTCTCCTTTCTAGCCTGTCACACCTTCCTTTGATCTGAAAACCACATCCATCACAACAACACACGGAAAAAAACACTAAACTGTCAACATATGGATAAGCCCAATGACAACAGCGAGAGAGGCAGGGAATAGAGAGAGAGAGAGAGAGAGAGAGAGAGAGAGAGAGAGAGAGAGAGAGAGAGAGAGAGAGAGAGAGAGAGAGAAATGATTATAGAGGGAGGAAAAAAAGGCAGAACAACAGAATAACCCACAAGGACGGGTTCAGAGCAGAGGACCGCGAGTGACAAGAAAATATCCTGCCTCTGCATGTCACTTGTTTGGAGTCGGATCGCAGCCCGAGGGCCTTTCTTTTCAACTCCCATCTAACACACTTATCAAGGCGAAAAGGCACGCCACTCGCGCACAATGAGCCCCTATTGAACACAGCAGCTCTGTCCTGAAGGGACACGTTTTGACTTTTAAAGCCAAGTCTGTCTACAAAGAGCAGACGGTAAAAGTTTGTAACTTAAAAGCATTTTGTTCCTTACAGATACAGGTGGAAGCCTTTCGAGAGGAGAAAAACAACACGATGGTCTGCTTTGAACAACTACAGACGGTTGCTGACTCATTATGCAAACTTTCAACCAGAACAAAACCTTCAAAAAGGCAGAGTATGTATCTGAAAAAAAGAGCTCCAAGCACTATTTTTCTGCAGAAGGACCTATAAATCTTAAAGGAAAAGCTACCAGCTTAGACAAACACTTAGAAATACGTGAATTAAAGCGAGAACAGCAGAGAGGAAATAAAATACTTCACACGTCATAAACTGACCCAATCAAAGCCGGGGAGGCCGCTTGCCCCCCCAGGGCCCGGCCATAAAATTATTGGTACCAGCCTGACATTCAAACAAATCAATGTGACTTTTATCTTTGTTGATGCTCACAGCATCTGACATTTAATAAATAAATGATATCTGTGTGCCAAGATATAAATAAAGCAACACAAGGAAGGGTTTATTGGGCATTTACCCACTGCTTTGGATCATAAAGCTCAACTCTGACCCGAGTGAGCCACATGCTCCTCATTTTCTCTTTCCTCCCAGCCTGCATTACAAGGCTGGAAATACTTAATATAAAAAGATCAAAGTGAGCTTTGTGGTGCAGGAACAAAGAGATCTGTCATAATGGCCTACGAGGAAAGCTAACTCTGGACTCTGTCAGATGACCTCAAAAGAAGTGAAAACACAAGCTGGGGTCTCACTTTGTCCCCAGAAACAAGATTGGAAATTTAAGAAAGTTGTGCAAACACGATTGCTGCCGCCCTTGTGAAAAGCTGCATGAATAATGAGAACAACATAGAAATTTAATAAGCAAGCTCTTATGAAGCGGGTAATGGATCATTCTTAAATTCAGCAAACAGATGGAGAAATCTCCAGAGCCCCACACAGACAGAGAGAGAAAGACATCAGGGAAATCTACTGGAAACTTTTCCTCTCTACTTTGTATTGTCTGGGGAGCAGCGACTCACTTTTAAGGAACTAGGCGGAACATTCTAACCCCCTCCCCCTCCCCAACCCCTCCCCCCCACCCAACAACTCATGTTTACTTGGTCCATCTACTGTACATGAGGACATACTTAATTATTATATAATGATAATAATAATTATTATCATTATAAATACAATAATATTTAAACAAATATTATATTAAATTTGTCCCCAAACTATGTCCTATAAACTATAACTAAACCCACCCACATATCGTGTTATCTAGCTAAGCAAGGTCATACCAGACTTTCTTAGAAATTATATAATTGTCTTTTTTTATATATATAAGTCTTCTAATTCTTTTTCTTGGGAGGTCATTCCTAAAGGTAAGTTTTATCAGATTTTGCCATCTTTTCAGAAACCATTTAAGGAAAGCCAGTCGTGAGGAACAAGTGCAGGTTCGAGAGTAACATCTCTTCTTTCTCGTTCACATTCACAGTTAGTGATAATTGATGTAGTTTTTCTAATTATATGAATCATTTTTACCTATCAGGTCATTCACAAAGGGAAGTTTAATCAGGTTTCTCTATCTTTTCAGAAACTATTCAGGTAAACCTAAACGGCCACTCATGAGGCACAAGTGCAGGTTCGAGTCGCTACCTCCTCTGTCTCATGAGCCCGTACCACCAATCCAATCATCAAGCACCTGACAAACGTTCAGCACACATGCACACGAGCGTTCACACGGACAGCCACACGCAGACAGGCAAACAGGCATCGTGAGAGGCACACAGAAATCAAAGGGCCTGTGGTGGAGAGATTCAAGAGTCCCATCAGGATTCCTGTATTGAGAAGAATGCCTGGCTGATTAAAAACAGATGGAGGAACAGCGATGCTGCTGCTCTGAGCTCAATCTGCAAACAGGAAAGTCAAACCTCAACAGACAGACTCTCTTCCTTAATCACTCCCAGACTCCCACTTGTTATCATTGTGAGCCCGTCTCAGCGCTCAGCAAAGCGGACGGATGAGAGCATCAGTCACACACAACTTGCCAACATCAAATAATCTTCCAAAATAAGTGCCTTTTTATCAAGAAAATAGAGACTTGCAGATGTGACAGTTTGTCTCTAAAACATTTATATTTCAAATGCTCAGTCAATTTTGAAACTCTCTACAGCAGTTAAAATCAGGGTAACAACTCGCACTTCTTAAACAACAAATGAAAGTAAATGTTGACCTAGCTCAGACTGAGGTAATGGAAACACAGTCAGCAGTCACACACACACACACACACACACATACATACACGGGCAAAGCCGAGAGCAACGAGACCCTCAACACAGTTTCAACACACTGAACTGACACTGCTCACCAACTCCATTAAACCCGACAGCCCACCGTGCACATGAAAAACATGTTTACTTACACACATTTCCTCTAGGGAGAGAAGGCACTCACCGATTTTCCGTTGTAGTAATACATGCTGCCCATTCCAGGCACGGGGTAGGCGCAATACATGATAAAAGCCTCAGAGATGCTGGGAAAGACGTGGAGCCAGATACAGAGGATCTCTTTTCACCAACCCGCTCAGTGCACATACATCCACTCGCTGCACAAGGGACTAATTCCTTCAGTGCTGGCCCCCTACACATGGATCTACTCACAGACAACTTATGCAAAGCAGGACCGTACCAACTCAGCCAGCAGCGAGGGGGGAGGGCTTATGGGAAGAGGAGGAGGAGGCCGACGACGGACCAATACCCAGAGCTCAGCTCCCCTAAAGCCTCATAAGTGCTGAGGCTGAGAGAGGAGGGGGAGATGGAGGATAAAGAGCGAGGGAGGGCCAGAAAACAAATGAGTAAGTGGATTGACTTGTACTTTAAAAAAAGAGACAGAAAGGAAATTAGAATGGTGGATTTTTCGTGCGAATAAGGGCCGAGCAAAACACTGAAATGACTTGTTATGTTCTTTTACCTGTTGATTCTTGTCTGTTCTTTTACAGAGAGTGAAACAAAAAAAAACTAAACTCATACACTTTAGAGGTGCACACAAACACAGAAACAGAAACACACACTGTTCTAAATCCCTAGCTGATTAATCTTTTGTTTAGTGATTATTGTTTTTATTTTATGGAGGGGTTAGATTGAGGATATGGAGAGGATTTCCACACTACATCAATAATCTTGTAAATGAAAAAAAGACATTTTAGGGATAACGGTTTAATATAATATTATATATATATACAATTTATATGTATATATATATATATATATATATATATATATATATATATATATATATATATATAAATACTTAATAACATAAAAAGTGACAGTCCTGAAAAAATGTATAACGGTTTCCACATATATTAACAGCACAACTGTTTTCTACTTTGATAATAATAAGAAATGCAGTTTTGCCATCACAGGAATAAATGACATTTGAAAATGTATTAAAGTAGATAACAGATAATATTTCAGAATATTACTGTTTTTTCAATCAAATAAATGCAGCATTGGAGCATAATGTGACTTTCAAAAACAAAAATAAATCTTAACGACACCATACTTTTCAACAGTAAGTTTTATCTCATTCAACATAATATATTATAAACTGATATTAATGTATGCTTTTGAGTTTCACGCCACGCACTTGTTTGCCCTTAAACAAGTCTGGTGCTGAAAGTTGCGACCTGTGGCTGTTGTTTTAATAGTCCCCCACAGTGGCATGACAGCAAACACAGAGAGCTGTTGAACATATCCAACAGCTGCAGAGGGGCCGATCCTGACGTCAAGACCCGAGAGCAATGACGCTCCATTTCCTCAGACGTCCCCTCCACTCGCTCGCATTGTACCCAGCGCTCCCCTTCCTGGGCCTCTTTCCCAAAGACCAAGGGGGTGGTAGGGTAAACAACACCAATCACAGGCGCACTGGGGGTGGAAGAAGAAAATGAGGGGAAGGAAGGGTGGAAGTGGAAGAGAGGCAAAAGCAAAAGGCTGGACACAGTCATTGAGAATGAATGGACGGGGGTGCAAAAATAGACGGGGAGGTCAAGGTCGTCCACGTGCTGTGAACACGCTGACCTGTAGTGGCATCGGTCTCTTTAAAGCCCACTCCCGCCCACTCAACTACGGGCCCTTTCATGTCTGTCACTGCAGGCTTCCCAGTCCAAACACCATCTTCCCTCGGACATTATTGTTATGGAAAGATGAAAGCCTTCCCAAAAAACGATACTTTATTATGCTTTCCCCTCTAATTCTATTATTATTTATTCTCTTTTCTTCTCTGAGTGAGACTCTTTTAAATGTGTCCAAGGTGGTTGAGATCGACAGGCTGGTACCACTTTAAACCTGGAGCCGTTTCAATTCGATTCTTTAGGAGGGAGATGGCCATGATGGAGGAATGCTTGAAGGACCCATAAAACAAATCCAGATAAAGAATACACTGCTGGGAGGAAAAGATCACGGAAAAAATAATGGAAGAGACAAATGAAAAGGGACAGAAATTAAATCACAAATTATGGCCACATGTCCGGAGAGTTCACAACGCATGTTTGCTTTGTTCTAGCAAGATTTCCACACAGCTGCCACACATAACTTCTTTATGATCATCACCACTGTGAATATAACCAATCACGGGTGAGTTTCGTTGGACATTTACTTGAACATGGTTGGTTACATATAGTTACTAAGGCAAAGCGACTTTTGCCTTAACCAGCCAGAAGCGCAACAGGATGTCTTTGCCTTATTTCAGTATATATATATATATATATATATATATATATATATATATATATATATATGTAAAAATAGTGAAAATGTTTATATATATGTATATATATATAAACATTTTCATTATTTTTACGTTTATTTATTAAAAACAAAAAATCTTCTTGCCAATGCATTTAGAAAAATAAAATTGATTCAAGATAAACACTATCAATAATACAGTATAAACAGTAAACCTGTAAAATAGTTACAATTTAAAATAACTGTTTTCTATTTTAATATATTTTAAAATGTAATTTATTCCTATGATGGCAAAGATGAATTTTCAGCATCTTTACTCCAGTCTTCAGTGTCACAGGATCCTTCAGAAATCATTGTAATATGATGATTTGCTGCTCAAGAAACATTTCTTATTATTATCATGTTGAAAACAGTTGTGCAGTTTAATATTGAAACCACAATACAATGTAAATGTCTTTACTGTCACTTTAGACCAATTTTATGCATCCATGCTTTGTAAAGTATTAATTTCTTTCAGAAAAAAAATTGTACTAACCCCAAACAGTAGTGTATGTATTTAAAAATTTTCACTTGAAAATAATACAAAAATACTGATGAAGCACACTTAAGAATATTTCTGCAGTATGTTTCTTTTAGTAAAGGCATGAAACTTACTGCTGGAAACTAAATGTATTACACTGAACTGTCGAGTCGCACCTGGTTGGGACATTGTTGAGCCAACCCAGTTCTTCAACACACCGTAGACGCAGGAGGTCTGGGATTCACCTGCACTGATTGTGTGGGATTACGGAGTTTAAATTTAATAGGTGCTGCAGACAGCTTGTCCCACTAATCAATCTGTAAACACTTCCACATCAACATCCCCACACACATCCCACGCCTGCAAATTAGAAACATGCAGAAAGCTCATCTCAACCCATACAAGCTAATTTAACATCTTTGTGTTTCTATAAGGCCATTCATCACAACACATTAGCAGGAAAATATCTCTCCATGGCTCTTGTGGGCTTATAAGCATATTCTGTTATGTGCTTGTAATGATTAATGTTTCCCTGCCTGAGGATAGCGCCTAGACAAAACACAGGAAAAAAACCCCGGCATAAACATTATATATAGAATAACACCAGTATTTAGCGAGCATCTCCTCCAGACACGATAAATCCACCAGGGCCTTTTCATCAAGGTTCAGGAGAGAGATTCAGGTTTAGAAGCCTTTTTGCATGTCTGGGCCAATGCACTAGTTGAGCAACAGGTCTTCATCCAATTACGATGTACGTGACATCAATCGACAACAAAAGCGGCTCACCCACTTACCTGGCTTGCACCAACAGCCACAGCCCACAGTGTACATCTTCTCTACATGTGACATCTGCTCTCTACTGACCTACAACCAGCGTGTCTGGGGCTCACGTGCCGGCTTCATTCCACCCAGGTAAATCAAGCTCAGATAAGCTGTGCTTTACACATCACATCTTAAGATAATCAGCTCTGACTGTTGAAAGAGCACGCTCTTAAAGGGACCACGGCTGTAGGATGTGCATTCATGCAAAATAAAAACAAAATCTATTTAAGGATATCTTAAATCTGGATGGGCGTCGAACATATTCCTTTGTTGTGTTCTTGCACTCTAACTGTAGTTGAAAGGCACACATGTATCTGCTGTTTGTGCTCTTCATGTTTAAAGGCTCTGAAGTCTGAGGAAACTTTCACCAGCCTAAACAGATAAAGAGACTCGTTCCCTCGTCCTAAACAGATAAAGAGACTCGTTCCCTCGTCCTAAACTGATAAAGAGGTGGGCACGTCTCTGTTCAGCATCAGACACAAACCAGGAGCATGCATCTAATCACTTATCTGATGAGCTCATATCCTTTCAGACACACACACGTTTACTAACCTATTTAAATGACATACTGTAGACAACTACTGTTTATTTATATGACTACAATTATGACCAATTTTGACAAAAGTCGATACTAAAATTAAGGTAATGATAGCAAAATATAAAACTGTATGTATTTATGAGGTATGCCGTAAATGCAATATATGTTAATGTATAAAACAATAAAATAAAATACAAATATCTGTGCTAAACATGCAGTGCAAATGCACCCTTTTGAACTGATGCTGTCATTAATAATCAAACATTTAATTATCAAACATATTTTTTTAAAATGATCAATCAAATAATAATCTAATCAAATAATCAAATATAATTTCTTTGTTCATCATTTTATTAAAAGCTTTTTATTAAAGGCTTCCCTGGATAATAATTTGCAAAATAACTAAATGCTACATGCCAAAGAATCATTAGTTTTTTAATTTTTAAGATAAAAGAGCGTGTTCAATAGCATATTCGTTTTTGGTGTGGTACTGAAATTGTGAAATTGTTATTGTGAAATTTCACTACTCAAATATAGTTATCGTGAAAACCCTTCTCCAAACACAATCTTCTATAAGATAATTATTTGGGATTTTTATTGTTAAAAACCATTTTATTTTTTAGAAATATTTATTGATATCTGAGTACCTAAAGAGAGAGTTTTCAGATTCCTAAAGTACATCTTACTAAACACACACACACACACACACACACACACACACACACACACACACACACACACACACACACACACACACACACACACACACACACACACACACACACACACACACACACACACACACGCACTGACCCAGTGCACTGCCCTCTGGTGGCAGGATTATGACCTGATGACCTAGAGGACAAACCTCAGACAGCCACATGGTTACAAGTGGGACATAATGAGCCTAAACATAAGATAAGTTTGGGAGGAAGTAGAATGTCTGAAGATCAAGAGAGCTATTAAAAGCCACAGGTTACAGGATAGCGTCTGATTGTGTGGGTCATGGGAGAACACAGAATGACCCAGAATGAGAGCACAAGACTGTAAGCTCAGAGATATCAAACCAAATAGATCTTTTAATCATCCTCTAGCTGTAGAATATTTTCTTTAAAACAGAGACGTGAGACCATAAAAACCAAGCGCTGACGAAACACAAAAGAAAAAGAGAACAGAGATTTTCCCCAGAACAAAGAGCAGTGGCCACATGAAAGCCCTACATCAAACTGTACTGTTATTCTTTACCAGGCTTTAGTGGGCCTTTTATCCCGAGGCATGTCCAACTACACAGGGTCTTCACTGCCAGGTTGTGACCTTGCATTAGAGGCAGGGGGTTCAAAGAGAGTAGGGAAAAAAAGGAGATGGAAACAACCCAGAAGAACCACAAACTAAAAGCTCACTGTGGCATCGGTGACCTGCTTTAGCTTGCATGGCCTGTAGATGGCTGTCTAGTCAAAAATGCACGATGCATCTTCTGAATTGGGAAGCTCTAGTCAAGATGACATCCTCCAAGCTTTGGGCGCTAGTCTAGTGTCCTTGTCGCCACAGTGGATCATAACCTTCTTCTCACTTCTGTCCTGGTGCTCGTTTCCTCGCTAAGTGCAACTTCTGCCCGAGCGAGGGTGCCTGAGCGATCTGTCAAGAGCAAATGACAATCTTTTTTGTTATTCACAGCCAGTGTTCTCGCATGCAAAACGCCCCGAAGGAAGGCGAATGCTCCCTGCTGCTTTCTCTTCTTGCCTCTCTCTCTCTCTCTCTCTCTCTCTCTCTCTCTCTCCTCCGATCATCTCTTCTGGGGCGAACATCGGCGCCCCGGTGCAGCCATTGTCACATCAAACAGTCGTGCCTGTGACAAGGGTGTTTAAAAAAAGCCTGGCTATTTACACACATAGGCTGCAGCTTCAGGCTCTCAGCCAAGTATAAATCTCCCACAAGATGTAGTTACTCGCCCAAAGTCATGGGGCCGTCCATCCGCCTCTTGACTCTTTTTCTCCCTCAGTACAAGAACGGCTGTCAGGAGGGCTGGGGTCCTTCAGCAGGTGCCCACACAGCTGCCTGAAAGCATCGCTGCTCTGCTGCATCAAACGCACATGCAGAACACGCGTCTGCCACGCTCTAAGCTACGAGCCGAGCAGCCCACCTTCATCTGCGAGCAGAGATGCCTGAAAACACCAGCAGCCAATAAAACAACTAGTTAACCAGGCATCATGTGGTAAAACTGGTAAGAATCGAACTCACATGATGTCAACGGGTTGAACAATTAATTATTAATTATTATTAGCAAAACAATAAAAAAATAATTGTATTACTTGAAATAAAATAAACATTAATGAAATAACCTTATTTTGTTTCAACAAAATTTCTAATTTTTATTTTATTCAAGTAAAACTAAAAATTATATAGACATTTTGCGATGATGAATCAGGTCAATGACATCATCACTAGAGTGCCAGCCTAGTGCTATTTTGAATTTTATTTGTATTGTATGTTGACAAAGTATATGTGGATGGACAATATCAACATCAAGTGTTCAACGTGTTAATGTTTTGACTGTTGTTTTAAATGATTTCTTTATTGTGTAAGTTTGCATATTATAGCACATGTTAGATCTTACCTGTCTGAGCCAGTGTTTTGGAGGTGGGTTCTGGTAGTGGGCATAGCCAGAACCTACCATTTTCCAAGACAGAGAGAGACATGAGTGCTATTAGGTGTATAAAATGTTTGTGGTTGTATGTTATGTATGTTTGTATTATGATTATTGCATGGCAGAAATGAGTTCTTGAACATTAGTTATATTATTTAGGTGCCGATGTTTTGCTGTGGAATTCAGTGATGAGTATTACGAGGAAAGGTTCCACCCCGTGACAATGGTTCGTCCCACTAGTGTTTGGCGGGAAACTTGTATATTTAAATTAAACCATTGTCTGAGAATTTTTGGGGAGAAATGTTGCATCCTGTGTATAGATACTGTGCAAACGCTTGAACATGTCTGAGGTGAGACATGCTGATATTTTTGTGGATGTGCTACTAGGCATTGTTTAGTGCCAGTTTTGCTACTCACAACATTTTTTCTTTTGTTTTTAGCACCAGTATATGTTGCATTAAGTTTTTTTGTTTTGTTTTTTTGTTTCTTTGTTGTTGTTGTTTGTACTTTATGTGGACTGCACCTTGTGAAATACAGCTTCTAAAATAAACCACAACTGGCATTTTGAAAACCACTCCATTGTACTGAGTCTTCCTAAACTTCTCCCAGGCCTCTTGACAACACACTGCATGGCACATTTTGAAAAGACAAACTAATAGAAATGACAAAACACAACAATAATGAGCTAAAATAAAAATGAAAACAGAATTTATAAAAATATAATCTAATTCAATATATTAAGAAAAACTATTATAGTACTTCATTGATACTAAAATAACACTGATGTACGCTGCACATTTTACAGTGATCGATACGCAAACAGCACATGATAACAGTGTTTTTAGTGTTGTAAGCCTGGATAAACTGGAAGAACTGCAAGAGAGGGCTATTCTCTGAGAAAACAAAGGAAATTACCATTTGGACCCCCTCTTGTGCACCATTCGAGATGCAAGTCTCACTTCAGAATCATTCTCATCTACATCTCTTTCCCTCTCCCCCACACTCCCTCCCTCGTGGTGAGATCACCCAAATACACACCAGAATCAATATGGTTTTAATCTGAACAATCATCATACAGTTTATACATGTTTGGTATCATTTTAAATGTCTCAGTGCGACTGGTACAAATGTCTCATTCTCAAAGAAGTAAACCAAAAGGTAATAAAGTTCTTAAGAGTTTAGAAATATCTTGCACACAGAAGGGGGTGTCTTCCAGGCAAATGGCCCTCTGCTCTCAGAAGGTGTTAACAGTGCACAATAAAAAAAAATGACTATACTAAAATGTTCATCTCGATTTATTAATTTTTTTAATGTAAACCATGAAACTTTTATTTCGGTGGATAACTGCAGGGAGACCTTAAATCTTCTCCTCTGTTGACTTCTAAAAAAACTTATAAATGTTTTCTCATTATTACCAATGTAGTGAAATGTGTTGTAAATGTCACGTTCTCAAATTCATGTTATAAGCGACCCAAACTCAGAGCAGATGCAGTTTGTGTGGATCAGCATTTACTGTGAACCAAGCCACTCTAAGACACTGTAAACTCGCACTTGATCGGCCCAAAGTCCGGCATCCGACCAGCACGGAAGGTCTCTGCGTGTTACTGTCTTTTCTCGAGGCAAAGTATTTTTGGTTAAATGCAATACATTTTCTCATATGTATTTTCTCGTTATTTCATCTGACTCCATAAATGAAAAGGTTTTAATGATAGCCCTGAGCTCTCGTTGCATTTCATTATATAGACAGACCTCATTTCAAATGTAAACATGAGTTCACAGTGGAAATTTACCTTACTGTCCCAGGCTTACTGGGGGTAACCATTTGCTAACACTGGGCATTAAAATAAAAAAATTATTCATTTTAATAAATGCTTTTTTTTTACAGTGAAATATTATTATTACAATAGCAATGTATGTAATAATAATCAACAATTGTTATTATTTTTATTATATAAATCACAATGGTTTTTTTTGGCCAAATCTTATTTTAAACCCATTTAAACTCATTTTCTAAGTAAAAAAAAAATCAGACCTATTTATGTCTAATCTCCAACTGTTTAAAGACTGTATAATAAACATCCTCTATCTTTCTTTAAACCATTTCCCGCAGTTCAAGGGTTAACAAGGTTCCCTCAGCTTCCAGCAAGTACACAAATCAAACACGGTTATAAATATTTGTACGTCCTCAATCTGCTGCCATGTCTTCTTTGGGGCTTTATGTCGTAAAGCATGCCCTCGCTGCTCTAAAACGGAGCGGATGTTTTTCCATAAATATTTACAATCCATACATAAACTATGCCGATCCATCAGTCGTGTTGCATTTTAAAAAAAAGAGATGAGCTGGTAAGAGGTAAATAGTTAAAGTATTTTTAGGTGAGATGGGGGTTGTATTCCCTGCAGAGGGTCTGTTGATGGGAAGCATTGTGTTCATTTTGTTTATCAAGCAGCTCTACAAGCCTCTAGTGGGACTCGTCTGCTTACACAAGCAAAAGCTTTCAGAGGCATCTGCAGCTGCAAGCCCACTGTACAGGTACCCTGCAGACTGCATGCCCGCGCGCACACACACACACACACACACACACACACACACACACACACACACACACACACACACACACACACACACACACACACACAGCTGCCCCTGCAACCCTACGTGGCTCTGCAGATGCACCTGTGCCGCTGTGGCTACCAGAGCCCACATTTACAACTTTGGTTTCACGACTAGCCCTTCAACATCTCTCGACCAATGATGACTATTGTCACCAAAAGCACTACACTAAGCGGGTTTAAATGCCTAGATTTACATAACACAAGTCAAGTGGCTGATAAAAAAATCCACTATTCTCTGTCTTTCTCAAGCCCAAAGTACACTCTGGTTGTTACACAGACTTCAGAGTATGTGTACAGTGCATGTGACATACATTTTATCATCAGAATAGTGTGCGCATATTGTACACATGCATCTACAATATTTTTAACCGCCTGTAATTTTTGTAACTCTGCCTTGCCCCATTGTTTTACAGTCGAAAAAGAAAATGATCAAACGGAACAATAACTATAACAAACCACTGGAGATTCAACAACATAGGTGCTTGTGTGAGGGGATTCGTTTTAAACGAGTTTTTATCGCTTGTAACTTCTGGAGAGAAACAACGCAGGCACTAGACAAGTATGAAACTTTCTAATGAGCATGCGCGTTTGTGAATGCTATCAAATGAATGGATTTTTCTATGTGCTCTAAATCCATTACATTTAGTGTCTGTTTACACCTGGTTTTAAGATGCGTTTTGGTCGATCAGGTCACAAGTAGAGGAGGGAGACACCTGTTTACATCTGGTGTTTTAATGTATCTTTTTTGTCTATTTTCAACCCATTTCTGTCCTGATTTCTTTGAGGGGAGGGCCTAAGGGTGGGTAAATATATGGGCCTTTTCAGATCTTTCGATCTAATGGACAAAATAAGCTTGAGCAATTTACATATGAACATGACCGGAGACGATTGAAAAACACGAAGCATCAGCTTTCGTTATTGCTCTGATAGCTGCAAGATCAAGCGAAACGCTGTGAGTGAGTGTTAGAAATCAGGAATGGTGAGAGAACATTGTGCTTGGTACGTTTTTCGTCTTCAAACTAAATTTGGGTCTTCAGCCAACAAAGTCTAAATCCAGTCTGGCTAGCGCACTTCCCATAATGTTTACGCATTAAGTCGGAGAGAAGGCATCCTTTTACAGCTACACTACGATAGCAAGCTGGTCAAATGCGTTTTTCGACTACTTCTTGAAGTGGTTGAAAGTGGACAAGCTCAAAACATTTCAGACCCCGTTTACACCTTTACTTAGCGTCATCCACTTGTGATTCAATAGGCCAAAATGCAACTTACTGTAATACCAGGTGTCTGGGCCTCAGTTAAACAGCCATAGTGGTTTCCACAGTAATTATAATTTACATTTCTATTTTGTGGCAATTCCCAAAAAAGTGACGATTTTGTTCTCTTGTACACATGAAATGGAAAAGCTGCAAATTCGTGAATATTCACAAATTATATTTGTGATATTCAATTTTTTCAGATACAAAGGTACTGACATACAAGTTAATCTGTTGTGAGTGTGATTTAGAAGTGAATCCAGCCTTTTCTTACAAGAGCAGAGTTCTATATTCCCGTCGCTCTTCCCTGCGCTGAATTGAGCTGCTTCGAGTTATGAGTCACACAAGTGCACCTGCGGCCATGTGTTAAATAGTGACAAATAAAAGCCCTATGTCCATTTACACAACAAAGAGATGTACCTCACGAGGCCACCAATCTTTCCTCAACCCCCTTACCACCCCACCTCTCCATCTTTTTCTGTCTTCCCTTGTTTTTTCCCTCTGGTATTAGTAGCAAAAAGTATCTCACTCCCCATTTCACTCCCGAGTCTTGTATCAACTGGAGTGACTCTGTTCCAGACAACCAACAATTCAAACACAAATTTAAAGACAAAAGTGCGTTACGCGACTTCTTATTGGAAGACTCGCGCTTGATTTCTCGCCTGCGTTGCGTGCGATTATTGAGAGCTCATGAAGACTAATCCTGCTGCCACGCGGCCCTCAAAGGCCTCGTTTTGTTCTGCGAGAGGAATCCGAATCCTGTTGTATTAACGTGAGGGGATCTCTGTGCTAAAGCCGCTGCATCTGGGGACGCATTCATTGCAGCCAGCACTGTGGTTTGAGGGCAAATCTAAAAGGAGGCTTTCACTATCTGCCCTTCGTTTTCCCACAATGACTGTTCAAATGTGCGACTTTTGCATATAGAAAGGGTGGGAGGGAGTTGGGCGAACGGGGGTCACAGGCGGAGTCAAGCTGAGCTCCACACTTCCTCCGAATCCTAATGCCTGTGCTCCACCGGGATTATCGCCCATGGAAATTTACCACCAATTCCACGTTATTAATCTCTGTCTGTCCTCCTGTTCTGGCTACATAATGACTAATTAAACATCAAAAGAGCTGTGGCGGGGATTCGGCATGACAGCTCATGTCCCTGAGCCCTAGTTCCCGCAGGAGATGGGAGGAGAGGGAGGCGAGCGCTGACGGGGCGGCCTCACAAATCAATCAACCATCGTTACCGTGCACCTACACTAGTCGTGCTCCAAATGGTGGATTCGTAAAAAACACAACAGAGCTGATTTGTGAGGCAGGTTTGGCCTCCTGTGTACATGCGCTTGACATACGCACAGGTACACGCTGCCACCGTGTCAGAGGACGACTTTGATAAGATGAAATTCAAAAATTTATGTGCCCCCGTACCAACGGCTTTCATTAAACGCCTCTCTGTTGGTGTCTGTTTGTGCGCTAGCATCTATTTTTAAAGCAAAGCGATGGCAGGAAGATGAAATGATGCTGTACTCACAGATGTAGGCAGGCCAGGAGGGGGCTTGCGCACTTTCTTTGTTTGCACAGGATCTGTGGAGAGAATACAAAAACAACTTTGAGACATTTGAGGGGGGCAAAGAATAAACAAGCATGAGGAGGCACTCAGTCAGATGTCTCTTTGATTACAGGTTTACAAAGACAAATATGAGAGCATTGGTGTGGCAGAAATCGAGGAATTCTTAAATTCAGCATAACGAAATTATATTTCCATTATTGTCTGTTAGTGTTTATTATAAAAACATAATGATGACGCTTTAGTCATGCTTTTTCATTGAGGGTATTAGACATGCACTGACCCAGTGAAGCCGAGTCCTGAAGGGAGCGTCTTCGTGGATTGGAGCCAGTAAAAGAGTAGAACGGAGTGGGTGACTTCCCAGAGGTGGTGACAGGCCCTGGGCTCGCCAGACCCATGTCCGACCTCAGACTGAGCTGTAGAGACAAAAGAAGACAGTTCAGGGCGGGAAAGCCAACATATACACTAATGTAAACCAACAAAAACGTTAATGTGTGCGTGCAAAACATAAACACTTTTAAATATAAAAAGCAAACAAACAGTAATCAACTCTTTCCAATGGCAGGGAAGCATCGTCTCACAAATGACGGAAATTTACCAATGTTAAAATTCTGCCAATACAGATAATTTCACATGAACGACAACCTATAAATAGCCAATATTAAAATTCTATACTATTTTGTCAAATAAGCTGAATATAATAGTAAAAACTAAAATAATGTGCAGTATATTTTATTTTAGCTATATACAAACATATACACACACACAAACACACGCATATATACATGTACACCTATATAAATCATGGTTCTACATTTTCTGTGTGATTTTAGTTTGTCTCGTGTTAAGTGGTGCAGTATAGTTGTCAACAAACACTCTAATGCATGCTGGGTCTCCCAGTATGAGTCCTGTTACCTGATTCCTTCTATTCTCCGTCACTCTTTCATCCCCCTCCACACACTGCTCTTTAACTCAGCAGACGATTAGGCTAATTGGGCTTTTTCTCTAATTGGCCTCTTAACCCAGTTTTCTGGGACGAGCAACAAGAGTGGATGTTGGTCAAGGGTGCGATAGCCTCAGGGAAAACCATTTACAAACCTGAAGCCTACGCTAATCTCCCGGTCATCAGAGGCGGGTTTTGGGGGCACTGTCTCTGCTCTCTCATCACGTAATTGGCTGTCCATCGACAGGATAGTGGCCCTGTCGACTTCATGGGCTCTATACCGGGTGTTTTGTCAAGTTAAGCCGGCACAGTTTTTTACAGGGTAGCTGACAGTTCCTGAGATCAGACACATGGTTTAATGAGGCTTGAGCCGGCCACTGTCGTATACCCCCCTCCCCTGTTGGATCTCTCATCCTTCACTCTCCTGGGCCCGCTGCTCCTTTAAGTGAGGATGTGTCCCTGGCTGTGTGTGTATATGCCCTGGGGCCGTGATCAGGCCTGATCAATAGCAGTTCACCGTGAGCAGAAGGGGAGGGAATCACTAGGTCAGACTGATTGGATCGATTTCTCCTTGGACTTCACTGAGCTGCTGGCACTCTCACATCAATAACTGCACAATTGTGTTCAGTAAAGAGAGGAAAAAGCAGAAAAACTCTCAGGTCGTTTCTTTTTCTGTAACAAGGTCTGATTGTGTCCTTCTGTGAAGCAAAGCCTTCATTCATGGGCCACACAATATCTGAAATGATCATACATATTTTAATCTGTGATGCTTTTTTCAAAAACATTTGACGGTACAAAAGTCCCCATATAAAGAAGGCTTGTACGTAGCATTTTTGTTCAATTCAATAATACTTTTCATTACAAATTATAAACAGTGTGGGGTCAAGGGCTTTTGGTTATGCTGCCCCTCATTTGACACTTTTAAATCTCATCTTAAAACTCTTTATATAAACAGGCTTTTTTATGATTGCACATGTATTGAGCAATATCTTATTCTTCAGTGTCTAATGTATATTATAATATGGTTTGTCTGTTGTTCTCATATTGATGTTTTTAGGAAGATTTGTAAGGTGACCTTGAGTGTCGTGAAAGGTGCCTATAAATAAAACGTATTTTTATTTATATATATATAAAATCATATTAATCTTTTGTGTGATTTAAGTTTGTATTATTTTGTATTTAGAATTACCTAAATGTTGTTTTAAATATTATTTTAGGTTTTTCTTTTTTACATCTTTAAAACAACAAACAGTGCACTTATTTTTTATTGGTCAGATCACTCTGTTTTGTATAGTTCTTAAAAATTAACACATTGTACAAAGGAAATTTATCCGATATCAAAGTCGGATAGAAGTCATAATCAAAGACCTGGTCGTGGCAACAGAAGAAAGCAAAAATAGCTGCTACTCTTTAAATTTAGCCTATTAAAACAAGGGCCATCAGATCGTGTGAAAATCAGGTTGGCTTCTCCTTTACTGCAGGAGGAATGAGGGGGGACACAAGCTCTCCAAAGTGACAGGCTGTCAGGGAGGTGGCATCATTGACATTGACATGGCAAAACAGACTGACTAGTGTTGCCTTTGTTCAATGATATTAAATCCTCACAGCAATATTATCTTCTTACTTTTAGCCGCAATGCAAAAACAAGACGGGGGAAGCGCTGGGGTCAGATGAAAGAGCGATAGAATACTAATTTACTACTCGGGAGAGAGTGACTTTAAGGGGGATTTACTGTGGTTTATTATAGAGATGTGAAATTAGTTGAATCCTATTTAAAGATTACATTCAGAGAACTGGTGGTTCCATGAAACTAAAGGGGATTAGAGAGATCTTTGATAAATTGAATATAGAATGAATGAGAAATGTAAATTTTCTGAAGAAAAATGCCAGGCCGTTGCTAAGCAGTCAATTTCTGGTTTCTAGATAGGTCTCGGGTCTATGAGATATTTTTTCATGTGCCAGGTGAAAATGTTAAGTCTGATTGCTTAGTAAAGTAATAATACACCTCTCGTGTATAACAAACCACATAATTTGAGGTATCATTCATGTCCATTTTGGGATGAGTTACACAGCAACGTTTAAGACTTACGTTTGGACTAGGGATGCAACGATTACAGATTTTGTAAGTACGATTATTGTCTGAGAAATAATCACGATTTAACGATTATCACGATTATTATGCATCAATTAATTTCACAACACTATATGTATAATATCACATGAACACTCAACACTAGATTTTCATGTGTTATTTGCCACAACACAGTACAAAATTATAAAATGACAAACGATAATCAATCTCTTCCTTTGGAATTAAAGAGAAGTGCTTTGTAAACATCCAGCATTTTTCTTTTAAAATAACAAATTAAGTCAATGGCTGCAGGGCTCTTTGATTGAAATAGATCACAAAATGATTAAGTGTTTAGTTTGTTCTAAATTTATTTTCAACCTGAGGTAGAAAACTTGATAACATGAAAACAATATCTTGTTGGTATTTGACTTAAAAACAAATAAAGGGATAATAAATCCCAATGAAAATAAGAATAAACAAAGTATTTGGCTCTATTGAATTAAATGTAAGCTAAATATTAACTATGTATTTCTTTTAAAAGAAAACAAATATAGTCCACATGTTATCCACTCCAATATTATTGTACTTATTTTAATACTCTTTTTTAAATTATTAATCCAAATTTTACATGTGCCTTTAGAAAATCATCTATTATAATCTCATTATTTTGGTTTGTTTGTTTGAAGTTTAAGTAAAAATTATAGAAAGAAACTGAGAACATCTCTCATGTAGTGTTATTAATAACTGAAATGCAGTTAATTGGTAGTCCTAGAAGTCTACACGGCCCTGATCTTATGTTAGTGTTTTACACCGGGCATTTTAAAACTACAAAACCTAACATTTACAGGAGAAAGCAATAGGATATTAAGTTAAATGTTCACTGACTGAAACTCTTGAGAGCACGTCACATTCTGTTTTCCACAGACTTGGGTAACCAAAACATTCCGCTGTTTTTTGGTTGTTGTTTTTTTACGTTGCACTGAAAGCTGAAAGTTGCACGCCACGTTCTCCTTTTTCCAAAGCGCTAGGGCGGTTGCGCTCCGGAGGCGTCTGTCGTTGCTGTGTTGGTTCTTGTCACTTGACCTAAGGTGCGCTTGCGGCATTATGAAAAGTAGAGATGTTTTTATCTCGATGCGGCGCGCACGCGCTTGGAAAAAACGAGCGCGCCGCTTCCCTTATGAGCGCGCATGCCGCACGCTTACATTTGAAATAACGAACTTGAGCGCGCAAAAGACGCGATCTGTGAACAGGCCCTTAAGGCGTTTTTTCGGTGGAAATAGAGCGTCGCTGCTAGTCCCTCTGCCATAGTGGTTGACGAGCACGGCATTAAGCTGGTGCACCGCTGGTGTAACCTTGTTTTCGTTTGGTGCAAAAGTTCCGTTCTGTGCAGAACACTCGGTGTAGCATAGTCTTTACGATTAATTAACCGTGACGTTTTAAAGCGCGGTTAATTGTGAAATCCGGTAATCGCTGCATCCCTAGTTTGGACTGTGATCGCAACAGCGATATACTGACAAAAGCCCTGTTCCCGCCAGGGTATAAGTGTTTGTATGAGCATTGCCGTGTGTTAGCGGGCGAGAGGAAAATGACTGCCCACCACGGTTTAGCCTTTAAAACAAGTACTCAGCTTACATGACAGTCTGGTCAATCTTGCGGATACTGAGAAGTAGTGTTCATTATAAGAGCACTTGACAGAATCACAGGGGCTTCTGAGTCCACTCACATCTGAACAATCATCTTCCTGAGTGAAATGTCAGGCAGATTGGTGGAGATAATAGCAGTCATCTGTCAACCGCATCCTGCCACAACAATCAGAATAATCCTCCACACGGGGGACGGGCGCAGAGCTTACCTACAGCCATCGTGCTGCTGAACGCAGATCTCTACCGCTCGCCTCTTATCGCTTCACTATTTTCACATTTCTCATGTTTGGATCATGGCATTTCCTGCTGCAAGGTTAAAGATGGCAACAGTAGTGCAGCCTTCAGTGAGGTATTGTTGAAGATATTGCAAAGCAAAGGCAAGCAAAGAATGAATACAGTTTATTATTTTAGGATGCATAATGTAAAAAACTGTTAAATGGTCAATAAAGCTCCTCTTTCCTGAGAAGAGATGCATACATTTGTACGAAGTGGGAAAAAGCATATTCCCTAGGACTACACTGGTCACGCAGTCCGGTTTTGATTCACCAAAAAGAATTGGCTTGTTATTAGTCAATCATTAAAAAAATGGTAATTTGTTCGAGAATCAAACACTGTTTGTGCGGCGTGATTCTGATTCACAAGAAGAACCGCCTCCTAAAGAGATAATTCACCCAAAAAGAAAACTCTATGATTGTGTACTTTAGCCTACAGCTAAACACAAAATACGATATTTTGAATAATTCTGGTAATCAAATAGTGGTGACCATTAACTTCTATTGTATGGACAAAAAAACAAACATTTCTCAATTATTTTCTGTTCTGCAGAAGAAACTATTCCTTTAATAGTCATCTTGGTATATATCTTGGTAGCATTGAATGGTTTTGATTTACTAAAAAACTGGTTCATAAGAGTCATTTGTTCGGAAAAAAGCGACACGATTTGAACTGTATGTGTATGATACACTACAAAAAACAAAACAACTCATAAAAGTCATTCGTTCAAAATTGAACTACATGGGTTGCATTGTATGGTTTTGATACACTAAAAAAGCTGGTTCACATTTGTTTGGGAATCTGACTACGATAATCATAATGCATGTTTGTATTAATATGAAGAAGAACTGGTTCTTAAGAGTCACTCGTTTTGAAATCTACACTGGTTGTTATGCATGTTGTGCAGTAGATTAAGTTGCAATGCCACTATATACTATTACAGAAAACACTGTCCGAATATGTTGGTGTTTGGTCCACAATATTTGGGAATAACGCACGTGCGATTGTTAATGGTTCTAAACAAGCTTTTCTCGCTTCCCAAGTCAATGTGAAATCCACAGTTTTTTCAACGAATTACTTGTAGTAAAAGAAAGCAGCCAATGAGATGCTTGGCAGACAGAGATACAGGGGCCACAGCTGGCTGAGACAGTTTGAATATTTAACTCAATAAAAGGTGTACAGTTCCACATCAGGTTCAAATGATGCAATAATACCTTGCTGAGGGAGAGGTTTAGCCTGCAAATGATGACAAACCTCATAAAAAGACAGGCTGTTTGCTTTTGTGAAAATCCTGTAACCGCTTCCCATCACTGCCAAACACTTGATAGATTACTACTGGAGATATTTCCATTCTTGGCACTCGCAGAACAAATAGGGCCTTTTATTAGGTTCCGCAATGTGCATTGCTCAATTTTCGAAGCAGACTGGGTTATTAGGCGCCCAATTCGCGTATTAAAAACACTGCTTCTCCGATAATCTCTGCACCTGATAGTCATCTGTTTATATGTGCGCGGCAGACGCGATGGCCGTATTAACACGCGGGGTGCAGAATATTAATGCAGCCACCCTGCAGCCCGCATTCTTCCCACATTCGCTCAGGAACCGAACGGCTTTTTCACTCTTCCTGTTTTTCTTCGGCGACTAGACAAACTGAGTCTCTGCCAGGCTCTGATCTGTGCAGCTGCAGGCCAGCATAAATTCCCCAGTTCCCACACAAAATGTCTGAACTGGCATTCCCTTTCAGAAAGCTCTTTTATGAATGAGCGAACGCGCCAGAGAGCCAGCCGTGTTTTCATTCGTTCTGACTAGCGCCATTCACTGCTCGCAGAAACCACGGTGCTTTAAAAGGTGCGCTCGTGTGTTTCTCTTCTCCTGAGATGGATGCAGCGATCAGAGGCCGAGGTTATTAAAGGGTCGTTCGGGTCGAGGGCTGTGCTGACCTCACACTTAAGCTGGAGAGGTAGTCTTCCTCTAATATCCTATCTTAGACATGGCATTAAATCAAATCAGCCAAGACCCTGCATGCTATCTAAATCCTTCTGCTAATGACCATACACTGTAAATAATGACTGTAATTTTAACTGTAAAAACTGCTACATTAAAAACTATAATAGATCTAATCTGACATTTAATGTAATTTTACAATTTAACTGTTACATTCTGATTTTCACTTAATTCCCTGTGTGACACTTCAAATTTGATGGGTTTCCATTTTAATTATAATATTTCTTCTTAGTTTTTGTTATTAGTAATGCATATTTTATGTTATATCTTTTCCAACGTCTGGCTAAACTTCGTCAGTCGTTGCCTGATGCATTTGTGTTTACAGACGGTATGTGATGTAAATAGCGACTGCGTTATGGAGGATGATCAAATATTTCTTTTCATTTTATTATTTATTTGTGTTTACGTCGCTCAAATAGCGCACTTGGCCAGATACAGATAAATTGACAGCCAGGCAACAGACAAGTGACCAATCCTAAGTGACGTAATCACCACACACAGTTAGCCAACCGTGCTGGGACTTCCAGGCCGAGAACGGGTTGTAATCGTGCCATGCAGAACCAAGCTCAAGTGGAAATATAACTGGGACCATTCCTTAACATTCTTAGGACTTTTCGGCCCGACGGTGAAAAAGCGGCTAATGTTTATTGCATTATTTTAGTGTCGTGTTTTACCATGATGGTGTTTTGTACTTCTGTGCACCTTCTATATATTAGTATTTCCCTCAGATTGTAGAAAAAGCTCATTGTGATGAACCTTGAATCATCATGTGACTTTCTCTTTACCCAGTCTTATTGTGGTGGTTGTCAGTATACAGCGTTTAAAAAAAAATATTTTAGTAGCAGTATTCAGCAGAAAAGGGCTGTTGGATTTACCTGTTTAAATTTTTTTTTTTTTTATGTGTGTACACTTTCAATTGTAAAATTTACAGGTAGTTCTGTAAATATATTTACATTTTTACACAGTTATTCTGGCAACCACATCTGCCAAATTCTTTTCTATAAATACGACAGGATTTTTTTTTTTTTACAGTTACTAAAGCACTAATACGCAACACAATCGATCGAAGATTGCACTAGCATGGAAAATAGTTTATTTCTTGGTTTCCCAGTAGTCATTACAAAGGTTAGAGAGGGGGGCGAACAAAATATAAACAGAGCAAAAGCGCAAGCCACAGGCGATGTAGAGGGAAAAAAAAGTGGGGTGAGGGGGGTCTTCAAGTATACTGACTGACTGACGTCAACCGTGTCAGAGAGAATGAACGGGCAGGAGAGCGGGAGAGCGGGAGCGAGCGAGGTGGTGTGCTCGCACAATCCTGTCTTTGTTTGGAACATCTGTGTGGCTGAGGGAGGAGAGCAGGGCTGGGCACTGTGACCCTGCTTTAATGGAAGTGCTGAAAGTCATGTTTCTGTGTGCTGAAGGCCTGCTCCCTACACACAACACATTCATAAACTCCCTCTAAATCACAGAGCTGAGTCATATTAAAAGCTATTAAAAAGCATTTAGATTAAAAGCATCCAGACTCCACAAAACACTCTTTCAACATTGTCTGATGTGAAAAACTGACCGGAAACTATAAAACAAGGTTCCCATATCTTTAGACCAATGGATTTCCCAGAATCTTTGATGACTTATCCCAGTTATTTGAGATTAGTACATGATTTTTGGTACCGCTTTATACTTTTTTCTAACATGCATTAGGTATCACAAATATAATACAGTAACTAATATTTGCTTAAACTAAATTTATATAAATTGTACAAATGTATTAGTATACACCATTGTTCAAAAGTTCAAAAGTGACAGTAAAAGCATTATCATGTTACAAAATATTTCTATTTTAAATAAATGCTGTTCTAAATGCTGTCATTTGTATCCTGAAAAAAAAATGTATCACGGTTTCCACAAAAATATTACGTTGCACATCTGTTTTCAACCATGATAATAAGAAATGATACTTCAGCAGCAAATCAGCAAATTAGAATGATTTCTGAAGGATCATGTGACACTGAAGACTCGAGTAATGCTGAAAATTCAGCTTTGCATCACAGAAATAAATTAAATTTTAAAATATATTATTACAAATATATTATAAGATTTTAATAGAATTTTACTGTATTTTATTGGTAACACTTTACAATAAGGTTCATTAGTTAATGTATTAACTAACATGAACTAACAACGAGCAATACATTTGTTACAGTATTTATTAATCTTTGTTAATGTTAGTTAATCAAAATCCAGCAGTTCATTGTTTGTTCATGTTAGTTCACAGTGCATTAACTAATGTTAACAAATACAACCTTTGATTTTAATAATGCATTAGTAAATGTTGATATTAATAATAACTAAGATTAATTAATGCTGTAGAAGTATTCTAAGGTCAAGTTTACTAAGGTAGTTAACTAATGAAACTTATTGTAAAGTGTCACCATTTTATTATATACATATAGCCTTAGCTAGCATAAAATACTTCTTTCAAAAACTTTTAAAAGTCAGCCCAAAGCTGTATTTTATAACTGAGCTGAACAACCAATTAGCCATGTGTTGGAGTATTTGGCATGTTCACTTTCAGCACTTTGGTAGTTGTGATGAATCAGGGTCTAAGTGAGAAACCTGCAAGATTCACACAAAAGCAAAAACTACATAAAACATGTTAATAAAAGTTGTGGTTGTTACCTGGCATCCAGAGACGCCTGGCTCTCTCCCATAGCCAGAGAATGGAGGCCTCTCAGACTTGCCTATGGATAAACAAAGACACAAACAATCAGAACAGCACCATACACATTAAACAAAAACATGAATCATGTGAAAAACAGGATAACCGAAACAATAACTGCCAAAACTCACACATTCTGCGAGAGTTTTGGCACCTGAAGGCTGCAAAAGGTCAGGAAAGCCTAATTTATATTTCATATTTCATCAATAAGGTGTGATTTATTTCTGTGTGTACGTTCTCTATTTGCCCATCAGGCAGGGCATGTCTGACAGTAAACTACAGGGTCATTCGGGTCTCACTCAACGATACTAATCCATCTTGATCCTTTTCCTATCGCAGAAACGGCCTGTGAGCTTCCAAGGGGCAAATAAAAAGTGCACAGCGCACAGCCGTATGAATCATGCACTTCACAACATCTAAACTCAGCAGTTTCAAACTCTCTGCGAGAAAAAACACGAGACTCCTAAAGGAAAATGATAAACAACTCTAAAAACATCATATATTATACTTGTCAGACTTTCAAACATTAGAACAAACACAGCAGTGAAGCTAAATTCTGTTTACTCCAGGGAAAAGGTAAATATTTTTGTAACTTAAATTGGGATGCCGAAAAGTATTTGTGTTACACCTTTAGGCTTACGCGCTTTAGGTTCGGTTCTGCCGCGTTCAGGTGCACGAGGTCACGTGTTTTTGAGCGTGCGAGTTCCTGCGCTGGCGTAGAGATATCAGTAATCAGGGTACAGTGGTTTAACTGAAAACACTGCTTCCCCTGTGGTGTAAACTGATCTCAATCGGGGTGATCTAACATGTGAGAGTTTGCACTCCTGCAAAGGAAGAGGGAATATAGTTGTGGGTAAACTATTGTGTTCCCTCCCCCTCAGTCACCACCAAAAAATAAAACATCTGTCTTTCAGCGACTTTAAAGGTTAGGAGGCTTTTTCACCTCATCCTAACTTCCTGGGCTGCTTCTCAAGTTAGGTTTAGGTTTCTGAGTTTGTGGCGTACACAAACTCGCACACAGGCAGTCTTTCCTCTACAGATGCACTCGTGTCCAGCATTGAAATATTCATTCGCAGCATGTGTTTTGTCACACACTCTCTGTCCACGCTGAATAATTTATAAGACTGTATTGTTGTTTTAGATCCTGGCAGAGCTGGAAGCACTACTCATGAAAAACATCCTCCCTCGGTCTGGGTCTCTCTGATGCAGCGAGCAGTTGCACGCATGGTTTGGCATGCTCTCGTGCAGCGTAACCCAGCCATGCGATGTAACATGTCGAGGGACCTTAATGCGATCAGTGGCGTAACCTCGGCCACTAAGGAGGAGTCCCAGAGGATCTGAACGGTAAACATGCATTTAACTGTCTAGCATGCCAGAGTGAAAGGCCGATCTGCGCTAACAGCAATGGCAGAGCCAAACAAAGAGCAGCACCTATTCACCTGACTGCACACATACACCCACATTCTGTCAGAGTCATAAATTATAACACACGTCAATGAGCTTTAATTGTTACAATGGCATCTTTAAGTCAACCATATATATCTCTGTAAAATATAACTGGTATTATCAGTGAGAAAAAAAGAAGACAGGACAGGACAGGTGAAAATAAAAAGTTTGTATTTACATAATATATGTGTGTGTGTATAATTATTTTTGTATATATAAATACACTCACATGCATACACATTTAAGATTTATTTTAATTTATATAGAAAATATTTATATATAATATAAATTATGTATAAATATACTGTATATACATGCAAATATTTATTAAATATATACACATGCCTATGTATGTTTTCATATTTACAAAATAATTATACACACACACGCACACATATATTATGTGTAAACAAACTTTTATTTTGGATGCAATTAATCATTGCCCAGCACTACTATATTTATATATTTTTATTCAGATAAAATAAGAATAATTTTAACCAGTAAAACAATAAAATAGTGTATTAAAAATGCTGTATTATTTAAAATCATGACAAACATCAATGAGCTAACATATATCGCTACAAAGGACAACACACACACACACACACACACACACACACACACACACACACACACACACAAGCACACACACACACACACACACATATATATATGTTATTAAATGTTATATAAATTGTACATATACAAAATAAATTATATGTCCTTATTTTAATTTATTTTTAACTTGTTGTTAACTATATATATAAATATATTACATACATACACATATAAAGTGTGTGTGTGTGTGTGTGTGTGTGTGTGTGTGTGTGTGTGTGTGTGTGTGTGTGTGTGTGTGTGTGTGTGTGTGTGTGTGTGTGTGTGTGTGTGTGTGTGTGTGTGTGTGTGTGTGTTTGTATACGAGATGCGATGTAGGACGAGCGGATGAAGATAAGTGTGAAAAAATGAACCGGATGAGGGGAACAGAAAAATTAAGAATGACTCTGAGAGCTGTGGAGGAAGAGGAGACCCATGGGGGTCTGATATTCAGAGAGAAAGTGAGGGAACGAGAGCGAGTTCTGCAAAATTATTGGGCGTGCATTCAAAACACGAAGCGTTCCAAAAGCTGAAAGCATCCAAAGGCGAAGAAAGGCAAATCGAGGGAGGTGGGGAGGGGGGTCTCTCGGAATGTTAAAAATCAACAATGTAAGACAGCTCTTCCACTGCTATAGCAATTTGTTTAAGTGTTACTGGCGAGTGTTTGTGCCAAGCGGGCTGCTGGCTGCGGCGATGATGTTTGAGGAAGCAGTGCCAGCTAGCGCAGCTGTGAGGCCACTGCCCCCACCCTCAAACACACACCCCTTCCTTTCCTATACACTCTCGGCCAAGAAACTCTTGGAGACAGAGAGAGAGAGAGAGAGAGAGAGAGAGAGAGAGAGAGAGAGAGAGTCTCTATATGTGAGACAGCAGGTGAGAGGAGAGTGTGTGAGTGTGAGAGGAAGTGACAGTGAGTACATGTGTGAGAAGGGGTCACTAAGGGGAATCTCTCCAGAAATGAATTGCAAGAAGTGGGAGTCAAAGTTGACGATTAGCCACGTCCTCTACACAGCCCTCCTCCTCTTAGCTGGAGCGATGACAGACGGATGAAGGTTGGCCTGATCAATAACCGCCTCGCTGCTTCTACCCGGCCTCCCCTCTCTGCCGCCTACTCCTTTACCGCGACACATCATACATTATAGAAGCGGGATCTGACTGCGGATGATGAATGTTACGGCCTCGCCGGGCTTTAAGGGAAGGGGTGGTGCCGGAGTGGCTGACGCGAGGGGGGCGGTAGAAGCACTACCGCACGGGGAAGTGTGGAGGTTAGCCACCGTGCAATAGGTTATCAATGCCCCTGCTGACACACAGCTAATGAGTGTTCTAGTCACACAATCTATCAAACAGGTGACTGGGGAGCCTGGAGGAGCAGGGGATGTTTACAGGGACCAGCCGTAACAGAAGGAACCTGATGAGGTTATGAAGTTTGATGAGAAAAGGCCAGGAAAACCATTGGATCACTGAAGATTGAAGACAAGTCAGCTAGAGATGCGTTTAATGTCTAGGGAAGTAGCTGGTATAATAAGGATCAGTCCGCTCATTTACATTCGAAAAACTAGGAAAGTTTGAGCATGTGACCTTGTCAGTCAGCAGGGGAGCGTTAACGGCCCCACCAACTCGACTCCCTGCTGAGATAACAGCTCCTGCAACTCTCCACATGCCCTCTGGGAACAACAAATAGCCTGCAACTTCTTGGTACTCTATATTGGTGTGTGATATTGAGATATTGCATATATGCAGTGTTGGGGAGGATACTTTGGAAATGTAATAGGTTACAGATTACAAGTTACCCTATTTAAAATATAACCAATCGTGTAACCATTTCAATTACTTTATTAAAGTAATGTAACTGATTACATTTGATTACCTTTTTCTAAATGTCTAACGAATGTTTTCAACTGTTAATAATTTTCAAACATTCAAACCAGACAGGGTTAACCTTACAGTAGTACTCAACACTGGTTACTGTCAGACTTTCAAAATCCTTCATCACTTGAATTAAGATTATAATAGCACAATTTTAAAGCACAGCCACCACAAAACCGGACTCTTGCAATTTTTTTTTTACTTTGAGATCGTTCTGAGGTTAAATACAGATTTCTGGATGAAATTATTTTTTAATTTCCAGCACTGGAACACAACAAATTAATAATATTCAACATATTGAAATGTAACCCCTTTGTAATCGTTGAGATTTTCATTAATTACAATTTTCTTCTCAGTAACTCTAATGGATTACAGTTACATTTATTTTGTAATAAAATTATGCAACGCTGTTACATGTAACTAGTTACTCCCCAACACCGGATGTATATACATCCCACTAGGATTACGCAGGACTATCTGAGGGATTTTTGTAGCCTAAAATGACAATTTGCAGTGGTTTTTCTCAAAATTTGCGGCATTGTTTACATTCTTCTAACTTTTTTTATTACTTTTCTTACCTCAAGAACCAGTGGGCTCTGTATTTTCTAAAAACATTTCATTTCAAATGTAAAACCAAGTAAAACAAATATCTCCCACAGGATTTTATGAAAATATGGGGATGCTTGTCAGGGCCCTCTAGATCTTTGATAATAAAACTAAGGATTTCAATATAATCTAAAGACATAAAGACATATTATTGGGCGATATAATATATATATATATTTGTTTGCATTTTATTACAGTATTCTGCAATACTGTAATAAAATTATCATTTAAATTTTGGCCATATAAATAGCAACATCACAAATAAATGCAATAGACCATATAGTTTTCAGGTACAGAAATTGAATAAAGTAATCAAATATAAAACAACACTGCAGTTAATATTAACTGTAGAAATTAAATAAAGATTAATCATTATTAAACTTTAAAAAACTATTCAGTCAAGAGCAGTGAGTGATTTCCTTGTCTTTTATTGTTTGATTAACATTAAAAACAGACAGCAGCAGGAATATTAGGCTGCTGTCACTTTAAGACATAATGCACAGAGCCAGTACACTGATACTGTACACATGCGTTGTCTGTCTTGACTATTAGTCTAATACCAGTCTCGTAGCGAAAGCACAGAGTAAAGTTAACATAACTTTCAACACACTCAAGTGTATTACAGTATGATTGCTTTGACCAAGTAAAACAGCGCTGTGTTAACTTACCCCACAATTTTAATTTTTCAAATAAAGTGACCTGTATGAGTAATAATTCAGCACTTGAGTTTGTTTCATTAGAATCAAATAAAATAATGTGAATTTAAGTCAACAAATGTAACTGCAACAAAGTTCAAGGAAGAAGGAGGGGAACGTTACACATAACTTTAATCATAAAATAAACATAAATAGCAAAATGAAAGGAGCGGCAGCAGGCGACTGCGGCATAAAAGCATAATAAAATAATAAAATATAAGGTCTCGGCCCCGCCCTGCTTTATTCCACATTAGCGATTATAAATTTTACCACATTAGTTCATCCATGAACAAGATTTCTGCCTTGAGTCCCGTCGGATTGCTTTCCATCGTTTGTGGAGGTGAAGACGAAAACTCCCATGATTCCACACTCATTCACAGAGTCATCAAGCTACGGCTTTGTTATAGTTTTGAATAAGCGACCTCTAGCAGCGAAACTTACAGTATAAACTGTGCCATTAATGCAGTGCACCTGTTCATCCAAAAAGTTACAATTCTGCCATAATTTACTCATCCTCATGTTGTTTCAGACCTCTAGTATGACTTTCTAATTTCTGTGGAAAACAAAAAAATTATTTTGAAGAATATTTTGGTCTAAAACAGCATTGGACCCCGTTGACTTGCATCGAATGAAAGAAGAAAAAAAAGCTAAATATGGTCTTTTGTATTCCACAGAAGAAAGTCATAAAGGTTTGGGGGAAAATTAGGGTAGGTAAATGATGACACAACTAAATTTTTTGGTGAACTATCCCTTTAAATTAGTTTCATGTTGATTTGGCTTCCAAAATGCTCTATTGCAACACATGAAACCGTGAGAAATGTCAGAGGCAGTTATTTCACTGATCACACCTCTACCCTTTTTGAGTGTGAAATACCCTGCAAGTGAATATTTCAATATCAACAACAACAGTCAGTAGTAATGAAATGCCCAACTGTTATCGAGATGTTTTGAGTTGGTAAGTGAACAGCTGGCTTAACAGTTGCCGCTCTTGACTTGTAGGCCAATCAAGACACTAGACACAGACTAGTTCTGTCACCAATTTGTCATTAAACAAGGCACTGAACTAGAGGATTGTACAGATACACTCTCCTTGAAATATTCATGCTTCTGACGCCTATGAGCTTTCAAAGATTTCACACTCACAACCTGTCCAAAAAAAAAGATGTTTAAACTAACACTCCACCCTTTTCCAACTAACAGTTTGAAGACAAAGAACAATATACACTTGAAAAAGAAAAAAATTCTTCTCCAGTTATGACAACGTCTTCTGTTGGCTATCTCTCACCACAGGCCTGTGTTATCGCAACCAAGCTCTTAAAACAGTCTTCATATCAGCCCTCCTTGATTTGCGCTGAGTAGAGAAAGAGAGAAAATAAAGCAATACAAAAATGAGTGTAACTTTAACTGTAAAATATTGTAAAAACGCTAAGGACAAACACTGTTAATAGGTTAACAGTAAGTTCCCGTACTATATACAGGGAAAAACGGTAAAAGATCTAACCAGACATTTCATGAAATTTTTACAGTAAAATTTGTAAACGTTTTATAATTTAATTTATAATATGATATCATTTACTGTGAAAAAAAAAAATGTAACTGACATTCCCAGAATTCCCTGTGTCACACTTCACATTTGGAAGTATTTTGTTTAAACAATTATGTTTCTTAATAGTTTTTTGTTATGAGTTACGCACATTGGAGTTTTATGTTACATCTTCTGTTGTTTAATAAATGTTTATTTGTGTTCATGTGTGTTACCATGATGGTGTTTAGTGTTTGCGTGAATTACTCTGTGCACCTTCTGTATACTAGTATAATTCAGCTTATGGAAAAGCTACTTCTTCATGTGGCTTCCTCTTTTACCACCTGTATTATTATGCTGGTTTCAGTATATATTAAAGGTATAAAATAGATTTTAGTAGCAGTGTGTGTTGTTGGATTTACCGTTTTGTAAAATACAGTTTTATACTCTAAAATGTACAGGATCTTCTGTAAATATCTTTACATTTTACTGTATTTTTTAAAGGATTATTCTGGCAACCACAGCTGCCAGAATTTTTTTTTGTGCAAAAACAACAGGATTTTTTTTTTACAGTCTAGTCTTCTGCGGCATCCCCCGGCAATGCTTGTCAGCAACGGTGTTTTTTTTTACCCTCAGGGGAAAACGGGGGCTGTACTAGAGAAGTGATGGATGGAAGCGAAAATGAATTCATCAATTTCCCCGTGAGGAACTGCGAGAAGCAACAAGGAGACGTCCAGGTGTTGACATGCGTGTCCATGTGGTGCGCGCCTGACATCACATGTGTTTATGCACAAACACCTGTAGAGTACATGTTGCAGACCACGATGTAACACAAATGCAGTAGCTTATTACAGTGGTAAAAATAGTTGCAATTTCAGCAGTCAAACTAACAGTATATCCTAAATACCACCTGAATAAAATTTCTCTAAATTAAATTACATTTTCTTTAACTGAAACAAAAATTAAAATTAAAACTTAAAAAAGGGAGAAAATATGGCTATCACAATATCAGATTTTCACTGCAGAATTATCATGCCAAAAATAATGCGCAATAACAATATTAAAACGATACATAAAATAAAATAATGTTATCAAACAAATTCATATTCAATTTTGTGTATTCTGTGTTTATCCAATGAATCACAGTATAGGGAGGTGGAGAGTTTGCCTAACCATATAAAAGAGTACAAAAATAACTTATACTACTGTTGATCGGTATTCCCTGCAGGCTGGGGTGTCTAATATTTAAAAAACTGCCATATAGCTGAACTAACTTCTTTCCAGATGCAGGTTAAGTGTTTTACTTTCACCTGTCCTCTCTTCCGACATGATTTTGTATGGATTTTGTAGTAAATAATACACATTGAGTCGTCTTCTTTTTTCGATTTTATGACGGGTGGCAACCAGGGTTAAGGTGCAATATAGAGACACAGACAGAGTGAAAGACTTGATTTTTTTTCTCTCTCGATCAGGTAGGGTACAAGTGATTTCAAAAAATTTCAGCCGGTTCTAATTTGATTTTTGGATGCTGTGAACATGTTTAGATAAACTGTCACTCGAGTTCAGCGTTTATTGTTGTTTCTGCAGTTAAAAAGACAAAGTTGACCATTCTGGATATACTTTCGATATTTTAATAATATCTTTATTTTTTTTAATTTATTGATCACTCAGGGTAATCCAATTTAACTATTTGTGGCTTGTGTTTTGAATATATGTTCCCCTGCACTTTGCACACATTTGTTCTGCATCTTGCGACTTGATTCAGACTTATTTTTTTTATTTTATTTTTTTTAGAAAGGTATAATCTGTTCTAATTTAATTCTGTAAATTAATTGTTGATTATTTTTCGGTGCATAGATGTTGCGCTCTGTAGGTACTTAGAGCCTGCTCACACAGGCAATTTAGCCGATTTAATTTGATGTGCATGTGAAATGCAAATCCTGTCTGCAGTGTGGCCTTTCTGCAGTTATTTATGTTATTCCTTAGTTGTATTGATCCGAAATGTTTTTCGAAATTTTTTTCTATATCTTTGTGTGATGTTCTGTACACCACGGCTTTAAAATGTTAAAGCCCCGCCCCCTCCCTAACCCCAAACACACGATTCGAATATTAGTCCACTATAGGGAAGACTTGACGATTCTGATTCGACTATGAAAATCCTTAGTCGGGGACACCACTATTAATTACTCACCCTCACTTCCGTGTCAGTCTCTGACGCTGTTCACTTAGTAAACACAGTAAAGCGCTTCCAGGTCCTACGGCAGAACGCCGGCTCAGTATTGGCCAGCTCCTGCATCAGAGACTGACACGGAAGAGAAGAAATTGTTGAATTAAGCCGTTATTTTGGGGGGCCTTTGCGCACAAAAAGTATTCTCGTCGCTTCATACCACTAAGGTTGAACCACTGTAGTCACGTGGACTATTTTAAAGATGGCTTTACTACCTTTCTGGGCCTTGAAAGTGGTAATACCGTTACAGTCTATGGGGGGGAGGGGAGTCAGAAAGCTCTCAGATTTCATCAAAAATATGTTAATTTGTGTTTCGAAGATGAAAGAAGGACTTGCTGGTTTGAAACGACATGAGGGTGAGTAATTAATGACAGAATTAAACATTTTGGGTGAGCTAACCCTTTAATAAACAGTTTTGAAGCTCTTGACCGAACCCCCTGCAAATCAGTATGTTTTAACACCACATCAACTTTGAATAAACCAGCCCAGAGATTTGTTTAACAGTCACTGGAGTATGTAAATACCATTGAGTACTTTCACAAGTGCCAACACAAGCGAGGGGCACGTCGAGTCCTGTCGAGGGGGTTAATAAGGGATGTATAAATAGGCCGGCAATATTAAATATTGAGATTACATTCAGAGGCATGGAACAATTAAAATGTGACTGTGTATAGAGGCTCCCGGGGAAGCTCCCTATTGATCACGGCTCTGCCAGGCAAGACCAGAGCTCTTGTTTTGATACTCAGATAGGTAGTGATCTAAGCATCTCAAGGGATCAATTGAAAAGCGCAGCCACAAAAACAGCCAATTAGTAGCCACACTCCACAGCCTCCCTCTCTTTATCTCTCTCCACCCCTCCCGCTCGCTCTCTTCCTCTCGTTCGAGTACATTCCGAAGGCCTCGCTTGTTTATTTTCAAAACTCACCGAGATACATTTATACAGTACACAACAAGGAGCTCGATACCTTGTACCGGGTAACGCCAAATCCAAATGAACCTAGAAATGCCCTTCTTTTCCTGCAAGTACATCCACGTTCCCCTGTCTGAAATTCATGTTCTGAGTTCTGGAACCCCGGTGTAATTCATTATCCTTGTCAAGTTAATGTTCTGTGTTGAGCCATATGGCGAGGCAAACACGCCCAATAAAGGAAATTCCTTCAACTTGTTATAATCAGCACATTGGACTGTCCAAAATCTGACATAAACAGCTTTATTGTGTTTGCTGCATTTTCTCTTAAAAGTCCTGACAAAAACAGGAAAGCAAGCAGGAAAATGGGGGGGGGGGGGGGGGGGGGTAAACTTGGAGGCCAGCAAAAGGAGGGAGGGTGAGGTAAAGAAAAAGAAAGCTCTACAGCTGTCTAAAGTTTGTGTCGGTAAGAACCTTGAGCTATCAGTGCAGAATCCTGAAAGCTTGATGCCCACACATGAACAAGCAAACACACACAAACACTCACAGCCCTCACAATGCCAAACAAAGCAGCACACCCACTCGCTCACTGGCTCTGTGGCTTTTAAAATGGATCCTCTTGTTTCCTCATCTGGAGTGTTTGTGTATCTCTCTGTTGTTTCTGAGGCTTTTGATGTTATGAAGAGTTCTGTTTGACAGTTGGCTTAAACGGGGCCTGAATCCAAGGGTCCCCACCCACCCTCCGGGCCCTCCTTCGCACGATGCCACCCGAGCAGGTAGAAAGGGGGTGGAGGGGTCTGTTCTTTGCCAGTGAAATGCACAGAGGGGCACAATCTCAAACACACGCTACCCCTGAGCTCAGCATCAATTTCTGTTAATTACAGTCTTGTCAGCAGTGGCATTATTCAAACAGCTAGCGCAAATGTTAATGAGCTCTTATTTGCATATTTATTTTTTTCTTTGTTGAAATGTCATTGATTATTATGTTCTACGATGATGAATGCCTCTGCTGATGCACTCTGATATGTAATTAGTCATTAGATGGAATGAATAGATCAATTAAAAGGAGGGAGAAAAGAAGGGATTTAGGACGAATCAGACGAAAGAAGATTGAAGAGGATTATGGGAGTGGAGAACGATGCTGTCATCTTAAGGTGAGTCGTCTCTCTAAAATAGGAGCGTTTCTCATCAGTGGACTGACTCTGGTTTCTCGTACATTTAAGACAAGGGTTTTCAACCTCTTTTATGCCCAGGACCCCCTTGCAAAGATGGAGCAGATGCCCAACATTACACGGTACATAAAACAAAACAAAAATGTTGCATTTTAGACCTAGCACATAATAACATATACATACTTTGAAAAAAAAAAAAACCCCAATAATAATTCAAGTATAGAGATATAATTGTATATTTTTAAATTTCTTAACATTATCTTTTTTAATTATAATAAAATGTATAGTGATTTTCCAAATATGTAAACAACAAACAATTAATTTTAATAAAACAAAAAAAAAATTTGTATTATTTATTTTCTAAATATATTAAATTGAAGTAATAATAACTGCCCCCTTAGTACCTCTGCAGAGTCCTTGTTGAAGACCCCTGATGTAAGAACAGCCTCCTATTTTTTTTTGGATCAATTATAGAGTAAAGACGACCTTTGAGGAACCCAAAAGTAAACATCCTTGCTTTGACTCTTTCCCTTCTTGTTGAGAACAGCCCATCCAGAATCTCACAGGTTTGCAGGATCTCCTGACTCACCAGATGGGAAAGAGGGGCCGGTGTGTAGACTTGTCAACAAACACAGCAGCTGGATTTGTCCTAAACACCCCCACCTCAGAAAGTCAATGGGACGACCAGATCTGCGCAATGCGATTAGCTGTTGTTACTGGGGGGGGGGAAAAAGAGGGGAAAATGTTTTCTTTTGACCTCTGCGGTCCCAAACTTAGCCACCCTCTCCAGCCAATGCCCGCTACTCCCTGATATGAGACGGCAAGCGAGAGAGAGAGAGAGAGAGAGAGAGAGAGAGAGAGAGAGAGAGAGAGAGAGAAATGCATTACTGCAGACCAGATGGGAACATTCCACATGACCAAACCAATCAATCACCTTGGTGGGACGCAGGTGCGCCACAGCCGTGCAGCAACACACCATTTCACAGTCTATCGGCCACAAACACATGGTCACCAATCAATGGCCCCCTGAGGATGCGCGCTTCTCCCCTACCCCACTGGTTCATGGCTGATGACTTCATAATCACACATCCCTCTCCCTCTCCTTCCTCCTCTTCTCGCTCTCCCCCCTCGGCGGAGGAGTGTGATGAGCTATCTAATAACCCTTTCTTTCACGCACCCACCGTAGATCTCGCCGCGTTGGATGATGACTCCCCTCAAGCTAACCCACACAGACTCATGTGTGTGTGCGAGATAGTCGCTCGTGGCCGGAGCCGATGCCGTGCGTCGAGAATGCGATGGAAAAACGGGAGGGCGGGGCCCAGGATGGATATCGCATCATCTGAGCCACATCAAAGGCACTGAAGCCGGCTGGTATCAGATGCCAAGCAACTGTTAAACAATGGGGCCTCACTTGGAAGGATGGAGAAGGATGAATGCAGGAGGGGAATTTTGATCCCACTCGGGTGGCGCTGCCGGCATACTCTCAAACTCACATTCAACCATGCCAAAATCCTGTTTTAAGACACATTCGGGTAGCTGAGAGACTTAGATATCAGAGAACAGGCATATGTCAGAAGCAATGAAAGAGTTGTCAGTATTAAAACATTTCTCTATTCATACTGCAGAAGTGTTTAGTAACACTTCTCAAGGTTCTGTCAGAGAGAAATCGTGTCACAGAGAGGGAAGCGTGTGAAAACAATTCCCTCTGTATGTGTGAAAGTGAGTCCAGGGCTTGGACGGCGCCAACCTACAAGGATATTTTAATACCATTGGTGGAGTTAACACTGTACTCACCAAATTCTGCAGCGCTATGGGTGCTATGCAGTGACATGAACATTACATTTTAATAATATCTCACAATATTATTGTTTGCCCCGGACAGTGCGTAAAAAGTGGTCATGTCCGGGCAAAAGAGGATGTTATGGGTAGGTTCAGGGTTAGTACCTTATTACCCAGTTCGTGCCATTACTACAATAAGTACATAGTATGTACATGTGAAACAGGACTGAAAAAAACTAAGTGCTACCTTAGTGCTAACTAAGTCTTACAGACCCCAAACATTTAAGCAGTAGTGTACTTTTATGCCAGCAATAAGGATACAACTAAAAGTAATTAAACATTTAACATGAAATTAAATGAACACTATACAATATATATGAACATTTTATTTTTTAATATTTTAAAACAGAAAATACTAAAAATGTTCAAAACTGTCACATTAATCGGCCTGACTGATATTTATGACTATTATTACTCCTAATGTAATACATCCAGTACTTTTCTGCCTTATTAAAGGGCAACTGACGTGAAGCTGAAGGATATCTTAATAAAAGATTATTATAGCATCTATAGTAGAGGTGGGCGATATATCGTTTAGACGATAATATCCAAATTGTTGTCTGGACGATATGCAAAATTGGGATATCGAATATTTCATAATTTGTACAATCCGACCCCCCAAACATGAAAAGAGCTGAAGGAAGTTAAAGAGAAAACAAATAACGCACATTATAACCTTCTAAACAATTATATGTAGCGAGTTTAATACTGTAGGGGTTTGTTTGACTGAATTTTTTTTTTTTTACAAAATCACGATCGTTCCTCAATTGCACGAGAGTAAGCTGCTAAAGTTACTAATTTGCAATATACAACTACGAAGTTCTTACCTGTGTGTTATGACGTTTAGGTTGAAGCAACAATCCAAAATCGTAAAGAGAAGGCAAAATATGCGTTGTTTGTGGAAAAATGATCTTAAGTTAAAAAGTTTTTCTTAAATGTCTGTGGCGTCCTCGAGTGGCGAGCTTCGTGATTGCATCATTAGAAAATTGCGTTGTATGAGTCCAAAAGATGGAATACATTTTCCCTACAGATCGGTTTCGTACGCATTACAAACCGAACCATTCCGGTGGTTGGCCCATTTTTCCTGCCGACCAAAATCCGCGCTGGAGCGAACACCACAATGTTGCGCAACATCAACTGGCAAATGTAATGAAAGCGGAACGAAACTCATTATTTTGTGCTTTACGGACCATTTATCATTTCGGACAAATATCAGTGCAGCGCGATCCGATCTTGAAGCAACACCGTTACTACATAAGAGATCCAGTAAACAAAGCATTTGAATTCGCCACTTAAGTAATAACATCGCTACGAGATCTAGTGAGAAGCATTACAATTTCTCCATTATTAACTGTTCAAACAGCGCTGATGTGGAAACCAGGAGAAACATTGTTCCATGAATGAACTAGTAATAGGTTTTAAGTCCACAGATCATTCACCATGGATTTAATGTAGTAACACTAACTTGTAACCATGGAAGTTTGGCAGAAATATTAAAATGCTTTCAAGTACGTCACACATCTTTTTCCAGCACTTCAAAACTCAAATGTTATATGTTATTTAAATTTCATTTTAATGTGATGACCAAAACTTTATTTGTTTATCCTTCAAAGATTACCCCCATTTATAAAACTAAAAGTTTCAAGATGTAGGAAAACTCACAATTATTTAAAAATTATTTTTCTATTAATAAATAGGAAATTTGTATGGCATTTCTTTATTTTTGCTGTATCGAAAACGTACCGAACCGTGACACCACTGTATCGTATCAAAACAAACCGTGAATTTTGTGAAGCGTTACACCCCTATTAAAAATATAAAAGAACAATAAAGACTTTGAATAATAAATGACTATTGAATAATATTTTATTATTTTAAAAAGTTTAGGAGTCTTTAAATCAATAATGTCTCATATCTTTATGTACTAGTAATTCTATACAATAATAGGTCAAATGCAGCAAGTCAAAAGACCAACTGGACCTTCTTTACCAGTTTGCACACATTTCTTTGAAGGATTGCAAAAATATCGTCTGAATATCCATATCGAGATATTGAAAAAAAATATCGAGATATTCATTTTTGTCAATATCTCCCACCCCTAATCTATAGTGCTGCATATTTATCTTTAACAGGAAGGTTTAAAGCTGAAGTTTGGATTTGTTTCCCTTCACAAACAATGACAGACCCTTGGATTCTATACACTGTATATGTGCATGTGTAGAAAATGTTGGAGCGCTTCTGCATTGAGAGTCTTACACACAGACACTCATTCAGAGGATTCGTCTCTCCTCTCTGGATTAGATGTGGGGGAGGATGGGTTATTTCTAGGCAGACTGACTGCACGCTCACCACCTGAGACCCCGAGCCAGGTGTGTGTGTACATGTAAGTGTGTGTATATGTAAGAGCAGCACCTGTGGGGCACAGCAGGAGCTCGGCTACACACAGGTGGGAGCCAGGAGCCCTACTGTCCATCCCATGAGCCCCCTCTCATTTCAACAGGTCGTTCAGTAATTATACTCAACACAGCCCATTAGCCATCAGCCTTCAAAGGAACATATGCTCCGACATCGCTCCACACCGCATGCCTACGCGTGAAAGACTGTGGGGGAGATCGTCTTCCAATGGACACGGTGCCTGAAAATACCTCGAAACAGCTTTTTCTTCGCTGAAATGGTGAATAGATGTAAATATTCACAAAAAAACATATTAAACATATTACATTTCTGGGAAATATAGACATGCCAATAACTGATAAATGTCTGATATTAAAAATCTACATTATTCTAACAAAAAAATATGGCAGAAATACACTTTAAAAGTAAATGTAAGCATTACAACAGTACAATGAAATCCAATTTAGACTGATATGATAAATAAAGAAAGAATCTGTAATATCCGATAATAATAATCAATATGGTAATGATATATATTGTTTGCATTAGTTTGCGTCATATATTTGCAGGTTCGCTTAAATTCTGACAAGTAGTTCGTCTCACAGAAGTTGTTTTTCAGAGTTTGTTATGAAAAAAAAAATGAAAAAAATATATTTTTCAAGGAATAACGTTACCCTACTGTGAATAATACTACTAAGAAAGATTTCACTTACTGAATTTATTTGATTGTTTTTATTGCATTTCATTTTATTGGATTTTGGATCATATTACTGGCACCTTTTTTTCATCACTATTCTTCATTTGTATTGACGCTTTGGCAGTATGTTGTGTTAAACAATCATTCCAATAAAGTACTTTGAAACTGAAAGCTGAAAGAGTGAGAGTGAGAGAGAGAGAGAGAGAGAGAGAGAGAGAGAGATAAAGAGATTGAGAGAGAGAGAGAGAGAGAGAGAGAGAGAGAGAGAGATAAAGAGATTGAGAGAGAGAGAGTGTGAGAGAGAGAGAGAGTGTGAGAGAGAGAGAGAGAGATTGAGAGAGAGAGATAAAGAGATTGAGAGAGAGAGAGAGATTGAGAGAGAGAGGAGACAGAAGTCTGGTAAAGTCATTGACAGAAGCAGAATGCTCTGGGTCCAGACTGCATTCGTTTCACTGGCAGAATTCTTTCCTAATGAATCACTGCCCTTCAACTTTGCATTTTCATTTAACTATCACTAACATTTTTCTTGGCATGAGATGCTGCTAAGTACCAAGGGATAAAACTGGGGAGGAGAGGTGGAAAAAAGATGGACAAAGACAGTGGACACATCAAAAAAAGCAAGACAGAGAGATTAAAAATAGTGATAGAAGAGTGGAAAAGAGGGTGTTTAATGAGAGGAGGGGACATGAGAAAGGATGATGGGTGGAGTAATTGAGAATACAGGAAAATGCCCAGAGAGAAAGCCCAGAATCATGCATATACACACTCCAATAAAGAATGAAAGCAGATTTGGGAGTTTTCTTGTTCAGGCTTCGTTATGCATGTAACGGGATTGGATTAAATAATGCCAGCTAATGATACAGTCATCAAAGCTCAAAGTGCCACATGCTGCTTGTGTTACTGACTAAAATCCAACTGTGCTGCACATGGATGCAGAATGTAGGCGTCACATTTACATGTGTCATTCAGCATTATTGAGATATCTGGGACATTTCTGGACACCATCATGAGTACTGGGCAACAAGATATCAAAGATAAAAGAATCCAACTATTTTAAGGCCTGAAACATTTTCTACACAAGTACGTGGACATACACACTTCCAGCTACATGAGCTTAAGTTTCATGCATTGCATTCTTCTGAAATGTGTCAGAACGTAAGTATGGGTTGCATTCTTATGGACTTTAGATATACAAAGACGCTGCACTCATATTACTTATGATGGGAGAAAGTGCAACGTGCAATATAGCAGAATACGTCCCGGTTTCTAAATAAAAGAGCCAATAGCGTCACTGCAGATGCCATTAGAAGCTCTGGTTGCTATAGAAACAGTCAGTATTTTGAGGTACGAGCTCTGGACTGCACATGCGCATTGGTGGTTCTAGCCTGAAAAATAAGCTTTTTAAACGCTATTTGAGCATAAGAAACCATTTATGAGACAGTTCATTTCCGATTTTGTTGTTGATTTGAAGTATGTTTTTTAATTGGGAGTTTGTCAATCAGTTTTTGACATTTCTGCCCGGAGACGTTGCAAATATGGCCGCTGTGTGAACAGACTTTACTTGAAAGTGCCTTTGGCGCAATACCAGGGACAGAAAAATTACAGGGTTCCCACACCATTTGACTGATGAATTTTCCAGCCGTTCGTGATGACTTGATAATGTTTTAAAAAAAATGCTTTTATAGAGATTGAACTCAAGAAGGGCAATATTTTAGAAATATATAAGATTTAAGAAAAAACTGAAATATTGTAAAATACTATTGCAATTTAAAATAACTTTTTCTAGTTCTACACATTTTAAAATTTAATTTATTCCTATGATACCAAAGATGAATTTCAGCAGCCATTACAGTCTTCAGTGTCACATGATCCTTCAGAAATCATTCAAATATGACGATTTGCTGCTCAAGAAACATTTCTTATTATTATCATCATCACAGATAAAATTGGTTGTGCCGGTTGAGATTTTTAAGGGAAACAGTGATGCATGTTTTCAGGATTCTTTGATGAATACAAAGTTAAAAAGAACAGCAATTATTTGAAATAAATTTTTTTTGTCACAATGTAAAAGTCTTTAGTGTCACTTTTGATGAATTTAATGCATAATTGCTGAATAGAATTATTGATTTAAAAAAAATCTTACTGAGCCCAAACTTTTGTACTTTTAAATCTATAATTATATTCATATAAACAATTATATATATTTTAAATACTAACACAATCAATATAATTCATAAAAAATACATTAAAAATCTAGCCTATATTAACTACAGAAATGACAAATTCTTGGGATTTTGTTCATTTCTATGACTTTTCCAGCCCTGGAAATCACAATTTTAAGAATCTCTGATATTTCCAGGTTTTGATTCACCATGGGAATCCTTAAGTTAAATAAACTGTTGAAATGCTTACAGCAAGCAACCTGAATAATAATACAAATACACTGGCTTTAACTGCATATCTGCTAGGGCTGGGTAAAAAATATTGATTTCTCAATATTAATCGATTCTCATTTTTCGAACCAATATCGATTCTTAAATCTCAAGGATCGATTAGTCATCCTGTTTTTATTTGATGAATGAATGTAACATTGTAGCGCGCATCCCATCCAATAAATCGCAATAATCTTTGTGCTTTGTTACTATTAATGTGAAATAAAGTCTCAAATTTCAAATTACGTCCATTTTATTCAAAATTCAAAAACATAAATACCGTTTTGGCGCTGTGGCGTGAGATCGCTCTGGTGCAGCACGAGAGAAGCAGCAGCGCGGAGCGCACATGATCTTCTCTTCTGCCTTAATAATACCAGTTACAGCCCGAAATAAACATGAACGAGCATCTAAAAGTGAGTTAAAAGATAGAGAACAACTTATCGAAATCCGTATCATGTCACATGAAATCGCTCAATCAGTGTTTCAACCGTGTAAAAACCTCAGTTAAATAACTTGTAAACAATGCCATGTAACGTCACATTTAACGTTACCTCAGAAAAAACATATGTAGCCTAACCATAAACTCGTTAGTCAGCTAGAAAAAAATAACTATAGAGGAGAATATATTCATTCATTATAATTTTTATAATTATATTTGTATAATTATATTATTATAATTATATTAATTATAATTTTTAATGTTCTGCAATATTTAATGCATGCTTGAATAAATCATGACAGCCACCATTAAAATGTTTATAATTCATATTACTTTTTTTATTATAAAAATATATAGAAGTGTAATTTAAGTGTTTGTATAGCTACAAATCAGTTCATTTTTACCTTCAGTATTATAGTAGGCTAATGAACTGACTCCCATAGTTTACAGCATTAGTTAAGAGATTTGTTTTCCTTGAGAAAATTTGCCATGTATTGTACCTGATATCCAAAAAAATCAATATTGAATCGAAATCGAATCGAATTGCAAGCCTGTGAATCGAAATCGAATCGAATTGTGAAATTTGTGTTAATACCCAGCACTAATATCTGAGCAGTTAAAGCCAGTGTATTAGTATTATTATTCAGGTTGCTTGCTGTAAGCATGTCAACAATTATATAGTATTTTATAAAATGTATACTAGCAATTAGATGGCTGAGAATTTGAAGCGTTACTTGCATATATACTTCAGGCTTAAGCTTTCAGTGTGCCATTCATATTTGTGTTGATTTTGTTGTCATGATTTTATTTTCCCCTGCTTTTGCGTTTGATAACAGAGCTCTATACGGCATAGATGCGTTGCAGACAGATTAGCTCAGGCTGTAATTTCGGTCACCCCCAGTGGCCTGTGACAGCAAGCTCCCAGGACCTCTCTATCAGCAGGGCTCTATCAGCTCTGCCGCCTCCCCTTAAGGCTCTGAACTCTCCTGGCCCTCTGCGAACGAACAGCCCTGAGGACATGAGCGCACCAGGCCCCAGCTGATCTCTGCAGCTGGCCGGCCTGCTCGCCTCACCCCCTCCACACAGAGGCCCAGGCCTGGGGAAGCCAGGGCGGATGACGGGTGGATGGAAGGGAGGAGGGGCGCTGGTTGAAGTAGAAGCGAAGGAGAGGGATTTGTGGCCTTTCAGGCCGTCTTGGGCTCTTCACGCTTGGTTGAGCGCAGTAACAGATAAGCGCACCCTGGAGCTCTGCATAATGACCAGCTACATCCACTACACTTCACACTAGTGCCACCAGACTCCCACACCACTACAGATGTCTGCTCTGAGCCTGTGTCAGCACACATTGCTTCCAGCATCCTAAACACTCCTGTGTGTGAGTGGCTAAAGTTGAGGCTGCTCAAATGTCATGTACTGTGCCTTCTTTAAGTATTCACAACCTTGACTTATTCACAAGAGCCGTTCACAAAGGATGCGTTCTTGCATTCAAAAACAGCTTGATGCAGGGCAGTGAAAGCCTCTTAAAAATCAGCGCTCATGGCATGAGATGTTGAAAAACAGCGAGTTGGTCTTTACAGTGCGTGTTTATATATATAGGCCTGCAATAACTAATCAATAAAAACGTTAATAATCAGTAATGGAAATATTAATCGACGACAAATGTGATTATCGATTAATTGCACCAAAATATCCACCATTCATGTCACTTCACCGCAGTGAAAAATGGATTTTTATGGACAAAACACTTCTGGAAAAGAGCGGAGGACACAGAGTGGGCTAAATGTGGGAAAAGAGCACGAAACTAGTTGTCAATTTGACATTCAAAAGTGACAAAAAAAACTTTCATAATGTTACAAAAGATTATTTCAAATAAATGCTGTTCTTCTGAACTTTCTATTCATCAGCCATTACTCCAGAATCAAAGATTGGAGTAATTGCTGCTAAAAAAAAAAAAACAGCGTTGCCATCACAGGAATAGATTATATTTTAAAATACATTCAAATGCAAAACTATTTTTAGAAAAAAATATATTATTCTTATTTTATTTTTTATCTCACCGACACCAAACTTTTGCTTGGTAGTGTAAGTGAACACAAATGGAGGGACATGATGACATAATTGGACGAGTAGGTGGAAGACAGACACGCTTCAGAGAGTGCATTAGTGAGCAAATGAGTGACTGGCAGGAGGAGGATAAAATGGAGGTATACAGGAAGGAGGTGGAGAGAGAGTGTTCTTGACTGCACCTGCGGCCCTGCTGTGTTGTGTAGCCGCTCTACAGGATCGTGCACCTGAGCAGCACCTGGTCACAATCAGAGGCCCGACACACACACACCTGCCTCCAACACTACACACCAGGGAGCCAGAACAAAGTATACATCCTCAGCCTTAAGGAATAATTAAAAAGCAAATAAATAAATAAATCACATGCAGTACGAGATGCGAACAGATAAGCCGAGCACTGGGAAAAATCTTTTTTCCCTTTCCCTCGGCTGAACAAAAGGATAGCGAGATGCATCTTGGCATCACTGTGTTCTGCTCCTCTTGTGCACGCAGAAAAAAAAAACACAGCCGGGGTACAAAACGCTCTGCACACTTTGCATTGTCACTAAATGACTGCATAATTTCATTTCCTGGAAAGCCATTAGGTTTCATCAAAGGAGATGAGAAACAGATGAGAACAATTCTCTTATGCATGGAGAATTCATTTAGCGGCGCGGCATGCACGGGAGCGCCACGCTAACACCGCACACACTGCAGGCAGAGAGTTGGGATGCAAATTTCAGAAATTAGTGTGCCGTTCCACAATTATTTTGCACATGGCGTAAGTGCACCGAGAGAGATTAAATGACTGCAAACCACCTGTGTGACACACTCAAAACAATGAGTTAATCCAGGCATGCAGTCAAAACTGCAGTAGGATACTGTGTGATATGAACCGAATACATCATTCCACTAAAGGAACTGGACTGCCTAAAAGTTATACTGTGGCTTTAGAAACAAACTTTTGCACAATATAAGGTTGTGATTGAGATTGAATGTTGATTTTCCTTTATTCAGAATTCAATAAATTCAAGTGATACTGATAAACTGATAAAAGTCATACACCAATAATTGTCAGAGATTCTATTTTGACTAAATGAATATAACACTAAAAATTACAATCAATCATTATTAATGCTACAAGTAAATCTAGGCATCACAACATTAATATCTTAACAGTATGAAAAATGCACATTCATTTTCATATTCATTTTGAGATTTGTTATAGATTAAATTTACCAGTATCATTAAATTATTAGTAATTTTAAACAAACAAAAAAATCCCTAAAAACAGCCACTAGCCAATATGGTACCAATATTGTAATGATGCTGAAAATTCAGCTTTGCTGAAATGAATATATTTTAAAATATAGTAAAATAGTAAACAATTATTAGCTGTAATAATATTTCAAAGTATTACTGTTTTTACTGTATGCATAATCAAATAGATGCAGCCTTGGTGAGAATAAAAAACTTCTTTAAAAAAAAACATTGAAAAATCTGACCGATTCTTGTCTGACCAAACTGACCACAAACTGCTTGAACGGCAATTATTTTCTTACTTTGTGATTACTGAATGTAATTATTGAAATTAAAACATTTTACACAATATTTATTCAAAATGATTTGAAGAGTTATTGTGGTGTGATAGCCATCACTAGTAAAGCAGTCTAAGAATCTGAGACTCCTTTCACACAGTTCACCTTTGCGTTCTGTTGCTAAGGCTACATCATTTGGGAAGGCGAGAACAACAGCAACACTTCAACAATATCTACTGCCGTCTTCGTACAGCGCTCCTGTGAGAGGACCGTTTAGGTGCCAGACCAGCCATGATCTTCTCTGGGGAAGAGACAGAAATGGAGATTTGACCCGGGGGAGCGTTGGTGAACCTTCTAATGTCCCAGGTGAGAAACACAAGCTCCTGGGTTACATTTAGACCAACTAATAGATTTTATCTAGCAGGCGATATCACACGGGTGCAATCACTAGACGTGTCTTCTGAGATCAGCTCTGACGTACACAGCTAAATAAAGATGAGTACAGAAGGCAAAGTCTTACTGAATTACTTCAGTAGTGAGCAGGGCTGTGTGTGTGTGTTGCTTATAATAAGCAGTTTAAACAGAGAGGATGTGCGGCAGGCCACAGGAACGTGAGTGCATCCACAAGACAGTCAGCATTGTTAAAAATATAGACAGGCACATGGATTGAAATGCTGGCGAATGACAAACACACAGTCAGAGAGAGAGAGAGAGAGAGAGAGAGAGAGAGAGAGAGAGAGAGAGAGAGAGAGAGAGAGAGAGAGAGAGAGAGAGAGAGAGAGAGAGAGAGAGAGAGAGAGAGAGAGAGAGAGAGAGAGAGCGAGAGAGCGAGAGAGCGAGAGAGAGAGAGAGGCTAGATCTAAACCAGCTGAAATCTTTCTTGAGTTACTTGCGGAAGAACACAACAGCAAAAAGAGAATGTCCTTGTAATATCTTCTGTCTCTCTTTGATTCTCAGCCATCAGTGTGAATGAAAGCAGAAATACAGAATTTCACAAAGAGATGGTAACTTCACTGACTTCATCTAACGTCCTCTTCTCTCTCATCTCAAACTTTCATCTCATCAGAGAGTGTGTAAAGTCAAATATTCAATCCATGTCATCTTGAAATAAAATCAAGATGCTTGATGAAAAAAAAAAAGCAGTAAAAAAGGCAGCAAATGCAAAAGATGAATGTAATAGCTGCATGAGGGCGCTAGACCGATTGAGGTAAAGTGAGATCATAATAAAGGTCACGGATGATTTTTTACACATTTTCATTTTAAATTAGCAATGTAACAGACGTAGCAACAGATCTTTTCTTCCTTATTATGACGCACTGTATATCCGATTTATAATTGATAATTATAAAAGAAAAAAATGTAGGACAGGTACTTGGTTCAATCCATCGGTTGTAGATTGGAGGCAGATGTCTGGAGAAAGAAAGGGACTGGGTTTAAACGGACTAAATGATTGGAGACGTACAGTATACGTCACCAGACAGAAGTCTTTAGTTTCACCAGAAAATTGAGTTATAACTGAGTTTTGAGAAAATTGAGTTTTGATTAAAAAAACTCACGTGGTAAAAAATTAAACACGCATGGGTGAATAAGATCCTTAACGTCGTCATGAAACAGAGTTGCAGTAGTCTTTTCTTCCCTATTGTGACTTTCTTCCCAGGACTCCATCGAAGAAGAGATTTCAATGGGACCTTCCGGGTAAAAGAAAGGATAAATACAAAGTTCTGTTGTGAAACTCTAGATGGCGCAGGCCAATCGGTCCTTAACTTAACCTGCTTGCAATCACATCATTCTCTATAGGGCATAGCTGGGCATAGCACGCTTACAGAAACCCTCCACCTTCCCCAGCTCCACCTGTATAGATCTGCTACAAGTAATTCATGTATGCTCTATTGTACTTATACTCCCAAATGCAGCAGCAGCGTAGCAGATCTATTCTGCAAAGACCCAATACATCAACATTGTCATACCCATTACCATGACAAACACTCTGAGAGGCTGACCTAAAGGTTGACTAAATTAAATTCTAACAGATTTAAAATGTATAGTCTTGCTCTTACAGGATATCTGACTAAAATATTGACGATTCCTGTCCAATCAGTTTTTATCCAATCAGATTATCTTTACAATAAGAATGTTCCTCCCCAAACATGAAGCAAATCATGGTTCATGGATGTAAGAATATTAAAAATGCATCCTGTTTTGGCAAAAACGCAGGTATACATGAAAATGCACTTGTAAAATAATTTCATGGGGTCTGCAAACATGATAATCTTATCTCAAAGTACTACACTTGTATTGTTATGTGAAAAAATGTAGTGAAGCATCAAAATAAATCTTTTACCCAAAACGAAATTAAAGTTTTCATTGAGCCTCTTTCTTTTCATTGGGTAGGCTAATTGAACTCAATATGCTGTTCAGAGTGTCGTGTTCTCAGGTGATAAATAAAACCAGTTAGCAGTAAAGTTCCTCGGCAACAATACATATCTCATCACTCCATATTTCAACTGAACAATTTTTACATATTACTACTTTAGCATCCTTTTTGGCTACGATGAAGTGCATCCACCCTTCTGAGATGTTCACCTGTTGTAGCTTTTCCAAGTTCTGTGCATGAAATAGACATGCTGACGTGATCATAACGCACCATCGGAGAAGTGCTTATTATTACACGTTACTGTTTCATCAATGGTTTCAGCCCTCTAAAACCAATTCAGTCAAAAGAAGATTCAGTCATTTTTTATTTTACTGCATCACTAAAACATTTTCAAAGTATTCAAAATGTGGATGGAAGGAAGACAACTGTATGAATCATTGTTGTTATAATTCTGCAGGTTTCCATGGAGTTCTTCAGCCGCAGATTCCGCTTGGTCCAGTCTTTGGCCATTTAACAGCAGGCTTCGGGACAAAAGGATGACTGGAAATGAGCGTGACCTGACAGTCCAGAACTAAACTCCAGCGGTGGTGAGCGTTTCGCCAGGAAACACAGCTTCCTGAGATCATGTATGCGCGTTATTCCCATCTAATGCAAATCACAAGCTTCCCCTGAGCTCCAGAGCAAAAAGCTTCACCTTAGACTTCAGGACGTTTACAGCAAAACACATGTACAACTGATTGCGGCGTTTTTTCCCCATGAACATTCAATTTAAAACTCATGTACCGTGTTTTGTTGTCGACCGTTTCATCAAGTCTAAAGCCAGGCCAGCTCTGTCTGTGCCAACTGTTACACATTGAGTTTGGAATGTCAACAAAGTACTAAACTAATTTGTCTTTTGTGATGGTAATCTGTTTGCCCAGTAAATACTGGCTGCGCTGAAGAAGCAGGATTCTCTATGTGCATGCAGATTTCTTCTTAATCTAAAGCTGCATTAAGCCTTATTAAATATTGCTTAAAACTTCAACTTAGAGTCAGCATTATGCAACACGCTCCATCCTCACATTACACACGAACGCGCACACAGACGGTGTGCTACGGTTGGCTGATCAATGTTATTCCAAATTGATTATAGGGTTAAATTGTGATACAAATTAGATTTAGGCTTCGGAAAACGGAACAGAAATAGTTTATATGTTGTGCAGAACTGAATTTTTATTGGACAATGTTTGTGATCATGCATTACTCGATGTCTTCAGCTGCTGCGTCAGAGGATTGTGTACAGCGCAGGACGGTTTTAGCCATCACAGTGTTGGTGCCACGTGCATGCCGAGAGACGAGGACTGGAGGATGCTTGGTAAGAGGATTGGAACAGGGCGCCGGCACGTGCGCCCCAGACTGACTGACCTCTGACCTCGACACTGACACAGACCCTCCCATGGGCTTTCTTCAAGCATACACAGACACATGGGGAAATACACACTACACACTCACCCCAGGGGTCTAAATGCGCCATATAGAAAGATGATGCAACAAAGAGAAATATCTATCCATTCAGACACAAACCTCTAAGGAAATGCACAGTAAAGGCGGATGCCGGATAGGAATCACATTTTGCACCTAACATCTGATGTGTAGTTCATACATAAGCTCAGATCCAATACAACAGAACAGTGTGACCTTTAAAATGGATCTCCATTATTCAGAACAAGCAGCAGTTACTCTAATTAAAATGTTATGTCAAATAAACAGTCATTACCAGCCATCTGCCTAGCACTATAAACTGTAACATGTTCATTATCATACACAATAGCTGACCCCAGGTAACCCAAAGCTGCTATCAACATGTCATACTTCACTTAGAGAGCGCATGGAACCAGGTCAACGCATTCAGCTCCCACAGGCATATTTAAGACTACTAAATGAAGCATTCAAATTCAACTGCTTAATGTGATAATGGTTTATAAAAGCAAATCTGAGGCGTTTCTTACATTAACGGCGTGGACATACAAGGTTGTATTAGCGTTAAGAATCCACCGGTTAAATTTCCGCTACATCTTATATATCACTTATTTATGTGTGTGATTTAAAAAGCAAGCTTTTATCAACCGCAAACAGTTTGAAAAGGTAAACAAACAAGTTCCAGCCTACGATTTCTATTTCCTTCAAGAAATTGCAGACCACCGGGATTTGTCTCGAGATAATCCACTTAGATTACCACGGCTCTGTTTTTAAACGGCACACGCAGGAAAAAAATGGGTCACATAAACCCCCGAGTAACTCATAGGCCAGGGTTCCCTCAGAAATGCCATTTGTGTGATGGTAATGCTTAATTGTATTACATTCACATTCGAGCTCTGCCTTTTTCATTGGTGAGTAATAACCTTTCAGAGATGATTTAATGAGGTTGCTCCGGAATGGGTAATTCCATGTAAATCCCAGATATTACTGCTGAAATTCAATTTGATAAGACTCGGCCTTCTCGTCCAATCCCAGCAAGATAGCGCAGGCAATTTAGCCATGCAATCAGATTGTCTAATTCCCTGACACATCATTGTTCCAGATCATTTCCATATTTTGCTAGTTATAGGCATAATTAGTGCTGCATCAACAGCACAGAGGAAAACCAAACATCCTCCCTACCTCCACCACCCACAAACACACGCACAAGACACACACACACACGCCGATCAATTGGCATAGAGATAACATTTAGTTTCGGTGGGCTTCGTGCAATAGCACCCATCCGTAAACTTGCCACCTTACATGGCAACCGGTCTCCAGGGTGATGCTACAAAGAGCCGGGGTTCAGCAGCCCATAAAGCTGTCATGTGCGTGCACATCACAATAGCGGCAGACACAGAGACCTCAGATATAACAACATCCATCAATCACGTTCAAGAGATAAAGAGTCTATTGTGACTCTAATCAAGCCATTTCACCTGATAAATATCTATGGCTACTATATATTTTTATAATTAACAATCATTTCTTAAATGTTAATATATATAAAATGTACAATTTAAAGGCTAGAATCACCTCAACTGTCATGAAAAAGTCTGGGTCACACGCAGTAATAGATGAAAAAAAAAACTTGCACATGACAATGACAAAATAATCCACAACATCAACATGTTCCAAAATTACACAACAGAAATAAGCGTGTGCAACTTTCAGAATCTGCACTGCACGTCATCTTGATGCTGAATAATGTGTATTATGCTTTGTGTCTGTGGAGTCAGCAAACAAGCAGTAAAAACAAGGGACCAAACAAGCACAAACTGATACAGATGGAAAATTATTTGAAACATTTTTGGAAGCAAAAGAGGAAGTGGAGCGAGTTCAGTAGAGTTTTTTACACACCTCTTCGGAAAGAGGGGAGAGATTTGAGAGAGCCCGTGGCTGAAGGGGTTTGTGTGTGTAAAATGATCTTTGGCCCATCTGTTTGTTTCACTACCACTCCTGAAACCCTTCCTTCTCTCTCTCTCTCTCTCTCTCTCCCTCTCTCTCTCTCTCTCTCTCTTCGCTTCTCACTCTTCTCTGCAAAAATGCTGTGTGCCATTGGAAGAAGCCAGTGGCTTTTCTGCTAGCTAGAAGACAGTCTTTTGTGATGGAAAACTGTACTGATGGTGTGACTTCCACCCTGGGGGAGGGTCAACTCCTGAAGACAGTCACACCACAGGAAGATTCAGAAATTGGGGACAGATGTGAAAGCAGCAGCAGCAAAAAAATATATAAAAATTGTGTAATGATAATATTATTAATGATAATAATATTATATACAATTAATTATGTATAATATAATATATAATATTACATATGAATATTATTGGTCGGTGTAGTTGTGTAGTCAATTCATGAACAAATGACTAAATAATGAATAGATTAAAAAAGACACATCTGTGTGAATCATTCTGACAAATTCTTCAGTGAATCTGTCAAGGCACTTACTGAATCTGACTAACTCACTAAACGGCAAGTCAGCATGATTTTCATTTTTAACTCAAAAAGAAGCATGAATATTTTTCTTATATAATAAATAATATTAAATAATAACAATGTATATTTTTCAAAAAGTCGTATATAAAAAATAATAATACTTTTATTCAGCAAGGATGCCTTTAATTATTCAAAAGTGACAGTAAAGACATTTATAATGTTACAAAAATTTAATATTTCAAATAAATGCTGTTCTTTTGACGTTTCTTTCATCATAGAATCCTGAAAAAAAATTATTAGCGTTTCCACAAAAATATTAGGCAGCACAACTGTTTTCGACATTGATTATAATAAGAAATGTTTCTTGAGCATCAAATCATAGTATTGGAATGATCTTTGAAGGATCATGTGACACTGAAGACTGGAGTAATGATACTGAAAATTCAGCTTTGCCATAACAGGAATAAATTACACTTTTAAATATATTATAATAGGAAACAGTTATTTTTAATTGTAATAATATATCACGCTATTACAGTTTTTACTGTATTTCTGATCAAATGAATGCAGCTTTGCTGAGCATAAGAGACGATATACATTTATTAAATACACGACAACACCCTCACCCATCTCTGGCACTTCCTGTGGTGACTGCCTTCAGAGAGAAGCGTCTGATCGGTTCACACATTGCTAAATGGATTGATGACAGAAAGATGGGTGTGAAAGAGGAACGGGTTGGATACTCACCCATTATGCTGGAGCTCATGAAAGGTGTTGGGGACAATCCTTCATGGGACACTAATCGACTGTCACTCAAGTGATCAGCATAATGAGTGCTGTCTCCAAACCCCTGGAGGAAAGAGATCACAGCATTAAACACATTATTAGCTGGACCTGCTAATTGAGTGCTATGACACTCCTCTAATTACTGGGGAAAAAAGAGGGGAGCACAAATGGTCAACTGTCCCCCGAAACGATCGATATTTCTCCACTCTCCTCATTAAAAAACACTTTCTGCAAAGTCTTTGATGAATTTCATTAAAAGGGCAAACAAAAGAACTGAGGAGAAGATAGCGCTTGTGCTGCGATTGTGTAATTGTAATTAAGTTAATGGGGCACAAACAACAACAAAAAAACGGCTATTAAAACATTTGCATTTATCAACAAAATTCATGTCACATTAAAATAGTTTATTTGATCCCGTTCTCTTTAATGTGAACACACTGCCATTCTACACAGTGATATAACAATAATTCAGGCATTATTTTTATTAGACTTCTAAGCATTAAAAATGATGTTGATTATTATGATCAGTGTCACTACTAGCGCACATCTTTAGAGATGCTGCTAGAAGTTTCTAGCTTGGTTGTGAATGCCGTTGCTAGGCAACATTTTGGTTTTGTGTGGCAATCCTACTTTTTGTCGCACTTCATTCATGATGATATTTCTGTCAAGTGCGAGACTGGTAAGGATTGTGTGCATGCAAAACGGCGGTATGATGCATCAGAAAATGACATAAAACTGATGAAGTGAGGCATTTACAAGAGCTCGACACAGATCAGGTCTTTATGCCAAAAGCCTGCTTGTACTTAAAAAAGTAGAATAAATAAGTCAGGTTCTCTCCTCGGCAGCTGAGGTCTGCCCTTTCATGACCGTTATCAGCTTTAGGGGGCTTAGGTCTAAATATCGGTCACAGTGTGGGCCTTTAAAACTCATGAGTCCCCCCCAATAAAGATACTCTGTGGCTGTGTTAATCCTGGAGCCGGTGAAAATCCGCCTGGCGCTACAGTCAAATGTGTCCCCAAAACTATATTAACTCTCTCCTGCGGGGCCTACAGCTGCCGGCTGTACATTACTCTGGGCTTTTCCTTCTCCGCTTTCAAAAATATATATATCATGGACTATTACTATCAGTGTTTTTGTGTCTGTTTTTCAAACAGATGAAGATTGAGTAATTTCAAAGGCAGCGGAGTGTTGTGTGGGGCAGAATCGATTTGGAGAGGTTCCCTATCGCGTCCCTGCCGTTTGTGTTAATAACGCTATGAACTGCCTGACTAATAGCTTCTCCCCTGAAGAGACACAGTGGGAGGGGGTGGGAGGCAAAAACAAGCCCCTGAACTGCACTGTGCTCCCCAGCAATTTGGTAAGCATGATTTAGTAAGCTTTCCAACTAAAGGACGGTGCACAGATGCAGGCACAAATATAATTAAAAGGATAGCTCACCAAAAAAAACCTAAATATTCTGTCATCAGTAACTCGCCCTCATGTTGTTCCAAACCCATAAGATTTTCGTTATCTTCAGAACACAAATAAAGATATTTTTAATGAAACCTGAGAGATTACTGTCCCTCCATTTAAGTTCCTTAACACCAAAACTTTCAAGCTTCAAAAACTTCCTAAAGACCTTGTGAATATAATCCATACAAATCAAGCAGTTTAATAGTAGAGGTGGAGAATGCGACCAAAATCTTATTTCGGGACATGATAAATTTTATTTCACAATAAAGACATACATCACGATATAGTCATTACTGTTACTTTGTTTAAGTTTTGTTATTAAAAATAAGAACAAAGACGCAAATTACAAACAATAGGACAAATAAAATAGACAACGATATAAATAAAAAAACTAAGCTTTTCAGGTACAGTAGGTTTATTTAATTTAGTAATTAATACTTGAGATGTTCATTTAAATTTTTTTCCCCCCTAACCGACAACCGAAGCTTGTTAACTGATCACTAACCATTAACCGACAAGATTGTTAAATTAGATATTAAATTCAATTAGAATGAATAAGTGTCTGTGACCCTTTCAAATATCAGGGATCTGTTTTCCAGGGGTTTAGTTTTACATGTGCAAATAGCAGCATAAACAAGACAACATGAGGATACGCACATCGTCACGTAAAGCACCTGCAGCGCTTCTGTGAACAAGGAAAAACAGAATCAAATCATATATAATAAAGGAATAAATATATTCCACTTAAATAATTAACAGATTAGCAAAACGAAAGAAAAAAGTAGTAGGCTATATGCTGAGTTTCGGTTCATTTTTGTGAAGCCCTCCAAAAACAGGTTCATGGAAAGGAAACCTTTTATTTTTAATTCCTGTTCAGTTCTGAATAGCGTTACATTGAAAGGATTTATTGTGGAGTGAGGGGAACTAAAATAGCCTATAGCTATGTTTATAGTACTTATAATGTTTGGAAACATTTCACTTTATTTACAGTTAATGTACATTAATGTAATAATAAAATGCAACTTCCACGCAAATTATCTGTTTTCTCCCCCTTATAAAACCCCAATTTTTCATGCATAGCTTTTTTTTAAAACATGCAGCAAGGGTTTTCAAAAAAATCTTGAAAAATTGCTTTTTAAACTATTCATACTTTGCAACCGCGTGACTGCCATGGATACCTGGCGGGCAACAAACGCTGACAAAATAGCCAATACTACAATCAATTATATAGTGAGGCTATTTTGTTTCCATAGCACATTAGCAAAACGTTTAATGACACTAATAACACTAAAAACAACACAATTACTAAATATGAATAATATCACTAAAATGATATAGGCCTAAAAACAGTCTTTAGTTCACGAACAGCACAACTCTGCCATCTGTGAAAATCAAAAGCAGCTTCAAAAACTTGTTTAAAAAGAAATATTCTTCTCATTTTTTACTGTCATTAATGTAGGTCCACAAGAGAAATATTAAGCCAGTAAATTAAGATAGTCGTCACTATACCGTTATATCCATCGTAGTTTCTGAAGGTGATGATACACAGGGCAACTTTTTGAGCAATGTTGCTGGGCAATCCTGCCGAGCGATTGTTGCTTGTGCACTTTCACATTGAAAATGGGCAATAAATTTCTCTCTGGATAATTTAGATCGGTCGTGGGCCCTGTGTCTCATCTGGTTGCCCGTTGACGGCAACATTGCCCAGCAACATTGCCCAAAAAGTTGCCCCGTGTATCATCACTTTGAGAGAACGCGGCGTTAATGCAGCGACAGATGCTGAAAGCTCAGTCCGTTTCTACTTTCACTTTCGGGGAATGAGCGCGTTTACATGCACGTTCTTAACACGATTATGCTGAATAATAGAGCATCCAAATGCACAACAACTATCTGGCATGTCGTTACAAAACACCAACTTTTGTATATTAAAACTGGCGACGTCCTGGCAAGATCCTTGATTAGTTTACTGGGTTTCGTTGCTAGAGAACGACGTTCTTGCCTGCCAGCCAGTACTTGTGACGCTACGTGAAAAGTATGAATTTAACCAATAGTATTAATTGGTCAAAATTCGTACTGTTGGTTAACAGGTAACCAGTTTATTATGAGCATCCCTAATTAATACTACAGAAATTGAACGTCAAATGTGCAAGCGCCACATTGAGGCTTTTTGCACTTCATAACTATTTTTAACATCATGCATGTCTTGATTTTTATTTTCTTATTCATGCAAGCTTCTTTATCACTCTGAGTCAATAACTTCAAATAGTACTGCGTAACTATTTACATATTACAATATTTACAATATTTAGCGCGATATCAACGATATAGTTCCCTAACCATAGACCCTTTATATCGTTGTCAATATATATCCGTCATTCCACCCATGTGTAAATCCAAGTCTTGATTTATATTATTAACAGATTTAATTTAAGCTTTTATTCACATAAAAGCACTGATCAATGTTCATAGATCTCATCAAATATGGTAAACACAGAAGTTCAACTACTTGCTTATCGTGCGAGAACAAACCTCACTGGTTCTTGTGGAAGCTCAATTGTGTTTATACGTTGAGGGTTAGTACATTTTCGGTCGAACTATCCCTTTAACCTCTTTATTATCCATATTTTCCTTCCTGGCCTTTCGAGAATGTCCAATGTCATTTGCCAGAGTGTCAGAAAAGGACAGTGGATGGGAAGATGAGACGTTGAGGCGATCGGTGAGAGCATTAGATCATCAATCACTGCTGCCTTGTGATCTCTGAATGCACGGCTTGTTGCGCGTGCTCTCGCTGTCACTGGCGAATGCTTAGTCTGTTTTAAATAGCTAGCACGTTGCAAACCAGCATTCCGTTCAAGAAAAAAATATCTCAGATGCTCCTTCACATCCCAGGTGAATGCCCTGGTGCCGTTTTAAGGCGTTGGGGATGGATGATAGTGGAGTGATGGACGGGAGCGAGGCATTACGGGACAGCGGGGAGCGCGGCAGAGGTGGTCGGGCTGTCAGATGGAAGGCCTGAAGCCACGGCTGCCCAGGATGTGATGCCTGGCTGTGGGCCAAGGTCAGCTGGCCGGGGCTCCAGTCTGTTCACAGTCCACTAATCACATGCGTACAGAGAGGGAGAAGGAGGGAGAGAGAGTCGCTTTTGTGAAAAAGAGCCTGCTTAAAATGGTTCACATCCGTGCGAGAGAACAAGGGAAGCATTAGTCGATAGGATTCTGTGTTCTTTGCAGAAAACACAGAAATACAGAAAAGCCGTAGCCTCTTTTAGTTATCGGATAGGACATCTGAGTGCAGCAAGACTGTGAAAAAGTAACGGGACGGATGAAGACGCAGATTAAATCTTTAGCAGGCACTTCACAGCAACCAGCTGCAGCTCTGTTGAAGCTCTTGTGGCTTTTTAAGGGTAAACCACAAAAAAAAAACTGTGCATCAGATTCTCACGATAAGATCAAACCTCAGACAATAGCTTTCTAACTTTGTTGTTAGCCATGAGCAATGGACACTTCTGCGATTCAATTAATATCAGCAAGTAAGTCTGAACAGTAACTTGTGAGTTTTACAGCTAGAATACACTACACAACTTTTAAAATCTGTTCAGATTTTAAACGCAAGACATCATACACTTGCTGTCTTTGTAAATGGTTACAGAACAACTTGATAACTGAGGGGCACACCAGACTTTAAGGATGTTCCGAACACAACAAACTCACACAAAAACATGCACTTTGTTTCTAGGAGACATGTGACAAATGAAAACAATATGTGTTCTAAAATCGGCTCAGCTCGAGTCTGTGACCATCATACACCATGCGATTTTCTGGCTCTGACTTTGAGCAACTAGCGCAGACACGTCCAAACTAAAAATCTGAGCAAAATTCTGGGCAAAATCTGTATTGTAAAAGTGTATTCCAGGCTTAAAATTCTTAAAAAACTGTTTAACTCACAGACTTTGTGATTTTAATTCTGTCCGAATTGAAGACATCTGTGTTTTTCTTACATACTCTCTCAAAAAATTATGTAGCAAATGACCTGCTGGGTTTCGTCTAACTCTGGGGTCCTGTGAGAAATCTAATCATGTCCGGATAGGAACGTCTATGATTACCGTATATTATTTTTTCACAATGCTTTTCCTCATTTAATTTGACCTTCGTCAAAAACCATAACTAAACAAAAATGTCTTGTTGCGCTGCCTGATGCACATTCATTATGCATTGAATGCGAGTAAAATGTGAGTGCGAGTTTTTTTATTTTTTTTATCCGGAGAGTCTGATCATGAACAGAACAGTTCAGAGTGGCCACTATAAACAGGAATGATCTTTATTTTATTACATTCCCTTTAATACCTTCTCTTAATTATATACATTACCATTCAAAGGTTTGGGGGTCTGCAAGATGTAAATGTTTCTGGAATGACTCACCAAGGCTGCACTTATTTGATAAAAAATGCAGTAAAAACAGTAACATTGTGATTATTGTATTATTGTAACGGTTTTCTATTTGAAAATATGTTAAAATGAAATTTAGTCCTTTGATGGTAAAGCTGAATTTTCAGCATAATTACTCAGAAATCATTCTAATATGATGATTTGCTGTTCAATAAACATTTCTTATTATTGTCAATGATCAAAACGTTTGGGTGAAATTATGATATTCATTTTTTAATATAATCTTATTGACCCCAAACTTTTGAACGGTGGAGTACATAATGAATATCACACATGCAGTGTTATTTATTTCAACAGGATTTGTGATGCATGTACATGATGAAATAACAGATGAACTCTGTTAATAATGTTGAACTAATCCTGTCTGAATAGAGTCAAACTCAAGTTGAGAGGAAACTTCACCATTCTCTGGCTTAAAATGTGCCATACAGCATTGGAGACGGATTCATCACTATAAGGGGGAAAGTTATGGCCATTTGTGAAAATAAGTGAGGCAAATTTTCATTGCTGAAGGCACTTGCTTGGAAATTATGATGATTATATTGTAGGTTAAATGCTTAGTAAATGACAAAATACTTATACTAATTTCTCTTTGTAAAAGCAAGCACTCCGACTCACACAGTATTTTAGTATAGTTAAACACTTAGATTGTGTTTACCTGATGCGTGCGTGCGTGTGTGTGTGTAGGTGCAAACAGCTGTCTTCTGATCCCATCCCCAGCAATGTCAAAACTACTAATTTCCATGCTCCTAGAGCAAAGATATCTCATGCGTCTCCGTCTTATAATTCAAATCAGGCCATGGGCGCAGCCATCGCCTATAGAAGTGCTGAGGGGAAGGGCATCGGAAATAAACAAGACAATGTGGTGTGAGAGCCTCTGACATTTGACTGATTTCTGATAGGAAGTGACAGGAGATTGACATGAAATGAAATTCATACAGGGCACCCTGAACACACCACCGTGGAAAAGACAAACAAACAAATAGGAAGCGAGATATCTGCACTAGGGTTGCACCGTAAAATAAAAATCACAACCATGGTTGATTTTTTTTTTCTTATTTTGATGAGGTGAATTTCATTTGCATGCATGAAAATCAATCTGATTCTGAGCTTATTGTATGTCTGAAATGCATCAAAGCTTCCCGCACCAACTGGGTTCAGCCACACACGCCGAGCATGGAAAAACTTCAAGCATTTGTTATTTGTCATGAGTACTAATAATATATAAATCATAACGTCAAGTAGTCTGCATGTGCACTTTCATCTGTCTCTTCTAACAAACTGAATAAACAAAAACATTTCCTTTTTTGATTTTGAAGGACAAAAAGATATTTTCTTTAGTGTGCTCTTTGAGTGGAGCAGCTGCTGTATAATGCTTCTCAATAGTCATTAAGAAAAATTAGAGAAAAGCCAGAGAATATTTTACAGAATGGAACTAAGGAAATGGGGGAAAAGGAAAAACAAGAATTAGTTATGAGTGAATTTCTTCCAATTAGGGCATCTCTCAGGCAACTTTCTGTTATAAAAAATTGTTGTTTGCTAGGGTATGGCAACATGGCCAAAAAAAAAAAAAAAAAAAAAAAAATAATAATATATATATATATATATATATATCAGTTGATATCAATAATTATCACAATAAATGTCAAAAGGCAGATTTTTGCTCCTGAGTGAAAGTTGTAGAAACCAGACCGTCAATATAAAATGTATTGTCAGAAAATGATAAAAACTTGCCAAACAGGTGAACATTTCATAAATCTGAGGTAGAATATTCAAAACATTTATAATGATAAAAAAAAAATGTCTACGTCAAAAATGAGTAAACTTAAGTAAAATGCGTTTAAGTTTTAAGTCCCCCTTTGGTGAAATCAATTTTTTTATTTTGTTTATATGTCTATGTAGTGTTTTTAATATGCTTTAAGACAAACCTTGTGCAAATTCATACGTTTTTCCTCCTTAAAACCGTAGTGAACCAAAGACAGTCTCAAAAACACGCTTTGAAATAACTGGTGTTTCTGACGTCACAAACTACCTTGTAACCAATCACGTCATCGTGTGATCATCAATGAGTGGATCTCTAAGCTGGTGTGAGTGAGTGGAGGCGGGGCTAGTTTGCATATTCATAGAACCGCGTATACTAAATGAGGGACCGTTACATTCAAGCTATTTTAAGGCATGATGATTTTTTTTTTCAAGGAAAAATATTTTTTTTTTATCAAAGATGAGTTTTAAGGGACAAAATTATTGACTACAGGATGAATTTAACAAAATAAATATCTTAATAGAAAAATGTATTTCTTAGTTTCAGCATGTTAATGTTTTAAATTCTGAAACGGGTTTGTGTTGCCTGACTTTGATGGCATGTATATTTGGCACAGTTTGCATTGCAGGATATATATATATAACATGTTACGTCTCTTAGAAATGTACATTTGACAGTAGCTAGATATTATACATTTAGATCATTATAACCATATGTAAAACCACACATATGGCACCTCAGTACTATAGAAAAATGTAAATGGTATTTGTTCTGAAAAACAGTACAAATTCTAAAGCTTAACAAAAAATACTGTAATTATATTCTATTACTCATTTAATACATCTACATTTATAATATAATAAAATGTGATATGAATATCCCCCAGTTAGTGTTACTACAGTAAATCCATGGTAAATGACGGTGATTTGTAGATTGAAAACTCTGTTGGACTCATCTCTCAGTAGTGATATTATGGTAATAGAAACCCTGTAAGCAAATCAGACACTAATGTTTCATTTCGCTGAGGACAGATAACACTGAACTGGACAAATGGAAATGCACCGCAGTGTTGTCATCGCATTAGCTGTCATGTGTGTGTGTATGTGGCGAGTGAGTTGAGGTGAGGCGAGACGAGGCAAGACCGGTCTTACCCTAGAGGACTCATAGGACGGGCTGGACTGGCCACCTGAGGCCCATGATGCTTGGCTTGTCCTTTCATCCATACCTGTCCAAAACACAGATTCACAACTCCATCAATGCCCACCCAATACAACCTTAACACAGCGACAACCACAGACATCAATAAAAAAAAGATTGTTCATCAGGTTGCTTCAAATAAAAAAAAATTATTATTATTTGGGCTGTTGATATACCATTCATTTAGTATATTATATATAAAAAAAATAATGCAATAAGAACTAAATCAATCATGTACACAGATCCATATGTCTGTGTGAAGAGAATTATATATAGTTGGTAGAATAGTTAGTATAGCATATAAACGTTTGGTTGGGGGGGGGGGGGGGGGCTCTTCCACTTTAGTTAATAAATAGAGAGTTTTTAAGGTATGTTTAGAAAGAAAAACATGCCTCAAAAATAAAAGATTTATTTGCACTCCAAATAAACAGAAAAAACTTTTTCCTGCCAAACAACTTGATAAAAGAAGCTGAAAGAACATAACTTTGAATTGTTGACTAAGACTAAACCTTAATAATACAATAAAGTATAAGTTGAAGAGGAAAAATCGGAACTTGAAAATAAGAAAATGTTTCCTTGGCAACTAAATGAAAAATAAATAGGTTTAAGCTGGAGTATTAAAATGACAAAATATCTGAAATAGCCTAAAAGTAACTGAAGGCTATACAGACTTATTAAAAATAGCAGCTGAAGAAAGAAACTCATACAGGGTTGGAACAGCTTGAGAGTGAGTAAATGATGACGGATTTTCATTTTTGGGTGAACTATCCATTTAGTTAAAGGTTCTATGTTCCCTCACAGTAAACCAAAACTGCAGTGTATATGACGCATTACTGATGACTGTATTTATGAGACTGATCAACATCAGCAAACTTCCAAGTTTAAATCTAATGAAACATGTTGATAATAAAACACTAGAAAAATACTACACCTGGTGAAACTTTAAATGGTCCGGGGCAGCTGTATTCTGCTGCATTTTAGTGGGACTAAATGATCTCATGTATTATTTACTAATGCATTCACTGACTGATAATTAAATTGCATGTATTTTCTTAAACGAAAATGGGGGAGGGGTCAGTATTTCCCATCATCATTCTCTGCTAGACTTATGAAAATGCTTTCCAGGGCCAACTGTTTACACTACAGAACACGTGAGGAGTGGAAAGGTTGAGCTCATGGCGAGTGGTCGTGTCCAGCATGGCTCTCTTGGCAGGAGTAAAGAAAGAGAGCAGCGGAGCCGTTAATCCGCTACGCTTCCATTCAAACGCTGCACTTTACAAGCCGGCCATGGCGCGTCATTTATTTTGCTTCACATAAATCACTTTCAAAAACGCATCGCTCCCTTTCCCGCGCTGATGAGCCTGTGCCGGTGCAGCCGGGCCGCTCGGAGTTGTCAGTGATGTATTGCCGAAGCTCATCAAAATAGCTGAGCGCTGAAAGTTTGATAAACCTCATATTTTACAATGCCTCTCGTTTCAAAAGACAGCCACAAAAAAAACACAGTAACGGATAAATAAATAAAAACGTAAAGTTGACGCAATTGACTTGATTCAACATCTGGTATGTGATGAACAAAAACAATATCTGGCTTTGAAAATTACATTTGGCTGAGGCTGTTGGGTAAAGATATATGATTTCTGGCTTCTTCAGGCTGTTTGAGCCAATATTGTTGGGCAGGTAACATCATTCCGCTCTTCAGTCTCGTGTAGGAGCCTCAAAATTGCAGAGGAAGAAAACATCAATATCTCTCTACACTATTGACATTCCATGCGTGTCATTTCAACAATTCTTTTTTTATCTGATTCCAGCCCATTATAACATGGATCAAATGCGAGTAAACAATCGGGGGGAATTATGGTGGTCTTAAACACTGACGCTGAGCAGAGGGTTAAAAAAGCATACAAATGCACAAATGTGTAGTGTTGTTTTCATAATAATGTCGACCATATGCAAAACTGTAAGTGATCTTTGTACTGCATTGCTGAGCGTTATATAAACTGAAATCACTAATCAACTGAACAGTTGCATATAGTGAACAAATTATTTACACGCGCACAAAGAAAGTTTGATTGCTGTTTACTAATCTTATACATCCATACATGCATACTTCCCTTTCTTTCCTATCCATTCATCTTTCTTTTCATCTGTCATTTCTTTTATCTTTTTTATCATCCTTTTTCTTTCCTTCCATCTATCCTTCCTTCTTACTATTTCCATTCATCCATCTTTTATCTCTTTTCTTACATCCATCCATCCATGTATCCTTCCTGCATTCTATGCACTCATCCATCCTTCTTTCTTTCCCTTTCTTTTAATTCATCCACTCACCTTTCATTTTTATACATCCTTTCTTGTTTCTATCATCCATTCTTCTTTCTTTTCTTTTCTTTGAATACATCATCTTTATTTTTTAATTCAACCATACATCTATCCTTCCTTCTTTCTTTTCACTCATCAATACTTCTCTTTCCAATTCTTTCAATCCATCCACCCAAATTTTTGTATCTACCATTCCTTATTTCTCATCCATCCATCTCTTTTATTTCTATCTATTCTTCCTTATTTCGTTCTTTCCCTTTCTTTCAATCCATCTATCCTTCTTTCTTTTTATGTAATCCTTTTCTTGTTTTTATCTTCCCTTTCTTCCAATCCTTTTCCATCCATCTATCTTTCTATTTGTCCTTCTTCCTTTTTCTTTCTATCAATTTATCCATCCAATATAGGCCTATCTTATACACAATTTCTGCCCTCACATGATTAAAAGAGGCACATAAATAGCTTCAAGTTAAAAAAGGCGAGAGGGAGAGAGAGAGAGAGAGAGTGAGAGAGTTCCTCTTTTTACCAACACAAGGTCTACATAATAATTGTGTGTGTGTGTGTGTGTGTGTGTGTGTGTGTGTGTGTGTGTGTGTGTGTGTGTGTGTGTGTGTGTGTGTGTGTGTGTGTGTGTGTGTGTGTGGTCTGGTCTAATGCCAGAGACAGTGTACACAGACCAGAGTCGTGTGTGTAGCAGAGCAGGTCAGTCACCACAGGGGCCTTTTAAACTCAGACTGGGCTTTTTCTCTCATTTAACACACCCCAATAAAATAGCATGTTTCTGGATAGTGTTTTGGTGAAATGAAGGAAAATATTTCTGACACAATATTAGGTAAACAGGGTCATATTTTAGGTCACATGTTAAGACTTATAATCAGAGCACAATAATAAAATACTAAATAAATGGGAAACAAGAGCAAACATTAGATTATGAGGCAGATATGAGGCTGGAAGGTGCAATTCATTCAGTGTCAGAGGTGGAATGTGTAAAAGGGGAGACATGTGTTTAGTATTTTAAACAGAGGAAATTACCTCATAGGGAAGTTCCTCTCTGGGACCATTGAGGAATTTCGTATATATATATTTATGACTATCCATCAGTTTTATTCCTGCAAAAATGATCAAATCAGCATGTCTAATATAAATATCAAATAAACAAATAATCTTGCTCATATGAGAAGCGCTGGGTATAACAAGCTAACTCTGACAGGTTTCACAGAGAAACAGAAAGAGTGTGTGTGTGTGTGTGTGTGTGTGTGTGTGTGAGTGAGTGAGTGAGTGAGTGAGTGAGTGAGTGAGTGAGTGAGTGAGTGAGTGAGTGAGTGAGTGAGTGAGTGAGTGAGTGAGAGAGAGAGAGAGAGAGAGAGAGAGAGAGAGAGAGAGAGAGAGAGAGAGAGAGAGAGAGAGAGAGAGAGAGAGAGAGAGAAATAGCCTCCTCCTTTCTGTGGTTTAGTATGTTATGAGTCAGCTGCTCAATTTAACCATCTGCCAAATCACTGAGGACCGATGTCATGAGATGTTCTACGTCAAGGTCAGTGATTAAAAAACTTGCCATTTCCCGAATGGCTTATTTACAACTGTTCTTTTTACTTGAGCCAGTCTAGCAGTGCAGAGCTTCACCTGCCTCTATAGCTTTTCTTAACAGCCATTCATCACTTTTATACCAGTAGTCTGCCCTACAGTCCATGTGTGAGAGGTTTATAAAACATACACCCTTCCCACTCGCCTAGTGTGAAACATTCCTGCTGCAGAGCCGGTGGCCAAATCACAGCAGCTCACACAACCAATACGCTCATTTATTCCCAATCCCCAGTCCCCAGCTGAACATACAGTACGATTTCCTTTGAATGATTTGCTGAAAGCCCAAAATTCAGAAAGGCCTTTGAACATGTTTAAAAGTGTGTAGTTGTAGTGAGGATAGCTTACTAGAGTGAACATGACAGTAAAATACTTTGACTAATCATATTGACTTTTACCCTTTTAGCTGATGCTGAAAAAACAAGTTATACCTATTTATAGTCTTGAAAAGGAAGTTCTTTTCTTCCCTATTTTGATGTATATGAATGAAACAGCATCTTGAATGAGAAAATAAATGTACATGACGACCATGATGCGTTTTGCTTCACTCAATGAGAAATAGCTGTGCTAATGCCATGCCATGTATTGACACAGTCTCTTCTAATTTGTTCATTCCATATGTTACATGTAATAATAATAATAATACGCGTAATTATCTTTAGCACACTAACATGCTGCATTGGAACTTATTTTACATTGGAACTTAAATCTATTAAGTTGGTTCAACAAAACATTATTTGTTCAAATGAACCTGTTTTAGTCTTGCTCTGCGGATCTAATCTAATTGCGTGGAAAAGTTTTCCTTAATTAAGTTCATTGAACAAACTACTTTTTTGAGTGCAGAATCTGTTAGAAGCTACCATCAGATCCTGCTTCATCTGGAGTCTTCAGCAGGGTATGCACTAATTGCACAAGTATAATCAAACTCTAAGAAAATCAAGGCTCTCAGCTCGCTCTTCCAAAGCATCGGCAGCTATACGTGCATCATATAGCTCATCTTTATAATTATTTCTGAGGCGTAATTTTTTATGCTTAATTATGAAAATTAGCTCCAAAATAAATGCTAACTATGCACGCATAGGCATCCCGACCTAACTGCAGTGGATTCTGCGCTCGAGCACGATGCCAAAGAGCATTCATTTACATGCAGCTCCCGTCCAGAGAAGGATTTAAATATGGATTTAACTTGGCAGTGGCTCTGCCTTGTGAGCAAATCTTTGTCTTTCCTGTTTTAGTGTCTGGCAACCACGAGAAATTCTTCTTTAACATTGTTTTACTTCTGCATTTCTAGACTAATCAAGACTTTTTCTCTAATTTGCTTTCATGGAATTACTGGGGATTTTAAGAGTGTCTTTATCCTATGTGTCAGCTTTAATGAGGAAAAAAGCATGCATGACGAAAACCGTCTAGAAAAAAAGACTAGTCGAGTGAGCGGTTTTGTATTGGGGCAAAAAGGCATAGTGGCTATACAGTTGGGAAGGGAGTGCAGGTATTTACATGCAGGGATTTAAAACCCATCGGAGGCTAAACGGCCAAAATATTTGAGAAGTTTTTTGCATTATAATCTTAAGCATGTATAATAAGCAAGAAGAGACATGTATAAGAAAATGCAACTACACCTTTAAATATCATGAGTCAATAAAAAATAAGCGTGTTCATGATTTAAAAAATTACAAAAGACAGGTGGTTTTGTTAAAAAAAAAAATTCTAAAATAAGAAAATAACAATAGAACATAATGCTAAACTACTTTTTCGAAATAATTACGCAATATATTTGTTTTTATATCCCCCAAATATTTTATTTTAAAATGATTTAAAGTCGTAGTATGTCTGTGAATTGCGTTTTCCGTGCATTTCTGAAATAAATAGATTCAGATTCCTGTCATTAACCCATGTGCATATAATTATTTTTGCACAATTATTGGACGCCCATGTTAAGATGCCCGTATGTCCTTCATATCAACAGCATCTACATGAAACGTGTTTAACAAGGTGAACGAAATGCAAATCATGAACGCACGTGTAACAGTGAACCGAACTGATTGCCAATCACATCAAATGCAGCACATATGAACACAACCTTCACTAGAAGCAAATATTTCTCTTGGCACAGCCTGACTCTCTTCTGGATTTTAATTGTTGAACAGGTGTCCACACCGCTCCACAACAGATGCACAGTGAGGGGGGGTAGAAACAAAGGCAATGTACCAATTGTTCCAGAAGCAAGTGGCTCACTTATGTGCTCTGGGAACGAGATGGCCGGAAAAAAAAGAAACGCATTCATTACTTCAATTGACCGTTGCCTGCCACTACTGCGAAAACAAGCGCCTCAGATGTGACATCACAAAACCCGAAGTCTGAGTCGTTCGGTGGAATTTGCTTCATGCCAGATTTCCACGGAAACCAAACATTCGCCTCACAGGCCAGACGGCCACCGCATCGGGGTTCAGCGGTGAAGCTGAAATCGTGGTAAGGAAGCGCACAGCGGATAAATGTTGTGAGCGCAGGCTGCTTGAGAGGAACAGCTTACCTTATCAGGAGGGGCAATGAAATCCCAGGACTGAGTCATGCTCTGGAGAGAGAGATGACCGCTCAGCTCTCATTAGAGTGACTGATACCATACAACAGAACGACACTTACTCACCTGAAATAAAATAAGACCAACTGACAGGTGCCACAACTATAGGAGGTGGCTAGAAAAATATTCAGAAGAAAAGAAAACAATTATAAAACCTCAAAGCTTGATAAATCTCCAAAACTCTGATATGCAAAATTGCATGGGTGTAGATTTGGCTATGAACGGACAGGATATATATCCACCATCTGATTTGTATTGTGGAAATTTAGCTACATAAGAATTGGATCAGAGGTCTGGTTACACCATGGGGTCTCTTCAGAAACTAATAGAGTGCAGAATTGCTGCTTTAAATGTTAACATTTGGGAGTAAAACAAAAAGGAGAACAGGAAATGTGCTTATAACTATAACCACCCTATTATACTGTACCTAATAAAGAGAGGAGACTTCATATTTTAACATGTTTAATAAATGAACTGTAATTAATTAACATGTCCACATTGTGATTATTGCTGAGAAACTTACACAAACTGCGGTAAAATGAGCTGGGTTTCTGCGGGACAGATTCACAAGAGTAAGAATTAAAGTAGTTAACTGATGATAATAGAATATAGGGGCTTTTAATCTTTTATATGCCACAAACCCTCAAAAGGCATCTTCATATTTTCATATATAAAGAACTGATTTATTGATTTTAATCCATTTGTGAATAAAAATTGTGCAAAAAAATATAGAAAATAAAGTAAAATTAATCTGTGGACCCCTAACACTCTCCTTACCTTTCAACAAACATTTTCAGATATACAAAAAATATAGGCTATAACAGATAATGCAAACTAACAGGATAGCCGTAATTTGAAAAATTCATAATTCCAGTTCCTGATAGCATGTGAAGGAAGCATTAGATGCTACACAACAAATACGTGTTTACTTGCCCTGCTACAGTAAAATATTATGAATATATAACAAATAATGTATTTACTATTATTTTAAAGTATTAATCTCCTCAAATCAGTCCACTGGATGGCACCCACAGGCCGTGTGTTTGACACCCCTGCATTACAGAAACAACTGGTGAAGAAATCTTGCAGAATCAGGTATTTTTGTGTGTCTATTCTAGGGCTGCCCTAATAGTCGACTTGTTCGTTGACAAAAAGAGACTTGGTTGACTAAATTTGAATCAGTCAGCTAGTCTGAGAAGTCACGCTTGCGGTAATATGTCAGGCAGAGAATCCAAAGTGTGGGAACATTTCGAGAGGGTAAAGAGTGACCTGAAAAAGGTGACGTGCGACCGCAAACATGACTTGTCATTTAAAACTTCTTCAACTTAACTTCCAAGTCGTCGGAGCGCATCTTCTCAAGGACCTGTGTTACGGCTTCATTGTAAGCAAGACACTTCTTCCCAACAACATCGTGTTCCTTTCGCATAATGTGAGAAGACAGAGATTGGAAGGGAAACAAATAGTGACGGTGTGTCACGTATAGCCAAATTGTCCATATTAGAGATGTTATTAATGTCCAAAAATGAATGCTTTTAAACTTGCTGACATATTAGAAGTGCTCTATTTTCATATATCTACCCTATAATATCATATATATCTCGAACAAGCCCAAACACAACATAAGACAGTGCGTAAATAACAGAGTGACATGATATGCTGCTTGGCTAAAGCTTTAGGACTTTCGGGATCCGAACGCGTAATCATCATGGCGCAGTGTTTTCCAATGTCATTTGAAAGATCAACCAATGGAAACTGGATCTCAGGTATGGTGGGTGGGTATAGTGGGTAGGGATGATGTGTAGAGACCAATCCGACACCACGGTTTTACAGCTGGAAAGTGCTTGGATTGGTTTGATCGCTTAGATTGACAGGTCTTGATTTACTATGTGCCACTAAATAGGAGCGCTTAGCTAAAACAGCGCTGGAAGATCATCACTCATCAACCAGGATCTTATTACTTGTTTATTCTATGTATTTTTATTGTGGCGTTTACACAAGTAAGTAGTTCTTATGTTCAGTAAAATCACTTGTTTGGAGGGTTTTAGATGCTTGGTTAATTAAGTTTAGAAATAAATGGCTAGCCTACCTAATCCATTGCATGGCTTGAAGACATTAACACGTTTAGAATACATAACTATGGTGTGCTCCCTTCATTTTTCCTCGTGTGTCTGCTGCACATGAATGAAGTTTGTGCGGTTTCTTCTGCATCCACTATGGTGCTTAGGAAAGGAACCTAACCCCAAACCTTTCCCTAAACCCACCCATAACTTATTAAACTTAACTTTAACAAATTTTAATTTTAATTTTAATTTTAAAGAACCCAAAAGACATGTCGGAATTCTGTTGCTAGCTAGACAACCAATTAAAGTCAACGGGTAAATTTCACGTACTAGATTCACATAAAAGAAAAATGTACATATAGAGAGTACGCCAAATAGATACGCAGTGCCAGGACATCGGGTTGTCTGATCTCAGAAAAGTTCATGCAATGTGTGCTGGTGTCGCTGCGGCACACTTTATGTGTGTGCTGGAGTGCTTATTTTATATTTTAAATGCTCATTATTATGGTTTAGTATTTCTCCCCCAATTAATCGACTAATGGCTCACAGTCGACTAGGGAAAACTTTAGTCGTGGGCAGCCCTAGTGCATTCCCATGTGTGTCTATCATTTTAAAATGTTACCTAACCAGTGTTAAAACCAAATCAACACTGTTGCATTTGGATATACAGGTATGCTGCCGTTTGACGACATAAGAGAAATGTTGGTTGCGTAAAAGGCAGTATGAAGCACAGTGGTAGTGACAAGGGAGTTTGTCATGGCTGGAAAAGCATCTTCATTAGACCGGCCTCCTCGCTTCCAACTGCAGAGAGTCATATCACGCCGTCTGTCACACATGGAGGACACTGAAGAATCACACCAAAGTGTGTGCACGTCTCTGTACACAACAACGTGTCACTAAATATCACACACACACACACACACACACACACACACACACACACACTTCTGACACATTTAGTTTAATGATTGTGAGGAGAAAGAGATATCAACACGAGAATGGGTCACGCCAGCTTGAAATTAAAATGTAAAACATTGTGAAAGCAAGAGGGCTGTAAAGTGCCAGGGCTCGTTTTCCTACATGCAAACAAGGAGCTGTTTTGAGATTTTCAACAATCTGGTTATGTGCATCAAGGAGAGACTATTTGACTCTCAAAATAGCCCAACCCCTGATTAGAAGGGGAGTGTCAGTGAGGTAGATGCCCTGCCCCTGCATATATATTATCTACATCTCATGTAATATGTCCACTTTAAAATAGTGCTAATTTTAACACACAAGTGAAGTATGTGTGCGTTTTAAAGTTTTTTTTTTTTTTTTTTTATTGTTCAAAAGTTTGGGTCAGTAAGATTTTTCCAAAATAATTGAATTGTTTTTATTCAGCAAAGACACATTAAATAGATTAAACATGACAGTAAAGGCTTTTACATTGTTACAAAAAATTATACAATAAATGCTGTTCTTTTGAACTTTATATTAATCCAAGGATCCTGATAATAAAAAACGGTATTTACAGGAATAAATTACATTATTTTAAAATATATTAAAATATATATATTTTTGTCGTGTTCACGGCAAAAAAAATCAACCGTAATTCTCTCTGATTCCTTGGCTTCTGATTTGACTGAAAACATGACGTCATTACCATCAAGGACATTTTCTTGCCATTATTTCACAGTAGTCTGTTTTTTTTCCATCACATGCCATTCAGACTGCAAACTTGTTCATTCAAGCAAAATAGTATTTCTCCAAAAACAACAACATTGGTTTAAAAGCAAAATAATGTTATCACCCTTAAAGGTCTAGCTAACTCAAAAATGAAAATTATGTTATCATTCACTCAGCGGAAATATTCTGTGTTCTGCAGAAGCAAGAAAGCCAAACAAGTTTGGAACAACATGAGGATGAGTAAATTAAGACAGAATTTTGGGGTGAACAATCCCCTTAGTAAAAGACTAAACCTGATGTCTTACAAGTTACTGTTTTGTCCTTTGAAAACTAATACACTTAAAATCTAGGCTGGGTGAAAGCAGCATGGGGACTCGTATGAAGCAAATTACACCTCAGTTACTCATTTGCTCCAAAATGCCAATTACCGATTTGGACTGACTCATTTGTGGCCTACATTAGTTTGCATATTCCCAGTCACATAAACCAAGTGCCGACAACCAGCACTTATTCTGGCATGCCCTTCAGCTCAGATAGCACATGTTATATGAGATCTAGCCAAATAGAGAAAGGCTACGGAAAATGATCACGAGCCAGATATTTAAAGGAGCGCTTGATCCCTTTTTGTCGAAAGAATCCCAGATTTAAAAGAGCCTGTGAGCACTCCTATAGGTGTGAATGAAAGAATATATACAGTAAACTCCTACTGTTCTGTGTTAGCCGCTATCTGTCGTAGCTTGGCTACCTCATTTCACCCAGCATGCCCGCTGAGCACACTTCACTCCACCCCTCAAATTCCAATCAATAAAGAGTGCTACAGCTCATAATGCAGTGCCTTTGAAAAAAGGCAGGGGTTTAAATGCTCCTTTACCTATCTCTCCCATCCCCCTCCGTTCCTTCCAGCAGAAGGGCCGTTAAAGGGTCTGGGCAGCACGGTTGTGCTGGATTTGTCTGGCCATGCCCAGTTCAGATGCATTAATCCAAACCCTCATTCTCTGCAATTTCCACACTTCCTTCCTGCGCTGCGCCCCGCACCATATGTTCCCAATCGCAAACGGAGGAAAGGTGCTTCTTCCTCCAACCTTGAACCTCCTCCGAGGAACTAAGGCACACAAGCCAAATAGATGAGAAATTTATCTTCCTCATAAAAAAGGGCCAGACTGCTGTGGGGCTTGCGGAGTAAATCCAAGAGATTTCCCTTCCTCTAACACATAATTAAATTGAGTTGTGTTAGAGCACACATTAAACGGCATATCTCTCCCACTTCCTCCTCCTTGCGTTTCATAGGACAATGTGTGGTATTAACTTAACTGAACTGTCTTCTCAAGGGAGCCTGATAAAAATCAAAACCATGATGCTTCACCTCAGGGCTAGGCGGTAAGACGTTATAGAAATCTGTCGATCAGTTGAGAGTTTTGCATTTGTGGTCGACAGATACGTTTTTTTTTTTTTATGGCCAATGCCGATACAGATTACTAGAGAACTTGGTAACCAATGGCCAATGCGTATAATAATAAAATTGAATGGTGGCAAATAATTGCTTAAATTAAGTAAACTTGGATTTTACACAACATTTACACATTTGACTAAAATATAAAGAAGCCCAATTGAACTACAAGAGAACTGAATTTTAGGCAACATATATGTGTATCAGTTAATTTATAAGGTTTTGGTTTTGTTTCAAGTCTTATTTATTCCGGTTGTGTAACATACAAAACACGTTTGATAACATACAAAACATTTGTAACTCTTTTATTTTTTCCGGGATTTCCATGTTTTCACTGTTATACGGTAGGGGACGCTATTACACATTTTCTGAAAGACAACAGAATCTCCTGAGCAAAACACAGACAGGAAGAAGCAGAAACAAGTGATAGCATATGTGAGCAGATGTATATGTAAAATAATGCTATGATCAACATTAAACATCATATAAATCAAAACTGCCAAACATTATCGGATGAAACATCGACCCAGGACGAGGTATAGGACTGTTGATGGACTCGATCTACTTCATCTATGTTTTGATCATCAATCTGAATCTGATCCGGATGGCGGGGAAAGAGTGATATCTGATATGAATATATCTGAAGAGTGACTGGCGGGGAAAGAGTTAAAGATGTGTTTTATGCTCACAAAGGCTGTATTCATTTGACTAAACAATCAACTAAAAATTAAAATACCTGTTTTCTATTGTAATATATTTTAAAATGTAATGTATTCCTGTGAAGGCAAAGCTGAATTTTCAGCATCATTACTCCAGTCTTCAGTGTCAAAGACTCCTTCAGAAATTATTTTGATATGCTGATTTGCTGCTCAAGAAACATTATACTTTAATCTGTGTTGAAAACAGTTTTGCTGATTTATAATATTATTCTGGAAAACATTTTTTCAGGATTCTTTGATAAATAGAAAGTTTAAAAGAGCAGTATTTATTTTTTAAATGATTTATAAAAATACTAATTCCATGATATGCCTACCCCAAGCACATAAAAAGGGAATGAGAAAGTGAGAAAGACAGAGGGCTGTATGTAAAGCGTTATTTTATCAGAGGAGATGTGCCTATGATTACTGCTGATTCTCAAGCATGCGCTGGATGCGTCCAACACGCTGTGCACAAAAGGATTACGCTGTCACACCCCTGGGTGCTTGCAATCAAGGCGGTGTTTATTGCATCAGGAAGATTTATTTTTATTGAGCTGCTCATTAGCAGGGTTTAATCAGAGCCCTATCTTATGACTGTTCTAACACTGATATCACATTGCTCATCAGCCGGGCCCGAGAAAAAGCAAACAAACTCGATCCTTCCCGCTCTGCAACTTTCAGCCTCTTCTCTATGACATGCAAGGATGACACCATGAATATGAATGAATCACGTAGAGATGTGCAACGGCATGTGAATATTTATATTTTTTATATTTATATTTATATTACCGGCAAACACACTCCACAAATGCAGCAGATGCAGACATGTGCTTCGACGCCACAAGGCCATTACTAAAGGGGAATATAAACATAGGCTTATTGGAAAACGTGCCTCTACCTACATTTTTGCAAAACTCTAAAAACGTATACATAAAATTCACTGCAGCAATTGAGGACAAGCAATTCACTTGCCAGCTGAAAAGACCGTTAGTGACAGTAAAACGTCAAAAACTTTAATTCCTTTTCACACAAATCATGATTACAGGGCCAGATTATCAATTAATAAAGACTTATTTTCTTGCACAATTCTATATTATGCCATCAAAACACTTTTACCATAGTGCATGATTTGTAATTCATTTTGATGTTTGCATCACATAACCAGTATGGCTACTCAGATGTAGTAGCCTAAACTTGCTTAGTAGTTCACCAGGTACAGCTTTGCACGTGTGATACAGAGCACTCGGGTACTAGTCCAGCGAAACACAATAAAACAGCTCACAGATACCACTTTTCCACTGACGTGGTTCCCGTTCCTGTGCCGAACACGGCTCTAGACCAGTTTTCAGCCGGGCGAACTGGAGCCTGTCCCGAGCTGGCGGCGTGTTTCCATTGACTTGAGGAACGAACAATGATGTGACACTCCTATGTTTTGTTTACCTGACTATAACCAGTCTAAAAACAAACAGTCTGCATCCCGGTGTATGCAAAGGTGTATCTAGCGTAACGGCAGCTCAAATAAGCCCGCACCGGAACTGTGTCAGTGGAAAAGGAGTAAGCAAGCTAAAATAATATGGTTGCTTCAGCAATGCATTTTTATGTCAAGTTTGCTTTTGTTAACATTATAGGTTAGGTTTAGTGTAGGTGGTGCGGTATCAAATGCAATAGAGCATTAACTTTTAGCGCCACTCACAGGACATTTTGTTTCCGAAGTGTCGCTATACGTACAACAATCAATACAATGAAACGTTGCCAAATTCACGTTCATTGCTTCAGATGGACATGTCACGAAACGTACAATTTACCCACAGGCACATTGACACATTTCCCAATGAGCTTGCAGTTGGGGAATAAGCTTCGTAATGGCAATAATTAAAGTGAATAAGTAAAATCCTCATTCTCGCACCACGGATCAGGATAAGCCGTCACAGAAGGGCACTCAGACGTCATTCTCCCCTGGGGTCCGCTGGAGGAGCACAGGGTTCTGCTAGGGCTGGCAGGACAGGGGAGCTCACGCACAGCAGCCAAGCCTAACAGACAGCACGGCCAAACTCGAAGAGCGGCCTCATACCTCTTCTGTCTTCCACAAGAAAACCACCATCCCTGGTCATCCTTCTTAATGGCAGGACAGAGTCAAGGGTGCTCCGACATAAAGAAAAACACTTATCCTCCCATGAAGAGGAGTAAAAGGAAATGACAGCGCGATATTAATGATGTAATAAACTGATTGATAGCCAATAGGAGCTTATGACCGCTGCCCTCAGAGATCCCATCTGTCACTGGGAGAGCCGAGCCAAAATGACACGGGCTACATAACACATGCTAGCTTTCTATCGATTAACTCTCTCTGGCCCTGGGCGGGGGAAAACACACTGACACTTAATCGCAAGGTAAAGAGAAGTGTCTCAACACTGCCAAGAGCATCTCGGCCTACTATCACAATCTTTCCCCGACAACCACGAACACATGGAGCATTTATCATCATTATGACTGGAAGCCGTGGCTCTTAAAGCCGAATCAAGTGTCGGTTTCGAAGTACAGCCCGAAATAAGGCTAAAGCAGAAATCCACAAACAGACTAACATTATTGATTTGACACTAGGACTTGTAAATGTGACTATTTTCATACATTAAAGGAGAACAATGTCATCACAGTAATTACCATGGTAGCAAACAAGCACAAGTCTCCACAATGCAAATCGGAGAGCTTTGCAGAAGCTTTAGCCGGAGTACATCATCTTTAATTTATTACTCCAAATCCTTCAAAAGACAAATTAAAAACGAGGAACAAATCAGTGGTACACACTAATCCTCAAGTCTTTTTCAAGAGAAGAGATTGAACTTCAATTTGATTGGTATTTTGCACAGTAGGATAGAGAGGAGGAAAAAATCATTTCAGACTCCGGTCCTAAAAATACCAGGCCACGTTAAGTGCAAATGTGCTCGCGACTCAATCTATACATAGAGGGAGGCTGAGTTGGCTACTACAGAGGATTAGGACTCAGACTACAATGTTCTTGCCATCAGCGTTTTGTGTATCTAAAATGGAAATCCTGATAGAAGCATCAGGGCACGGGTCACGTACAGCCCAGTACTCGTTCGCTGGCTCTGCCCATCACACGCAGTGAGTTTGGAGTGTATATTGGTGACCCCATCAACAGCGCTATGTTCTTTACATGACGAACTATGTGTTTATTGGCCGAGTGTGAGCCAGCGTGGAGGAGCATCTTATTTTGGCCCACTTCACCACCTGCGCAGCAGGCCTGGACCTGACCGAACCGCTCGAACCTGGCTCTTATCGCTCAAAGTGGTGAAAGTTTTTCAGTGAACAAGCGAGGGATGGAGAAGTGATGTTTAATGAACAGAGGAGATAGATAGCAGCCTTGAACACAACAGAAGCCTTTTGCACTCTGAACGACAGGGATACAGAAGGCATTTCTGACATGTTTGAGAGATTGATCAAATCTGTTTATACAGGAGTATCTGAGTAATGGTGCGGACAGTCATGCATATTGTTTTAAAGGGATAGTTCACACAAAAACTAAAACTATTTACTCACCCTCATGCCGTTGCAAACCTGTATGACTGTCTTCTGCAGAACAGGAAAAATCATTTGAAGAATGTTGGTAACCAAACAGTTATGTGACCACTGACGACCATTTGTCTGAAGAAGAAAATCTTCTTCATACAAATATTATTCAAAATATTTCTCAAAATATTTTTGTTCATACAGGTTTGGAAGGACATTTCCATTATAAGGACTATTTCTATGTATATTTAAAAAAAACATTTAATAACATTAATAATAATAGAATAGATTACTAGAAAGTAATTTTGCATTAACTGCATGAGCATCACATCTCAACATCTAACTGCTTTGCTACCAGTCTGAAATTAAATGGACACAAAAGATCTGATACTCTCACAATTTTAATAAGGTTTTTTTTATATTCAAAGAGGACACATAACTTCAATCCCTGCGGATCATGCTGAGTGGACCAAATGGGCCAGTTCTTACGGTCCGCGCTGTGCCATCTCCTCAGAGAGCTCAGAAAACCACAGGGACACTGAGAGATCAAAAAGGTCATTATGCACCCACTCATGCCAAATATCTGCTCTCTTATTCCCAGTTGAAGTCTGCTCACTCTCAGAAACAGTCCTGCTGGTGCACCGGGGCCAGGCGGACTGTGAACGGCTGCAGGCTGTTGGGGCATCACAGCAAGATGACCCTCAGAACAGGTTTGTGGGGTTAAAAGAACAAAAACTTGGCAATTTAGAGCATACACTCTAAAAAGTAATTCAGTGGCTTTTTAAATACTACAATAATAAAAGCTATACTACCTTAAAATCTCTGAATTTGACTTGAATGGAATGAATATGCTTGAATTGGTCAGAGCAAAATAAATGGCAAAAAATTCAACAGTTAACGCTGCCAAAAATTTACATCTAAAATTTTTTTAACGTTTATTTCTTAGATGATTTGAGTTACCTTAACTTGTTGGTAGGGCTGGGTGGTTTGACGATATATATCGTTACCAAGGGACAAAATGTCTATGGTTAGAGATTTGGTTATATCCTGTATGTAAATATATATGCGTTTAAGTTTGGTAAAGTAAACTTAAAGTAACAGCAGCCTAATATACCTACCTGCTGCTCTGTAGCATTAATGTGAATCAAACAAAAGAAAAAATAACTTACTGTTCTTGACTGAATAAATTTGTATTATCTTTAATAAGAATTCATTTCTATTTAATTCATACAGTGAAGACTATGCAATATTAAATTTTTACATTTGATTATTAAATGTCTTTACTAATTCTAACTACAGGTACATGTTAAATAAACCTATTGTAAATGAAAAACATATTTTTGTTAAATTGTATTTGTCTTATTGTTTGTAATTTGCTCCTTTTAATAACAGGAATTAGATCAAATAACAAAAAATAACTATCGTGATGTATATCATTATTGTGAAATAAAATTTCTCATATTGTGAAATAAGAATTTGGTCATATCGCCCATATTGCTGGGTATTTGTCATGGTACTAAATCTAGTTATTCTGATCTACTTCAATTTTTTATTTACATAATTCATAAGGTATATTTCAATGAATTCACAACTTTTAAGTATTTTAGAAGTGTAAAAATTGAGCACATCATAATTGAAGTTCTTAGACATATAGACATATATAATTGAAAGAGTGACAAACAATGAAAAGAAAAAAAGATAATGAGAGTAACAACAATTCATATCATGGACAAGCATCATGATTCTGAAATAACTGCTGTTTTGATTAATACTGAAGGGCATGTTGGGAGACATTATGGATGCACCTGCAAAATATTTCTGGTGCCTCCCTGAGTCCTGGGCGAATACTTTAAAATTGAATTCTGAGGTACGGTTTAAGCTCGCAGCACCCTAATCTTGTTTCCACATACAGTAGGACTTGGGTCAGATATGTAATGAAATTGGAATGTGATGGAAAGTTGATCTCTCATAAAGAAAGGATGATGTGGCTCCGCCCACAGCCCTTCAGCTCCGACGGGGATTAATAACTCCAGGGATTTCCCCCTCCAACTCTCAATATCAAAACCCCCTTTCACAGTTACTCATCTCTGCCCAAATAAAACAGCGGTTCAGAATTTCACAACCTGGCCTCTTGCTGACTTTAACAGTCGTTGAAGTGCAAGCCTTTTAATTTGCTATTGCCATAAATAGGCTATTATGAGTTTGCCGCATCTGTCGAAGATTATGAAAGAAGACGGGAAGGGTACGGTTAAAGATGTCTTCCGCTAAGACTCTCAGCATCAGCTCAACTGCTGCTAGAACACTGACATTAGTGCGAATTCAGCCTGAAGCCAAATCACTAAATCACTAAATGCAGCCACGATTGTCAACATGCATTTACTAACACACAAAAAGGAAAAAACACAAATAATGAAAAAATGTTTGTCTACATAATCGTAATTAAAAATGCAATAACTTGCACTTCCTCTGAAATGACTTTTTTCCACTTCGAGGACAATAGCCAAACATGTTTCAACGGCTCCCCTCTAACCACCCGTCTGCTGCTAGCTGTAACCATCAAAACATTGCCTGAATTATTACAAAAAAAATTGAGGCTACAGGAAACAAACTTTGCACAAATATTGAATGTACTACTAGTGTTGTCAAAAAAAACAACCCGGTACTTCACCAAGTTAAAATAAAAGAAATAAAATCTATACCAGCATTTTATAAGTACCAGTACACCGAAATAATCCAGTACCCACTATGGCTGCTAAAAAACACGCCCATAAATGCCCTGTGAAAAGCATTAATGCATTAGCATTAACATTTTTATTTACAACTTGTAAGTTATTCAGAACCTGCTCAATACCACTAAAAATGCCAGACATTTTGTTCAGCGTGAGCTCATCGACTGAGTGCTTGTGAATCTTTTCATAAGAACCGGCAACAAAGTCTAAACACAATGTAAATAAGAGATTGAATGTGCAATGTAGAAAGATTCACTGATTTTAATGGGAGTTTTCACAAGAGTGCAGAACTCAATTATTAAGCTCACGCTGAACTGAGGTGATTTACAGCTTCAGTGATTATGAAGGAAGTGCTATTGACTAGCTTTCAGTATGCAGCTCATTCACAATTTGAATAAAAGTTTTATTTTTCATGCTGCTAAGTACACACTACAAAGTTTCGGGAGTATCAACAGTATTTAAATGCAGGTTTTAATCCAAAACTACAAGGATTGACATCCCTAGAGAAAAAAAACCCTATACCAAAATGTATTTAAAATACATTTATTTCATACTAAGTATAGTACGAATCTATTAACATATTAAGGCTACCTACATATCGCTTGAGACTTACTGATATTATTATAATTAAACTTTATTTGAAGTACTTATTTTCTGCACAATGCACATTTCTTGATATTAAGCCTAAAATGTGTTTAATATCACTATTAGTAATGATAGTACGAAGCAATGATGCAAAATATTTAAAGTGTACCTAAAGTATACTTGCAATAGTTACACTTTAGCATATTCAAATATACTTAAATGACCTTTAGTTGGACCTCAGCACTATTTCTGGATAACTGAAAAAAGTCCAATTGCAGGGTATTTATTATAAAGTACATACAAGTAAATGTATTTTTAGACATTTTTTGCATTTTGTATTTTTGGGGGGGTGGGGATCAATTTAAATATGATAAATCAATTATGTAAATAATTATGGAGTGTAAATGCAGATTCTTAGCCCTGCCACTCGTTCTTTGTTCTTAATTTTATTACTACCTTTTCACTTGACATTTTTACAGCAACATTTACTTAGTAAAATGTTGAAGGCTGCATGCTGTTTTAATGTATAATTTACTTGTAAATACTTCTAGGGATTCGTTGGCCCGAATTCCCAAAAATAAATGGAAAACCTGCGAAAATATGCAAACAGAATTGGCGAATCAAATGGCCTAAGTGACTTAGAGCTGGTTTTCCTGGCATCTAAGGTTAGTCGAAAACCAAAGAGGACAGAACTTACTATTGCTTCTGGATAAGCATGGAAGCATGAGGGGACTTACAAATGTTAATAAAAATAATATTTTTTACTCGTCACAAAGCAGAAAAGAAACCCGATTTATAGAGATCCTGTGTATTGTTTTCCGTTGTCATTATTTTGTTTCACTTCCAATGACACACCTGAGACATCCAGCAAACTGCTCCACAACAGATGTGAAAGTTTACAGCATCTCTTCCTTGTTTCAAACACAGCTGTCCTCCACAAGACACTTATTTATTCATCACAGCCAGAATAAACTCAGCTTTCTCAAATACATTGATAGAATAACCATAATCTAAATATGCCCTAGTTTAATTTCCATTCTTTGAACTCACATCAAAGTTGTTGTTTTTTCCCCCGCTCTAAAATCCAAATCAATCACCAAAAACGCCAACAAATCCGCTGTTGGGGGGAGATTTGCTGAAATGCTGGAAAAGATACACATGCCGTGCCAAGTAACCTGCCTTCAAAAGGGCCTTGATCGCTATGGCAACAGCATGATCTTCCATAACCAAGCCAAGAGGTGACCTGAGGTACATAAAAGAGATGTCCAAAAACCCTCCCAGAATTCTCCCTGCCAGAGGAAGCCGCTGTTCTGACGGCATCACATGCGCAACGTGGCTCAATGGTTCACAGAGCAAGCAGCGGGTTAGCTAAAAATAAACAGCCTCCTGTCAGAGAGAAGGGGACCTTTACTTAAACACACTATGTTTTTTTTAAAGAGCACGACAATAAGTGGTTTTTGCATAAAAATAATATATTTTCCCACAGTTGATATAATGTCAGATTTCATGCACGTCAGAAAAATGTCGAAACAGTTTCCGTTAAATCCAGCAAGCTTGGTGTTAAGACTAAATGTTTCTGAAAGTGCAAGGGTGGATTAAAATGAATAATACAACAAAAAAAAGAGATATGAATATAGAAACATCAGAAACAGAAGCTGGCTGAAGGAGTCTCAAGAGACAATGCCTTCCGGAGTTCAGAAACAAAACAGGTTTGTTTCTTAACCAGAAACTACTGCAAGCCAGTTTGGTGGTTATAGATGTGAAGCGTATTTGTAATAATAATCCATTCTGAAACAAACGCATGCTTAAATGGGAGAGACTCCCGTCATTGTTTTAAACAAAACTCACAAATCCGCAGAGAAGCCTTTGATGATAAGCTGTGCTCAAGTGAGGTTTTGTCACCTTTAATATCTTCATTATACAGCAGTGCAGTGCAGTTATTTTTCTTGCCTGAAATTATCTTAATATTTGAGGCTCTTTCGGAGTTCAGAGACTTTCAGAGAAGGATATAAAACTGTGAATACTAACCATACATATTCTTCCCCTCTCATTAATTATTAATCAGCAGAAAAAAGGCTTTTACTAATCCACAGACAAGACAATAAGGGGAGTGATGTCTGAGGACTGCTCTCAGCTCACTCTCTGAGGATGTCTTCAGGTACAAGTTCAAAAGCTCAAAGCCAAGCCAAACTCCAGACAGCAGCGGGAAGAAAAACTATCTGGGAATCTAAAATATAAATTAATAAATGCATCCAGATTTTATCTCTCATTTTTAATCAACAGCTCGTTTGAAAGAAGTAGAGAATTCAGATTATAATAATGTGAAATATTATTGCAATTTAAAATCTAATTTATTCCTATGATGGCAAAGCTGAATTTTCAGTGTCACATGATCCTTCAGAAATCATTACTAATATGCTGATTTGCTGCTCAAGAAACATTTCTTATTATCTTATTGAAAACAAATGTGGAGTTGTTTGTCTTTTTCTTTTGTTGTAACCCATAATAGCATTTTTCAGGATTCTTTGATGAATAGAAAGTGCAAAAGAACAGCATTAATTTGAAGTAAAAATATTTTGTAACATTATAAATGTCTTTACTGTCAATTTTAATCAATTTAATGTGTCCTCCTCGCTGAATAAAAGTATTCATTTCTTTAAAAAAATTGTACTGACCCCAAACTTTTGAATGGTAGTACATATATTTGCAACCATTTAATACAATTTATGAACTGATTTGACTTGCAATTAGTTGAAGTGTTGCCTCCCACATGAAGAGGCGCTGGGTGAGGTCTAACAGAGGAAGAGTTGTGTTTGCAGAAATATCCTCTTATGGCACTATTCCACTATTGTTTTAAATACTTCTTGGTGGGTCTGTTTCAACAGCTTTTTTTTCTGGAAAAAGCAAAGGACATTTATCTTTGCACAATGCAGCATGCCTGTATTACACAGCGGCTACGACATGAGAAATAACAGTGTTGGAAGACAACAAAAGAGAATTTTGTTATCAGACAGGTGATGCATGCCTCTCCGAGCTGTGGATGAAACAGAGGGCATATCACAGCATTCCCACACAAGGGCTGCTCTTTACAAAGGTCTTACAGATTAGCGAGAAACATGACCAAACCCTTACTGCACATTTACACTTACGCCATTTACTGATATGGACATTTCAAAGGAATAGTCAATACAGGTATAATACAAGTTGAGCTTAATTGACATCATTTCTGTTATAATGCTGATTTCCATACAAATTATTTAAAATCTTGTTTTGCTTTTTTAAGAGCAAAAATGTAGGTTACAGCGAGGCTGCTACTATGAAAAGGGTTTTTAGGAGGATTCCTGTTAAAACTATTATTTGAGCTGTGGTTACGACAAAGTTGTAAAAACTGGATATAACTTTACACTATAAGAGTTTTCCCATTCCAATGCGCTACTTTTCCATTGATTTTCTACGTAATCACGCGCTAACGGACATGTATAACCGTTAGCTCACGTCTTGCATCTTTTGCAGCGTCTCGGGCATGACACAGCGTTCTAAAAACGCGGCATTCAAGTTAAAATTAGTTTCACTTTTCAACTGTTAAAAAACGCGACTCAAGACCTTGCGCTATTTCCCCATTCCACTGCCTGCGTTCATATTTAAAGCAAAAATGCATTCTGTGTGAACGGCCCTTAGTAAGTGATTTTTTCACACTAAAATCATAGTGTTAACTATAGTTATAGTGTTCATATTTTGTTGCTATAACTATAGAAACAGAAAGTATTTTTACGCTTACAAATTGGCCAAATTCCCTTCCATTGTAAGTGCCTGTCCTGTAACCAACAAGAAACAAAAAGAGGTAAGTTAAAAATACTTTTGTGTTAATCAACATTGTGCTACAAATGCTGTTCTGAAATGTGAATATTCCTTTATTCTAATGAACTCTACTCTTACTAGCATGTCTATCCACCTTATTTTTCAATGTGGAAGTAAGCTGTTTTCTGTGAATGTGCGTGACTTTTAATTCATTAAACAAATTGCAGTAAACAAAACAGTAAAAATGCTTGTGGTACTAACCAGTGTGTTTAAATTAAGACAATACATTAAAATAAGATGATAAGAAATAGCAGTTTGCAATACTAAGCAGCATAAGAAGCTGTTTTGTACAGCTAAAAATAACTGGAAGCGGATGACACTGGAAACCAGAAACATTCAACAAACAAATGAAAAATACGTTAATTGTAAACAAAAATAAAAATGTACGTGAAAAATAAGGTGTATATTTCACCTGATATAGTTCAACTGATAATCAGGAATGCCAGGCTATATTGATTTATCTAGCATATAGATGGATACAGCAAAATGGCTTCTCTCTACTATCTTGATGCTTCACAAACACAAATATCTGACAGTGCTTGAAATAACGCCCCACAGCGTTTCCAAACCGTCTCTAAAAACACTGCTGTTTTGAGTAAGTTGTGTCAGGAGCAACAAACAAACAAGAGATGTTTTTATCCCTTAAAAAACATCACAGCACATCAGAGCCAAAGACTGATTACAAGATCACATGTACGTAAACTTTTCATTTATTAAAAGGTTTACAAAAGCATCTTGCAGTCTCGGCTGTGCTATTTAGTAATCCACTAAAAGTGTGTCCTCGATAGCAGATGAGTGTAACAAGGGCTCTGCTTTGTTGCTTTACATAAAACAAGCATTGAGATTGAATAATGCTTGATTGTTTCCTCCATCTACGACACATTAGACAATAGATGATCTTTACAGCAATGATTAGTCACCTATGACCGGATATTATATATATATATATATGCATCTCAACCTATAGAAAAGCTAGTGATCTGTCTGCTTAACTGTGTACACACACACACACACACACACACACACATATACTGTATATGTGTGTGTGTGTGTGTGTGTGTGTGTGTGTGTGTGTGTGTGTGTGTGTGTGTGTGTGTGTGTGTGTGTGTGTGTGTGTGTGTGTGTGTGTGTGTGTGTGTTTACACAGTTAAGCAGACAGATCACTAGCTTTTCTATAGGTTCAGATGACAAAAATAAAAATGTATGCAATTTAAAAAAGCAAAAAACTGAAGTACCATCCATGACAAGTTAACAACAGTGGTGCCTTTCATTTCAGTGTAATTATAACAGTGGATGTATCTGATTTCAAAGACCATTACTGAACCCTTCTCTTACCTGCTTCTTATTCATCAAGAAAAATCAAAAACACCTTGGGATGAAATTCATCCCTATAATCAACAGCAAAAAGACTTTACTGAGAATCAAGAGGTGGTGACTGGACAGTGTGAGAGGAAGACAATCTTTCATTAAAGGATTTCCACAGGAAGTCCTACCTGATGTGCTGAACTGGCTGCTCCCAAGAGTGGTCGGCCTGTTTTTCCCACTGTTTACAGGAGGAGAAAACATCTATAGGAAGACACAAAAATGAAGTGGTACTAAAATTGCACAGAGTGTGTCATGTTTTAATGAGGAACATTAAATATGAATGTTTTATTGATCCCAAAGTAGCAATGTAATTCATGTGCAAATAACCAGGAGAATGTGTGTGTGTGTGTGTATATATATATATATATATATATATATATATATATATATATATATATATATATATATATATATATGCAAAAACTTGAAAAAAGTTGTTTTTTTTATTTCATTTGGTCAAAATAAAAATATACATAAAGGCTTTACCTATTAAAAAAAAGTAATACTTGATCTCTACTTGATCGTTCAGTGACTGAACGAATGTCAGAAGTTATAAGTAAAATCATTGATGAGTGTCTTACCGCGCTAAAATCCAGCAGATCACTCAGCTCCTTATCCGTTCCGATAGCGGCAATCCGCTGCTGAGGGTTCATCCTTACGATCCTTTACTAAATCTACAAAACACAAACATCATTCCCCTCAATCTGAGAGCCTGATGTGTGCTAAAGCTTCATGCTAGCCAGCACAGCTTATGCAAATAACATCGGTGAACATCCGCAGCTTGACAGCTGAACATCTCCACCTCCAGTCTTTAGCATAACTTTGCGCTCTTCCAACACCTTGGTACAAACCAGGGCAATCGAAGGACCTGGTTGTCCTTCAATAAAACCCTATGTGTAATTCAATAAATAGTAATAAAAAGCTCCTGAAGACAGTCCCAAGACCTCCTTTCCCCAGCTTCGTTTATTGACAGCTTTAGACGAGGTTACGGCATTTCTGTCTGTTAACAATAGCAAGCGCACGACATGGCACGGTGGAAAGATGGTATATTTTAATTTAATAGAGCATGCCTGATAAGGTTTTTAGATGACCAAACGTGGACATGTTGAGAAAGACGCTGCTCGATGGTGTCACACACACACACACACACACACACACACACACATGGACCCGCAGCATCATTTTTCAACTGCATGCGTTTGATTCCTCAATGTAGCTATCAAAAGTCACGAGCTCATAATGAACATAACGTTACACGCGCTGTCAAAACATCTGCCGCCACACACTTTTGTTGTTGTTGTGTTAAAGGAGAATGGTTAACGTTACTTTACAAACAACGGTGCTGCTGCTGCTGCTGTTGTTGTTTGCAAATTGCCAGTTACCTATACATAATAATGGTGCGACCATTAAAAGATTAAGCGAAAAACGACCATAAGCACTGACATAACACTAATTTTAACACGGACAATTAACAGCGCGATGTCAAGCTGAAGTGTTTAAACGAATGCCGACCCCGTTTCCCTTCATATCGGCTCCCGTCTTTTCTGCTATCCCAACTTCTTTCACCCAGTCCAAAACCCCTCAGAAAGTCTGTGCAATATTTTACCTTTTCTGCTGTCAAAATTCCAACTAGGGCGATCGGGTATGCCGATGACGGCGAATGTTTCCTTGTTTCGGGTCGGAAAGATAATGAAATCGGTATCTTTTGCGATTAAATTTAGCAAATATCCACTATGTAAGTTGCGAGTTTCCCTTAGGCAGACATTTTTGCTTGGCGATAACCGAATCACAACAATGACGTTCGAAATTGTATCCTTCCACCATAGCCGTAGACTTGAGCGTTCTTCAACGGTGCGGATGAATATCATGTGTGGCGAATCATACAACCTTGCTAGGGGAGTAAAGGACCACTGAAGCGCCTCCTAAAATCAGTTTGGTTTACCACACAACTCCCTTCACATAAACGTAGGCTTTGATTGATGCGTGTATTATTAGTATTAGGAGAAATTTCGTATATTTGAAGCATGGAATACATAATTCCAGCTGCATTAAGTCAAGTGTTCTGTATGAACAAGTGCAGCATACATGCTGAGGAGATCGTTTAAACTTGCTCACTTTCCCAAAACTATGTCGACTTATGGACATTGCTATTCCCCCTTTCAAACCTTATATAAGTAGACCGAACTTTGATAACCACATTTTTTCTTTTTCTTTCTTCATCATCTGAATTGGAATTCTATATGTGCCACAGCATGGCACAAGAACAACACAGTCAGCCACAATACAGTAACATCAAGAATAGGCTAGAGCAACAACATAAGAAACGTATAAATAATACTGCAAAATATATGTGTTTGTTTGTGTTAAGTATGATAAATAATGATGTGACAAGTTATGGAAAAACAAAAAGATATGAGAAATAACAAAAAGTATGATTTTTTGCAATAATAGTATTACTGTTTTTGTTGTTATTATTATTTTTTGGACTCGTGTTTTTTCTCAAATAGATTCTAAATAACTCTAATATTCTAATTTTCAATTTTAAAGATAAATGAATCTGCATACAATTTTACAACCATAATAATTACTATGTCCTTAATCCTCAAGGTAAAACATAATTTTGCACATATTACTTTTACTATGTCTATATGTCAAAACACTGGCGGTGTGATTGAGTGGATCCCTTGCCTCAACGCAGGAGACCTGTTTCATCCTCTAACTTTTGAATAGGCCTATTCAAAATATTGATATTGAGTAGGCTATTTCACAAATTATAGAGAACAGGGGGAAATTGTTTACACCATTACCCAAACATTTACCAATTTTAATCAAGTTTATTCACAGATATTTAACTTTCAAGAAACTACAAAAAGAATGTCACAGACCAATTTCTTGTCCAGAACAAAAGGTGCACAGAGTATGTCACTAAGCCGAAATAGCTCACAGCTGAAAAATACATGCCATCCAAAAAAACCCCAAAAAAACTCTTTTTCTTCTTAACTTTCTAAATGAAAGAACGAGAAGTAGCTTATCATCTGTTGGTGATGATGACATTCATTGTTTATAAAGGGCATGCATCCTCATAGCCCATCACAATACTCATAGTGCCACCTGTTGGTCAAAAAAAAACAGAAGCCAGACAAGACTGTTAAAGTTGTTATAGTCAAATTGAACTCTTACAGAATTATATATTATCTTTATGATTCTGTCCATTTATTTGCCTAAAACTACTGGGTATGACACTTTTCTGACGTTATTTTAATATTAGTTGTGTTTAATGTAACATCCACTAGTTTCCTTGAAATATTTCGAAACTTGATTGTTAATTTTAGTATTACGTTGCAAGTCTTACAATCTAAAACTTAGGCTACTCTACTAAAGAACATGTATGCATGTAGCCTATACGTTTGTCTTTCTTTTGGCCTAGTTTATATCGTCTTACTCATTCATGTAGTAGTTATTGTTTAATTTCTTCTCAGCACACAATTACTTAATGTCCTATATTTTTAATTTAAGACATTTCGAAAAGTTGAAAAAAGTCTAGGTTCTGTGGGAGACGTGAGCATCTTGGTTTCTCAACAATAGCCCCTCTGATTTCCCATGAGTCTCCGCGCTTCATGCCGCGGTGAGCGTGTCTTTCTCAATCAACACTGATGTTGTTAGTAAATATTTCGAGATTTTAAAAGGTAAGTTTGAGTTTCGTTTTTTAATCTGCAATGTTTTGCCTCTGTGTTATCATAAACCCAGTGAACATTTCCTGTGTGGCTTGCTGTTTCTCTATGGAGCCGCTTGCTATTTGTCTTGCTTTTAGCCTGTTAGCATCCAGACAGTCGACTTGCTTGCTAACAGATTTCTGAATAATGTGCTAAATAGAAAGTCTGTGTGTGAATGTCTCTGATTTCTTAGCATTTGTGCACTTATTTCTTGACTGTATTTTTATTTTAAGTAATATATGGGAGTGAAATTTTGGGAATCTGAATTAGCATTTTAGCCGGTTTGTGTCCGCAGTAACAGTCGAGCCTGCTAATATCGTGCCTGCAAGAGGTGGATCACAGGTTTTGATCGGGCATCTAAACTTTACATTATTAAGTTGAGATAACTATAGTCTATGTCCTTTGTGCAGCAAAGATAAATTGGTTTCGACTCATAGCATCTTAGTTTTACTGGACTCTCAAGCATTAGCTGAAGTGTAATTGTCCTGGTATGTTATAATGTATTTTGTCGGTATTTGATGTGATTACGTTAACCACATAACATTGCCCTGATAATTTTTGTTTCTTCTCAGATGTCTGAGCTGTTTATGGAATGTGAAGAGGAGGAGTTGGAGCCGTGGCAGAAGGCAGTACCCGAAACCAATCTAATAGATCTGGTTGATGATGAGGATGATGATGATGAACCAATATTTGTCAGTGAAATCTGTAGCTCCAAGTCTGCGGCCAGTACAAGACCAGGTACAGCTCCATTTTGGCATACTGATAAGGACACCTCTGATCTGGTCTTTCCTTGAAATGTTTATCATTGTGTTCCTTATGATCTTCAGGTGCCGTTAACCAACAGAACCAGCGAAATGTCCCGGTTCCTAACCCCTCGATGGTGGCAGCATCACAAAAGACTCCCCAAACCCTGCCGAACCCCGCAGTGATGGCTACAGGCCATACACTCATGGTCAGAGGCTCAGCCCCATCAGGTGGTAACCCCATCCTCATCCCTCTCAACACAACTCTAGGACCTCAAACAACCCCTCAACCCATCATCATTAACAATCAGGTAACTCTTTATTGATTTTTCTCAGTTAAAATATGTATTCTAAATCTATAATTTGTGCTGAAAAAATGCTAAGCACAATTATAGAGTTGCTTTTAGTCCATAGTAGCCATAGGCTTCTGCTCACTGAAGTAAAATTTTACCAAGTATTATTAATCATTCATGAATTTTAATTTATTGATGTGTTTTCATAGATTGGGCTGTTTGATCAGGATACTGAATCTTTCTTTATTAGTTTAAATTATTTCATTTTCATAATGATCATTATCACTTTACCAGGGTTACATTGTGGCGTCACCACAGAATCTCAACAGCAACACCTCGTTCATCAGCTCTTTGGGGTCACAGTATCCACCAGGAACCACTTTCACTGTTGTGCCAGGTATAAATGTGTTTGTGTAGTTGTTTCTTCCACATTACTAAGGTTGGGTGGGAGGCTCTTTTTTTTCTTCTTTTTTTGTGATATTAAAATTGGTGATCAGATTTATGAAAATCTATTATACAATATCACAAAAAAAATAATACAAGCCTAACAAAATGTGAACAAAATTACAAGCATTAGGACAATTAAGCTATAATAGAACAAAGGCACAAAATGAAATATACCTACCTGAAAAACTTAAAGCCCTAGATGGGCATATAGAAACCATACAAAAATTGTAATCAAATGTACAAACAACATTGCATTGTCTTCACTGTGTAAATTTATTCTTATTAAAGTTACAAAAGTGATTCAGTCAAGAGCAATGAGAGATTGTTTGATTAACATTAATGACAAAGACAGCAGCAGCCTAATATTCCTGCTGCTATCTGACATTTATGTATTATACTGAAAAGCATGCATTTTCTTTCTCAACTATTCACTTAAGACTTAATTGCAAAGATGGGCATTTTGACATGTGTATTTGACCTTTCAAGCCCAATAAGGTGCCAAAAAGAACTCTGTTAAAAGGGTTAGTTCACCCAAAAGTGAAAATTCTGTCATTAATTACTCATCCTCATGTCGTTCCAAACCCGTAAAACTTTCATTCGTTTTTCAGAACACAAATGAAGAACTTTTTGATAAACTCAGAGATCTACATTTACATTTATGCATTTGGCAGACGCTTTTATCCAAAGCGGCTTATATTGCATTTTTACATTCTTATCAGTTCTTGCTTTCCCTGGGAATCATGAACTTGGCATTGCAAGCACGAACGCTCTACTGTTTGAGCTTCAGGAAAACAACAGGATTTTTGTCCCTCCATTGACAGCTACGCAGTACGCAACTACCACTTGGATGCCTAAAAAAAAGTTAATGAAGAGCAGGGCACGAAATTAACTTTTATTTTAGTTGGTAGCACTCCCAACTTCTAAAAGTTAGGAGCACCATCAAAAAATTAGGAGGACCCACTGAAAATTAAGGAGCACCACAACTAAAATGTGTGTGTGTGTATATATATATATATATATATATATATATATTTGGGCTGAAACGATTCCTCGAGTTACTCGATTACAAAAATTCCTCGAGGCAAAAACTCTGCCTCGAAGCCTCGTTAAATTCCTATGACGCGCACTATACGCGCGGCTCAGGGATTTGATAGTTTCAGACGGACCGTTTATTCACACGGACCTGTTCAGGACGCATATATTTTGAATTTAGTGGGCGCGATGACGGAGAATAAATATGTAAATAAACGGCAGAAATTGTCTAAAGTGTGGGATCATTACACACTTAATTGACTTAATACACTTAACTCGCTGAAACAAGGTAACGTAGTCTAAGCCTATTGATGTTCGATGATTTTAATCCCATACTGTATTTGTAGCGATGTCGTGATGCGGTTTGACTAGATATGATTTTTAGCTTTGATGATATTTTTAAGTAGTAAACGTAACTATCACGTTCAATTGCAAGAGAGTGTAGCTTAAAAAAAAGAACCCCTTCTCACACACACACACACACACACGCCAGTCAGACCAATTGCAGCAATGCATCACATATGCTTAAACTTTTATGTAGCCACGCAACAATAATTTCAGCATGCATTCACTGTACCCACCGGGACGTGATGGAGGAACAAATATTGTATTGCAGTCTTTGCGAGACCTTGTTTGTATTTCACGTCTGCCAAATAGTTACAGACAACAACAAAAAATTAAAGTCCCCAGCCTGTTGGTTTTTAATAAAGATTAGGAGTACTCATTTTTCAGTTAAAACGCACGGAACAAAAAGTGCGTCAGCTTTTACTGCGTGTTCAACAACATGTCACGTTACAGCTCTTCAGCGTTAAACTACCAGAATACACAAATATGCTTAGAGTGGTTATATTGTAACATCTTAAAGGAAAATTCACATATGAGATAGCTTTATAACTTGCATACTATATAACTTATAGCGCAACAATATAGTTAGTAGGTAGTTATATATATATTAAAAGATTTCTTTTATTTAAAAATAACACCACGTTTCGTAGAGGAATGAAATCGGTAGTTGTGCACCGATCATGATTCTTCATGACCGATTCAGATTTTTCTTTGCAAGCTAATTAGTCAGTTCTGATATGGGTTGCCGTTTTTTGTTATTTAATTTTTTTGTTTATTTGCTCTAAAACATCTGGAGCCATTTGAAATTAGAGGCAACCACTGCATTTTAATCGCGATCCAAACAAAGATGCTGCATATGTAGAGTGAGCAGTTGTTTTTTATTTAAATTGGATTGCATAATTTCAAGACTTAGAGCAAATACAGAATTCACTTTACCCATGTGAAATTTTTGCATAAGACACACCTGCATAAAACAAAAAGGACGGCCTAAATGAAGGTGAAAATTCACTCTCTGACAGCAGGTGGCGCTTATGGAAAAGAAGCGCTACAGCGTTTTTTTGGGTACTGCTGCAAACAAAGCAGCTGTGCTCAAGGCAAGCACCACTTTATATGTAGATAAGAAGAAAAGAAAATGCCATCAAAACTATTCTGATGACAGTCAGTTCCTTTCAGAGATCTATTCATATAAACCCCCACCCCAATTTAATATAATTATTTTTCTTCCTATATTTCAAGCATTACAAATAGTGATCTTGCTGTGCCTGGTATTTTCTCTGTTGCGCGTCTGCACTCTCTTTGTGTCCGTCTGTTGCGCGTCCCATCTCTGGCCTCTGTTAACGTCCTGTTAATAGACTAATATTCTAATAAAGTCCGGAATAGAGATCAGACAAATTTAAACTAAAAACCATCAGTTTATCTCTAGAAAAGGTTGCACCACAACAATTATTTGCACACTCATAAATGCCCACACATAAATTGAGATCACGCAGATTAAATTTCGGGAGCATATGCGACCAAAATTGTCACAATTTCTAGCCCCTGAAGAGAATGTAAAACTAGTCAATATAAATTAAGTGATTTTGTCCAAATTTTCTGAAGAAACTATCGTTTAATACGATGAACAGATTTAATTTAGGCTATTTGGGTAAACTGTCACCTAAGTACTCAAGTGATGTATGAGCAGCAGCATATAACAAAATGAGTTCGCTTTCGCTGCTTATTGCGTTTGAACAGTTTAAAACCACTCGTTTTTAAATCGCAAGGCTTAAAAATACATTCAAATGATAAGCTTTTGGCACACCACGGCAAAGTCACAGCAATTTCACTTGAATGTAACAATAGAGATGCAACTACCACTTTGACACTTCAAAAAGTTCATAAAGAGATTGTAAAACTAATCAATAGGATTTGAGCGTTGTAGTCCAAATTTTCTGAAGAGACTGAATTGTTTTATATGATGAACAGACTTTAACATAAACATCGATTAGTGAACAAAAACAGCTTGACGCGTGAGAACAAACTTCATTGGTTCTTGCTAAAGCTCAAACTTCTGCATAACACAAGAATTAACCTCATTGGTTCTCGCACATCAAGCGAACGTGCTGGAGCTTCTGTTTACCACAACTGATGTGGGAGTTGATGAATGTTTACATGTGAATAAAAGCCTAAATTCAATCTGTTCATCATATAAAGCGATCGTGTCTCTTCAGAAAATGTGGACTAACCCGCTCAATTTGATGTGATTTTAGTTTTACAATCTCTTTATGAACGTTTTGAAGCGTCAAAGTGGTAGTTGCGTAGCTGTCTATGGAGGGACAGAAAGCTCATTCAAATTGCATTAAAATATCTTAATTTGTATTCTGAAGATGAACAAATTTCTTACGGGTAAATTATGACATCATTCTCTTTTTTGGGTGAACTAACCCTTTAATGATTTTGAAAAGGGTCTCTGACCTTAAATTTGTTATTGGCCACATTTAAAAATATAATGTGATCAGTCACACAAAGATATCAGATCTGAGCATCAAATCAGAATTGAGCACTAATGCTTGCTGTGTGAATGTAGCCATATGCTCAACAAGATAGGAAATACAGTAAAAACTTTAATAAGGGATTACGGGATTGACATTTGTTCCCCGAAAAGTTATTAAAGACATCGTTAAAATAGTCCAAGTGACTACAGTGGCTCAATCCTAAGTTTATCAAACGACGAGAATACTTTTTGTGCGCAAAAAAAAACGATCTGTTTTCCATTTGAATATATTTTAAGATGAAATTGAAGACTGGAGTAATGATGCTGAAAATTCAGCTTTCCCATCACACAGTGTCACATGATCCTTCAGAAATCATTCTAATATTTGGTGCTCAAGAAACATTTCTTATTTTCAATGTTGAAAACAGTTGTGCTGCTTAATATTTTTTTTGTTGAAACTGTGATGCATTCAGGATTGTTTGATGAATGCTAATGAGGTGAATTGGTATGTGATTTTTTTTATTTTGTGTGTTTGTTTCCCAAGCAGCAGGTCAGCAGATAGTTTCACAGGTCAGTGCTGCACCAAAGCCAGGGGTTATTCACAGGCCTCAAGTACAGCTCATCCAGGACAATGTGGTGACCTTGTCCAACGTACAAGCCCCAGCTAACCTTTCTTCTCAATCCCACACTACGTCAGTCTCTCAAAACACACCAGCCATCACCCCAATACTAGTTAAACAAAAAACCTTATCCATGCAACCTATGAACAGCAGAGGTAAGCCTGTGTGTGTCTGTTTGGACAGAAAATGTTTTTTTCTAATGTCCTGTATTAGTGTTACTAGGTTAGTGTATCATTTACCAAAGTGAAAGGTTGTAACCAAGCTTTAAAATAACCATCCACCCACCATAACTTTTGGATGATTGAGCCACTGCAATTAAAAGTAACAACAAAATGGGATTTATTTGTTATCCATGCGCTTAGCTACAATTCAATAAAAATACACCAAAAACAAATAGAAAATGGTCAGAGGCCTTTTGTTTTGTTTTATTTTTTGATAGAGGAAGGTTGTGTGTGACAGGTTGTGTGTAGGACTTTTATTTTTTTTTGAGGAATGAGGCTTGACAGGATAGACAGTTGTTTTTTATGACCCGCAGATAATGGCACAAGGATAAATGAGACAAACAACAGTGTGTCCAAAGGAGGTAAGATTGACATAGATGGGTTTTTAGCCATTATGTATTACAGGATTTCCAGAAGCAACACTCTTTTCATCTTTTAATTTTTTTTTCCTTCTTTGACAGCTGGAGAAAATGATTTTTCCCTCAGAAAGAAATGTCCCAAGTGTCAAAATGTGTTTGGCTTTCAGCCTTTAAAAAGTCACATGAAGGTTTGTTTACTATACTGTTTTAACAACAGCTTTGAGTTCAATCAGGCTGAGCTACATCTGAACATTAACAACCGATTATGCCATTGTTCACCCAAAAATTAAAATCGTCTTCACCCTCATGTCTTTCCAAATCAATAAGACATTTGTTCATCTTTGGAACACAAATGAAGATATTTTTAATATTCTCTAAATTTTTTGTTCAACCATTAAAAGGCCATTTAATCAACGATTTCAATCTTCAAAAAGTTTATAAAGACATTGTAAAAGTAATCCATATATATCGACCAGTTTAATCCAAGTGTTCTGAAGAGACAAACGCTTTATATAATGAAGATATTTAATTTAGGCTTTAATTTATCAATGCACATACACCGTGCTTGTCAAATATGGTAAACGGAAGCTAAACCGTAGTTGCTTGTCGTACAAGAACCAATAAATCATGCATGTTTGAACCTCTGATGACTGATTACATAGGAAAATTAAAAATGGCACCTAAAATCAAAAGGTTGCCACCTCAGAGAAAGATATACTTTATTGATCCCTCAGAGGAAATGCAGTCAGTGTTGGGTAAATTACTCTAAAAAAATAATTAATTACTAGCTACTATTTACGTCTTCAGTGGAGTAATTAGATTAATGTACTGATTACTCTCTAAAAAGTTTGCATTACTTCACTAATTACTTTCTAAATCCCATATCAGCCTCGACCAGTTGAAAAATACAAGGATAGGCATGAAACTGTTCTTTATTCTATCAAATAAATAATATAAAATTGCATAGATTAGCATTGAAGGGAGGTTACATTAAAAACATTCATTTTAACATTAGATGTTAAATCCATTGTTTTACAGATAATTGTTCTGTAGTCTATACAGTATTTAATGCTGTTACATTTGAAGTAACTGTAATTAAATTACAAAAATAAGAGTAATCCCTAATTTATTGCAAGAGAAAAGTAATTAAATTGCTGTAATTAATTAAATAACTTAGTAATGGATTACAACCAACACTATATGCAGTATTGAGATGTAATGCCCTCTCCTCCCCCCCCTCTTCTTCAGCTGTGCTGCCCTGAATTGTTGGATTCTGTGTTCCCCTCCACATCAAAGCCTGACAAACAAGCCAACTCACCGAAAGTCATTGAGACAGACAAAGGCAAAATGATCATGCTGGTTTCAGACTTCTACTATGGGAAATGTGAAGGGGATTCATCTCTGATTTCCAAGTTCAAGTCCAACACCAACACCACATTCAAGTGCAACAGCTGTTTGAAATTGCTCAAGAACAATATCAGGTATTTGTTTGAATGTAAAAAACACACAAGAAAACACCCATTATAACACCATCACATGTTATTGAAGAACCATCTGTAATCAGTCAGTGGCCAAGCCTGGTGCTGAGATTGTTTAACCTCTATAGACCTTAGTCCCGGTAGATGATATTTAATGCGTCACACGAAAACGTTTCAAGAAATCCTACGTTTTTTTAAATCTGATTTCTTTGTATAATTGTTTTGGTCTGTGCGGGAACAATGTGAGGCATGTGGCTTAGAGGGAACATTGCTCATGAGAGTCATTAGCTACAGGAGCCCAGAGATGGAGAGAGCAGTAGTTGGAGAGACTGGAGGAAATCAGCCGTTCTCAGACCCCATCACTGGATTCCTACTCAGATGGATGACATTATCAGACCCCCGTTCCCTCTAGGGGCCACAGATGAATAATGGAAGTTAGTTTGGCTGCTATAAGAACTGTTCTTGTGATTAAATAACTTTACTCAGCCACGGCGTGAGAAAAGCCTCAGTAAGCTCCTTTTAATGGGGAGGCGCGTTTGCAGCGCACCCCAAGTTCTGGCGGCGGGGTCACAGTTCAGCCGCATAAAAATCCCTATTAGGGGAGCTGAGGTTGCAGAATGCGCTGACTGAAAAATTGGCTGCTCAACGTCAGGGCGCCAATGGCAGGTGAGGCAGAGTGGATAGAGGCAGCCTGAACAACACATCATTAAATAAAGAAGCAGAGCAGTATAATTGCTGGTATTATAATGGCTATTATGCACAGTTAGAACGTGAACTTTAAGTAGAATATTTGCTCATTTGTCTCTGGAAAACCCTTGGGAGCTCAAATGCTTCTTAAATACACACGCACAGGCCTCGCACTGTTCAAAGGTGACTTTTAATAGCGTATGTTTGTAATTTGGCTAATTATATTTAACTGCATGAGTTTTATTTTGTATTCCCAATGGCGCTGAACATTAGCTACTTTAACTTTGGCATTTTCCCTTCCCTTCAGACGTATTTGATGAATTACGGTTTATGATGAGTGGATAGTTCATGTACTGCTCATTTGTATCTTTTAAATTCAGTGTAATCTGTAGACAAAGCTGGAATATGACCCGTTTCAAAAATAGGATGAGAACTTCTGTTGCAACATCTAAAACTGCATGATTCTCAGAGGATGTAATGGGTCTATTTTTAGATGCTTTTTGAAAAAGCAAAAGGAAACTCCACTCCTGAGAGAGCAGACACTTTGTGGTGGTTTACCTGTTTGAATGTTGTACATCTGTTTGACATTCACTTGCTTGCACATCAAAGGCTTTCCTGTTTAGTCGTCACACCTCTGTCAACGGCGGTCCCGCTTGTCAGACTGAGTTCTCCCCAGACAGCAGCTGTTTGTGGAGCAGGGCATTTACCTTAAAGAGTGTCAATGTCACAGGTTGCAGGTGTACCCAATGCCTTCTCACGCTTTCTGTCTCTTGCGGCATCCTGCAAGCCAATTGTGGTTGTGAGTGTCACGCCTACTGACTTTTTTTTTTCTTCAGAAATCTCTGCACACACACTTAGAATAAGAATGGGAGAGAGGTGACATACTTAATTGAAACTTGAGAAAAACAAACAGTGTTGGACCGTAATAGACTGAATTGGGTTTTATTTAATTGTTTACTCCGTGAATGTGATTGTATATCTACAAGCTGTAGCTTCAGTTATTTTATTAGTCATTTAATGAGAGAACCATTACACAATCACCATCCATAAACAGCATTTACAGTATGTTGCTTTGTGTTTGCTGAGCAAAACGCCTGTGTCTTTGCCACTGTCAGTGATAATTTTAAATGTGTCAGAAGTTGCATGGTCAACAGGGCCAATAATTTAGCTGGGAGTTGGGCACCCGCTGAGCCCTCTGATTCTTCAACGGCTATGTAAATCAAGGCCACAGCTGAAAATCAGCTAGTGGGATTCTTTTATCTGGACCTCTCTCTTTGTAATGCCATCCTTTGCTCCTTGTCATCTGTTCTTTTCCCTCTTACTCAGGTTCATGAACCACATGAAACATCACCTGGAGTTGGAGAAGCAGAACAGTGAGAGCTGGGAGAGTCACACTACATGTCAGCACTGTTACCGGCAGTATTCAACTCCCTTTCAACTACAGTGCCACATAGAGAGCGCCCACAGCCCCTTTGAGTCCACCAGTAAGTCACAATACTTTAGTGTTTTCCTTGATAAGTTGGTGGTTCTTGGCCAGAATAAAGGCCAGTTCATGTCATATCACCTATAAAGATAAAAATAACTAGAAGTATATTAGTGTCCACACACCAACGCTAAGTGATTTCAGTGAGAGCATTCCTCTGTGACGTTATAAAAGTTGTGGTGTGGATTTTCCTATTCTCATGGAATCAAGATGATAATTGAAACTTTGTGAACAGGCCTTAAGCCACAAAGTGGACCAGCTTGGCAATATGAGAGAAGGAAGTACTAGTTGTTTAGCTAAAACTTGTGCTACAAAATGATATTTCTCCATCGTTCTCTGTAGCTGAATGATAATGTTAAATACATAAAACATCAATTTCACACCAAATGTAGTCTTTTGCAGTAACAAAGCTATATTAAAAAAATTCTTTCAAAAAATCACTTGAACACACATCACGTAATTACGATTTTCAAACTTGAGTAGGAACTTTCCTGGAGGACTTGAGGTTAGGTTAAACTAGTCATTTATGGTGTAATTGAAATGAGAATTTCACCAGAAGGGAATACTTTGATGGTTTTGATATATTTTAAGTGCAGTGATATCTTTTCTTTCCCCAGCCAACTGTAAAATATGTGAATTGGCCTTTGAGACGGAGCAAGTGCTTCTAGAGCACATGAGGGACAATCACAAACCTGGAGAGATGCCCTATGCCTGTCAGGTAAAGCTTCATCATTGCTTTATGTAATTTGTATTTCGAATACTTGGTTCTCACTTTGTTTTTGCTCTCTTGAAGGTTTGTAACTACAGGTCCTCCTTCTTCTCTGATGTGGATAACCATTTCCGCACAGTTCATGAAAACACTAAAGACCTGCTTTGTCCCTTTTGCCTGAAAGTCCTTCGCAGTGGCCATATGTATATGCAACACTACATGAGACATCAAGTGAGTGTATAACCTCATTTGTATGCTTCTATTTACGTTTTGTATGGATATGGATTTATTGCCTCCTTGTTTAATAATTTAAACCAAAGAGTGTGTACATGAGCTTTTTGACATCATCTGTCTCTTTGTCTGTGTATTTGGAGCTTGAGACTTCACTGATCTGAAGTCAGCACAATGTGTAGCTCATTTATGTGCTGCCTCATTGGCTCTCACTCTAAGGTTGGATTGATTTGGTTGTCTGCCGAACAACTCGGTGCAATATATAACAGGCTGACAGTAGCGGCCTACTCTCTTCACCTTCCCTGTTTTTTCCTTATGGGCTTCTCACAGGCAACAGTAATCCAGATTAACCATGAGTATTATCGGCCAAGAGCAAGATTTGTAACCAAAACAATAGTACACCAAAAAAATTTTTTTTAGCAATAAATCACATCAAAATTAAATTAACAATTTAATTGTTGAATGTAACTTAACTTTTTACATGTTCCGTGTTCTTTTATTGTATTTTCTAGAAAAAGGGGATTCAAAGATGTGGGAAGTGCAGATTAAATTTCCTCACCTACAAGGAAAAAGTGGAACACAAAACACACTTCCATCGAACCTATAGGAAGCCAAGAAACCTTGAAGGATTGCCTCCAGGAACCAAGGTCTGCTTGAAACCAAATCTTTATAAAAAATTGGAAGTTAAATAACTATATAATATAGACTGTATAATACAACTGTATAATAAACAACATAATCACAAATAATCTGGGATTATACTTTTCGTTAGTCCTTCTCATTATCATTATTTTATCTTTTTAGGTGACAATTCGGGCCTCAGTTTCTGGTGCACCAATGTGTTCTGATGTTTCAAGCAAATCCTACATCATACCCACAAGTCCTGAAACGGCAAAACAACCTGTCAGAACACCAGCAAACACAACCAAACCAAACTTAAATGGAGGAAGGGCAAAGACCACAAGCCAATTCAGCTTTAACCGAACCAACCACAATAATGAGCTTAAACGTTTGAAGTGAGGATTCTTTAGCACAACGTATACTTCAGTTTTTCAACACAAGCTCTCGTCAATGCAGACAACAGCTACAATATTATTCAGTCTCTTCCATTTCTTATTTGAATGTGACACAATGGTCCCTGCCAGTGTTGCCACCTTGTGGACCAACTATTTAGTGCAAAAAAAAGAAGGCACATCCAAGATTAGAAAACGTGTTAATTGAAAAATCTGGCAATGTACATACATGCATACTATGCTGATAATGAAATTTACGGCACACACACATATGCATACCCTAGCGTACTCGTAGCAATGGAAGTATACGAAGTATAATAAATGTGTTATATCACAGCCTATATGCTGAAGTATGTTAATGAGTATTTATTCTTCACAGACTTCCAAGAGGGGGAAATAAGTGTGTCGAGTGTCTCTCAGAGGTTATGGACCCTTACGTTCATTATCCTTTATCGCTGAAGTGCACTATATGCAAGTTTAGATCAAGTTGCCAGAAGGCCTTCAGACAGCATATGGCCAGGTAAGGGGAAAACATGGATGAATTAACAGTTCCAAATGAATGTGATCAGATCTTTACCTTCTCAACTGCAGGTTTCACAGCATTTCTTCAAAAGTACGAATTGGCAAAGCGAGGAAGGCTCCACATGGGATGCGGTAAGTTTTGATCTATTACATCACAGTTTACAGCGATAGAGGGGTTTATTATTATTATGAATTTTTCTCCCCCTTTTGTTCAAGGAGTCTAACACTGGTCTGCCTCAAGTGTGACTTCCTGGCAGATGCCTCTGGCGCTGACCAGATGACCGAACATTTGCTCAGCAGGCCAAACCACTCCTGCCAGGTCATCATGGAGCCAGGTATGACGCTCGACCCTCAAGTCGCTGCAGAAATATTCTCTTCGTGATGTCAGATTGTCTTAACTTGCATGCTATTTTCATTTATTTATAGTTACCAATGGAGGATCAGAAATAAACAGGTGAGAAAGTTGTTTGTATTATTTTTCAGTTGTTTATGGCATGTAATTAAGATATATTAAAGTTTTTAAGGTATTAAAAATCTTGTTTATTTTTAAAGCTCGTCCATTCAACCCTCTACAATGCGGGTAAATCACTCGCATATGCGACCAAATCGACCAAAAAAAAACTAAAAAAATGTACTAGCCATTGGCTAATCACAGTTGCCTGTAATTGAGTTAGAGGCAAAAAATAAGTTTAGTGCAAATGTAATTTTATTGCCTGCTGAGCTTTACGCACCGTCGCTTGGCTGAAAGCACTTTCCCGATCGGACCAGTGCTGCGTCGTCATAAAAGTTTGATCATTTCCACACGTTTTTAAGCTGTGAGAATTTTTGTGTGCACAAACTGCACATCTGAAGTGCGTGCCCAGAAAGCTGCATCTTGACAGCACATGAATACTGAAACAATCTCTCTTTTTAAAGTTTAAGGTCTTGTGAGTGAAAGTAAACAGTCGAGAAAGTGAACGCACGTGTAAAGTATCAGTTTATTGGATCTGTGCATTGTCTTAGTGACGGCAGCCTAATATTCCTGCTGCTGTCTGTTTTTAATGTTAACCAAACTACTCTCACTGCAAAAAATCACTCAATGCTCTTGACTGAATAACTTTTGTAACTTTAATAAGGATTCATCTATATTTAATTTAGACAGTGAAGATTATGCGGTGTTATTTTACGTCTGATTACTAATCTATCTAACAACCTGAAAAGCACTGCTTTTTTAATTAGCATCTTTGTTCTATTGTTTATTTGTGGTCATTAGATAATTTGTTCTGATTTAATAACAGACTATTTACTTGACTTTAATAGTGTTTGAAATTTATATTTTATACTTCTATTTATATTATGTTTAATTTTTTCATTCTTCTTGCATTCCATGTAAAAAGTCTGGCAACTAAAATAAAAATATACTAGCCAATGACGACTCGAGCTTTAGTGCATCCGTAGAGGGCTGCCGTTTTAATAAGTTACTGGTGTTATTCTCAATGTTCTGATATGCTCTAATTGTTCTACGCATGATGTATTAGTGTACAATGACACCATATGCTTATTTGTATTTTTGTTACATGTAGAGGTTAGAGCTGTGTAAAGAGGAGAGTAAAAATAGACTGGGAAGTGTAGCTTGCCTGATTGAGACAAATTACCTTTTCTGATGAAACGGGTATAAATACAGACCCCCTGACCTATGAATTGTTTGAAAATATCATTTATTATAAAAAATTATCTCTATTTTTTCATTAGTGTAATTGGGATGCCTATTAAGTGGTATCCAGGTGACCTTACTTAAATTTAAATAGGAATTTTGCCATTAATTAAAGCATTGTTATTAATGTGGACCACAGAGAAATGCTTATGAGTGGCTGTGAAAGGGGGAGAATATTTGTATATAAAAAAATGCTGTCTCTTTCTAATGGAAAATAATCAATTTCAAAACGGAAGAATCACTTACTCACATACTTAGACATTATCCATTGGGAAATAAGACTTTAAAACCCAGTGTAGTTTGCTAGGACTTATGTTGAGTGTTTGACTTAATTTAATGGTTTCTGTCATTAACATTTGTCCTCCCAAAATAAATATAAACAAGAATTTGCTTGCCCCCAGTTCTCATTGCTGTAATGTCAAAGAAAAAAAATTAAATACTGTAATGTAAAGGGGAAAATGGTATTTCCAATCAAAGGAATTGGGATTCTAGAATATTAGTGTTGTAATTCCTTGAAATAAATCATTGAAATTTATCATTGCACTGCATTCTAATGAGAATCACCATTGAGAATTATGGGAATTAAAAATAACCTTAAAAAAATAATACCTTCAAATGAATTGCAGTAATAAAAATTTAGGGGATAACTGTCATGAAGATTTTCACAAAGCTAAAATTCTTACAAACAATCCTAAAATCATTCTTTATTGTATTAATACAAAATGTATTAATTTTTTTCTGAATTTTTTGGTGAATTATGATCTTTTTGCGGCCGTCTTTATTGTAACTAAAAAAAACCTGATAATAATATTTTGTATGAGTCAGGTGATATTACAGCTCATAATTATTAATGGAGCATTGTCACTCTGTTCATGTTCGTGTGCTTTTCTGTTTTTCTTGCACCTCATAATTCAGGTCACTGGAAACCCACGATGACTCCAAACAACTCCTTCCCATTAAATCAAATACTGAGGCCAGAGATGAGAAAGAACCCATTGCGATCAGTGATGTACAAGCTATACCAAACGAGGACAACGAAACGGAGGATGGGTCAGAGGTTCTTGGAGCTGACAAAAGTGACCCAGACGAGGTGAAGGATGACAAAAAAGGGGTCACGCTCGATGTGTCAGAGGAGGAATCACCCAAGAGCCTTTCCCCTCACTCACCCTCTAAGGCTCCTGTCAGCCCCATTTCTGCCCTCCCAGGTGAAGGGGGCATAACTCCCACTGATTTTCTTTGTAAAACGGATGGAATTGATTCTGTTAACACAGACTCGCAACTGGAACCTCTCACTCCTTCCAAGGTCCTTGAAGACGATGCGACTGAGAATTCGCAAGTGGAAATGGATGGTTAACTGCAACAAACAGTTGGGGACTGAGAATCCCCTGAAACATCACAAGACTCAAGACGCAGCAGTTTCTCGCTGACTCGCTTTCCATCTCCCCCTTTTTTATATCAAATATGCATTAATAGGAACTTTTCCTGTACCCAAAATTAGGTGGACTCAATACTGTGCTAAAACATGATTTTCAATCTTATACTGTAACTGTACGAGTACAATATTTCTGTACTTGTGTGAGGATTGTAAAGAAGCGCACTATAGATTGAAACTGAGTTGTGAAGGCAGCAATGTGAATGTTCTTCTCTACATATGATTATGATATAAGTCCTTCTGTCCGCAGTTGTGGTGTCCATTTGGACTCTACAGATGATCACACAAAACGGAAACATAAAACTAATTAACTTGGAGCTGATTCCCACATCTGCCTTTCCAAAGGACAAAGAACAAGTTCAGCAATTTCTCAGTATACTGTATTTAGGAATGATAAAATGCGTCCTGATATTTTTTTTAGATTGTGTTTAATGTATTGTTATATGTACTTGATCTGGATAGGACCCTGCATTGGGAACCATTTCTCCTATTGATTGAGACTGAAAACATTGTAGAAATTCATTTGTCTTAATCTGTATTAAACTTTTATAACATATTCACTAGAGTTCTGCTATGATTCACAGTATTATCTTAGCCTTTCTTCTGGAGACAATTTCTTGTTTTCTTGTAAGGGCTTGATTTGGTGAAGAGCACACTCTTGTGGAATCATGCTATGTACTTCAATAAACAATAGTGATGAGAAGACTCATTTATGCGAATCGGTTCTTTTGATGTTCTTTCCAAAGAACCGGTTAAAAAAGATTCAGTGATTCTTTTATCTCGTGCGCTCTCTTTGAATCTTATTACGGGGTTGTTGTTTTTTTGTAACCGTATATGATTCTCGCTATTATTGTATGTTTTCGAATATCTCTTAATTTAAAACTGAGACGTAGAATATCTGAGCTGGGTGTTTAGTAAGTGACACATAAAAAATGTGCAGTGCTGTGGATCTCCAGAAACAGTTTGAAAACCCCTATTCCTAAAATGTACCCTTAACCACATGAAGGCGCGCATTTTCTTTCCAGAGTACGTTTAGTAATAAAAGTGTTTTTTATATTCCATGATTCAGCTCAAAAAATGTTTTAAAACCTAAATATAATTTGCAGTATTGTTTAAACAACACAAAAGCTACAGTATTTAAGTCCCCATTGAAGTTTTTCTGCTTTTTTATTATGATAGCTATTATTATTTTTATGTTATCCTTAAAGGGTAACTAAACACTAAACCAATTTTTTTTAGTTAGTCTGTAAGAATGGGGCTTTATTAGTACTGTTCATTGATTCGAGTACATTTTTTGACATTTGTGTATACATGAATATCAGTCACATGACCTCTTACGTCATCCGATCTTTTTCCAGTTGACTGCCGCAATCTTGAGTACCTGCCGGGTACTGTCTACAATACTGACGGCATTAGCTATGAAGCAGATTTTCTCTGTTTGTTTCACTTTATACATACCCAACTTTGTTTATGTAAACCCTGTGTGTATTTGACAGTATTCGCGTAATAAGACTAGAAAAATAACTTCGTTCAGTAACCTGTCGCTGTTGTTAGACAGACTTGTTAGCACATGCAAATAATGAACTTATGTGAACTGCATTGTCCCGTTCCTTTGCGTTAACATTTGATGTGAATATACGTCGCGTTGTAGTCTATGCTGAGACGGAGGCGCCAGAACTGCAACTGATAGAATGCAGGATACTACGACATTTCTTCAAAAGCAGATGGTGGATATATTTTAATCCACGATCATAAATCGTGATATCGCACACCCCTAAAATAGCGTAAACTCATTATCATTTACATCCACTCACCACATACAACATGAACACTGCACAGAGAGTTTGCACACACAAACCACTGTTATAACATAAAAGCAAGCAGCTGCGTGCATGGTTGGGCATGATATGATTGAAGGATTTTGACTGAATCCGCGCAAAGTGCGCTCCCTTAATAATTCCTAAAAAGCTGACATCAGTTATCGCGATCTCACATCTCTGTTAATATCAATCAAGCTGACTGCACAATGAATCTTTCATAATATATAGCTACACTTTGTTTTTTAAAATTAGAGGATTTGTCAGCATTCAGAGCTTTGAACAAAAAGTCAGTTTTGAGCATAGAGGTTTTGAGCAGTGAGGGGAGTCTATCTTAAATGCTTCTGATTGGCCTTTGCGTTGAAGAAATCAACACGTATGTCTGTTTTCGGCTACATTGCTCAACGCTGCAAACGTGTTTTAAAAGGAAACTCTGGCCTGTAAGTCGTTTCTATTTTGTTTTAGTTCTTGTTGCCTTTCTGCAAAAATGTATTAGTTTTTATATGTTTTATTCATAGATATTTCTAGTTTGCGTGAATCCCGCGAATCGTTTTATTCTCCCTGCAAGGCGCACACACACAGTGAGTGCATTGCCGCTCGCACTCGCCATCAAATCTAGTCCCGCGCCGCACTCTTTTGCATTGAGTGCACATCTCTAGATCAAGGGCCCGGCCCGAGGATAGTGACGGGAAATATCGGCCCGCAAGTTCGGGCTCGGCCAGAGAATAAGCTCTACTTCCTTTGAGACTGACGTATCGATCTTGCCGAATCAGGTACTCAAGATGGCGGAAGACAAGTTTCGGAATTGAGTGACGTCAGTGAGGAGACATTGTGACATCATAGAAATCATATGTCTATGGGTGACATCATCTGATATTCATGTATAAAGTGTGTAAAAACGTCTGAGTGCTGCCCTCTTCAGGTTGAATGGTGGCTACTGCAGTTGAATTTTCCTATTGGATGTTTGGGGTGGTTCGTGACGTAAGGGGTTGTTGGTGAGCTAGACCAACGGCTGTGAGGTAGACAAGTTCAATACACACTGCGTCTCAGGTGCACGCCCCCCTCCGCTGGGCGGTTTTCACTTACATGAAAACTCTGATGCTTTTTTGGTAACAGCCACTAGGTGGCGCTTCGGTAGCGCGGCCGCCATTTTGGGATGAAAATTCCAACTGGATCACTGGGCATTGGGCAACAGCACAGATAGCAAACAGTTGCTTTAGTATTTACATTTTATGCAACTTTACACATTTACTACTATTATTAGTTACCAACTCCACTAGGCCTGAAATATATTTTGTATGTTTTACCCATACAAAAGGGTAATATATGGCCATATATGTAGGCTACTTATATTTTAAATAGCATGACATATCTATACATAGGCATATATTTTATGGAGGACCAGCTCTACCATATTTAAAAATAAATACAGAAATAAATAAATGCTCAATAAATAAATAAATAAGCATACAATTAATTGCCCCAAAAAATAAAATAAACAAATAAATGTAGGTAGTAATAAAATTATACAGTGAGACATAAATGTATATATCTCTCAATTAGCTTCTTTATTTATTCACCTTTGTAATAATTACCTTATTTATTTATGTGCCTGTTATAATATTTTTGTCTGTTTTATTCTTCCTTTGTATTTTTTTATCCTATTTATTTCTTCAATGCTATTCATTTCTGCCTGTCGCTTTTACATTTCTGTATGCATTTCTGCCTCATTATACAAATGAGGAGGGGCTGTGTCTTAAGGGGTCAACTTCTGCCCATTGGTTGGTTAGCATTTTACTGCATCGGTCAAGAGTGAAGCAATTGTACATGATTTTTTGTGTTTGTGTTAAAGCTTTTTTAAAATAATTTATGTAGGCTACCTATCAAAAAAACAAAACAAAAAAACAGAACATGTTAACACCTTAAATATTATTTTTCATTATCACAACTCCAGTTCTCAAATTCAGTTGTTATATGATACTTGGCTATTTTTTTTATTCACAAATGCAATTTTTTGGGTAAGATCAAGCTACTGTCCATTCTTCTGGTAGACTAATTCCTATGTTTTGTCTTTGATGGGCACAAAAAACTAAACATATTTTAAAAGTCAAATTACTCTCAGTGTTATAACCTGGTAGGCCTATATATATATATATATATATATATATATATATATATATATATATATATATATATATATATATATATATATATTCTTTTCTTATCTTTTTATGTTTTTACCTTTTATTCTCCTCTCGCTCTTAGTTATTTTATTAGTATATATATATATATATATATATATATATTCTTTTCTTATCTTTTTATTTTTGTACCTTTTCTTCTCCTCTCGCTCTTTGTTATTTTATTAGTATTGTTTTTGTGATATATGTCTCGTTTTTTATTGTTCCTGTTATATATATAATGAAATATAATGAAAATGAAACAATATATTTATATATATATATATATATATATATATATATTGTTTCATTTTCATTTTGTGGGCATTAATAAAAAACCCGCATCGCCAAAGAACAATAACAGCTTTATAAACACAGTCTGATTGTTTTTTTCTTTTGAAGTAACACAACTGTTGTCATTAAAATAGCTTTCATAAACGCACAAAACTGTAGCGGAAATGACGTTAACGTCAACATGGCGACGCACACATACGCTTGTGTGTACATGTAGCGATCTAACCTTGTAACTGTCATCTACTGGTTTGCGAAAACGTATTAGTCTTATAAACATAATTAGGAAACGTTATTGTGAGAAATGTCAAGATTATCTCGACTGAATTTGGGATTAACTGTTAGAATGACTCAAATGACTACTGCGTGCTAATCCGTAGAGGAGTGATTGTTTCGTATTTTGATAGCTTTTAAAGATATGTTTTGTCATTTATGAAAACTTATATCAGAATATGTGGAGCCTAAGCTATTTAAAAGTCATTGATCGGGGACGTTTGCTGTCTCAAGGACTTTGTAGGAACTGCATCACACGTCTTAGAAACGAATCTTCTGTAACTCAAATACAATCTGCTTCAAAACCACCCTGGAGAGTATTGTTTTTTGGAAGTGATGATTTTGCACTGGAATCATTGAAACGGCTTCATGTATCTCAGTAATGATGTCCAGTTTTTTTATTGCATTGCCATTTTTGCTAATAACCTTATAGCATTATTTATGTTATTAGTTTGGTTTTCTTTTTTTAGAGATGGCTCAAAAGCTGAAATCATAGATTCACTTGAGGTGGTGACGCTGTCCAGAGATACTCCAGTCAGAAAGTACGCAGAGCAGAACAGACTTCCACTTCATCAATGGCCAGATGTGGACTTCCGTGCCCAGTTTGATGTTGGTGTGGTGGTGTCATTTGGCTGTTTAATCAAGGAGAACGTCATCAACCAAATGCCACAGTAAGTACTGAGGATTCAGGGAAAGCGCATGACTTAATCGAATGGTTGGATTGTCTGTAGGCATTGTGTGCTGTTTTAACAGCATGATATAAGTTTATAATACACGATAATTTATGTTTGTTTGTTGTTGTTTTTTCCTCAGTGGGATCCTGAATGTACACCCTAGTCTGTTGCCACGCTGGCGGGGACCTGCTCCAGTCTTTCATACGATTTTACATGGTGACCGTGTCACAGGAGTGACTATCATGCAAATAAGACCCAAGAGGTAAATGCCATGTGCAGTAAATGTTCATGGCAGGACAAAAATGAAAGTTACATAAAAGATGCTAAATATCTCTGTATATTAAATATTTTATTTTATGGCTTTTATTTTATATCAGATTTGATGTGGGCCCTATTCTTCAGCAAGAGTTGTATGAGATTCCAAAGAACTGCACTGCAGATGAGCTTGGAGCTACTTTGGCGGTTGTGGGCTCCAGAATGGTAATTTCCCACCGCTTAACGTATTTTAGTTTCCGTAATTAAAAATTATCTTGTGTTTGTAGTATACATTATATTATATAGTAGAAGTATTTGTGTTCATTAAGATTAAAAATATCTTTTATTCAGCATAGACACAATAAATTGATCAAAAGTGACAGTAAATACATTTATAATGCTAAAAAATATTTCTACAAAATGCTGTTCTTTTGAACTTTCTATTAATCAAACAATCCTGAAAAGAGCAAATCAGCATATTAAAATTATTTTTGAAGGATCGTGTCATGTGACTGAAGACTGGAGTAATGGCTATTAAAAATGTTGCTCTGCCATCACAAAATTACATTTGACAATATATTAAAATCGAAAACATATTTTAAATTGTAATAATATTTCACAATATTGTCTGTTGATTACTGTATTTATGAGCATACATGATTTATTTCAGACCCAAAACTTTTGAACGGTAGTGTACATTGCATTCATATATCATTTATACACTTCTCAGTTTTTGTATTTCCATGCTCTACTGTTTGAGCTGCCGGAATGATTAACTTATTTACAATTTGTCATGAGATTTGGTTATTCACTCTGCTTTCGCAACAATAACACTGTTTGGCATTGATTCACTGTAATTGGTTTTAAAACTTTGGTCTCATATTTAAATCAACAGTTGATGGACACTCTAAAACATCTTCCAGAAAGGATAGCAAACAGAAAGGAGCAACCTAAGGAGGGGGCATCGTTTGGTAAGTGTGTTTATGAGACAATGTCCAAAACAGAGCGTCAGCAAATTCTAAAGCACTCATAAGATCACCGTGTGAGAGTAATGTTAAAACAAATGCAATGCATGAAACAACCATCTATATTACTGTCCTTAGCCCCCAAAATCAGTTCCAGAATGGCCTGGATAATATGGGAAGAGCACAGCTGTGACTACATTGATCGGCTGTTTCGAGCTATTGGATCTCGGGTACGATTAAAGAGATCCTAACAAACATGTACATTTACCTCAGTTGCTTTAATATACGTGTTTAACGTGAGTGTTTGTTTTTCATCTATCAGATTCCTTTGAAGACAATGTGGATGGGCAATCCCATCAAACTTCTGGACTTTGTTGGCAAATGCAACTTGTTGTTTACAGGTAACCAGACTTGCTTATTTGATCATTTTGACGTGTTTGCTTCGACTATGTGTGTTTTCACACCTGGCTCATTTAGAGGTTTTGTTTTTTGGAAATATGGCACATTTTCTCCCTTATTTCGGTCCGTTTAGGTATATACTGTATGAACACGACAGTTGCATTCAGATACGCACTAAAATAATTGGTCCAGAATTGTCTGAATGAGTTGGTCTTGGCCAGATTGAAAACTCAGGAGCCGTTCTCTTGTGGTGAGAAAGTAATCCGACCCCTCAGACCAACAAACCAAGTTGTGTAATAATTACTTTTTGCAATTGAAAACCAAGAACCTCTTTGTCTTAAAATGTCATTGTTCTCCTCCAAAACAGCTGTAGTGCAATATTAATTAATTATATTATTGAATTTATATGTATCTTGATGGATGAACACTATGAGCATAATTCCGGAACATGAACAGGTGCACTTGCACCAATGAGAGGTTTTACACACATGTGACTTGCACAAACACATTTTTGGTATGCTGTGTTGCCTTCCAAAAGCGAACTAAACCAAGGAGATAATGAGACATTGTAGCAATTTAAGGCCCTGTTTCGGAACAAAGCAAACAATCTACAGGTCTGAAAACGCCATAACTAACTGTTTGTCTACTGGAGAGAGTAATGTAAGGGATCACACTTTCTTTCACCTTTCTTTGCAGCTGCTCCATATTTATCTGCAGTACCAGGGTTTTTCCATTATCAGAAAGAATACAATATCCTACTCGTTCGCTGCAAGGTATGCACATGGAGTTTGTAAATGTTACTGCACACACACACACACACACACACACACACACACACACACACACACACACACACACACACACACACACACACACACACAGGTGTCCACTGGCACAGAAGAAATACACTTAAAGTGCCCCATTATGGTTTTTCGAATATTCCCTTTCATGCAGTGAGTAATATAGCTGTTTGTGAATGTAAACGTTCTGCAAAGTTGAAAGTGCACAATAAATAAAGTTATTGTCTCCCAAAAGAAAGAATCGACTCTGAACTGCCAATAAAAGTCGTTTTTAATATGAATCCTACTGCTTTACGGTTCTACGTCACTAGAAGATTAATTTGCATAATGCCCTCCTATGTTGTACGTTGCCCGCCTGCGAACAACTTGACCAGCCCTCAAATGTCATTTTAGTTCAAAGTGGGATTCGCAAAACGTTTGCTCTAGAAAGATGGGTCAGTACCCAGTTTATTTGGACCAGCTTGCTCCTCAGAATCACAACCTCTAAGTATGAATAATTATTGATGTATATATTTTCTACAGGGTGTTCAAAATACTTAGTTTTGTGTTTTATATTGTGTAGATTTCCGGCTAACTCACGTTATTAATGTCTTACTGAAATACTTCTGCTAATCAGCTGTGGGCCACTATTACCTAAACTGCATCTATTAATGCAGATCGTCTGTCGTTTTTACTACTTTGAGTAAAGATAAAGCATGGAGCAAGATTTCTTTTACAAACGTTTGTTACCTCAGTCATTCACGTTAGTGCCCGGCTAATGTATGCACCGTTATTGATACTGTTCCCACATGTGCACTGCAATAAATTAGAAATATATACATCTGTTTGTTGATGGACATATGTTTATTAATGCTGATGGTGATGAATTACAGCTGCAACATCTCATAATGTACCTCAAACTGAGTAGTGTATCACTGAGAAACGTCCTGCTCAAGTCGTCCTTGCGATGGAGGTTCGGGTTGAATAACTAGTTCTTCCAATGTTTCATCATCGCACTTGCGCTCAGCGCTTCTGAGGCGCTGTACACGGTAGACCAATCACAACAGATTGAGCTGAGCAGGCTCTCGAAAAGGAGGTATTTAGAGAGACTCATCCATCGAGTCGTTTGAGAATCATTGAAAAATGGTGATGTGCAATGTATATTATGAGAAAATTAAACTGTTTTTTGACTTGATGCATGTAAACCTGTTGTAGAAGACCTCAAAACCAAATAATGAACCTTTGAAAAAGAATGATAGGGGCACTTTAATACTAATCAAACAGCCAGAGGCCTGCCACTTTGGTGGTGTGGATATAGAATGTATATCAAGTTTTTCCCTCTTAAGCTTTTCCCTTTTTTTTAATGACCACACTGTTCTGCTCGCAATCCCCTTCTGTCCAGTTTCCATAGAAAATTCATTTGAAAGAAAAGCAGTGCACCACTCATGCTCTGTGCCAGTGGACACATATAATTATAATTGTACTATGTGTACTATGTATTATGTGTACTAGTTCTAAATATAAATACTATAGTGTTATACTAAAATAACACTGGGTACATCACACTTATATAGTATCATTTATTATAGCTTAGAAAAAAAGCATGGGCTCTTCCATCAATATACTCAGCAGTGTAAAGCTGTTTACTTGGCCTCCCTCGTCACAAGGTCTGGTTGCTCCCCAACCCAGTTGTCGCCACTTGACAACAGTCCTGATTATATACAGTTATATATCTGAATTGTTATATAATAGTATTATATACTATTATAGTGTTTATTAATGAATGAATAAATGAGTTAATCAGTTTTAGTTTGTTTGAGAAATGTTATGGCTTTTCATTTTTAGTTTGTTTTAATATCGCCATTTAGTTTTTATTTTATTTTAGTTAACTTATTTACACTTATTAATAGTGATCAAAGCCTAGTTTTTTTCTAATAACTTTCTCTTTTTCTAATATATATATTATTTCAACTCATTTTCAATGACCAAAAATAATTTTACAATGGTTTTAGCTTTAGTTAACAATAAAAACACATAATGTACCAGATTACGTTACACTGTATTTTACTATTATATTCAGTTCTAAATTGTACAATCAATTGTTATATCAAAAGAACAGTGTAACCATTAAACCAGGCATAGGTTTGCCCACATTTACTGTAAAGTTGATATTATGTAACAATTAGCACTGTGTATGTTGTCTGTCTGTCTTTTTCTCCACATCATTTTTAGGATGGCTGGGTTGGATTCAAAGCTGTGAAGTTCAAGAAAAGGCTGTCAGCATCAGATTTCTTTAATGGATATCTACATCAGAGCATGCTGAAGAAATCTCCCTCATCAAACACTTGTCTGTTCCAGAGTTATAAAGACACTCGTTTGCCAGGAGGACAGGACAATAATATGCTTCTGCAGAATAACACTTCACTTTGAAGCATTGCTTTATTGCTATCACGGAATGAATAATGGCATATAAACAACAATGTAATTACATTGAAAATATTTTTGTCTGTTTTAAAGACAATGTTGTATTTAGTAATGGGCTGTATGTTTGCAGGTAGTGACGCGAATGAATGTGAATACAATAAAGTTATTTTTGAGATGTTAAATTCAATGGTTGTTCTAATTGATTCATATTCACTGCAGCTACACAATATTTTTTATGATAGTTTATGATCTAAAATACTAGTTAGAAGATATTTTGGAGAATGATGGTAACCAGACAGTTTACGGTAACTACTGACTTCCATAGTAGGAAAAAAATACTATGGAAGTCAATGGCTACCCTCAACTGTCTGGTTACCCGCATTTTTAAAATATCTTATTTTGTGGTCAACAAATGAAAGAAACTCATAGAGTTTTGGAACTACTTGAATGTAAGTAAATAATCACAGAATTAAAAACATTTGGGTGAACTATCCCTAATTCCAAAACTTAAGGCGCAGTAAAGTCCCGCTGCTGCCACGTAAGTCCCGCCCTTTTATCGCCTCATACGTAAAGTACGGAGGTCTGTTTGGAAATCCTGCTCTCTCATTGGCTGAAGCGTTTGTTTATTTTTACGTCCGAAGTAAAGTTCGGTTTCATTTACAACCTGTCAAATCCGACGACAGCTGTGAAACCATGAACACCGCCTCGCATTTCACGTAGTAAGTCATCACTGGAAAATGCCGTTTATGTCCGTATTATTGCATGCAACTAAAGAGCTTTAATATAGGCAAAAATTAGCTTCCATTGTCATTCAATTTTCACAATAGCTGAAGAAAAATGTCTTGTTTACGTTGAGCTAACGAATAGCCGTGTTGCTAGCTAGCGAGCCCACAATACCTACTTAAGCCTTCTCTTAACTTACATATTTATAAATGGAAAGCTGTAAGAAATTATATAAAGTGTATTTTCCCCCCTTTGTTCTGTTTGGGGTTTCATTACACTGTAATTCAATGTTATTTTATGTTATGTTTGTTCGCTCATGTAATTGTAATGGGGAATTCAGTGCAATGTTCATTGGTATATATAAGTTACAGCTTTGAAACCGTTAGCTGCTACAGTAGTAACCTGATACGTAGACTGTGCTGTCAACGTTACACATGTGCAATACTATGTTTTCAGATATTAGCCAAACACGCTTTATGTGTAATGTGAAATTGCATAGACTTTGACCTTCCTCATAAACCGATCAACGTACGTGTAACGTTAACCTTTAGTAACCAATAATTGTTTAGATAGGCTATAGGATGTGTTCTGTAGGGAAACAGCTTATGCGGGGCTTATGGTCAAGTTGTGTTAGAATTCCTCGAGCAATTGAACAGGTGTAAATAGGGGATTTTGTGCGTCTAATACTCCTGAACGTCTAATACGTTGTGCAGCTGATGGATAATCGTGTTAAGTATGGAACCAGCTTTACCCGAAATAAAATGTATGGCAAGATCAGACTGGACAAGCGACTAATTTATCTTTTTAATTTTTATATTCCCAAGTATCTTGATGCATGTCTTTGGAAAATTGGAAACGTTTTCAAAATATTCTGAATCTTGTAGTCTTAAAGTGTGTTGAGGTTTCCTGCACATTTGTCGTACTTATTAGATCTAACTATTTTACAGGATTATTCAACTGTTCAGAATTGTTCAGGCTTGCTACCACCTTCATCATGTTACCTAGTTGATTCCGTTAAAAAATGAATGACTTGAAAGCATTTTAGTAAAATGAGATTGAGGTGTGGGGGTGTCTCTTTAACCAATTTAAAGATTATTTTATATTATTCATTGTTGATGATTTTTTTCAATCAGCTGACGTGAAGGGTTGATTTTGCAGTGTAGTTGTTTACAGTGCCACAAATTTATTTTTAATGTCTAAGAACAGAGCTCTGTGGTTAGTCTGGACTGAAGAATCTGCTGACTTGAGAGCAGGAGCTGTAACATGATAATTAACCAATATGACACAGGCAGAAGTGCTGTTGTTTTGAATATTTAAAAAATCCAGTTCCTATATGAGTCAAAACCTGCCAATAGGTAATTACATGTAACTAATCAGAGAGGCAGTATTAACATTAAGTGGCGTGGCATCTTATGCACAGAATCCATTGGCACATGCTGCTACGATTAGTGGGACATCCGGTGACACATCCGGTAGTCATTGTCACATGCCACTAAAACTTATGACAAGTGCCGATGGATTGCGTCATGTGCCACTGACATTGTTACGTATCATTGTTGTTGCACCTCCAATAACCTATAGGGCTATAAATAAAGTCAAATAAAGTGATCATGTCGTCGGAAGACTTAAACCGCTATATTCATATCAGGACTGTACAGACTGTACACTGTACATATGTCGCACATGCTACTAAACAATTGTTTTGGGCGATGAATAAATTCACCACAGTAGCACGCCTGTGATACAGTTGTGTAAAGCCTGTTTTATGCTTCTGCGTCGAATCGACGGCGTACCCCTGCAGACCCCTCTGCGTCGCCGTGAACCCCTCCGCCGTAGCTTGACGTGCAGCTCCAAAAAATTGTAACTACGCGTCGAGGCGACGCGGACCACAAGGGCTGTGATTGGTCAGATACACCGTGATGCAACTCAACCTGATGCAGAACCATAAAACGGCCACGACACCATAGGAGTGACGGCGTAGCTACGCCGTGGAGTTGACGCAGAAGCATAATGAGGCCTTAAGACAGAGCTGCTTGTTTGTGTGAAGTGAGAGTTTGTTGTGTGCTTGTTTGTGTATGAGGTTTATCTAGGGCTGCACCATTAACCGCAATTAAACCGTAAGGGTCGTAATTGTTTAAATAAATATATGCACAGTACGGTGAAGTGGAGCACTGGGATCAGAGCAGATCGATTGGTTCACTTCACAGTAAAAAAAACTCACAGCTCTCAGAGATGGAGCAACAGAGTCACTTAATGTATTTGAAAAAGCAACAGGCGCCAAATAGCTTTCCTGACTTGTAATGAGAAGCGTTTACAAACCTAATGTCCAAGTAACAAAAGAGAATATTTAGTAGGGTTTGAAATAACTTCCTTTTGTGATTTGACGTTGCTTCACATCACAGTATGTGGCAGAATGATATTATTTATAGTATTCTATACAGTGATAAAGGCTATGTCAATTTGCATTGCATGATAAATATGCTTTATTCTTATGAAAATAAATACCCAAAATGTCTAGAAGAACACAGATAAACCATATGTTGTCGCAATTGTTTGTTTATTGTCTTCATGCATCATCTGTCAAAACGTCTCTATCTGCATTTTATTCAGCTGCTGCTGTATGGAGCTAGAAATGTGTCTTTATTACATGTGAGAAAATAAATGATCTGAGAGAAAAAAAAAAGTTTGAGAGAAAAAGTTATCACACTGATAGCAAAAAAGCATTTCATGAGAGAAAAAAGAATATTTGAGAGAAAAAGTTTTCATACCAATAGCAAAAAATAATATTTGAGACTAAAAAAGTTTTGAGAGAAAGTATTTTCTCATAGAACATAAAAAAATATAAATTTGAATTTTTTTAAATTATTTCTGAGAAAAAAAATCTCTCTTAAAATACTTGGAAAAAAAATCTCAAATATATATTTTTTGCTATCAGTGTGAAAACATTTTCTCTAAAAGTAAAAAGTGTTTCTCTCAAAACGATTTTCTTTGCTCTCGATGCAATTTTTTGCTCTCGTGTCAGGATTTTGCTTTAGCTGTGAAAATTGTGTCATGGGCGGGGCCACGTTCTTTTTTTCCTATTGGAACGTTCCTATTGGCCAGTCGGGTGAGCATCGTCTTGTCTTAGGAGTCGAACTGAATCATTACACCATTGTTCGCGTTCGGTTCACCTAGATAGATGCAGTCTCTGCCTTAGAGTTTAGATTCTCTGCCCGAGCCCAGGCCTCGGGCCGATATTTCCCGTCACCATCCTCGGGCCAGGCCGGGCTTTTGATCTAGAGACGTGCACTCCCAACGCAAGAGAGTGTGGCGCGGGACTAGGTTTGATGGCCGAGTGCGAGCGCGGGCGCGGCCTGTAATGCACTCACTCTGTGTGTGTGGGTTCCGGGAGAATAAAACGATTTGTGGGACTCCCGCAAACTAGAAATATCTATGAATAAAACATAAAAACTAATACATTTTTATTCATCTGTTGCAGAAAAACAACAAGAACAACTAAAACAAAATACAAATGATTTACAGGCCAGAGTTTTGTTTTATAACATGTTTGCAGCGTTGAGCGATGTAGCCAATCACAGACATATGTGTTGATTTCTTGAACGCAATGGCCAATCAGAAGCATTTAAGATAGTCTCCCCTCACTGCTCAAAACGGACTTTTTGTTCAGAGCTGAATTCTGTATGCTGGCAAATCCTCAAATTATAACAAACAAAGTGTATATATTATGAAAGATTCATTGTGCAGTCAGCGTCATTGATAATAACAGAGATGTGTGAGATCGCGATGAACTGATGTCAGCTTTAGGGATTTTTCAGGGAGCGCACTTTGCGCGCATTCAGTCATGCCAAACCATGCACTCAGTAGCTGCTTGATTTTATGTTATAACAGTGGTTTGTGTGTTAATGCTTTAATAACACATAATTTATCAGGAGCATTTATGCTGATGTGTATGATGGCGACACGTAGGCTAACTTGAAAGTATTTGGAGGTGCAGAACAGAGGAGGAGGAGAAAGTAACATAGAAAGTAGTTGAGTACGTCAGTTATAACGACCCACGTATTAAAATGGTCGGGACTCGGGTTTAAATCGGGCTCGGGCTCATAATTATTGTTAATATTAATATGCGTCGGGCTGGGCTCGGACACAACGTGCACGGGCTCGGGTAGGATCGGGCTTGATTTTTTGGGCCTGATCTAAGCTTAAGTCGAGCACGGACACTCCAATGTTTGGGTAAGATGATGACACACACAACTGGATGTTAGCTGGCTGAGCAAGTTCAGCATCACTGAAGATTAAACATTAAAAATAGCACTCATATTCATGAATGAATCTGTATTATATTATTAGCTTGCTAATCGCTAGTAAAGCTAATTATTAATTAGCCATCATGCTAGGTAAACTTGCATGAGTGCTATTGTTTAATGTGTAATCTTCAGTGATGCTGAACTTGCTCAGCCAGCTACCCATCGAGTTGTGTGTGTGTCATCATCTGCAGAGACTGCATCTATCTAGGTGAACCGAACGCGAACAATGGTGTAATGATTCAGTTCGACTCCTAAGACAAGACGATGCTCACCCGACTGGCCAATAGGAACGTTCCAATAGGAAAATAAGAACGTGGCCCCGCCCATGACACAATTTTCACAGCTAAAGCAAAATCCTGACACGAGAGCAAAAAATTGCATCGAGAGCAAAGAAAAGCGTTTTGAGAGAAACACTTTTTATTTTTAGAGAAAATGTTTTCACACTGATAGCAAAAAATATATATTCGAGATTTTTTTCAAAGTATTTTGAGAGAGATTTTTTTTCTCAGAAATAATTAAAAAAATTTCAAATTTATATTTTTTTATGTTCTATGAGAAAATACTTTCTCTCAAAACTTTTTTAGTCTCAAATATTATTTTTTGCTATTGGTATGAAAACTTTTTCTCTCAAATATTCTTTTTTCTCTCATGAAATGCTTTTTTGCTATCAGTGTGATAACTTTTTCTCTCAAACTTTTTTTTCTTCTCTCAGATCATTTATTTTCTCGCATGTAATTAAGACACATTTCTAGCTCCATACTGCTGCAGCAATAGCTGGATGCCTTTGTCCATAAAAGGGATTTCCTGGAATGTCATAATAAGTTTTATGACTTTATGGTCTGTGGCCGGTTGCATAAATTGCTTAGACTAGTCATAAGTTAGTCATCTAATTTGTTTCTTCGAAACCCAGGTCATAACTTTTTTAAGTCAGTGACATAAAAAGGTAGATTGGAAAAGTTACCCCGGATTTCCACCAAATGCGGAACGGCTGCGGATCGGCTCCTGGATCTGTCCGCTGTCCTTCAATACCCACCAGGTCTGGATTTGTTGCGTAACGGCTGCAGCCATGACTGACAGCTGAGGTCACGAGGACCCACGAGATCTCGCGAATCCACGTATGGCCGCGCGATATACTGTAACAATCTGCCCTGTGCTGAATTGCTGCGGAGTTCTTCGGCATCCGGCAAAAATAGAAGCTCTACGTATCTGCTCCGGAGGGCTGTGGATCGCCGGAGCTGGGACGGAGACGGAAAGCAGCCGTTCCGCAGTCAGCGAAAATACACACATTGACTTTAATGGAAACCTATCTACTATTGACTAAACCTATTGGGATCCGCAGCCGTTCCGCAGTTGGTGGAAATTGCCAGTTAGACTGATTAGCCCTAATTAACTGCTTGTTGGTCAGACTAGTTCTTAAGACAGTCTTATGCCGAGTTCAGACTGCATGATTTTCAAAATAATTGTGTCTGTTGTTTTCACACTGTGTGACTATCTGGGGTAACATTCAGTTGCTGCTGTGTTCACACTGCACAATGGATCGGTGACAGGAGGTTTCACACTGCATGACTTTGCAAAAGAAAGAATCGCCGACAACTTCTCCCTGGTCCGCAAACTACGTTTCACAACCAAACAAACGCGAGAAGTGATAAGGAAATAACGGAAGATCACGCGTGCGTGAGACCGGAGTTCTCGCGCGACACTGAATTTGTAATTAAAAATGATAGCCTACAAGAAGATTGCGATCCAATTTGTCTGTGCGCTGATTTGCAGCGAAAATGAGAAAAATAAACAGTTTATGCAGGAGGAAATGGTTGGGAAGAAGAGGGGAGCAAGGGCTGTGTTTTGCAAAGAGAGTTGGGGGTAAATAAATAATTTTACAAATGTCCTGCATTTGCTGCTGGTCATGCAAATGTTTGTGCTTTGTTTCTGTTTGATATAATTGTAAATATAGGCCTATCTATTAAAATACTGATATTCTGGTCTATAACTCCTCCCTGAACATCCTGCTCTCCTGTATCTTGCTCTCTCATTGGCTGTCGGTCATCGCCAATGTAGTTTTCAGTCATGACACTTTTCACACAGCAGGATTGTAAATCGCCGACAGGTCAAGATATTTAGCATGCCAAATATCTCACAGGCGTCGGTGACTCGCCGGCGATTCTCTTCGCGTCTTTGCTCATTCACACTGCGTGATTGTAACTCGCGTGAACAAGCACCGATTTGCCTGTGATTTCGGGCATTTGTCTGCGATTTCTCAAAACCTGTCGGCGAGCCAAAATCGGGGCTTAAATCGTGCAGTCTGAACTCGGCATTAAGTTAGTGGCTATGTTTATTTATACAACTGGCCCTGGGTTGTTTTCACAGACATGGTTTAGATTAAGCCAGGATTAGCCCTTAGTTCAATTTAAGTAGCTTTTATAAACGTGCCTTCGGAAAAAAACATTAATGGTGTGCATCTTGAGACAAAACATGACATATTTTAAGATACGTCATTGCAAGTTGCTTTCAGTCCAGACAGCTCAAACATGCATTTTAGTCTGGGGTGAAAGGGGTGCCCTCCGGCTGCGAGTATGAATGAAACCGGAGTTAGTTTACTGTGTACTCACTAATAAACACAACACCCTATTTTGGGTAAAAATAAGTTTTTTTTGTCCAGTGTAGAGAAGTGTTGTAGTTTCTCTCTCGGTAGATGCATTAGATTTCCTGACAACAATTTAGAAATTACAGTCAAAGTTTTTTATCATTACAATAATTTTATATATATATAAGTTTGCACAGCAAACTTTCTAATGATTTATAGTTATAGGCCCCCTACGAGATGGTTACAGACGTTGTATACTTGTTCTACAATTGTGCAAAAAATTGATATCAGCAATATTTTCATTTTTGGTTGAACTATCCCAGTTGAATTGAATTAATCAAGGACTAGGCCCACATTCAGTGACCATCATACAATCGACTTTGAGCTAATACAAACATCAACCCTCTCATAGAGATTTTATGGATCACTTATTGATCAAGCCTGTTTGTGTGTTTATTTTTGTAGGAAAGAAGATGCTGTATTTCATAAGCATTGAGACACATGGAGAAAAATCCCTTCTCAAAGATCTCTGAAAAACATCAACATTAGGAAGAATTAATTTGTGTGATCAGTCCATCACTTCACATCCTTCCCTATAACTATTTACGTGCACTTTGGCACGCCTCATTCAGCCTCCCCTCCACCTCTCTAACTCACACTCACACACTCTGCCGGTGACCCCACCACTGCTTGTGCAGGCTGGGTACGGAGCTGGTCTGGCCGCGTGCCCCTCCAGCTCTGCGTGTTGGCGTGAGATGGCGCGGCAGGAAGCAGAGGGTCGCTGCCGCTGTGGACTGTAATGTCAGAGCCCAGCAGCCCCGGCGAGAGCCAGCGCGGCGCTCCCAGATTCTTCGTGGGCTGCGCGGAGGATGAGAGCGAGGGCTTGGACGACTACGCCAGCATGAGGACAGACATGGAGCTGTACGAAGACGACCTGGAGGATGATTCGGTACAGATGGTTTTCAACTGAGTGTCTTTTCTAATGGAGAGATTTTGCCTTCATGTACCTGGGGATTTAATAGTTTGAGAACAGAAGCATATTTTCTATGTAACAATCAACACAACACTATGTGACTTCTTTAAGACTCCTAGCTACAGAAGCATGAATTATGGTAGCAACACATCAGACATCAAATATTTGCTCTCTGGTTCCCCATTGCCAACTTAAATACAATGTAGACTAGAGTTTACTGAAAGTATCCCTTTTATAAGATGTAACCACACATACATGTACATGCGGACATTTTTTAGATTTTTGCCCCAAAACTTTGAACTATTTTGCGTGGTTTTTTTTTTTTCTCAGAGAAAAAAAAAGGAATTATGAAATTATTTCTTATTTTTTACCATCTCAGTTACCTGTTTTAGTGGAAGTGGAAGCATCCTTCCATGTCCACTTTTTTTTGCAACGCGGAAGTTAGCTATTCTCTTCGAATGTACAAGTATGGGGTTGGTTGAAGTTTTTTTGTTGAAGTTTTTAAAGAAGTCTCTTATACTCGGCTGCATTTGTCAAAAATACAGTAAAAACTGTAATATTATAAAATATTATTACATTTTTAAATAACTGTTTTCTATTTTTATATATTTTAAAATGCAATTTATTTCTGTGATGGTAAAGCCGAATTTTCAGCATCATGTTCATCAGCATCAATCTTCAGTGTCACACGATCCTTCAAAAATTATAATATGCTGATTGGCTGCTTTAGTAAAATTTCTTATTATTCAATGGTGAACTTAGCATTGTGGAAACTGGGGGGTTTATTTTTGGAATAGAAATTAAGTTAATGCATCCTTTTGATCAAGTTAATGCATCCTTGTTGAATAATGTATTCATTTCTTTAAAAAAAATTACTCCTTACTATTTTTGCTGTTTAAAAAAAAATGCTTCCTTTTACCACATTAATTGTATTGCTTAGCAGCCTAATTTTTTTTATAATTTGAAACATTTTATAATTTCGTATTTTACATTTTTGTAAAATTTAGCTTTTTTTGTTTTTCGATATGTTTCAAGTAATTCTTGTAATTATTTAAGAACTTTTGAAAACCACTTTGTTTTTTTCTAATGTAGTACATGTCAGTAAGTATGTTTAGGTAGATGTATATCTCATTTAAATCCTTTTTTTTTTTAGCCTCCAGAGCGTCAGATCGTGGTGGGGATTTGCTGTATGATGAAGAAATCAAAGTCCAAACCCATGACTCAGATCTTGGAACGTCTTTGCAAGTTTGAGTACATCACAGTGGTCATCTTTCCAGAGGACGTCATACTCAATGAACCGGTGGAAAAGTGGCCACTCTGTGACTGCCTGATCTCATTTCACTCTAAAGGTATGTTTTGTGTCTGTGCCCTTTTGAGCTGGTCGTAGATAAGGTTTCTCCACTGAAGTGTTAACCACTCAATGAAGCACAAAAATTAGCAAAACATCAGTAATTGTGACCATCTTAAGTCTTGTTCTTTGGTATACAGTATAAATATACCTGATAAACAGTCTACACATTTGTTTACCAGTGTGTTGTGTCTTTGACAATTCATTTTCATATTACCATGCCCATAATACCAACAGTAATATTTTCTCTTGAATTAGGCTTCCCTCTGGATAAGGCAGTGAGTTACGCAAAGCTCCGTAACCCGCTGCTCATCAATGATCTTAATATGCAGTATTACATACAGGATAGGTATAACTGTATTTTTCATTAACCACAGTTTTGCAAATCTCATATTTGCATACATTTCAGCATTCTGTATGATACCTGAATAAGGCTTCTTCTGTCCTTTGTTAATCATATTTCAGGAGGGAGGTGTATCGTATCCTGCAGGAGGAGGGGATAGATCTGCCACGCTATGCCGTTTTAAACCGAGACCCTGACAAACCTGATGGTCAGTCAAAGCTTTTTTCCCCAAAAAATACAAACAGAATTTTTGAGTATCTACAGGTATTTTTCCTGATATTTTTTTAAAAAGTTATCTTTTGTTATTTGCTTGCTTTTTTCTTCATCATCCAGCAGTGTAGTTAAAAATATTAGCAAAGTGTCCTGCTTTGTCTCTGCACTGATTTATTTTAGTCTTTGAGTAAATATAGCCCCTCATGTAAAGCAATTTTAAGTGTTTCACAGGCCAAGGATACAAATATTGCTCTGAAGTCCATGATGTGACCATCTGGCATCCACTGAGCTGTTATGTTCTTGGCAGCTATGACAGTTCCCTGAGGACCTGAATAAATTTATTCTGCTCTAAAACAAATGACAATCAAAGTGCTATATTTATCCAGCTATAAATCCACATCACAGTCCTGTCTCAGATGATGACTGTGTTATCTGCTCAGATATTGTTTCTATTCACTGTTTTGACAGAGTGTAACCTGGTTGAGGGAGAAGACCAAGTTGAAGTTAACGGCGAAGTCTTTCTAAAACCATTCGTAGAGAAGCCCGTTTCTGCTGAGGACCATAATGTGTACATCTACTACCCAACTTCAGCTGGGGGAGGCAGCCAACGCCTCTTCAGGAAGGTCTTTTTGCAGTGGCTGCCTATTATCTATTCCATAGAGCTTGAGCTGCATCCGCTCAGTCATACAAGCACAGCAAACGGAGAAGAGCATGCTGACATTTGTTTTAGCCTTCCCCGTCATCTGTGTTAAAAAAAAAGACATAATTGCAGAGTTTACCCTACAGTCAGTGTTGGGGAGCAACTAGTAACACTACTCAGTTTGTTTTAGCAGCTCATTCCTTCATTCATTTAAAACAACTGATTTACCACCCAGAGTTATATCGTGCTGCAGGAAAGTCCTAAAACCTGGAAACGAGTCATCATTTTTTAACTTCCAGTTCCATTGTGCTGAAGTCAATGGGATTTTGGTTAAATGCCTGAATTAAGGTTTATGGTTTACACAAGCTTGGACATTTTCACATTTTATTTTACAACGTAATATATCAGTACACAATATATCACCTTTTGTGATTTTGTTGTTTTTAAGCTTTTACGTAACTTGAAAAAGTCAGTTGCTAACAAGTGGCTAAATGGAACTACACAGGTTGTCTGGGACATTAAGTATTATCATGCTGAACAGGAAAACTCATTTACTGATTAGTCAGCTTTAACAGCCTCGTTGTGGTTATATTTGCGATCTTGCTAAATATTCTACTATAACTACTATAGCTCAAACTTTTCAACTTGTAGATTGTAAATAAATGAATAGTGATGGTTATTATATTTAGGTGTCAACATTCATAAAAGTTATTTGTGAATATTATCTTGATTTACAAAACGTGTAAGAATCATAATTTTGTTGGTAACAGAGCTTATTTTCTGTACTGATACTAAAGCCAATGGAACAACACCTTTGGCTTTTTGCTGAGAGAACCGGCCAACAAAATGACATCATCCCCGGAGCACTCTTGCCCTGTAGTTGTCCCTGAATTTTACATATTCTTTTTTTGTTGCAAAATAAATGGTTAAAGTATTTTAACTACTTTACTATCCCAGTTAAATACCCTGGGATATTTATAAGCTAGCCATCTGTATGTTAACTCCCTGAAAAGTTTTACAGTGTGACTCTATCAAAACCTGACTCTGTTTTTTGAGCATCTTGACCAGCCAGACACGGTAACACTGGCCCAGCTAATGCCGTGAGTTTGGGACAGAACAATCTGTTTTTTCAACCAATACCAGATGGGGGAATGTTCATGAAACTTATTTAAAAGAAACTACTACATTTGATATCACTCGTGTCACAAAAATTACACTTTACTTCAGCTTTAAATTCAGATGTTTATTTGGTTCAGTTATGTAAATTAGGGTGTATTTTAGTTTTATTAATTGAATTTAATCTAAATGTATGTGTTTGAGTTTTTTACTGTTGCCTTAATTGTGATGCTCATTGGGTTGCCAATTAAATACTGCAGTCTTTTAAATAAATAGTATATTCTTGTAAATTAAAACAAAACTGCCCCTCAAAATAGCTTAAATACTAGTTATTGTTTTGTATCTTGTAGTGTATGGTTTTGTAACTTTACTGGAGTTTTTTTACTTCGAATTTTGAGCAACGTTGTTTGCTACGTTCAAAGTAGCATTCCTAGAACTGCCTACAGTGATATGAATTATAGTTTAATAGAAACACTGTCTACAAAACTGTTAATATGTTGCACGATGGCAAAATCATAACATTTGAGTGTGAATGTGTCTTTGTTTCAGATTGGGAGCAGAAGTAGTGTTTACTCTCCAGAGAGCACTGTGAGGAAAACTGGCTCCTATATCTATGAAGAGTTCATGCCAACCGATGGAACAGATGTGAAGGTACTAAATAAATGACCCTCTTTTCTACTCAGTGATTGCATTACCCTGTTGCTCTTGATCTATATAGAGCAAAGTTCTGCTTTCTTACGCGTTTGTTTCATTTGTAAATTTTTAGAGAAGCAGCAACATTCTTTTGCGCGTGTTTGTTTTGTTACAGGTGTACACAGTAGGGCCAGATTATGCTCACGCAGAAGCTCGTAAGTCCCCTGCACTTGACGGGAAAGTTGAGCGAGACAGTGAAGGCAAAGAAATCCGCTACCCAGTCATGCTCACTGCCATGGAGAAGCTTGTGGCCCGTAAAGTGTGTTTGGCATTCAAGGTCAGCTGCTCATTTCTTGGTTTCAAGAATGAAATTTTGAATGTACAAGAAAGAATTTGCAGACTGAAAATGTTTCAAGGGTTTAACCTGTTCATGCTGATTTTGTTCTCAAATACATTTTACACTGTAGCAAACAGTTTGTGGATTCGACCTCCTCCGAGCCAACGGCCACTCGTATGTGTGTGATGTCAACGGATTTAGCTTTGTGAAGAATTCCATGAAATACTATGACGACTGTGCTAAGATCCTGGGGTAATCATCATCAGATAAAGATTCAAAATCTTTGTATTTCAAACATATTAACATAAGGTTGCAAAATTGCACAACAGGATTGAGTTTAGCTTGTTCTTTCTTTCAGAAATATTGTGATGAGGGAGCTGGCTCCTCAGTTCCAGATCCCGTGGTCCATACCTACAGAGGCAGAGGACATTCCTATTGTACCCACTACATCAGGCACCATGTACGTATCGCATGCTTCACTTACACTTTATTTTTTTTATTGTCTAATGCAACACTTTATTTTTTTTATTGTCTAATGCAACAACATTCATATATTTTTAAGGTTTCCACTCTTAAGCGACGTATTATGATATTGCATCAGAATTTTTTTTTTTTTTTTTTCGCTAGGATGGAGCTGCGCTGCGTAATAGCTGTGATCCGTCATGGAGATCGTACACCAAAGCAGAAGATGAAGATGGAAGTGCGGAATCCCATGTGTGTTCTTGCCACCTGCTTAATAGACTTAATCACTTAAAGCATTACTGATATCCAAATAGCAAAAATATGGTGCTTTTTCCTTTCTTCTAGGTTTTTTGAGCTTTTTGAAACATACGGTGGATATAAAACGGGCAAACTGAAGCTAAAGAAACCCAAACAACTCCAGGTAACAATTTTTATTTATTCTTTTTTTTTTATGCATTTGTTAAACATGTTCCAACTTTAAATCAGAAAGTACACACAAAAAAATTCAATCACAATTAAAAAAAAATATAGCCTGCTGAAGTAATAATGAGCACATTTATCCTTGGCCACTAAAAGAGTAAAAAAAATAAAAATAAGATAAAGCAAAATTAAATAAATACACTAAGCACATAACTGCTGTATTATACAAGTTTGTACTCACTTGGGGCACATGAATGGGAAAACCCTTCCGCAGAATAGTTGACACTATAAAAATGGACTGGCTGACCATTAACTAGACAAGTTAAATATTCCAGCGGAATTAATTCCATCGACATAGAATTGCGCCATACCGATATAGTCGAAGTCTTGTCACTTATCCAACTCAGTAATATGTTTTTCCTTGCTGCGAAAGATTTTACAGTCTTTTTTTCTTTTGATAAAATCGAAGCTTTATCAGGCAGACCAAGAATAAAAAATAAAGGCTCCAATGCCAACTCCTTCTCAAAGATATTACTCATTTCAGAAACTATCTTGGCCCAATATATTCCAGGTAACAATTTTGTAAATTATTTTATTTCAATTATTATTATTATTATTATTATTAGATTTAATTTTTTTATATTTTGGTTAAATTTAAACCATTGCTTCTCAACCTTGTTGACCCTCTAGAACTTATTAATTTATGGGCACTAGAACTTATCTTAATTTATGAGCACTGCTGTTTTCTGTAAATTTAAAAAATTAACTAAAATATTCATAATTAAAAATAAAATAATTGCATTTCAGGATGTCCTTAATTTAAGACCCCCACTCTTTTTAAACAATGTGTAGACATGATTATTCCAGTTGTTTATTTACTTGCTTGGGATTCTTAAAAATATATTTTAACTTGATGTATAATGTATATTCTATGCCACAGAATGAAAAATAAAAAAGGTAATTGCGACTTTTTATCTCACAATTCTGACTTTATTTCTCAGAATTGCGAGATATAAAGTCAGAATTGCGTGAAATAAAGTCGCAATTGCGTGTTATAAAGTCAGAATTGTGAGATCTAAACTATTCTGAGGAAAAAAGTCAGTCTTTTTACCCCCATAGAATTGGACTTTATAACTCGCAATTGCGAGTTCATCTCACAATTCTGGCTTTATAACACGCAATTGCGACTTTATATCACTCAATTCTGACTTTATATCATGCAATTGCGACTTTATATCATGCAATTGCGACTTTATATCACGCAATTCTGACTTTATAACACGCAAATGCGACTTTATATCACGCAATTCTGACATTATATCTCGCAATTGTGAGAAATAAAGTCAGAATTGTGAGATAAAAAGTCGCTATTATTATTTATTTATTTATTTATTGGCGGAAACAAGCTTCCATAATAGTCATTATAAAAATGCCATTCCGGTTTAGGATTTTATTCGTTTACATGACTTTTCCAGGGGCCGTATGTATAAAGGCACTCAGAGTAAAATTTTAGTCTGAAGTCTGTCAAAATTCTAAGCATTACATCATTTTACTCTTATTCCTAAACTTGAGAATAAGTGTGTTCCTAAAGGCATAAAGGTTCCTAAGTGTCAAGACTAGGTCTCAGCTCCTAAATTATTTAAGAGTGCTGGAGATCCTAACCTAGTTAGGAGTAAGAAGATGGCAGCAGAGAGGAGGAGGTCACGCACTTTTCAACAAAAATGTGATGTATTGGAGTTAAATGATGACAGAGTTGATCATCAAGGTATATTCTTTTTGTAACTGACCTTTTAAGAAATTTTATAGCAATGAAATTAAATGAAATTAATAATTACATTTTTGGCGACTGGAAAAATGCAGCAGTGCACCGGTGATGACTTAAGCTCATCATTCCACAGTAGGCAGGGTCTGAAATTGCATTATTGTGACACTGACCACACCAAACATACAGTAACGGCCAAAAGTGACGTGCAGAGTGTTTTTTTATTTTAATTTTATTATTGACCCTACAAGTTTACTTGAACCATCAAATTATGAAGAAAATATTTTTATTTGTATATTTTTTTTATATTTTAAAATATGAGGGAAGAACAAAACACTAAACTAAGTGAAGGTATTTATCTGACAAAAGTATTTCAAGTCAAGTCACCTTTTACAACACAGATTGTTTCAAAGCAGATTTACATTGATTACAGGAAAAGTTAGTTTTGGCTGTAAGAAAATAGTGTCATTGTCCAGCTTAAGTAAGTTCAGTGTTGATTCATTTCCATTGTAAAAATCATTAGTTATCTATTTGTTTCTATTTATTTGCTCTGGAGAAAACGGGCATGTCATCGTCCAGCACAGTTCAGTTCTCAGACAATGGTGTTGATTCAGGCAGATCAATAATGTTGTTGAATATTAAGTGATAAATAAGGGCAAACTACAGCTACAAGTTTAGAAAAACTAAAAAGCTCACAGGAGGAAAAAAATCATACATTGTCTACAACTTAGTCAGTTATTAATATTTCATTGTCCTGCCTTGTTTTTTCATGTGTTCATAATTTCTTTGTATGATAGCCTGGCTAAAAAATATGTATGTACAATATGGCATGTTTCATTGTGTTATCAAAAATAAACAATTGACTCCAAACACAACTACACAATACGCTTACAAAATCTTTAACACATTTTTAATACTCTTTAAAAAAATGTGTCAATTTTCCTTTGCCTTACTTTTGGCCACTACTGTTTGGCAGTTCATTGACTTTCCAACTGATCTTCAAATCTTCCAGAAAAATCAAGCCTCTTTTATGAGGATTGCAAGCTTCCCTTGTTGGATCCATTGATGGATCTCATGTTTGCATCATTGCTCCAACTGTAAATGAGGAGACATCTATCAATAGAAAAGGGTTCCACAGCATCAATACTAATTTGTGATAATTTTGCACAATGCAAAGCGATTTTTTAAAAATAAATTTAAATATTAAAGTTTCAGTGTCTTAATTAAATGATTTTATTATAATTACATTAAATGATTGGTGTCATGCTGCAGTGACCTCACCATTGGCTTATTCAGTGGTTGAGGGCGGCCATTTTGGGTTGACATCATTGTAGTTCTTAGTTCACAGCACTTAAGTGCCACTTCAGTCAGCACTTAAGAATCATTCTTAGACATTACTGAAAGTTTCTTTTAGCTTATTGATAAAAGTGTCCAACTCTTAGAGAAGTCCAAATTTTTACTAAGAATTTTTTTACACTTAAGTCAAAGCTTAAGACTATTCTTAAGAGCATTTCTTAGAAGTTTTATACATACTGGCCCAGGTCTACAAACAAAGTTTTAAAATTAGGCTTCCTCATATATTGAGGTTTTCCAAGACTCTGGGAATACAGGTGCTTCAAAGAAAAAAAAACTTTGTTGAGGGGGTAAATTAAAATAAGAAACACCTTGATTTTGGTTAATTTTAAACTTATTTCAATACCTGTTGTGTCTTATTTTACCTAATTTTAAGTCATCTTGAGGCCCCCTTGGGTTTGCTGAGCCCATAGTGGGCCCCTGGCCCATTGTTTGAGAACCACTCATTTAAACCTTGAATTTACTGTTAAAAGCTGCTGTGCTACTCCATATCTGTGTTTCCACAGGAAGTTCTGGACATTACCAGGACACTCTTGGCAGATATAGGACAGCATACTGACTGTGAAGTTGAGGAGAAGAAGTCCAAGCTTGAACAACTGAAGACCGTTCTAGAAATGTACGTTAATGTAAGATGTTAACTGGGCCATGCTAACTGGCACACTTGCAGTCTTCCTTGGTGGCCTCCTTTTAAGTCTTTTGACACAACGTATTTTCCAGACACAAGCTTCACTAGCTCGGGTGTTATATAAAATAAAACATTAATTTCCATCATATTCTTAACAGATGCTTTCTTTCAGAAAAATACAATAATGTTTCTAGTGTAATCTAAGGAGATATATGTAACATGTCTTAAAGGAGATTTCGTTGAAGGATGTTGTAAATGAACACTATGTTCGGTGATATTCCCAACATGCAGTATTTTTAGAATCTCAGTATTAAGTTTTGTCCTATGACACAATGAAATGGCAGTGTCCCCTTTCACAGCTCTTGACAATCACTCATTCAGCAATGGCATAGATGCACTGGATGGATTTCTGAACAGCTGTTCTGACAGGTGCTCCTGGCTATGTTAATATAGATGTCAGTCAAGAACAGGGAAGTGGAAAGTAAACTTCTTTGGGGTCTGTAGACACCCTAATTACACTATTGTCCCTGTTCTGTTCTATTCATTTTTTCAGGTATGGCCATTTCTCTGGAATCAATAGGAAAGTGCAGCTAACCTACCTTCCCCATGGACAGCCCAAAACATCCAGTGAGGAGGAAGGTACGAGGATTGTTGATCAAGAAACTCAGTCGTGTTTAGCTTTAATCATGTCATGCACTATTTTGCTGCTGTTTGTGTTGTGTGCAGATACCCGTAAGGAGGGCGCCTCTATACTGCTGGTGCTGAAGTGGGGAGGAGAGCTGACTCCAGCGGGCAGAGTTCAGGCTGAAGAACTCGGCAGGGCTTTCCGCTGCATGTATCCTGGAGGTCAAGGTGAAAAAAAAAAAACTCCTGTTTGTCTGTCACTAAGGGGCCCTATTTTAACGATCTAAGCCAGGGGTCGGCAACCTATGGCAGACGTGCCAACACTGGCACGCTGAGGGTGAATCGCTGGCACTTGAGCAAAAAAGTGCTCATCTCTCTATGAGTGAGATGTATGCATTTCATTCAGATAAAGTACCTCGTACCTGCATACTGATCTGCATTTTGAGGTAATCATTCCTCATTGTAAAACAGCTTGTTATATTAAGGCAGGAGTTATACATATTATTAAAGTGTGAGAATTAAACTGCGCAAGTCAATAAAAGTGTGCAGCGCGACCCCTGCGCATCACATGCACACAAGTTATTGACTGACAGCTTTGCAGCTTGTTCCGTTGTACATAGTCAATGCTATAAATTCGTATAGATATTCAGTATAGAATCCTTATTAAATATTCCATACACATGGATCTGGTTGTTGAAGCTACAAATGTAAATTTTACTCCTCCTAAAATGGTAAAAACTAAACATGCAAGAGCATTTTATAACGACTCCCGGTAACGCAGATATAACGACACTGCAGCAGCATCGCCGCAGAGAAGTAGGTGAGCATCTCTTCAGCAAGCCGACGCACAAACTGCCACAAATTAAACAAAGTTTAAATAACTACTTTAGACCAGGTTTCAGTTGGTCTATTTCAGTTGCCTCAAATAACAATGTTCCTGAACACACCTCATTTTCAGACCAGCACGCTCATGGGCGCTCAAATGGCGCTCTATTTAAACAACGTGGCGTAGGACGTGAAATGATAACTGCGTCGGGCTGAAACTAGCAAAAGACACTTGCGTTGTTGTGTTTGATTAGGGTTGGAGCAAAACTGTTGACCGAGGGCCAGAATTGAGATCCCCTTTAGATGTTATTTTTCTAGAGTCTACAAATCTCATGGTTTCAGCACCTTATTACACCTTTCTAATCCAACATTACACCTAAATCTAACCGATTAACATTCATATTAATGACGGGGACTCAATATCGGATGACATTTTAATAATTGTTCATTATTCAGTCATCTACAAACATTATATAATGCTTAATAAATCAGTACTTTGTTAACTTTCAAATATGAATATATTAATCATAGTTAAATAACTGACTTAGAGTTGAGTAATGACTAATTAAACTAAAATTGAATGCACATAGAGTGCTGCAAAGTCCTAAAACCCGGAAATTACCATTTATGAACTTCATGAACTTTCATTGTCCAGAAGAATGGACTTTTTTCAATTTTGTTTAAATGCCTGTGATTAACACAAGCTCAGGATATTTTTCACGTTTTATTCTATGACATAAAATATTACATCAGTTACACCCCACTTGCAATTTTTTTTAGCTTTTATGTGTCTTGAAAAAAGCATTTGGTGACATTGATGTCATGCAACTGTGGTGTAGTTCTTTATAGCTTAACTTCAGCTGCTGTGGATTGTATTTAGGATTCAATATTCATAAATGTGTTAATTTGTGAAGATTATCTTGATTAACAAAATGTGTAAGAATTATACACTTTTGTCTCTGAGCTTATTTTCTGCAATAATCCAAAAGCTAATGGATGTTGAGGAAACTAGTGATGCAAATTCTGGCCTACAAAAATACACCATCCCTGCAGCACTCTATTAACCAAAGATCTGAGAAGCATTTATTATAAAATCCTTGAAGTTTATAAAATGTATAATCCCAATTTCGGGATAAACCCCAGTGCCTATTCAACAGTCTTCGTATTATATGCTTCCCATTTTCTTGTTTTTCTAAGCTATATTTGTGCTTTATTTTCTGAGCAGCGGTATTTTATTAATGTTATTCACTCCATAGAAGTGTCACAAAACCATATTCTTCATATGACTATATTGTGAGCTGTAAGTCTTCTGATACTTTTGTCTGAGGAACAGACTTACATTTTAATCATTGTTCTCTGATAATCTTGAATTCTTCCTTATCTCGCAAATTATATTTGCGTTTACGTTTTGCTTACTGATTGGTTGTGTGATATGGAACAACCAATGGTGTTTACTTTCAGTGACATCAAAGTGTTTAATGTGTCTGAGGTTGCCAACTTTGAGTGAATGAAATTTTAGAGCAAAATAAAATTTTGGACATGTTAACTTTGACATGGTAACCTTCAGACTTATAGTAGTGCTTAACCCTGTTCTTAGAGACCCACTATCCTGCAGAGTTTCATTCCAGCCTGCTCCAACACCCATGCCTCTAATTGTCAGTCAAGACCCTGATTATGGTTGGAGCTAAAACCCAGAAAGACAGTGGGTTTTCAGGAACAGGGTTGATTACCCTTTTTATATATCGCTATTTAGTCAAACCAAGTTTTTCTCTGTGAATGTTCTGTTCTTTACCACTTATAGGGGATTACGCTGGCTTTCCAGGCTGTGGCCTGCTCAGGTTACACAGCACCTACCGACATGACCTCAAGATCTATGCCTCGGATGAGGGCAGGGTGCAAATGACTGCTGCTGCCTTTGCAAAGGTCCTCAGCCACAACAAATACAGGTCTTCTAAGGTTTAAAGGTATAAAGTTATCAGAGGATGTTAAACTGGTGTTGGTTGTCTGCCTCGCAGGGTCTCTTGGCACTGGAAGGGGAACTAACACCTATCCTGGTTCAGATGGTAAAGAGTGCAAATATGAATGGCCTGCTGGATAACGATATTGACTCCCTCAGCGGCTGTCAGCAGAGGGTTAAGGCCAGACTTCATGAGATCATGCAGAAAGATCAAATCTTCACAGAAGAAGACTTTGACAGGGTAAATCAGAGCGTCAGGCATCTTTTGAACTATTGGGTGTATTCCAGTCCCTCTACTGACTTGATATGAAAAGCACATCTGTGTCCGCTTCATCTCTTTTGTTTCTCCAGCTGGCTCCAACATGCAGCAGCTCTCTGGTGAACTCTATGAAGGCTGTGGAGAATCCAGTGAGTATGTGTGATCAAGTCTACACACTTGTCCAGAGCCTCACATCACAGATCCGCAAAAGACTTGAAGACCCCAAATCAGCAGGTGATTGCTCTGTGCTCACATAAAAAAAGACAGAAAAGAAAAGCACACTTTAAAAGGCCATACCGATAAACTTGATACAACCAGAGTAAATGAGTTTGAGTTGCCTGTCTCAGATTTACAGCTGTACCACAGCGAGACACTTGAGATGATGTTGCAGCGCTGGTCTAAGTTGGAAAGGGACTTCCGCATGAAGAGCGGCCGCTATGACATCAGCAAGATTCCTGACATTTATGACTGTGTTAAGTATGACGTGCAGCACAACAGCTCCCTGGGCCTGGAGGACACAGGGGAACTCTTCAAGCTCTCTCGAGCTTTAGCCGACATTGTCATACCTCAGGTGTGTGAGGAAATTCTGATACGTGAACCTGTATTTCTTGCCCTTTGCTAAAGTTTATTTTTCTTCAGTTGCTTATGTGAATAGGGTTTGTCAGAATACAAGTATTTCACTAGATATTTTCACTAGCATTAGCTATTACTTTCTTCAAGGAAAAAAAAAATAATTTACATTTTTTATTCACATATCACCCAGCCCTCGATACCACAACATAAAGTTAACAAAAAGTAAAACTAAATCTAAAAAACTATTGTTAAACCCCTTATAAGTACTTCTTGACAATTTTTGACTAACAGCCAGAGCTATTTTAGTACCATTGTTTTTTTTATTTTTTTATTATTAGAATTTATATTTGTTATTTCTGTTTTCATTTTAATTTCGTTAAAGTTTCAGTTTAAATAGGTTGTTTTATTTTAAATGGGTCTATATAGGTTTTATTTAGTTTTAGTTATTTTAGTACTTAAACTAAATGTAAATAAAAAATGTTGCTTTAAAATTGAGTTAAAGTCAGTTCTGAAGGCAAAATATTTTTTTGTGTATTTTTGCCATATTTAAAAATTATATATTTTATTGTATTTCAGTTTATTTTTTATTGTATTTCAAGAAATTAAAATGTTTTATTTTTTATTTGTTTTTTAGTTAACATAAACCTTGCCAACAGCAGTAGAATTATGTTGTTGAATGGGAGTCGTATCGACTTGCTACAAAATAGTGATATTCTTCTTGGGTACTGTAATCTGGTTTTGTAGGTAATAAAAGATTGTATATTTTTAGTTGTACCGTGGTCTCTCTAATTTTAGTAATAAAATAGCTTCGCTACTGAATTGCTATATTTCTCAGCAAATTCATCGCTATTCTGAAGTAATTAAACTCACTCATTCATTCAAAATCAAATAAATGTAATCTTACGCACTACTTTATTTCTGTGTCTGATTCAAAGCGGTTGAACGCTAGATGCTAGATCCTAACTGCCGAAAAATAACCATCAATTTTACCCTTTCGGTCAGATATTGCGCTGCAAACATCAATGACAGATTTAAGTTGTCAATGCTGGCAAATGACCTTATGGTATAAGCAGGATAATCCACAGTTAGTTGCATTAACAGTAGAGGCATCATGCTGTTCTTTGCCTCCACGTCATGCATTAAAATTGTTTAATGCACAGCGAGCCATTGATTATCCTTTACTTGTTTTTTTCCCCCCACAAAACGCCTCTACCCAGTATTCCACACAAAGCCAGGATCTACTACTGTACATCTGATTGTAAACTACTTTTTTTTTAGGAGTATGGCATTAATAACATGGAAAAGCTGGATATTGCATATGCCTACTGTCTGCCTTTAGTAAAGAAAATTCAACTGGACCTCCAGAGGACACATGAGGACGAGTCTGTAAACAAACTGCATCCACTGTGAGTGCCCTGTTTACTCTCATCTCTCATTTTTCTTTTGTTTGGTCTCTCCTATTGACCATGAGATTTTTGTCCATATCTTTGTATCCCAGATACTCACGTGGAGTGCTGTCACCAGGCAGGCATGTTCGAACTCGGCTATATTTCACGAGTGAGAGTCACGTCCACTCCCTGCTTAGCATCTTCCGTTATGGCGGCCTATTGGATGTAAGTATTATAGCACATTATAAAGAGAAATGACGAGGAATATAGAGAATCGAAGTGATGCACACATAAGCTGTCCTGTCTACCGTCCATGTTTGATGACAATGCTTAACACATGTAAAAAGTGCATTTTGTAATATTGCCAAATTACTTTTTACTTTAAAGGACATTTTTAATCATTATGTTTTAATAATATTTTGTTGTGCTTTAAAGAAGTAAAATTATTTTGATATGTTGATATATTAAAGCACATACAAAGTACTTGATAATAATTTGTATTATAAATAAACTGTATTGTGTTTTTCAATGTTTAATTTAAAATTGAACATATTTTTAATTTACTGAATTGCAACTTCATCATTAGACATAATATTCAGCTAGAGATGCACCGGTCAACCAGCCATAAATTTTAGGCAGAAAACGGATACAAAGAGAACACGGATGTGCCAACAGAGCAAATTTTGCACCAGGCATAACAAGCTGTGCTCGAAATATAGGATGAAAAATATAAATATTGAATTGGGGGTGGGGGTTTATATGAATGTATCGCTAAAGATAACTTACTGTCTTCAGGAAAGTTTCGATAGCATTTATTTTCCCCTTACCTCTGTATAAAGTAGTGTTTATAGCGCACTATAAACTGGGTAATCTTGCTTCATTTTTCACACTGCTCATAATTTACCCGAGGTTAACAATTAATCCTGGATATTTATGAACTGATGTTTCACATTGTACATTCCTAAACCCTGGGTTAACGTTCTTATTTGCATATTTGCGGTGTCAGTGAACGCAGCACGCAACCTGTTTACATAAAAGCTCTAGCATTGCGTGTTCTCGCATTTCCGACTGTTCTATCGAGTTTATACTGAATGGATACTTCGGACTAAAAAGTTAGAATGAAACCGTCTCTTCTTCACTCAAATTGTCACATTTTCTATCAGCATTTGACATTTTTCCTCTCAAACGCTGAATTTACTGTTTATATACAATGTACAGAGTTTCCGTGACTGTACAAAGCACGCAAATATGAGTACGCGTTTGGTTTTCTGTTGCCAAGTGTCTAGCTCTAACATTCTAACACCGCATCGTTTCACACTGTGCAAGTTTGGCAAAAGTGTCTGTCAACTCTGTCAGAGAGTGAATTTGTATTTTCAATCAGTGTGTGTAGCATCTTTGTTTGTATCATCATGATTAAAATGTAGTTATTGCCTCTAATTTCAAATGCCTACAGATATTTTTTGTTTAAGGCCAGAGCTGGACGGTGACACCACTGTTTTTTATATAACTGTTTTAAAGCTGAATTGAACTCGTTTCATATTTGATAATCTTTATACAGTTAATAAACGGAACTGAATTAACACTGAACTGAACTCAGCTGAACAATGACACTGTTTTCTTTTTAGAGCTGCTTTACAGCAGAATTGAACTCTGTTTGCATAATTGAATAATTATTTTCCTGTTTATCCCTGTTAGGCTGCTTTGAAACAATCTGTATTTTATAAAAGTGACTTTACCATAAATGATTGTTAGTACATTTAGCAGGATACTTTAACCATGTTTCAAAGACAATAGAAGTAATTATGAAATTACCTATAAAGATGTATTGAAGTCCTAAAGTTCTTAGTGTGTTAAAAAAATGCATTTAATATAAATGTATTTATACTATTATCCATTTTCACTTTATTGCAGTCAACATCCACTTAAGCATCTGAAAACTTTACATTCAGTTTGCACTTTATATTCTTTTAAAGTATATTATATCCGTAGTAAGTACTCTTTAAAAAAAAATTAAGTATGCTACTTATTTCGCAAGGGTAAAGTAGTACAAAAGCTACAGCAAAAGTACAAATGCAGAAAAATCAGAGAGAACAGGAACACTTTTTATTTTTTATTTTTTAGCAAGAATCTTTGATTGTGGTTTCAGTGAACTGTTAAAGGATACATATGATGTTTCAGGAGGAGAAGGACCAGCAGTGGAAGAGAGCCATGGATTATCTAAGTGCCGTGTCTGAGCTCAACTACATGACCCAGATCGTCATTATGCTCTACGAAGACAACAACAAGGTACATCCCTCTCTCACTCTCTGTTCTACTCAACTGAGGTACAGAATAAACATAAGTGAACTGTCATAACTGAGCTGTCCAATGTTTGTTTGAGTGGGGACTGTGTAGTCTCAAAAGAGTTCTTCAAAGAAATGTGATAGTTGTGATGTTGTGTTTACTCAGGATCCATCCTCTGAAGAGCGCTTCCATGTGGAACTGCATTTCAGCCCTGGGGTCAAAGTATCTGAGGAGGAGAGCGCTCCGATGGGATTTGGTTTCCGTCCAGCCTCTGCTGAAGTATTTAGACTTTCATTTGTTACATTTTCTCATCATGTATTGGATTAGGTTGTTGTTCAGCTAATGATAGCTAAGTTTGTTTTCTGAATTCTCCATGTCTGTGTTTGTGTGTGACATAGAATGACCAAAAGCAAACAGACCCTGGTAGTTTGGAAAATCTTGCACAAGATGAGCCCGACCGTGCCTTGCCCCTTTCGGAGACCATCAGCACCCAGAGAAAATCCCCTCTGATCCGGAATCGCAAGACTGGCTCCATGGAGGTATCACAGCCGCCATCACACTCAACCACCTACTATGCCAACCATTGTACAGTGTGCTTTGTAAAATACTTGTGTAAATCTCTGTGGTGTCAAATTGACTGAATCAGGCTGGGTTTTATGTACCATAATTCAACAGTTCTATTTGTGTCTGTGCACAGGTCCTATCGGAAAGCTCATCCTCTAAAGGTGGCAGCTATCGTCTCTTCCCCTCCTGCTCACGTCAGTCTCCAGAGATGAAGCAGAGCGGATTAGGTTGGTATCATGTGTCTGTCCCTCAGTCAGCCTCAACAACTGCTGTTTATCTCTTCTCCCTGACAGGAACACACCCTTCCAACCCAAGGCAACACTATATTGCATGTTATTTTCCGGTGTAAAAGCCATTAGCTGACCACTTGCATAGACGTTACCTAGAAAATGGGTGGATACACACTTTAGATCCAGACAGAGACGGAGTTTGTTGCATGATGGTGGGATGATGCTGTTCATTTTTAGACATTTTGGAGCAATCATTCTGTGTTTTGCTTTATCCTATTTAAACTGTGTTTTAAATGAATTAGTGCTTTATTTATTGCTGTAATCTGTGATGTGCGTTTAGTTGGCTTTTTATACACCTATGAAAGAAAGTGCCTTGACTTGACTTTGCTGCAATTTTAAAAGTTTAAAGTTTTGCATGGTTAAAAAACATTTGACAAGGGTGAAAATTAGCAAAATAATCCTGCATGCAGTCCGACATATTTCATACCTAACTATCTGTAGATTTGAAGTTAATTTGTGTAATCTACAATCAATGACATGTGAACGCTAATGTTCACTAATATCATACTGATCTGGTGTTTTGCTTTAGTTTTTTTTTTTTTTTTTTCAACATAATTGCTCCTAATAGATATAATGTATATGCTTCCATGAATATTTCCCTGACCAGAACATTGCTTTTTGGTCATTAGATTTCGCTCTACTAGCCTGTCATTGATGCAAAACCGTAATGGTTTTGGCATGAGTCATATATTATGATTTTATAGTCCTCTCACTCCCTCTGCACTGCAGTAACTGCTGTGTTTTGATTAATAAGTGCATGTGGTTGGTGTGCACACTAATTCCGTGATCTAACCCCCTCTGCAGGCTCTCAGTGCGCTGGTCTCTTCAGCACCACCGTCCTGGGGGGCTCCTCTAGTGCCCCCAACCTTCAGGACTACGCACGCACACACCGCAAAAAATTCTCCTCGGGCAGTTTGACCTATAAAGACGGTATGTGCTCCTTCTCTCACAGAGATAATAAAAGAGTTTACAATACAGGAAATCTAGGTAAAGGGCACTTCCTGTAAAGTTTATGATTGAGAACTTTCATTACATCAGATCCTGACGGTGTATCACACATCTCGCTGTCATACTCACCATTTCACATCTGGTTCATGTTCATGGTCTTGAATGTGTGGTGTCCAAAAGCTCATGGAGTCTGCTGTGTCATTTATTGTCTTTCTGAAATTGTCTTTGTCTCTTGTCATTTATCATATTCAGTGAGCAGTGTTTTATTCTTGACCTCATTTAAATGGAACCACGTATTTTTATGTACCGTTTCAGGAATCCAAAAAAGTTTGAAGCAAAAACATGGTAAGAATGTAGATTTAGTGAACGGCAAACTATTACCCATTAAATTGGTGTTGAAATTATTACTAAATTTGATAAATGATTCAGTGCTCTTTGGAGTGCCCTTACATACCGATTCCTTCCAGAATGTTCTGTTTTTACACTCCTGGTGAAACACTTTGTCCACTAGGTGTCAGTGTCACATTGTTTGGCGTTCTCCCCGTTTCAGTTCCCATTTCCTGTGTCCTGTTTTCTTTACTGCCGTTTTGCAGTTCTAACTTTACTCTCTCATTTGTTACTATCGTATACATGAGCCTGTTCATTTATCCTTATTAGCTTGAAGCTTCATTTTAAACCTCTGGCTGGTCTCTAGGACTGGCTGGTCATTCCCCAGTTTCTTTGTCTTCACTGTTGTGTGTGGTTGTGTCCTGTGAAGGCATTGCTGTTACGCTGCAGGCTCTCAGAGCTGCTTAAATTACATAGGTGAGGGGTTGATCTGACTGTCTCAAGCTTTTCATGCTTCTGTCCACCATTTTGTTTGTTCTGAGAGATGACGTCTGATAAGATGGCCTCTGTATTTATAGCAGAGAAGTGCCCATAAAGTGACATGCCCAAAATATTACTGTTGCTAAAGCGTTATAAATAGATCCACTCATTCACTGTGGCGACTCTGTGAAGACATTTAAGCAGATAAAGATCTGTCGTCTTATTGTCGTTTTCTTTTTTTACTTAAATAGGAATAGCCTCAGTTGAACCTATCTGTGAGATTAACATCTTCCTCGTAATATGAAACATTCTCACTCTTTAGCTAAAAGTGTAAATCACATTGAGACACAAAACGCTGCTCTTCCTGCTTCCTGTCCCAGTGTTTCTGAGTCTGTATCCTGCTGCAGTCACAGTAGAAATCCAGCCCTACTACACTCCTCACCCTACTATTCTTGACAGTCTCACACCTTCAGCTCTGTAACACCATCCCCATCCTATACAGGTGTACTGTAAAAATGGTAACTAGTGACCTTTTTTATTTCCTCAGAGTTGTTGTCTATGCCGGCAGTAAAGAGATTTTCTGTGTCGTTTGCAAAGCATCCGACTAATGGTACGTCTGCTTCTCTTCAAGTATATTTCCACTTTTTCTTTTTCTCCACCTCCCTTTGTTTTGCATGCCAATGGGAACCCATTTTCTTTTCGGAAATTTATGTTGGTTTTGTTTTCTTTCACGTGATTTCTGCCATCTTTTTAAACATTCAACCAGCCTCTTACCCTTTCCACATATACCACTATCGCTATCTGAAACCTCCTGCGGACAACTCTCACTCTCACCCAGTGACTCAATGTTAATCAGTTTACGATTGACTGTTTGTGTGGATGAGTTTAAGCACGTGTTTGTGTTTCCTGTGCTTGTATGTGCACAAGTCTGTGGGGCGGTGAGTGTAGTACGCTGCGAAAAAATATCATGTTCTTATATCAGTATTTTTGTCTTGTTTTACATTTGGGAAGCAAAATTGCATAATTCAATATATTCTCTCTGACATACACTGCTGTTCAAACATAATGAATCTTAAGTTATTAAAAAACAATTAGTAAATTCACTGAGAAAAATAAAGTGACAATATGTATTCTCTGAAATCAAGTTGTAATATTTAGTACGATGTAAAGTAATTGAATTTAGATTGTGATCATTTCTATAAAAAAAATACTGAGATACTAAGATGATGATTTTTTTTTTCAAGTGTACAATTATGAATAGATATTCAAGATAATGAATCTGTGCCACTACTGGACAGTACACTGGTGATTAAACCTTTCCCCTGTTAGCTTTTGTATTAATGAACACTGTTTTGACAGGTTTTAATAGTAGACAGGGATTGTTCTCGGGGAAGTGGTTCACCTGACACTCTTTTACCCCATTAATCTTCTCTCTTTTTTATTTAAATTCAGTGTGGTTGTGCACTGTAATTATGTTAAATGTTGTGAATGTTGAGTTATGAAGCTAAGGAGTATTTTACCCTGTTTCCCTTTGATTCTTCATGGGAGGCAGCTTAAAATCTCAGCGCTCTACATCTACAGTCTGTCTACAGAAAAAGAGACCATTATATTTGGAAATGCTAAAAATGACTAGCATTTCTTTCAAATTGAAATCTTCAGTTAATTAGAGTAAAATGACCTAACAAACTTGTAGAAATAGATGAATTCTTAGCCAGTGTCTTTTGTGGTTCTCAACACTTAATGTATAGGCACATGTGCTGTGCATAATCTGCATGTTTATGTTATGCTGGTTAAGATGACATCAGTGTATTTCTCTCTCTGGAAAAGAATCGTCTTCCATATGTTGTGATCAAAAGGATGTCCGGAGATGTTGTCTAGCATAAACAAACCTGAATGGAGGTGATAACAAAGGTCAAGAACAATGCAAAAGAGCTACTTGTAAACTGATGTGAATTACCGCAGTGTGTTATGTAGGTGTATTTGGACACAGTCCTTATTATGTTCAGTACATCTCATGCAAAGCTTAAGATGGTCCCTGATCCACCTACACAATCCCATTCCTTCCCAGATCCCACACTCTCTACCCACCACACATTCCCAGCCATCCAGCTCTCAAAGCCTTTCACATAGGAGCCTTTCGTCCAACCTAATTATCTCTGTAGTTAATAAGAAATACTCGCTTGCCTTCGAGTCTCTGAAATGAGTGCACACTCTTTAGTTTAAACAAATTAAATTCATTCAGCCTAATTATTATACTTTTGTGTTTTCCCGGTAAATGTGGGTCAGGTGGGTATCAAATGTCACCACAAGGATAGTTAAACCTGCAGTCTTCTTCATTGTGGGCCCCTCCCAATGGTGCACATGATGAAACGGCTTAATAAAGAGATTGTATAATGTTTTAATTAAAATCCAAAAAGGCCGAAAGGTTTCTGTAACGAGTTGTGTTGGGTGCAGCAAATATAATTTACTGATTTACTATAAAAACAACTGAAGTAATTAGAAAATGCACACTATGAACAAATGTGTGTTTGTGTTGGATGGAACAATTGGTTATGATCTAATGAAAGCCAAGTATGCATTCAGGTAGCTGAGCCTGATTTTTCATTGCCTCGGCTCGTAAAAAGATTCGTTATAAACTGCATTCATTAGCAACATTTACAACAAAACTATACACACAAAATAATTTTTGTAATATTTTTAAATTATTTAAATATGTAGTAATTACAATTTTTAAATAATCAAATATTCAAATAGAATAGAAGGGGCATTTGTCTAACAATATTAGTAGCAACAATCTATGTTAAAGGTGTATAAAAATGGCCTTTAAACTAGCACTAAAAAATTTGGGGTCAAATAGATTTTAAATATTTTTAAAAGAAGTCTCTTAGGCTCATCAAGGCTGCATTAATTTGATAAAAAATACAGTAATTATTACAATTTAACATAACTGTTTCCTATTTTAATGTATTATATGTAATTTGTTCCATTGGTACTCGTTCAAAGCTGATTTTTCAGCATCATTACTCCAGTCTTCAGTGTCACATGATCCTTCAGAAATCATTCTAATATGATGATTTGCTGCTGAAGACACGTTTATCATTAGTGTTGAAAACAGTTGTGCTGCTTACTTTTTTTTGTCGAAAGTAAAAAAAAAAATATCAGGATTGTTTGATGAATAGAAAGTATATTTTTAGTAATATTATAAATGTCCTTACTGTGACTTTTGCTCAATTTAATGCATCCTTGCTGAATAAAAGTATTATTTTCTTTTTTTTTTAAATCAACAACAAAAAAATCGTATTGACCACAATGTTTTTGTGTATATTTTTTGTAATGATGTAACCTTCTCATGGTGTAGTAGTCTAGTCGGACTGTGATGTTTGACTCCACTGAGCACTGTATTCACTTCAGGCACACAGGATGACACTTCTGCCGTGGCGGTTAAACCATCTCTATGGTGGTCTGGCTCAGGTAATGATAGATCTTTATCCCACTGTGCAGCTTTAATCCAGTCAGGGCGATTGAGTTAACCGACTGGGGCTAACTACACAGTGTCCACTGTGTGTACACAGTGTGCACACTGAAGAACTCACAGTGTGAGGAAAAGTAGATCTGTTTAGAAGTTCTAGATGTCAGTGTGGGAATGTAGACCATGTCTGTGTATAGCTTAGTGAGTTGTTCCTTGAATCCCTTGTGGTCTTGTGCCTTAAGCGATGAATGCTGACTCCAGGAGATGGTACTACTCTCTGTGCATAGAACTGTACATCATTGTTTGTGGATGAAGGCGGTGGACTACAACGGAAAAAAGTGCTGCTGTGTGTTTGCTTGGGATTACCTGCTGGTGACCAGTTGCTCAGGCCCTTGTTTAGGTGTTTTTAAATGTGGAGAAGTGTCTATTAAACGCTGTCAGACCTATTGTGGGGAGTTGTTCTGATAGCATGCTAAGTAATGAGCGGAAATCTCTGTACCCATGAGGACCCCATGCCCTCCTCACCCGTCTGCTTTCCAACCCCTACACCCCACTCTTCTCTTCCCTGCTTTGCCTCTTCTTCCTCAGAACCCCTGGAAGAGCACCAGGTAGCCCAGCTGCTGAGGCGCTTTTCCACCGACCCCAATATTGGCCACCAGTTCTGTTTGGACAGTGCTTTTGCCCACCACCTTCATCAATGCTCCTACCATCTCCGCCTCTTCCGCAACTGGTTAATCTCTGGCCAGGACCCGCTAGAGTACCTCTACGGTCAGCCCTGCGGAGGTCGTTCCGTGCCCTGCTGTGCCGTGACTGCAGTAATGGCCTCAGCTTTGCTCTAGCGCCTCTGCTGTTTGAAGCATGCTTGTGTTATTGGGGAAAGCAGCTTGCAGTGACACAGCTCTTGTATTTTTCTTTAACTTAATGAAGTTTATGTAGATTGTGAATATGTTTTTAGAGCTATCAGGAAAATAAAATTAAAATAAATTGTCATAAATCTTGTGCTTAGTGTAAAACTGTTTAATTTGCTACGCTGGTTTCTTGTTAAAAACACACTACCGTTCAAAAGTTTGGGGTCAGTTATATATATATATATATATTTTTTTTTTTTTTTTAAAGTAATTTATACATTTATTCAGCAAGGACTCATTAAATTGATCAGAAGGGACTGGAAAGACTTTTACATTGTTACAAAATGTTGATGTACAAAATTAAAAATAAATGCTTTTTTTTGCCCTATTCATTAAAGAAAATCTTTAAAAAATGGTTTGCACACACATTTTAAGCAAAATTAAGGATTTGACATTGAAGACTGAGTAATGGCTGCTGAAAATTCAGCTTTACATCACAAGAATAAGTTACATTTTAAAATATATCCAGAAAGCAGGTATTTTAAATGGTAATAATAAGTCACAATATTACTGTTTTTATTTATTTTTGATCAAATAAAAGAGATCTCTTTCAGATACATTAAAGACTCTTACCAACCCCAATCTTTTAAATGGTAGTGTAATGAAAATGAACTAATGAAAGGGACCTAAATAACATGCAAGAAATATTTTTCCACCAATGCGTAGGTGATATTTCAAAAAAAAAAAAAACATTTTTTTTTTTACCAATTTACCCTTTTTTTGTATTAATTCCACCATACAAAAGATTGTTATTGACTTTTGTTACCAGTCCCAGATGGATTGAATGAATAAATTAGCCTTTAAGAAGGTCACCTGTGCTGGTACTCTTGCAAGCTATTCAGACCAGCGTTTAGAAAGAGGACAGAACAGATTGAAACATGTTTTGATGTTGAATTTAGCTCTGTTCAGAGAAGAGGATGGAGAAGCATTAGGAGTGATCTCTCGCTGCTGTTTGCTGCAGTGTGTTGTGTGGCAGATGCATGCCAGTGGCATCTGATTGCAACTGTGTCAGCTTCCAGTGGCATCGACTCTCTGACGTATCAAAGTAGCAGTTACAGTGACTGACTTGCATGATAGTGGCATATGATTTGAAAGAAAAAGGAATATTGTAAATATCTGTTGCAAATGTGAGCTATTAATTTCCAAATTATTAATGTATTAAACTCTCATAAATGCTATTACTTCATACATAATCATACTCTTGCTTGTTTTTTATTTACATTCTCCATTTTCATAAGTAATAGTCAGAAGTGATGTTATGTCATAAAATACATACTCCTTTAATAAAATTCATGCACTGATTAAATGATGATCTGCAGGTGCATTGCCACATCCATTCCTGTTTTTATAAACGTCTCTGCCAGCTCCCTCCTAATTTACGTGTGTTGCTTTCACCTACATTAAGAGTTTGGTTTTTCCAACTAAAAGAAGTGCATAGAGACTAACAATTAATTAACAATGGAACTTGTTTTACTTGAAGTGTGCGTGCGTGCGTGCGTGTGTACATTACTACCAGATTATGTATTAGTCTTCATTTTTGAATGTAGATTTAGATTTCCTATGTAATACTGTACGTGCCAAGTCTTGAATGGATGTTAAGAGGATGAGGTGGGTTTGTTTGTGTGCATGTATGTCTGAATGTTTCCCGCCTGTGACTCTTGTCTGTGGTTCTGTCACTAACAAGGGTTTGGCAGTAGATGAAATGACTATTGTCATTGGTTCAGTGGTTATAGACTTGAGTTTTTCTTGGGTGTACACTGATGTCTGAATAGAGGACTGTTTTCTCTCATCTGTAGGTTTTGAAGGCTGCTCCATGGTGCCATCCATCTACCCCCTCGAGACCCTTCACAATTCGCTCTCACTAAAACAAGTCAACGAGTTCCTGACGGCCGTGTGTGAGAATGCAGGAGATTCCCACACCAGGACAACCAGAGGTGATACCCATAACACCACTCTACATGGATTTAAGTAACCCAGGAAATGACTAATAATATGGCATATGTTTAGGTCACTCTCAGTTCTTTTGATACTGTAATATGATGCACTTGTGTCCTCAATGTTTTTGCTTGTCTCTGCTTCTGTAGCTTTCTCAGCCATGTTTTACTCCCAGAATCAGCCCACAGGGGAATCTTACATGCCTCACAGAGTGCTGTCCTCCTCTGTTTCAATGCGCCAGCGCTCTGATCGCCCGCCCTGGTGTAAGTACTGCTACCCTAAGCTAATTCACATGGAGAATACTCTCAGCACTCACGACAATCATATTTGTTAAACATCTGGTCCATCCAACATATGTAAAGCATTGCAAGCTAAATTCATACATTTTCACGTATGTTGGGATATAATTATGCAAGGTCACATGGTTGGAAGTACACGACAGCCTCGTGCTCACGATTTTGCTTCTTAGAATAAGGATTTACTGTTGATTTCTACAAATATACACATTTCAATGATCAGTTCTTTACTATACAAAGTCCTGGTAACAGTGCTGATTCTTTTAATAATACAGTATGTCCATTTAAATCCCAAAACATATAAATAGAAAGAATAAAGATAAATGCTAGCTTTTAATTCTCATATATTTTTTAATTTTTAAGTCAAACTGTGTATATTTTGCCAATACATCAAGGAGTAGTGAAAACAGGGGATGAGCAGGCAAAAAGGCATCCTCATGATGATAGAATTAGTAACAAAAAACATGTCAAAGTAGAATAAAGTTTCTGGATTTTTCTTCATGCATTTAAAAAAAACATCTATTTAAATGCACATATATTTAATTAACACAGTAAATCAACTATCATCTGAAGTCATTTTTTACACAAACATACATATGTATGAGAGACACAAGTGGCGCCTGTTTTGCAGAATAGACCAAATAAGTGTGTGTGTGTGTGTGTGTGTGTGTGTGTGTGTGTGTGTGTGTGTGTGTGTGTGTGTGTGTGTGTGTGTGTGTGTGTGTGTGTGTGTGTGTTCATGCAGACAGCAGTGGTCCCTCAAGTACAGTGTCGAGCGCCGGCCCCTCGTCTCCCACCACGGCTGACACATCTCCTCGCTTCAGCTTCAGTGAGAAGATCACACTCACACCGCAGAGCAGCGAGGAGATCCACCCGACCCCTCACAACAACAGCCACTGTGTGTCTTCCACGTCTGAAACCAGCCTCCCGTCTGAAGACCTCCTCCCCTCCATACCATCTCCCATCCCGGAGAAACCCAGTGAAATAGAAGAGGACGGCACAGACTCTGCTGGCCAGTGTCTGACAGAGAGCCCCTGCCGTGATGAAGTGTCAAGTGCGGCCCCTGCGGAGCCCGCTCCTCCCTGCTCTCTCTTGGCAGACAGTCCGCTGACGGAGCCCTTTTGCGGGATGCCCGGCTCCCTGCCTGTGCTTCTGGAGCTCAGAGAGAGCAGCTCAGAGGCCGGCTCCAGCGCCCAGACCCCGCTCACGCCCGACGAGCCGGAGGAGTTCTTCGATACACAGGAAACGGTTGATGTGTGGGGGGGGAGCCCGGGGACCCTGCCACACCCCGGGACGCCACTGGAGGTGGGAGCTCCACATGTGCCTGAGCCGTGAAGGAAACGCAAACCGGGCAGCTCCCCCTTATACGTGCGTCCATCCCAGCATGCTCTCGCTGTAGTGCCTCAGACCTTCATAGAATCCCAAACAAGTCAAAGTGGGATTCGCCTACGTATTTTAAGGGAATAAGTGGAGGCCATCCCTGCGATTGTCACCTTTTGAACTTGAAGCTCAGATGCTCCTGTTAAAAATCTTAATAAACTCTCCATGTGTTTAATTCTGTAGTGTTATTCAGAGATGCTTCCCGTGTAAAGCATCACTCTAGTCGTACAGCCAGTGAGCAAACATAAGCTGTTAGACGCACTGAAACATTTTTATGTGCACATATTATCTTCCTTGTCTCCAAACGACTGCATTTTTTTTCTTCATTAGCTGGTCTGGAAGATATTTTTCAAAGGGACGTGATATTTGATACTAGTTTGTGTTTGCTGAAGTACTTAGTCAAGCTATTGAACAATGAACTTAAACAGCTAAATGCATATTAAAGGGATAGTTCACCCAAAAATGAAGATTCTGAAAAAACTCACTCTCATGCCGACTGGCCCTTGACTCCAAGTTTCTGGCTCTCAACTGGAAACTTTGATGCTTTAAAAAGGTCATAAAGACGTTGTAAAAGTAATCCGTATGTATGAATCGAGCGAATCAAGTCTTCTGAAGAAACGCAATTTATAATTGATGAACCGATTTAATTTAGGTATTTATTCACACATAAACATTGATCAATACACATAGAGCTCAAGTTGTATTTTTGTGAAATTTCATTGGTTCAAGCACGTTTGAGCTTCCATTTTCCATATTTGATGTGCTCTATGTATGTGTATTAATCAATGTTTTTATGTAAACAAAAGCCTAAATTAAATCTGTTCATAATATAAAGAAATCATGTGTTTTCAGAATACTTATTTCTTTTACTTTTTTAAAAGGTGAAATTTACTTTCAATGGAGGGACATCTCTCAAGTTGAATTAAAAATACCTTCATTCGTGTTCTGAAGATGAACAAAAGTCCTATGGGTTTGGAACATGAGAGTGAGCAAATGATGACAGAATGCTGTTTTTTTTAGTGAACTATTCCTTTAAATTAACGCTACCATTTTATTACTGTTTGCCAAAGCTTGCTATACCACTGTCATAATTTATTAAATCATTATAAAATACATATATATTTAGTCTATATATATATTTATTGACTAATATGCAGCTTACTTTTAACAATGAGACTGCAAATGAGTAAGTCTCGTTTTTTTATAGTTATTTTTGTAAAACATACAGTGCTCTCACGATTTTAAATAATGAAATAGTGGTGTTCATTTCAACTACATTTCTCTCGCTTCACCTTTTTGACAAATGAAATACTTTTTTGTACCGTGACCCTCCTGTTTGAAATCAAATGAAAAGTGTCATGCACCGAGATTACCATGAAACACACTCAAACAGGTTTTTGTCTGCTTACTGTTTAAAAAAAGAGAGAAAGATGCTGCTTTTCAGAAGCATATACTGTACTGTTTTTCTTTTGATCTGAACCTGTTTAGGATAAAAACATTAAGTAAACCTTGGATGGTGGACGTTGTTTACTGAGCATGCAGAATGTGTGTGTAAAAGTAACTGACTCTCACTGATGTAGGACCACTGAGCTTGCAAGACCTCTAGAATCTAGAGACGAGCATTTCACTTCCAACCTCCAGCAGCGTCTGTGAATTATTCCAGCGAAGCACACTGACAACCGTTTCTATAATCACTGACATTTTAAAGCATCTGCCTCTAATGGATTCAACTCAAACGTGTCGTACTGTTGGTGCTGTATGCCGTCTGTGCTGTAGTATTAAATGCCACTTTGATTTAGTGTTTCAAATAAAAATAGCATTGTCTACAGAAAACCATTGTATTTTTATACCTTCTTATGTGTGAACTGCACTGATTAGATACAAAAATCAAGCACCAGGTTCCTCTGTATTTAACTTATTTCACTTCAACCCACAAAACAATTCAAATTTTCCTCACTAAGGTCTGGCATTTCCATATTTTCAATACTTTAATTTACTGTCTCAATAGGTGTAGCCTACACTTGCATAAGCATCATTATCCCGAACTGTAATTCATCCTCATACTCGTTGGCATGACAGCGAGGTTCTTATCCTTCACCACCTGGAGGGTTTTCATCCTGTTTACTGCAACCAAAACACATCTTCAACGACGCGTGGTCAACCATCTTCATAGTACCACGCATTTAGTAATACATCTGAAATCAAATCCCACCAGCAAACAGAATCCAAAATGTATTTATTTCCATATGATTAGGATCACTGAACAGTAGGGCATTGTTGGCATTTCTCCACTGCTGTGCCAAGCACTGCTTTTTGTTTTCTTTAACACAAGGCTGTGGTTCATTTCCAAGCCTTTCTCTCAGAAACAGACAGGAAGGGGAAGAAGAAAATAGGCATGTGACCCAGACAGTGATGTCATTGTCATGTGAATTCAGCTCGCTTTTCGGCCGAGAAGCTGCTATGTAGCCTACTGATCCCTATTTTTTCAAACCCTTGAATCGAGTAATGTGTTAAAAATTCTAGAACACTCTTTGCTTTAATTTTATTCAAGCTGTTTACTGCAGTAAACGAATCAAAACGAGTCTTTTCAGTCTTGAAATCGAAATAAAGTATTCAATTTAATCAATATTCAGTGTTTTATCTCAAAATCTATTGCACATATGTAAAAACCATAAAATAATTAATTGAATTAACATTAACTGAAATAAAGAAAACATAGCCTATAAAAAAACTTTAAATTGTTTATTTCAACTAGTTGCCAAGGAAACATTAGTTTAACTTGGTCTTGATGCACTACAATAACAAAAACGAGACATGGCAAAAACATGACACAATGACTAAAACTTACTCAAATTAAAAGTAATTCAAAATATTGATAAAAAACTATAATGGTATCTTACTTACATAACTGTACAAAACTACATAATGTTTGGCATATGTACTTTTAATTTATTTTACTTAAAAGTAAATGCACAATAAAAGTGTGGTTACACTTTATTCCGATGGTCCACTTTAAACATTCTACTTACTATAATTTACTTTGCAACTACATGTTAGTAAGTTATAAGTTATAGGGTTAGTCGAATAAGTTGACATGTACAGTAGTTGCAAAGTTACTTAGTATAATGTCTAAAGTGGACTATTGAAATAAAAGTGTTATTTCAATGAAAATAAATTGCTACCAAAGTGTATTGGATTTTCGTGGGAGACATTCCATGATTCTGACTCAAGGAAAGGCAAAAACTTGTTGATATTTTCCATTAACATATTTTATTAGTGATTATCAGGTTTACCTTTCTACAATATATTTGTAGACACTCATTTAGAGAGCTTAAAGAAAGATACAGAGAGAGAAAAATAAAAGCAAACGTAATGAAAACATGGAAAATGAAAAATAAATCCAAGTCTACATTTTCTTAACAACACTGCACGCTGGAAATGATAGCGCGGCCCGGATATAGTTGCCTTTCAGTACAATTATCATTTAAATATGTTTAAAATAGTACTTTATTTAATATAACTATGAACTATTACATACAAGTTCGAAATTAAGATCACATGCATTAAACAGCTAGGCTCATTGGAATGCTATATTTCATTTTTGATTCTACTGAGATGGCAAACTCAACATTGCTCAACAAGGGATGTTTTGCACAGCACATCACGACTATTTTATTTTTCTAACTTTTTCCGAAACATATAGTCGTCATCTTCAAAAAATAAATAAATCACACAAGACACTTACAAATCTTGAATATAAAATGTGATCAGTGATCTAGTCACTTGATCTGGCAGTCTGCAGTCTGGTACGTGTGTTTGTTTAGTTTTCTGTGGTACTGCGAAGTCACATCTGGGTTTCACCATGTCACGCATTAACTTCTCTGCAGCACAACCAAATAACCAGTAGCTCAAAAGTTACAGCACCTTAAAACATTAGAGGCAAGCATTAACCGTGTATCCTCATACATTGTTCCTTAGAGAGATATAAAGGAGTCTGCTGAACCATACAGTATTCTGTCATTTTGTCAAGATGTAAATATGGACTTCTCTGTCAACAATCAAATCTTATAGACCAATAAGAGAGACTATGTAAATCAGAATTCTAAAAACTAAAATCTTGTTAACAGTATGAATATTATAGATTCAATCTTGACCCAAATGGAACTAAAAAAAAAAGGTTTTCACTTACAACCTTCCTTTTTGATATAGGAATGAATTGAGCCAAGCACCTAAAAGCATAGCAGTACTTAAATGCATGTTCAGGCTGTTCCTCATGGTAATATTTATGCAGTGCATACAGTACTTTTACAGAGTTTTCTATCCATCAGTCGATGATACAAGATCATTATTCCTTTCATCTTTGATCCTACTCTGTGACAAGAGCAGTAGTGTCATATGATCAGATATTTTTAAACCTTGCATATAAAAAAATGCACTAAGAAAAACGTTTGCAATTCTGGGCGTATTATGACAGCATGTTTTCTGTCCATCACTGCTGATTCTGAACAGAGAGACAAAAAAAATAATAAACAGTAAAAAGTGATCAGTTGACTTAACTTTAAAAAAAAAAAAGAGGAAACCTGTTGCATTCAAATTATTAAGTAAATAAACTTAAAGCGTAATTGAAAAAATTAAGTTATGTGGAATTGTCAAGTTCACATAACTTAATTTTTTCAATTACGCATTAAGTTTATTACTTAATAATTTTAAAGCAACAGGTTTCGTCACTTTTTATAAGTTATGTCAACTAATCACTATTTACAGTGAACTTGCCAGTCTTTGAATCAAGAAATGACTTTTATATTTCAAAATGTCACCTATATCCTTATCGTTTATTGATTGGAAAACAACAGGTCTTGCAGTAACGGTTTAAGATAAAGGTTTATGTCTCATATAAAAGCCACAATTTGCTTTGAAAAAATTGAAACACACAATAACAGTTTTGGAATAGGTTTAAGTGCAGTATCCGTAGCTCAGTTCTTTCATATAAACCTATGCAAAAACATTTAAAAAAAAAGTTCATACATAAGTGTATTCATTGAATACCATGCATTTCCATTGCCGGCAACTTTGGCTTGCATTTTCTCAGTCATCCTTTCTTCCCATTCCTTTACATTATGCAACTTTGTCATATATACATTTTATAACCAATAGAAATCAAGGGGAAATCATTACAAGGTGCTAAAAACTTTCTTCAAAATCGGACCAAATTAGGAATAAAACACTAAAAATAATCATAAACTCTGTGAACATACACTTTATACAGCATTTAATGAGAAAATAAGATTTGACTCCAATACTTCCACGCTGTTATTTAGTGCTGGCAATAACCCAATAACCTACCATCTAAACATTATTCTTTAGTTTTTCAGCATTCATTTTATAAACAGAATTTTGTCCCGATCTAGTAGCAATCTTTAATTACTATTATTAATTTAATGTTGCTGATGCTGTCATTCTACTATACAAATTCAAAGCAAAGTCAGGAATGTAAAGTCATTTTGTGCAAAGCACATAAGTTGCAGCACAACTACATGTCCAGCATATGCATTTTTATTTATTTATTTTTAAATCTCTTCATATTTTTTGTTAACTAAATTCCTATTTGTGAAATACTAGCACCCAGGTATTTGTTAAACTATCTGCTGAGTTATATAGCATCAATTGCCATTTGCACAGTAGGTATCTGAATGTGGGAAACCTTGATTAATAGAAGATTATTTTACATGTAGAGTGTGTGTTTGTGCTATGTAAGAGGATGAAGCTATGATATATAAATCAGGCCCTCAAAGCAACAGTTTAAATGAAATGAGAAAGTGTACATGAACTAATCAGATGAAAGCAGGGGCATCTAATCCGGTTGAGAAGCAGTATTTGGTGATTTTCTGGTGCTTTTGTTCAAAAATAAGTAAAGAGGTATACTTGTGCTTCAGTTTAATATCAATGTAAACAAGGCTATACAGTATACATCCACTTTGTTATTGTATTTAGCACACTCGTTTGGTAACCTTGTTTTGTATAAAACTATGACTGGGAATATGACCATGAAAACTACTTTAAACAAGTTTGGCCCAAAATTTAAGGGTTAAGAATTTTCAGCAAGAAATCTATTACCTTATGTATGTATGTAGCCCATGTATTGTACAACGTAAAGGGAAAAGCCACCCTGAAAAGTGAAGGCACGTCTTCCTTTTGTTCTCTTGCATTCTATTAACTTTCATCACAGGAAATGATAATTTAGGTTTCGGGTTTTAGGGCAATAGACAACATGTGCTGTTTTAAACCATGGGAAGTTAAAAATAAAAAGTGAGTAAACTACAATTAAGGCTGTAATGGACCATTTGAGAGTAAAGATGTGAACCTGGGAGCCATGTTGAATTTAGAACTCTATTTTGCAGGCAGGGAATGACTCGTCCTGCATCACAACTGTGCTGCTGCTGGCCAGGACCATGATGTTCAGCTCCTGTTGCTTCTCATGGGTCTGCTGATACCACTCACGGGTCACTTCTGTGTCATGAGTAGGTATCAATGTTACCTACAAATAGTACAGAGTAAGAGTAAGAGAAATAGTATAGCAAAGTATTAGTAATAACACAGTGAGCTTCATTAATTGACCCCCAATTTACTGTTTATGCATAGCATCCATAGAATATCCAGCAAATTAATCAGCAAATTACAAACTTCCAATGTTGACATCTATAGAGAGACAAACAGAGACACCAATTAAGAAATATTATACCTGTAGATTGGATCCCCACTGTGCCTTTCCCTCTAGCAAGGCGTCTAGTACACAACGGCTCGGTTCTCCACTGCTAGAGTCGTTTCCACTCACAACATAATATGCAGAGCGAACACGTTTGAAAAACTCCTGGTCCACATTTTTAGCACTGCAGTGGTTGGGAATGTAGGCCAGATCCACATAGATAGGAGGACCAGGGGGCACAGCTGCACTGCATTTTGCAGAATTTGAACCTTTTAAGAAACAATTAAAATTCACAAAAATTAGCAGTCAGTGTAATGTTGTCAAACAAAACAACAGCTCATCTTGATCTGCATATAGAAGATGTTTGTTCATACCTGCACTGTTCTTAAGGCCATTGACAAGGCCTTTGCCTGTGTTGTGGCTTGACCTTGACAGATCATCATCCATGTCCTTCTTCCTAAGAGAGGTGGTGTGAGTGGCGGGTTCTTTGGATGGGGACTTCTTCCGCCTGGCATCAGTCTTCCGAGCAGGAGATGAGGACTTTGTCTTACTTAATTTACATAAACCCTTTGTTTTGGTATCTTTCTTGACTGGTTTGTCTGTTATGCTTGACAGAGCCTCGGGATCAACCATACATGCATCAGGGTGAGGGGAATAAGGAGCAGGGTCCCTCATTGGTGATGGGAGGGGATCATGATTTTTATTAGGTGACCTAGATGAGTAATGCTTCCCCCCATAAGCTCCAGATGATTTATCTACAGGCAGGTAATCTGCATCCTCATCAGAGGCATTGTTTCTTTCTGCTGTGATCGATGGACAGTCTTCCGTACCTGGTGGAACATCAGAATCTGACTGGGAATGCAACGGCTCACTGACAGAAGTTGGAGGGGTGTCCTCCCCACTGGCACTAATCCCAGCAGCCAAGGCTCCAGAGAAGTGTTGCAATTCCTTGTCCTCGTCATGATGACTGTGAGAGTGGTGGCGAGGTTGTTTGTGGGATCTTGTCTTCCCAGAATGTTGCTGTTGATCAGATGCTTGGCTTCTCTGTTCCTCATTTTCTTCGTCACTTGAAATTTGGCATAAGCTTGGGTTGATAAATGATGGAGATGTGTCTCCTCTCCTCTGCTTGTACTCACAGGAAGAATAGCCTGGGGAAGCTGTGGATGAATGTGGACGGATACCAACATCTGTAGGATAGTCAGAGTCATCATCGTGTCTGCTTGAATCGTCTGCATAATAAGATGGTTGGAAAGGTTGGTCTGTGGAGAGGGAAAGAGGACGGGCTGGGTGCTCTGGCTCAGTCTCTTCTTCTTCTTCAAACTCATCTTCATGTCGATAGTGAGGTGGGGATGCCCCTGGGTAGATGTCTCGTTTCTGCTGCATTTCCCATTCACCTGGACTCGTAATTTTCTTTACATCAAATTCTTGGCCTTTTGTCTCCGTTTTTGACAAGCCTATCCCCAACTTGCTGGTTCCACCAAAAGCCTCTGGTGCACTCAAACTAACTTCTGCATTTGTTGTGTCTGGTTTTCTGGCCTCAGGGAAAGAGGAAGGATATGAGGTAAGTGCATCTGGGATGGTGGCTCCCAAACCAGAAGATATGTCCTTTGTTATTGTCTCACCCAAGGAAAAGGTGGCGTCTTTCTTGTCTGCTTGAGCTGTAAGTGTAGATCTTTGGTACTGAAGTTTATGTTGTTCAGTTTCATACATATAATCATCGTCCTCTTCACTACTCTCTGTGTCTTCATAGTACTGTTTTTCAGGGCACTCAAATGTCAGTGTTGATGAAGCACCATACAGATCTTCAGGCATGGTGTCTTTCCGTGTGGTCGGAGGGATTGAGGAATAAGGTCCAGTTGCGCCAAATTCTGCTTGTAACCTCGAGTCCTCGTCCCACTCCGGCTTATAAAAGCACTGAGTTTGTGGGCCTTGATCTGAGATATTGCTTGTAGAATAAGCAGGATCTTTCTTATCACTTATACAAGTACCAGTATGTGGAGGGACAGGTTTGATCTCCTCAAAGGGTGATAATGGTGAGAATCTTGCAAGACTAGGGGTGGAATCAGCGGTAGTGGTTGCAGGAGTCAGTTTCTCTGACACTTCTAAATATTCATCCTTAACCTGCCCACCAGAACTGGAAAAGGGTGAATCAACTACTAGTGAATGTTCATCTTTGAAAGATGAGTACTCTATTCCAGTACAGGCGGGAGTCTCTAACTCATCCCCAAACTGGTGGCTAGTGGACAGAGATGCTGAAGCTGATGAAGAATGACTGTAAGAAGAGGAAGAAGAGTATGCTGTGGCTGACATAGTTGTGTAACCGATGCCCAATGAAACAGGGTCTGCTGTTTTTTTCTCTGTTGCATCTGGTGTCTTTTGCTTTTCAAACTCAATATCTTTGCCATCATAGTGAGTAGAGTATTTATCTTCAGCAGAATTATTTGAGAGGGGCAAATATGACTTGACAAATTTCTCATCATTTTTTACAAACTCATTTTTCTGCTCACTTGAAGAATGTTCAAATCCAGAGGAGATTGTCTTTTGACTTTCATTGGGGAAAGATGAGGCATCACCTTTAGCAGCTTGAAATGAGTCCTTGGGGCCCTCATGGCTTAGAGTGGATTCAAATGTTGATGAACCTAGAGATTTCCCATAGGTTTCAGAGCCAAAGCTGTAGTCATTAGTAATGGTGTCTTTCTTTTCATCCTGGAATTGAGTAGGTACAATGCTGATAGCACCAGTCAGTGGACACTGGGCATCTTTCTCTTGTCTGTCTTTGGCACCTTTCTCAGTATCACTATCACTTACATCCTCCTCCTCCTCCTCCTCCTCATCATCATCATCATCATCATCTTCATTGTCCTCTTCATCCTCATCCTCTCCATCAGCGAACATATTCATGTTTCCAGCTATTACTTCTTTTGTGCTAAATGTAGATTGGTCTAACATAGAACTCGTACTTTTAGCACTGTAATCAGAGATGAAGCTGTCAGCTGCATAATGGGCTGATTGTGATGCACCAACCTCTGCCATCGCACTGAAATCTGGCTTTTCAAATTTAACTGAAAAGGGGTCTCTCTCTGCTGAAGCAGGTGAGGTTTTCTCCATTGTATTTTCTTCAACTTTATTTATTTTCTCAGAGAATGTTCCTTCAGGTTTATCTCTAAACTGTGGTGTCCCGTAGACACTTTGTGTTTCACTATATGAAGCTAATGATGTTTCCTTTGCATCTGATGCTTTAAAGTTACAAATTTTGCCAGTGGAATATTCTAGGGAATCCTCCTTTTCTGTTTTCTTTAGAGTAACATCAGTATCATCAAAAGTGTGCTCAGCTGGCAGATTTGGAGAGTAGGAATCCACTGAACTTGATTTACTGTCATACACATCAGAATATGTAAAGCTTTTCCCGACATAGGGTGTATCTTGCCTAACCACCCTCTCAAATTCCCCTTTGAGGCCTTTCTCACACTCTGGGAAGGAATATAAGTTGAAGTGGACACTTTTATCGCTGTCTTTAGAGATCACGTTTGGGTCATCTATCTCTGAAAATGACGCATCTTTTTTTCCTTGGTTTGCTGACATGGAATCTAACTTGTCCTGTGGTTCTTTTACGCTTGAGTAAGTACCATCCTCAGTTTCACTTTCATCTTCCTCTCCTGAGCTGAGCATCTGGGATTTGTGCTCATGGCCCAAGTAGGTCATATTTTGTGGTTTATCCTCCTTATCCACAGATTCTTTCTCATTTTCAAACAGCTTCTCCTCTTTTAGGAGTGTTGCCTGATTGGAATATTCTTCATCAAGAAAAGTGCACTCCCTCTCCTCTATGTATTTAGCTTTACCACACACTTTAGAGCTTCCCTTTCCATAATAATCATCTTTCTTTTTCTCTTTATCTTCATCCTCTTCAGAGTCACTTATTGCAGTTTTAGTGCTAGAGAACCCCTTTCCAAAAGGGTCCACTTCATCATCAATTATTTTCACACTTTTCAGACTTTCAGACTTTTTGTCAGCAGGAGCATCTTGGGTCATATACCTCTGAGAGTCAAAAGTCTCCTTGTCTAGTTTTTCATCTTTGTCCATAATCAGTGGCTTTTGTGACCTTTCCTCAGTGGGAGAGTAGCTACTGCTGGTCGGACCTGATTGTGTAGGTGAGGCAAACCTCACAGTGCTGTCATCTGGGCTGAGGCATCTTTCTTCACTCTCTGAGATAATACTCGTCTCTGAGGTGCAAGGCAAATTTGGTGAGAAGGACAAACTTTTATCAGATGTGCCCAATTTAGATTCATCCTTAGAGAGTGAGAGTCCCTTTTCCTCTTTTTCTTGTGTGCCAAAATACATCACAGGAGGAGAAATAGGTGCAGCCAATGAGGGAAAGTTATCAGAAGCTTTTTCAATGTCTTGGAGCATGGCAGCAGATGCATAACCCTCATGGATCTTTCCAAGTGGCATATCAACATTTGGTGTTTGATCCTCATCCTCTTCCTCATCCTCTTCATCCTCATAATTTGTGGGAACTGTAGCCTTCACTGTAGGTTCAGTTTCTGGCACAATAGGTAGATATTCCTCTGAAGGAGGTGATTTAAAACATTTGTCCTCCTCTAAGGAAGAAGTTGGAGATATAGTTCCAGCAGAGTGGAGGTGCTCCTTTCCGTGAGTGGCATCTGTCTGTACGGACGATGGTATACTATTTATAGTATCTAAGAGTAAAGAGGTTTTTCCTGCATCTTCAGTAGGTGGTGCTGTCACAGATGTTATAGACTGATCTTCAGTAACAGATGTTGCAAAGGATGATAATTTGTCATATTCGGTGATGGAAGTGGCTGATGATATATGCTCTTCTTCAGCCAATGGAGCCGCAATTATATTGGATGCATAAGCTGACAGAACTGGCTCCTGGTCTACTGCAAAACCCTTTGATGATAAATCAGAAGCAACAGATATGGTTGGTGGTTTCATGCCATGGATGGTGTCAAAAGTCCCTGGTTCATCAGGAACTGAGATGTCATAAGAGCTGACATCATATTGAAGATGTGGGATTCTCTCCTCTGTCTCCTCATTAATTTCCTCATCAGAGATGGTTTGCTCTGTCTCAGAGTAGCCTGGAATGGTCTCATCTTGGATGAAAGAAACATGCTCTGCAGCACCCAGCGGCTTTGTAGATTTAATGTCACTTTGTTTTGTCTCCCAGTCCTTTCCAAGTTTTTCTTTCTTAGCCTCGTCTGACTTGTACTTGAGCTCCGTCTCGTGAACTAAATCCTCTGCTTCTTCTAGCTCTGCTTTCTCAATCACATCCTCATCTTCTTCACTTTCACTCTTTTTGGGTTTCATTTCAAACTCTTTATCTCCTTTGGCATTTTCTTGCCATTTTTTTACTTCACCCATCTCCACAAAGCCAGATGTTTTAGCACTTTTCAGTGTTGTGGTATAGTCATCCTCTATGTCATCTTCTGTAGTAGCACATTCATCCTCAAATCTATCAGTGGCTTTAGAGGGGTGTTTATTTGTGTTTGCTCCATATGTTACCCTCTCCTCATGAGGGGACTCTGTCTCAACATCAGTTGTAGTTATTCCCTCATCAGGAGATTCAATGTGAGGGACAACAGTGTCCACTGCAGACTGAAGATTTGGGAGTATTTTGCTCTCTTTGGGCTTGGAAAGCTCCTCTTCCAGTCGCAAGGCTTCAAAATCCTTGGTGAGGTCCTCTGGGGAGGAGACTAAGGACCTATCACTCTCCCGTTTCACCACAGAAGCTTGTTTAGCAGCTGGCCTGTTTTCTTGCTCCTTTGCAGCTTTAGTTTTTTCTGGTTTAGGCTTTACTTGAACCTTTGCTTTGTTCAGAGTCTTCCTGACCTCAGGGGTGAAAGGCTTCAAGTCAGGTTTTGTGATTTTTCTCAACTCTGGCTTAATTTTTTCTTTTTCTTTTTTCTTCTCCTCTTTACTTTTGAGTACTTTTTTAACTATGCCCTCTTTTTTTACATCTGTTTTTTCTTTCTTTGTGTCTATCTTCTCCTGATCTTTCTTTTCCTCCATCTTAGTTGCCCTCTCCTTGATATGTTTTTTAGGAGATTTTTCTCTCTGTCGTTTCTTTTTCTCTTGCTTAAGTGAATCGGGTGACGCCGTCTTAGGTTTCAGTGGTTTTGGAGTTTTAACAGTCTCTTTCATTTTCTTCTCTTTCTTTTCAACTTTCAAGTTCTCCTTTACAGATTCACTCTTTGACTCAATATCTTCATTTGCTTCTTTCTTGCTCGCTTTTGTAGTGGAAGACATTTTAGTGGATGCTTTGAGACTTTCTTTGCTATCAGTTCTCAGTTTCATTTTAGTTTGTTTAATCAGTGGAGGTGGAGCTCCAGATGACATGTCCTTTTGAGTGGCAACTGGATATCGCAAGAAATCGAGATGCCTCAGCTTTTCCAGCCCCTCAAATATTTTGTTTTGTGGGGCATTTCCAGGAAACAGTACTCTCACAATCTTTTCAGTTGGACTGGCAGGTACCCACACAACCAGAGCTGTCACTGATGTGAGGTAAGGAACAGAAATCTCACCCTCTTTGCCATTGGACAGGACAATGCCAGTTTTAGCTTTACTATTACCAGCCCACTTCTGCATGAAGAATTGCATTTCCTTACTGTCCTTGAGAGGATTCAGAATATACATGTCTAGTTTCCCAACACCCAACTTGTGAAAGAGTGTTAAAGGATCAATTGTGTTGCTTACAACTCTATATAGAGGCTCAGGTTTGATGCCTAGTTTGTGAAGGTACTGCAATGTAAGAGAGGCCTCCTCAATGCTCCTCTTTGCTTTCAGCGTGGATTCAGGCATCTTCAGCTTTTCTGGAACATTAAAGAACACAACACCAAGCTCTGGTGAGATCAGGTTTTTCATCCAGTCTCCATAGGTATTTGAACCACGGCTCTTCTCTTCCTCCTGCTCTGCCATTTTTCTCTGTAACAGTCCATTTATGCCAGGGAGATTATCTGCCCCTATATGGGTAAGGAGAACAGAATCAATCCTATCCAAATGTCTGACCAGCTTCCAGAAGCAAGACTTTCTGTCTGATCCACCATCAATCAAAATATTAAAGCCATTGACAGCAAACAAAGCAGAGTCGCCCCGTCCTCCAGGAAAGATATAGCAGCATGGCTTGGACAACTTGAGGAACCCTCCTGAGGTTGGTGGTTCCAGGAGCTCAAAAGGAGAGGGAACATCCACTGTATCAGAGACATATTCTGTGAACTCGCTCACACCTTCCATCTCAGGCAACAAAGGCTCAGGGTTCAGTCTGTACTTCAGTAAGCTCTGGTCCTGTACGTACCCTAGGGAGCTCCAGCCCCCCTCTCCTTTACAGGACACAGTCAAACAGGCTTGCTGACCTGTGGATGGCTGGTTTAAGAGATCTTTAATCTACAAAGAAAGAAAGAAAAGTGTTTCTTAAAAGTTCAATTAAAAAAAATAAAAATAAAAAGGAAATGCTTAAGTGCTGTGTGAAGTATTATGGGATTGGTAATGGTACAATAGCTACTTACCCTACGACTTGAGAGAATGTCAGAGAAATTTTTCCAACCAAACACTCCACTTTGCAGGATAATGTCACCAGTCTGTTCAGTACTTTGCCCACTTAGGACCAATAACTTATGTCCTGCTGAGTCACAGAGCAGTGTTCTGAACTAGAAAAAAAGATAATACATTTATTGTTATATTTAAAGGCACAGTCTGTAAGTTTCACTGCTAGAGTCTGCTTATTCAAAACAATAACAAAAGTGTAGCTTGATGATGCCATTAAATAAGCATGAAATCATGGGAGTTGTCATCTTCACCTCCACAGCCAGCAGATGGAAAGCAATCTGACGGGACTCAAGGCAGAAATCATGTTCATGGATGAGCTGATGTATTTAAGGCCCTGTTTACACCTGGTATTAAGATGCGGTTTAGTCGATCATGTGGACGACACTAAATACAGGTGCTAAAAACGAGTCTAAAACGTTTTGAGCTACACCACTTTCAACCACTTCTAGAGGTCCTAAACACGTAAACATTACGGGAAGCGCGCTAACCCAGTCGGATTTAAACTTTGTCAGCTGAAGACCCAAGTTTGGTTTGGAGATGAAAAATGTACCAAGTACAATGTTCTTTCACCATTTCTGATTTCTAACACGCACTTGCAGCATTCAGCTTGGTCTTGCAGCTATCAGAGGAGAAATGACAGCTTCTGCTCTCTGTGTGTTTTTCCATCGTACATATGTAAATTGCGTGAGCATATTTCGTCCATTACATCGAAAGATCTAAAAAAAACCCTATACATTTACCCACCCATAGACCCTCCCCGGACCAGGACAGAAGTGGTTGAAAGTGGACAAAAGAGATGGATTAAAACACCAGATGTAATCAGGTATGTGTCTCCTTTGTCTACTTGTGATCTGATCGACCAAAACACATCTTAATACCAGGTATAAACAGGGCCTAAGTTTTATTCATGTTACTGTGGTATGAAGCATTGCAGGGTCCCAAGGAATGACGGCAGTGAAGGGCACGGGAGGCCTGGGGCTTTTTACGTTGCTGTTTTAATTATGCTTATATGCCACAGTCGGCTGCTGGCACTACTTTCGTTTTGTTGTTTACAATTGTCTATTACAATTAAATTAAAATTATTATTTTAATTGTCTATTACAATTAAAGTCACATTTAAAGTTTGCCAGTTCCCGCCTCCTTCCTCCCTGAACTTGAACTTTGCAGTTACTTTTGATGACTTAAATTCAAATTATTTAATTTCATAATAATGAAAAATTCAGCAAGTGCTGAATTATTACTCATACAGGTCACTTTATTTAATGAATTAAAATTCCAGGGTCAGAACAATCATACTAAAAAAAAATACATTTGAGTATGTTTAAAGTTATATTTTTACTCTGTGCGTTTGCTCGGTGACTGGTATGAGACACTTGTTGCACATTGAAGTAAACTAGATCGATATTAGATTATCATATTAATAAAACCTGGATGACTTGTGTTGCTAAACGGCATTCTTATTAATTGTAAAGTATATTGTATGATAAAGAAAATGTATTACTGTTACTACAAAATACTGCTCTTTCTGATTATGCTATGTTAGCCAAGACAAAATTGTTGTCTTCGATGCATTGTACAAACATGTTACTTTTGGGAAATCAACGAAACAAGAGATTCAAACAATAAGACTATCCGTGTTGAGCTATATAACAATGATTAGTTTTCTGTCGATAAAGGTATCCAAACAGTTGCTCACCTGTCAAATAAAACACAATACATTTTAAAGCACCTGTGGTGTTTCCATGGTTTCTACGGAAGTAAAATTGAGGGTAAAATGGATATGGCGTCATTGACAGGTGGAGCAATGAGAAGGGACGTTACACTGGTTAAAATAACTGACTTCTCTTGATTAAAACATTGTTGGTAACATTTGGGATAATGTAATTACACAAGTCAACAAAATTATATAACACTGTGCAAGTGGTTTTCAAATATTTTAATGAAAAAATCTTACATATTGTGCCTTTAACAGTTTAACGTTATAATTTATATCTTAGATGTGTATGTGGTCGGATGCAAATAAGATGTTGAAAGAACTTGGAGAGGGAAAAAAATTGCTTTTTTACAATTACCTCTATAGCAATATTATCCTCAGAAGGATTCACCAACACAACAGTCTCCAGGACATCACTCTTATATTGCAAAAGTCTCTGTCCTAAAAGAAAATAAAAAAAATTTGTTGAAAACAACGAATGTTTAAAACATTTTTTTCGACAATACAATTTATTTTGAAGAATTTTGCATCTGATATTGAGAAACATTAGAGATAAAGGTTGCACCCAGGAATGATGCAATTACTGCCTCCATGCATTTAATTACTGTTTTCCATTCATTGTCTCTTCCCTCTCCTGTGCAAGAATACACTAATCCTGTGAAAGCAGTCTTCTCAATTCCATGCAATCAAAACAATATTGCAAAGCTCCTGCAAGCAAATCTATTGGCTGTTGCCATGGGGATGGTGAGCTGGCTATTGCCGCCAGCTGCGTTACACTGACCCAGTCTTGGTGCTGCACGACGCATTGCAGCATTTCTGAAAAGGGTGAAAAAATACTCTCTCTAGCTGAAAATGTAAATCCAGCATCGCACAGTTGAAACACACACACAAAAAATGTGACCCTGTGCATTATTAGGCTATAATAAGCACATAGCTCTTGTTGGCTGTTAAAAACGTCACTGCTTTAGATCTTTCTATAGGGTTCCTATAGGGTAATTTTCACAGCAGTGAGATAGGAGCAAGGGCATGTGGACTTAAATAGCACACTGAGGATTTGACTGGGCTCCGAGTCCTCACATACTCTCAGTAGCTTAAATTCTCCCATGTTTAAGTGCTATAAACGGGTCCCTGGTGCATCTACCAACCCAGGAAACGTGAAAAGTGACAACCCAGTCATTTTGTTTCGGCAAGCATTTAAAAAAATATGCAGATCAGATTTCGCCCCCCCCTCTGACGTTGGAAGGGGATCTTATTATGATATAACCGCCCCTTAATCAGCACGTTTCCACCAATGGTGCCATCATTTTGGGTTTTGCAAGCAACAAAAGTTTAACCAGTTCTAACGCAATGGCAAAAGTTTGAGCAAAACATGTAGTATAACGGCTCCTGAAGGTTTTCTTCTGATTAAAAGATTCACGCTTCAACTGATGTCTTAACTAGGGCTGTCACGGTGTTAGATTTTTCACACCACAGTTATTGTGGCCAAAGTAATTCACGATATCGATATATCGCGATATCTATAGAAACCATGGGGGAAAAATGTCAAATCAGTCAAATTAATTTTCACTTAGTTTATTTAATTTTTCTTTTTTTGCATTTTTACTTCTTGTGTTCTCAATATTTTAATGCATTTTTTTGTGAAGTAAGACAAGCATGTGAAGTATATCTGGTTTCAAACTGGAGCGAAACACTGTCTGAATGTTTCCTGAATAACTGAAAAGCTCTTAAACCTATTGTTGCGCCGGTGCAAGTCATGCAGATTTGAACAAAACAAAACAAGTGCAAATACAAAAATACGAAAATAAGACGGGCAAAGAAAACAGAGTATTTAATAATCACCCTTTATTTAAACATATGAAAACAGAAACCCGCTGTTAACAGGTTAGTCACATTTCCCATTCCATGACTAGTAAAATAATCGCAGTTTACTCTCTGTAAAATAGCGTAATCCGCAGGGTGATGGACACGGGGATGGGTAAAAAGGTTGATAGCTACACATTCTGCAGATTGGGTTTGGGGGTCGCACACCGGACGAGAAGCGTAGCTCTGCGCCGCGTGAACCACACCGGACGCGCACTTTCTCAGTTCATGGCCAGCAATATTGTTCTGCTTAAGGACATTGTGAAATTAAGATAATGTCTGTAGGCTACTATGATATGATTGTGCTGTACAATTAAATACAATAATTGCTAAGTCTGCAGTCTGAACACTTTACCTCAGTCAGAGCGCATCCGTTAACTGAATGAATTGAGAATCTCACATGAAAATCCGAGCCATTGCTGGGCGCCGCGGACAGACGCTGAATGGTGCCGTCGGTGTGTGTGTGTCTTTCTTTTACTGTCTATGGTGAGTGTAAACTCCTAGGAAATAATGTGTTCGAATTTTAAAGAATTCTCTGCGCTTCTCGTCTGGTGTGTGACCCCCTTTAATGTGCTGTTTTCTTTGAAGTCGAAGAACTCCCATACTGGCGAACCTACTTTCTCTCGCTCAGACAACATTCTTCTCAGAGTGGCTGCGCGGGCGCGCGCTGCGTCTTCTTCTTATTTGATAGATGCGAGTGCAATACTGCCACCTCAACTGGCGCTGGAGTATACGTGTCATCTTATCAGAAAAGTCCTATTCATTTTAAACATTGCGGTTATCGCCAATACCGGTATATTGTCACACTCTAAATTAACACGATGTCGATATTTCAAGCTTTGAATATCACGATTATCGTTAATACCGGTATATTGCGACACCCCTAGTCTTAACGTTTAATATCTTCTTTGCATAAGAAGTCTCGCGTCACGCCATCGTGACCTTATTTCAACACCACTTGAACATCATGACACCCTATGGGTATTGTTTGACATCTTTCAACATCTTTACATTATGACACCGTGAAAAACTGAAACAAATTAAATTAGATGCATAATGTGTGAGTGTATTTCTGTCCATATCACAGTTTCCAAGTCCATTGCTTATTAAATCAGTATCAACACGCAAAGCACATTAACTTGCAAATTAAAAAAATAAACAAACATACCGTGTTCGCCTTCTTATCAGAAATCCAGGGGACATTAAGAGACATTGGAGACATTTTTTCCATGCAAATATTCTTCTCGATCAGACACCTCTTAGTTTGTGTACACACAGCTAACTAAATCACATAAGTTATAACAAGTTATAACACATTGTTCACCTGTAGGTGTCGCTCGCTATTACCAACTTACTGCAATACTCAAATACAATTTCCAAATGAACATTCATAACACATTATACAACATTTGTAATAAACAAAATTAGGACTGGGGTGGTATGGATTTTTTCTAACCGCGGTTGAAAGTAAAATATTCCCGCGGTAATGCGGTAAACCGCATTAAATACAAAGAAAAAACAGACTTTCGCGCACACACCAGAAGTCATTTTTGCTAGAGAGACTTTGTTAAATATTGTCACCTACATCAAGCAGTAATTTGACATGAACCAAACACTGAATAGATTTCCTTATTTAAGAATATTCTCAGATACATTAGCATTGAATTAATCATTTTGAGGAGAATATTATGATGTTCACATTGGAAATGAAAGATGAACACCTTTTCCAACATGTCTTAATTACAAAAATGATATTCCATATTTATGTTTACATAATATAATGTTATTTTTCATTTAATATATTTCTATTATATGTAAAGTGAACAGCATGAGTAGGATCATAAGATGGGTCAGACATGATTTTGACCACTTTATTAAGTTTTGTTTTGTAAAAACTTAAGTAAAAATTTAGTTTTGCCTTATTTAAAATAAAATTTCGTTTTGTATAAATTGTATATTAATTTTAATCACTGTTTCATTAACTAATTGCCTGGAATTAATAAATAAGAAGCAAATATAGCAGACATATAATCAGGAGGACGTGGAGGCGCGGGTGCGATCTCTTGCGTGTGAACTGGAGCTCGTCTCATAAATGAACTTGCCTCACAGACATGAGAAATAAATAGAAAGCTTAATGTCAACTTTTAAACAAAATTCAAAATGAAATGATAACATTTTAGGCTACAGTAGCCTAGTCAGGTAAGGTCAGGTTTGCCAATGTGCGTGCGTTATAGGCTATTTATTTATTTATTTTTATCCCTGTGCGCCGATCGTAGACGGAGTTCACTGCTGATATTCTGGGGATATAACATACCCAATAGGCGATACTAGGGACTTTAGCCTTTAAATGGATACTCCACCAGTTTTTCTTATTAAACTATGTTATTCCCTTAACTAAGACGAGTTGATACATACCTCTCTTGTCTCAGTGCGTGCACTATATCGCTCTGTATTGCCGCAAAACTATGTTAGCACTTAGCTTAGCCCATGCATTAAATATGGGCCAAGCAGAGAAGCGACCAAACACTTCCACGTTTTCCCTATGTAAACACAGTTACTCGAGTAGTGTAACTTGACCTGGGCTGGTGACACAAAATAAACCGTTGCGCTTTTCTAAGCGTTTAAAATTGATGACTATATTGTATGGCGGAATACCATAACAAGTGCTTTTGAGCACTTCGACTTGGCGCAATAATATCTTCACTCGTGAAAACTCCTCTTACCGGCTCCCGCTTCCTCTCCCTCTGACATTTCCGTCAATACAACCAACGTGACTTTTACTACCTGTGCTATTAGCAAACTGCAGATCATTTGCAATGGCGGACTTTGTAGATGATTATGACTTCTTTGTAGAAGACCCAGAGCCATATCTGTTTGAACCCGAGTACACGGAGGAGGAATTAGCTCTTATGGACCGTGAGAGGCAAGAAAGATATGATCCAGAACAGACCGGAGCTGGCGAAAGACCACGGGCAAACAGCAATTGGCTTTATGCACAGCTTCACTACTTCCTGAACTTCAGCCAGCCCTTTGTTTCCTGTCTGTCATTATTGGACAAACTGATTAATTCAGGTGTGCCTGGCCTCAGTAACAATAATCAGGCACACCTGGACTAATCAGTTTGTCCAATAATGACAGACAGGAAACAAAGGTCTGGCTGAAGTTCAGGAAGTAGTGAAGCTGTGCATAAAGCCTATTGGTGGTGCAAGTGTGACTGTTGCGAACTTTGTGAAATGTTCGGAGCAAACACGCCACTTCTTCAGAGTCATCAATGGTGTTTTGGGATTCTTGTTCAAAGCAGCTAACCAAGCTCCCCGCTGTATGTGGTGTGTTGGAATTCGGTGAAAAATGACAGCACTATGTACATTCTCCTTATTTTCACAACCCTTTACGATGCACGCTTTAACCATTATTGTACACAAACTAGCTTCCAACAACCTGTTACTTCGTCAACTCCGCTCGAACTACTACTACCGGCGCATGTCACGTTGGTTGTATTGACGGAAGTCTGAGGGAGGGGGAGATGAAGCGGGAGCCGGTAAGAGGACTTTTCACGAGTGAAGATATTATTGCGCCAAGTCGAAGTGCTCAAAAGCACTTGTTATGGTATTCCGCCATACAATATAGTCATCAATTTTAAACGCTTAGAAAAGCGCAACGGTTTATTTTGTGTCACCAGCCCAGGTCAAGTTACACTACTCGAGTAACTGTGTTTACATAGGGAAAACGTGGAAGTGTTTGGTCGCTTCTCTGCTTGGCCCATATTTAATGCATGGGCTAAGCTAAGTGCTAACATAGTTTTGCGGCAATACAGAGCGATATAGTGCACGCACTGAGACGAGAGAGGTATGTATCAACTCGCCTTAGTTAAGGCAATAACATAGTTTAATAAGAAAAACTGGTGGAGTATCCCTTTAAATATCTTTGCTGCATTGGATCAGTCTGCTTTATAGAACAGCCAAGAGCTTTCTAGCTTCACGGCAGCAGCGCCTTGCATCGCTCATAGACCTTAAAACAGTCAGCGCCGTAGATGCACTTTCGAAAATTGATCAAAAAACGTTGGTGCGGACAGATGACGAGTTTTGTGATGCGGTTGCGGATGAAATAACAATACCCCATCCGCGCATCTCTAATACAAATGGAATGTTATTGTGTCATGGAACATTGCGCTCCCCAATTCGCGAAAGATCGGATTTGCTCCATCTTTTGATAAGTTTTGTTTAGAAAACCTTAAATCCATGCAAGACACAATGTCATTAGAATCAATGAATCCATGTCATTAGACACAACGTGCACATATGCAGGCCAATGTTTTTTTTTTGTTTTTTTTCGGAGATGACGGTGACAAGCTTTTTGGTTGGAGTCACGTGACCACGGTATTGCGGTAATGCGGTAACCGTCCCAGCCCTAAAAAAAATACCTTTTCACAAATAAATAACTGACATATTTAGAAAAAAAAATACCCCTTTATCTGTGACAGCTACATTCAAACTGTTCTGTCGTTGGCTGCACAGACGAGCACAGAACACTGTTTGACCACAAAATCTCACAGCTGTCTTATAAAGACCTCATGGAACTGTGTAAGTTGTGTAAAAGTTAAACTTGACGGTACATGCAAGTTCATGAGATGAATCAATGTAACTCCTCAACGACAACATAAATATCCACTAACCATTCAGAAATGTCCAGGTGCACTCTAAAAGTTGCAAACTATTCCTGAATATCTTTGTAAGGCTGCACTCCACTAATGTTCTGAGATTTAGATGAGATTCGGATGTTTTGTTATTGCCGGAGTATCCGAAGTTCATGTAAGGATCGGCTGTCTCCTGAACGGGGGTGGGGAGCAGCAGCTCATTTGCATTTAAAGGGACACACACAAAAAGTCGTTTTTTGCTCACACAAAAAGAGGGACATTTGAATAAATGATCTGGGGGGTACTTTGAGCTGAAATTTCAGACACATTCTGGGGACACCACAGATTTATTTTACATCTTGTGAAAAGGGGGATAATGTGTCACCTTTAAAGGGTTAGTTCACCCAAAAATTCAAATTCTGTCATTAATTACTCACCCTCATGTCGCTCCAAACCCGTAAGCAGAGGCGCCACAATAGGGCAGGCAAGCCAGGCAATTGCCTGGGCCCCCGCATTTTAAGGGGGCCCCCGATGGCTGATCATTCAAACAATCAGGAATGTTAATATAAAGACGCTGCAACATCTCTGCATTCCCCTTAGTGGGCCCCTTTCTCGTTAAACTGGTTATGTTTTACCGTCTCGCCTCAGCAGCCTTTTTCAAACTGGAGCAGCGCTTATGTATGTATGTAGAAAATGCATGATTTGATTTGTTAAACATGAAAAGGACTTATCCGTCTGGTATGGCCGCTCACTCTAACGTTAACCTGGATAAATGTTCGTTATTATTAGGCGCATATCAAAGTGTTTGTGCGGAGTGTGGAGCGCGCAATGTATGACATGGAGGCGCCGGTGCGATTAGGCTACTTGCATTTTCCTATAAACAGTGGAAATAGCTTAAAATACTCTATCATTTCTGGCCACAAGGAAAAGAATAATGCATCAGTCGCAATTTTACTTTTATGTGTGTAAACTCACAATAACAAGAAAACGTTGTGCTTTTGTAAAATAAAATAAAACAATCAGGGCGCGCTTTCATCGTCTCCATGAACTGGAGCGTGTCTCAAAAATAAACAGAAACACAGCTTATACTAGCCTCACATACATGATAAATATATCTATATAAAGATTGAAATGTCCACTTTTAAACGAAAAAATTGGAATTGAAAGCAAATATCATCTGATTATGTAATCCGTATGAAAGGTGCATTTCTTTCTAAAGGCGCATCCACTTTACAGGGGAGATGTATGGAGATATGTTTGCAGCTGGCACTAATTTAGAAAACACTAGTTTATTAATAAACAATTAAAATCTTCATTTTTTCAAGACATATTTATTATCATTAGCCTGCTTTTGCGGCAAGATTTATGCATGCGCTTGAATATAGGCTTCCTCCATTCACCCAGTATTTAAGCAGAAATGAATATAAGTGATTAGTGCCTAAATCGGTTACACATTTGAAGATTTACCGTATCTTGAAGATTGTTGTATTGTATCTTCTGTTATAAAGATGAAGATTGGCATTTCGTTAATTAAGAAATAAGCACATAATGTTGTAAAAAATAAACAACTTGTGTTCTGTTAGATGTTCTTTGTTTTGTCTACTTTTTGAATTTTTTATAATAATATCTATAAAAGGCAATAAAACATAGCTATATAAAACATAGCTATATAAAACACACATATATATATATATATATATATATATATATATATATATATATATATATAAAGGCCCTCATTGATTAATTTTGCCTGGGGCCCCCACTCAGTGTTGGTTCGCCTCTGCCCGTAAGACTTTCGTTCATCTTCGAAACACAAATGGAAGATATTTTTTTCATACTTTCTGTCCCTCCATTGACTGCTGCACAACTGAAACTTTGACACTTCAAAAATTTCAGAGCGTTTTAGTCCAAATTTTCTAAAGAGACTCAATTTATTTATGATGAACAGATTAAATTTCAGCTTTTATTCACATATAAACATTCATCAACTCACACATCAGTTGTGGTAAACGGAATCACAAGCATGTTCGCTTGACGTGCATGAACCTGTGAGGTTAATTCTTGTGTTATGCAGCACATTTGAACTTCAAAAAAGTAATGTAAGAGTGTGGATCAGATTTTCTGGCAGATCACACTATGGACTCTGGATGGTAGCAATGGACTAAAAATAGTGCTAACACACTTTAACCTTCAGACTCACACTAACAGCATCATTTCATTTTCAATGTTTATCTGAAAATGGAAACCTTTTAAGGAATTGTAGCTTGTTATAATAAACTCCAAATAATTCTGGTCCTTTATATGCTAGGTTGAATGACTTTCAAGACATTTGACATCATTATGACATCCTTTCCTTCAGAACCAATAAGATGCTTTGGGACAGCTGTCAACATGACCTTCAGATGTGCTTTTACTTTGAGACGGAGAACAGATAACATTATGAGCAGCTAATCAAGCTGCATGGTCTCCTGTGACATTGAGTATACACACAACTTCACCTTACTACCATTCTGAAGAAATGCATTTGTAAATTATACTCTAATTCATGTCAGGATGTGGAAGTGGTTTGTGCTTTTATAAGAACATTATTCCAAAGATAGATTTTTATATAGGCTAGGAATCAGTTTATTTCATTTACATTGAAATGATCTAATTTGTAAGTTAATAATAAATGGAACAAATTGGTTGTAAAGCAAACAATTAAATTAAGCTCTTTCCACAAACAGTTATCGGCTTGCACTAAATAATGTTAAGAATAGTCTAATAATCAGACACTGGACATGACATATGCTGTTTATTATGATCTGGATGGTATGAAATTCTGTTATTTCAGTACCAGACAATAAAATATTATTTCAGAAAAACTTATTTTCATAAGAGATTTATATTCACTTGAATCATGTACACAGTTACAGTAATATTTAGCAGCTCAGCAGATGGTTTCTAAAATTAGCTAATTCAGTATCACTCAACTGAGAATGTAAAACACTGTCAAATGGGGTCAGATGTATTTTACTCTTGCTAAGACTAATTTGGTAAAAGTCAAATGCAGATTTGACAACAATCCAGAGAAAATTTTTAGCCTACTCTTTGCATTTTAAGCTTCACCAGCAATTTTGGCTTTTAGGATTAAATGATAAGCACAAGTTATCCAGGCGACTGACACGCTTTCACCAGCAAGAAATTAGTGGAACTGACTGGGCATAAGTTAATAATAGTTTGGTTCCGGTTTCCGACCGACCCTGTCAATTTATGTGCGACCCAAATATATTTTATGAGCTTGGGGAAGAAATAATACAAATTAAATAAATACACAAATAAAAAACTTTGAGGCGAACTATAATTTATGTTTTTGTATAGCACCGTATTTGTATAGCCTGTTGTTCTCCAGCAATGCGAACAAACGAGTCAGCCACGGGCGTTCACACATCGTTGTTGTCATGTAGATGCACTGGGCTTGTGACAGGGCGCATGATCTGAACGAGCAGAGATAGAGAGAGAGCCCCGGTCGCGCGCGCGCGCTCTCTCTGCGGAGCCAGGCGAAAGTATAGACTTCACCGTCTCAAAACTAAGCACTGTCTTGCTCTCTCTCCCTCGCACATATTAATCAAAATAAATCGACACGATGGCGAGGTCGGAAGACTAAAGTTTCATGTGAAGCATTCGGAGATTTATTTTTTCCTAAATTACCGTTGGGTGGGAATTGTGCTAAAATACGTTGCCTTATCTGAAAAGCGTTCCACACATTCAGCTGACATATAAACCACACTTTAAATAAACGAAAAAACTATCCAGTGATGAAATGTTTTCTGTGATGACACAAATCTTGTGGGATGTCCTAACCGCCGGGATAATCACACAACGCGCACACGTCCAGTAATGAACTCATGTCCAATTCGCGAACTAATGACACATTTGAACCGATTCGTTTTAATGAATGGTTAAAACAACTGATCTTTCCAACACTGAACTCACGTCTGACGTCCCGTTTGCCCCCGCGCACACATTTAAAATCAGTGTGTGTGTGTGTGTGTGTGTGTGTGTGTGTGTGTGTGTGTGTGTGTGTGTGTGTGTGTAACATGCTGGGACACACAAGGTGGTAGAGTACATGTAGGCTACAGGTAGGCTATGTTATGAAAAAATAGAGTAGCTTTTCCATCGCTACTGTAAATAAAAATAATAATAATAATAATAATAATTTCCTTCCTATCCCTTGCTGCCACTGGACAAAAAAAAAAAAAAAAACCCTACCGACCCATGACCTCAACTGACAACCAACCGGAACCAACCTTTTTTTTAATGCCCTGATTGCCTCACAGGCTTAAAAAGTTCTAAAGTCACACTTAATATCTGCCTTTGATGCCTCCAAAATCTTTATTCCTAAATCACAAATTAGCTCATTTTGGAACAGTGAAACGTGCTTTTGTATAAAAAGATCATAATTTAAAAGTAGATATGGCAATATGAGCTAATTTAGCTTTTCCACCAGATAGAAGTTGCTCCTGACTATATTTGCAACTATAGGCTACTTGCAAGACTGGCTCTTCACTCATCGGGGAAAATGAGGTCTAAATGTGATCGCCTCGTGGCTGAATGTTTCAACACTTCATTATCCTTAAAGTGAATCAAAAGTTTTTACATTTTAAAAATGTTCAGCTGTTGTTGGATCATGACTATTTTAATCATGTCAAGTTCTTGAAAACAACAGAGATAACCGTTAAACTTCTGTACGAGAGAAGTATTACATTTTTTGAGCCAATGTTATCTCATTGCCCTGTCCTTGATCGCTGTTCAGCTGTCTCTGAATCACACTGTGTGTGATATGAAGAGACAGGACGAGAGAGAGAGAGAGAGAGAGAGAGAGAGAGGTGTGAAACACTTTTTAAACCATTATCTAGGGGTAGTGATTCAATAAGCAGCTGCAATCTTATTAAAGCCACTTAATCTTATAGCAGTGAAATTCTGAGCACTACATTGGAACTGGCCTATCCGTACCATTGAAACCACTGCAACAAGTTTATCTCGATCAAATACTTGTCAACAAGCAAGGGAGACAGAGTCCCCTTATAGAAAAGCAAGTGTTGAGCTCTCATTCATATGGATTTGCTCTTGCGGTGTAATGGACCCCATTACGCTGTAAACAGCTGGAGCGAATGAATGCGGAATATGAGTTGACTTAATACAAATGGCTCATTTAAATGCAATAAATGACTAAAAGGGATAAAAAGGGATCAATTGAACAAAGCACAGAGGGGCACTGGCCTTAAAGTGCCCATTTTGGAAATGATTTGTTACATGCAAATAAACTGAAAGCTTCAAGGCACCATTTAAATGATACAAAAATAATTTGCATTCATAATCTCTTTTGAGGATTAATGACCAGGGACAAAAAACAGTGCTTGTGCTTTTGGTCATGCCATGCTCTTTGAACAATAATGATAAAACAGGTGTAAAGGACTGGTAAACACACACACACACACACACACACACACACACACACACACACACGTTGTGTTTTCATGTTTTATGGGGACTTTCCATAGACATAATGATTTTTATACTGTAACTGTATATTTTATCCCCCTTCACTAACCCTACCCCTAAACCTACCCATCAAACAAAACTTTCTACATTTTTACATTTTCAGAAAAAAAACATCACTTAGCATGATTTACAAGTTGTTTTCCTCATGGGGACCAAAAAATGTCCCCGCAAGGACAAGGATTTCAGATATTGCCATCTTTGTGGGGACATTTTGTCCCCATAATGTAGGGTTTACCAGGCCACACACACACACAATCAGTCATTTGAAACAGGGACAGGATGGTGCTGAAATAAAATCCTTCTCTCCTTCCATCAATACATCAATACCTCAGCGAAACAAATGGCTGATAGCTTTTTTAAACAACCCACTTCAGAGATCACCACAAGTTGCAAATATGTTTAAACACAAGTAGCACTTATTTGTATCACCTCAACTGACATGTTATGAGCATATCAAACAAGATAAATACTGAAGACAATATTTTTATTATCATTTATCATGACAAATAGGTGTGTCCCTATGAAATTACTATTCTGTCATCATTTACTCATCCTGGTCCAAACCTCTATGACTTTCTTCTATGTATAAAAAAAAGATGCTAATGTTTTCCCAGAGATGATCTTTGTTTCCGTATGTGTTCCACAGTAATTCGCTTTTGAAACACTATAGCAGCCTAAGCATGAGTAAATGATGACTGTTTTTTCAAGGTGAACTATTCCTTTAAGATGAAATTGTTTACATTTTACAATAAAGATCTCAGTCCATCACTCTGGTTCTGCTTCACAGAGATACCTAATTAACTAATCTGTGAGATGTATGTCCTGCCTGTGGAATCGGCGCACGTTTTTTTTTTTCTTATCTCACGCGGTGACGCGTGCTCGCGCGCGCGCTACAGTAACATATTCCTCAGATGCCCTGCTGCATCCCATAATAATCAGAATCACAATTAAGATCTGGGTCACGGTGAAATAATAATGTGTTTCCACAAAACTGGATTTTGTTGGCGATTTCTGACAAAATCCGGATTCGTTAATGTTAGCACAGATGTAAATTCCGCAAATGTATTGAGAAAATGGACTGAAATAGAAAACAATCTCTAGAAAAAGTGAGGAAACAAATAATAAATCAAATGTAATTGTCTCCCTCATATTCTAGCTCAAATAATTCCCTTATGCTGTCGAAGAGTTTTGCTTATCACCTTAGCATCTTAGATTCCTCGTACAGTGCAATCCTGTACTACTTTCATGCACTCTCACTGATGGCATAATCGTAAACGCTTTACAACAGCTTGGGTTTCTGCGACCTTTAGATAAATCCGTGAACAAGACAAAAGCGATACAGACCATGACAGCCAGTGAAAGAGGTTGACACGATACTAGATCAGCAATACTGCACATTTCATGAATTAATAACCTCGGTCAGAGATCAAGATATTGGAACTATATATGCCAATAATCAAACATCTGAAGAATAATATGACAGATTAGACCTACCGTTGCTGATGCTGAGCTGTGCGTATCGTACGTCGAGAGCGCGCACACAGACACGCGAGTGCGCGAGAGGGTGTAGGTGTGGCCTATGAGCCTGTATGCACTTGATGACACTTGAAGAATAAGAAATATGGAGTATGGACCAATGTGATCACATTTCAGTGATACATTTCATTTATTTTATTTATAAAAGCCCTATATAGTAATTTTCCTAATTCTACAACATTAAATTGTTTAAAAATAACTTTTATCTTAAATGTGTGCCCATAAATCTTGGGTCAATTCTGTTACCATATACATTCTTTGCCTTTAAATTGGTGGAATTATCTCCCAGAACTATGTAAGATACTACAGGAAATTATGTCACTTTCCCTCACTGATAAATTCTAAACCACTGAAAGGTATGTGTGTTCTCTATAAAAAATATATTTTAATCTAAAAAGTTCTTACACCAAGAGTTATTTTGTAAAACCTTAAAATTGTTAGCACAATATCAAAAGGAAAACAGAATTTATCACTGATCACACACTGGGTTGTTTAAATGTATTTTAATCATGACTTCATTAGTGCCATGTGCTCTTAGCATTCATGCTAACAAGTGGAGTTTTTGGCTAAAAAGTTTTAAATGGTCTGTTACCATCAAACGCTGTTACCAAGGTAACGTAACAGTGTTTACAGTAGCTTGGAAGTAACTTGTGTTTGGCAAGCACTGACTAAATTATTAAAATTGAATGTTTTCAATGAGAAATTGAAATTATTTTTTTTCTTAACTTTTTGAAATGCAAACTGTATCTCCAATTATAGAATCACTTAGGCCTATATGACATTTATACATTTACAGTGAGCTGAGATAAAGGGAGCTCAATTTGCTAATAACAGGTAAAAAATGGGTTCTGAATTTGAGAAAGCACTTCAAGGCGTTCCACTTTACCTGTATTCCCTCTAGTTTATACATCCAATGAACTAAACATTTAAAAACATAATCATAAATATTTTGCATCATGAAATACCTTTACCAGGACCCAGACTGGTCAGACAACAATTTAACAATTTAACTGGTAACAACAATTTAAGCATCAAGATCAAAACCCAATCCAAAATCTTTCTCATAGGTTAGGAGTTTACAAATTTCAATCGGACATTTTTTCCTCCCGTCTTACAAATCACTTTCAGGATTGTAAAAACTAGCTCTGCATATCAAGAGGCCCTGCATGTGATTTTTTGTTTAATATTCTATAACAATATTGTTTATGTTCAACATGAACATATGTAATTAATTCTCTATTTTTCAGCCTTAAGGTGCTGTAATTGTCAAGAATGACAAGGACGGGCCATTTAGCAGTTTATGTACAGCTGATCCCGACAGCTGCAGGGCAAGACTGCCAAAATCTGCCCCGTTAACTGCACTCCATCAGCATTCTCTCGCAGACTCTGACACCTCTCTGACAGTGAGCCAGTCCAGAATTGTGTTTACAGTAGGAGTGTGAGGACACTGTACAATCTGGAGATTATAGTAATATTCATACTGCGTTAAAAACAAAAACAAAATTAACTATAAATGAGTAAAATCATGATTTAGCTAATTCCATTTGAAAGATGGTTTTAATAGAGGGATTGAGTTTTTAATAGCCGGAGGTGATGAACACGTCTCGCTGCTACAAAAAGGGTTTGCATTTGTTAAATCAAATTTAAATTGATACTATTACAAGATTATAAATAGACACTTCCAGACATATCCTAAGCAACTGTTCAAAGCAGCAGTCTGGCTGCCCCACCCTTGCTGCTAGACAGCCTGTGTCCATCTCTTGAATTATCTCAGTTATTTCATCCATTCAATACAGTCCCAAGATAAAAGGTTGCTCTTGCAAAATTGGTGATGAATTAGCTAGTTAAAGCCTCTTCTGTAGAATTTTGCAACTGAAAAATGTAGATGGAAAGCTTGATTTATCATGCTTCTCGCACATCATATGTCTTCCTATGGTCAAGGTTCTTTACAGACACTATTTTAATGCTCTACTACACCCTAGCAGTGTGGAATCGTGGTTTTGCTTACTACAACAATAACCCCCCACTTTTGCTTAGACCTTTGGTCCAGAGTCTGGGCATGGGCTCAGGTTTCACTTGGGTGTGTGTGGTGCAAGATCCAGCCCTGCAATCAATGTCACCATCAAGCAGACTTGAGTCGCCTGAGCATGAGCAGCATGCGCTGACGTTCAGTGTTCATGTGCAGACTGCAGGGGTATAAAAGAGCAGAATCAATAGCCCATCATGAATTATTAATCAACACACCAGACCAATGTAAAAGCCTTCTCTCGGCGCCCAAGTGGAGAGATTTATACTTTTACACTCGTCTAAGACAAGATTTGCATTTCCCGTGATAACTTAAGGTGAGATAATCACAAATCAACACTTCACTTAACAGCTCAAGTTTCAGGGCTGTTTGTGAAAAATCACCTTCATGTTCAACGGTGTATAGTTTCCCAAGATTAGATTTTGCCGTTTTTAGCATTTTGTTTCAAAATAAAATCCTCTACATATACAGTAGATAAAGAGAAATTATGGTATAAATAGCTTCAACTGTGAACTAATTACATTTATACTCTCTTTAGATATCATATAATAGTATGAAATTTTCACAAACAAATGTAAAAGCTATTGAATTAGGTTTGAGAATGGCGTCTCCTTGTCTTCTATTAGAGTGAGTTGCAGTTGCTCCTCTGATGATAGACTCATCACTCATTATTCTCCGCCCTGTCAATTTCCTGTTTATTGATTTAATTATGCACTGAGCATCACATAGAAACTCATGCAATTAAGTCCCAACTGCACATTTGGAGGCTTTTACAACCAAACGTGCTAAACATAAGGGCTATTACAGCAGCGAGCTGAGGTCGGAGTCATTAGCGTGCGGCGTGTTGCTAAAAAATCTAAATGAATTGAACAATGCCCGAGACAGCTGGGGCCATGGTGACCATTCCAGCCTCCTCCCTGCTGCCTCTGGGGAGGTGAAGGGATCTCTAATGATTGTTCAAGGACCCATCCATCTGTGTCGGTTGTAAAATCCCTGGCTGAAGTTTCAGGAGGCAACAACACATATGGGAATAGCAACACATATGGGAATGCTAGATTGCACTTTCATCGTAATATTTATTTCTAAGTCACAGCAGTAATTTTATCACATATATATATATATATATATATATATATATATATATATATTATAAACATGATAAGTATATATAAATATAAGACATATATAAGTACATTTATGAGTAAGTATATATGTATACCTATACTGTATATACATATAAATATAGGTGAATTCAAGTGATTGGGAGACTTTTTGGCATTGAGATTCCCCCCTATCTTTTGTCTAATAACAATCTGAATTAGTCTAAAAAAAGCCTCATCCATCCATCCATTTTTATTCATGCATTTATTAGGATGTATTTTCAACCTAACAGAACAAAGTCAGACCTGCTCTTATTCATGTGCTTAACACCTTGCATTAATTAAAAGTCACTCGGTTTTGTGCTCTGACATTTCCAACCAGTCAGCCATGATGACACTGCAGTGACTGCACTCACATCCTGATCAGTATTCCAAGCACAGCTGCAGGAGTGGCAGCCCAGCCGAACCGAGCATGCTCAGTCCTCATCCATCATATTCCACTGCTGGCTAAAACAATTCAAGCCATTTTTGTACAGAACAGAGCAGCAGAGTGACTGGCACCTGTCAGAGCCCAAGGTGAAGTGGAGGAGCGCTTCTGTGTAGAGTGAGAAGAGGAGCTTCTCCCCTGATCTCATTACTGAAAGAGTTTATTCACACGTCTCCCTTTCAGTTTCTGTCTCAAATGCACCACAAACAAACTCAGCAAGTCTGTCTGCACATAATGGTGACGTATGTCTGCACGTATCTCCCCACTGACACATACTACAATGAAAAATATTTTCATCTTTTTTGAGAATATATATATTATGATAAGCGTCTGAAATAATGGAATATATGGAATAAATTAAACCCTTGAAACGTTGTGTAGGTGGTGAAACACTAAATGACGTGCTTTTGGGTGCAACAGTTTACATTTTTTCAGTAGTATTTTTGTAAAGCACCTGCGGGATGGGCATGCTTTTTATGGTTTGTGAGATAACTGGATGTAATATCCACCTTGAAACCCAGCACTAGCAGAAAAATCCACAGCTTACAAAGACAACAACTTGTCACTGTCAAAAAAGGCAGACCTGCATGTAAAAACAAAGAACATCTTGTTTTCAAGACTCTCTGCTGAAAAAGCTGCAGCTTTTGCCTGTAAGCCAGAATTAGAGGTAATAGTAGTAGACAGGAGTAGTTTACAGAGTCATTCCACTTCTGGACCAGATCAAACTCTGTTACTGAATGGATGGAGGGGTTCTGTCATAGAAATTCAGTGAATCACATATGAATGAGTCAGGCTCAGTCGCTGACCCCGCCCATCCCGTCCCAGTCCCAATCCAGTGGAAGTGGCGCCAGGGCGAGTTTGGACACTGAACTTCTCCGCGTCCTCACCAGGGCCGTCAGCTCACCCATCCAAACCATGCAGGACTACCTCAGCTCTCGCCAGCCGGGCCTATACCTCCGTTGGTCAGGCTGCATCAGCCCTGCACACTATGGCGGTCCTCCAAGTGTTCCAGGCGAAACTCCCCCGCTCCATGGACGAGTCTGGACCGGACCCCAATGCCTTCAGGGACCTGTGCAGCACCACCGACGTGGCCCTGCGCACCACGAAGGCCACTGCCCAGGCGATCGGATGAAGCATGTCCAGCCTGGTTGTGTTAGAGCGCCATCTCTGGCTGTAGTTAACCGAGATAAAGGACGCAGGCAGGGCTGCTTTCCTGGACTCGCTGATCTCTAAAACTGGCCTCTTCGGTCCCACAGTTAAGGGCTTCTCAGAGCGCTTCACCAAGGCACAGAAGTCGTCACAGGCCATGCAACAATTCCTACTGAAGTGTTCCAGTTCGGCTTCAGACCGCCCCGAGAAGGCGCCAACCCCTCAGCCAGCTAAGCCAGTGCCGCCGGTTTCTTAGCCCCGCCCGGCGGCTGAAACCCATTGACGCCCACAGCCAGCTAAGCACTTCCCATTCCTGGAAAATCAGGGACCCCGACCCAAAGTTGTGTTGGGCCCTGAGCCTCAGAAGCCTTTCTCGTCCAAGGACAGGAGGGAAAAGGACGGGTTTAAGTCCCACTGCGGCCAGACCACTCCCGAAGAAAGCTCACGTGCTTCGCCCCCTTTTTAGTTCAGGCGGTTGGAGATGTTCATATTGCAGGCAATGGGTCCATCACAGTTCACGCACCCCTGCAAACAAACGCTGTTTTAACAGCAACCTAAATACATCACAAAAAGAACATTTTTCTTTCTCACGAAAACACATGGGTGGCCAGGTCCCCGACACACAGCGGCCCGCCCCCAGACTTTATTCAGCCCCTAGTCACTCAGGCCAAGGCCTGGGAAACCATCCCCGATGTGTCAAAATGGGTACTGAATATAATAAAACCAGGTTACTTGCTCCAATTCGCTCGCAGACCTCCGTGGTTTCATGCCGTGGTCGAGACATTGTGGCTCACGTCCTCCGCACCGAAGTGTCAAATCTTCTAGCGAAGGGAGCTGTCGAGACAGTTCCTCAGTCATTAAGCAAGTCAGGCTTTTACAGCCATTACTTCCTCGTCCCGAAAAAGGATGGCGGCCTCAGGCCCATTCTAGATCTCAGACACCTGAACAAGGCCCTCATGAAACGGCCATTCAGGATGCTAACTACCAAACAAATCCTTGTGCAAATTCGCCCAGGGGATTGTTTTTTGTCAGTGGATCTGAAGGATGCTTACTTTCATATCCAGATAGCTCCCCATCACAGGCCATTCTTGAGATTCGCCTTCGAGGGGGAGACTTATCAATACACAGTCCTACCATTCGGACTGTCCCTGGCACCTTGTACGTTTACGAAATACATAGACACAGCACACTCCACCCTGAGACAGCGGGGAATGCGCATTCTGAACTACCTCGATGATTGGCTCATTCTGGCCCAATCGGAGGCTGAGTTACAAACCCACAGATCCTGTCTCCTCAGTCAGCTAGAATACTTTGGGCTCAGGATCAACTTTTCCAAGAGTGTACTGTCTCCCAGCCAACGTATAACCTTCCTGGGAGCAGTCACTTGACATGTCCAGATGAGAGTTTGGCTCATGCCAGACCGCGCTCTCTCCATCCAACAGCTAGCTGCTTCTTTCAAGGTGGGCTTTTACAGACCCCTCAGAACGTTTCAAAGGGCACTGGGCCTCATGGCCTCAGCATTGTCAGTACTCCAGCTTGGCCTACTGCATATGCGCCCCCTTCAGCATTGACTGAAGCCCAGAGTTTCAGCTCATGCGTAGCGATCAGGCCACCTGCGCATCAAGGTGCGGACAACATGGCAGTGGTGTCATATATAAATCGTCAGGGTGGCCTCAGGTCGTACAAACTGTGCACCCTGGCCAAGCTCCTTTTATGGGCACACGCCAACCTGCGCTTGGCAGCGCATATACCGGGCATACTGAACCAGGGTGCAAACATGCTATCTCGAGACAATGTCCCCCCAGGGGAATGGTGTCTCCACCCTCAGATGGTTCATCTGATCTGGAATACCTTTGGCACGGCAGAGGTAGACCTCTTCGCCTCAGAAGACAACTCTCATTGCCCAATATTCTTTAAAAAAAACAGGGATGCGCTGGCCCACGAATGGCCCAGCCTCCCCCTTTACGTTTTCCCTCCGGTCTCGATGCTCCCTCAGGTCATCAAGCAGATCAGGGAGAACAAGCGTGCAGTCCTGGCCCCTTCCTCAAAGGGGCCAGGAGGCTTAACCCGCCTCAACCTCCCTCTATACCTGCCTGGGACCTATTTACGGTCCTTAAGGGAACCCCGTTCGAGCCGCTTCAGTCGGCTAACTTAAAGACTCTTTCGCTCAAGACTGCACTCCTGTTAGCCCTAGCATCGGTCAAGCGAGTGGGTGACTTAAAAGCGCTCTCTATGAATGCTTCCTGTCTCGAGTTTGAGCCCAACGACTCCAAAGTCGCCCTCAGAACAAAACATGGTTATGTACCCAAGGTGCTCTCAACTCCGTTCAGAGCCAGGTTCATTTCGCTATCGGCGCTTCCCTTACTGGAAGACATTAGAGAATTAAGTCTACTCTGCCCCCTTAGGGCTCTCAGAATCTATCTAGAGCCTTCGGCCCCATTCAGACAGTCAGAACAGGGCAGAGTTTGACGCAGAAGTATAAATTGGGTTTAACAACGCTTATTCACGATACAGCACAGCCTCTCGTAACTTATTGCTTACATATGATAGTATACAAATAATACAAAAATGACAGTGCTGATTCCTGTACCCCACATGTGGGAGAGCTTTCTCAGTGTGCTTAGTTCATTCAGACTTGTAGCAACACTGATTCACCTATAACTCCCAAGTTCAAACAGTATTTGGCCCAACTAAATTTCCTTGGTCCCGAGTACTGTTTGAACTGGTCTTTTGAGGTTGACAGACCATAGAGATCAGTGGATCAGTGGAGATCACTTTGCTGGCTCTCTACAAAGTCTGCCCTTGAGAGTGAGAGAAAGCCTTTCTGGCTTCAGAGCATTTTTGTCCCTCAGTAGTGGTGGAGCATTATATCACTTTATGACCTGCCTTTATTCAGACTGCTAATTGCCTCTTTCACTTGAGTGGGCACAGCAGAATAGCTTTTCCCCCTCACAGGGCTTGGGGAAATCATTAAAACAAAGATTGTCTTAACAATAACTTAATAGGCCACTGCCAGTATTATTTATTTTATCAGCAGTGTTATTTTTGCATCGAGATATTAATATTTTGAAACAGTTATTTTATTTTTGTATTTTGCATGTTAATTTTAATTAAAGTTTACGGTCCTTAAGGGAACCCCGTTCGAGCCGCTTCAGTCGGCTAACTTAAAGACTCTTTCGCTCAAGACTGCACTCCTGTTAGCCCTAGCATCGGTCAAGCGAGTGGGTGACTTAAAAGCGCTCTCTATGAATGCTTCCTGTCTCGAGTTTGAGCCCAACGACTCCAAAGTCGCCCTCAGAACAAAACATGGTTATGTACCCAAGGTGCTCTCAACTCCGTTCAGAGCCAGGTTCATTTAGCTATCGGCGCTTCCCTTACTGGAAGACAATAGAGAATTAAGTCTACTCTGCCCCCTTAGGGCTCTCTGGGGAAATCATTAAAACAAAGATTGTCTTAACAATAACTTAATAGGCCACTGCCAGTATTATTTATTTTATCAGCAGTGTTATTTTAGCATCGAGATATTAATATTTTGAAACAGTTATTTTATTTTTGTATTTTGCATGTTAATTTTAATTAAAGTTTTAGTAATTTTGCCATTTTTATTAGTTTAAAAAAATGTCTGTATAGTTTTTATATTTATATATTTATATTTTAATTAGTTATTTTAGTACATCAAAGCCTGGTTTCACAGACAGGGTTTAGATTAACCCAGAATTAGGCCTTAGTTCAATTAGGGAATTTAAGTAGCTTTTATAAACATTTGGTGTGCATCTTGAGAGAAAACAATGACACTGACATATTTAAGATATGTCAGTGCAAGTTGCTTTCAGTTAAAACAGCTCAAAGATGCATTTTAGTCTGGGACTGGCTTAAGCAAACCGGGGACAAGTATAACATTTGTTTTATGGTTTTAGTAACTATAACAGTACTTTGAGTACAGCTGCATTAGCCCTTGAACAATATCAAGCATGTTATGGTTCTGTGGGAATATAATTTTAAAAGACACTGTAATAACAATTAACCATTTGTGTCTTCTCTTCTAACCAAGTTCTCTCCTCTTTGATGGGAGTACACTGTATACGTATTGATTTCATCTTAGTTCTTGTAACCAGATGGTGCTCAAATCCTTTAATAATGTTGTGAAACCTGTTGATCCTGTTGTTTGAATTTTTTGAGATAGGTCTGCTGGAGTTTCACGACCAGGGGTAATTTTCTTTATTTGTCTTCAGATGTTTTTGTTTTAGTGGTTACTTCTAAGGTTGGGTGTATCCTTCTCTTTTATTCCTTTGATCTAAAGATGTCACCTCTGAATATTATTAGCTCATAGCCAGGGGTAAGTTTCTGTATTGTCTTTAGATGCTTTTGTTTTAGTGATCACTTCTAAGGCTGTGAGTAAGGACCACACCTTTAAGGACTGCCCACCAAAAGCCTTTAAAATACAATGTACAGCTCCTTTATTCAGACTTGATGACTGCAGCTTCCAACAGCTCGTTCTCAATAAAGAATCCTGCTGAAGATACAACCAAGTCTCCTGGTCTTCGATTCTGAGTTTCTTACAGTTCTTAAACTCTTGTCTTTTTTCCCACCTTATTTGATGTCTTTAAATGCAGGTGGATAAAAGATAGCTCACAATACCCAGATTCTCTTGCATTTAAACCTCAGCGTGGTGCTGAAATGGTTAAAGCATCCCACCTGCAAGCACTCTGATATACACCCATAAGCCCATTATAGACTTCACTAAACACTGATAGGGACTTGCATGGACTGCTTCTCTAGTGAATAGAAAGAGGTAACCATTTTGGAGATATATTATACAAGATATCATCATCAGTACATAAAGAAGGAGGGACTGATGATTAATTAATGCAACGATAGATAGCGAGTCAGCAGTCACATTTGAGGAACCATATGGTTGGAGGCAGGCTAACAGAGAATTTAGATTGCAGCCATGACATACATCATCTCAGAATGGAGAGATTAAGAAAGACAAGGAAAATATTAGGTGACAAAACAAGGACTGATAAGAGTGACCATGCAATCATGCGCTTGCAAGTATGTGTGTGGGTGCTGGTACGCCACGTCGCAGAGGAAGTAAATTTAGATTTAATGCTTTATCCTCTTTAGCTTCATATCTGCTGATGGCTGCAGTGTGCAGCATAGCATGATGTTATCAGCTGTGCTGCTCAGAAATGCCAAGACTTCAGATACAGACAGAAAATAACAAACGTTATGTGCTTTATAATAGATACATAATGTTTATGTTTTTTTGAGCATTTGATATTTTTATAACTCAAGTCCAAACATTATCAGCCTACCATTCTTCTTCATACTTAATAGAGCTCGCAATAAAATATACAAGTTGAGCATTTATTTAAAGTGAAACTATTAAGTTGTCCTGCAGTCCCGGGACTGGCAGTGTCGCTATAATGTGTCTCTGCAAAGCTTGATGCTTTTGATTCTAGTGGAACAATATTCATAGGCGGAGAAGAGATATACAAACTAACTGGTGACATGCAGATCTCAGTCTTGCTTAATTATGAATTATGAACATCCTTGAAGCACAAAAACAGATAACATGGGCAAAAAATTCATGTACTCTGCTGAACATTTTACACCATACAAATGTCAATCCTGCAAACAGAGCCTGCACTGACTTGAAAGTAGAATATTTATGAGGGAATTAAACAAGGTGCAATAAACAAATGCACTCCAACAATGCGCATTAACAGAATAAAGCCATTTCATTGGCCGAGAGAGCTCTGGTGGGTTTGGCAGGACCTTACGTCAATGCAATCTAATCTTTCTCCATTTGATTTCACATAACTGTTGTTTGACACTCACCTTCTCGTAATTTATTAGCTGTCAAATGTCAGGAAGCTTCCTGCTTTCACAAATACTGTGATTCTGGTAGAGCAAACAGAATCTGAATCTCACAACATCAACGGCTTCTTAAACAAATTCGGTTTTGTATGATTTCAAAACAAACAAAAAAAAAAGCAAAAAAAGAAAAAGGCTATCTGACATTACATGCTGTTTGTTAAAATAATAAAATTAATTATTAGAATTTCCCCCCCAAAAAATATTTTTCCCCCACAATAAGTTGTAAAATCTCATACATCATGTTTCTGAAACTTTAATAACTGACCTTTCACCTCTGACGAGAACTGGGCAGAGTGTCTTGCTTCAAAGAGCTTCAGTTCCTTGTTCAAGTCACAAATGGTCAAATCAATATCCCAGGACAGAATCCCTGTTAGATGCACATATTATTAAATCAACAGAACACACTGATAAAATATCTACAATCCTCAATATCTAATATTATACAGAGATTTCCAAATTATCATTTATATAACTTCTAAAAAAATACATAATAATATCATCTGATATGCATACATGTCTTTCTACATTGTAAAAAAAACAAAATCTGTGAAATTTACTGTAAAAAACCAGCAGCTGTGGTTGCCAGAAATTTATCGTAAAAACATGATAGCAAGATCTGTACATTTATTGTAAAGAATAAGGTTGTACAGATTTGACCTAAATTTAAGGTATTTCATTAACTGATATAACGTTAATCTACCAAAAATGTTTAAGTACTAATGTCTGCTTTGTACCTTTGTAATACACTGAAACCACCAAAAACAGGTGGTGATGAGAAAAGTCACATGATGAATCACTGTTCATCACAAGCACCTTTTTCATAAGATGAGGAAGTGCTAATATTGAAGCTGAACAGTGTCATTCACAAACACTGAACACCATCTTGGTAGCACAAGACACCAAAATAATGCAAGAAACATCAGTTTAAAAACATTAGATGTATATAAAACCATATTGTACAATACTGATAAGACAAAAAAACTAAGAAGAAACAGTTATTTCAATGAAATCAAATGTAATAATAATAATAATGCCTTTTATTTATAGGGCCTTTCAAGGCACTCAAGGAAACCGTACAACATAAAAGTAAATCAGTAAAACGAACAGATCAAACGTACAATCAACAAATCAAAAAATCAAATCACTAAAAGCTATTCTAAACAGATAAGTTTTAATCTGAGCTTTAAAAAGGGAAATTGAATCCAACTGGTGAATGTGCAATGCTAAAGAATTCCATAATTTTGGCGCTGCACAACTGAAAGCCGTATACCACCAAATGTACTCAACTTAAAATTTGAAACAGCCAATAATTCTGCTGAGAACATGATCTTAACGAACGTGAAGGAGTATAAAAATAAAGAAGATCTGAGAGGTAGATAGGAGCCAAATTATGAAGAGCTTTGTCAATGTCAATTTACAAATTATACATTTTTACAAATTATACAACAAACTGCAAATTTAACAGTATTTTACTGTAAAATTACATTAAATGTAAAGTTAGATCTATTCACTGTATATAGTGGATATAAGGAAACTTACTGTTAACCAATAAACCAAGGTTTTTACCATAGCATTTTTACATTCTTTAACCGTTAAAATAATCTAATTTTTTTAACAGTTATTAACAGCTGATGCGGTTCTGCATTAACTAAAGTGTGCAATGGTCTATGTGTGACTACTGAACTCTTCATGCTGACCCATAGGTAGTAGAAAACCTAAACGTTGTCGACTCACCCCGTTTAATGTGTTCTTTCACTGAATCTAGCTGGTGATCTGTTGAAATTTCTCCCACCACAATGAGAATGTAGTGTTGCGTCTGGCAGAAAGGAGGACCGACACAGCGCTGCTGTCCAGGGTGCTGAGCAATCTCCCGCTTCTCATGAGGACCTATCGCAGCATCTCCGAGCGGCATTTCCATGGTAACCGAATCTGGAGCTGAGGGAGTTCTTGAATTTCCATGACAACTGCAGCCTCCAGCCCACTCAGGGGCGGGATTAGAGGAGGAGCGGGGCAGAGTGGCTCGGAAAACACGTCCTGCTATTGGATAACGGCTGCCAACAAAATGCCAACATTTCATCATGACAACTTTGCTATCCTATCAATATTGTATTCGGAGGCACCTGGGAGAAAGAGTTGTTTACGCTTCATCTGCAAATGACTGCAAAACAAAAACGGATTTCATCCAGAGTCAGTTGATTTTCAAACGCTTATGTTTATTGAGTCAACAATTGTTCACCTGATTTGTGGAGGCAATCAGAAGCCACACAAAACTTGCAGAGCATCATATACTTTATCTGGAACAACTTGTGATGACAACTTGTAACAACGGCGACGAGTGTTATGCTCGTCAGTGTTTTTTGAGTAATTGAAATATATCCTGGTCTTTAGTCCAGCAGCTGTTTAGTATTAGAAAAAACAAAACAAATGAACAAATATGCCAATTCTCGCTACTGTAATTTTAATGTCATTATTAATCTTAAGATTTGAATTTTATAATTCACACATGATATGATCCAAAGATTATTTTCCATAAATGAATAATGACTGACATATGCAAATGACTGTGTGCAATGTTTATCTATTGCAGATGAACTATAATCTTCTCACAGGCTTTAGTAGTTTGTGTTAGTATTGCTTTTTTCTGGCTGATATCTGATGTATAACATTTCCAGGCATGAGTCAGCATTCTTAAGAGGTTTACTGCAAACTCCTTACTGCAGGCACTGGAACATGAGGGGAAGGATTGTATACTGCCCTCTGCTGTTTATTTCAACGAACAAACATTACATGTCGTTCACTTGTTAGGACCATGGACTGTAAAAAATAGGACCCATTTTATGCGAAAAATAAAAACTAATACGTTCAAATTGAACCCCCCCCCCCCCCCCCCACACACACACACACATACACACACGAAACAGACACGAAACCAATACTTTCTTAAGATAACGTAAGAAATTTTCCAGTAAGCTTTAGAGTGAAACATCAAAAATGTATCAAATGAGATCAGATATTTTGTCCAAAATCAATATAGGCCTAAATATGTAGGTAATCTAACAAATATAGGCTACACAGATGTGTACATGTTCAAACACACATATACACACACACACACACACACACACACACACACACACATACACACACACACACACACACGCGAGCTCGCACACACACACACACACACACACACACACACACACACACACACACACACACACACACACACACACACACGTTGTGTTTTCATGTTTTATGGGGACTTTCCATAGACATAATGGTTTTTATACTGTACAAACTGTAGGCCTATATTCTATCCCCTATTCCTAAACCTACCCATCAAACAAAACTTTCTGTTTTTCAAAAAACATCACTTAGTATGATTTACAAGATGTTTTCCTTGTGGGGCCAAAAAAAAAAAAAAAAGATTTTGGATATTGCCAACTTTGTGGGGACATTTTGTCATAATGTAGTTTACCAGGACAAACACACGCGCACCCACGCAAACACGCACGCACGCGCGCGCGCACACACACACACACACACACACACACACACACACACACACACACACACACACACACACACACACACACACACACACACACACACACACACACACTTTAAATTTTTATCGATATTGTACATTTCAAGTGACAGCTATCCTTAAGTATTACAGTCTAAAAATGCTGGGTTGTTTTAACCCAACTTTGGGTCAAATATGGTTTAAAAATGTAACTTAAAAGTGCAACCCACCGGTTAGGTTAGTCCATATTTGACCCAAAGTTGGGTTGAAACAACCCAGCATTTTTTAGAGAATTTTTTTTTTTACCAGTGTTTGTATTATTTCCAAAAGTTCAAAAATCTCATTTGATATTTCCATTCTTTTTATGTAACTGTCAAATTTACTGGAAATCTTCTTGAGTTATTTTTTAAAAATGTATTACACTCATAGTCCCACTGGTCAGCTTTCTGGAGTGCTCTTGATATCATTTACTATCGATTAAGTCATAGCTTCTTTAGTGTTATATTTGGTTGCAGTCTAGTTTGAAACACTTCTTATCTTGGCAGTGCTTCTTTGGTTGTTGATATAGTTAAGTAATACGTTTCTATATTAATTTAGTGTTTTGTCATAATGTCAGCCACCAATGACGTACACTGCTGTACATCCCACCCTGGCCACTTCTGATCATCCGTCCACTTTTTAACTGAAGAATTATGCATAGTGACCAGACTGATAGTCTTGTTCATCTTTGCTCCTCATTGATGGTCCTAATGTGTGTCCACTTACATAAATCTCCTCACACACTTCACCCCACACCGGTTTGACTATTTATGGACCCTTATTGTCATCTTTTGTAGATGATCTCTGCATTTGTTCTACAGGCTAATCTGAACATTGTGTATTCTCATCTACATGGTAATTGCCAGCAATGTGACCTGTGTGCTATAATGTTGTTTGGTAGTGTCTGCTAAAAACAAACGCATTTTTTGTATCCATCTTAACATTCACTGTTTTACACACACAAAAAATGTTAGCGTTTCATTTTGGATAATTTGGAGCTTTTAAAGGCAAATTAAAAATATAACAGACACGTTAACATAAGTAAGTCACTAAAATAACAATATCGTTTGGTTCTATAGTAGGCTAGTATTCATGTGTTTAGAAATATGTCCCTATTAATTACCATGCGCGCGCATATCAAAAGATGCCAAGGCACCGTCAAGTGACACCCATGTGTCACACACACACACCATCATCTTCATAGAGATAATCGACTCGCACAACCTTTCCTTTTCTTCCTGCTTTCTTCCAGAAACAGACAAGCCTGCGGGTTTGCACAGGATCAGTTTCTCAGGTAATGGACTCATTTTTGTAAGCTGTCGCCATCGCTGTGACTTGCATTTTGTGTTTCCAGCGCGATGCTTTCTGACCGGTGGACGAAGTGATTTAATAAGCTGTTATAAAGGCGTTGTTTGTCTCATATAACAATGGTTCACAGACAGTGTGAGCACATCATGTCGACAGGATAAACGCGTCGTTTGTTGTTTGCATTACCAGATGCATTCGAGTTCGAGACGACTGGGAATGATGGCTGTCATGTGCTTGTTAAGAAATCTGGTGATTGGGGGATACGTAGCTAAAAATATTATTTGGAAAATGTCACTAAGCCTGTAGTAACCAGCCATCAATCGTTGGTATTGACATTATGTCATCTCGTGTGTTTGCAGCCGCTAAACCAATGAAATGCATGATGCGATGCAACACAACACATGATGATCAATACAGAGCTGAAGCAGGTTTATGGGTCATTACGTGAACTGGTGGCGATTTAAACACTGTCAGACAAACACTTTGCTTACTATGCCATCACAAACTAAAACAATACATTGTAATATATCCTGGAATGTAGTTATGACAGGGTTGACATTTTTACAGTTTATAAATTGCTCACTTTAGTGAATTAACCTATACAAGGTGCTTCTTAGTTTGAATAAATTGATATTTCTACATATTTTCAACGATCAGTTGTTTACTATACAAAATCATGTTAAAAGCAAACAAAAAAGCACTGGCTAATAAAGCAAGAAGAAATTGAGAAAAAAAAACAAAAACATTTGAGAAACGGCCAGAAAAGGCATCTTCATGACAGAAAAAAGGAGTTACTGGATTTTCTTGATGTATTTACAAAGAGATCAAGTGACATATAGGCCTAGTCAAAGATAATCAATTCATTGAGAAAGTTATTTTTGAAACATGTGTGGGCCATTTGTTTTTTACTTGAAATTTTCTTATTTTCAAGGATACATTAGATAGTTTTCACAGACCTAAAGATAAAGAACCAGCTCCCATGTTATTTTCCGGCGTCTGTTTCATTTATTAATATACATATTATTATTGGCAATGTAATAATAATAATATCAGCTTAAAGCTGATGTCTCGGATCAAACAATAATGACGCAATTCATCAACTTGTGAATTGAATAAAACCACTAGCAAATACTAGCTTATTATTGTTAAAATATGTTTAGCTAAATATCATAGCTACCGATTAAGTTCTTGTACGTCATATGTTGATATTTGTGTGGTAATGGGACTGGTTTTAGTTGGCATGTTTGATGTATTGTCTTGCGATGTATCAATGTCGGTCGGATAAATGACTGGTGCAAGTTGCAACAAGCCCCTTAAATTAAGAAACCCCTTAATAATACTCTTACAGGTATAAGCAAGTTTTTCTTAACTTAGGGACTTTGCAGCTGGGCATTGGTAAAATAAAGCCCACGAGCACGAGGCCTCTAAACATCTGCGCAATTCCAGCTTCTTCTTATTTGTAGTCAGACTACAAAACCCCGCCTCAAGCTTCTCTCTCAGCCAATCAAAACAGGTATTCTAGCCGTTCGGTTGAGACAAGAACTTTTGTAACCAATCAACGGCGAGTATTCCTGCAGGGTTTTTGCCGCGAAGGAAAACCCTTCGAGGTTAGGCTGTGTGAAAGTCATGGTGAAAGTATACAGAAGTTCTGTATGCATGCCCTGTAAAATGTTATACGCGTTCGCTGAGATGGATTAACACCTACCAGGGATCCAGCCAGTAAGATCACAATTTTCTTCCGCTATGTTTTACAGGAAGGGCTGATTTCTTTTCAGGCTATAGCTGCAATGCATGCTAGTTTCGTATATCTCCATTAAAAAGCTGTGGAAAGGCTTTTCATGGGAGAAACGCTGTGTAATTAATCCACATATGTGTCGATTTAATTTTAGTAAATCGTTTGTGCATTTTCTGGCGTTCCTTTAGTAAGTAGTTGTAGTTTTGCATTGATTTTACTCTTGAAATTGTTTGCATCGACTTACTTTTACACAACGTTTCGTGCCCATGCAGGCAGGAAATCTCGCGATTAAATTTTCATTTATAGATCTTAATTTCTATAAATTAAATTGTTTGTTTTGCAAAATTCCCTGGTAAGGGTCTAAGACACACGGAAGAACTCTACATTAAACACCCAAAACACCTTAAATGTGCAAACTAATCTTGTTTTTGCTATTTGCTATCATGTTTTACAGATAGAAATAAACAATACTTTGGAAATGTCATCAAAATACCGTACACTCTCATGGGGTGACTCCATGCACACATTTCTAAAGTAAAGCTTTTTTATTCTACGTGGAGCGACTCGCCCCCTTATGGGCGCCGCCATGTTTACATCACGTGACCAGACACAATTAGAAAAAAAAAACCCAGTAAGATTTGAAATGAAACTGATTCATGAACAAAACAAAGTCAGGAGAGCACTAAATTACTAAATATTTTGACAAAGAGGAGCATATTTTCTGTCTTTGTTTTTTAAAGTATTTGAAACTTCAAAAATAATTTCACAAAATAGTTCACCCAAAAATTAAAATTCTGTCATCATTTACGCACCCTCATGTTGTTCCAAACCTGTATGAGTTTCTTTGTTCTGTTGAACACAAAATACGATTTTTTGAAGAATGTTGGTAACCAGACAGTTGACGGTAGCTATTGACTTGCATAATATGAAAAAAAATACTACGGAAGTCAATGGCCACTGTCTGGTTTCCACCATTCTTCAAAATATCTTCTTTTGTGTTCAACAGAACAAAGAAACTGATTTGGAAATAGATTTGGAACAACCTTGTAAATGATAACGAAACATTCATTTTTGGGTGAACTATCCCTTTAAGAAACACATTACCAACTTTTCTCTTGCTAAAAGTTGAGTTGCTTCTATTAATAACTATAATAGTAATTTATGAAGTTAAAATACAAACAAACACCCCTGACAAACACATGACCCCATCTAATTTAAATTAGGAGGTCATATTTACTTATTTCAGTCAGCTTAATTTGAAGTCATCTCTATGTTCTAACCCTCCTCTTTAATCTCTGTGTATATAGACATCTGCTAACCCTGTCCCATCCTTATGGATCCTGGTGAGAGTGATCTTGATTCAAGTTTCCCTCAGACAGAAAACCCCTGCCTCATAGTAGAGGACTCCCAGCCTGACAGTGTGGCCTTGGAGGACGATCCTGACACCAGCTACTGTGCCCTGCTCGCCCGTCGCCTCTCTAACCTGCAGCCCACTTCACAAAGCCCAGTGCTGGTGAGACATCACAGGCAATAGTGTGATCTAAGTTTATTATTTTTCATAAAAACTCTGAAAGTTGATAGTGAGTCACCATGTCTTTGCAGGAGCTGATTTCCTCCCCTACTAAAAGTCATTTACAAACTGACAGTCCAATTGATAAGAGTGACAATACAGCCCACCTGGGTAAGTTTATTACTTCATGGACCAAAAAGTTCAATTATTATTTGTTTACAACACATACTGACAAAGGGTTTTTGATTTGTTTCAGACAATTTGCGGTCTAACCTGGGTCCAGCAGCTACAGAGCATAGTCAAGTTTTTGAAGTTTGCTATCTTCCTATTTCAAAAAGGTACTAAAATATGAAGCTTTTACATTTCCAGAGCAGAGGGAAATATTCCATTTAACTAAAAATCTTAAATTTTTGTTTTATCTGCTATCTGTGTTTATAATTGTTCATGCAGAAGTGTTACAGACCACATGGAGTCTGAGGCGAACTCCACCACACACTGTACAGAGGCACATGGTAAGATGTCAAACAATGTATGCATGCCAGTGTTATTTTAGTATTATTTGTATACTATTATATTTGTTTATTAGTTTATTTTTATATACTCAGTTTTTACTTTAATTATAGTTGAAGTTCTAGTAATTTTTATGTGCATTTGTCATTTTTATTAGTTTTTTAAATATTTCTATTTAGCTTTAATTTATTTTCATTTCAGTTATAGTTTTAGTAATTTTAGTACTTTAACTTCTTACAGTTTGGGACCAGGGCAACATTTGTCACTTTCATTTTTTAAAGTTATGTTTTTTATCTAATATTTATATTTTATTTCAATTACTTTATTTTAATAGTTTTAGTTTTAGCATGTTTCAGGTTAGTATCTCCATGGCCATTAACGTCAGAGTATGCTGCCTTCCAAAAGATTGCTTTACTAATAAAATGCTTGGCAGAATAAATTAATGATTGTGTTGATCTGATCACAGAGATGTCTCAGTTTGGTCTTTTGGAGCTGTCGGAGAGCCAGGGTGTCTTTGAGGAAGATGAGCGGGATGGGGCTCCTGCTAGTCAAAAAGATGGTCAGAAGCCAGCCAGCCAATGTATGTTTAAATTTTGCTGCAACCACTTGATCTGCTGCCCATTAGTCAAGTTTTTTTTTAATGGGTTCTTTTAATTTTCTTTGTCAGGTGGATTGAAGAGTTCAGAAAGGACATCATCCAATCAGGATGGAAATTCTGCAGGGCAAGAGTTTATTTTCAAAAGCAGTACTGCTGCACAATTAATCGAAAACAAGCAAGATTATGATTATGGCTTCCGTGATTAACTAATTGTGAAAAGTATCAACACTTGTTTGTTGTGCGCATTAATGCATTGCTGAATCAGAGGCTTTAAATTAGTTTTCAGTAAGTCTGGGAAAGTTATAAGCAGTCTGGGAAATATCAAGGGATCCCCTCCCCCCATGATTGTGCTGTTCTAACCAATGATAACTTAGCCTGTTTTTTTTTCAGTTTGACATTTTCTAATTTTCTTGATGATATTGTAGGTCAGAGGTCAGTTCAAGCTGTCCTTCGAAGCCTCGGGACGGGGAAAGCAGAAAGCTCAGTATTCAGGCTATATTACACTCTCAATTACCTGACAGTCAAGAAGATGAAGAAGATAAAGAAGATGTGCTTGTCTCCTCTCAGGATGACATGTTTGAAAAGGAGAGAAATGGTGTGTAGACTCAAATCATTCCATTTTCTGTTTTCATTATGTGTTCTTGCTTAATTAAGGTATTTGTTTTGTTTATTGTTGAATCGTGTTCACTATAACAGGCACCAAGGCAGACAGCGTTTCAGAGACCTTCAAAGAACACTTTCCAACATCCACACCTGCACATAGCCTTCGCTTGCTTCATCTATCTGGACAGGGCACACTCGTACAGGAGAGTCTTTCACAGTAAGTGGTTAATCTTAGCATGATTTATTGATAAAACATCTTTTGGTTGGAGGGTAAAATTACGAATCTGTGCTATTTAAAGAGAATTGATTAATGACATGATATTCTAATGTCTGATATAGCATATATGCTACATAATCTCACTTTTCTGTATGTACAGTGAAAAAAAGTTAATTATGGTATTTAGTAATTGCCCATTTTCCTTAATATTTTTAGGCAATCTGTTGACTTTGTGGCTGCCACTCAGGACCATTTAAGCCAAACGCCTTACATTGTCCCAAATTCACCCACAGAAAAAGAGCAAAGTAAGTGTTTTTCACAAACAGATTAGGTTTATGTGATGTAAATGTTTTTTTTAAATGTATTGCTAAATTATTCCATTTAGATGATAATGAAGCTGCTGAATCCCCGATGGACACTTCAGCCCCCCCTGATGACCAGCCACAAGGCAGAGAGGAGCCGATGGACATGGACCCTTGCCCCAAACCACAACCCACTGCCTCCACTCCAGTGTCCCAGAATACACCTGGATTTGTTTTGGAGAAAAGCCTCTCTGTCCCCAGTCAGCCTGAATTCTCACATGTAAGCATCAATTATTCAGACTAAAGGTGCGGTCGCACTGACTGTTCTTTGGCTACTTTTGTACTTTTGCGGTTAAATTTCAGTAGGAATTCACACAATTGGGAATTTCGCAGTGAGGGCGAAAGTTTCCCCCACACAGTTTTCACAACGGATTCGCCAGGTTGACCAACAGCTGGTTGATTTGAAAGTTTCTTCTGTGTGAGCTGTGCTTTACACATCTGTGCTTTTCACAGTAGACAATGGACCTATTTTACAGAAATTTTATTAATATGACCGCAGCTTAAAGGGGAACTTGGCAACTCTAGCTATTTCTTTGCTGATTTTCACTTTTGTTATCGCGTGTTTTCTCAACGAGCTCCCCCACAGCTGTGGGGCGTATATTTTACAACACTGTCGTTAAAAAACTCACTTGGGGCACCCTCCTCGCCCTTTCTACCGATGCTCATGTGCATTTGTTACTATCGGAGCCTGCCAACTTTATCGTGTGGAGCTATGTCTACCGAGGTGGGTAATACATCATACACATTGAGAGGGGCGTGTGTGTGTTTATGTCGAATTGCCGTAAAGCAGTTTGTGTTTCTCGCTCATTCTCGCTTCTCATGAGACTTCCTATTTCCAACTTACCGGGATGTTAGTCCCCATGTTGCATGGTTGGTTTTCCGCCTGGGAACGTTGGGGGGAGCGGTGAAAGTCACCATTCTCACCAGAACAGGTTATTAAACAATCCAAATGATTTCTACATGTATTTATTTTAAATAGTTGCCAAGTTCCCCTTTAACTTTGTGTTTAGTCTGTGAAGTTTCAATTAAATATCTCTTGCACATTCTTTTGTTTACAATATACTTTCCATGTTTTCTCAATGTAGGACGTGTTTATTTCCACTCCAAGTCTTGAGCCTGGAAACAATAGTCAAGGGACTGAGAGCTCAAAGAGGAAATTGTCTCACCAAAACAGCCGATCCGCAACCGAGTCAGCGTTGCCCAAGCAGAGCGGCCCAGCGGAGCAGCTAAAAAAGTCTTCAAGCAGCTTTGCACAACCCTCTGAGGGTACCGGGTGCTTTCAGTTAGAACTCGACAGTGAAAACCACAGTTTTACACAGAAGACACAGTTGTTTGTTGTGGAGGAGGATAGCCAAGCCACACAAATTGAGGGAGAGGAAGGAACTGTTGATGCTGACAAGAGTAACTCAGGCCCTAAACACCTTTCCCAAACTGCAAGCAAGAATGGTATGGACTCTGATCCCGGTAAAACATCAAATTCTCAAAGTCTTTCCAAGGCGCCTCACTCAAAAAGTACAAGTGCTTTACCTGAAAAAACAGAAGACTGTAACCCCTCTCAAAAGCTCTCGCAGGCTGTTAATGTAGGGAACCAGACTATAAGTGCTACTCCAGGTGCAACTCCGTCCCAGCTTTCTGTCGGTGCAGATTGTGTTTCAGACACCCCTAATTCACGGCAGACAAGTAAAACCACAGCCGCTGGCTCTTCTCAAGTCTCACCATCAGCTGATAGACCTGCAACCCCTGTTTCTGTCCCCCAACAGTCTCAGTCAGTCTTGACTGTGTCGTCCCAAAAAAACACAGAGAATGAAAAAGAACATGCTAGTCAAAGCAAGAGACTCAGTCAACCCATGACACACAGTCACAGTGTTACTACAGATAGTGTTAGAAATGTTGGAGAGGAGGAGCAGATGGATGAAGGTGAGATCCAGAAGACTGTGAAGGGTGATGACACTGGAATCAACCTGGCTTTGTCTCAGAGTGAGGTGCTTTCTCCAGAACCCATGGAGGAGGAGAATGGGGAGAAGGAGAAGGAGACGTCCCAGTGTGTACCCAGCAGAGATCAGCACTCCTCCAGCAAAGATGAATCCTTCAGCGTCATAGTGCTTGAAGAGAGCCAGAGGGTCTCTCAGGAGAAAGTAAAGGTTGGGAGGTCACAGCCATTCACAAGCTCCTCGCAGCCTGTGAGAGGCTCCGTGCAGGACAAACGTGAGGCCGCGGCAAAGATCTCAGGGTCTCAGCCATTGGGATCTACTGAGGTTTCACCTTTACAGCTTGAGAGAACGAAGTCCCAGAGCACAAAGCCCAGTGATTCAGGACAGCACAAAGTGAACTCTGATAATGCCTCCAACAAAAGTCTGAGCGACAGCTCCGGAGGTGGGATTGAGCTGCAAACAAATGATCTATTCTCCCTGCTGATTATGTAACCTGTCCTCTGTAAATCCAACTAGCTGTTTTCTTTTCCTTCCTTTCCTGTCCAGAGCTTCCATTTCACTTTACATTGCCCAAAGAGGGTGAGCTGATCCGCCCGGCAGTGAGTGCAACTCCTCCACAGATCAGTCAGCTGAAAAAGACACCGAGGCACAGCACTCCTATTGGTGGGTGTCCCCTTCTTTTCGTTGCATAACATTTGGATAGATGTGTTTAAACATCAGTATGCTGAGCTGATGCTGCACACCCCTCCCTCTTAACTTCTGTGTTCTTGTTGTGTTTTCGTTTTCTTCATGCCCTTTTGATGTTTTGCAGAGATGACCTCGTTCTCAGAGCCGTCAGAGGCAGACGTTACCAGGGAGACGACCATGGCAGCCAGTGAGATTTCGGTAGAGGAGAGCAGAGAGGTTGAAGAGCCAGCTGTAGTGGAGCAAGATGGGAAACTGAGTCTCAGGATGAAACTGGTGACCCCGGTGGAGGAGGGCAGCTCGGGATCAGAACACTTCAGCCTGCAAAGTAAAAGCCATTTTTTGTTGTTATATTTTATATCAAGACACATTGACATTTTCACTAGGGCTAGGGGATATGGCAAAAAAATTAAATCTTGATTTTTTTTCCGAACGGTTAACCGATTCACAATTTCAGCTATTTTAATGTTTAGCTAGTCGACTTAAAAACGTAACTACAATATGATTCAAGTAACATTCTGTTTATTAACGATCTGGTTAAATTTTCTATTCCAAGTGCACCACACCTGAAGTGATCAACATGGTGTAAATGTAAAACAAATGACTTATTTGTTATAACTTTGCAGAAAATATGCATGAAATATGAAGGCAAATATTGTACAAACTTATCTTAAACATATCCTATATAGTGGGAAAAAAAAGCTAAATATTTCCTAGCCAAAAAGGAATAGCAATAAATAACACCAGTCTTTGGCTATTATTACAGCAAATGTTTTGTAAAAACAGATAATAACAGCAACTTTCAGCCTGTCACCATCATGCAGACATGAATTATCAAACATACAGTAGTAGTACTTTACAGGTTTTTGCATTCCATTGCACTATTTTCTGTTGTCTTTAATATAGTTAATATCACACAAAGAGTGCACATTTCTTCTCCAAATATCAGCATGATCACACATGTTATATTGATTTTATACAACAGTTCAATAAACAATAGGTCAAAATTTAGTGACTCAGTTTAGACACAATATTGCCTGTTTTTGCTCTATTTCGACATCGGAAATAGTTCCAAACAAAGCCATAGGCCTGTTTTGCGTTGCCTGTCTTTGGTTTAAAGCCTGTTTCACGTCACAAGCGTCAGTGGAGCCAATATCAATGAATGAGTGTTCACCTTTTAACATTAATCGTGCAGCTATAGTTGAAGTCATTAACAGTGACTTGCTGCCTGCGACCTACTGGTGGTTTTAATTTCACATTTAAAGTATCTTCATTTTTTACAAATCATTACAATTCATTTAAAAATATCAATATTCAACGTTTTATGTTTAAAACCTCAAAACATTATTTAGGTATTTGTAACTGCAGGTTAAAAGCATTCATGTCCCCTCTGAGCTGCATTAAACAGTCTGTGTAAATGCATATAAATGTCACTTCAGATGTAGCTTCTGTGTTTCCTCTGCATTGCAAAGATGAATTTTGGTGATACTTATTTCATTTGATTGGTAACAACACCCCTTTTGTGTTTTATTATTATTATTAGTAGTAGTAGTAGTAGGACTCTTTATTATTCTAATTGAATTTATTGATTAAATGTAAGAATTTGACACAAAATATGATGCTTACATTTAATTCGGTTAAAAAAAAGCCCATAAAAGGTAAAAATCAATTTAAAACTTTGGATGAAGTAGAATGGAAAATATCATTTCTGTCACTGCTGCGCACTAACCACCACAAACTTTACAAACAAAGGGTCTCATTCATGAAACATTCGTAAATATAAGAGTTAATATGTGAGTGATTTGTGCGTAAGATCTTTCCGAAAACTCTTCTCCTGATTCACAAATACTTCGTAACCGTCAGATGTGATAGTGAAATGTGTGTGTGTGTGTTAATGAATTCCAAACAGTCGTAAATGGGATGCGCGTGCACGCTCATTCTCAATTACTATAAATCCCGCCCATTAAATCCGACTGACAACTATATATGGGCATCATATTATGATACAAAACAAATGATTTCAACATGTCTTCTCAAAAGCGAATGAAAAAGAAAAATTTCTCAGATGCAGAAATTGTAATTTTCTCTGAAAATACGCCTTTTGCGCAGCGCTATATCAGCCGTCATAAATGTTTCTTGTTATGCCTGATTTTGGCCATTTTATAGGAAACTATTTCCGTAACAATTAAGGGGCTATTAGTTTGCCCAGCCCTATTGAATGCAATTCATTATTTGATTACAGTATTCCGTTTGTAGATGCTATTACTGGCTCAAATAATAAAAGTAAAAAGAAAAACCTTAGGCTATGTATTTACTATATATAATATTTTTTTGAAAATGCTGTGTAAATATGTACCAGATTAAGGTGAATTAAAATGCAGCCTTATTAATGAGCAAAACGTTCGGATGTTAAGCGCACTATTTACGTTTGGCTGGGAGCATGTGTAGATTTCTTTCGTACAAACTAACATTTGGAAAATACGAACATTTTAATGAATCTGAAAAATTACGCCAGAACCACTTTACACACGATTTACACAATTCGTTCTGCTCGTGTTTCATGAATGAGACCCAAAAACTTTAAGATTCAGCTGTCCACGGCAGTCCTACACCTGCCAAGGTACCGACACGATATCATTTTTTTGTCAGTAGTGCACACCTCTAATTCTCACACCAAAAGCACATTATTATCATTATTTAATTATAATTATGAATTTTAATTCTATTGTTTTATATTTGTATTATATTTCATTATGTATATATATATATATTTGATCTTTTTAATGGCTTATTTTATAACATAACAATATAAAATATAATAAGACAAAACATAAATAAATATCATTTGTGTATATATTTAATGATATATTTTGGTTTCTGTTATTTAAAACATAATTAATTAATTACATCTGAACATTATATAACGTTTTAAAAAATTAAAACAAATATGTAATTAATAACAGATAAACTCTATTTTATTATAATATATCATCTTTTATTTGTATTTAATTTATTATTGTATTATATTTTTAATTATATATACAATATATTACATGAAAAGAACATTTTTATCTTTTTTTGAATTATGCTTTTGTTTTTATTATTTAAATCATGGTTATATACTGTTCAGATGTAATGGATTAATTCTAAGGTATTTTTGATGTAGTATAATGTCAGTAAATACTCTACAGCTTAAAAGTGGTCTACAGCTTAACCCATTAGGCTTGATTTTAATGCTTCCCCAGAACCACCATTAACAGATGAGGAAGGATTTGTCTCCAAGGCTACCACTGTTGCCATGGCTGTAACCAGGTAACCTGCAGTGGTTGCTATGCAGAAGCTTATCAGTGGAATGTATTCTTTTTCCGGCTGTCACTCACAGCTACTGATTCACCGACTTACTCGTTTTAACAAATTTGCAGTGCAGATCCTTAAAATGCCTCGACACTAGGCTTCATTTAATTAAAATACTGGATAAAACTGCAGATTTTAGTGTTCATTGTTGTTCATGATGTGGGACATATGTTTTCTTTCTCTTTCTGTCGTTTAGTCCTTCTGTGTTTAGTCGTGTTCGGGAGGCCCACAGGCAGGTCCAGGTAGAGGATCAGGTGGAGTCCAGTGATCCTCCCCTCAGGTACTGCACTACTCTGAAATAAGAATAATGTCACTTTTAAATCTCCTCGTGCTGTTCATTAGAGATAAAAGTTGTTTATGCAGTACAAAGTAGTGTCATGCTGGTTTGCCAGGTATTTTGAATTATATGCTTTCACAAAGCTTTACAATGAGCATTTGTGACTGAAAATGATTGTGTGCGAATGCAAAAAATTATTTTGATGCACTGTGCGTGTGACATCTGACCACTGATCAAAACATGTTCTTCTATCAGAATATTGCTGTAGTTATGAATCCCTAATGTGCAGTGTAGAAAGCCCTGTTAATTATAATGTTGTGATACTCAGTGTGAATTTAATGCGTAGTGCATCAATACATATTGTAAAATAGATCATTTTAAATTGAGAGTGGGGGTGTGCGAGGAGTCACAGGGAATGAAATGAGAACCACGCCTTCTGTGTTGTCAAAAATATAATGGGTGAAGCGCCACGCTGGGCTCTTTTACACACAAGCAGCTCATGAGCTTGTGTTTTCAGTTTGCAGATAATGCTTGCAATGCAATGAAATCGTTTAAAAATCTGTTGTCAACAGTAGAGAAGCTATAATGTCTATCTGAGGTTCTCCTCTAAAATTCAAAGCCGGTGGTTTAGTTCAAGTTCGTTTATTTATATAGCACATTTTACACAGCCACTGGCTGACCAAAGTGCTTTACAGAACAGCAGAATTAAAAGAAAATAATACCTGCATAACAACACAACACAAATAAGAACAGCAAAGCTAAGAGCGGCCTTAAAACAGGAGTAGCAAAACAGTATCAGACTCAAATGTAAAACAGGGATGGCAGTATCAGACTCAAAATGTTTGATGATTAAACATAAGAAGAAGAAAAAAGACAGCCATGAATACTTGTATTTTAATTTTACTGTTCCTCTGTAAAATAATAATTCTGTATATAAATATTAAACAGTAAATTTATTTTACAGTAGTATTATAGTAATATATTTTATTAATTTGTTTAATGTGTATACTTTATTCAAATAAAACAGAATAATAATAGTAATCAATTATTAGTATAGTAATATTGAGCTGTATAATGTAGAGTCCTTGTGGCCTCATGCTAAAATGGACAGTAAATCATAATAAAATGTTCTCCCCTATTTCTCCCTTTTTTTTTCTCTGCATATTTGTCATCCCTGTTTCAGCCAAAACATTCAGTCGTACTGTTGCTTATATTCATTAGGAAGCTAAACTACCAAGTATTATATGTTAAGCATTTTATAATGTTTACTAATGAAAATGATCAATATACAGTATATTTATTGATCAGATGTTCATAAGGAGATCAGTGCTGCTGTTGGAGGGGTGTTTGTGCTCCTAAACAGTGTAAGCATAAAGCCCTTTCTCAAGTCTCTAGACTCTGCATAGGAATAGTCTTTGGCACAACTGACCTTGAAATCTTTTTTGTTGAGGTTATAAATAATTTCCCCTGGTGTTGGATATCTTTAGGAACTTAAAGTAGGTTTGATAGTGGCACTCCTGCCTGGTCAGGGTTGTTTAGAGCCGTACAACCGAGCATGACCCATTTCCACTGCTCAAGGTTGGGATGCTTTTTGTTTTGTTTTGTCCTTTGTCTTTGGCCTGTGTTCCTTAAGGTGTTCATCTGGTGATCTTAGATTCTTGTTAAGAAACCATCAGTTGATTTGAACATTATCATTACGTTATTTGAAATAAAACGGAAATCATGATACTGCCTTTTAATTGCAGAGGCGGCGATTTAATTAAGTAAGGGATAATCCACGGCTAGCTGTGGATTAAATTATTTTAATGCACGACGTGGAGGCAAAGAACTGCTCGACGATGGTCATTTGCCAGCATTGAAAACTTAAAGCTGTTATTGATGTTTGTTGTGCAATATTTGTCCGGAAGGGTAATAATGACTGTTATTTTCATCAGAATCAGACGGATATAAAGTAGTTCATACGATTACATGTATTTGAATTGATGAATGATAGCATTTATGTGAATTAATATTAAGGCAGGAACACACCAAGCCGACGGTCGGCCGTCTGGCAGTTTTCTGCATTGGCTGACTAAGTTTTCTCAGTGTGTTCCGCACCATCGGCTGAAATTACCTCGTCGGCTTTGTAAAAGCCGATTCGACATGTTGAATCGGCGCCGGGCCGTCGCTGAGAGAGAGAACTCTGATTGGCTGTTCAGCTTAGTGAACGAGTCAGTGTACGAGAATAATAGCAAAACAGAGAGCAAAGAAGTCAAAACGGTACAGATAGAAGGCTGCTGTTATGTTACGTCATCTTACATGAGTTTCCTTGGCAGATATTTAAATATTAACATGAGTGGAGTGGAATAAAGAAAGTGTTTAACAGGATTGATATTCAAAACGGTAAGCATGCACAGCTTTGTTTATGGTTTGTTTAACCTTATCTGCAGCCTGCAGCGTCGGTTTCTCTTTTTGAATGTCGAATATAGATTAATATATCTGCAGAAATAGACAGTTTTCTCATTCACACGCAGGCGCAGAACGCGCATTCTAGCTAACAGTCGGCAGTAGTTTTCTCGGTGTGTTCAAGTACAGCTTTTTACCCCGACGCGAGGCGACAATACAGTCGGCTTTCATCAGCGCTAGTTCGTTGCCGTCGGCTCTGTGTGTTCCTGCCTTTAGAGAGAGAGAGAGATTCTCAACTTTAAAAAATTGCAATCGTGTTTTTTTGGGCAGCCATATTATTGTGCAAGTCGCTTATAAGTCAATATTTTGTTCTTGTCTATCGCTAGTGAAACATTAAAATGATTAAAGTCATTTCCACTGTACTAAACAAATTTACTTTGGCCTTCACTTGTTTTTCTTTCCACTTCTCCAACAGGCAACCAAGCCAACTGTTCAGTCCCACCAACACTAATGACTCAGGACTGTCTCCCAACTGCCCTAAAGAGACAGCGGACAGCAGAACCTCCGGCCGAGTCACTGGAGCTGTATCTCTGCATCCTGGTGGTACGGGAGCAAACTCTGAACCTCTGGTCAGTGCTCTGTCCTCGCCTGCTAGGGAACAAGAGGTCCTCAGCACTTCTGACAAACCTCGAACACCGGTCCGACTGAGAGCCGTGTCACAGCAAACTAGTGTGGATATTAGCTCGACTACAAGCCCACCCAGCAAAGTAAGAAAGTGGTTAGTTATTGTAGGATAAATTTAATGATAAAGCACGTGCCATATGTTATATTTTTCTCCTTTGTCTCTTTTGGTTTGTCAGAAAGCCGTGTCTCAGCAAACTAGTTTTGATCTGTCTGGACCACATAACCTGTCGGGAAGGGTAAAAGTCTTGACTAAATGGTTATAATGTTTTTTTGTAAACATGTTAGGCTTTACAAAGGGGGAAAAAAACAATCCTGCACATTGTCATAGCTTCTAAGAAATCTAGTATTATTAAATATTAAATTATTAAATAATGATGTAGCTTTTTAGATGTATCTTCAAATTTGATCTCACTCTTACAGGGGGAACCAAGCACACCCACCAGAACCCAGTCAGGTCCCTCATCGCGCAGACATGTTCGCACCATCCAGGAAGTTCGAACAACGGTCACTCGCACCATTACAGATGTCTACTATGAAGATGGCAGAGAAGTTGACCGCAAGGTTACCCAAGTAAGATGCATTGCCTTGGTTAAAACTGAACGGAAGTAGAGAAAATTATTTTGGTTCAGGCATGATTCATTTATTCCATGAGCAATAGTTTCTTATAATTGAGAGGTTACTGGGCAGTATTTGGCGGGTCATGTGATCTCAACATGACAGCATCCATGAGGCGACCAGATTCATATAAATACTCGTAAGAGGTTCATAATAATGTTCCTAAGTACAATTCTTTTCAGGTTCTCAAATATTTTCTTAAGAAATATTTTTTTTGTACCATAATAGCGATAAGTATAAACTATTTCCTGCTTGATGGGAGTCCAGCGCTTCCTGTTATGTTTTTTAATGTGCCTTGTATTAGAATTCGTTATTTTAAAAGAGCCTTTCTCAAGATGTAGTGGTCTGTTGTGTTCATTGAGTGAATGCGTCCTGTATCTTTGTGTGTGCTACCTAGAGTAAAGGCATCCTTTGTATTTGCACTCTATGTGCTAAATGCTGTCAAAAATTTTTGAATTCAGTAAAAAGTCACATCACGCATAATCATGACCAATCATTAGGTCTCTCACTAATAATTATGTGGATTATTTCGTATTTTTACTCGCAGGAGAACTTCTCACGAAAAATCTCCGCCTAATTCACAACATGTTCGTACGCACATGAATTTGTTCTTAACATTGTTCTGATGTTAGTAAATTTGGAGTATATTCTAAATGAGCGACCGCAAGTTAATCATTTGCATAAACCGCCCAAAACATCTCCATATAGGGCTTTCAGCACACGCTTTCCTTACAGCCTTTCGTCACTCTCATCAAACTTGCCGCTGTTTGCAGACGTGCTTTCGCCAGATCCTCGAGCAATGCCAAGTGTGCCAATCCCACCAGTTCTCACAATAAACACCTTTTATAAAGATGCAACGTTTCTTTCTCTTTAACTGTATATGATGAAATGTATTTAAGATGAATACATCATTATTTAATAATTTTATATATGGATTATATAATTCAACTTATGCAACATACTTCAATATAATTATAGTCATTGTTAGGATGAAAAATCACTTCTTAACACGATTATAAGGCCGTCTAGAGTCAGTGCTTTTTCCTTACATGTGGTTTCAGTTGTTCCTATATTTTTTCATTGATTTTTAATACATTTTATTAGAAATTTTTTGTGAATCGTGATTTTTTTCTTCTTAAATTTTTATTTTTTTCCTGATTTTTCTTTTCTTTCGTATGCACATTTCGCGCACAAATTTGTGCGTACACATGCTTAGTAAATGAGACCCATTGTTTGCGATCCTTGGTGTCAATTCAAAGTACTCGTGCACATCCCTGGTAAGAGTAATATATATGTAGCTAGTTTTATGTTGTAATGCTTTGTCTTGAATCCCAAAAGGAAAATGTTTAAATTATTCGGTTGGTTCAAATACAAGTTGGATGTTACCCTAATTATAAGATGTTATTTACAATCATTGTTATGAACGTTCTTATTCTATTCAGGAATTCCAAATCTTATTAAGTTTTGTCTTTAGAACAATCTTTCTAAAAAAGATTAGTTTATAATGGCTAATAGTTTATTCTTAAGAAATGTTTTGGGAATACAAAATATTTGTAACTTAATTTTTAATAGACCTGCACGATTCTGGATAAATTCAGAAGCTCAATTTTTTTGCTTTAACAGAGATCACGATTCTCCCAAGATTCCGAACAGACAACTCAACAAAGTAACATGTAATTTACTAGAGGTTCTGAGAGAATGTTAATTGCAGCTGTCTGTTTAAAATGTTTTAAAATGAATCAGTATTTTTGAAATATTCTTGGGTATTTCAATCGAGATTGCAATTTTTTAATGATTAATCATGCAGCTCTAATTCTTACGTTTGAAAATAAGAAGAAAATAGCAGTTAAGAAGAATTTTATTCTTTAGAATGTTTCGTGACTCCGGCCACAGCTGCATGTAAAATGAATCTGCTTTTAGGAAGCTACTGATATAGTCATGTGACAAACATGATCAAACATTGGAGAATTGAAAAAAAATATTACTGAATGCACCTTCAATGATTGGTTCTCAGTCCAATGAATGACTTGCATTTCAAAAAAACATTGACAAAGGTTTTAAGGACAGATTAAGCTGTTAAAAAAAACCTCTACTGTATGTTTTCTCCAAGGAGTCAGAGGAACCCGTGGTGGACCGCTGCGTCATAGATAATGACATCTCCCCATCCCGCACAGGAAGCTCAATGACATCAGGAGACCTGGCTGATGTCAGTTCACTCTCCTCAAAGGCCCCATCACACCACAGCTCCAGTGGGATAAGCAGCGGGGGCATGGGCCCCATCAGAATGCCAGATTTCCTCATGCCCGCTAGCCGAGGGGCCAAATCTGGCCGGTAAGAAATTGTTCTGTTTCCGTTTCCGTTACTAACACTCTGCGGTTAACACCAGTCTCAGAAACGGTCCCACTTGTAGGGCAATAGTTGCGTAGAATTTCTTGCATGCATGTGATTGTCAGAATGTTTCCTTCAAGCATGTTCACACCTTCTTGTTATTAGACAGACACGGTATGATTTTAGTACCGCCTCATGGCTGCTGCTCCCATACACATTTGGTTGAGGGCGTTTCAGCTGAGCGCATCCTCTCCTTGTGTGTGTTTGAACCCCAGGTGGGGCGGGCGGCAGCAGCCGAGGACCCACACTGTGGTGGTGGGGTCAGAGGTGACGGATGCACGGGGGTCTCGGGTCACCACCCAGCTGAGCCCCCGTGGCCGTGCCCGGCGAGGAAGGCCTCCTTCCCGCGGCCCGCTGTCCAGGTGAGGTGCTCCTGGGTAGGCTGCCAGGGTCCAAGACACTGTTTGTACCAACAGTTAGCCAATACATAAAACCACTCTTTTAAATCATCTTGCATGACTCTTGCTCTTTTTTTCCTCCCAAATGTCTCAGATAGTAGTATTAACTTAGCTCTTCCTTTGTGGATCGTGGACATGCACTCTGCTAGTTTACATATTTAACGGATGTTGTGATGCTCGTGGTGTCACAATTTTCTCTTTTTATTGCTCTCTCCATCCCCTGCTAATACTGACTCTCAGAGGTGGCAGGACAGGGCAGAGAGGTGGTGCCCATGGCCAGGGTGCATCATCCTCAGAAGAGGAGGCCTTTGCCCAAAGACATGCTCAAGCGCCGGGCAGCCCAGTAGAGCCCAGTGCTACGAGCCACTCTGATTCTCTCAACACCACCTCCCCGGACAACAGCACTGGGTCCAGCAGTTTTGTTGGGTTGCGTGTGCTGGCCAAGTGGTCATCCAACTCTTATTTCTATTCTGGGAGTATCACTCGAGACCTGGGAGAGAACCATTTCCGCCTTCTATTCGATGACAACCAGGAGTGTGAAGTACAAGGAAAGGACATCTTGCTCTGCGACCCCATTCCTCTGGAGACGGAGGTCACTGCCTTGACAGAAGAGGAGTACTTCAATATCGGTAAGCAGGACAAAAAATTATTATGAACCATTACATTTATACCATTATGTATTCATAAACTATATTTTCAGGTTTTTCACAGGTCACAGGTCAACTAATAACAGTAGTTTTCACGTACAATATTTGAATAAAGTAATCAAATGTAAAATAACACTGCATAGTCTTCACTGTATAAATTAAATATAGATTAATCTATATTTAATCTATAGTCACAAAAGTTATTTAGTCAATAGCAGAGGGTGATTATTATTTTTTTCTTTGTCTTGTTTAATTGACATTAAAAATGTCTCTCCTTCGCTTGGAACTGGGATGTCAGCAATAGACTTGCATACTAACAGTTGATTGGACAGCTCTTCTCATGTTGTCTACATATCTCTCTGACTATCTGTCTTTCTATCTTGTCTTCCTGCCAATGTATCTATTTTTGTCTATCTTTGGCCATCTATCTTTCTTTCTTTTCATCTATGCCCCTCTATCTTTATGTCTGTCTGTCTCTATCTATCTTTCTTTGTCTAAATATGTTTATGTCTGTCTGTTATGCTATCTATCCTTATTTTTGTTTGTCTGCCGTTAAATATCTTTGTCAGTCTTAGGCTCTATATCTTTGCCTACCTGTCTGTCCCTCTGTCTTTGTCTGTCATTCTATCTTTGTATCTGTCTATCTTTCTTCCTGTTGTTTTATTTATCTTTGTCTCTGTCTGCCTGTCGTTTTATGTATTTTTGTGTCAATCTTTGCCTGTCTGTCATTCTATCTATCTTTATCTTTGTTTACCTGCCGTCTTATCTTTGTTGTGTCTTTGGCCGTCTGTCTGCCATTGTATCTGTCTTTGTTTATGTATCTTTGTCAATCTTTATATCTGTCTACCTGTTGTTCTATCTATTTTTGTCTCTATCTTTGTCTATGGAAAACATCCATAAGGCATATTATGTTTTTACTGTTATGTTGTAATGATAATTTAGTTATTTTGTGTCAAAATGCAGAAATAATAATAAAAATGGTTATAATATGATTACCTAGAATTTAAACAAAATAAAATTAGTGGAAAGAAATGCTTATTTATAGGTTTATCACTGTTTTTACGATGTATTGCGATGCTGATTTGAATGATTCTGCATCGATGCATAAAAACAAAAGAATACATTTTTAAAAAATGTAATTAAATAGTCAAATCATACATATTAATGCATTGTTTTATTGTAAATAAAGTGTGAGACATGCTTAATGTTAAACAGAGTTATTAAGCGCAATGAGCCAACGAAAAGATCTCTAAACTGCCACGCACAGAAAGACACCTCTCTCAAACAGCATGCAATCCCGAATTCAGTTCTCTTTAGCGGCGTATTGCTCTTGAAAGTTCAGATGCATGTAAAATTCTTCAAAAAATATCAGTCTTGAACATTACCTATGTGTAACATTTTATTAGATCCGTACATTAGGTCTTAATATAATAAACCTGCATCTGTCTGTCATTTAATGTTAATCAAACAAAAGAAAAGAGGGAATCACTCACTGCTCTTGACCGAATAACTGTAGCTTTAATAATAATACATTTATCTATAATTAATACACAAAAGACTATGCATTGACTTTTTTATTTGAATATTAAAATTCTGTTTTATTTCTTACTTGAATGCGTATGCACTGGAAAGCACTGGTAATTGCATTAGTTTATTTCTTATATTGTGTTTTTAAACAAAGATAAAATAACAAAAATAACTATTATAATATATTCATACTAAATAATATACTATAATATTGTGATTATTTGAATAATAATTATTATTAATACAAAATATAAAATAATAAACAATATGAAGGAAAAGATGCATTTTGATGCATCGAGAATCGCTTTAAAATCAAATCGTTGCGCTCTGATTCGTAATCGTGTGGCAAGTGAAGATTCAAAACCTCTACTTACTAATCTTTATTTTTCTGTGCTTTTCTGTGTCTCTGGTGATCAGGTTTGGTGAAGGGTCATAAGACTCAAGACTCTGAGTTCCTTTACTGTGTGGAGAAAGATGGTCAGAGTAAATGGTACAGCAGAACATCTGTGATTCTCAGCATGGAGCAAGGCAGCCGCCTGAGGGAGCAGTATGGACTGGGGCCCTACGAACCATCTACACCCCAGACCATGGCATCTGATATCAGCCTGGGTGAGTCTTCAGTTGGACTGTTCTGGACACATACATCTAAGATAATATAATGGGTAACACTTTACAATAAGGTTCATTAGTTAACATTAGTTACCTACCTTAGTTAACATGACCTAAAATTGAACAATACTTCTTCAGCATTTATTAATCTTAGTTAATATTAATTTCAACATTTACTAATACGTTATTAAAATCAAAGGTTTTATTTGTTAACATTAGTTAATGCACTGTGAACTAACATGGACAAATCATGAACAGGTGTGTTTTTATTAACAAACATTAACAAAGATTTATAAATACTGTAACTTATGTTTTGCTCATTGTTAGTTTATACATTAACTAATGTTAACTAATGAACCTTATTGTAAAGTGTCACCATATAATGAAATTCTTGCAATTTACTAACTCATCCATAGCCAAACTTTGACTAATCTCTTTGTAGCACACTCAGCACCAGTTTTTTTACATTTGGCGTTACAGTGTCATTATGTCCTCAGATAACCTGGTAGAAGGAAAGCGGAGACGCAGAATGAACTCAAGTGGAGCAGGGACACCTACCCGCAGCTCCAGCAACAGCCCGAGAAACCCAGGGCCTTCTGGGAAACGAAAGCTCATCAGTGGCACAGAGGACGAAAGGACTCCTGCGAAGAGAGGACGCAGGGGGGGAGGGGCTAGAGTGGGTACGATGCCCCTTGCAGACAGACTTTATTAATTCAACAATATGGAGAAAAGCATTTGCTCCATTTTAGCAGACTGTTTTACTATGTGCCTGATTTTATTGCCTAATTTGGTCTTTTACTGTAATGGGTTTTAGCAACATTTTATTAATTTTGATGTCTATAAATTATGTTTTACATAATCTGTAAATGTATTTTTATATGAACTCAAACTTATGAAAATGAACAACCAAATGAAAAACCAAATGAGTGCCTTTTTCCTCAGTGTTCTCGTTCTTGAATGTAACCGTCTGCTTTTACAATATAAAACGTCTGATAAACCACATGAAGATGTGATCAAATACTGCTTTTGATGTTTAATGGAGTGCAGATCTCCAGCTCTAAACAGCAACTGGTATGTGGCATAAGATGTATTTTTACTTTTGTGTTAGTGAGCACTCAACAGGGTAGATGGGAGTGGTGTTTGTTTTTAATTCCTCACAGTTCATTATCCTTTATGGGCTCTTTGTTAAACACCGAGTCTCAACAGTCAGCTTCAAAGTAGTGTTTTCAATTTTGTGTTTTTGTTTTACTTCAACAGGGCAGCGTCTTGCTGCTTGTAACACATCTGGGAGTGGCGCAGACCTGCCCCCTGACCCCAATGACCTGGTGGCGACACATGGACCTCTGCCTGAAAACTCCTCTCTCTTCATGGGATTTGTCTTCATGCTGACAGCATCCTCTGAAAGCGACAGAGACTCCGACCACCAGACCAGCGATGAAGGTGAGGGGTTAGAACAAATAAAGACTGCATGTGTTGAGCGTTCATTTTTTTATAAGGCTCTGTTATTTAGCTGGTGATATAAAATGAAGCATCATACAGCATGAAGTAGTAGCTGCGTTTACATGAATCCTAATAATCCGATTGTAATCGGACTAGTAGCACAGTCGGAATAACCACGTCAATCGGAAATGAATTGGCCAAATTTCATTTGCATTGTAAAGGGTTGGTTTTAAACCTTTTCTAATCTGCTTCGATAGGACATGTAAACACTTGATCGGATTGGAAACCGAAACTGGAAAGTACTGCGTACAATGACGTAGAAATGCCGTTATGACGTATGACGCACGGAACGAGCTGTTGTTGTGGTTAAATGTAGTGTCATAAATGTCTACAAGTCTACAATTCTACTTGAAGTGCTGCAGAAGAATGTCGTCCCAGCATTCCTTGCTTCGGACTCATCTTGTAAGATGCCTTGATTGGGCCACAGGAAGGGGTATCTGTTTGATGGATATAAGCATCATGGCACAGAGCTTAATGTGCTATTATTAAAATATTAATAATAATAATTCTGCTTTTAAAAACAGAAAAGGATGACGTGGCAACAGCGTGAAACTCTGTATTCGTGCAGTGTCAAAGCATGTCAAAAGATTCAATCCGATTTGAAGCTTGTGACAAACGCACACATCAACCTGATCATTTTATTTAGCGTTCATGTAAACACTATGTTCGGATTCATCGATGAAATCATTCTGAACAATACGTGTCCATGTAAACCTAGCTAATTTTCTAATAATTTGAAGGCAATGCTGTTTATTATGTATTATGGAATGTGGGGAAAAAATGGCTTGGTTATTTTTAATTAGAATTTATAGTACAATTATATACTACCATTCTAAAGCTTGAGGTCAAAAAAGATGTTCTTTTTTGGAAAGACATTTATACTTTTAATCAGCGAGGATAAATTGATCAAAAGTGTAAATACATGTATAATGTTACAAAAGATTTCTATTTCAAATAAATGCTGCTCTTTTGAACTTTCTATTCATCAAAGAATCCTGAAAAAAAATATATACATCACGGTTTCCACAAAAGTATTAAGCATTATAACAAATGTTTCTTGAGCACCAAATCAGCATATTAGAATGATTTCTGGAGGATAATATGACACGACTGGAGAAGACGTTCAAATGTTAGTGTGTCAGTTCAGTCCTTGATTTTGATTGGTCAATAGCTGTGTTTTATTCACGATAAAACACAGCTATGTCCACTTTACCCAACGGTTCTCTGTATCACTACAAAACACTCATAACACAACGTAAACGTTTGTTCTCATTGAAATTGTTTATTGAAGCTTACTGTATTTTGTAGAGAAGAATATTGTGAGAGAGAGATTGAATGAGCGAGTGTATTGCCTGCATTTAGATTCAGGTCAGTCATATGTTCTTAATAAAAACTAGTTTGAATGTCCAATGCGATATCTTTTCCTGTTAACAGTTAATGGGTTTTCCTGTGCCCTGACTGACAGCACTAGTCAAAGCATTTGTCAGTTGCGTCTTGCTCCTCCGTGTTCACAACAAGTTTCAGTCCTTTCGATAGAAAATTCTTCTCTACTGACTGACTCACTCATAAAGACAGTCTTTGCCACCATGTAATGGCATAATAATGTAACTTCTGTTGCTGGCAATTTTTTTTCCAGCAGAAGAAAGGTTTTTAGGAATTTTACTACATGAAAGTTGCATTGATACATATTTTTTGTCTCTAATATTTGTATTGTGTGGTCACCGTTTTATAAAAGCTTATATACTCGAGGCTAGTGTGTATTGTGAATAAATCACAGCTTTGTGTCGTGCCTACCAACACCCTTCAGCCTAGCTTATTCACAATACACCACAGCATCTCGTACCTTATATATATAGTTCAGAACCTTTTGTTTTGTATCGGACTGATGTAGTTTGTCTCTTGTTAGACTGTGTGCTGAGAGCCGCATATAACAAGCTCTATACAGTGAGACAGCTGGAGGCGGGAGGAGGAATGATCCTGCTTGATTTTAATGAAGAACAGGTGAGCTCATATATTTCAAACAACTCCTCTCTCTCCTGCAAGAGCTGCATGTTTTATGTACGTGTGTTTTCTGCATTTTCAGTGTAAAGCAGCCTATCAGAGCCTGCTGATTGCTGACCAGCACTGTCGGACTAGGAAGTACCTGCTGTGTGTGGCAGGTGGAGTTCCCTGTGTGTCTCAGATATGGGTGAGGGACTGCTGCCAGGAGAAAAAGCTGCTCAACTACAGGAACTACCTACTTCCTGCTGGTCTGGGGCCAGAGGGATGCATTGTGGAGTGGTAAGAGCTTGTCTTGTTGGGATGAGACAGTCAGTCACTTTATTTATATAGCACAATTAAACAAAGACATGTTGACCAATGTGCTTTACATAACTATACGATACTGACAGCAATAAATCAAATAAACTGTTAGTCATTTGTTAAAAGCCAATAAACAGATTTTTTAAGGTGTGATTTTAAACTCATAACTGTAGTAGCGGCTCTGATATAACTAGGCAAGCTATTCCAAAGTTTGGGAGCTACAGCAAATGCACCATCTCCTCTTTGTTTTAATCTGGACCTCAGAACTATTCTAGCCTTTAACTAGTGTATTTCAGCGTTCTTTGATACTCAGTCAGGAGATCCAGAGATAAGATGGCGTGAGACTATTCAAGGATTTGTGTACCAGTAAGAGAATAATGCCAAGACACCTGAGAGAGTAACTGATTGTAAAAAGAGCACGGAAAACCAGAAATTTCTTAAAACTGAACCAAGTCAGTACTGTATTTCACATGTAAGGCTGGAAGCTTACACTGATATTTTGAACCAATAATTGGAACAAAAGGCTGTTGAAGGATGACGTGTATAATTCAAATATTTATCTGACTCCATTAAAGTTGTTGTTATTCTTTAACCTCTTTTTCTTTAAAGGTAAAGGTCTTTCTTAGAACGTAGGATTTAACCTGAACGTTTAGATAACAAAAGTTATAATCACTTTAGCTTTCAACATCATCAGTAATAAAAGGAAAGATTCTCAAAGCCTATTTATTAAGTTACATGTTTAAACATACAGACAGTAGAATGGAACAACATACAGTATAGAAAACTTAGTTGTAACAAATAATGTATGGTTTGGCGAACGAGGCCGAAAAAGCCTTTCTCAGAGTATGAGGTTACGCACCGGTGTGCGGGAGTGGCGGGGTTAAAGCCTTTCTCCAAGATCAACAGTTACCAGTATACTTCTTATACCCTGAGCAAAGCATTGTTAAACATGAGTGGAATACCAACACCAAACACATCCGACAGAAAACCAAAAGATGAGGTAAATGGGTGGTGATCACGAGGGGGAGAAGAACATTAACATATTCTCCTCAAATGCATGTTTAACCAATAGTACCTAGATTGTACGTTAGGATACTTTAATATCTCTATTAAGTTCACCAGTTTATAAGCTTGATGAGACCAAACATGGCATAGTTACATATTAGAACACACTAGTAAATAAACAGTATGTAGTTGAAAGCATATGTTCTGTGAAGCAAATGGTACAGACGTGTCATTGAGGTGCAAATTACTGTCTCTCCCGACAGAACCGTCCTGTGCCTGGAGTGTCCCAACAGTCCTCAATCAGCATATTGATGAAATCCCTTGCACTAGAAAGGCGTTAGCATACTGTGATGATGAAGGCCATTGTGCCACATTTAATTCACATGTATACCTTTTAAAAAGCTTTTTGAAGTACTAGGGCAGTGAAGAGTTCTGCCCATATTTGCTCAACCCTACACACACACATTCCTCCTTAATGTTTTTGAACTGCTCATGGATTTACTGTCACCATTAATTAATGTAAATAAAGCCCCTTTCACACAGCGTGTTGATCCTGGGAAATTGCCAGAACGGCTTCTGTGTGAACGCAAACACGACCCGGGATTGATGCCGGGTGGGGACCTAGTAACATTGCCGGGATCAGTCCCGGTGTTGTGCCGAATTTTGACCCCCGTCAAATTACTACCCCCCTAGCATTGGTAGGTTTAGGATTAGTTGTGGGGGAGGGGTTAGGATTAGGCAATCAGGTACTGACTTCAACGAGGGGGGTAATAATTTGGCAGGGGGTCGAAATTCGGCACAACACCGGAACGCGCGCTGTGTGAACAAAAGCCGCAATCAATGCCGTGTCGTAATGATGACGCTGAAGTGAAGTGAAAGCAGGCTAGTGAAACGGTACGTAATGCGCTAGTTTATGATCGAATCAGAGAAAAAAATGCACAAGTGTGGTTTCTCGAGAGAGAGAAATCGAAGCTCATAAGCAAACTATAGACGCTGCTGAGACATTACATGTCACATTGATGTCACGTGTCTTTACGGGATTTTTACGGGTTGTGTGTGAACGCACTTTCTGATTCCGGAAAATCACTGGCGAATGGCGAAGTGCGAATGAACCAAAATCAAACGAACACGGGTCAAATCCCGGGTCACTTCATCCGTGTATTTTCCGGAATCTCTGTGTGAAAGGGGCTTAAGTTAATTCCTACACAGCTGTAGACAATACTGCCCTTGTGTATGACTAAACTGTCATGGCCTAAATAATTCAGACTGAAACGCTTTATTGAAAAATGGTGTTATAACTTATATACATTACATTTTAAACCACAACTCTTAATTATTAAAAACTCAAAATATAATTAAAAGCTTTAAAAATCTTTTAAATTCACTTATAGGGATTTTGTTTTTCTTTTATCTATTGTACTTTTATATGTATGTTTTGTGATATTTTGCTTTGAGTTAGTAAGGCACATTCATTTGTTTTATCACATATTGACTTGATTCAGATTGTGTTTGTAAAATCCAGATATTTTTTTTTTTTATCAGACTACAAACAAATTATTATTTTTTTAATTCAATTTTTTTGCTGGCTGACTTAAAGCCTTAGGTGCTTGAATTTTCTTTTGTGATTTAAGTGTTTTCTTGTGTTCCCTGTCCTCAGGCATCCTCGTGCGAACCCTTTTAAAGCACTGAAGGTGATGCTGATATCAGAAGATCGTGTGGATTTGTGGACCTCTTTGCTCTCCATGGGTGGTGCAGCAAAAGTTCATCACCATAAAGAAAATGAAGACATTTCTGGTGGGTAACAGTACCTTTAGTTCAAAATGGAGATGTAGCTTTAAGGTACACTATGTAACTTTTGGCACTCTTGTGGTTAATAAACAAAACTGCATGTGTCTTGTGGAAGAACATTGTAGCTGGAGCTACTTTTCTGTTCATGTATATGACGAGTCACACAGGTACTGGGTTACTCCGCAGCATTTGACGTCCCGCCAGGTCTAAAATTGTCCGGATAAAAACACTTACTATAGGCGTATCATAGTGGTTCAGGACAAGGTTATTTTCGTAAACCAAAACTGAAACTAGGACTAAATCTATTGGTCAAAAAAACATTTTTGTAAACTTAAATAAAATAGCAATTTCAACACAAATGAAAAACTAAAAGTAAACAAAACTAACAACAGTTACTGAAAAACTAACTGCAAGAAAATAATAATTAGCAAAAATAAATCCGTTTTTGTGAGAAATAATGCAAATACTGTACCTTAATTCCAGGTAAGATAACAATCTTATGTGAAACTTAAGAAGATACCACACATATTAGACAGGAGACCACAATGAGCAGAAAACGGAGAAAAACAAATAGCATGTCTAGCCCACAAGTAATATTTGTCAGAGTAGAAGTAAACTAAATGTCTGGTCTGAATAAAACACATGAATATGAGTAAATTATATTAAAAGATGCAATAGACAAAAAGCATAAATGGATCAATGCAAGAATAATATTTGAAAGGATTAATCATAGAAATAACCATAAAAGAATAATCATGGAAAGTGGAATTGTTAACTCTGCTAAACTATAGTTACTAAAACTGAAAATAAAATAGAAAACTAAATAGAAATGTGTTCACAAAATAAAAACTAAACTAAAACTAACAAATCATTACTGAAACTAACTAAAACTAAACTGTAATTTAAAACAAATACTAATTTAAAAATGCAAACCTATAATAACCTTGAATCAGGAAAAGACAAAAACATGGTTTGAAAGATGGATTCATGATGTAATCGCTCTTTATATACTTCTTTATCTTAGCATCCTAGAACCTAGAGTCTGCTCTTCCGATCATGGCATGCTATTTTGCACGAGCGCACTGTTTGGGTGTGCCGTTTTGCACTGTTTTGCGTGCTCGACCGTGCAACATGGCATGCCGTGACCCAAAGAGCGGACTGCACTTCCGACGTACTCACTCATTAAATTTTGAACAAAAGCTACATGGTGTACCTTTTAAATATGCACACACAAAAAAACTGGTGGCAAAGTAATTAGAAAAGCATATGGAATAACGTGATGTCAATTTTGTCAATAACAGACATTACAAACATGAAGTTAGACCTGGCAGTGACCGCATCTGCATGTCCCTCTGAGGAACTGAAACATGTGGCCCCGGACATGCCTGTCGTCTCTCTGGAGTGGCTGATTCAAAGCTTGATCTGTGGAAAGTGCCTCAGCTATGACAGCAATTCTGAATTCTGTCACAACCCCTCTACGTAAACCACGGTCCTCTGGTGTCGTCTCGTGTGTCTTTTAAATGTCCTCTGTTTTAGTGCATGCATTTTACTGTACATAGTTTTTATTAAATAAAGAAACCGTGATAGTTTCACTTGTTGGTTTTATTTCATAAGAGATTACATAGCACATGGTATTTACAGATTTTAAGTGTTCACGTTCAAGGAATAGTTTTACTTTTTGTAAAATGGCATAGGGTAGTTGAGAGTACGGTAAAAGCTGGACACAAGCAGTGACATTGACAGGAGCCCTATCATATATTAATTTAATGTACAGATCAACAAGTATTGTATTGGGCATGTGTTAAGATGAAATGCACTATTGTGTGAGGTTTGCCTCTGAGATCTTCAGGCTCCACTTTATAGGCCAAAACTGCAGGACAATGAACAACATGTTACATTTTTGCATGAATCAGCTCACTAAAGCACTGCATCACTCATGCCTACCTTCCCAGCGTGCCTCCCGCCTGTGTGTAGTATTTGTTGTAGTCTAGTCGTAACAGCAGCTGTGCCAAGTCAGAGTTTATCTGGTGGTTCCGAACGCTGGAAAGAATCTTGAAGAGCAGGAACGACTGACGACTAAATCCCTGGGAAGTAAAAGTACAGCAATATCTATCAAAGCCTATTTCTGCAACGTTAAAAATATGTTGGTAAATCATAATTTCATGACAAGTCTTGATTTGGAAGATTTTAAAATGATTAAGGATGGAAGAATTTATGGAAGCCCATTTCTGCCACACAAGAAAAACTTTAGTAAATCATAATTATGACAAAGTTTGTGCAATTTTTTTCTATTTCACTTATCTCAGTTTCAACTGGTCATAATTCTGACTGTAAATTTCGAATTCAGCTTTTTATCTCAATTTATGATTTACAAAAGCATGATTTCTTTTTTTCTTATGTGGCAGAAATTGACTTGCATTAATACGCATAAAATCTTGCATTAGGAATAATTTCAAAATAAGTTCACACAAGCAAAGCTACCTTCACAAGAATATCCAGCTGGGCTGTTCCTCTTTCATCCAGAGGCCCAAGATTCTGACTGACCAGGGAACAAAAGTTGTGACACAGGTCCAGAATTTCATTCAAACAGTGAAACACCTGGGAGAGAAATAAAGTGATTATTTAACCAAAAGCAAAACACAGAATCTGGGATATACAGAGATTTGTTCTGGACACTCACAGGCTTGAGCAATATGAAAGACTGTGCAAGAAGATTGCTGAGGAAATGGTCATGGGCCAATCGAATGCTCTCAAAGTCTCGTGTGGAGTTGATCTGTTGTAAGAGCTGCGAAAACTGAGACTCCAGAACGTCCACCTGAAGAACAATGCAAAATAATTCTATTAAAATATATTCCTTGTTCTTCTGCTTGGTCTCAGTTTGCATACTAAGCAAACAGTATGCAAGATTAGTAAGTTAAAAATATTATTTGGTGTCCAGATGGTACCCTTTCTCTGGTGAATCTGTCCATGTAAAACAAATCTTAAAATATATCAGTCCCATTGTTTTTTGTCTCAAGATGCACACAAATGTTTTTTCTCTAAGTCACATTTATAAAATCTACTTCAATTTCTTAATTGAATGAAGCCCTAATCCTGATTTAATCTAAACCTTGTCTGTGAAACCGGGCCGTGGAAGTTTTTAAATTGATAAACCAAATATATTTTTTAATTGTTTTCATTATTTAAGCATTCGTCATGTTAATAGGGGGTATTTATTATAAAGATGCAATGTTGACCTCTTAATAGGTCCCAATAGTGGTACACCTTCTAATGGCCTATTAGTATGTATGTACACTTGGGGGAATCAGTAAAAACTTTTACTGACAGTAAAAGACCTGCATAATGTTACAAAAGATTTCTATTTCAAATAAATGCTGCTCTTTTATAAGCATCACAACTGTTTTCATCATTGATAATAACAAGAAATGTTTCTTGAGCAGTAAATCATCATTAGAATGATTTCTGAAGGATCATGTGACACTGAAGACTGGAGTAATGATGCTGAAAATCCAGCTTTGCAGTCACAGGGATAAAATAATAAAATTATATTTTTGTATATAAATTAAATGCAGCTTCAGTGAGCATAATTGACTTATTTCAAAAACATTTTTTTTTTTTACTATTGACCTTTAAACAGTAGCGCATGTTTTTTCACATCATCAGCAAAATACTTTTAGCAGTGTGTAGTACGTAGCTAAAAAGATGAAGTTGTAACCTGAAGGTAATACTGAAGGTTATCCACTAGGAAGGCCATATGGTTGCGGAGTCTCCATTTAACTGCATCCGTCTGGTTTGATTTAAGATGTTTGCGCTGCATCTGCAGGGCCCAGCAGTGCTGCAGCTCGGACTGGACACGACGCACACTCAGCAGGTAACGAAACACTACGTTATACCTGAAATGAAGCAAGGCTTAACCGCTGTGGTGTTCATACAGTTGCTTAATGGAATAATAATATTAAACGGCCAATATAAAACAACGGCTTACTTCTCCAACACAGCAGGAGTGAAAAGAATATGTAGGGGCCATTGAACCTTGTAGGCCAATCCCAGCGCAGCCCAGCCAGTGGGCGGAGCCTCACGAGGAGAACTCTCCTGTGGAGGAGTGCTGCCCTCTCGATTCCCAGAAGCCTCTGCGAGCATAATTATACAATTATGTAAAGTATTTAATATGCGGACACAGGGTTGGTACAGGGCTAAAAATGCTACTCGTTAGGCAATACCTTTGCTTTCTTTCCCTTGGTAGTCTATGGTGAGATGCAGGAGGGGCAAAAGATTGTCATCATCTAGCAGCACTTTATGAGCTGCTTGCTGAAATGCCACATTGACATCTGAAACAAAAATAGCAAAATCAGAGGAATAATGAAGAGCATGGAAGATTTTGAAGAGGGTGATTTCATGCGTCAAAAGAAAAATGAATCATTACCATGTTCAGTAACAGCAGATGGTGGGGTTTTCAGCATATGTTGAGCAAGGTCAATAAAGACTTGGTACAGTTCACCTCGCCCCAACAAGTAAAAGTCCTTTATGATCTAAAACAGCAACAACTCATTCATTGTGAAAGCAAAAGTGCGCCAGCAAAAGCGTACCTTCAACAAATCGCTCCGTTTACCTTAAGCTGCCCCAAAAGATCAGATTCCTCTACCATCAAAGTCCATAAGTGCTACAAGAAAACACACACAATTTCATCAGGACAACAACTGATATTTTGTAGAGCTATTAGAGCAGGTGGATCTCATGAAAATATGCTCATTATTCACCTTGAAAACAAAGAAACATTTTGACGTTTCAAGTGTACAAGTTTACGTGAATTTTCCAAATCACAATGTTAAAATGTCCTGATATTTCCACGTTTTACATGACTGGAGGAGCTCTGCCATTGATCTAATCATCTTTACTATTCTCTTTACTAATACAATACACTATAATTTCTAAATTAAAATTTCAAACCATTTTGTTAACACTTTATGATTAGGTTCCATTTGTTAACATTAGTTAACTATTAGTTAATTGGAAAAATAAAAATACTTCTTAAAGCATTTATTAATATTTTTAATGTTAATTTCAACTTTTAATAATATATTATACAAATCGATTAAGTTTCAGGTTTGCTCAGATCCATTATAAATAATAACAACTAACATTAACAAAGATAAAAGAAATACTGTAACAAATGTATTGCTCATTGTTAGTTAATTCATTAATCCATCTGTTAACTAATGGGACCTTATGGTAGTGTTACCTAATTTTTTTTTTCACATTACAGAAACACTTTTTCAGCTGCATTGGTTCCGGGAGTATTTTTCCATTCATTTCTCCCATTTTAAAAAAATCTTTGTTAAAGAGTTATATGTCATGAACCAAAATCTTAAAATCTTGAAAATAATGTCATAATGGCTTAAAAAATGGGCTTCATTCATCTTGTGAAATATGACCCCGAAATGTTATAGACATGTTTCACATTTTGGGATTCAGCTTTAAAAACCAATTTAGTTACTGGACCAACCTCAGCAACTGTGCTCCGAATGCCATCCACAAGATTCTCAAAGTCCACCAGACTAAAGAGAGGCTGCTGTTTGAGTCTGTGGAGCTCTGCTGCAAACATGTCCTCCTGATGCTTCAGTATAGACCCTGAACAACCACACGAGGGCAGCGTTACGAAACAAAACCGTCCCGAACACACCTGAACAACAGACGCAAAACGCTCATTCACTCACCAGCTCGGGATGGACTCTGGTTGTGATTTTCAAACATTTGCACTGACTCTCCAACAAAGAGGATTTTTTCAGCTACTCGAACAGGGATGTATGAGGGAAGCATCTCCACGCGCAAGGAGAACTGCTGCAGAGAAGGCGCGAGCATGTTCTCTTCCTCAATCAGTCTCTACAGCGGGAAAGTAATGAACAGAAAATGTATAAATTCTTATAATAAATCACAACCAGTAAAACAAAAGCTACATTTCTATTCATGTACAAGCCGACAGAGTTTGGCTGGTTAGTAAATACACCATTCAGCTGCCAATCTTTTTCTATCGATGGCTGTTTAAAGGCAGCTGTGTATTTTGATTATGTTTAAAAACAACAACAACATAAAAATAGCAAATATTTCATAACATTATAGTAGATGTTTTGCCAGGGAGCATCTATTTTATAAGTGTAAAGTGGATACATTTTATAATGTTCTGCAAAAATCAGCGTTTGTGTAACAAACCTTAAAGAATTGTTAATGTTAATGTTTTGCATCCAGAAAAAGCGTATAGTGTTAATTAATGCTGTTTTATTATTATTATTACTTGAATAATTTCCTTTTGTTAATGAAAAAAATAATGTAAAAGCAAATTTGGTAATACTTTACAATAAGGTTCCATTGGTTAACGTTGTTTAATGCATTCACTAACAATATGTAACAGTGAGTAATACATTTGTTAGTGTCTCTGTATGTGTTTGTTTAGGCCCATCCTTGCGCACCTGCATCTCATTGTCTGCGCTTCTGGATTGAGTATAAAAGGACGCTGAATCGGATCATGGTAGGGAAGAGGAAATATTCACAAGCAAACAAGCTTTTATTTGCATTCCTTTTTCATTGGTTACCTCTTTTTAAGTTGGACCTTTCAGGTATTGTTATTAGTTTGTTCTTTGTTGTTAAACTATTTAGAATTATTATTTTTTCTTGTTTCTCCAATATGATACTTGTTAATTTTGTTTTCCTAATAAATATTTAAACATCGCAGTTTGGTTTGTGTCGTTTTTATGTTACTTACTCCTTTTGATGAATTTAAATAAAAAAATATGAACAGATACAGCTTTTTATTTGAATTATGTAGTAGTAAATGTTGTTAGTTAACTAATGTTAACAGATGGAACCTTATTGTAAAGTGTAGCCATAATTTTAAATGAAAATGTATTCATTTAATTTAAAATATTAAATAGAAATATATTTTTTTACATATATCATTATAGTAGATGTTTTGCTAGGGGTGGTTTGGAGTTTTTTTGGGGGGCAAAAGAAAACTTTTACATGACAATATTAAATATAAATTTTAAAATAATAAATACAAATATTTTTTCAAAAAAACAAACAAAATAAAATATATATTCTCAGGACAAGTAAAAAAATCTTAACTATTGGGCCAGTACAAAAAAAATCCTGATCCTTCCATGCGTTCATGTTTACGTTTCGAGTCTAAGAATTCAGACACATGACCCAGCCTGAATCACACAATCTCAGGAAGAGTTGTTCAGGTATTTAGGCCGCATTTACACTGCAGGTCTTGATGCCCAATATCTGATTTTTTTTTAAGACCAGCTTATATCTTCTTTTAAAAGTGACCCATATTCAATATTTGCATTTACACTGTACACTTGGCGAAACAAGCCAAAGTAGATATACTGCTTTTGTTTTCCACACCATCTTTAAAGGTCAGCAAAACAGGGGTTGAGCTTTCATCCTCCATTGCGTCATTAAACAAAGTCATGTGATCGAGGTCATGATTGAAGTCATTCACCACTGTGGCATCATGTATGACTTGCATTGACAGGGGAATATCTGATCAGTCTGCTTACATGGCAGACTAAAATGCATGTTTCCGATTCACATCAGATTTATTTCCACATATGAAAGAGGCCTGAAAAAGATCCGAGAATATCGGAATCCATGTGCTTATTTCCTGCTTACACATTCGTAGGTCATATCCAATCTGTAAAAAATAAGAATTGGGTCACTTGAACCATGTAGTGTAAATGCGTCCTTAGTCGCTCACCAAATCCTGCAGCTCACGGAGCTGTTTTCCACTCAGCCCTCCGATGCCCAGGTCCTCCTCCTCTTCCTCCTGTGCAGCTGTGGCTCCACCAGCACTGGGACCCTGCTTGACAAAGAACTCCTCGCTCTGATCCAGCAGCAACCCGTGCAGCATCCACGCAGCCAGCTGCTTATACATCACGCCATGGCACACTGCAAGAATCCTGCGAAACAGACACTACCATTAGAGCAGTAAAAATAGAATCATGTGTCTTACGTTCAAGCATTAGGGGTTTTTGGTGGGGTTTTTGAGAGCTCACTTCTCTAAGGCCGTCCTGACAGGAGGCAGTCCTCCACAGCTGTGCTTGTACACAGTCTCTAGGATCTGGCAGCCATGAATCTGTTGAAACAAGAAGAAAGTTTCAGAAGGTTATTATTTCCAACCATGTACTCTTCTAATCATTTACCGCAAACAGGTGGCACACCCATCTATGGTTACCAACCTTCTGAGACTTGATGGTATCCACAACAACCATCACAGATGGGAAGAGAAGCTGAAACTGAACAACAGAATAAACTGCGAGTTAGACATACTCAATGACCGTATTAATAATATGGGACTTAGTTGGATTTATTTTAAATCAATTTTTTTTAATTATGTAATGAATTAAACCACTGTACTATGCACTACCGTTAAAAGGTTTGGGGTCAGGTAGATTTTTTTATATCTTTTATGCTCGCAAAAGCTACCACTCACTTTTATTAAATCAAAAATACAATTAAAATAGTAATCTTGTGAAATTTTAATTTTAAATAGCCATTACTCAATGATGATGAAAACAGTTCTGCTTAATATTTTTGTGGAAACCGTGATACATTTTTTCCAGGAATTTTTATAATAAATAACAGTGTTTATTTGAAACAGATTTTTTTTGTGTAACTTTATAACCTAAATGTCTTTACAGTCACTTTTGATTCATTTAATGCATCCTTGCTGAATAAAAGTATTAACTTCCTCAAATACAACTATAGAAAAAAATCTTACTGACCCCAAACTTTTGAACGGTAGTCGTCCACATGTTTCAGTGGATCAGGTGTACAGGTAAAAAGTCAAGTTTTCTCTTTACCTGTTCCAGCATGTAGTTTACATGAGAAATAGAGAGGTGTGGATCGCCAAGAAACTGTAAGACATTTTTTTAAATAGTTTAATATTATCTGCAAATATGGACCTAAAAGCATTATAAGGACTTCAAATGCAAACTCTAAATGTACAACCTCTTTTTCAAGGTCCAGTAAAGCCTGTCGATAGGGCTGCAGCATAGAGTTCAGCCCAGTGCAGAACGCACGCAGATAAATGCCATGAAGCCCAGACTGACTCGGCTGGCTGGAGTAGTGCTCCTGTGAGACATGGAGAAGAAATCACACTTCTGCCTCGATCTGATCATGTCCTTGACACACAATGAATGCATGAAGAATTTGATCTGATTACCTGTTGGTGGACATGACCCGTGTGTTGCTCTATGAATTCTGTGAAGCGCACATAGTCAGTGCCCATTTTACAGAGCCGATTGAGGACACTGGTTTCACTGGGGTGGAGGAATGGAAGGTCCTGGGACACCTGTGATCAACAACACTTGATGCATTTTATTTTACACTAGAACACAAACAAAGTATTTTTTTTTGACATGGTATTTTTAAAGTACTTCAGAATACCATGTTATTACCATGTCTGGGGCATGTATGCACCATGGTAATACCTTTTTATGGATTATCTTTCCGTGGTATTCTGTGTAGCAAGTAAATGCAATGCAATGCAAAATTAGGGGATATTTTTATAAATGTATTTATAAATGTAAAACAAAAACTACTGACATGTTAGTTCAAATTATTTTCCTGTTTCCGTACAGCTATGATGCAAATTATTCATTCTGTAATAGAGATATATTATTAAATGCATCACTGACAGAATACTGTATAAAATACCTGCAATCCATTCCGTTTATTCCAAGTGAATATGGTCCCAGGATATCCACTGAGAGCCAGAAGCAACTCATGGATCATTTTACCGACGCTCCTAGTCAGATAGCGTATTCAAATGAAACACACGATCATAAAAATACAGGTAATACGTTCTCATCATTATTTTTGCACCGCCAAAACCCCGTCGCGCGTTGATGACGCAAATCTCGAGCGCGACAAGGGAAGTGCCCAGACAGCTGCACTACTACAATCACATTTAACATAAGATTTTTACTACATACAGCTGATGAGGACTTGTCTGCGGATAATATAGTTAGAGGTAAACCTTGTTTATGTTCCCTTAACGATCTGTTGCAGTTTTTTTGTGTGTGTTTTGCCGTTTCATTATTTTACATACTGATTGGCCCTAGCGACTGCTTGGACTCTTATGAAATAAAATTGAAGTTGAGATTGGAGTCATTAAATCCACACAGGATGAGCAAAGTGGTCATTTAAAAGCATTACTAAAATACTTTGGTAATTGTATCGTGATAGCCTGCTAAAAATAATCTGTGCTATCTTGTATGAAAACAAGCCTTACACACTACAGCGAACTTAACACCGAGCACTCTTACCCTAAAATGAATACATAAGTTACTGATGTTTATGTGTGAGCTGTTGCCAACCCATGATTAACTGTTTGTTTGTTTGTTTGTCTGTCGCTGGGAAACACCTATAATTCCAGCCCTCCTAAGGGCCTGAACCTGCTGCGTGGGACACTTGCTTTTTATGAACTTCTCAAAGTAACTTTTGATTGTTTTACATGTTTTCAGTGATGGCGGCGGGGACAGGAGCAGATATCGTCTCTGAGTTCCTCAGTCAGAATCCACACCTCGTGAACTGGGTGGAATCGTTAAGAGGATATTGTGAGACAAATAAACAATGGCATGCGAGGAGAGAGTTTGTCCTGCGCAATATGGAGGCTTTTCCTACAATACAACCTGGGACCCCAAGTCCTAATTTAGACAGACTACTGTCTCTGTCTATGGTTTGGGCCAACCACGTGTTTTTGGGCTGTCGGTAATTGTCATTTTATCATGGACTTTGTTCAGTTGTTGTTGTTTTTCATGAACGTAAAACGTATTTCGTATAACATCAGTTCTAAATGGGTCAGTGACATTTATCTCATTTTGCCAGATCTATAAATGTATACTGAAATATTCAATCCAAAAGTTTGGGTTTATTTATTTATTCATTTATTTAAATTAATACTAATGTACAGCAAAGATGCATTAAAAATGTTCAAAAGTGACAGTGTAAAGACCTTTATAATGGAATGAGAGATCAAATAAATTGTCTTCTTTTGAAATTTATATTCATTAAAGAATCCTGAAAAACATTTTTTCATGTATTTTCACAAAAATATTAAGCAGCACAGCCGTTTTCAACATTGATAATAAAAAGAAGTAATGGATAGCATACTGCATTGAATGACTACAATTCAACTTTGCCATCACAGGAATGCATTACATTTTAGAATATATATTTATACATTTACTATATTATTTTAAATTTTAGTATTTCATAATATTTTTTGATTAAATAATTGCAGCCTTGTTTTTTGTCCCTAGACTTCTGAACGGTAGGGTACAATACATACATAAAATGGCTTTATATAAATTTCTTCTGTGATAAGCATATTTTACATTTTCTGTATCAAAATTAATTGTCATGTTTTTTGGGGAGAAATAAAGTAGAACATGTGAATGTGATTGAACTGCCCTGATATCATAATGAAGATTAAAATAATTAAATTCTTGAAAGAAAAACCTAGTTTGGCATAATTTTTATTATTATCTAAAATAAGTTATCATTGGAGCATTTTTGTTATTAGTAATATTAATATTTGAAAAACGCCTACCAATGAAAGTCACGTCACACTTCTAATACATTTCTAATATTGTCAGATGTGTTTTAAACTTGATTTTTTAAAAGATTCCTTTTCCTTTTTTATTGAGAACACTCTTATGTCATTGACTTTAATGCAGATATCCACAGCCTGTAATGGACAAAATAAATGAGATGGCAGAAGGAATCACTGTGATTGAAGCCCCTGAGCGAAAGACTAGAGATGAAATCATGGGAAAAACTAAAAGACCTGCAGTTTCAGGTAAATGGACTATCTTTACTGTGTGTCATTGAAATAATACATTACTTAATGGGGAGCCAATACTATCAGTTACAAATTAGGGCCCCACTTTATATTAGGAGTCTTTAACTACTGTACTGTACTAACATTTAAATTAATCATTTGATACAATGCACTTATTGTGTACATGCATGTTTTATTTACATTTTAGTCATTAAAAAAAAAAAAATACCTGCATGTATTTACAGCTGTAATTAATTTATTTAATTACATCTACATGTATGCTTACACTATTGACACTTCTCTTACACTTAACCCAACCTTAATCCTGCCCGTACCACCAAACCTGTCCCTAACCTTACCCATATCCCACCTCAATAGCAGCAAAAGGTGTTTTGCAAACACAATAAATACATTGTACTAATATTTTTATTTAAGGATAGTAGTTAAGGACACCTAATATAGTTTGACCCAACTTATAAATACCTTGGTATAGTGCTAGACCATGAGCTTAAATGGGACATGCTGACGAGATTCATAAGTATGAAGACACAACACGAGACACAAGTATTGTTAAAGAAATTGCCTTTTTTTAATGTCCACAACAGAATGTTTTATGGTGCTTTTATGAAAAGTGTCATGAAAATCTGTGTTGTTTGTTGGTAGGGTTTTGCTACCGAAGTACAGAAATAAATCAGTAAGGAAAGTTGTAATAATGGCAAGTAATTTGTTAGGGAATACATTTTAGTGTGTCTATTTATTTATTTATTTATTTATTTTTTATTTAAAAAAATTTTGTACGCCAATTTATGATGCCTGTAAACATTGCTGAAAACCCACTTTCCCTATGGGGACAAATAAAAACTAATGTACACTACCATTCAAAGTCTCTTATGCTCACCAAAAATACACTAAAAACAGTAATATTGTGAAATATTATTACAATTTAAAATAACAGTTTTCTATTGAAATGTGTTTTAAAATGTAATTTTTTCCTATGATGGCAAAGCTGAATTTACAGCATCATTACTCCAGTCTTCAGTGTCACATGATCCTTCAGAAATCATTCTAATTTGCTGATTTGCTGCTCAAGAAACATTTCTTTATTACATCAATTTTGAAAATTGTTGTGCTGATTTTTATCTGGATTTTTTGATGAATAGAAAGTTAAAAAGATCAACGTTTATTTTAAATCTTTTGTAAGATTATAAATGTCTTTGTTGGCACTTTTGATGAGTTTCATTTGTCCTTTCTGATTAAAATTGTTGGGTAATTTGCAAACTGTTAGTTTATAGTTAATTAATAGTTGATAAACTGTAGTTTCATTACATTACTTAACTGATGTATTTTAACAACATGATCTGAGTATTTTTATGCATTTCATATTGACAGCATTGTTATTTACATTTTTTTAGCTTTGGGGATAGGCTTAACGTATTTGTAAACATTTGAAGGAACGCTGAATATGAATCCAATTAATGTCCAATAAAGGTTAGTTCAAAGCACTTAATTAATGACATTTTCCGATTTTCAGTGACCTAATCTAAAGTGAGAATTACTTATGGGTAAAAAGTTGTTAACAAAGCATTATCTAACTTTTATGAAAATGTTTTATTCTTGTTTTATTGAGTCTGCTATTAATTTTTCATTTGTGTGCTGGTATGGATCACTTAATCTTAAAAACAGAAATAGATTACAGGGTACTGTTAAAGTATGTGGTAAGATTGTTGGCACCACCCTGAATGATTTGAATACCAGTAGTTTCAAAAAAATGATATGTTGGCTTTAATTAACTTTTTTATGTAAACAGATTCCACATAACTGGGTTACGTTAAACAAACATAATTTGTTCATGTAACTTCAACAATGGAATTAAGTAATTTTAAGCGACCCAACTTTAAGCAGTATTAAAGTTAATGAGATAATTAAGTGAATAATTGAGTGATGATTGAGCATTATTGAAGACACCTGATGTTAACAATGGCTGTTATAACTCATGTACAGCAGCCATACAAAATCTAAAGTTAATGATGTGAGGGTCAAGAGCCTAACTAAAACAAACATTGATCACCATAATGGTGACTTTAAATTCCGGTTTTCTCCTTCAGTGATTCTGCTTGTTAACATCAGGTGTCTTCAATAATGCTCAATCATCACTCACTTAATTATCTCATTAACTTTAACACTGCTTCAACGTAACCCAGTAATGTGAAGCCTGTTGACATAAAAAAGTTAATTAAAGCCAATATATCAGAACCTGATGACATTAAAAAGTTAATTAAAGCCAACATATAATTTATTTGAGTGTGTTGAAGTTATATGATCAAATTAAGTTTGTTTAACGTAACCCAGTTATGTGCATCCTGTTGACATAAAAAAGTTAATTAAAGCCAACATATTTTTTTGAGTGAGCCAGGACTCTGAGGAAGGCCGAGTTAATGATGAGAGATTACAGCAATCCTATGCAGAATCTTTACCTTACAGAAGTTGTTACCTTCTACTCGCAGATATTCTTTACCATTTTGATAGATTAAAATTATTTTGTACCAGCAGCCATTGGTTTTTTAAATTATAGTAGAGTAGTTAATTAAGGAAGTCTTTTTTATACTATTGTTTGTTTGTTGTTGTGTGTTTTTTTGTTGTTGTTGTTGTTGTTGTTGTTGTTGATTGTATGGTTACTGCTGGCTGTAAAACAAATTTCCCCTTGTGGATAATAAAGTTGACCTAACCTGACTCTTTTTGAGCTAATTAAAGAATAACACGTTGTTAATTACAGTGACAATGAATCAAGAACTCACTCTTTGCATTAACGTAGTCTATTAATGTCTATTAACTCGAGCTAATAAACTATTAGTTAACTATAAACTAATAGTTTGCAAAACTTTGTTTCTGTATACTTATTATAAAGTTTTACCAAGTATTACTTACTTTTTTACCGACCACAAACTTTTGAACAGTATAGCTGACCCCCCCCCCCCCCCCCCCCCTCTTTATTTTGCAGAACTGGAGGCTGATTACCAGGGTAAGAAGACTAAACCTAATGATCCAGATGTTAAAGCTCATGCGAAGAGTGTTGGGAGTACTCTGAAATCAGGCCCTCCACCGGGGGCTCCCGCAGAACACCAGCCCTTTTTTAATCGACTCTACAAAGCCGTTGCTTGGAAGCTCGTGTCTGCTGGTGGCTTTGGTCCCAACCTGGAACACTACGAAATCTTGCGCAGTTGTGTGGAGTCATGCAAGGCCAGTCTTAGCTGTGTGTTTGTACCTCTCAAAGACATTCCTGACCTGCCTATGGGACGTACCCAAAAAGAAGGCCAGGTGTGTGAACTGCGCTGCTGCACCGTCTACGTGGGTACGGGCTACGGGCGTGATGAGTGTGCCGCCAAGGCAATGGCCTCCAAGGAAGCTCTCAAAGTATTTCAAGGGCAAAAAGTGACAGTGAAAGTTTGCCGCCGCAGGTTTCGAGGACGAGACGTTGACGATTTGGTTCTGCTGGATGAACAGTCCAGGAGCCAGGTTTTCCCTCCAGCTCTCAGCTATCCCTTTCAGGAAGACCAGTAGAGCTCCATTCTGCCACAGTGATTTAAAAGATAGAAAGATTCAGTTGTGGCAGCCGTGGAGACGTCCCAAATATTTTCATTTTGACAGTTTTGAGTTATGATCATTCAGAATGGCACTAAGGAGAAGGACCGAGTTATTTAGATGTGTGTAAAAGGGATCTTAAAAAAAATAAGTGCCAGTCAGTTTTGTGGTTTGTAAAAGGCTTGCTCTGTTGCTTTAGTCTTGTTTATGGTTTGTGGTTGTGAAGTTGAGATGGTTTAGATTTTCATTTCTGCAGTTGTAATTCTATCTGACTTATGAAAAATGTTGGCGGTTTAAAAAGCGGCTATTTTAATTAGTATAAATGTCAATAACTTTTGTTTTATTTATTTCTGAAACATTACATTGATAATCATTGATAATCTAATACAGTCTGCAGTTGACAGTGATTGGATTTGTCCTGGTCCAATATTCAAAATAACAAATATAGTTAATAAAACAATAACAATAAAATAATTAAACAATAATAACAATACAGTAAAAAAATATTTATTGTTAGCTTGATATCTAGATTTTGTGATACTCCGAATTTAAAAAAAAAATATTTTCCCCTTGCTTCACATATATTGGACAATTTTTATTTATGAAACATTTCTACCACTGTGACAGAGAATGGTAATGTTGTTGCTGTTGTTGTGGACCTTTGGACAGATTTTTCGAATGTCAAATAAATACCGCCACCTGTGTCATGATGAATGTTGAAGCAGAGTTATCAATGAAGTGTAAATCTTTGGTTTAATGTTCCCGGGGTTCATATGTTCTGTCTATCCCTCTGTTTTTGTTTTGTTTCTAGCGACATAAAAAAAAAAATCTTTATGCTCACTATTTTATCAAAATAAACTTCATTAGGCGTCCGAGCACCAGAGGTTTTGTGTTTATTACACCAGATGTATTTGTACTGTTTTGCTTATTATAAGTTACCTAAAAGTGTCTAGAGATCAGAGACCGTAAGCCGTAGAGATCTCAGACTTGATGGCTGGTTCAAAATATATATAGTATATATATATGTATACTGTATACGTGTGTGTGTGTGTGTGTGTGTGTACATATATATGCCAAGCTGCATCATTAGTGTACACACACACATATATATATATACCCGAAAGACACTGAATACAGCTTATTTGTGAGTTGTCAGGCATGACTGAATATACTGCTGTACAATTAAATTGAGGAAACAATGTCATTTTGCTCTTTTAATATAATATACAGTATAGCATAATATTTCCTTAAATAGACATTTAAAGGCATATATTTGAAAAGATACATAAACATTTGCATTACTTTGTGGCATAATGTAAAGGAAATGTGTGCTATTTATAATTCGGTGCCTGTGTTTGATTATCACATATGGTTAAAGTTTAAGCAGTTAAACACAAATACAACGTTTTAAAAGTTAAAAGGCCACATTTATTAATTAGAAATAAATACAAATAAAAATGGACCTTAAGATATCTTCTGCATTTACAAAATTTGAGTTGCAATTAAACTTAACTGTTTAATATAAGTCATCATACACAGATCACATGTCTTATAAAATAATAATAATAATACATTTTAAAAGTAAAAGGTAGGGGTTTCCTTTCTATTGTCTATTGTGAAGTCAGAATGTATTGCTGTTTCATCAGACCCTGTCAGTGAAGACTCATGATGGACTTTCTAGTAAAAATTACAGCAACGACTCATTATATTTCAAAAGATTAAGATGATTACAGCTTGCAGCTATATTTTCAAATATATTTATTTCGTAAAATACTTTTTTTTGCAGGATGTAATCTGCTTATAAAAGGATTATTGTGTTTACATCACCTCAGTGGTCATTTGTTTAATCTCTTGTCAGGGCAGATCTAATTGCTAAGCAAATGACAATTTTCTTACACATCACTTCCTGCTTTCCTCATATTTGCCAAATAATCAATTAGCTTCCTCTCCAGCAACCTGAATGCAATTACACAATCAAATGAATAATCGTTACGATATCTGAATATTAAATGGCTTAAATGTGCACATAGATTTGATTGTTAGATAAAATGAGGCCCGTCAACATCTATTTTTATGCAGAGATGTGGTTGTCCTGTTTCTCAGTGCCAGCCAGCAACAGCAGACACGCATTTCCTGTCATTCTCCACTCTTCTTCTGATGGCACTCTGTAAAATATTTACAAACATAAATGAACCTAACAAGAAGTGAAAGCACCCATTTGAATGCCGACTTTGATTGACACCTGAGGGAATTTGGGTGTGTTTTTCTTCTTGGCTGGACGTTGGACTCATCCTCTCAGGCAGAGCTAATCATGGGACAGCCTGTACTTTGCACTTTTCCTCATTCTCTTCTATGAGTCAGAGGCTTTTGTAATACAGAAATGTCACATATTTTAAACCCTTGTTATAACTAAGCCTTCATGCATGCAGATGGAATGAGATGTGTGAGACAAATTGAAGAAATGAAAAGGAACGGAAAACCGAGGTGATGTGTTTTATAAAACACTTTTCCTGATAAGTCATTATTATATTATTGTTCAGTTAACTTGTTCCATTCAAAATCAAGACTTGGTATATATAGCTTCAAAAAGATTATGGGTAACACTAAGGTTCATTAGTTAAAATTAGTTAATGCATTAACTAACATGAACTGACAATGAGCAATACATTTGTAACAGTATTTATTAATCTTTGTTAATGTTAGTTAATAAAAATACAGCTGTTTAATGTTGAGTTCACAGTGCATTAACCAATGTTAACAAATACAACCTTTGATTTTAATAATGTATTAGTAAATGTTGAAATTAATATTAACTAAGATTAATAAATGCTAAAGAAGTATTGTTCATTCTTAAATAAGGTAGTTAACTAATGTTAACTAATGAACCTTATTGTAAAGTGTTACCCTATTATGTATTTTCCTGCAACCAAAAATTGCATTAATGTTTATCATAATTTAGGATGTGTTAACCAACAACATCTTCTTCTTTTCATTATTCTATTAACATTTTACAATTTTTCAATTACGTTTTGAGTGTTCAATTACTTGATTTTAACTCGATTTTCTTCTTCTGTAAAAAGTGCAGTGAACTTTTCCCTGCAGGCTGACACTTTTGATTGTACTTAAGGGCAAAAATAAATTTTATTATTTTAGTAAGTTGATTCAGTGCATAATGTTTTGTCAGGTGTATTGAGGAGTAAGTCAGGTGTCAATTTAATTTATATGCCACAACAAAATATCTTTATTATACTAGAGGAAACACACAGACTGTCTTAGAAAACAAAAGTCCACACAATTTATTCAGGTTTAGTTACACATCAACAGCAGCAAATAATTAAACAATCTTTCAAATTCATCTGTTTTTCTCATAGCACTTCATAATCATAAAAATAGAAATCACATCATGTATAAATATCTGTAATACCATGTGTATATTTCCGACTCACAATCCATCTTTGTCTTTACAAACACTTCAGCAAAAAGTAATTGCAAAACGCCCCACGTGGACAGTCACACATTTTGCCGATTCTCGAGCCTTTTCTGATGGCGCATTGCTCTCCAACGTCGCACTGTTGTGAAAGCAAATCGTCAGTGTTAGATAACTCAGTGTCAGCGTTTTGTGAATAAATGTAGATAGTAAATGTGTGTTTTGAATCTAGACAAAATCCATTCTATTATTATGGAAATAAAGTGTTATTAAATATCAAATAGTGAAACATCTGTTTTGTGCTACTCACTGTAGGAACGCGTCCAAACTTCTTTTCCCAAAGTGAGATGCGTTTACTCTGCAGTTTCTCCAAAACGTCATGCAAAGCCCCCAGCTGTGAACAGTAATTAATCAATCAAAAGTAAGTGGCATTAAATTGTTGTTGTTTGTTAAATAATGGAGAACATTTGTTTTCTATACGCGCCGAGAATTACGCAATACTTACGAGCTGCTTTTCGTTGGTCAGATTCGGGTCCTTTGGGTAAAACTCTCTCAAAGCTCTCGTTTCTAAGTTAGATTCGTTGTCAACGTCCATTTCAGCACCCTGAATGCAGGAAAGCAGCACAGCGCATGCCACCGCTGTCGTCCAGAGTTTGGAGCTCTCCATGGTCACAGCCAAGATTGAACGCGTCCTCTGCACTGAGATTCAAGTGAACACTCGCTTCCCGCGGTCCAATCACCTTATATCTGCTCCAGTGACACACCACTCACTTCGGTCCTTCTTTTGCTCCACCTTACACATTGATTTTTTCCCCATGCGTAAAAAGGACGCAGACGATGACTCATTGCGTAAAGCTCTCGAGTTTATGTCCAAAACAAGACAGAAATACGCCTGAGGGGGATTTATGCTGGTATTTTTTTTTGCATATTTTTATTGTATATGATACTGCCTTTTGAGTGTTTTAGCAGAAGTTTTGTAGTCATGTTGGCTACATTAAAATACCAATATGAAACAGAATTTTTGAAACGGGACAAGGTGTCACTGTTTACATTAGGTATAGTCACATATCTAAAAAATAAATAAAAAAACTTTAAAATATTTCCACCATCATTGCACAGGAAGAAGATAGCCTAAAGTTTTTTAAGCATGTTTAAACCACAATGGTATAATTATGGCAATTACCACAATGGTCAAATTTACTAGTAAAATTATGGGTGACACTTAAGGTTAAGCCTAACTATTAACTATGACTTTTTCCTAAATAAACTCCTAATTACTGCTAATTAGTTTAGGAATGCTGGTTACATTTAGGAATTGGGTAGGATAAGGGGTTGAAGAATATGGTCATGAAGAATAAGGCATTAATATGTGCTTTATAAAAAAAAAGCGAATAAACTGCCAATATGCTAGTTATATAATAAGCAACTAGTTAATAGTGAGATTTGGACCTTAAACTAAAGTGTTACCAAATTATGAAATAGCTCAAAAATTAAACCATTCTTATCTGTTTTTCTGGTCTCAAATCCTGCCCAGCTGAAAAGTGCCCAAAGTGCTTTAGCACCAAAGTTTAAGATTTAATCAGGTTGAAGGTTGATTTTTTTTTTGGAACAAAAACAGCAAAATGTGACATTTAAAACATGTGACTATATACGCAACCTGGTATGAAAATACTGTTGTCCAGAGAACATATTTCAACCTTTCAGCCTAGTCTAAATCTATGCTAAGGTGGTTTTATTGTATTCATTTGTCACTAAAAATATTATTGTAATAAGTTAAATTCGTATAACTAATAGAAACCAAAACCACCAATCTCATAAATCCCTATGTGACAACCTGCCACGCTCTCCCCTATATATGCTCTCAACCCACTGTTTTTGTTATGTGAATATAAAGTGGCACTCTTTCAAAAAATGTATCAGTAGAATTTTTTGTTGTTGTTTAAAAAAATATATATTCAAATTATATATTATATAACAGCATTAATGTCATCCCACACTAGTTTAGCATGATCACAATACTTATTTTTAGTAATGGAAAAATATACACAAAGATGATGAAGCTTAAGTGTTCCTCCATAGCAGCTGTCCTACTTGCATTCATCTCTAGTTTGTCAGCTTTTTGTGAAGCAGAATGCACAGCCTTTATTCAACGTCCAAAAGGAACATCAATAGCTTGCCAGAAAGAAAACCTGCAAAAGACCAGGACAAACTAGAGAAACTGAATGGTCCTCCATTCTTAATGTTATTTTTCTTAAATGCAGACAAGAAAAAAGTAAGTTAATAAAATTTCTCTGGCCAACAAATTCATTTGGCACAGTTTACCATAGAAGATTTTCGTCAATTGTTGTTGATTAATCGTATTCTAGGCACAGAAAGTGTTGTTTTGTTGTTTCCTGCTGATTAATGCAAAGCCAAGCCTCACTTTGAGAGCCTCACTCAGTTGCTTCATGAGGATCTTTTGTCGGTTAGAGGCAGGAATCAAACCAGGTCCGTCTGACTGCTCTGTGGGCTGCATGATGAGTCATATCATTCCAATTACTACATGTATTATTGCCTGTCAGAAACTTGTCCCTCTGCACGGTTACCTATTTATTAATACAACCACTGTCGGGGTAGTTTTGCACTCACATCAAATGAGCTCTATTTTAATTTCCTTCCGAGAAAAATTATTCAATTTTGTGCAGGCAGATAGTTCATATGCATAAGCACGCATGTCAGTGGTTTAACACCAGCAAAATGTTTCACTTTTTCACACGGTCATTATTCACATACAATTTCTCCGTACTGCTAAAATAAGGTCCTGAGGGTGTCGTTCCTGTCAAAACAGTGTAGACCATTTTTGAAGAGATGATTACCGGATAGGACAGGATTGCCATAGGGTGTCAAATCCAGACCAAGTGTGAGAATGGCTGAGAGGAACATAACTTAAAATACACACTGGCAGTTGCAGTAACTTGAGCATAAGCATTGTTGTCCTTGCAGACTTTATACACAGTTTTGACTTGACAGTTTGCAAATGGTAGTTTGCTGTAATCTTTCAATGTGGTGAAGGTTCGCCACCCTCTAATAGGGTTTGTCTCCGATTTAAGTTGAGGAAATTACATATCTTCTGCCAAACAGCCTATATCCACAACAAAGAAAGCCTGACATCTTTTAATAAAAAACTCTCACCTTTAAGTTCCCATTAAGATTATTGGACTCTAGAAAACCTTCCTAAGCCACTGAAGGAGGTTGTTTATATGCAGCAAAGAGGAAGATGGGTTTTGTCCTTTGAAGGCACATCTCAAAGACGATGCAGGAGTGTTGTGTGGGTGAGATTGGAATTCATTATCTTCCTGACTTATCTAAGTATTCCTCTGAATTCTAAGATCTTGGCTCATTTGTTTGGTTCAAAGATGTTTGTGTTCTCCTTTGGCTGGCATGTCAATGACCTCTCACCTTTTTTCTACCAGATGAATCCTCTTGAGAGAGTCGAGTTACTGGAAAGACCTTTGGAATTGATTTTGTGTGGGTGTGTGATTTCCCTGTTCCTTCAGGTGATCAAGTTAATTTACAGCCTTATTGCCTCTCTATTGCTGAAAATTTAAAGTAAATTAACATCTGACATACTTTGTCTTATTTTCCTACCATGAAGATTCTGACTTCTTTTATCACAGCATTGATATAAAGCAGAACATCGGATCACAAATTCCTTTAATTTTTCTTGATTTTCAATAAATATTCATCACTTACAGAATTTATTCTGGAGTATATATCTCTTTTTTTTTATTGAAGATGTTCAGCCAGTCATCAGCAGTTGTTATTATACAAAACAATCTAAGATGATCTGTATGCCTGGGAATAGTTTGGAAGAAGAAAAAAATGAATGAAAATATTATTGTATAATTGTATATTGTATAATAATAGCAATCTGTGCATTAATAGAGGATATTTTGCACTAAATCCCCACTATCGCTAATACCGCTTCAGAGCGATATTTGAGGCTAAGCATATCCCATGATTCATCACGTTCAGGAACATGTGCCCCGAAATTGCGAGAATTTGAGGAAAAATTAAATTTTTTTGGTCAAGTGCAAAAACTACAAGTGTGGCCCTCTGTCCCAATACCTACAGTCATTGAATAATTTCCTCAACTACACTGTTCAACTACATTTGTTCAAATACACTGATTCGCTCAGGAACGAAATACCACTTTTTAACTGTGTAAATAGACAATGTATTCTGTGTTTGTTGAACTGAAGGCAGTCAGAGCCGTGATGATATTCTGAACAGCTTTCTTGCTTCTGTGATATTGCTTTATCGAACATGGTTAATAAAAGCTTTCCTGTAGCTCAAACAGGATCAAGGGTTTGATTCCAAGGGAAAGCAAAAACTACAATGGCCGAGAGAGCTCAAGGAGCTGCAACTGAAGAAAACACATGCAAATTAAGAAAGCATCTGCATCAGTTTGGCAACACATGTGCTGCAAATACACACATGGCACGCAAATACAGAAAAGCGCTGCAGATAGCACAGATCACAATGGAAATGTCACAAGGGGACCTCAACAAGTTACGAACCTGGCTGGGACCACTTATTGGTCAATGTCTACTCATCAGAGGTGTTGTCGATGACCTAAAAGATGAGTTTTTTGTTTATTTTAACATCCTGGTTGTATGTGCGTTGTGAGTACTTGCACCGAGTTTCTGTATTTGCGTGCCATGTGAGTATTTGCAGCGCATTTCTATATTTAGTTGCATTGTGAGTATTTGGAGTGCATTTCTGTATTTGGTTGCGTTGTGAGTATTTGCAGCGCGTTTCTGTATTTGGTTGCATTGTGAGTATTTGCAGCGCGTTTCTGTATTTGGTTCCATTGTGAGTATTTGCAGTGCATTTCTGTATTTGGTTGCATTGTGAGTATTTGCAGTGCGTTTCTGTATTTGGTTGCATTGTGAGTATTTGCAGTGCGTTTCTGTATTTGGTTGCATTGTGAATATTTGCAGTGCGTTTCTGTATTTGGTTGCGCTGTGAGTATTTGCAGTGCGTTTCTGTATTTGGTTGCATTGTGAGTATTTGCAGTGCGTTTCTGCATTTGGTTGTATTGTGAGTATTTGCAGTGCATTTCTGTATTTGGTTGCGGTGTAAGTATTTGCAGTGCGTTTCTGTATTTGGTTGCATTGTGAGTATTTGCAGTGCGTTTCTGTATTTGGTTGCATTGTGAGTATTTGCAATGCGTTTCTGTATTTGGTTGCGCTGTGAGTATTTACAGCTTGTTTCTGTATTTGGTTGCATTGTGAGTATTTGCAGTGCGTTTCTGTATTTGGTTGCATTGTGAGTATTTGCAGTGTGTTTCTGTATTTGGTTGCGTTGTGAGTATTTGCAGCTTGTTTCTGTATTTGGTTGCATTGTGAAAATTTGCAGTGCGTTTCTGTATTTGGTTGTGTTATGAGTATTTGGAGGAAGTTTTCTGTATTTGGTTGTGTTGTGAGTATTTGCAGGGTGTTTTCTGTATTTGGTTGTGTTGTGAGTATTTGTTGCACGTGCTGTTAAACTGATGAATATGTTTTCTTAATTCGCTGGTGTTTTTTCTATTTGCATGTGTTTTCTTCAGTTGCAGCACTTTGAGCTTTGTGCTATTGGCAGCTTGTTTCTGTATTTAGTTGCATTGTGAGTATTTGCAGCCTGTTCTGTATTTGGTTGCGGTGTAAGTATTTGCAGTGCGTTTCTATATTTAGTTGTGTTGTGAGTATATGCAGTGCATTTCTGTATTTGGTTGCATTGTGAGTATTTACAGTGCGTTTCTGTATTTGGTTGCATTGTGAGTATTTGCAATGCGTATCTGTATTTGGTTGAGTTTTGATTATATACAGCTTGTTGCTGTATTTGGTTGCGTTGTGAGTATTTGCAGTGCGTTTCTGTATTTGGTAGCATTGTGAGTATTTGCAGTGCGTTTCTGTATTTGGTTGCGTTGTGAGTATTTACAGCTTTTTTCTGTATTTGGTTCCATTGTGAAAATTTGCAGTGCGTTTCTGTATTTGGTTGTGTTATGAGTATTTGCAGGGAGTTTTCTGTATTTGGTTGTGCTGTGAGTATTTGTTGCACATGTGTTGTTAAACTGATGAATAGGTTTTCTTAATTCGCTGGTGTTTTTTCTATTTGCATGTGTTTTCTTCAGTTGCAAGTTTTGCAACACATTGAGCTTTGTGCTATTGGCAGCTTGTTTCTGTATTTAGTTGCATTGTGAGTAATTGCAGCGCGTTTCTGTATTTGGTTGCGGTGTAAGTATTTGGAGTGTGTTTCTATATTTAGTTGTGTTGTGAGTATTTGCAGTGTGTTTCTGTATTTTGTTGCGTTGTGAATATTTGCAGCGCCTTTCTGTATTTGGTTGCATTGTGAGTATTTGTAATGCGTTTCTGTATTTGGTTGAGTTTTGAGTATATACAGCTTGTTGCTGTATTTGGTTGCGTTGTGAGTATTTGCAGTGCGTTTCTGTATTTGGTTGCGTTGTGAGTATTTGCAGTGCGTTTCTGTATTTGGTTGCATTGTGAGTATTTGCACTGCATTTCTGTATTTGGTTGTGATGTGAGTTTTTGCAGCTGGTTTCTGTATTTTGTTGCGTTGTGAGTTTTTGCAGCTTGTTTCTGTATTTGGTTGCATTGTGAGTATTTGCAGTGCATTTCTATATTTGGTTGCATTGTCAGTATTTGCAGTGCATTTCTGTATTTGGTTGCATTGTGAGTATTTGCAGTGCGTTTCTGTATTTTGTTGCATTGTGAGTATTTGCAGTGCGTTTCTGTATTTGGTTGCATTGTGAGTATTTGCAGTGCGTTTCTGTATTTTGTTGCATTGTGAGTATTTGCAGTGCGTTTCTGTATTTGGTTGCGTTGTGAGTATTTGCAGTGCATTTCTATATTTGGTTGCATTGTCAGTATTTGCAGTGCATTTCTGTATTTGGTTGCATTGTGAGTATTTGCAGTGCGTTTTTGTATTTGGTTGGATTGTGAGTATTTGCAGTGCGTTTCTGTATTTGGTTGCGTTGTGAGTATTTGCAGGGCGTTTCCTGTATTTGGTTGCATTGTGAGTATTTGTTGCACATGTGTTGTTAAACTGATGAATATGTTTTCTTAATTCGCTGGTGTTTTTTCTATTTGCATGTGTTTTCTTCAGTTGCAACACATTGAACTTTGTGCTATTGGCAGCTTGTTTCTGTATTTAGTTGCATTGTGAGTATTTGCAGCGCGTCTTCTGTATTTGGTTGTGTTGTGAGTATTTGCAGCACATGTGTTGTCAAACTGATAAAGATGTTTTCTTTATTTGATGGTGTTTTTTTCTATTTGTGTCTTCTTAAGTGGCAGTGCATTGTGCTCTCTCTGCCACTATAAAAAAAAAGGATAAAAATGTAAATGTGTACCTTGAATGTAATGTTACCTTAGATAAAAAATATCTGTAAAATATTTGTAAAAAATAAATGTAAACGAAAAAGGATAACAAAAAAATCATGTGGTTTCAGGAGCTTCAGCATAGCAACAGGGGGACTCACTGAGAGAGGAAGAGCTGTGTCTGAACTGTCAATTACTCTGAGAGCTCTAACACTTTGCCAGTAGCCAGAGGTCCCTTGTTAGCGCCAGACCTTCATTTGTCAACGCACAACACAGACTCCCCATTATGTCAGAGGGAGGTAATCAACACCGAGACCCAAAACTCAAGCCAAACATGCTTCAGACAGCCTTTAGATCCCAAAACACAAAAAATGAATCTGATAAACGGGACCTGAGTCAGTTAATCAAGTTGCGAAGTGGCCAGTGGGCAATATTAGATGTCAGCGTGGATAGAGACACAGAATCAGGTCACCTCATTGTGCAGCAAAGATTATCTCATGTGTCAGTGACGGCCACACTCCAGTCCACTGATTGCATCAGTCATTAAGATAACAGCAGCGGATGTGCCTGTTAGTGTGCTTCCCTAACAGATGCATCCATCAATGTCCTGGGTATCCTACAAGACACGACACGCTCAAGATCTGTCAAAGAAAAGCATCACTATGTACTCAAGAATCCCTACAGCTGTTATTAATACGCAAGCTGAGCCTATTTGTACTGAGCTGACCCATCTCACCTCTATCATAAACACTGGCTAGAGAGCAGATGAGATGGTCAAGCACAAAGCAAAAGAGCAGTTTGAGTGTTTCGGGGTCTAGATGAGGTAAAGAATGATAAACAAGAGCCAAACAGGACGAGCAGATATGAACGAGCTTGTTTGATTGCAAAGTCTGTCTTTGACCTGTCATACATAGGAGAAGATTAAAGGGGAAAAAAGTACACAGAGCAAAGCAAAGGATACGCTTCTTTAAATAACACTGCGCAACATTCTGTTCCTGCTGAGGGTTTCAGGGGATCTTGTTCGCAGATGTCATCATCTGTCTTTTGATATTTTTTTTCATGTTCCTGTTTAAGTTGATGAATAATTAAACCCTCCCATTTACATATTTACTCCTGATGCCCTTGAAGCATGAACAGGAATAATTTTCTTTAATGGGATTGAAATTTGTCTTGTTAAAACGTTTGTTCTTAACTGACATTGTCACATGCATACTGCATTGGTTTTATTTGTTCCACCAAATCGTCCTAAATTAAGTTCAAAGACAGAAAATGAAAGCTTTTCTACGTCCACTCCTTTCTGCTTGAGGCAAAAGACATCAGTGATATATTCACAAAATGTTAGAAAGGCTTTCCGCACATACCGGAGTCCACGGTCTGAGTTGTTGTGCGTCATTGTGAGGTAATTAGGGGTCTCTGAAAAATCTGCCTCAACTCTTCCCTGCCTACAAAGCTTTATTTATTCTGATGAGGAGTTTCTTATCTCCGTAATTGCACTGTATAGCTTTCGTGGTGTTAAGCTTTATAATATTGCACTTCCATTACACCCACTCTCTTCAAATCAATTTTTAGACAAAAGCTTCAGATCTTTAAGCTGACACCAACATAACAGAATAAAGCAGGCTGAGAAGGACCGTAATAAGGCAAGAAATTCAAAGGAAGAACTTTACATGACTTCTGTGGCAAATATTTGGAGAGGAATTCTTCTCTTCAAGAAAATTGCTGTCAGAGGCCTTTTACAATCACTGACATAGAATTTTATAATAACAATAATAATAATAATAATAATTATTATTATTATAATGATTTATATTTTTAGAAAGACATTTTAGAAGAGTTACTGAGTTTTGATTTTTAAAATCAAAAACTGTATCTGTTCACATTAGTTAATGAACTGTGAACTAACATGAACAAACAACACAACAAACAATAACATTAACTAAACATTATCTTCATAATCAAGGTTAATAAATGCTGTAAAAATATTTATAATAATGAACGTTATATATATATTAGGTTAAGCATTGCATATATTGTACATATTAATGTGTTTGTTTATATTAACATTCTATATCATTTATAGGTTTTCCTCGCAGTGCATGTATTAACATATGTCTACCTTGTAGTCTGCAGTGTATTTTTAACCTTCTTAATAAATAAACATTTGAAGTAAAAGTCTAAGAGTATAGTTTAATGTTTTACATTTTCAGTCCACAAGACTTTCTCTCAGACAGAACCAGTGAGCCTCAATGGTCTCTTCTGAAAGCAAAGTTCCTGTCATTTTCACTCCAGAAGCCAAGAAGATACAGGACAGGTTTTGGGAGGCTCGTAAGAGAGGGAAGATGACCTGCAAGACACAAAGAGGACAGAATGATGAGTGTCAGCCGAGCAGCTTTAGATAGATTGCACGTATCTCTGGAAGTGACTCAAGGTAGCTGTTCATTAACCCACCACACAAGTGTCACACAAAGCAACATGTCCTTTCCGACAGTAAATTGAGTTTCCATCATCCAACCAATGAGCATTTATTTGAAAAACAAGCGCTTCTTCATTTTGCCAGCCTCCTCCACCAGCTCAACGTAATTACACAGCATAAATAATTAAAGAAGTGAGCAGCTGATTATTGCAGACTTAATGACTCACTCAGTCTGTCACTAACTGCTTCCTTCCACTGAGGACTGACAAAGCCTTTGGAAGAGACGAGTATACACCGGTGTTATCTTCCCTGCTGGAATGTCTCGCTTCTGATATTTGCAATTTCTTAATTATACGCTTTATGGAATTCTTGAGACAGATATCAGATCTCAGCCGTATTTGCTTTTCGACTCATTTAATATCATTTTGGTTATTGAGAAAATTCTAAATGAAAATTTGGATGACTTTTCTCAACCCAAATCTCATTAAGTTCTTATCTTATAAAGGAGGCTGTAATATCTTTGTTTTTGAAATTATTGATGAGCATTTTAGACATTATGAATCTGTAAAAGGGACTATAGGCCTATATATTCAATAAAATAAGCCATTGTAAACGCAGTGTTTATAATTAGTAAACAAACAATGCCATCTAGTGTTCAATGAAAATAAATTATTACAAAATAAAAAAACAATGCTTGTTTTTGATATCATTATGAGGACAAACTAGCCTACTTCAATAAACGTGATTTATCTTGAATTAAGTAATAAGGGGAGCAATATTTTGAAAAATGTGAATAGCAGCACAATGTCACGTTACAGCAAACAGACTACAAAATGTTCAATTCTTCTGACATATGCTCTTAATGTCACCACAAAATCAAAATTGCCTATTTTTTTTTTTTGGAACATTGCAGTATTTATTATAAATGATATCCGTGAACATCTATTTTTTTTAAAAAAAAATGAATGTGCCTTAGTAGTCTTTAATCAAATTAACCTCCACTGCAGGTGATCGCAGCTGTAGCGGTACGGAAAAGCAAACAAGGACAAAAAAATTGCTTCAAAAGGAAGAAAGGGTCCGTGAGGTTGATACAGAGAGCACACTTTCTCCTACTGCCATTCATTTCATAATACAAAAGTGAAATACTTTGAAAAACTTTAATCCCACGTCATTCCACATGTCAGAAAAACTGTCTAAAAAAGATCAAATGCAGGCGTTACTGAGGGTGGACCGTCATCCCGCATCCGTCACAGCAGGACTCGAACGAGCCGAACACCCTCAGAAACCAATTACCGCTCTGATATTCATATTCCACGGTTATCTGTGCCAGAATATTTTTAGTTATCTGTTGCAGAGTGTTTTAATGTTCATTACTGTCTTGTTGAAAGTCTATTTGATTAGGCCTATATTTGAATGTAATTTATTATTGTATATTTTTTATTATTATTTATTTGACCAATTCTGGCATCTTCCCATCACAGTTTTTACTGTGTATATTAATATTTTGGCATTGTGTTTAAAGCAATCACACTTGTAAGTATATGCTGAAATGATATGGAATATGATTAATGCATTAAATATGGATTGTGTAAAAATATTACTATTTATTCTGTGAAGAGGATTGGGTTTAAATTGTAGTTAGCTGAATAGTGAGTTCCCACTCACCATTTACTGTCCAAATAATAAAAACAAAGGAAAAACGTTTAATTAGTATTTTCTCAATAAAGAATAGAGCAGGCACTACTAGCACACCGCAGCTGAAACCCTTTCACTTTGGGGAGGTAGAGTCTGTAAAGAACCCAAGCGAAAAAGAGAACTGCTTTATTTACAAGATATTCAATGAGAACTTGTGTGATTTTCATTGAACTGTTGTGTTATTAGGTCTCCCTTTTTTTTAGCTGATGCAATGTATTATACATGTTGGCTTCTATGTGGCAATAAGACACACATATCCGAGGAATCAAAGAATGTACTTTTTAATCATTTTCATGTTGTATCAAACAGCCCGTGGTGACTTAAGAAATTGTGCAGTGAAATATTGATGCTGAGGTCTGGTAATTATCCCTTTCCAGCTCACAGGTAGTTTAATATTACAGACATATTTTCCAACACTAAAGCTCCTGTCATAATAAAAGTGATGAAAAAATAAAAAAAAATATTTGAATTCTTCTTGAACACAAGAGATGCCTCTCTAAAAGCATTAACTGTATCACGCGGACTATTTAATCAGATTGCCAGAAATGTTATGAGCCATAAACATGCTGAAAACAAATAATCACATGATGGGCTTAAACATTGTAATTAGCATGTAAAACCGAGGTACAACACAACACAGTGCGGCAAGCTGTGTATTACACCATAACAGTATTCAGTGAAACATTGGAACAATGAATAATTCAGTGGTTTGGCCTCACGACTAACAGGTTAAACATATTTATTTAGGGGTGAATAAAGTGCCAGAGTGCGTGCGTATAACACAGGACAGCTAAATAATGCACCACTGAATCTCAAGGGGACACTAAACTGACCAATTTCAAGAAATGGACCAGAAAGTTGCACCCTCAACTACCAATGTATCGACTGTGCTCTTTCTCAGGGGAAAGACTCACACTGCAGTGTGTTATAGAGCCTCATATAAGTCATTCAGCTAAATGCAAGGATGTAATGTGTGAATCATGACATCCAGCATTAAAGATCAGCTCATAATCTTTCATCGGGTTCAAATGAAGGCCTATCCATTTCATAGCTCTTTTTACTTTACATCCTATTTCACAGCTGCTGTGGGTCTTTCATAATAACTGCATCTGGATGTATTCCGTTCACTGTTGAATTCCGCACTTAATTGTGACAGGCATCAGAAAACATATTTTGTGTATTTCAGCAGGAATAGTATTTCAATAGGAAAGTCAGATACCATCTTACTGTATATCTGGCATGTGATACCAGTCTAATCTTATACAATATGCTTTTTATCATCCCTCAGAGGACGCCATTCTTTCTCTAGAAAGATCAATGGGGACAGGGCATAGATCACACAGACAACTTTACAATTGAACCCCTTGGTTTTACCCTGATTGACTGTAATCAAGAGAGACTAAACCCAAACGTAATGGCCTGGATGCCCTCATGAACTGAGATTCTGTGGATGCTGCATCATTTTATTGTCTTGGCAGAAAGCATTCAGGAATAACATCTCTGTTCTTCCTAAAGGCAATGAAACTGCAGGATCTTTAAATTAGTAATTTTCTAGTTCATTGACTTTAAACATCTGATGCGCATAGCCAATGATTCTCATTTTGCACTTTATACTTCTCATTTTCTGTAGAGTAAATTATTGCTTATATTTCTGTAAATCGATTTGTGATGGGCATTGCATATTCCAATCAAGTTCACAGTAAGGCAAGTATTTTATATATACAGTATACCAAAACATTGTAACTGGCCTGAACATTTTGGTGGCCAAAGTTTCAGTGCTTTATAGTTTGTTTATATTTTTAATCAGACTACTTGTTTGTGACGAATTGATGTACAGTATAAGGTTTCAGTACACTGGAAGTCACTTAACCACCAAAAAAATCTAAAAAAATCTCTAATGTGTGTGAAGAGAAAAAAATCGAATCACTATACGGAGGAAAGGTAGCATTCATTTTCAACCATTTGTTACTTGTGATAGATTCTCATTTTGAATATAAAAGCAGTAGAAGTTTCTTTTTTTAAATGTATGCCACCCCCCCCCCCCAGAAACTACACTGTAAAAAAATGCATGATATGATCAATAATTTATGACATGTTTTTACATTGCTTTAACAATTTTCAACTTAATAAAATAATTCATATACGATTCAGCTCATTTTTATGTAATTTAAGATAACTTAAACATCCAAGTTGATTGTACTTAAGACCACAACTTTTTTTAAATTTCAGAATTGAAACTTATCTTATTTTATTTATTAAGGGTGTATTAAACTGCGTAATTCATGAAGACAATAATATGCGCTGAAGAATAATAATGTTTATTGATAACACAAGACAACCATTAAAAAATATAAATAAATAAACATAAAACCCATGCTGTTTTATTACATTCTGCGTTTTGATGAATACTTGTTGTCATAGACCTTGTACAAGTGATTCAGAAACAGATTTCCATCCTGCGTCTTTCAGGTGCATGACATTATGCACCAAGAAAGGATGATGGATTTGCTTCTTTTTAATGATTCAGATGCATTTCAGAAGAAATGAGTTACAGTTGGATCCTCTGACACATTCACACAATTTTCCAAAGCGTGGACCAAGTCTCATGGCGCAGCGGGACCCCACAGCACACTACAGAAAGACACAGAGAGAAAGAATTTCATGATCAGATGTGAAGACCATGATCATGTTGTTTTACAAGACCTTTGAAGCAAATGACTTATAATATGAAGAAAAAAAGGAGACAAAGAAATGGAGCAATATTTACCTGTGCAATGCCACGTTTTTCTGAAGTTGGTAAACTGGTCTTATATCTCCCCAAAAGTGCAGTCATAGCCTCAACCTATGGCAAAAAACAAGCAACTGAAAAGCCAATTTTTTATTTATTTGAGATATGAATGAAAATAATTATACTTTTTATTCCAGTCAGATGAAAATAGCCTAAATATAAACACAAACAATTTTAACACTTCACCAACCAAACAGTAGCCTTTCAGTTTTTGGTTCACATAATTGGCCACATCTATGTCAAAAGATATCACGCTACAAAGAAATATAAACAAAGCTATAAAAAGGCGGTTCATTTCGCGAATACTCACTAATTCGTTCTCCGTTTCATCCTGGGACAGGTGTGTGTCTTCCGAGGACAGTTCTTGTGAAGTTTGTCCAGAGCACATGACGGTAAAGAGGCCGAATATGATCAGTCCGGACAGTATCTCTGAGCTCGTCATGGTTCAAACTCAAGTCAACTGTCCGGGTCACAGGACACTGGTGTTGTGGAGAAGCGGGTCACTTAGTAAACACGGTCTGTTGTTAGTGTTTAACAGTTCACTGGCTGCTATATAAACTGGTTTGCCCCGCCCTGACTTATTTCGTGTCAGCTATTGGGCAAAGGATATTTATTTTCCTTACGCATTGGAGCACAAACATGCAGTTTATTGCATGTTCAATATTGCATGTTCTCCCTCCTGCTGTCGTTTACCTATGCAGGCATATACTGCAGCTGTAGAAACATGAATAGAATAGAATAGAATAGAATAGAACAGCCTTATTATTCCTTTATAATTATTCTTGCCGTTTGTATGAGCTCATATAACAGTTTTTATGAATCGCTAAAACATTAAATCCCATTCTCTGAACCAAATTCTCAATAGCATATACGAATTTGTTGAATAAATCACTCTTTCTGTAAACCATTAAGTTCAGGTAGTTAAGACACCATTTATAAATCTCAAGCACTCTTTTTTCTGCATAATTCTAAACACATTCTGCACTGTGACGCACTAGTGTTTTTAAAACGCTAAACACAGGCAGGCAAAAGTTAAACACAACTACAACACAGTTGTCATTGTTTACACACAACGATTAAAAATTGTTCACAGTTTTTTTCTAATGATGTGACCAAACCAACTGTACATAATACAAGTCAGTTTAGAGTGCCAAAATTGAATTAAAAATGTTGCACTGAATGTTGCAGACTACCAACAATGGATGGAAACAATATAAGAGGGAGACGAGGAAGAGTAGCCTATGTGTGTAAGAGGTGGAGGACGAGGAGGAAGAGGAGGGCGAGGAAGAGCATGGTGCGGAGAATGTTGTCAAGGCTGGATCTGCTTTAGGGGTTTTACCTTTGCCTGCTGAGATGACATTATCTGTGATGTGGAGAAACTCCTCCGGCCGGTCCCAACATGAAGACATACTGAAGCAGAATAAAATCTCTCTCAGTGACCGTGGTTTTACAGTTGCACGACTCTTCTGAGTGTACTGTAACATGCTTTTCATATAGACTTTTTTTTTTTTACTGTAGCTAACCTTTTGGGCGTTTGCATTTGGGTCACTTTATTTTCGCAATATGCAAGTGCTGAATATACAGACATTTGATAGGCCTTTAGGCTACTTGCAGTCATACAATTTATTCACCTTACCGATTTTTTTTACGTAATTGCAAAATAACTTTATTTTGTTACAATATATTTTTTGTGTAACTGCATGCGGATTCGGTGTTCTCTATTTGTTGACGTAATGTCTAACGAATGAGCAGTAGGCCTAGTGTTTGAAATATTCACTCGCTGTGTGTAGGCCTATGATCTGAAAGTATTGTTCGATTTTGAGCACAGAAAAAATGGTTTTGAGGCAATTGTTTGATTTTGCCAGAAGACTAAGAGGTTCTCTCAATGTGGTTTGAAAATTTGGTTTTGTGTTTAAGGTTTTGAGAAAGTAAGTGATGGTTTCAAGAAATGCGTTGGAAGTTTGCTTAGGCCCCCTGCTGGAGAATCACTGGTATCACTGGTGGCAGACGCGATGACCAGTATGGCCTGTAGAGGGCGCGGCAGTCACGGTTAAAACTTTTGAAGTGATTTTCTTGAAATGGGTGTTTCCTGAAACGCATACTTCAGGATTTAGGAAGGAACACGCCCATGACATCAGTGGGTTTTCAACAAGAAAAAAAGTCGCTGAAACTAAGCAGCGAAGTAAGAAGGGGGCCAGAGGTGCCTTCTCGAGGTCTAAATATAAATCCTAAAGGACACAGATCTGCGTTGAGAACTCATAAGGAAATAGGACTAACTTTTTGAGAAAACATGTCAACTTCTGAAGAGACAGACGGTTTCCGACCGAGATATGGGTGTAAGTAATATTAGTACGTTTTCTTTAGGCGTTCTGAAACATGTTGCTCAGTGTGTTACAAGAAAACTTTTCGTTTTATACAAATGCTTTAATTCAAAGAAAGTGTCGTTCAATTGCTTTTGATGCTTTTAATACAGTTGCTCGTGTTTTTAATGCTCAAGTTTGCATCGGCATGGTTAACAACTTCCGCATTATAATACTGTATGCTGGGGCGAACCGTGCATGGACAGCGTTTTTGAGCAACCAAATGTTGTTTTTTAATGTAATTTTTACACAAATCATCGATATTCAGTTCTATATGCTGAGAGAACCGCAGTAACGTTACTAATCAAGAAATATAAATTGAACATGAAATATCTGCGCACGGCGTACATACTCTCTACATACCTTTGATAAATAAAGAGAAGACCGTTTGAAAAGCAGTTTTATTAAGTGGTTTGGATCTAGAAACCCATAACGAAGCTGTCTTTCATTAATGAGTGTTGTCTTTAGTATAAGCAGAAAACCAATCAACATAAACGCCAATGAAGGTCGGACGTCACTATCAGTGACTCAAACGCTGGAAATTGCGTATTTGTATCGCGCGCTGCTATTTATTTCCACCCCGGTCAAACCAAACTTGCTAATATTGGAGTTACTTTGCTGCCGCAGAGGCGGTTAACTGTTTCTGGTACTGTACAGTTTAAATGATCTGCTTCACTAGCTGACGACTCTGCGAAACCATTCACTTTTCTAAGCTTGAAATATACATTATTTCGCTTTAGTGGTGTGACTCACCTCCCCTGAATCTTTTGAATCAATTTATAGGGTTAATTTTGATTCTCTCACTGATTCGTTCAGTGGGGCTTTATGGCGGTGGGTGGAGACGAGTCTTTTTGTGTGTTTATGAGCAAGTCATCGCATCATTCACTCATCAATTCGTTAAAAAACACTTGGTTGACTGATTAAAATCGTGCAGTTTATTTAAACCCTTGTTAACAATTAAAGTTAGGCCTGTAGTAAATAAAGTAAATGGGAGTTTAACCCCCGGTTTCACAGACACGGCTTATAGTCTCGGACTAAAATGCATGTTTGAGCTGTTTTAAATGAAAACAATTTGCACTGACATATTTTAAGATATGTCAGTGCCATTGTTTTGTAACAAGAAAGTAATGTTTTTTTTCTCTCTTTCTAGGGCATGTCTTCAAAAGCTACTTACATGTTCTAATTGAATTCAGGCCTAATCCTAGTTTAGTCTAACCCCTGTCTGTGAAACCTGATTTAAGTGATGTAGGCCTACTTGGTGACTTTATTTCTGCATGGTCATCATTGGTCATCAGTAACTTTTAAACATTCAGAATTATTCAGCCCCCTTTGCTTCTTTTCTTTGTGGATTGACTTGCATTATAAACTGAACAAACAATATTTTTTGTTAATGTAGATGTCTGAGTTTATTCTGTTTTTCCACAAACTGAGTTTCCACAAACTGACCACACTGACTCACCCAAAGTAAGACTTCTATTCGGCAAGTAGTTTGTTTCAGCTGTAAATATGCTCCCTCCTTCACAGCCTGTTCTCGAATGCTATGGGTTTGTAATATTAGTCGTTGAAGGCACTTAAAAAGGGAGAGACTTCAGTGCATAGAAATGAATGAGAATGAAGAATCAGATTGGTTCACAAATGAAATGCCAGATTTGACATGTTTTCTTGTTGCAAGCTAGTTATTACTTAAAGGTAGGGTAACATAACAGTTCAAAGGAGGCTTGAGTGTATTTAGCTCTGAACAACAATTATCTGGTGGTTGAATCATGTAATTTTATTATCTTCTAGACTTTTTTTAAATCTGCATGCAATGGAAAAATGCCAATAATAGGCTTGTTTTTGGAAAACCTTTTAGAGCAGTGCCTGAAACAGTCACTGAAGAATGTAATGAGTGACATAGTACCTTAAGATTACCCTCGTCAGATCTGTGCACGTCTGAACATGCAAAAATCATTTGAATTGGGTTTCTTTGCAGTTTGTTGCAGGGTAAAGGATGGGTTTGAGGTTTAATAATTCAAAATCTAAGATTGCGATACTGTGGTTCACTCACTCTCATTTAAAGTTGAATGTTCACAATTTAGGATCTACTCACTCTGATTGCTAGGGATGTCAATCCCCTCAGATGAAACCTGTTTTCAGAGTTAGAACCTTGCAGCCTGAGGTTTGACTTACAAATGCATCTAATTAGACTAAAGTGGATCATAACAGTTCAGACCATTTTGAATGTTCCTGTACGACTCTAGAGACTGAAATTAGAAGCATTTAAAATCTCAGGCCATGTTTAAATTTTGGCAGGAATAAAAAAAATAGGGATAGAAGTACAGTGTGTTCAATTGATTGTACTGTTGAGTTTGACAACATGCCTATTGTTCATCTTTCCAAAGAAACACTTTCAGTTGACAAAAACTCCATGAAACAGTTTTGAAAGTTGTGTTTTGAAAATTGCATGATAGACTGTAAAATACTGTAAGTCTGTCCCTTACAGTGTCATTTTCCATCGCACAAAATTCAGTATGGTGTCTGTCCTGACTAAGGTTTTTTACAGACAAATGTGCATTTCCAAAGTTTCCTCCTTATTTCTTCTGTCTGAAGTATGTGCGGCCATTAATAATTCGATTTATCTTCTTTTTGCACATGACATTAAACCCCATTAAATGATTTCATTATGTGTTATAATCACAGAGGTCATAAGACATGTTATTACAAAGTTTGCATAAACTGCAGAAATGGTTTGGTTAGAATGGAGCAGTTTAATTACATTTTATTCTAACCGTTTGAGCGTGACTGTATTTAAGTGATTATGTACAGTATGTGAGAAATATATCTACTACTGATCTCTTTTTGAACAAAGGCTGTTATTTTAATATATTTTAAAATGTGAATTTTCAGCGTCATTACTCCAGTCTTCAGTGTCACATGATCCTTCAGAAATCATTCTAATATGCTGATTTGCTACTCAAGAAACATTTCTTATTTCAAAAAAAAAAAAAAAATCTTTCTGAGCCCAAACTTTTGAACAGTACACAGTAAGTGTGTGTTTCATGCTCATGTCTCGTATGTTTCCCCCCTCATTTTAGCTGTCCTGGATGGCGTGGAGCGGCTCACTGCTGAGGAGATGGATGAGCGGCGTCAGCAGAACATGGCCTATGAATACCTGTGCCACTTGGAGGAGGCTAAACGGTAAGAGTCCAAATCTCCAATTCAGCCTCTCAGCAGTTGTGCTACTTCATGACGGTTAACAGTTACGGTTAAAATAGCTGCTTAGCTTTCAGTTGGTGGTTATTTAATGTCTCTGGGACGAATGCTTGTCACATGATTTTGGGTTTCTATCTGCATGTCTCAGCAAGACCTGGCTACTACAATGAATTTCTAAATAACTTAGACTCTCCATGAAGAGATGCCCCCCCCCCCCCCCCCCAAAAAAAAAAAAACACCCCTCCAAATTCCAAACCTGTATGACTTCCTTTTTTCTGTGCAACAATTGAAAAAGATTTGATGAGTATTTCAGCTGTTTTTGTCCACACAGTGAAAGCCATTGGGGGTTCAAAACTTCATTGAACCCTAAAGATGTTCATTTTATGTACAAAATAATGTGAAACATTCTTAAAAGTATCTTCTTTTGTGTAATGCAAAAGGAAGGTCAAACAGGTTTGCAAAGACATAAGGGTTAGAAAATAAGGACAGAATTAAAATTTTTGGGGGAATTGTCCTTTAAATTAAAACAGGTTTTCAAGGATTGTGTGGAAAGTGAGATCTTAGTGCATAATTCTACTGTTGAAAAGTTTGGGGTTGTATTTTACGCAAGTCTTCAGTGTCACATGATCCATTCTAATATGCTGATTTGCGACTCAAGAAACATTTCCTATTATTATTAATGTTGAATCGATATAAAATTTATTTGTAAACCATTATTAGCTTTTTTTTCAGGATTTTTTGATGAGAAGAAAGTTCAAAAGGGCAGCATTTATTTGAATTGGAAATCTTTTGTAATATTATGAAGTCTTTACTGCCAATTTTGATCAACTTAATGCATCTTTGCTGAATAAAAGTTAATTTCTTAATAAAAAAACCCTACTACTTTTTTGACATCAACCTTTTGAATGGTTTGGCACATTTGTACATTTTCATAGGTAGATTTGAGTAGTGCTTGCCTCAGGGTGTTGCTAATGAGTTGTAAGTGATTTTAAGCATGTTGTTGTGTGGTTAAGCATTCTAGATTATTTCTAGGTCCAGTTAGATGGCTTGGATAAGAAATGGCTCACCTCCATCAAACCACACATTTCGAGGTACCACAAAAGGTGTGTAATGAGGTACATGCCAAAGTAGAAGTTTATGTAAGTCTCTAATCAGCTGTATCTATATTTTTGGGATCTTTTGGAGATTATGGCCTTCAAATTATGGAGATTATTCATTACATACACAAAGACACATCAGTGGTGCAAGAGGAAGTGAGTCAGTCCCTGTTGATTTCAGTATCTCACTTTGTAACTGTGGCAACATGAGGTTGTCATAGAGACCGGTTCCGGTGTCTGCGTGTTTGAGGGAATGAGTGCGTGACATAGTGGGAGAGAAAGAAACTCCACTGTATATACATAAGTGGGCCGATAATGTTAAAAGAGTCAAAGTCATTTATACTGCTGTTTATACCCTCTTCAGGTGTCCTCATTTGTCCTGTTGTGGCATCCGAAATTTACAGTGCGCCTGCACTTTAATAAATCAACTAAAACTCCAAATTGTTGCTATTCTTGACGTCATCCATCAGGCTTTTGCCTGGAGGACGAGAGAAAGTTTCTTTCTCAGACCTTGTTGAGCTGACTGTATTTGCCCTCGGGCTTGATCTCTGGAATTCTTGGAGTTTGCAGCGAGTGTGACGTACGGCGATCTGCAGTATGATGAGAATTTTGCAGGTTTACATGCAGTGTCTGAAAGCAAAAGCTTGTGAATTTGTGTTCGTTTTTTAGAATACCGCTGTGCTCATTTCCAAACGAGCTTTTATCTTTGGTTTATTTCCATACCACAGATTACTTTAAAGCATGAAAGCCTGGTCTGTATGATGATTTGCTCAAGTGAATTGCATTTGTCTCTGAGCTATGTAATGCAAATTCTGTGCTTACTTTATCCATTCTTATTTCCATCTATGACTATCTAGGAACCACTGTCCCATTTCTTATTTTGCACTCTTGAGCACTCATTTGCTTCTAAACAGTTCTAGAATTGGTACTTTGGAAGAATAGCATAAGCATAACCCTTTTTGGTGTTAAATAGAACCCTTTTTAAAAGTTTCCATTAAGAACCATGCTTTGAAAGTGCTATTGATCCCTAATTATGTTATAAAGAACCTGTATGAGTTTCTTTGTTCTGTTGAACACAAAAGAAGATATTTTGAAGAATATAGGTAACCAGACAGTTGTTAATAAAGAACCCTAAACTGTAACACAAAGAACCATTTCAGCATTAAAGGATTCTTCAAGACAATGTGGTTCTAAGAGTGAATGATGTCTTCTGGAAATGTAAACAGTATGAGCTCAACAGAAGGAGACCTGCTGTAAAAATTGGTGTAAGCAAGGTCAAGAAGATGCATGAAGGTCAGGGCACAAGATCACAGTTCTGCATGTAGAGTTGCAGGCATTACCTTGTGGGGGGAGTCAGCCATTTTTGATTACCTAGGAGTTCAGATGCTTTTTTTTTTTCAGTAAAATTTTCCTCAAATGTTTTTCAAAACAATATGAAGGAGTACATTTCTAAGAATCTGGACAGATTTTTTCTTTCCTTTATCGTTGACACTCTTATTTGCAATTGACCTTACATCATTACTCAGCTGAAGTGCAAAGCATATTCTGACAGCTGAGCTGTGTCATGATGTGGTCTACTCTACTGGCAACTTGCCGTCTTTTTTGGAGTGTTATACAAACCTCTCATTTTGCCTGCTGTTAATTGTAGGTTTTTGTACTGTAAATGTTGAGAAGAGATTGATGCTGAGGATGCAGGGAAAGATAAGTGTGAGAGGATTGTGAGAATGTAGCCTGTGCTGTGTATGTCTCAACATGGTTGTATGGTTCACCGCTACTGTTACTGGCATTCACATTGGGATGTGTGAATATTTGGTTCAGCCCTTCAGAACTGGTCCTTTCTAAACGACACCCGCCCCTCTCATAACTTTGTGAAGGTGTAGCCTATGCCAGATTCCTCTGTTATGTTGCATAGTAGTATCTGTGTTATGCTAGTATCACGTCAGTAAAAAGAAGTTTGTTACATGCTTTTCTTTTATTCCTTGAAAAATATTTCGATCTCTTTTATAGCTATTAAAGCATCTTACAAGCTTAAATCAGTTCAGTGACAGGTCAGTTTTAGACCTTAAGCTGAAGGATGTCGCCTTTAGCTTTATATATACTCTTTAGAGCTCCTAGAATTCAAGGTATTTTCATCATCCATTTTTAGAAAAGAAGAGAAGTGTGAAACATTACACATTAATAAACTCAACTGTATATAGTGTTTAAAAAATGATTTCATTTACAAGTCATTTTTATTTATCATGTTGGGTATAGTTTCTTACAATTAAATTAGACTCGTGATTTAGGGTGTACTCACACACACTAGGCACATTTGGTTTGTACCGTGCCCTGGCTCGATTGTCCTCTTCTGGGGCGGTTCAGCAAACAGCGCCTGGGTACGGAGTAGGGCTGGGCGATATGGCCAAAAAATCATATCTCGGTATTTTTTGGTTAAGTGGCGATAATACAATATATATCTCGGTACTTTCTATGTTTTTCTATTTGGATAAAGAAAATGTATTTATTTAAAAAAAAATGTTATTTCACATCCTGCTCAGTGATATCCAAACAATGATGTTGAAGGATATGGAAACAAATAGGGAATGTAATGTAGGCTATGCAATATATTATGTGCGAAAAGGTGGTTAAAATCACATTACATTCTAACTTTGTAACATTACAAACTAAAAACAAAAATAATGCTTTTGTTTTTAAAAATGACTAAAGGCTAAACTAAAAATGAAAATAAAAACAAAAGCACAAAGTAATTATATTAGCCTGCATTTGATTACCCCATTATAATGGTCACTTTCATAAAAATATGCTTGTAGGTTTAAAATTCGACATATGGCACATTTATTGTCTCCAACAACAAATATTTTAGTAATATGTATTTTAGTCATAATTATTGCGCTACTGTTCTATTGTGCTCGTCTGTTTGGCGCGCATGCGCATGGCGGCGCTAATTCACGGAAGCTTGAATTTTAGCGGAGATTCATTTGCAGAAGCTCGTCCTCTCCTGACAGTGAAATGGACGCATTTGTTTGATTTGTTTGAACATTTACAGATGGAGAATATACCTGTGAAATGTAAGTTAACCACTGAGGAAAGCACTACGTCTCAAACGCATTAAACAGCGCCAGTATTTATCTTTCAGGAACTAACAGTAGGCTATCTGTCCGAGCATCTGACAGGGCAAGCTGCTTCAAACATGTTAACTATCTTACCAGTTATTTTGAAGCGCTTAATAAGCTTGTGTCATGTTTAGGACAAATTGTACTGTTCTTTCACTGCAGGAGCTCACTGTGTTCTCCACTATTTTTCAGATGTGCTCGTATCAAACTACTGTATCGATATAAACGGTATTGCCTCATTCCATATCGTGGGGAAAAAAAATATCGATATATTGTACAAACTCGATATACCGCCCAGCCCTAGTACGGAGCGATCACACTAGTCAAACGAACCAGAATTTGGGGGTCAAACATGCTCTGGCATGGTTCAGAATGCCTAGTGTGAGTACACCCTTAATGATATCAATTACTGCTTTATTCAGAAAAACAAGTAACTTCTGTTATTTGTGTTTTTTTCTTTTCTTTTTATTAGACTTTTCTATGTTTCTACTGCCCCCTTAATAAATAAAATTCTTACTTGGCGTGCACAAGGACCTGGAGGTGACTGTTGACTGATATAGAGTGGTGCAGGGATGATGTATTTTTGTAGGCCAAAACCCGGAAACGAGTTAGCAATTTAGCACTTCCAGTTCTGTCGTCCTAAAGTAAGTAGGGGCTTTGGAGGAACGTTTTCATTGTCCCTATAACTTTTGGCAGTAGTACGCTTTTTGGCGACTTTGCACCGCAGGAACTGGGAATGATTTTAGTTATAGTAATGCCTTTTAGGTGAACTATATAAGCTCTTAAGAGTAGAGTCTAACCTAGCACAATAGGAACTACTATTGATGTAAGTGTATGTTGATTGGCTGAACAAATGCCATTGTGTTCTTGTGTTCTTTTCTCAGCCTTGATGATATGTAGCATCTCTTAGCCCTCCTTTTTGCTCTTTCAGTCACATAACTTGTACGTCTACATTCCATCTGTTATCAAGAAACCCACGACACACAACACAGCTCCGATCACTGCGTCCTCCATCCTCAAGTTGTGGATGTTGTTGAATACCACGATTAAATGACATTGCTGTCGGGCGGCTTACATCACTTCAGAGTTCTTACTGGCGGTGTCAATGCAACCAAGAAAATGGTCCTAGGGGACAATTTAGTTATCGGGGACCCACTGTAGTGGCTATTTTCAAAACTTAGTTCCTATAACTACTCTGTGAGTCCCTATTGTGTTATTTTTTTCGGTTTTTGATTAAATGCTTGAAATAAGGTCTGTGGTGAACACAAGCCCAATATATTTTCAATAATCAATCAATAATACCCTCTTGTGATTTAATTTTTAAAATTATTGAAGCCTTTACTTGTCTTGTAAAAGGAAATTGCTAGTAAGTGGCTAAATGGGACTATACGACATTAAAGGAGAACTCTGGTCAATTTCAACATTGAGCTCATTTTTTTGTAAATTTGGAGTGCTGTCAGTACAGAGAACAACGATTGAAATCGGTGTTGCCTACACTGTGTTATCCTCTTTTTAAAATTTGCACCCTGTTGACTTAAATGGGGCAAGTTTTAAACCTGCTTTTAGCCTCTTAACATCCTTGATGTGTCATTACAAGTGCAGAGCCATGTGAGTGATTTTATTCAGAGTGAATCACAAAAGATATGAATAAAAGTGATGTTAATTCAGTCAGCTCACATACCTGTATTTACTTCCTGTTTTCGGTCGAAGTCCACAGTTGTCGAGTGCGTGCGTGCGATCATTGCTAACTAAGCAACAGTGTAGACTCAGACTGTCCGCTCTCAGCCGATGACGGTGCTGTGTGGTGTTCTGAGAATATCATATATAATATAATGTAATAACATATAAAAATATATATTACCAATGATCGCGCGTGCGCACTCGACAATCGACTACTGTGGACTTCGACCGAAAACAGGAAGTAAATACAGGTATGTGAGCTGGCTGAATTAACAACACTTTTATTCATATCTTTCACATCTACTGCAGTCAGTTTCACCATGTTCAATCAGAATAAAATCACTCACATGGCTGTGCACTTGTAATGACACATCAAGGATGTTAAGAGGCTAAAAGCAGGTTTAAAACTTGCCCCATTTAAGTCAACAGGCACACAGGCTTCTTCCCGGCAGTCAAAGCAGCGTTACATCGCGAAAGTGTGGGCTTGTCGGAAGAGCGTGAGTGTTTAGGGTGCCATTTGGGACTGGGCCATAGTCTTCTGGGTTTTGACATCATTCCTCTATTGCAAACCAGACACATCTTTCTGTACTCACATGCTCAAGTTCAAGGTGGAAATCCGAAAAAGTGAATCTAATCACCATACATGTTCACTTCAAGAATGACACCACCACAACTGATCTTATCACTAGCACTCCTTGCAAACATGCGAGTTATGCAGACGCATAATCAACAAGTTGTCTTATCAGCAAGGCATATTGATATAATCTTTTCATATCAGACCAATACATTACATTAAGCTTTTATCGGCCTATTCCGATGACATTTCAATAATATTGTGCATTTCTAACGTTAAACTTTTATCAACTTTGTCACATTGCTGGAAATGCCCACATCACGCCACAGGTGCTGTTCCTCACGTCTCCAGAAATCGGCAGCTTTCCTTGAAAGGAAGGGATTTCAGAATTCACTTTTGGGCAGATCACTGCCAGTGTGAATGGCATTTAGGCTGCTCTCTGTGCTTCTTAAACTACCACCACAAAATATTGAGAACTGAATAGGTTGGAAAATAGCTATTTTCCACAATTTTTTTCTTCACAAGTGGTCAAATTAAAGCACACTGAGAAAGGTTAGGTTTAATGATAGTTTGCTTGTCTGTCCAAATGTTTTTTTAAATTCACTTATAAAAACAGTGACCTGTTCCTCTTATTACAAAAAAAAAACACTTTCATGCAATTTCCTGTTGAGCTATAGGCGGTTTTAAATATGCTCTCAGAGTGAGGTAGAGAAACCCTGGCTGTCTTTAGGGAATACAGCTGTAATAATTGTAACAGTACAGAGGATGTGGGGAACTGTGCAATACGCTGCCCATTGTTTGCATCTTTTTAAAAATATTTAAACACAATGCAACTTAAAGTTGACATGAAATGAAAATTTAATCTATTTTTTAAATGCGTCTTATTGTGTCAATCTTATTGTGAACTTTTCATCCGTGCATGCATATGTTTTATTTTTTGACCACATAAATCAACATCTAACTAGATCCAGTGAAAATGACAGGCTTCTCTATATGCTCAATCATTTAGTTAGCTGAAACCCCACTCAGGGTGTACGTATTTGTTGCTACTTACATTTCATTTAGTTTAAGGAATCCTGATCCAAAATGATTCTTAGTGCATTTCTGCTTTTCTGTAGAAATGTAGGGTCAATCTTCAGTGTTTAAACTGCTGGTAATTACCTGTAAATCACCAGGCAATGGTGGCGAGGGGTTAAATGCCAGCAGTGGATGGAAAGAGAATGAATGCTTTTGGTGTCAGGGAGGGGAACCAATACACTTCACAACTGCAGAATACCAAATACTGCAGAACTTCTGCTACGTTATAGAATTATAATTATACAGAAGCATGAGGTCATTGTTCATTATGTGATTTGGTTTAGTATGGCTCTCACACATTAGACAGCCTCTCCCTTGTTTGGACAGGAAAGAGTCCACACCCCTGTGTTTGTCCGCTCCACCCTTCATTACCCACTGCTTTTTTCCCCTCAAGGCCTTCACAGGTGCTCTTCCCAGGAAAAATGGCAGCGTCTATGAAGGTAAAATGATGACATAAAGAATCGCATGCACAGGGTAAGATTTGTGAAAGTGTACATAAGATTGCAAGCGTAAATTAAATTTGCATGTGCAAGAGAAGATTTGTTAAGGTGTAAATCGCAATTCAAGAAAACGTTTTCGCTTGTAAATTGCTGTTCACAGGCTTGCAGTGCTTTTGGCCGCATTTGTGCGCAAAAACCGTGCCAAAAGTATAAGCGTGGAAAAATGAAAGTCTGAAGAATACAGATCTTCTTTATTTTGCATTAGCATGAAGCTGCAGCTTCAAAATACATGAATTACACTTACGAATAACAGTTAAATGCTGCAAATATTTTTTTCTTACACTTGAATTGCGATTTACACCTTTACAAATCTTCTCTTGCACATGCAAATTTAATTTACGCTTGCAATCTTATGTACACTTTCACAAATCTTACCCTGCGCATGCGATTCTTTACGTCATCATTTTACCTTCATAAGCGTCCACTTGGCTCTGGCTTCAAGAAATGAGCCTTAGTCAGTGTTTTTATGATGACTGTTTGACCTGACAATCTGAAGTTATTTTAGTTTATTTATTTGATACATATTTGGTTTAGACTTCTTCTAAGAGTTTCTTTATCCGACATTTTCTGTGAGAATATGTGGGGGTGAGATTATTTGTCCTCCGTCAATGACTTTTTCTCTAGAAACAGAAATACTGTACAGGGTCTCTTGACCCCTGGGTCACAGCTGTGATACCAATGAAAGCAGCACACACTAAGTCCATTGTCACACACTAAAGTGAGGAAGGGGAGACTGTTCGTTTTAAAACCACAGACCCATTTTGATGCCTAAGCTTGTCTGTAATGTTTGAGAAATTGGAGATGTTGGCTGCAAGGTCCATTTCCTCTACTCCAAATGCTTATGGTGGCCCTAAAAAGGGCATATAAGGACACTTAAGCACTTAAAACAATTAAATGTCATTGCATTAGATAACTAAAATAAGTGATCCTTGCATTTATATTTTAGGGAAATGTAGTACAATCAATTTTCAAGCATAATATTTAATAAAAAGAAGTTCGATTGGATCTTACAAATAATGTTCAAAATGAAGACAAATGTATGTGGAATTTATGGTCATCAAGTTTAAGTGAATCATGTTTAAGGGTGGGTGATTATGACATTTTATGTCATCATATGAGTAATTTCTTGTTTATTTACCATTTTGTTTTTTTTTAAAACTTATTATTAAAATAAGTTTAAAGATGCAAATTACAAGCAACAGGGCAAATACAATAATACTAAGAAAGATACAAATTAAATAAATTCTGTGTTCTTGAATGCTATGACATAAGTTTGCCTGCATTTGACCATTCAAGTGCAAAAAGCCTTAAAAAAGAGAACGTAATTCAGAATCAGGTTTGAGAGAGACTTCCTGTACATGTACTTGGGTGTGTTTCAGACAGACAGCATGAGTATTTCATTGACTATTTTTTCACTGTGGCATACTGTGCTTAATAACTTTTGTTTTTTTATTTGTTGGAAAATGTGTTGCATTATTTATTTGTAGATATTTGATCCAAATACCTCTTTGGACCAGATGTATGCAATAGAGTGCAACAGTTCTGTCCACCTTTTCAGCTGCGTTGGTTCCGAAATAATTTTTTCCATTCATTTCTCCCATAGGGGTTTAAAAAAAAGTCTTGGTTAAAGAGTTATAAGTCGTGAACCAAGACAATCAGCTATGAGGTGAATCACACCGCTATAAACTTTGATTTGAAGACAAACATTTTTTGAAAATCCAACAAAAATACAAAGGTACAAGATAGCTTAAGTGAGGGAAAGAACTACAATCCCATGAAGCACTGTGAACCGCATAATCATAATGGAGAAATATAAAACTACTCTTTTACAAATGTTTGCACATTTACAAATGTTTATTTTTTTTATTTTTATTTAAGCTATTTTAGTGCATGTTATTTTCTTTCTACTCTCTGATTGGTGTAATTTTCTCTGTAGCATCATGGGTAATGTAGTTTTTTCACCGGGAATTCCGCGGTAAACACAATTATTTAAAAAAATTAACTGAAACAATACGGTGTCTGGGTTTGCAATCTCAAACAAAAAAATGTCTGGGTTTGCAATCTCGTTGCTCACAGTAGGTCTGTCTTTAAAGGTTTGTAAGGTATTATTCAAAAGCATTTTTCGTAAGGAGAAAATTAATGGAGTTTTTACTTCCCAAAACCCGACTGTTGCACTCTATATTAGTGAAAATATAAAATACAAATACAAATTCAGATTTTTTTTACAAGCAACTTTGCAGATTCCGATACTGGTTGCTGATTTTTTTTTAAAACAAATTTATTTGTTGTTTATTTGCTCTATAACAGGCAAACTGGCCTTAAACAAAAATATCTGTAGCCATTTAGAGGTAACCACTTTGTTTTAATCACGACCCAAACAAAGATGCTATATACACGTAGCATGAGCAGTTTTTTTAAAATTTAAATTAGATATAATTGTATAACTCCAAGATTTAAAACAGAAGCAAAAACAGAATAGTCTTCAGATTTGTGAAAATATGCCAACTTGCATAAGACATCTGCACAAAACAAAAACAGCAGAAATACAGAATGCAAATTCACTCTCTGACACTGACAGTAGGTGGCGCTTATGGAACAGCAGAAATATAGCGTTCCCTCAGTTACCGTTGTACACAAAACAGCTATATAGCGTGTCCTCTGTTACCGTTGTACACAAAGCAGTGCTGCACTTATAAACAGGCATTGCACAGAGGTAAGAGAAAAGAAAATAAATTTTTCTGAAGACAGTTGATTCCCTTCAGCGGTATGCATTGCGAACAGTAAGCTTGTGGTGCCTTGTTTAGTATTTTCTCTATTGGTGTGTCGGTGTACTGGCCGGTTGACCTGTGCATCTCTACTATATATGTATGATGGTTCAACAGTGTTGTTAAAAGGAATTGTTCAACAGGAATGTTAAAAGATAAAGTACTACTTACTGAAATCCGTATCATGTCCCATGTAATCGCTCAGTTAGCGTTTTAACCGCGGAAAGACGTCGTTAAAAAAGCTTGTGAATCAGGGGTGCCCAATCCTGTTCCTGGAGATCTAACATTACCTTCCTGCATAGTTCAGCTCCAACCCTGATCAAACACAACTGTAGCAGCTAATTAAGATCTTCTGGGGCACTAGATAATTAGGTGTGTTGGATCAGGGTTGGATCTGAACTCATCAGTTAACTTGGGTAGATCTCCTGGAATGTTGTAAATAATTTGTCACGTAATGTTACATCAACCCTTAAAGCCATTCAATGAACACAAACTTGTTTGGTAGCTAGAAAAATAAACTCTAGAGAGGAGCATTTTGCTAAATATATGCGCTGTATTGCATATTCATTGTATTTTTACTTCAATCAATACTCATTTTCTGCAGAATAGATACACTATACCAGTTGCGCTTTCTCGCTCTCTCATCTCTCCAAAAGCAAGTCACACACAATCCAGTCTGCCCTCACTCATTCGTTTCTTTTGCTCCGGATGAATATTGTTGCTTTTACAGGGTTTGGATTACGGCGGGGGATTGCGCGTATTGTGTCAGAGGTGATGCAGGTTATAAAGCTTCTTCTCATTATGCAAGTGCATGTTATAATTTCAAGAGAATACAAATATTTAGAGATTACTGTACTATTTGCTGAAAATAATGCTGTGCGAACCATTTATGTTAAATATGGTCTTATATCGTCTGGAATTTTGAGTCTGGAAAAGTATGGAATTTTGAAATGGAAAACGTGTAGGAAGTAAGCCTGAGTTGAAGATTTGGCAAACAAGAAGCAGTTAGGTGTGTTTCAGGGTGAGTGAGTTTCAGACAGCAGCTTCCTGTTGAGAGGTGATTCAGCTCAGTCTGTTGCTGGGTCTAATTTCGAAGGCTGCATCCTCCGTAGTTCGCATTTGTCGGCTGCACATCATTGAGGCTGATTCATTTCAGTAAACTAACCCCCACATTCCAAAGTCATTGAGAAATTACAACAATTTATGCTTCACTAGGAATAACAGGCAATTTGATTTATAATACCTTTATGATGTATGCGGCTGACTAATGCGAGGCCGCAGCCTTCGAAATGAGACTGCTTGTGCCGCGTGTCTGTGGCACCTGATCATGGAGGTCGTCCTGCACTGAATTCCTCCTCTGCAGCTGAGCATGTAATGGAGCATTTGGCTACTGCACGCTGTAAAATGCTCTCCTTCTCGTTCCAGGGCTTTTCCTGTCATTATCTTTCTGCCATAATCCAATCTTTTTGATGCATTTTTAATGCTTGTATGAGACAAAATGTAGTTCTTTAGTTTTGCTGTCACAATGAACTGCTGCTGGGTAAAAGGTGTGTCTGTGCCTTTCTCAGATATTAGTCATATATTTCAATATGGTCAGATAAGTTTCACCACTGATTTGCCTGTTCTCTGCCCATCTGAACTGGTCCAGACAAAGGTGTACATCTGGTTGTTTCATGGTGCACTCTGCTTATAGTGAGAAAAATATTTGAGACCAAATTTTCCTGGTCTTGTCTTAGTCAAAATAATAAACGCATGACAAATGAAATGGTCATAATTTACTCGCACTTATGTCGTTCTAGATCCATAGATCCATAAGACTTTGGTTAATCTTCGAAACCAACACAAGTTAATTTTATAGGATCGCTTTTTTTGCGCTTCATTTCAATAGGATAATATCGAGACCTGACAGGACGAAGTGGGAGAGATATAGCCCTTCATTTAATGTCCAGGGAAACAAAACTTAAAAGATCCCAAAAAGTGATAAAGACGTCATTATCATTATAAAAGACTGGGATGAAGTTTAATCGAAGTCTTGTGAAGAGATGCAAGCACTTTATATAACGAATAGATTCAATTTATACCATGATCGACACGCATACATGCACGTATGGCACTCATGTACTCTCATTGTTTTTTTTTTGTGCATCATACACTCACAAAAAACGATGAGGTTTACTCTAGCGCATTACACGCACAAGCTTCTGTTTTTACTGTACAGTATGTAATGTGCTGTCTGTATGCATGCATGCATGCAAGTAAGTATGTTTACATGTGAAATAAAAGCTTAAATTAAATCTGTTCATCATGTAAAAGCGATCATGTCACTTCTCAAGACTTTGATTAAACTACTTGGTTCATATGGATTTATTTTACGAAGCCTTTAGTTTATAACCTTTTGGAAATTAAGTTTTGGTTACCTGGACTTTCAATGGAGGGACAAAAAACTTTAAGGAATCATTAAAAATCTCTTAATTTGTGTTTCAAATACGAATGAAAGTCTTATGGGTTTGGAATGAGTAAATGATGAGAGAATTTTCATTTTGGTTGAATATGTAAGGGATAATTCACGGCTAGCCATGCATTAAAGGATTTTAATGCACGACGTAGAGGCGAAGAACCACCGACGCGAACTGGAGGCTAGCCGTGGATTATCACGCTTATACCACGGTTATTTGCCAAGTTAAAAATAAGTTAAAGCTGTAAATGATGTTTACAGTGTCATTTTTACATGTCTGTTAAAAAATTACAGTTATTTTCTTAAGTTACGGCTCCTTAGTTCTAGCACTCCGTGTGCTTTAAATAAAGTAGAGCCATCGGATTGCTTTTATTTGAATGAATTATCGCATTTAATTAAATTCATTATTAAAAGAGAGAGACAAAGAACTGAAAGAGTCCCAATTGCCAAGGTAGTTGAGCCCCATCGGCTCCCTGGTGAACCACATTTCGGTGCTCTCGAGTTTGCACAGAGGGATGCGTCTCGGATGCAAATAGAACGCTCCTGCATTTTCTGGACACTTTGACAGATATTTTTTAAAGCTGTCCACGGGACAAAGTGGGTCGCCGGGGCTCGCAAACATAAATCCTCGTAAATTTTCCCTATCCGATGTGGTGGGATCCTTGTGGTTTTTTGTCTCTGGGTTATGCTCCAGGGTTAGGTACTCTTTCCCATTCTCGTCTTGCTGGAGAACGAAAGACTCTTTTGATAGGTTACGGTTTCCTTCTCTTCCCCTCCGTGCAAAACACAGCTGTATGTCAAACCAAACTTTTCTTACAAGTCCTGTGGGTGTGCAGTGGGAGAGTGCAGGTGCTTCAGTACTCAGTAATACGCGGATGATGAACGCTTTTCCATTTTTCCTGTAGCGCTTTAAAACTGATTTAAAGATGGCATTGCTTGACTTGAAGTCTTTATCACTTATAATGTTGTATTTTGTAATGTGACGGTTTATACCTGCTCTGAGACACATCAAACTTGCAACACTGTATTCGCGTCCAGCGGTAGAACAGAGGCATAAAACTCCCGCAATGTCTCATTTAAAAGAGAAGCAGAGTAGGTCTCGAAATCACAATTTTTCTGTCTTTGGCGCAAAAAGTCACTGAAAGTGTTAACTGCCCATTTAGTTGTCTTTTTCGTATTGACCTCATCTTTGTCGTCTTCGATCTTATCTAGCTCTGTCGGTGTTAATTCTTTGTGCCGCTTTTTGACATTCAACGTGTTTTCCAAGTCTTCTATTTCGTCTTGTGCCTGGGCCCATTTTTCAAAATTGCCATATTCACCATACAAATTAAACGATATGCAAAAATCATCCATTTAGCCTACCTGAATAAACGTTTTCATATGTGTCTCTCACTCTGTTTGCAAGTGTAACGTGTTACTATGGTTACCAATGATTATAGTAGCGGATTAATTTCGAACTGTAATCAAACTGACTGGAACTACCTGTGCATTAAACGGTTTTACTGTACACCTTCCAGCCAATCAGAATCGAGTATTTAAACAGCCCGTGGTATAAGTCTTTAATATCTAAATATCTAAAGGTGAGGATACACAGGGCAACTTTTTGAGCAATTTTGCTTGGGCACTTTCTCATTGAAAATGTGCAATAAATTTCTCTCTGGATAATTTAGATCGGTTGTGGGCTCTGTGTCTCATCTGGTTGCCCGTTGACGGCAACATTGCCCAGCAACATTGCCCAAAAAGTTGCCCTGTGTATCATAACCTTAAGGGAACTTTTAACCCTTTAAAGGATTGTGTAAGTTTCTTTATAACTGAGAAAAAATATTTTATGTAAATAAAAATAATTTATGTATATTTTATGATTTTTAAAACATTTTTTTTTACATCATACAGATTTTGTAGGGGGAACTTATGAGCAGACTTGTAACTGCCTGTAAACTCAAATGCTGGAGCAGTGGCGTTAAGGACTCCCTAAAGGCTCCTGAATCCTCCCCCTCATTCAGTGCTGTGCTTTGATTGGTGAAGTAACTGTCTAGGACTTTGCCTTTTGAAGTTTTTTTTTATGTGTGAGGAAGTGACTGTTTGTGGTCTGCAGCTGTGAGGCGGCTCAAGAACCAAAGGGGTAAAAATAAAAGTGCAGTTAATGCATTAAGAATCGTTGAGTCAAATTCAAAAGGATGTTTACTGATAACACATCTACTGATAAGTGATTAACAGTTATTGATGTGTATTTATCCTTTTTTCACCATTTATGTTGTTTTCCCCATTCTTATGTTGTTGTTTTTTTTTTTACCTAAAACATTTAGGCTACTTTACTATTTCTGGCCATTCCTCTCTCTTTCTTAGATTTGGATGTAACATTTTTTTTTTGGTGGTTTGTTTTTTGTGGCTGTGCCTTTAAGACTCCTATATAATGCCCTTTTCTCATATGACATGTGGAACACAGCTTACTGATGGGTTACAGATGTTGTCTTATTCAATATTCAGTTGTTTTTAACTACCCCATCCTTTAATAACAGTCTCTTTGCAAAGTAGGGGTGTAACGGTTCAAATTTCTCATGGTTTGGTTTGTATCATGGGTTTAGGGATCACAGTTTCGGTACGGTTCAGTATGTGTTAGGTTCAGGGGAAAAACAAATAAAAATAAAGAAAATAAGAACAAATAATACAAGAAATAGCACAAATAAAGACTATAGAGCAAAGATACAAATAAAATAAACAGTGCTTTTCATGCTTTTCAGGTAGATCTAACTGTAGTTTTCAGGTACAGAAATTAATAATGTCGTTTCATGTCATTTTCATGAAAATGTGGAGAGAAAATGTTACATTTTCTGACTTCATAGATCTAAATATGTTCTTTTTGGACTGGAGAGGACGATTTCCGTTCTTAGTCACAGTAATGTTTCATAGTACTTCTAGGGCTGGGTAATATAGGTAAAAATGTATATCTCAATATTTTTTCCAAATTTTTATGATATTGGATATGTATAGATATTTTAGTATTTGCTCTTGATAAATGTAAAAAGGTGATATTCCCCCTCCCAAGTGAAAAATTTAGAACATCTAATGTTACAAAGTACAAGTTGTTTACTGCAAAATCAAGAGTTAAAAAATAATAATTTAGACAGTGACCGCTTACTGCTGTTTACTAAGTCAACACAAAAGGAATATTTTAAAATATTTAAAAATAGGAGAGCGTTTGAAGCAGATCCATATCAGCTAGTCGTGAAATGGATAAAGGGAAGTGAATTTGGCTTACTCTGACTGAACTTTTAAAATAATCACAATATTCCCTAATCTTAATATAGTTAGGAAAATGATCGCAGTAATATCACTAATATTTATTGTATTATGTAATATTAATATTACATAATATTATGTAATATATTCAATGTAATATTCATCTGAGTCCAGGGGTGTCGTTGAGGGCCACTGTCCTGCAGAGTTTAGCTCCAACTAGCCTCAACATGCCTGTCTGCAAAAAATTCTAGTAGCCTATGCCTAGTAAGACCTCCAGTAGCTGGTTCAGTTGTGTTTAATTGGGAGCTGAACTCTCGGGGGAATGGACAACCCTGATCTAGCCCTAGTTAAAACTTGAATTTCAAAAGATCAAGGAAAATATGAAGGCAAGTTGATTCAATGTTCTCACGGTATGACCCCTTAAATATTTTTTCTTGGAGTTACAAAACCGGAGGGGGAAGCCTTTGTGTGTCTGCCTTGGGAGCTCACTCTCATCTCTTCTCTTCCTATTGGAATGACCTGTGAACTGTGTGCAGCTTTAGTCTTCCTGTGTCACTGAAAGGAAGTCCATTGTTGTAGATACTGTTACACTTTCTCAGCTACAGTCTCAGTTTTTATTGGATTCAATTTGAAATGTCTCCATATTGTATGTTATAATTCATGAATAGTGTAATTTCTGTTAATGAAAGAATTTTTTGCAATTTTTCTGTGGTTTCATTCTCTCGACCCATTAAAAGCACCGACGTGTGTGTGCGTGCACAAGTGCAGGTCTCATGAAGAACCATTGCAGTTTTTCAGATGAGAGAGGGAATGAAAGGAGGGTTGTTGTGCTGCTGCTATGAATGTGTGTCCTGTGTGGACATTCACAGATTATTTAGAGAGCCTTTCTGTTGCTGCAGTTCATGCAGTGCAATAATGATACCCATTTTCACTTTTTTGGAATAGATCACACCAAAATACACATGTGGCAATAGTGTCACCATTGGCCAATTTGAACAATTTCTTGGTTTACCGGGCAGCTTTTGATATACTATAAAAGTATATCAAAAATTATTTGATTTGATTGGCCATCTAAATTATTTTAACATTGACAAGCGCTAATACTGCTGTGCTGAGGCAGACCAGCAGTTGGGGCCATTTCTAATTATTGGGGGAGACTTGTCCCCCTAAGTAGCTGCTTTTCAGAAGTTATCTCAAACACTCGCTGCTGTCTGAAAGTGAGGTTTGAGCTAAAATGGTTTTAAAAGTCTTTAATGCTGATGGTAGCTGGTATATGAAATCATCCGGCGCTGCCGTCTCGACTCAGGTAAACTCTGCCTCTGTTCGTAACCACTCCTCAAGCCCGAGTTGGCCCGCTTTGGACCAAGATAGTCGGCAGGCCAAAAAACCCTGGCCGTTGGCCTAGAGGAAGTCCCAACGAGGCCCGATCAAACCCCGGAAGTGACAGTGGAAATGCGACTGGCTCTTGCACACACTAGCATGACCGCTTTGGGTCCGACAGTGGAAACACGCCTAGTGTCTATGGTGGGCCTACAGCCCAGCCACAAAGACACTTCCACTACATTTAAGATTGTGTTGTTTTTAATTGCATTTGGTGCAATTAAAAACTAAGACCGACCAGTTTTAGATAATATTTACATAATTGCAAATCAAACTATAAATGAGATGTTTGTAGTGTAAATCCTTTCTTTTTTACACAGAAAATTTATGACTCTTTGTAAACTGAACTTTTCTTGGATCATCCGCTAAGGCTGCTGGCATCCAGTGCAATTTTGAAATTGAGAACACAATAAATTCAGCGCAATCACTGCTCTGTTTTTTGAAGCTTGAAATGGAAAGTGTTCCGCAGTCTTCCATCTCATCAGCCGACGATGAGCACTGGGTGTCTTTGAACAAGGGAGATGAAGTGATTGAATGGGAAGATTTCACGACTGACGAAATTTGGGATGAGGATGTTGACTGGAGTACATTGGGATGATGGCTGGAAGAAGACCGTTGACAGTCAGAGCCAGTCAGATGTCATGTGCCCACTTCCTAAGTTCTCCTGTAATAGCGAAGCCTTCTGTGAATGCTGGGACGAGTGGGGTGACGTATTCTGCTGGCTCCTTCAACAAGCAGGAAAGCAGGTCAAAGGAAAGCGAGAATGCAGTGGAGACCCCATGAACATTAATAAACTGCAGGCAAAGATGGATAGCGCATGTTTCCTTTTCCACCTCTAATGTCCAACAGAGCACCTTTGAACGCTGGGACATGTGGGATGTTCTGCTGGCTCCTTCAATGACAAGCTGGAAAGCAGGAAAATGGATGGAAAGAAGGCAGTGGAGAGCTCATGTACATTAATGAAACTGCAGGGAAAGATAGATTGAGGAGCCAGCAGCATAAATGTCATCCCACTCATCCCAGCATTCAAAGGTGGCTTTGACATTCTGGTGGACATTAGGGGTGGCAAAGGAAACATGCGACATTTTGGTCATTTCTAATTATTGGGGGGAACTTGTCTTTGGTAACATCCCATTTGTTATCATGGCCACTTAAAATACCGAAAATAATTTAATATAGCTTATACAAATTGTATACCCCTGTACACAAAGCAGTGCTGCGCAACATTCTGTTTCTGATGCCCACAAGTTAATGACAGGAAGTCAAACAGTATTTGGATGTTTTCAAATAGCCATTTAGATTTTTGTATTCACTGTAGGGCTGCTCGATTATGGAAAAAAACGATTGTTTTGGTCAGTATTGAAATCACGATTATGTAACACGATTATTTCACATGACTTTGGGAACGTGTTGTATTTATTAAGATTTATTTCAACAATTCTTAAAAAATCTAAATTTGAACATTTATGGTACTTTAACTATTAAAATAAATAATGTAACAGATAATACTTCAATACGCATTTAATAATTCCCGCAGGTATACCACTTATAATGCGGGAAATTCCCCCGCAAACATTGATTCACTTTAGCATGTAGATTGTATGTGTAGCCTAAATTATTCCACACATTTTATCAATCATTTTAAAACTTTCTCCAGACGCAATTTCACAAACCGCGTGAGTGTTCAGCTGTGTTGCGTCGTCTTTCTCCCTGTCTCTCAAAATGGGTTGGACAAGGCAAGCGTCAAATAAATAATCATTCTCGTGTTTAGGAGTCGGGACATGCCACTTGCACAATCGGGCCAGCATTGCATCATAACTAAAGTTGATAGTTTTTACTTATTTTTAAGTCTTATCAGTTTAAACATTCAAGCTGAGAGAGTTTATGGCTTATAAGACAACATAAGAGTGTTCTTGCAAAACATAACGTAGCAAAATAATCATTACTATTTTGGTGATCGTTGGGAGCCGAAATCGAAATTCAGTTAATTGCACGGCCCTAATTCACTGTGGTGTTTATCAGACATCACCATGTGCTTAAATACTTTATATTTGTTTTCAGACTAATGAATTTTCACATTTTAATCTGGACTAAAATATTTCAGCTTGGAAAATATATCTTGGTACTGGTTGAAAATGTTCTGATACTTTACTATTGTTCTTTATAGTCTCTTTATGCAAAAGTAAATTCCTTATACAAAGATATTGTATGGCTTTATTTGAATGACATTGTATGAGTTGTATGGATTACTTTTATGATTTTTTTTTTTTTGGTCCTTTTTGGAGCTAAACTGTCCCCTAGTCACATTCTGCTTTTTTCTGAAGAACACAAAAGATTGAACTTCTGAAGTGATTTAGTTTTGGAGCATCATGACAATTGAGTAAATGAGTTCATCTTTGGGTAACTATGCCCTTTAAGAAACGGACACAGCGAGTCTGCTGCTTTTCTAGAACAAACAGAATTAGCCTTTGCAAAGCAGACATCTAGCATTATGTAAATGACATGTAAATCCAATGGGAACTTTGCATCATCATCTATTGTTACGTCATCTATCTGATCCGCAAGTTCTGAATTTAATTTACCGGTTTTTGTTTTGAACATCTGTTCCAGATGTTCAATATTTGAAGTATGTTGTCAGGTTGTGTGGTTTCTGTTTGAAAACATTTCTTGGCCGCCTTGGAATTTTTTTGTGTTCCTTTCAGTAGGTTGAAATGTACAGGAGAATGTTGTCAATATGATGCACATGATATAACCAGTTGATGTGGTGTTTTGTTGGTCTTTGGACTAAAGCCCTCTTGTAATAAAGGCTCATAACAAATGAAAAAGAGAACAGCGTGTGCTTATTCGGTATAAATGTGCTTAATTTCATAACATGAGTGCCACCTTTTGTACTGTTTTTTTAAATTTGACTTTGTATTTGAGTACATCCCCCAGAGGTTTAAACTATATAAAGGTATTCAAATGTGTTTGACAACTCTGCCAAGCCATACAAATGCACTATAATGTGCAAGCCTAACACGATGACTCTAGAGCAAGTCTCTTTTATAACAGCATACTTTTGCATTGCTTAGGTAGTTGTAACTTAGTAACTTGCATCATGTACAAAATTGTGCATTACCTTGCTGAATTATAATGTCATGTGTCTTTGTGTTTCAGATGGATTGAAGCGTGTTTAAATGAGGATCTTCCGCCCACCACCGAGCTGGAGGAGGGCCTGAGGAACGGCGTGTATCTGGCCAAGCTGGGAAACTTCTTCGCTCCCAGTGTAGTCTCTATCAAAAGGATCTATGACCGCGAACAAACACGTTACAAGGTAAGACTTAAGTTAAAAAGCATTTTCACAAGCACTGATATGGAAAAAGCAGAAGGTGTGGATTCACTTGTTGCTTCTTTGTCCCATTTGTAGGCCACTGGGCTCCATTTCAGACACACAGACAATATCATCCAATGGCTGAATGCAATGACAGATAAGGGCCTTCCTAAGGTGAGGAGTGTAGGTGGTGAACACGAGTCTGCATGGTTCTCTCATTTGCAGCATTTCTACGGCTTTGCTCGGTCACTAACATGACAGAGCTTGCCTCTGATCTCTTTTTCCATGTTTGGAAACAATTCTGTATTCAATCTCATCAAAGTACATATACTTGTCTCTCCCTGTCAGATTTTCTATCCTGAGACAACAGACATCTACGACAGGAAGAACATGCCCCGCTGCATCTATTGCATTCATGCTCTCAGGTACCTAGTGTGTCTCTGTGCTCATTCACAAATATCTTGTTGGGGAAAAAACTATTAAAAGTAAATTGTTTTATTTTGTGTTGAAGTAGTTCAGCTGTGTTCATAATTGTAGAGCTTAGTAACAAAATACTAGTGCAAGCACGCAGCACTACAATTAAACATTCTCCTAAATAATTCTCTCTTATATGTGGCTCTGGTAAGTTTAAATACACCATTTTTCAAAAGTTTGGTGTCAGTTTTTTATTTTATTCAGGAATTACGCATTAAATTGACATTAAAGACATTTATAATATTAAAATATATATATTTCAAATAAATGAAATTCATAAAAAAAATGAAATTCATCATGAAATTCTATTCATCAAAGAATTCTGAAACAAAATTTATAATGGTTTCCACAAAATATTAAGCAGCAAAACTGTTCTCAACATTCATAATAATAAATGTGTCTTGAGTTCTGAAGGCTCATGTGACACTGAAGACTGGAGTAATGTTGCTGAAAATTCAGCTTGGTTTATAATAAAAATAATTTGCATTTTTAAATGTATTACAATAGAAAAGTTCTTTTAAATTGTAATATTTTACGATATTACTGTTTTTACTGATTCTTTTAATCCTTGTTGAGCATAAGAGATTTAGTACCACCCAAACTTTTGAACAGCAGCAAACTAATACTTCTGTTTAGTAATTAATTTAGATAGTCTGTTCATTCTCACACTTCCTGTTCAAATGAACATTTGAGCTATTTACTTGTATATTATAATTAATTTTAGTGAACTAGTACATTGGGGTTTCAGGTAAATGAACCCCCTCACTTTAGAGCAAAATAATTTTTAGTGTAATTAGTTGTATTGAGTGTAATTTTATTGAAGATAAATGTTTACTGCCTACAGATAAATACTGTACCTACAAATAACTTGGTTAAATACTTGCAGTTTCAAATTAGCAAAAAATTTTTAAAGATATGCATGTTTAGGCGTTAACTTTTTTTGTTAAATTATGTTAATCACGCCTAGAAGTGCAAGGGAATGACGCTTTGTAGATTTACACTTCCTCCTCTTGGATTTAATGAGATGAATTAATGAGGAAACCTGTTCTGGTTTCTGTTGAGGCACTTAACACGAAGCTAGAGAATCCTGCCATTTGTAACACTCACATTCCTGCTCAATGCAGAATTGACACTGGGCCCAAAGGCCATAAATCTGGCCTTCAGAAACAGGAAATAACAGCATTTAGGGGGTGAGAATTTGGCGGAGGCCTAGCGTGGGGTGAGGGGTACTGAATCCAGTTGTGGGTCTCTGTAGCAAATGTTGATGAAGGGATGTGGGTTAAACTTGAAAGTCATGCAGATAACATCTGACTCTCTTTTCAGTAGTGCCTTTTCCCGCACACACCTGTGGAATAGGATCGCTCTCCCCTGGGAAATTTGTTTCTCATGAACTCTTTCTGTTTTCTCTACAGCCTCTACCTGTTTAAACTTGGCCTTGCTCCCCAGATTACAGACCTGTATGGCAAGGTCGCCTTCACAGGTGAGTCAGCTTGCTGTGGTATCAAACAAAAGCTTGAGTTTATACAATAACAGCTAGAAAAGCCCCTGTTTCTGGGAGCTGCAGTCAATGTGAAAATCATTATCAATTGTATGAGTGTTTCCTGCCATTTTGGCTTGCCCGTGGATGGAAAACATTATTTACCAGACCTATTGAGAACAATGTCCAGCCAATCACATTAAAGCAAGGAAAAACTCACAGCCAAGATTACCTTCCAAAAGGTTACTATGCTTATTACAGCATGACATTGCAATATTTATCCTGAGTTTATCCAGATACTTATTGTATACAATAATGAAAACAAACAGAATACTTTCCACTGAGACAAATAATCCCATTGTTTGTGACTTGTGTGCTGAGTTTGTTTTTTTGTCTTTTCAGAGGAGGAGATTAACAACATGAAGATTGAATTAGAAAAATACAACATTCAAATGCCATCATTCAGCAAAATTGGCGGGATTTTAGCTAACGAACTGTCAGTGGATGAAGCGGCCTGTGAGTATTGTTTCTCCTTTAAAAGTCGAATTCCTCTTGGCTCTTTGGCGCAACTCCTTCCCTTGTACACATAAACAACTAGACTTAACTTGCACAGCCAAGAGTTTAACAGCACAGTAATTACAATCTCTTTTACATTGATTTGAACACCAAAAGAACAGCATTATTTTCTGTTGCAATGATTCAGTGCACGCTGCTGTGATCGCCATCAATGACGCCATTGACCATGGAGTCCCTGAGGGTACTCTAGCTGCCATGAGAAACCCAAACGCCATGTTACTGCAGATGGATGAAAGCGCTGCCCAGCAATACCAGGACACCTTGTTCCAGGCCAAGACTGAGAAAGTGGCCAACTCCCGAAAGAGAGTACGAACTGCACTCTACAGTTCCTATTAAAAGATTTGTAATAGTTGGGTAACTAAGGTTGTATATTTCTGTCAATAAACCTAGCGGGCTGCCTAGCTAGACAGCATTTTAAGGCATCAGAAGTAGGGATGTTCATTTAGGTTTTTTTTCCCCTAACTGACAACCGAAACTGGTTAACTGATCATTTAACCGACAAGATTATGTTAAATTAGAATGGATAAGTGTCTATGACCCATAAAAAAAATAATAATAATTGATTTCGAGAGGTTTTGTTTTACATGCGCAAATGACATCACGTACCTGCAGCTCTTTTGTGAACGGAGAAAAACAAAATAAGAATATATGTATAAAAGGACTAAATACGCAACATATATATCACTGAAATAATTTGCAGATTGACCAAACGAAAGAAAAAACTGTGCAACGGGTAGTTGTCTATATGCGAAGAAAGAGCATCCTGTTTGTTTTCTTTATTTTACAAAAGCTCAATGCTTTGTTTTTATTGTGAGTGTACTATACACAAATAAAAGTAAACCCTTTACAATTTCTAATTATGTCGTCTTACTCTTATCTGTATGGCCATAAATGACGGAGTATTTCAAGTGATTGCGCAGATGCCTCATGGTGCACACACAACATAGCCTTATCAGCTCTTGTGAACATGAATGACATCACAGCCTGTTCATTATCAAAATAAAATAGTCAAACAAAACATACAAAAAGTTTCTGCGCATGTGAAAGATGATTTTTCACGTGGATATTGTTGCGCGAGTGAAGTAAAAAGCCTAGTTTACATAATAAATAATAGCTTAGCATCCAAATACATCGCGAGAGGTTATTTATGTGACGTCGGTTTCTGTTTCAGCTTCGCTTTAATTCATTTTGGCTTGAGGTTTATATAGCTGCTTTATATTTTACTTTAGCTACTTTATATAGCTATTTTTCAATCTTGTTCTGTTCTGAATACCGTTTTTTTTTTTTTTTTTTTTTTTTTATCAAACAGCTAAAAAATTCAAAATATCTAGAAAACTTACTTTCAAAATTCTTAATGTTGGTAAATGGTTAATTGGTTAATTATGAGTCGCCCTAATCAGAAGTGTGATGTGGAGATTGTTATAATAAAAATTCTCTAACTTCTGTCCTCGATCTTGGATAAACTTAACTGAAATGACACATTTTGGCCAAGCATGCACCCCTCATGATTAAAATGATGAAGCTTTATGACAAGATCACTGAAATATATTCAAGACAGCAGACTGCAATAAACAGGCTTGCATTTTACTCAATAAAATGTATCAATAAAAATAGCGGCATCATATAAATATGCAAATAAATAAATGTCCTTTCTTTTTAAAGCCCATCAACATTCTTATGTCAGATTATGTATTGGAATTAACTGAATGTAGAGTGCTATTTGTGTGATGTAATCAGCTAAAAAAATATTGACAGTGTAATTTGATTATTTATATACCATTATAGTATAAATTAGCTTTTATTTTTTCAGTTTTTATTTTAATTTAAGTTTTAGTAATTTTATGTGCTTTTGTTATTTTTTTAAATATATTTCTTATTGGCTTTAATTTATTTTTATTTAAATTTTAGTCATTTTAGTACTTCAAACTCAGCTTATTTTATTTCAGTTGCCAAAGCATCATTTACATTTTTTGTTAAAATGTAAGGTTTCTTTTTTTCCATCTAATTTTATTTCGGTTAACGAAAACTATACTTGAATTTTTTTTACAATAACATCATTGTTGATCATCTATCCATTGTGTCATAGTACGAATATAAAGATTTGAATGAAATGTGTTTTTCTTTGATATAGATTGGTGAGAATGCTGAGGCTGAAAGGGATGCTTACGATGAGCTGCTTACACAGGCTGAGATCCAGGGAAACATCAACAAAGTCAATCGTATGTTCCTCACCCATGTCTACATCCATCTCTCTGTGCTCTTCTGAAGTGAATGATGTGATCTGAGTTCTGTGCTTGGCTGATTCTCAGTGTCCAAAGCCTTGAATTCGGCAGAACAGGCCCTGCTGGGTGAGGATGAGGACAAGCTGTATGACGCTCTCCGCTCCCCTGCGTTAGGCCTGCAGTCAGTGCAGGCTCAGAACAAGGGATGGTACCTCAAACAGCTGCTGGCCGATCGAGAGCAGAAGGAACAGGTAACAGGTTCTGCTCCTCGCAATGGTTTGCCACTTCTAGTTTGGTCAGCTTTTGTCTTTTGTCGACGAGGTTTGATTTTGTCTAATTATGACTTTAGAATTCAAAATATTGAATGCACATGCATTATGTGCTGTCCCTTTTCAAGAGTTCAGGGACAGTCAGTCAGACTGCACATCTCTTACACAGCCCAGAACTCAACAGAAATGTATGCTGGTCACGATAACCATAATAACAGCAATAAGAGTTCATTCCGCATAAAAATATCCTGCAATAACGGCACTGAGACTTTTTGGTTACACTTTATTTCGATAGTCACTTTAGACATTCTACTAACTATAAGTAACTTTTCAACTACATGTCAACTAACTCTCATTAGAGTATTAGAAGAGTGTAGTAGATTGTTACGTTAGGGTTAGGTGTTAGGGTTCGGGTTAGGAGAACAAGTTGACTTGTAGTTGCTAAGTTACTTATAGTCAGTAGAATATCTATTGGGGGACCAACAAAATAAAGTTTTAGCAGATATTAAGCAGACAGTCTACTAATACTCTAATGACAGTTAGTTGACATGTAGCTGAAAAGTTACTTATAGTTAGTAGAATGTCTAAAGTGGACTATCGAATTAAAGTGTTACCGACTTTTTAACAAAAATGCTTAGTAATAAGTAATTTCTGCTACCTAATCCTAAACAAAACTCAAAAAAGGGTAAGCAAATTGTAGATTTGCTCCCCCGCAATATACAGCACCGGGGGATATTCTGTATATTGCTCCCCCCCGCAATATACAGAACCGTACAAAAGTTTGGGGTGCGTAAGAAGTCTCTTACAGGAGTATACAGAGAAGACAGAACAATTATATTTTGAAATATTGTTACAGTTTAAATTTAAATGAATATATTGTATTTATATTTTTACTTTAGTCTTCAGTATCCTTCAGAAATCAATCTGATATGCTGATTTGCTGCTCAAGAAACATTTCTTATTATAATTATTAATGCTGAAAACCGTTCTGCTGGTTAATATTTTTGTGGAAACTGTGAAACATTTTCTCAATAGAAAGTTCAAAAGAACAGCATTTATTTGAAATGGAAATCTTTTGTAACATTGTAAAAGTCTTTAGTGTCACTTTTAATCATTTAATGCATCCTTGATGAATAAAAGTAATGTATTACTTATTTATTCTTACTGACTCAAGCTTAGAACCTAATGTGTATGGCCTGATGTTTTAAAAGTGAGTGAAAAAGATAAAAAAAACAAAAAAACATTAGCAGTAAATATTAATATCAATATCAGATTTACATTGGCCTCTGTTTACGATGTTAAAATTTTGGTTATCTGTATTGGTCTCAGATTTCCTAATCATTGCATACCTCTATTAATGAAGTAACAATTCTTTACTGTACTAAAACTGATTCGTGATACAAACCAAACTGTGAAAAATATGAACTGTCTCTTCTAAATTAAGAGTATCTCATCATTTTGGCTTGTGTCATTCTTCCTTATTCCTAGAATGCCCCAGCAGAGCCGCTGGTGAAGGAGGAGCTACAGAGTGGAGTAGAGGCAGCCAATTCGCATGCAGCGGACTATCAAAGATGTGTGTACTCTTTTATCTGTCGCTACTTTTTAAACTCATGAAATATTTTGTGTGTTCAGAGAACCGTAGATCAGAGATGCCAGTGTTTTCTTTGTCTCTCTTTTATGTGTTCATTTATGCTGTCCTACAGCTGTCACTCTGTGAAAAGAACAATGAGATGTGTGTGTGTTTGTGTCTCAGTGCTGCGGGCAGTGGAGAGGATTAACGGTGCCATCAGAAAAGGTGCAGCAGAGGAAACAGTGAATGAACTGATGAACCCAGATGCCCAGCTGCCGCAGGTTTATCCTAGTGCTGCAGATCTGTACCAGAGAGAACTCGCCAGCCTGCAACAGCAGAGCGCAGAGGTTAAAACACAATCTCTGCTCACTCTAGCACATTATTTTGCTGTAACCATATTTCTAATGAGACAATAACTGTCTCCAGAACCAAGAGAGCTTCCTATGGCCTACACAGACAGCTGTGTACATTACCTTACATTGCAGAATCCTAACGGTCATGGCCCCTATTAAGTTCCCAATATGGAATGCTCTACAAAGGCACAAGCTCTTGATTTCAGTAGTTTAGCAATAGCATATTATCCATATTGCCATAATCGAATGGCAAGATATTTGGTAAAACATTTAAATTTAACTTGCACTGAACCATTTTTATCAATACATTTGATCAAAACAAGGCTGTCGCAAATCGCAATACAACAGAATTTATGATACTTGTTACATTTAAAAATGTAATACTATCATTATTATTATTATTATTGTTATTATCATGTTAATACTACACATCCAATAATATCGTAAATAATCCAGCACCACACTGGTTGATCCTCTAACATAGGTGGCGATTTTTTCCCCCCTCTTAAAATGGAAAAAAAGAAGACAACAACACTCTACCTCTGCCTGAAAAAAAAAGTTTTTTTAAATTCTGTAAAAACAAACAAACAAGGAGCTAGACACTAGGGTGCAGGAAGTGCCAATCATCAGTTTTTGGTGTGCGCCACAATACTGTAATAAGACTCTCTCTCCGCCACTCTGCACAGTTGTATTTTGAGTGATGAATTTGATAGCATTGACTGATAAAAAAAATTTTTTTACTTGGTAGTGAAAATCTGAAACTGGGACAGCCCTGTTCTTGACATATCTCTCACGATGTCAGGCATCTTTTTTCACTTGTCAAAATGAATTCTGGGATTGCCTTCTCCGAAAGGATACATGTAATTCTGACTTAGAATATAGTACAAATTAGGCATCTTAAAAGACGGCATATTTAAAGGCCAATTCACACAGCACAGACAAAACGGCAATAAACAGATTTTGTTTGTTTGTCGGATCATTGTGTTACCCGTCAGGGTTTGTTTTCCCCCGACTGAATGTTCAATCAGCGTTTGTCGTGTCTTTTAAGGGCAGTGTGAACATGACAGTTATATTTCATAAAATTCAAAATCCAACGGCCAACTTGTTTGTTGGTGTTTGTCTGTGCGGTGTGAATAGGAAGTTGTGCACCTATGATGCCTTTGTAAGCAGCTCAACTAGGTTTTAGAGCAGAGCAATTTTTTACATGCAGTTTACATAAGTTGATGAACTGTAACCTTTTAGTTTAGTGTGAGTGATTTTGGTGCTTTGCTTGACTGCACAGGGCTGCTTGTCTCACCCCGAGCTGTTGGTTGCTGTGGAGATGCTGTCCTCGGTGGTGCTGATAAACGAGGCACTGGATGTCGGGGACAGGGCAGCAGTGTGGAAACAGCTCAGCAGTAACGTCACTGGCCTCAGCAATGTAGAGGACGAGTATGCCCAGAGGTGAGAATGAGGCTTATGGTTAAAGTCAACATGCAATTGAAACTGGTCCCATTTACTTCAATACACATTATTGTGCACAATTTCTTTTTAGTGGTCTTAATCTTGGCCGGTTGCCACCCATACACTTCATGGCTTTCAAAGGCCATATTTATACTTGTAACTTAATATAGTGCTCACCACTTTTAATGCAAAAGACTCGGTTGAGCTTTAAGTCTGTGACGCCAAATGTTGAATTTCATTTGTGGCAGCGTTGCGCGTCTGCTTATACTGAAATATGCTCAACTGTTCATCTCTGGCCGGCCATAATGTAGCAATGCGTATTACAGTAGTGCTGTCATATATGGCTACCAGGAGCCGGTAGCCGATAACATGCTCTCATATATATATATATTTTTAACCATTTTTGGAGGAGTTAAGTTTACATAGGTTCCTTCAACAACCAAATGCATTTACATTTGTCCAGTTTCATATGTAATGTGTCTCAACCCACCTCTTGAAGTGGTTTGAGTGATCTGATTTAAATCCGTCTCAAAAGCATTTCGGAAGGCATTTGCACCTTGTTTTTTCTGATCGGATAGCTTTGTGGGGCAGGCATTGTCCAGAGGCGTGGTGACGTTGGCATTAAAGTCCTAGTAAGAAGAAGAAGAAGAAAAATCTGAATAAAATGCAAGTTTTAAGCACTTGTGATCCATAAACAGCACCTGCTGCAGTATTTTAATTACTAAAAACCACTATCTTGATTGTGAAAAGACCAGAAATAGTCACGTGTAAATGGGCCCAGAGTCGTCAGATTACTGTTATTTTTACACCACATCGCAAATGACAGTTCCAGTCAAAACACATTTCACACTACAGTACTCACAGACCAGTCTAGATATATGTAACTTGATCAATATCTCTTGGTCAATAAGCGGTTCATTGGATTTCTCAGAGTCTTTGATCATTCAAACAGCGATTGTCATTAGCGTGAATGAGCACCGAATTTCCAATTTTGTGCTTTTGTCTGTGATCTCCATTACCTGTCGGTGAGCTAAAAACCAGGGCTAAAATCATGAAGTGTGTGGGTGATATTACTTGGCCTCTGGAATGACTTTCCTTTCAGCTGAAAGTCAATGATTGCATGGGCCATTACATTGTCAACCATTAGCCAAATAGCTATTTAGGCTTTATTTTAGCTAACTTGCAGACTCTATTCTTGTATGGAACACCCACTTTTCACGATCAAATTAGTTTCCGTTTGATAAAATTAGGTCCCGGCCTATTTTGTTTTGCTCAGAAATTTGCCAAACCACGAAAGTAAAATATGTTGTGAATGAGTTTCATGTTGACTACAGAATATGCCAAATTGTTTTCTGGTTTTAGCCACTGCTTGTTGATTCCCTGCAGGTATATAGATGAGCTGATACGTCTGAAGGCAGCTGCGCATGAGGAGGGCAGTGACTATCTCACCTGGAATGACATCCAGGCCTGTGTGGACCAGGTCAACGGTACTGTTCAAGAAGAGCATGAAAGTAAGCATGGCATTCATCCTCATTATGAGCGGAGCAAATTCAGATTGTTCTCCATTATGAACAGTGTACGTGTCCTCTTGCATTTTCAGGGATTGCTGCTATTGGTCTGATCAACGAGGCTCTGGATGAGGGTGACCTACAGAAGACAATGACTGCTTTACAGAACCCAGCCGCCAAGCTAACAGATATAGATCCATCTTTGGCCCAGCATTACTATGATAAACTGCAGGAGGCAAGGAGAGAGAAGGCCCACGTACGTACACTTATACAAACCCATAACAATAAGAAAGGGTTAATGCCCGACGAGGTGTCCATTGTCAGGTATTAATGGACGACGGCGAGGCATGAACAGTCCGATGCGCAGCGGAGGTTGCCTCCGCCGAAGTCCATTAATACCTAGACAATGGACACCTCGAAGGGCATTAACCTGCATATACCATGGTCACTTGCCAAATAACACATTTTTAAAACATTCGTTTATATTTTAATTAGTTTTACAGTCGAAATCTAAAGTTTTCAATAAATACTTGAATGATCAAACTTTTATTTTGGCTGAAACCCACAGAAACCCCTTAAAGCTCTTTTGTTGTTAAAAGCGGTTTATAAGTGCTTCTCATTACAAGGTTTGGAAGATTCCCAAATGTATGTTTTTTTTTACCCGTCTGAAAGTCTGTCTTTCTCTCTCTCTCTCTGTCTCTCTCTGTCTCTCTCTGTCTCTCTCTCTCTCTCTCTCTCTCTCTCTCTCTCTCTCTCTCTCTCTCTCTCTCTCTCTCTCTCTCTCTCTCTCTCTCTCTGTCTCTCTCTCTCTCTGTCTCTCTCTGTCTCTCTCTCTCTCTCTGTCTCTCTCTGTCTCTCTCTCTCTCTCTGTCTCTCTCTCTCTCTCTCTCTCTCTGTCTCTCTCTCTGTCTCTGTCTCTCTCTCTCTGTCTCTGTCTCTGTCTCTCTCTCTCTCTCTCTCTCTCTCTCTCTCTCTCTGTCTCTCTCTCTGTCTCTCTCTCTGTCTCTGTCTCTCTCTCTCTCTCTGTCTCTCTCTCTCTCTCTCTGTCTCTGTCTCTGTCTCTCTCTCTCTCTGTCTCTCTCTCTCTCTCTCTGTCTCTGTCTCTGTCTCTCTCTCTCTCTCTCTCTCTCTGTCTCTCTCTCTCTCTGTCTCTCTCTCTCTCTCTCTCTCTCTCTCTCTGTCTCTCTCTCTCTCTCTGTCTCTCTCTCTCTCTCTGTCTCTCTCTCTCTCTGTCTCTCTCTCTCTCTCTGTCTCTCTCTCTCTCTGTCTCTCTCTCTCTGTCTCTCTCTCTCTCTGTCTCTCTCTCTCTCTGTCTCTCTCTCTCTCTCTCTCTCTCTCTGTCTCTCTCTCTCTCTGTCTCTCTGTCTCTCTCTCTCTCTCTCTGTCTCTCTCTCTCTCTCTGTCTCTCTCTCTCTCTCTCTGTCTCTCTCTCTCTCTGTCTCTCTGTCTCTCTCTCTCTCTCTCTCTCTCTCTCTCTCTCTGTCTCTCTCTCTCTCCTCTCTCTCTCTAAACTTACATCATGTGGGTTTTCAGTCTGAACTTCTCATGACTCAAGTCTAATGACATCATTTGAGCTCATACGGTCTCATTCCTCACCCTCATATTTTGTCTGGCTATTACTTGCCAGCTCCCCTTTTCTTTTTCAGTAGAAACCCCCTTACATTTTCAAATGACTGTAATATGTAAAAATGACTTCATTCAAGTTCATCTCACCTTATCTTTTGAGGAAAGACATCTGTCCTTCGGATGAGATGGTAAACCGAGGTCCTGACTCTCTGTGGTCATAAAAAAAAAAACATGACACTTCCCATAAAGAGTGGGGATGTAACCCTAGTGTCCTGGCCAAATTCCCTCCATTGGCCTTTATCAATCTTGGCCTTATAATAATCCCCTCCACCTATAGCTGGTGTGTGGCACTGGCGCTGTTCTGTGGCTGCCGTCAGATCATCCAAGTGGATGCTGCACACACTGGTGGTGGTTGAGGGGAGACCTCCTGATAGGACTGTAAAGTGCTTCGGGTGTAAAGTATTACATAGTAAAGTGCTATATAAGTCCCTCTTTCAAAAGGTTTCTGTCGGTATGATAATAGAACATTTTGGTTGTAATTTGAGGCTCACTGAGGACGTGAAGTAGGTTCACGTCTACGGTATTTCAGTTTTGCGTTTCCTGAGGACGTGAACTGAAACCTCATAGATGCAGGTGAATGGGCACAGAGTAGGCCATGGTTTACCACAGCAGTGTGCCACTGTGGTTCAGAGCTGAA